>NC_079507.1:57043118-58290618 GCF_030052815.1 Hevea brasiliensis
AGTTGACAAATTTGTGTGTTAGAGCACTTCTCTCCAACTGACAATTTTGGTGCACTTCTCACCATTTGTTGATGCACTTCTCACCAACCTTTGCTTCTGATTTTCTTGGAGCACTTCTCTCCAATCTCTTCATTATTGATGCACTTCAAATTTTCTTGGAGCACTTCTCTCCAATAACCCATGATAAATTTGTGTTTAAAGATTTCTCTTACCCATAAGATCATTGAAGCTCTGATACCACTGTTAGAACAAAAATAAATGCAGAAAAATAAAGAACATTTTTATTGAATAGGAAGAAACAATCTGCACAACTCTCTTAATCCAAAGACTATTAATTGTGATATTTATATAGCAAAAGTCTAACTAAATATAATAAAATCCATGTAAATCTCAACACTTAGTCAAGATTATATCATTATTTTAAAAATTGAAATGCAACAACCTTAAAACCTATTATTCCCAAAATCTTGAAGGATATTATGAAGACTAGATCAATCCTGTTTGAATTAGGTTCTAACATTTTGTTTCCTTTTTCTGTGGAATGCTTTGAAATGTATATAAAATATACATATAAAATGAGTCTATAGTCTGCATTCAGTGCCTTGTCATTTGGGTTATTATAATTGTTTACTTAATATGATTAAGTATGGGTAATATTACTATTAATGTTTGTCTTAACTTATCCACAGGTCGTTTTTGATTCAAATGTCAAATGCATACAATGATTCATAGAGCTCTCTGATTTATTCTTTTTTTGACTTCCTCGTCCTTTTTCTTCTCTGAATAAATGCAAATAAAAGTAGGAAATCCCCCTCATTGATAGTTGTTGAGGCACAAAAACTTGGCAAGTCAACTACACATTCCAAACCAAAGCTTGTAAAATAATAGAAAAATGATACATTCGGCAACGATGCGTGTTTATTGATGCCCCCAAGAAAAATTTGCAAGGCATGGAATTCTTACACAATGAAAATGGCTATCATTTGCATAAATAAGAGTATTTTGTTACACTATGCTTCTCTGACACAAAAATGCCAACCCAAAATGATTCATTTTCTAATACAAATACGTATGCCAAATCTAAATCTGAGTATTGAAGCAATCTGGATCAAAGTGATGTAACCTCACGTACCCACCTTCACCTCTACTGGAGAAACTACAAAACCGTTAAGTGCAAAACATAAATAAGAATTAAAACATCTAAGGGTAAGTCAGCTTTAACATCATTCGGGCAAACATATGGTTCTAGATTAACCTGTAAGAAAAATTCAGTGTTGCATGCTTGAATTTTGGTTAATATATGGTTTACTGCAAAACTTATAATAATCTAAAAATTCTATGAAAGGATATCATACAACAGTAGCCATGTTGATTTTACGTATTTTAAACTGAGGCACCGGCTACTACTATTTTACTCCAAAAAAGAAGTTAATTTAATGTGTTGATTGGTTGTAAACAATAAAAGTCAGGTAGACATTGCACAATGTTTACACAATTTTAGTTCAAAATCTGCACATGCATTGTGAAAGGGTTTTGTAAAACAAAACAGCAGCAATAAACAGAAACAAATCAAAATCACAACTAAAGGTACAGAGAACCTAAAGACTCCTACTTTTTCTTGATAAGCAAGAATTTTTAGTGAATTAGGAGAACATAACATAGTGCATTACCACCCACAAAACTTATATGAGAGGTGGCATGATAAAATGGAGAAAACTTTCACCGTGAAACAAAGCAACCCAAAAAACATAACCCAACTACACTAAGGTAATTAAATGACACAAGGACTTACCTATCCTAACATAAACTTCAAAAAAGATTACAATATTTGCTTTCAAACCCAACCCACCCATTTCAATGGAAGATGCCTGATACCTTGGTAGCATAACACTTCTCAGCTTGAACTTTCATCCAATAAGAATCTCTCAGCTCTCAAGCTTATCACTTCTTTTTGCTTCCAACTCCTACTACATCACCTTACAATTGCCATTTCTAAGCCTCCTTAACCAACAACAAACTTCCCAATAATTACTGTTATTGGGATGATAATGGAGAAGCCCTCCCTGACCTTATCGATGGTCTGAGGCTCAACCCACCACTCTATATGTGGAGAATAAAAGGAAATTTTCAGCTGATGATGATCATGAAAACCAAAAGAAAATTCGATCTTGCTATTCTAATCTGAGTGTTGAAGAGCAATCTGTTGCAGGTCCCTCAGGCGTTGGCTACCCATTTCCATCAAAAACGAAAAAAGAAGAGCAAGCTTCAACAGACTTTGATCCTAAAGCCAGTGACTATAATCGGGATAACTGGTTTGATTCATAGGATTTAGATCAATAAATTTTGCTGAAAACGGAAAAAAAGGTAGACAGAGGAACAAGATCATTATCCCTGTGATTCTTACAATGTTGCTAGAACAAGTACAAAGAAATAAATAGTCGTTTTGTGAATATAAACAGTACTTTATATTCACAAATGCTTTTATTATTTTTTATATATTTATGAGTACACAGTATATGTAATTATGTCTACATCAAAAAAATTTCAGGATATGTAATTATGCAATATGTTTTAGCTGCATATTTTTGAACACATATTTTTTTTTTATATGAAGCCAAAGTTTTAAGTCTCTTCTAAATCACATAATGTAAGAGAGAGTGAGAGTGAGTTTTTTTTACCATTGATCTGCTATATCATTTTTAGGGAGATTAAAAGCTTCCTAGATCACTACTTCAATCATTGATACATCAACCTTTGTCAGGGATTAACAATTTGTATGCAATTCCTACAATTTCTTCTTATATGGCATTAACATTTAAATATGAGTTGATAAGTGTGAGGAGGTGTCTGGCTGTTTATGCTGTTATTTTCTCTTCTTCAGAAGTCTGCTTCCCAACAATCCTTTGAAAAGCTCCGTAATATCTATTAAAGTTGTTAAAATGACTCCCAAGCGTCGTGTGCCAGAGCCTATCTGACTGGAGGAACTTGAAAATTTCAATGTTAATTAATTTATTTGTCTCCTTTTTCTGTATAATGCTTTGAAATTTATATAAAAAATACATATCATGCATAAAATGAGTCTACAATTTGCCTCCAATGTCTTGTCATTTGGGTTATTATGGTTGTTTACTTAAATCGGAGAAATAGAAGTGTTGGTAATATTACTATTGATGTTTGTCTAAACTCATCCACGGGTAGTTTTTGATTCTCATACCAAATGCATACACATGATTCACAGAGCTCTCTGAATTATTTTTTTGACTTCTAGTCCTTTTTCTTTCTTGAATAAAAGCAAATACGAGTTGGAAATCCCCTTCATTGATAGTTGTTGAGTCAAAAACTAGGCAAGTCAACTACACATTCCAATCCAAAGCTTGTAAAATAATAGAAAAATAATACATTGGGCAAACGATGTGTTTTTACTGATGCCCCCAGAAAAATTTGCAAGGTATGGAATTCTTACACAATAAAATGGTTATTATTTGCATAAATAGAGTATTTTGTTACACTATGCTCCTCTGACACAAAAATGCCAAAATGCTTTTCTATCTTCTCCCAAAATGATTCCTTTTCTAATACAAATACGTATGCCAAATCTAAATCTTAATATTGAAGCAATCTGGATCAAAGTGATGTAACCTCACGTACCCATCTTCACCTCCACTTGAGAAACTACAAAACCGTAAGTGCAAAATATAAATAAGAACTAAAACATTTAACAGTATGTCAGCTTTAACATCATTCAGGCAAACATATGGTTCCAGATTAACATGCAGGAAAAATTCAGCGTTGCATACTTGGATTTTGGTTGATATATGTTTTACTGCAAAACTCATAATCATCTACAAACTCTATGAAAGGATATCATGCAACAGTGGCCATGTTGATTTTACGAATTTTTCACTGAGGCACCAGCAACTACTATATTAACATACAAAGATAACAGAAAACTATACCTTTTCCCATCAGGGTTTAAAGCCAAAGCATTTATAGGTCCAAAATGACCTTTCACACCTCCAATTTCTTCCTGAAGAATCTAAAGAAGGAAAGTCAAAAAACATGCATTCAACAAGTTAAACAATCATAAACCTTCACATTACAAAGAAATGTCATGAGCATGAAATATAACCTTGTCATAAAATTTGGCTTCAAACTTCCCAGCACGGTGATCAGTGGTAGTGACAGCTGAAGCATCCTGACCACCTCCAAGCACAACCTGCAGAGCAAAAGGGCAGCTTCCAAGCAAAATTATGTGAAGGAACAAAGAAAATAAATGGAATAAAATGATGCTTGAGATATTTAATCAGCTTATAATGTCATCTACATTCATTTGACTGCAGCCAATATTAATCAATATACAAGACATTAACCAGTGAATCCTATAAAGGAAGGCTGGAGAAAATCCCCTACCCTTTGGCACATGTGCACTAATTGGCTGTCCTTGGGCCTAGAACCTCCAACCTCTTGGCATCAGGCACACCCCCTTACCCCTACACTATACAACGGTCCTCATCCGCCAGCTTAAATGCCTAACCACGCAGCACATTAAAAAAAAAATAACGTGCACTTTCCTTCTAGAAAGCATTCTTTTTTTCTTTTCATATGCATAGTCAAATCCCCAGGAAAAAACCATGTACATATATATTGCCACTGTGAGAACCTTGAAGGCTGCCCATCAATCATTCTTGCATAGGTTGATTCACAAATTTGACTTTGAAGCCACTTTAAGTTAACATGAATAATTCAATCTCCAAATTATAATAGACGGAAATGTTCAGATTACTTTGACCTGGATACATATTTTGATCTTCAAAGATTGTTCACTCAAATAAATTCAAATTCGAAACAATAACAACATATGTATTCCAACAAACCACTACTTCGACAACTAAACCATTTTTCATTATTGAGACAAGTTAGCATACTCATCACAATATTTAATCAGAGATAAAGGTCATACTCACAAACCAGATATAGCACAAGAAAAAAAATGAAGACATAAAGGAGAGTAGAAAAACAAGGAAGAGAAGGGGGGTGGGGTGTAATGGCCTTTCAAATAGAAAATTTTCAAAACTTTCATAATCAGCATAATTGTCTGTTATGCCACCTGTGACAAAATAATGAAAAAAATTGCTCCAATATCACATAAGTAAGATAGTCGATGATACATTTACACTTACATGATCGAGAAGAGGAGACATTGTAACAGCATTGACCGGACATTCTGTCACATATGTCTTGATGAGAGTTAATGTTCTGATGTCCCATAGCTAAAAATTAATACAATTAATATCAGAAGGGCCAGTTGAACTCCACATTGTAGTAAGAAATATTAGAAAGAACAGTAAGAATTAATAAATTTAAAAATATGTAGCTGAACACTACCTTAGCAGACTTATCTAGAGAACCAGAGAGGAAGTGAGAAGACTTTGTAAGTGATGTTATTGTCTTCTTATGCCCAATTTCCCGATCTGACTATTTCAGAAGCTTTCCAGTCTGCAAGTTTGACAGAAGAATCCAACTTTGAACTCAAACCTCAAACAAACCCTTGGCCTTCAACTTTAAACTATAGGCTTTATAGTTGTGAATTAGCTTCAAGTCATTTTTTTTAAGTTTATTTGGGATAGAAAGCAATTATATTATTTTCAATAGAGTTTTCTTAAGTTTTGTAGGTCAAGCATTTGGTAATTTTCAACTGTGGACGTGACCAAATTATTATAGACCCCAGTTATACCTATGATTTTTTTTACAACAAAAAATTTCAGATTTTACTTCCAAGGAACTACAAAAATCTTGCATGCAATCCAACAATTGCAGTTAAACTACAACAAAAAGCTCAACATGCAGTTCACATACAAGTTTTGCCTCTTCTAAACCAAGTCAGCAAAGCTATTCATAAACCATTTGGCCTTTTTCAAGAATCTACCAAACAATTGATTAAAAAGACATTTTTCTGCAGCTGCCTTAGATCTTTTGGGGAGTTTACTCGTGTCCCACCGATGTTACATCACTACAAAAGTAATTATGCAAATAAATAACCAGTTACCTCAGAATCCCAAATGCGAATTACAGCATCCTCTCCAGCACTTATGATAGTCTTGTTCAGGGGTCCCCAAATAGCTCTGTTTATTCTTCCCTGAGGTCCCCTTAGAATAAGCACAGATTCACCAGTCTCTGAAAATGATACAACAACAAATTTAGATAGGCAGGAAACTACACATAAAAATTTCCTAGTATAAACAACAAAGAGCACAACACAAGGATTGTGAAAATCCAATAATAAGTAAACAAGTTTGGCATCTATATTATAATAAATAAATTCATACATACAGATACAATAATACATGTTTGTGAGAGTGCATGATGTCTGAGCTTGGCATGGACAAAAAATAGTTATGAGATATTAGGGATGGCCTCTGTTATGCAACCGAACAAGTTGCATCATATATATTTCATCACTTATGTTATTAACGCTAATATAATAACTTAAAAACTCTACGTCATACCCTTGATACGTCTTCAAACAAAATCAGAAACCCCCAATCTTGCACACACATACACACACCTATATAGAGGTTTTTACTAAAAAAATCTTGTAAAATGATTTCTAATTATCTACCCTGGAATCTAAAGTGCATTCTAACAACTCAGCACAAGCAATGCAAATTATTAAATAATCAAAAGAAAATATAAAATTCAGTTGGGAATGAACAGACCAAAGCGGGAAAGAACTTTTGCGTTGGTCCATGGAAAAGCCAATGTAAGATGACCGAAAATTCATGCTTCACAAGTACTATAGCATTATTATATGATAAGATCATCAGCTACAGTGTTATTATATGATAAGAAGATCATCAGCTTTGCAATTCAAGTTTTTATAAGACTAGATGCGCAGATAGTTATATCTTCATTTATCTGCATACAATTTATTCAACAACATGAACAAGTGAAAACATAAGAGCATTTCACTCTCCATTTTTCTTGAATTAGAAAGAAACATAGAACGTGTAGGGGAGAGGGAAAACAATGCATAATCCATTATATCAGCACTGGTATGCATCCAAATCGCATGGTAAATAAGGCGGAATCCTACTAAATTTAAGTGAATTTGAACAACATGAAACACAGAAAATGAAGCACATCCATCACAAAAAGAGACAAAAAATAGCATAAAAAAACTTAAGGTCACTGGGATCTCTTGCAATGCGTTTTACATGAATGGCAGAAGGCAATTCCATGAAAGGATCAGAGGTGATGACAGCAAGTTTATCACCAACAGAGAAGTCCACAGCCCTGGCAGGCGAATCAAAATTAAAGGAGTACAATTGAGTTCCAGTTTGAACATCCCACAGCTTTGCTGTCTGGTCTGCACTCCCAGTAATAAGGCGCATCGAATCTCCTAATTTTTTCAAAAAAAAAAAAAAAGTTTATTGCTATTTGTATAGGACAAGAAGATACGTAATTTCAAATATTACCCATCAATGCAATACCATATCAATACAATGAGTAAAAATCAACAAACGGCTGGAAGAAAAAAAAAAGGCAATCTTCATAGGGAGACAGAGAGAATAGGACTTGCTTGAGACATCGCAGCACCAAACGGCGCCGTTGTGACCGCGGTAAGTACCCAAACGCTCGCCGTCGTCGGCGAACCAGACGGTGGGAGTGTGGTCTTTAGCGCAGGAGAACAAAAGATCACCTTCTCTATTATACTTCAAAAACGTTAAGGGCCTTTCATGCCCTTTCATCAAAATCGGTCTCATCTTTAGTTGATTCTGATATGCTCCGAATCACAAAAAGGATTAAAGAGCTAGGGTACAAAGAGGATCAAAAGGGCAGGAATTTTCTGTCGTCTGAGGTTTCTATGTTATTGGCGGTTAGGGCGGGGAATGGGCCCCAAGGGCCCAGTCAGGCCATTTAAAAACCTTGGCCCATTAAACATTTGCATGATCTTTATTATTTATACATAGCTCCTTCATAACTTATAGTTAATAGTAGTTATAGACAGCTAATAACCATTAACAAAAAAGTATTAAATGTTAAGCTTATTATTAATTTTTTGTTGCTGCTGTTGTAATTAAAATGAAAAACATATTTTTTAGCACCTAATTATCTTGCCAAGGGCCATAGCTTCCTCTATGAAGACCGATGGGCAGTCTGGTATTGGCCATTCTTAAACAATCCTGCTGAGTTTGGAGAAATTACTGCCGCACATGCCTTTCCAAGTGAAAAAATTATTAGGTACACTCGTTATTCACGTATCAAACAGCATCAACGTTGCAGACTTAAGAGAGGGCTTAACTTTGTGTTAAGAGAGGGCTTGTCTCTAGATAATTGCAGAGTCCTCTCCTGTTAAACATTCTATTAATCTAGTAGCTAAACCAAAAACTCACAACTCCCTTCAAAAGTGGCACTAAATGGGTGAATTTGATGTTCATTCAAGTGCATCAGAACAAGCATTGTAAATTCTCTCTCTTGAGAGAGAGATTTTGCTCACTTTTTTTCGGCTTTCTTTCTCGGATTTTAACCGAGCGATTGGTACTTCCCCTGCCCAAAGGGCAGGAGAGGGCTTCTCTATTTTGCTCCAACTGGATTCATGGCTTTCCTCTCCATATCAGGTTGGTTGTTGATAATTTCGATTTTGGTTTTGGTTTGCGAATCTTGGAGCTTTAAAGGTGGGGGAAATACACTATTGATCAGTCATCTGCTAGAGCTGAGGTAAGGCTCTGTTAGAGCTGGTAAAGTTCAGATTATGTTGTTCTGTTCTAGGTCTAGAGGCATCCACTGCTGCGATGGAAGGGCTATATGCATGCTGATGTCGGGACCTCCAGGGTGGTCTATAGCTGAATGACGCTTGAGCCTGTGCTTCTTATTGCTTGTGATAAGTCTCTTTGAGATTATTGGTTTTGTTAGTGATCTCAACCTCGTTCAGTAATCCAACGTGTTGAAGGTTGCAAGAACAGCGGCACGATGCATCTTTCTCTTCTCCTAGGGTTTCTGAGTAGGTGGGAGATTGGGTTGGGCTGTTGGTATACTAGGCTAGTTTGCGCTGGTTTTGGGCCGCTATTTTTATGTTCTAAGCCCAGCAAATGTGTGTTGCCCTTTGGGCCATTTAATGAAATGCAATTGTAATTCACAAACAAAAGAAAAAGAAATCAGAACAAGCATTTAATACCATATACAAATTAACGGATATGTTACATATTCCCTTTGAACAATGAAGGAGATCATAAGATCATAGTTGTAGAACATTATAATTTTATTTACAAACCACTTGCAACTAAGACCCTTCCTGCATGTGGATATGAGACCGTCCCTTGTTGTTTACCTCAAGAGGCCTTCTTCTGTTTGTATTTTTTGGCACAGACAATGTAGACGAACATGTTTATGACGCTAAGTCCAGCTAAGAGCCAGAAATAATAATCAAGATGGCCCTTGTTCAAGTTGTCAGGAATCCATCCTGGCTTCCCACCTGCAGTTGTGAAGTATGTTACCATAGTCAGAATAAAAGAGCTCAGATAATTGCCCAAAGATGTTGTCAGAAGTGACAATGCACTGCATAAACTCCGCATGGCATCTGGAGATTGCTCATAGAAAAATTCAAGCTGCCCGATAAATGTAAAGACCTCCGCAGCACCTACAAACATATATTGGGGGATTTGCCAAAAGATACTAAGAGGCACAGCAGCATCCTCATCGACCAACCCAAGCTCTTTGGCGAGCTGTAGACGCCTGATCTCTACCAAAGCAGCAGCAGACATGGATAAAACTGAAATGAAAAGGCCAATTCCCATCCGTTGCAATTGAGAGAAGCCCCTCTCTTTTCCTGTGAACTTCCTGGCAATCGGAACAATGATCCTATCATAGATTGGCACCCAGCAAATAACACTGATAACATCAAATGTTGACAAGGAGGCAGGAGGAATGGTGAAAGAACCAATGGTTGTGTCCATCAGCATCCCTTGTTCCACAAACATTGTAGACATTTGGGCATAGACAGCAGAAAAGACGATTCCTGTGGCCCAGATTGGGAACATGCGGACCAAAATCTTCAATTCCTCCACCTGTGTCACTGTACAAAGCCTCCATGGATTGGAAAAGTCACCACTTTTGGCATCAGTATCTGAAATTACAGCAGCTTTATCAAGGCACCTGCAAAGAAAAACAATTTAACTTGTAATTGTTTTGGGGCATTAATTAATGGTAATGAAACTTGCACACAAGTAGTAATAGAAAAATGTCCGTCTAAAGATAGTGACTCACACTAGGTTCAAATAAATCCATAATACAGGGTCAATCATTAAGCAAATGGATAAGATAACATGCTTTCCAGCAACCATTTCACAAATCAAATTAACAAATCTGTAAAAAGTTGAAAAGATTCCAGAATCATTATATTTACTCTCCAATTTTTCCACTAAATTACACAGGAAAGGATTAACCATAAGAGGTTAAAATCTAGGAAAAATTGTGAAAAGACACTCCAAAATCAAAGATCAATGGAAAAAAGACTAGATAACAAATATCCATAATTCTCTGCCAACAACTAGCAGAGCAGAAATTTGCATAATTCTCTGCTACTACATAAAGTATAACTAGAAAGCCTTGTACAAGATAATACGTGCAAGTGGATTCACTTCTACAGCCTTTTAATCCTCACTTAAATGTACCTGAATCTACAAATCCAAATTTCGATTAATGAAATCTACAAACACAGGTTAAAAGTGGATGAATGAAGAAAATTTAACACGGTACTCATGAAGAATAGGTAACTTCATAGTGCAGGCTTACATAAGCCTAACTAATTCATAATAAGTAAAGCATTTGGACTGGTAAAATTCAATAATTTCAATGTACTCTGCATAGAAATTCAAGAAAGCCCGTCATTCAACAAGCTTAAATGAGTTCAACACTGAGAAAAGTAGAATAACTAAGCAGAATGATGAAGAAAATTACTTCAAGCCATTGCTATGCTCCAGCTTTCTGCTCCCTTCAATCGCTGAGCTTCCTTCTTGTGTTTCATATAGGAGACTACTATCGCTGGGAACCTCCAGATTCCTCTTACGGAATGATGCAACCAAAACCTGGCACATTCTTGTAATAGGACTCCCCCCTGGTTTCTGAAATCTATAGAGGGTTGTGCCTGAAAAGAAGCTTGCAATAGCAATGCCCATAAATAATGCAGGAATTCCAAATCCCAGACCCCACCCAGCATTGTCTTGAATATAAACCAGTAGACTACTTGATATAAGAGCACCAATGTTGATAGAAAAATAAAACCAGTTGAAGAAAGATCCCTTCTTCACCCTTTCCTGAGGATCAGTGTCATCAAATTGGTCAGCCCCAAAGGAAGAAACACAAGGCTTGATACCACCTGTCCCAAGTGCAATCAGATAAAGCCCAAAGAAGAACACTGCATATTGAGCTGGACTTGCAGGAGGACATATAGAACCCACACATTCAACTGGCTTTAATGCGGGAACTGAAGCTGAGAGTGTCAAGGTACACATCCCCTGTGCAATTAACATTTCAGTTATCATCAAGTGTACACCCTAAGATAGCATATAAAACACATCCAGGCAACAGTAATCAATGCAGGAAAGGAAAGAGACACAAACCTATTTCAACATAGCAAAAACATCCCAACTCTATCACAATTCAAAAGGTTCATATAACTTCATCCAAACTTTCCCCTAAAATTGTTTCAAATTCTCATAGGGTAGTGGCACAGTCAAAACATTAAATATCTTTCCCCATCAAACAATTCATAGAAATACAAACTATAGTTTGCAAGCAGGCCATCAAACCATTACCAGTCCATTCCCATGTTTTTTAACACTAGAATATTTTACTTTGTACATCCGGAGGGAACATTTTGCCATCAGTACTTCTGGCTTCTTAACGCAACAATCACAATACAAGAATTTGTATCTATTATTTTAGAATACCTTTAGATCATTCTTATTCGAGTATTTCACAACTAGGTTATAAATGATATTCTTAAAAATTGAATTACATAAATCACAAAACATATAATTCTTTTTTTTTTTTAACTCTTTAGTATAAACAATATATTTTGCAGTAACAGTTTTCAGAATTGATAAAATTCATGCAATGCATAAATTTAAAAGATGGGCCAAAATTCAAACAAAAAGCCTTCAATTTCAGTCATCCATTTTTACTGGAGCATTACATAGCCCTTAGAAGGTAAAATTCCTAGCAGAATACGATAAGTTGGATTCCAGTAATAATTAGCAAAGCCTCTCAACTCAACTCAACTAAGCCTTTATCCAAAAAATTTAGGGATTTATAGCCTCTATGAACTAAAAATCTGGGGTACTTTTTTCTTCATTTTTCTTTTTATGGCGAAGATGATTTCATCAAACAACCACAATGTTGACAAGAAAACTTGAGGACAATAATTTGCATGTCAACTCAATGCGAAGTGAAGTTAGTATAAGAGGCCCAAACTCAACATATAGATTATAAAATCATTAGCTAAGGCAGCTAATCGAAATGGAAATAACAACTACCAGGCTTAGCTTTGTCAGATTGAGCATTGTGAGGATGAGTGAGACATGAGTAGTCAAGCAATTCAAACAGGGTATGAAACTGTATCATAGACACACACACACACAAGGAAGTTTAGTTAATAATGTACAATTAAATAGATTGTTGAGAAAGCAGCTATTGTCCAATATCTTCCCCAATAAGCATCTGCCAGGACAGCTCCAATGAGGGGCATAATGTAGCAAGTGCCTGCCCAGGTTGTAACATTTCTAGCCGCAGACACATTTCCTTCGTGCAGCTTATTGGTAAGATAAGTAACAAGATTAGTGGCGATCCCATAATAGGCCAAACGCTCACAACATTCAGTACCTGTATGTTATATGATAAACGTCAAAAAAAATGATGGGGCACTATATACAAGAGAGCATTCTGAAGACCGAAGAATATAATACAGTACCCAAAATGAAAGGACATGCTCTCCAATTTCCAGTCTTCTCTTTAAGGACAGGATTGCCATGAAGGTCAACTGAGCCATCGCCCGTATAGAGCTTATTGCTCTTGTTCTGAAGATATAATATCAAAAATCATACAATTAAACATGAAAAAATGGTGAAAGAAACTAAACTACCTAAGGCAGAAATCGTTGAAACCAACAAATTTAAAAAATTAGGAAAAAAAAAAAAAAAAGCCAGACAAGAGTTTCAAACTTCATAAAACAAAACGATCTTCAAGAACCAAAATCTATCCCCAAAAAAAAAAAAATAAATAAAAATTTAGCTATTCACAGAATCACAATGATTCTCCATGGCAAATTTCAAAATCAATAATAACAATCGAAATCCAGGAACAAATTTCACAGCTTGAGGGAATTATTACTCTTGTTCCTAAGAAATTGAACCATACCAATTTGGGTAAATACAATAATCAATATATGTCAGAAAAGTATACACAAATTTGACAAAACAGAATCAGCTACAAGAAAGAGAGAGAATCGAGACCTGTTCCAGGAGCCCGTCCTCCAAAAGCGATTTCTGTTCCTCCACCGAACCCATGTTAAATTCTACGATTGAACAAGAGGATGATTTGGGTCGATCAATCAGAGAAGAGAAGGGGAGAATCAGATTAAAAAGTGCCGGGCGAGGGATCAATGGATGACGTATAATGTTGAACAAGGTAGGTGGGCCGGTTTAGGAACTTTTGTATTGGCATTCCTTGTGTGTCCAGATTAATTCTGATGAAATTAATATATAATTTAGAATTAAAAAAAAAAAAAAAAAAATATATATATATATATATATATATATATATATATATATCACATGTTTAATTAAACATAAATATATAATTAATTATATAATATTTTCAAGAAAATGAAAATAAATATATAAAATTGATTTTAACTTTGATTCTTTTAATCTCTATTCGATATAATAGTATTTTTTATTTATTTACTAATAAAAAATAAAATTATATCAAAATAGTAAAATAAAAAATTGTAAGCTATTATAATATTATAAATTTTTAAGTACAGAAATAAATATTACTTTTTAGCAATTTAGAAAATATTGTATATTTAAGTCATGAACTTATCTTGTTGGAGAGACAATCAAAAATTAAATATTAAAAAATCATACATTTTAATTATAAAAATAATTAATTGATGTATATGAAATACTATTATAATAAATAAAAAGATATTAAAATTTGAAATTCAACTATATGAAAAATAATGAAAGAGACAATTAATAATCAATGAAAAAATCATAGTTTAATAGAAACATTTTATTATAGTTTAATATGGTGTTTATTATATTTCAAATTATAAAAGTATGATAAAAATTAAGTATTTATATTTTTTTAAATATTTAACATTTATAAATTGATAATAAAATATAACTACACATGCAATACATTTCTCGTATATTATAGAGTTTGTGTGAATTTTATAAGAAAATTTTACCTATTATATTATTTTAGTTGATATTATTCTAAGAAGAACTTGGTATGGATCATGTAAAAATCATTTTATAATATTATATTATTATTATTTTATAATAATTATACCTTATAAAATAGAATAATTAATCAACCTTGAATTTTTTTTCTTTTAATTTTTAAAAATAATACTGAAAAATAATAGCAAAATTTATATTAAAAAATCTCTTTTCTAAGGTACTATGGACTTTGATTATATTTAAAAGTCTCTTTCTGCTTTGACTTTGTTAATAATGAATTTTTTTTTTCCTAAAATACCACAGGTTTTCGCACTTTATTACATAAAAAATCCTTGAATCCTATGGTTCATCAATTATCATCCTCATCTGTACCCATTGGCAGATTCATTTGCCTTGTCATAATCCTACTCTTCCTCCTTTGATTGACTTTGTTTTTCACTAGTCTTGTTCCTCATCAGAATACCTATGAGGATTTTTTTTTGGTTCGGGGATGGGTTTAGTCAATATCTTAGCCCGTATGCGATTCATGTCATTGCTGGGATTCTGCCACCAAGGGCGCTATAGGGAAATTATATTTTAATGGCATTTGTTTAATATTAAGGTGGCATTTGTTTAATATTTAAGGTGGCAGTTGATTCTTGAGGGAGATCAGAATTTGATCTATCATGGGACTCTCATTTCTGTTATTCGCTCCCTTTGGCTAGAGATTGACATGTTCAAAATTTTCATGTTTATTGGAAGGATAACTCGTGTGGATTGATTGGCTTATTTAGCCCATTCCTTCTCCTACGGTTCTATCGAGTTGAATCATCGTTCATTGGGTCTCATTCCCTTAATGCACATTAAGGGACTTTGTGGGTTTGGCTTTTTCTCATATTGTTTATGTTTGATATTTTTTTTTCCTTTTTTTTTCAAAAAAAAGTGTCTATATAAATTTAGAAGATAAATAAAAATATAATACTTTATCTCTCATTACAGTTTTCTATGTTATCACATAGGCAATATGCTTTGATTCCAAATGCAAAAGGATAGTTTTTTTTTTTTTTAATTTAATGGATGAGATTATAAAATAGAGACTAACCACTAAATTGCATTCGTAATGACTAATGGCGCTTTCATAGTACATGGCACCAAAAAGAAAGGCTTTTAGAATTTGGTCAGCACAGAGTATGGGCTAGGGACCATCAAGCGGAAGAGTTGGATAAATTTCACAGTTGATGAAAAATTAATTCTTTTGTAATTATTTTTTAATAATAGAATTTAATATTTTTATTTAAAAAATTAAAAAAATTTACTACTACATCTAACACTTCTTGATATCTTACTCTTTACATTTTCTTGGTTGAAAAACAATTTCTATTCAAGCCGTGGTTAAAATGCAGAAGCTTAATTACGTTCCTTTTCTAGCAGGAACATATTCTTTAAACTTCGTCTACAAAGAGATAAACATTGAAAATATATTTAAGTTTTGTTTATAATATTTAAGACAATGAAATTAATTCTTAAACTCTCATCTCTAAAACATATTTATTGCTTATATAAGTAGTTCATAATAAAGCATATATTCTCATTATCTGGTATAATATAAAGCTTTGAAAACAGAAAAGCTTAGTAAACATTAATGCTGCAGAACAATTTCTATTTTGCATCAAACACTCCAAAAATTCTTTTTTTTTTTCTATTTTGTATAAAAAAATATAAGTTAAAGATGATTTTACCACCACCATCAGAATTTTGGGAATTTCCCAATATTTGACTATTTATGAAAAAAAAAAAAATTCCCACACTTTGTTTTGAATTACATATTCTAAATTTCTAAGTTGATTTGTGTAAGCAATGGCAAACACTAAAAAAAAAATGAAATAAAATAGATTGCTAATTAATTTAACAATTAATTTAGGAATCGATCTAGTCAGTTACAACGAGTCTAATTATAAATAGTAATCGATAAACAAATCAATTGCTAAATTAATTAAATTAAAAAAAAAATACAAGTTTTGATACTAGTAACTGATTTAGTAATCAAAATCGATTGCTAATAGTAATCAGAAAAACATAATTAGTTGGAAAAAAATTTAGTGTCTTTAATTTTATAATTTTGAAACTATTTTATAAATTTTAGTTGCTATTTGCAACTAATTTAGAAATAGAAAAGTTGGTTGCTATTTTTAAAAAAATTATAAAAAAAAAATAAAATTTCAAATAAGAAATAAAAAATTCAAATAAATAAAATTTTCAAAAATTACTAAAATAATATATTATTAATGAAAATTAGTACTAAAAATTAATATAAAAATATTATAAAAAATTACCACTAATAACTATTATAAAAAATATTAACAAAAAATTAAATATAAAAACATATTTATTGTCACGATCCAAATTATGGGTCGGACCTTCACTAATACTTGGGTCAGTGTAAGGCCCCCAAAGCCCGTAGTAAGTCATACTATTTTCCAACCCAAATATAAAGCCCATATTTAGCCCAATTTCAATAAAACAACCGGATAGAGTCCGCCCATAATATGAACCATCCAACGGGAAGTTCTCAACTACCCCGACCAGTAATCTCAAAATCCAATCTATTTGAGGAGCTCAGCTCGCTCACACAATCATCCATAATCAATATAAAATCAAATAGGAGTCCAAATCCCTCATCCAACATAGATATCCATTCACATAATTACACATACATGTAGTTTATAAATCACACCTAAATTAATAAATCTTACAGTTCCAACTAAATAATATGGTCCTATACATGCTGAGATCTAGAATTTAAATTTAACATTACAAATTACGAAAATAATAGCAAGTAGACCTGCGAAGAAGCAAGCAAATTAAAGACGAGAAAAAACTTTTAGGTAACCTGGAAAAATAAGGTAAACAAGAGTGAGCGTTCAACTCATAGAGTAAAATATTAATTTCACATACATTTTCTATAACTATCTAATTCTAATGCATCCTTATAAATAAAAATGCATCATCTTCATATAAGCCATATAGATCAAGTCAAATCACATAAAAAATAATCTAGAGTACTCACACACCAGTGTCAAATCCATATTCACACATACATGTATAGGGAGCTGATCCCCTTATACAGCTCTATTAATTCCAATCCCTATCAGTGAAATCAATTCAAAACTGTGCCTACCCCGACTTATCCATAATAAGGATCGAGTCCCAGCGAGTCAAGCTCCAACCGCGTCTACCCGTCCTACCCATATCCATATATATCACATACACACTAACACACACACACAACTCCTGATCGTCATAACATAATAACCAAGGCAATATCATCAAATATAAATGCAAAATAGGACATGCCTAATATTTAAGTATATACATATATGTATAAGTGATGCATGAGCATGCATGAAATATAATAATATTGAAATTATAAATAAAATTAATATTTACTCACAAATTTACAAGATGTCACTGCCTCAGCTGGGTAGAGAAGGAAGGTTGACCTGCCTCCTAAAATAATTATATAACAAATTTTAAACAAGACTTTTAAGAAACAAAGACGCCCTATTTTTTGTCAGAAATCTAGCAGAGTTCCTCATACACCTAAGACCTACTCAATATGCAAAAATATTCAAATAATACTTCTAAATCTCAATTTTCCACAACTACAACTCATCAACAACATATGGCCCCTCCTGGGCCCTTCAAATCATTCAGTTCTCACAATCTGGAAAAATGACATTTTAGTCTCCGAAGCTAACCTTTTTGCAAAAATCACCCAAATGAGCTCTAAAAATTCTAAAATTTTAGCCCTGCGGTCCTTACTAATGTTTTAAAGCTAATACAAAAGGAATTATAATTTTCTAATCTATCATGAATATTTTATGGATTTTTAATCTAAATTAGGCACTGGATAATTAAGAAAACTTAGAGTTCGGGTTCACCTACGTTAATTCTGACACTGGGAAAGCGTTCATGGCATTTGAAAATGATAGGTACCTTATAACTTTGACTCAGTTCTGAATTAGTTTCGGCAGCAGGTCTGTCCAGCTCGAGAATGCAGTCCCAAGCAACAGTCGAATTTTCGCGATACGAAAGCACTAACGTGAAGCCCATAACATTAGGGGTTAGAATAAAATATTTACAAAATTAATTAAGCTTGTTTAAGGCTCGAAAAATCACTGCGAAATTCGTGGGACCCATCAAATTTTCAGTGTCGAAAAATGTTGAATTTTATGTTGCCACGAAGCCTCATTGTGTAGAGCTCTCTGGTACTCTCGGAATCCCCGTAGGGTTCTCGGTTTGAGAGAAATTTAGCCCAAAAATCAATATGGGCTAAAACTTTTCGGGTAAAGATTGGACAATCCGCTCAATAAAAATTTGTGTTCTTAGTATCTATGGAAAGCTCTCGAGGTGTAAATGTGTTTTGGGACAAGACACGATTTAAGTGGTAGCCAGATCGACTGAAAAAGGGGCGGTACTGTGCGCGCATTGGGGGAGTTTTAAGCCAATTTTTTTGTGACCTGGAGAGCAACCAGCGGCGGGGAAGGGGCAGGGAAGGTCGCCGGTGAGCTTAGGAGGGGAGGGAAAGCGATGGCCAGCAAGGAGGAGGGAGGAGGAGAGAGAAAAGAGAAGGAGAAGTGGGGGTGGTAGGGCGTGCAGGGGAAGGGAGGGAAAAAGGGGAAGGACGGTCTGATTCAATCGGTCTGATTCGATTCTGCAGGTTCGATTCAGAAAGCCAAAAATTAAATTTTTACTTTGCCATAGGACAAAAAATGAGGCTCAAAAATTTCAAAAAAAAATTTAAAAAACTCAAAAAAACTTGTGGAGTCTAAATATATTTTTAGTTTTTTCACGTGGTCTTTAAATTAATTTTTAGGATTTGACAAAGTTTATTGTCCTTGCAAAATCAAACCCAATTTCTAAAATTCTGAAAATTCCAAATAAATTCTCAAATTTTTAGCACAATAAAATATTAATATTTACATGTAAAATGGATATTTTAAAAATTAGGGGTATTACATTTATAAGACAAATTACTAAAAAAAAATTACCATATATATATATATAATAACAAAAAAATTGCTAAAAATTAATACTACAAACAATTTGCTAACAAAAAATATAATTGTATAAAAATTTTTATTTTATGCCAAAAAAATTAAATAAGAAATATGAGAAAGAAAGAAGATGAAGAAGAAAAAATATGAGAAAAAAATTAAAAGAAAATAGATGAGAAAGAAAAAGATGAAGAAGAAAATAGATGAGAAAAAAATGATGAATAAAATAGATGATAAAGAAAAAATGAAGAAGAATGAATAAAATAAATGAGAATGAAAAAGATGATAAATAAAATGAGATAAGAGAAGAAAGAGAAAAAATAAATAGTGTGGAGAAAAAATGAGTAATAAAGAAAGAAAATAAATAGTAAAAAAAATGAGTGGTAATTTATATAAACGAACTAGCAATCAATTTTAGCACCTGATTATCTATTGCTAATTTCTTTCAAAAATTAAATGAAAATTTATGGGAGAAAAATTTTATAACCGATTCGCAATTGGTTGTAAAATCGGTTATTAATAGTAACAAATTTCAATTGGTTGCAGCAATCGATTTGCAAATTGGTTGACAATCAAAATAAAAAAAACAAAAAATAGGCAAAAATTTTTGGGAGGAAAAAAACGATTGCAAAATCGATTGCTAATAGCAACTGATTTTAATCAGTTTTAAAAATCAATTGATATTAGCAACTGATTCGCAAATCGGTTGCAAATAAAAATAAATAAATAGAAACTTTTAGAGGAAAAAATCGATTGCAAAATCGGTTACTGATTTTGCAATCAATTTTAATTGGTTGTAAAAATTAGTTACTGTTAGCAATCGATTAGCAAATCAGTTACAAATCAAAAAATGAGAATAAAAAATTGAGCGAAAACTTTTTTGAAGAAAAAATTTGTTGTAAAAATTGATTGCTGTTAGCAACCAATTTGTAAATCGGTAAATCGGTTGTAAATTGAAAAAAAAAATTGAGAGGAAATTTTTGGAAAAGAAAATTTAGCAACCGATTATAATTGGTTGTAAAAATCGATTGTTATTAGTGACCGACAAGAAATTGATCGTAAATAACAACTAATTTTAGCAATCGATTGCAAATCGATTACTAACTCTAAAGCTAATTAAAATAATTTTTTAATTTAATTATTGATTCCCTAAATTGATTGCTATTATTAATTAATTTTAAAATTGGTTACTATTGACAACAGATTTTAGCAATCGATTTCTTAATCAATTAGCAATCGATTTAACAATAAATTATAAATTAGTTGCTATTAGAAATCAATTTTATTAACCAATTATAAATCAGTTGCAAATAACAATTGATTTAGCAATCGATTTTTAAATTGATTATTAATTTTTTTTAAAACTAACTATTTTACTAAAAAAAATCGAAATCACAAATCAATTACTAAATTAGTCACTAATAATAACTAATTTCAACCAATTATAATAATCGATCGTAAAATTAATTATTTTTTGTAGTGAAATAATAGAGAGCTGAATTTCCATAATCTTCAATAAACATGAAAAATATAAATAATAACCTTCCATAGATTATGTGTAAAGATAATAACTTATCGATGGAGGAGAAATTATATTATGAATCGATTATTCTATATAGATAGGTATATATGAAATGATAAATTAATCATAAAGTAATAATTAATTTATTTTGGATCCTATTATTTTTTAATGTCTGAATAAAAAAATTATGGTTTTTGAAAGTTTTATTGGAAAATAGAAATTTTAAAAAACTTTCCAAAACTAAACTTTAAAAAAATTACAAAAAAATTACGTACTCTGCAAACTTTGAGCTGAAGGATTTCAAATCTTAAAAATTTTCCCATTACTTTAAAAAATCTCTTTATAAATAAAGGGGTGAGGGTCTGAAATTATCGAAGTCGGAATTGAAACTAAATTAAAGGAATTATAACTTTTTTTTTTAACATAAAATTGAATCAAATTAAATAAATAAATTTTTATAAAATTTAAAATCAAATCGATTGAATAATTGGCAGCACCCATCTAATTATCAATGCTAAAGTTTTTGAAAAATTTTAATTTTGATTCCATTTAATTTTTTTTTTTTTTGAAAAAAATGAACACCCTGTTTGAATTAGTGAAAAATAATAGAGAAAAAAATAAAAGTAAAAACTAAAATAAAATAAAATTTCACCCTCAATTGTGTGAAAAAAAAAATGTGGATCCATGCGTATCTTTCTCTCTAAATTAGAGGAAAATTAATGGTAAATGAAGAAAATTACATTTTAATTCGTATAATTATTTAATTTTAATTGCAAATAAAATGATAAAATAGATATTTTATTATTAAAAGTTACTTTTTTTAATTTTCCTTTTTAACATATCCTTTAAGATTTCCCAAACATAGTATAAATAAATCAAACTAAATCACATAAATAAAATAAAATTTAAAAAATAAAGTATTTTAATTTTAAAATTGGTTTAAACCAAAATTTGTTTACCTTCAAGTCTCTTCATTTAATTAAAATTTATTTTAAATTATCCAAACTTGATTTAAATTTAATTGTTATTACCGAATAATAAGTGAATCAATTAAACTTTATATATTTTTATTAATAATTTATATTTTAAAATTGTAATAATTTTTTAAAATATTTAAATTTTATTTATTTAAAATATTAATATTAATATAAAAATATATTTTTTATATTTAATTAATTATTTATATAAATGAATTCAAATAATAATATTGAAAGATATAAAATTAAAATTTAACTAAACTTATTTGTATTATTTTTTTTTTATATTACTTAAATTCATTTTAATAGAGTTCGATCAAGTCAGACATTTAAAATTACTACCTATGATCTATCCATGTTAATTATTACTTTTTTTTTTTTTATTACTTCAAATCAATTGTTAGAGGAATGGGAACAAAATTATTTGAAACACTCACGTTATTATGATTTTTTTATTCTAGTTTATTTTATCCATTAATATTATTTAGTTGACGGTGACTTAATATGGCTTTAAAAGGTCATGGCATTTGATTCCATATTGGTCTTAGTCTTCAACTTTCATAGCTTTGAGCGTCTCTTTGCAGACTATTTCTAAAGATCCTTTGGAAAAACCTTTAACATTTTTCCCACAAATTAAAACTGATAAGCAATTTCTCATTTGATGCTGTGTTGAGAAGACTAGTTAGCTCCCTTTAATTATGCAATCACATCCAATCTTGCACAATGCAACATTTGATCAAGTGATAGAAAAAATGGTCAAATTTTAAATTCTTCATCCATTATTTTTAGGAATAAGTATTCAACCATCAAACTATATTAGCTGTAAATGATTCATTTTATTAAAAATCCAAAATATATTTCCAGATCTTGAATAATATAGCATGGAGATTTGCAAACGTAGTAAGAAATTTTCAAAGACTGTCTTGAAACTTGCTTGGTACGTTCCCTTTCTGCCTTGGGCAAAGAAATTTGCATGGAAATGATGGAACTGGGACACTTTCGGTGGGTAAGATCAGTGGGTTTTGCAACAGCAGAGCAAAACCTGTAGACTGTATTAGCAATTAAACAAGAGATTATGGGGTTCACTCACAAGAGCCATTTGATTGAATCGTAAGGTCTGTAATGGGTAGATGACTTTTCCATTCTATGCAATTTGGCGAAACAGTAAACCCGCAAAACTCTTTCAATACAACGTGTTCAATTTTGGTCTCCTTACTCAATTCTAGAAATGGTCGCAAGAGTTTCACTTTCTTTCCTCGTTCTCAAAAGTCCTGCTTACAAAATTCATTAATTAAATAAAGTAAAAAAAAACTCCATTCTTGATTACTTTGTAGAACATATGGTCCAACCTGAAAACCCAACCCCCCACTATATATACCCCTCGATAGCTTGCATCCTCTTCTCCAAGCAAACCAAATTCACCTTCTTGTTCTTTATATTATCCTTTTTCTGTTATTTTTCTCATAACCATGGTGCTCTCAAAATTAGCTTCAGAGTCTGATGTCTCCGTACATTGCACCTTCGCCTCTCGCTATGTCCGGGAGTCACTTCCAAGGTAATTAGAAACTTTCTTTATCGTTTCTTTAAACATTTGTTGAGTCTTGATGAGAACGGAACTAATTAATGGTGGTGGATGTGCAGGTACAAGATGCTGGAGAACTCAATACCCAAGGAAGCTGCATTCCAGATTATAAACGACGAGCTGATGCTGGATGGGAAGCCAAGGCTGAACTTGGCATCCTTTGTGACTACTTGGATGGAGCCTGAATGTGATAAGCTTATTATGGACGCCATGAACAAGAACTATGTTGACATGGATGAGTACCCTGTTACCACTGAGCTTCAGGTATATATCTCTCTTTTGCAGAAACACATGGAGACAGGAATCCAGATTTTTTTTTTAATGGATATGAATTATGTTAATTAATTTATTATGCATTTTAATCACCAATGAGCTTCAGTCATATTGCAGTTAGTCTTGAGACGTCTGTTAGGTTTTGAGTTGGAATTACAATCAATTGTATAAAAGAAACATAGAGCCTTTTAAGATTAAAATAATCTTTTTGCACTTGTAATTTATTTCTAAATCTAATTTGCAGGATTCTTTGCACTTGTAATTTATTTCTAAATCTAATTTGCAGGATTCTTAATTGTGTAAAAAAGATAATGGATTATTTTCATTCATTTGAATTGTCAAATTGATTAATCGGTTAATCTCTATGTACAGAATCGGTGTGTGAACATGATAGCACATCTATTCAATGCACCGCTGGGAGACTCCGAGGCGGCCATCGGCGTCGGAACAGTGGGATCATCGGAGGCTATAATGCTTGCAGGGCTTGCTTTCAAGAGAAAGTGGCAGAACAAGCGCAAGGCTGAAGGAAAACCTCATGACAAGCCCAACATTGTCACTGGTGCCAATGTTCAGGTATGCTGGGAGAAATTTGCAAGGTACTTTGAAGTTGAACTCAAGGAAGTGAAGCTAAGGGAAGGCTACTATGTCATGGACCCTAAAAAAGCTGTGGAAATGGTGGACGAAAACACTATCTGTGTGGCTGCCATCTTGGGTTCTACCCTTAATGGAGAATTCGAAGATGTCAAGCTTCTGAATGATCTGTTGTTAGAGAAGAACAAAGTCACTGGGTGGGATACTCCCATTCACGTGGATGCAGCTAGTGGAGGATTTATTGCACCATTCTTGTGGCCAGAGCTTGAATGGGACTTCAGGCTTCCATTGGTGAAGAGCATTAATGTCAGCGGCCACAAATATGGTCTTGTCTATGCTGGAGTTGGGTGGGTCATTTGGAGGAGCAAAGAAAACTTGCCTGAAGAGCTCATCTTCCACATCAACTACCTGGGAACTAATCAACCCACTTTCACTCTCAATTTCTCCAAGGGTAAGCAAATTAGTAACTACTCTTCATGATCAACATTGATGGGAAAAATTCACTAAATTGAGCTTGTGATTTGCAGGTTCTAGCCAAATCATTGCTCAGTACTATCAACTGATCCGCCTAGGCTACGAGGGGTACCGAAATGTGATGGAGAATTGCCACCAAAACGCTATTGTCCTGAAAGAGGGACTAGAGAAAACAGGACGCTTCAACATTGTGTCCAAGGAAATTGGAGTTCCCCTGGTGGCATTTTCACTAAAGGACAATACCCGACACACCGAATTTGAGATAGCTGAAATGCTACGTCGTTTCGGATGGATTGTCCCTGCCTACACCATGCCAGCAGATGCTCAGCATGTGACAGTGCTCCGCGTGGTTATTAGAGAAGATTTCTCTCGCACTCTGGCGGAGCGCATTGTGCTTGACATCACAAAGGTGCTCCACGACCTGGATTCGCTGCCTGCCAAAATCAACGCTAGAATGTCTGTTGTAGCTGAACAGAAGAATGGTACGGTGGTGAAGAAAACTGCCATTGAGACCCAGAGGGAAATCACCACTTACTGGAAAAATTTTGTCATGGCCAAGAAGAATAACAACAACACTATTTGTTAACAGCTTAAAGGCTTCCTGATGAAAAGGAGGAGGATTCCCTTTTTTTTTTTTGAATTTTTCAGAAATTTTAATTTATTTTCTCTATAATCTAAATGTGATCCTATCCCTGAGTCCTGATAATTTAAACACAATCCTATAAAACAGTTTATTACTATTATTTTTTTCTCTTTGATGGAAAGAAAGCAATGTAATTTGAATTTGTTTTAATGGAAAATTAAATTACTCACACTTATCCCATTGTTCTTCTTGTTATTAATATTTTAGTGATAGCAATCAGCAAACAGCCAAGTACACTGGACGATGCCTATAAGTGGTTTTGCGAAATTCTCCAGGAAAATTTGGAGAACTGGCCTTCCATTTTGCCTATCTCAATTTGCTGGTCCTGAAAGTGGAGAAATAAGCAGCTTTTTCAAAATTCAAATCTAGCCCCAGATTTTGAAGTTCATTTTTCCAGGGAGCTATTCTAAAGGAGTGCAGCAAGCTTGGGATGGAGATCTGCTGCATTATATGAAATCCAAGAATCAAGAAGATATCTTTAATTGGATGGGATCAAGAAAACCTCATGACTAGCCTAGCGTTGTCACTAGTGCCAATGCTCAGTTTTGCTGGGAGAAATTTACAAGGTACTTAGAGATTGAACTCAAGGAATTGAAGCTAAGGGAAGGCTAATGAGTCTTGGACCCTGCAAAAGCTATGTAAATGGTGGATGAAAACGCTATTGCCTTCTTGGGTTCTACTGTCAATGTGGAATTCGATGATATCAAGCTGATTAATGATCCGTTGGTAGAGAATGCATTCATTGGACGGGATATACTCTTATTCACGCGGATGGAGTGGTGGATTTGTTGCAGTATGCATGTGGCCAGAGGCCTAGAGCTTGAATAGACTTAGGCTTTCATATTGGAAAAGGGCATTAACGATAGCGACCATAAATATGGGCTTGTTTATGCAGTATTTGGGTGGATTCATTTGAAGGAGCCAACAGGAATTGCCTAAGAACTCATCTCTAGCATAAAGTATTACCTCCATACTTACTCCACTTTTATTATATGTAGCATTTAAGTTTTTTGTTTTTATTTAAAATTATCTGTAACATTTAAAATATTAAAATATATTAATATTTTTTTTAAATTTTACCTAATAAATATTTATATAAAAAGTAATTAAGTATGATAAAAGTTAATTATTAATTTTTTTTTTATAAAAATGAGATTATTATCGTTTCCTTAAAATTATCTTTATATACATATCAATGTTCTTTAATACATAATACAAAAAACACTAAGCAATTAACATAGAAAAAGTTAAGAAAATAATTTAAAGTCAAAGAAAAAAAATGTTTTTTATTTGAAGCTTTGGATTTAATCACTAATATAAAATTTGTTTGAATCACACAATTAAAATAAAGTAAGATTTTTGTTAATTTTAGAAATTTGTGATTTTTTTTTCTACTATGAAAAATGTTAATATTTCACACACTAATTAATTTACATAAAATTTATAAGAATGACATCATGTACAGTTAAACATTATCACTTCAAATATTCATCATGAGTGGGTAATATTGGATCCCAAAAGACTTCCTTCAATTAGGTACCTTTACTATAGCACCTACCTGCCAAAATTTTAACAAGCAAGGCTTCTCCTCGTATAAACGCAGCAAAATTTTCTCAAGCAAATAAAGCTTCCAATTAGGTCTGGACTTCTCAGATCTTTAGCATTGAATGTGTTACTATAATAACCATTTTGATGATATACAGTGAGACTTTACAGACCTCTTAATGAAAGATAAAAAATGGTGATTTTAGTATTAGATAGAAAATTAGAGCTTGCTTTGCAGCCATGGCCAATGGATATGAAAGAATAATCAAATTAAAATAAGATGAGAGAAACCTAATTAAAGTCTTTTGGGACCCAACATTACCACTTATGGTAGATATTTGAAGTTATAAAAAAACATTATTTTTAAATTTTCACTTATCCAAATAAAATTTTAGGTATATATATGTGATTATGAGATACCATATGACACTTAGATTGCATATGCCTAACGTAAATTTGCCATATACAAAAGGGCATATATAGTGGAGAAAATGATAGCAGACTCTTGACAAGCTAAACATCCCAAGCTACAAATCTTTGGTTCACACTAGCTTTTCAGCTCACCTACCTGCAAATTAATCTTTCTTCATGAACTTATAAACTAAACAAATGATATGTGTCACATTTGAAGCCATCAATCGCTCACTCACTAGCCAATCCCTTGTGGGAACATTCCATATATTCAAATGAATCAAATCATTCTATATTTGAAACCATAGTGCGCAAACCCACAGTCTTCTACCACGTATCCACATGACAACCACCCCACTAAAAAAAACCCTCTTTTTTATTTTAATTTTTCCCTCTTCAGCACATGTATAAATATGAGATACATTTTTGTTACACAGGCAAGTAAGTGACCGAGTAGAGTGAGTTCTATCTGTCTAGTTATATTCAAGTAGTGAAACAAAGATGGTGCACAAAATGAGAGCTTATCTTGCAGCTTTGTTGGTCGTTCTCCTTGCTTCAAATGCTTTCCTAGGTGTTGTTGATGCTGCAGGGGAGTGTGGGAAAACTCCGATTAGCTCTGCCGCCGCTAGCTTGAGTCCTTGCTTGACCGCAGCGGGGAACGCTAAAGCTAGTGTGCCTCCCGCTTGCTGCGCCAAAGTTGTTGCCTTGATTAAAACTACTCCGAAATGTCTTTGTGCTGTTTTGTTGTCACCTTTGACCAAGCAAGCTGGAATCAAGCCAGGAATTGCTATCACAATTCCAAAGCGATGTAACATTAAGAACAGACCCGCTGGAAAGAAGTGTGGAAGTAAGTAACTATATTTCTCATTCAATTTAATTTTTTTTTCTTTTTTTATTTAATTATCTATTCAACTAAATGAAAATTATCACAAAATTGAAAGTGAGTCAAGCAGTGTCGGATATGCATGATGCATCCCACTTGTAAAGATAAATGTGCGTGGATAAGATGGCTAGACAAACACTAATGCCATTAGGCAATCATTATAACAATTGGCCAATGCTTCATTAATTTTGTGCTATGCATAACCCTAGTTTATACTTTCTACTAATTAACGTGGTATAAAGTTTCCCCACTATAGTGTTGGTGTGTGATTTTGGTTATTGGGAAATCAAGACTTTTTTGCAATTTGCTTAGTCCTTTTCTTTATTATTTACACAATCCATGAGTGCCCTAGAGTGGGCTTCAAGTGGGCAGCCCCGTTGCTAACCCAAAAATCATATCCCCATACATTATAACGACTTCTGCCTCTCTCTGATTGCAGGTTACACAGTCCCATGAAACTCCAATGGACGACAGAGGAGAATAAAGCAAAGAAAAAGAAAAAAAAAATCCCATTCCATGTGAGAGTAGAGAGAGTGTGTGTTAAATAAGAGTTGCCATTTAGGGTCCTGTTGTGCTTCATAATTGACCCATTAAGGCAGCAGTGATTTTATATAATGTTGTGACATCTTGTCAATGCTTTGCTGTGCTAATAAAGAAGTTTATTTCTATGCCTTACATGCTGTTTATTCTTGCTTGGTACTATGTGAATTGTGCTTTGGCTATTTCTTGTGCATAGTACTTGTAGGCATTCATCACCATCTAAAACTCTAATCATTATGTTCTCTAAGGCATAAAATCATTCCCACATGGGTTTTTATTATAATCCAATTTCAAAATTTTAATTTCCTACACATATTTTGATATATATATACTACTTAAAAATAAAAAAATTTTGGAAAATCTTTCATAACATGAGTAAACTCTGAGAATTTATTTAATACAACCATTATTTGCACATATACTATGATTATTTATTATAATAAAATTCACATTGGACTTACCATAGTTAACAGTCATAAAAAAAATTGTTGTGCCATGATGATTATATTCTAAAATTTCTCATAAATTTCAGGGAATGATGTGACAAAATGCAGCATATATTCAATTCAAGGTGACCCTTCGCCTATTAAGAAAAAAAAAAATAAAAGGGCAATAGAAATTTTTTCATTATATTTAATCAAGTTTGGAATTCAAATTTAAGTTAGAAACAGAGCCATATTATATATAAAAAAAAAATAAAGAAATTATACAAAAGGGAAAAGCTATAGTACATAAGAATTTTTAATTGGAATGGTTGGGAATGTGGAATAAATAGCTAATTATACTAGTTTCTCATAACTTCTATTTTCACTTATAGGAGTGAAGTACATATATAATTTTGCTTTCAAAATTCATTATTACTACCCTATTTTCAACCTACATCCTCAAATTATTGTTAGGCCTTGATTGGTGTTGGAATTTTCAGTTAAAATTTTGAATTATTTCACTTTCATCATTATCATTCCCAAATTTAACCCTTGTGAATTTATTAATTAAAATTAATCATTTCATATAATAAGTTTTGAATTATTTTATTATATGAAATTTATTTATCGAATTTAATCAAAAACAAAAATGGTATTTATATGGAGCTATCTATATATACAAATAAAATAAGTAAAATCTTTTAAAAACTTGTTATGTGATATTATAAGAAAAGAATTTTTCAAGTGGTAATTTATTTTTAAAATTAATTATATTTAATTTTAAATATATTAAAATTAATAAAATTACGTGCAAAGGATGAGTATTTAGCTCAATAATAAATCAAGCAAAAGAAAATTAAACACTGTAATCCACTGTAAATGGGCCTGGCTTTTTCAATTACATTTGATTTTGAGCCCACTTTTAGTTTTGGCACAAAACACCACATACACGGACACTGATCGCAATCTTCCTCCGCCGTCCGATGAACATCAATCAAGTTATCGGCAACATCTAGATTATACCATTTACCATCATGGTCAAGAATGTGGAAAAGCTTGGTACTCATTTAAGAAGGGAAAAACTATAAAGAGAAAAAAGAACAAAATTAATTATTTCATCTTTTTACACTTTTTAATTCCTTTAATTAAAATATTAATTTAAACTTTATTTAATTCTTTAATTTAAAAATAAAATTTTAAAATTTCTTATTTTTTAACTTTTCAATTTCATAATAATTTTTCTCTCTTTTAAATATATCAATTAAAAGAAAATTTAATTTAAATTAGACTAAAAGATTAATTAATATATTAAAAAGTAAACTAAATAAAAATATAAAAATTAATTAATATATTTTAAAATATAAAATTAAATAATTATTTTTATTAAAATAAAGAAATTAAATAATATAAAAAAAAAGCTGAAATTTGAATATGCATATATGTTATATCTTTGGTCCCATCTTTTTCTTTCTTCTTCACACCCAGAATTTTTTCTCTTTTCTTTTTCCACTTTACATGCACCAGACAAACAACAACATGATATCTTATTTGGCCCCCCAACATCATAACCCTTCCATATACACTACAAACCCATGAAAAATAATAAAAAGTTTACTGTGACCCCATTTTTCCATATCCCAATGCACATATACCCTTTAATTATTATTATTTAATTTTTCTTTACTTGCTGTTTGCTGACTGCTTCTTCTTCTTCTTCTTCTATAGATTACATACTATATATTTATCACCCTTATTTTCCACAACCACTGTATAAATAGCACATGCCCCCATCATTTTAGTGTATGCAGTGGTCATCAAGATTTTAATCACTAAGCTTCTTGACTACATGTCTTATTCTTCTTCCTGCTTAATTCCTGGCACGTCTTCCCTGGGTACAATTGTTTTTTTCCTTGTCTTTACCCTGTTCTTTTCTGTTGAAGGTTCTTCACTCTTGTTGCTTGATGGATATATAAATTTAGAGAAAACCTTGTTGATTTCAATTTATTTGCAGTCATGGATGAAGCTTCACCGTTTTTCTCATCTCTTGAGTCTGATTTTTCTACTGGGTATTTAGAAGATGCTTTGGTTGAATTTAGTGAACGTTCTAAACGACGACGCTTGATGTTCTACACTGATGATCATCATCTTGAAAAGGTAATTTAAAACTTCTGAATTCTAAATAATTAAGAGTTTTCATTATCTTTTCTAATGATTGGTTCTGATATTGTTGTACAGAGCTACTGGAATGAAAACTTCGAGTGGGATTCGGAGAATTTTAGTTGCATGAGCCACATTACCGGTAGTATTCGTGGAGTTTCAGGTGATTTAAACTCAACGAACTGCATAAATACCTCATCTCCTGCTTTAATTAGATATTCAATTTTCTTTATAATTCATTGATGATTTCTCTCTCTCCCTCTCTGTGTAATTTTGATGAATTATATGGATAAATTAATCACTTTTCTTAAATGTAGATGAACCCATAAGCACGTCCATGAGCAATATGAGTGAGGAGGCAACTGTTATTACAGAGATGAAAACACCAGAAAAGGAAAAATCAACAGCCCCTGAAACTCTCGATTCTTCATCTTCTTACTACAAAGATTCAGCTAAAACCAAGTCCATATTTGACAAGGATAACCTGCATCTTCTTGGTAGCTGCTCCCATAATTATCACTAATTTTTTAAAGTATGATTATATATTAATTGTTAATAATTAATGGGTGCCTTCAGGTGAGAATAAGAGAAAAAAGAGGGTGATAACACGAGTGTTGTATCCATTTGCACTGGTGAAGCCTGGCGGGGTTGAAGGTGACATGACCATAAGCGATATCAACGAGAGGATCTTAATGCCACCAACAAGACCGGTAAGGCATCCGGTCGGTGACTTTGCTTGTAGGCCATGTGTGTCGGCTGACGGAATAGGCCTTTCGGGGAAAGCTGTGGTGGCACTTACGAGAATCCACACTCAAGGAAGAGGCACGATCACCATTATCAGAACCAAAGGTTAAAAGCTAGCTAGCTGAGAATCCATATATATATATATATATATATATATATATATATATATATATATATATATATATATGCATGTGTACTCATGTTTACTCTACATAGTTTATGCTTTGTGATCTGTTTGAATTGTAAAGAGGAAACGAAAAAAGAAAAGAAAAAATTTCATGCTTGTAAAATAGTTACCAATTTCTACGGAGTTATAGTCCGTGCTTGTTGAATCTATATAGCTGCTTAATGATTGCTGAGCCCAACAAGAAAAATTTTCATGATTTGAACTCAAATGGAAGTGTGTAGAACACAAAAGTTAAAAAGAAAAGAATGGAAAGAGAGAAAGTGAGGGAAGAAAAAGAAAAAGTTTGAAGAGAGGAAAAAAAAAATCAAGTGGCAATGTTTGTCCGACAGGGACATCAGTCCTTTGCCATGCCAATGTTTTGCTATTCCTATTTGGCATGCTTACTGCTGTACAATGTATGGTCCTGATGATAAGGTTAGCTTGGCAAAAGGTGATGACTCCAGGAAGAGGCCTGCACTAAACCAAATAAGGCTGGCGCCTGGCAGTGCCTGAATATCAGCTTGAAGTGGGTTACGTTCTTCAGGTATTATATGTATTAAGTTTAAAATGACCTGAGATCACTCTTGTCAAGTGCTCATCCTATTCAATCTTCCATTACACTCCCCTAATTTACTAAAATGATCTATACATCTCAAATTTAAGTGATTCTGAAATCATCAAAAAATACTATTTTATCTTGTTAATGCCATTATATATTTAAAGGCAACGAATTAAGCCTCAACAAGATGAATCCAAATTTGTAGATTCCCTACACTGATATTGGTCTTCTGACTACTCCAACATAACAAATCAAAACGATATAGATTTTTGCCTCTTTCTTCTTGTAATGTTTTCTTCTGTATACATCTGGAAGTAAAATATACTTCTGTGGTGAGTTGGTGACATAATTACACGGTGGAAAAAGAAGCTCATCATGCACCTCCATGGCCAGTGCAGAATTCTCTGTACTATACATGCTCCTTGTGCATGTACAGTCGTCTGACCTGTGTTCTCGATGCCCATCACGAATTCCAATCCCATATATAGCATAATAGAACCAGATAGTCTAGGAGATGTATAGCTCCTAAAATTCATAGATTGCTTCAATCATTTGTCAAATATGAATATTATACTTGTGATTGTTAGCTAAATTATTCTATGTGCTATCTTGTCCTCTTGTGCATAAGTCAACACTCAACACCCACCAAGTCACTTGCTCCTAGACAATATCAAACATATGGGGCCCCATATGAGACCTAACCTACCCCAGCAATCTCTCATCAGTCATTGCATCCTAGATCATTGCCCTTGAATACCCTTTGATCGAAGAAATCAAGATTCCTGTCAGGAAAATTTGCGGTTTTGATTTGAGGCAGAGCAACACAGTTTGGAAGATAAGCAAGACACAGCTGGAGGGCAAAAATATGTGTTAGCATGTGCTAAGTGCACCTACGTGGTTGAAAACTTGGTGGGGGTGCGACAAAGATTATAGGGAGGTTTAGTATATTTTTATCTTTTTCGATCTTGTTTAGGTGAAGAAGCTTTTAACCTTTCTATGGCATGCTGTCTTCTGTTCATTGCAAAAATCTGATCAGGTAGGGTCAGTGCCTGTTATTTACTCGCTAATTGTCTGCTTAATTTAAATTTCAAACTTTTCTTTATGATTTAATAGTTTCTAATAACAATCAAAAAATTTCTCAATCATTTTTTTTCTCTTTTGTTTCTACCGAGACCAAAAAATTCAAAATACATCCATTGATGGCCCAATACTAAAATAATATAGGTTTTAATATCATGTAAAAGAAATGTACTGAACCTAATTTCATCCCGAAATTTAAAAGAGAATGAGTATTCAAAACTTTATAAAGGACACAATACCTTATCTTAAACTAATATAAGATATTAATACATCTTTCACCTTCTCTTTCACGAAGACTTTATTAGCCTCTAAAATTGATAATCTTGTTGAAATCACCTCTATATATATATATATATATATATATATATATATATATATATATATATATATATATAACCGTGAAGGTTCACAAGTGAAAGAATAAAATAATACTTGGTCAATCACTTGTATGGGTATTAGCCTATTTTTGTTAATGGTATATCTACTCGTGACAAAAGAAATCACACACCTATTTGTAAAAATATAAAGTCACTTGTAGAAAGTTGAAAATTTTTATTTTATTGAGGAATGCTGAATTGGTCCCCGTTGGAACTGCCATCACTTTTTTTAGGAGAGAACTGCCATCACTTTCTCTTTTGGCATGTTGAATAACATTATTTATCACAATTATATATGTACTTCCTTTTTCCCTTTTCTATTTAAAAAAAAAATTGAAAAACCTGGGTATACATGAGGATAAATTCTCTCTGCTTTTGTCTTCTCCAAATCCCAAATGGAGAGAATTGGATTGTCTGGTAAATTTCATTTTGAGTATTGGGATTTCCATTTATGATTTAATTAACTATGCTTCTCGGAGATAAATTTGAAATATCATAAAAGATTATATAATACTTTCAGTATATATAAAAATAATACTTTCTCTCTTATAAAAATGTAGACTCTTTTTGTAATATAAGGAGTGGGTCATACATGATTGTGAGAGAGTGCGTAGGGGTAATAAAAAGGTAGAATACTCATGAAAATTACCTTGTTTAAATCTGATTAATATTCTTAAAATTTAAATCCATTCCAAATTCAATTAAAATTTATTCTCAACTACCCGAACCCGATTATTATTATTTAAAAAATACCTGAACCTATATAATTATATATATTTTAATTAATAATATACATAAAAAATTATTTTATTAATAATTTATACTTTAAAATTTTAATAATTCTATAAAATATTTAACTTCTATTTTATATAAAAAATATAAAAATTTATAAATATTATTATAAAAAATATATATTTTATATTTAATTAAACACAAATAAATTTAGATAACAGATACTCAATATATAAAATTTGAATCTGATTCGAATTTATCACAAGTATTAGTATTCAAACTTAAATCCATACAATTTTTCATACTAAAATTCAGTTAGATTAAACGCTTATAAAAATTTAATGTGTTGTCATCTCTATTGGTAAATGTGTAATGAATGCATCAAATAACTTCTAAAATATTATAATTAAACGATCCACCTATCCGTGAGTTGTTACCTGGCAATGATGTCAAAAGGGTCCATGTTTAATGTGAGGCCCAGGCACATGTTGGAATTATTTTTAAGAGGCCATTAATTTTTGTATTATTGGGCTTTACTAACCAACTTACTCTTCTCTTACAAATCTCATAATTGAAAAAGGATGCCTGGGTTCACTTGGCCCAATTTGTCATAAAACTGTCCCTAACTCAGGTCTTAGAGACGGACCCACAATTTATTTTAATTTACATAAATTATGATCAATATAATAATTTGTATCATTACACTAAAATTTGATTCTATGATTTTAAATTTAACTCAAGAAAGAAATAATTAAAAATGATTTTTTAAAAAATTAATATTTTAACTTTGACTCATAATTTATATATCAGCCTTTAAATAATGAGAAAATTTTTATTTAAATTTGATTCATTATAAATTTGAAATATAACTTGTATCTTGATCAATTTAAGTAAGAAAAATCAATTCGACCTCCAATCAAAAGAGTTTCCCACCCTCATGAATTTTTATTTAAATGTGTAAAATGCAGTGTTTTGTACAATGAAAACTATTAGTTTAGTAATATTAAATTCATCTCTAAATTAAAATTTCAACTCGCAACTCTAATCAAATAAACAAAAATAATTTCTCTGTCTTGCATAGAACATCATTTCTTTGTGACTTGCATGGAGGAAGAAAAACAAAAGAAGAAAGAGACGAAAATTTGAACAATCAATTGGCTACCGTCAATGTTCTTCTGACTTATGTAGCTTATCATCATATATATTATTTAATAGCACTTTTGATCCCCAAAAGCAGCTGCTTTGATTACTAACATCTACGCCTGCAAAACGTTCAGGATATAATATATAACATAATATATTTGTAGATCCTGGTAGGTGAAGACTCTTATTCTGAAACGTTATTATTACAGCAGTACATATCCGTATCACTTTCAGCATCTTTTTTATATCTCATGCCTTGTTTGATCTTTTCATTAGAGCACTTGATATGTTTATATGCATATATAGCTTATTCCAGAGACAGAAAGTTCAGGTTTTGAAATAATTATGGGGAAGAAAAAATGTCCAAGAATGATGAAAATATCCAAGAATATTGAGAAGAAGCAAGAAGTCAACAGTTTGATTGGCGTGTTGAGGCCTAAGGTTTACATCACTGACATCTCAAGCTTCAAGAGGCTTGTTCAAGAGCTAACTGGCAATGGAGGAGCCACAGTTTCGTCCCCATCATCATCTCCTGCTAGACCACAGACAATAAGTGAAAAGGTTTTGGTTGCAGATCATATGGCAGATCAAGAAAATAATAACTCGGAGGTATCAATGGATGCATCTGTTGATTCATCACTTGATTTGCACAACCAAGATCTTCTGTGGATAGACCAAACTGTGGACACATATAGGGACCTTGAATCATGGCTACTGGATATATATTGATGTCGCAAATATTCTTCATATATATAAAGAAATTAAGCAATACCCTAGAATGATTTTTAGCTTGTATAGTGTATTCTTTTCAGGTTTAGAAAAATTCATTGCAGAAAATGTATTTGTCTTCTAATATTGTGTCATCCGAGTCAGTTTTCGAACACCTTTTTTTTTTTTTTTTAAATGTAATTTAATCATTCAAAATGAAATTATTTAATTTATCTTTCTGTTGTGTTCATTCATGTACCCAGCAATAAAAAGTTCATAGTAGAAAACAATTGTTTTTATTAGTGAAATTCTTTTATTCCAAATTCCCAATTCCGTGCTATTTAAAATCTTTATTTTTGAGAGAGTTATTTATATTATTTAAATAATTAAATAATTATATTTTTAATTATATGAATGTTTATAATATATAACTATTTATTATTTAAATATTAACAAATAAAATTATTACTTAAATATAAAGTTGAGATGAAGAAATCGTTTCGTTAACTAAATAAAATTTGAGTGACCTAATCATTTCAAATTAGAAAGAGGGCAAGTAAATTAAAGAGTAAATTTGGAAGGAGAAACTATTTTGTTGACTAAATCAAATGTCGGTGAAACAGTATAATTTAGTTGAGCTCTTAGATAAATGACATGTGACACCCCTCACTCGTCTACTATGTAGGGTATGTCACACTTGGTGCCAGAGCATTTTATCTTATCTTATTATATTTCATTTTATTTTTTTTTATTTTTTTATAAGTGGGGAAACGAGCGGAGTTTTCCCTATTTTATTTACATTTGTCATGTTAACATATTCACCCGTTTAAAATCTCATCAACATTTTCTAATCCAAATAATACAATCTTTTCCATTCACATTCATTTCCATAAAACTCATAAATTCATTCATATCAAATTCAAACTCATCTTATACATGAGATTTACAAATTTATTATCTTACATCATGTACAAATTAATTATACAACGTACAATTTAAATTGTAATTCCAGAATTAATTACAGTGAACAAAAATAAAATACCCTAATATAATACATGCGGGCCCAACCAAAATACACTGCAACGAGAAGGCGACTCTGGACACTATCTGCAGATCTGAACTCTCAACAATTCCAGTCTGAGGACTACTAGGCTTTATCTCTATATCCAGTACCTACGCATAGCAAACAACGATGCGCTAAGCAATACAGTTTAGTGGTGACAATAAAATATAAAAATAAACTAAAATAAATAAATACAAGAAATTATATTGTTAATTTATCCAGACTGAAATTTTTTATAATTGTTTGTAATATCCTTAATTTTATGACTTTTATGTTTATTTCATAGTTACAAATCTTTAAGACTTATTTTCATTGCTCAAGTAACCTATACCAGTTGACTGGACTGGATAAATAGGTAAACTGGCACTGGGTACCAAGTACCTCGAGCCGTCACACCATCGATCACAAAGTGTCTCCAGGTGTGTAACAGAATGACTAACAAGCCATAGTAATCATCGGGCATAAAGCCAAATATGTCTAAGAGTATCAAAATGGCTAAAAGCCATAATATCACAAAATGGCACTAAAACCATAAATCACAAAATGGCATAAAGCCTATGTTTACTATTCTATTGGACCAATCTACAGTGAGAATTTAGCTAAACTTTCTTCATCAAAGTTGTTCCTTAATGTATCTTCTTTAATTCCTTTTTTGAATCACTCCATTTGGAGTTTTGTAGCTCAAGTTATGATATTTTTACCATAACTGGCCGGATTGGTCCATTCCCAAATTTTTTTGGCAGATTTGGTTCTGACAGTTTTGGTGTCCTAATTTTGGCTAGCAATTTGAATTGGTTCTGGTCAGAATTTGGGTTTCTGTTCTTCACGAAAGTTATTCTACATTGTCTAAGCTTTCCATGGGTTTAAAAATCAGGTCATTTGGATCTCTCTACACAAAGTTATGGCCATACGAACAAACATTGTTCATTTGGTCATTTTTCATATCCAAAATTTTAGTTACCCGGATTTAGGCAAATTTTAGGTTACCTTAAGTTAGTTTTTTAGACAGGGTCTCTTCATCAAAGTTGTAGTATTATGTACCTAATTTCACCTCCAATTGGCCTTGCACTAATTGAAGCTACACAAATCAACTTATGGCTGCCCAAACCCACTGGACTCAAGTATAGAATTCCCAGCTCATAGGCAGCCTTTCCAATTCATAATCCAATTCCATAACTAACACCATTTTTAGGTTCAATCATGCCAAAAGGTTACTAATTGACCTTAACATCATCCATTCCACAAAAATTGAACAAATCCCCAATTTGATCTCAAACCGTAACTCTCAATTTATCAATTTTATGTATAACTTAAAAAATTCAACTTCAAATTCATAAACACTTATCAAATACTATCATTAGGCAAGTTTAAACCAATCAAAACTAGAAGAACCACCACTTCCTTAAGGCTGCCGAAACTCATGCACACTCCCACATACATGTTTTGTCCAATTTTTTTCACAATTTCTAATGGGCTTTTGACCAAAAAGGTGTAATCGAAAACAAAATAATACAAAAAAATGGTGCGTTCGAACATAATTACTAAAAAGGGATGAGTTACGCTAAACTGGACGAGGTGAGTGCGGGACGCTAATTATAATAGCGTTTTTAAGGTTCGGACGCTATTTATAATAACGTCCGCATCAAAATTTTTTAACGAAAGCTGGACGCTATTCAAAATAGCGTCCAGCTTTCCTTTAAATAGTAAAAAACTAATTAAAAAAAAAATTTAAAGGATGGACGCTACTTATAGTAGCGTCCAACCTTTTTTTTTAATTTTTAATTATTAATTATTTTATTTTATATTTTAAATAAAATATAAATATTATTTTAATAAAATAAAATTATAATATTATATATTATATATTATAATATTTTTATTATAAAATATTATTTTTTAATTTAAAATTAAATTAAAATTTAATAAAATAAAAAATTAAAATTAAAAAAATTAATAATTAAAAAGATTTAAGAAAAGTTGGACGCTACTTATAGTAGCGTCCAACTTTTTTTAAATTTTTAATTATTTTATTTTATATTTTAAATAAATTAAAAATATTATTTCATATATTATAATATTTTTATTTTTTTAATTTTATTATAATATAAAAAAATTATATATTATAATATTTTTATTATAAAATATTATTTTTAAATTTAAAATTAAATTAAAATTTAATAAAATAAAAAATTAAAATTAAAAAAATTAATAATTAAAAAGATTTAAAAAAAGTTGGACGTTAATTATAGTAGCGTCTAACTTTTTTTTAAATATTATTTTATATTTTAAATAAATTAAAAATATTATTTTATATATTATAATATTTTTATTTTTTTAATTTTATTATAATGTAAAAAAATTATATATTATAATATTTTTATTATAAATATTATTTTTAAATTTAAAATTAAATTAAAATTTAATAAAATAAAAAATTAAAATTAAAAAAATTAATAATTAAAAAGATTTAAGAAAATAATAGCACCTAACTTTTTTTAAATTTTTAATTATTTTATTTTATATTTTAAATAAATTAAAAATATTATTTTATATATTATAATATTTTTATTTTTTTTAATTTTATTATAATATAAAAAAGTATATATTATAATATTTTTATTATAAATATTATTTTTTAATTTAAAATTAAATTAAAATTTAATAAAATAAAAAATTAAAATTAAAAAAATTAATAATTAAAAGGATTTAAGAAAAGTTGGATAGCTCCAACTTTTCTTTAAATTTTTAATTATTTTATTTTATATTTTAAATAAATTAAAAATATTATTTTATATATTATAATATTTTTATTTTTTTTAATTTTATTTTTTATATTATAATATAATATAAAATAATAAAATTAAAAAATAATATTTATAATAAAAATATTAAAAATATAATATTATATATTATAATTTTATTTATTAAAATAATATTTATATTTTATTTAAAATATAAAATAAAACAATTAAAAATTTAAAAAAAGGTTGGACGCTACTATAAGTAGCGTCTAACCTTTAAATTTTTTTAATTAATTTTTTATTATTTAAAGGAAGGTAAACGCTATTTTGAATAGCGTCCAGCTTTCGTTGAAAAATATTGATGCGGACGCTATTATAAATATCGTCCGAACCTTAAAAACGCTATTATAATTAGCGTCCCGCACTCATCTCGTCCAGCTCAGTGTAACTCACTCCTTTTTGGTAATTATATTCGAACGCACTATTTTTTGGTATTATTTTGTTTTCGATTACACCTTTTTGGTCAAAAGCCCATTTCTAACTCACTTCAATATCCTAACAAGGAATATAAAGAGAGAAAGGTGGAAAATGGCACTAACCTTTGAGTGAGCTAATCCCTAGCTTGTAAAACTTCTTTGTTTCCATTTCTTTTTGCTTCTAAGCACCTTAGCAAGGGTAGGTAACAAGTTTTAATGAAGAAGATTAAGTGTGTTATGGGGAGAAATCAAGGAAATTTGAAGGTTGAATGAAGAAATTTTAATGGAGGAGGGAGAGGGATTTTCGGCCAAGGTTGAAGATGAAGGAGAAATGGATTTTTTTGATCTACTTATCTCTAATTTAGCTTTTATATTTAAGGTTGTCCAAATGTGATTGGTTAGAAAAAATTTAATTGCATCATCACTACATCATGCTTATGTAATAAATCTAATTAAATTTCATTTTGTTTTATGTTTCTTTCTTCTTTCTTTTAATTATTTTTAATTAAATTTTCATTAATATTTATTTACATTTTATGTCATAAATATTACTTACTTAAATAGACAAGTTGGTAAAAAATCATCTCTGAAGGTGAAATGATCAAAATGCCATTCCTTTTGCTTATTGAGCTAAAATTGTCTGTACCGATTTATGAAATTTTTTTAGCATTTTTTTGGCATTCTATTATCATCTAAGCTTCACTAACTCTTCACTGAAATCCCAAAAATTATTTCACAGGGTTTTCTCATGGGTCTAGGGTCGGCAACTGTCTTCACAGTCGCTTCCCGTTAGGATTATCTATCACCGTAGCTATGGCTCATTTTAACCTTATTGCATTTTATTTCTAAAATTTTTTCTTGATTTTTCTTACTATTATTTGCGTTATTTATGACTTCTCACTCTAGTTTAAATATAGTTTTAGACATTCTGGCTATCTGGACAAACATTAGTCACCGAAACAGTAGAATGTACGGACTATCTAAAGTGAAGGCGTTACATTACACGTGTGCCTATATAAAAAAAAGTTGTATTTCCCTTTTTATTAGCTATTTTATACATTATTTCCTTTACTTGACTATTTTGGCCTATATTACTCCTGACTAAAGGGAGAAGATGTTGCCTACTTGGCTTCGACCTCTATAATAATTCAACTTCATTATAAATTTACCAATTACAATTAAGCTCTTTTCTTAAGAACTCAAGTGTAAGTCCCGTTTAATTTGAAAGAGTGCCCTTACCATGCAAATACATCCAATACAAAATACTTTGGATTAATTATAGTTAATTGCATTAATCAATATGACACCGAAAGGTGATTGTAATTATTTATCCTCAATTGCATGATCTGATGGAATATAATTAAGAAATATCATCCCATTTTGAAGTAATTCATATCCTCTTTTGACTTACTTTTTAATAGTTACTTTAAATAAATAGGTCGTTAGTCTACTACCCCTGATAAATAAGTTAGGTTGACCAATCATTTAAGCATGCAAATTTCTATGATTAAGACAGCCTACTTGGTGTATCTTTATATTTGTATATTCGTTATTAGTTCTCTTATAATATAAATAGGTATCAACCATTATACGTAACTTAACTTGATAATACTATTTATTCTATCTGTTACCCTCCTCTTATTTGGGTACCAAAGTGAAAAGTTTACTTCAATTATCCACTCTTACTAAGCTACTAGAAGTTAGGTTTGATACCCACTCCCTAGTGCCACTTGTAAGTGTTAAAAGTTTTCCTTACCCACATTGTAATACACAAAAGCAATCGTGCTCCCCAGAGAAGCAATTGGAAGTATACAAACACACTTTAAAAGTAATCAAGCTTTTGCATTTCCTGTAATAGTACCTAATCCACGTGTCCTTTATTTAGATTCCCCTAGTTATCAGTTGGAACTAAATTTTTTTTCATAAGAAATATAATGATTAACTTGTAATTTGTCTTATTTATTTTATAAAAACTTATTGAATTGCGGGTCCGAGAAGTGTGAGAATAAACAAACCAGCCTGCTACTGGGATTGGATCAATTGAGGTGACCTTTTTTTTTCCGAAAATTAGATGAAATTTCATTAATTAAAAGACGTGACCCAATTACAAAACATTCCACAAGGCAGATCTCTCATCTTAAACCTATTAAGGCTTGGGCAAAACAATAAAAACTCAAATCTGCAATTGGGTCAACTACTCGGATCCCTTGACCCGACAGAAAATAAGAAACTGCTTTATATTCGCCGTCGATTACACCCCTGCCTAAGAAGACGCATAAACCCATATTGGCGAAGAGAAGTAGATCTCCCAACTTGATGCCAAAGATGACAAATGGGCCGGCCTGCTGTTGGAATTGGGCTGGCTGAAAGGGACTCTGCATCATCAAAATAGGCTCTGTAAAGCCTGAATCACTTGACGTTTCTTTCTTTCTAGTCGTTTGAAATGCAAGGTTAGGACATTTGCTTCACGATTACCAAATAGGTTGAGCTTGTATGATAAAGTCGTAAGTTTTCAAAATGTCTCGATACCCTATCCTCTATTTTGGTAAACAAAAATGCTTCTTTGATCAAATTGAACCAGATCAATAGGGTAAATTAGTATTTTCTTCGTTTTAGTTATGTTTACATATCCATGAAATGATGAACACTACAAATTGTGCTTAGTCGCGTTTTAATTTTCATTGAAATTGATTTGATTTTGGTTTCGATTTTTCAACACATAAATTAAAAAAAAAATATATATATACATAAGTAGTAACTATTATTGTTATTTAATTTCTTTCAATACTCTTCATTTGTTCATATCATCTCCATATGAAAATTAAGAATAAAAAATTCATTTTTTTTTTTAAAATCTTAAGTATGCTTATAAGCTGTAGATCTTAAAATTGAGCATAAAAAAATTTGTCATCTCTAATATATTTAATTAAGTCATGTGTGATAATTAAAATATGTTATGTATACCTTAACTCCATATAATTAATATATAACACTCGTGTGCTTAGATCTTGCATCAATTATTTTTTATAATTCAATTAGTAATTAAATCAATAATAAATTTGATTTGTATATTGAATTAAACATTAGATAGTGTATGAATTAAAGCATACATTGTATTTATATGTGCTATGCAAGACGTAGTTTCACATAATTAGTGCATAGGACATGTGATAATTATAATTCAATTAATACTTAATTCAATTATGAAATATATTATAATTAAATTTACCATACAAATTTTAATTCCATATAATTAATATATAGTACTATAATATGTGCTAAATATTTCATCAATTGTTTCTTATAATTTAATTAGTACTTAAATCAATTATAAAACATATTATAATTAAGTGTATTATGCATACCTTAGCTCCATCTAATTAATATATAATCTTTATTAGTCTTTTTTTATAATTTAATTAGATATTAAATAGTACAAAACAATTTTGTTTTTTTAGAAATTTATTTTTTAAAATTTAAAAATAAAATAAAATTATTCAAAATGACTAAGGTTTCTCATGAGCAATTTTTTTAAATTAAAAAAGAAATATAAAAAGGATCAGCATGACTGTGTTTCCTGGGAAAATTTTAATATTTAAATATCACCCTACCAATCAAACATGTCTGAGGTGACAACTCTTCATCTTCAAAAAGATATGTTTCATTCTCTGCAAACCAAAGGAAATCATCTATGGCAAGGATAGTTTTTTTTTTTCTTTTTATTTTTTTATTTATTTTACAAATCTACATTATAACCTTGATGCAATTTGGGGAAAAAGTAAGAATTTCAAATTCAATTTGACTTATAAATCAGTAAATATAGATGGTTATAGGTTTAAAATTCAACTGGCCTCAATCATGATTTAATTAAATAAATATTATATATTAGTTTTAATATATGGTATAAGTAATTTTAGTAAAAAATTATAAATTTATATTAAAATATATAGATTTTATTAAATATTATAAGAAAATTATAAAATAATAGTAGAAAATTTGAATATAATATATTTATTTTCATATAAATTAGTTAAATACTTTATTAAAATTTAAAATTATAATGTGTATATAATAAAATATTATTATTTTATTTTATTTTATTTTCATAAAAATGAAATTATATATTTTATATATCATAATTTAATTGGTAAAATAATTTTATGCAGCGTCTTATTCTCTAAAAAAAAAATCTTATAAAAAATGAAAGATAATTCTATTTGTCTTCTTGACCTGCATCATAGCTCTGATGCTTGCATTATAGAAATTCTATAAGTAAAAATAATCATACTCAATTAATATAATAAAGAATATTATGTGATTGGACGCATTATAGTGAAAGAAGTTAACCCATTTAGGCACGATCAACCATAGAAAAAAAAAAGAAGGTAAATATTAAATTATTATTAAGGTTATGAGGTTAATTTCATCTATTTACTAATGTATTAATAAGACTTTGAAAATTACACTTTATAAAATTCTAATAATGACCCATTTGATTTCGATCAATTTGACCCATTTACCATCACTAAAAGAAAATGATCTTTCCTAAATCCTAACTATCTTTTCAACGGGAAACAGCCCTGCATTTTCCAGTGACGGTTCAGAGAACTGCCTCACGGTCACTTGTGTAATCATTGACTTTACGCCATTAGTGGCACTTTCGATAATCGCTGAGATGTGTTATGTCATAGGCGCAATTGGCCAAGGACTTCTTCATGACCCAATTTGTTCATGAAACAGTTGGCTAGGTAATCTGATCCATCATGATTAATTGTAATAGAAACAGTTATTAGTGCGTGCATTTAGGTCTCCATTAAAATATTTGATTTTAGTTTTAAATTTTCAATAATTTTTCTACAAATGATAATAATAGCTTGCAAGTTTATTTGTATTCCTGTAATTTTTTTTTCTTTCCAGAAGTTTAATAGCAATTAGAGGGCAAATCAACTGAAACCACCACCTGATAATCATGATCCATTTCCACGTTTATTATTTCTATATCCATTAGTTTAATCAATGTTTTCTCATACATAATTAAATTATATTAGAATAAGTTTTTATTTAATTTTTATATTTTAATAAAATTAATTATTTAATTTTTATATTTTAAAAAATATATTATTTAGTCATTATATTTTACTTTTATTAAACTATTTAGTTCTAATATCAATTTTTTTCATTAGTCAATACTGATCAAACTACTGTTCAATCCATATATTTTAATGAAACTAATTAGTTAGTCTCTATATTTTGAAAAAATACATTAATTAATTTTTACAATTTGACCTTGTTAACTAGTCTCATAATTATTATTTATACTTCAACTATTCTAATTTTTTCCTTCTTATTTCTCTCTTATTTTTCGTTATTTATCTTTCTTTATGTTTCTTTTCCTCTATGCCTGCACTCTTCTCCTATTTCATTCTCTCTTTGTTTTTATTTATTGATAAAAATGGTACGAGCTATCTACATAAAAAGTTAATCAATTTTTTTAAATTTCTAAGTAATTGAGAAAAATTATTTCATAATAAAGAAAATATAAAAATGTCTAAGAAATTAGAAATTTTAAAAAATATAAATATAAATTTACTCTCTACATAGTAAAATTTTTATTTTTATTTGATAATATATTTTTCAAAATATATTGATTAATTAATTAATTTTACTAAAATAAAAAATAAATAATATTTATTTCAAAATATAAAAATCAATTAATTAGATTCCTTAAAATAGAAAAATTAAATAGTAATTTTAATAGAATGAATAATGAAAAATTTAACGAAATAACTAAATGATTTAACAAAAGTAAAATATAAAGACTAAATAATATATTTTTTAAAATATAAAAATTAAATAATTAATTTCGATAAAATAAGTGGCTAAATAGTAATTTTTTTCATATATATACATATATATACAGAGAGAGAGAGAGAGAGAGAGAGAGAGAGAGAGAGAGAGAGAGAGAGAGAGAGAGAGAGAGAGAGAGAGAGAGAGAGAGAGGTGCATAATTTAAATATTTTTAAATCATGCAAGCCTTATCAGAGTATCTTGAATAAATATATTGTCACTTACTAATCCCAAAAAAATAAATAAAATCTAAATAACAAAATACTGAATAAACATCATAAATATCTCATAAGTAAACTGTGGAGTCTCTACAGATTTCAAACAAAAACTTAAACTGGTAATAAATTAAACTAATTATTAGTCCGAGGAAACATGAATTCGGGCATACCATGAGAACAAATCAAATATTGTCCCTCTCCAGAAAATGGACTGAATATTTGAATCAACTGCAGAATTCTACTGATCTAAAATAGATAACAGATACAGAAAACATGGTTTGAGCTAATACTCAGTGAATGATAATTATAGCACACAACAAAACAGGAGCAGACAGACGCTTGATTAATTTCGTAATAAATTTTTTATCTAATAAAATCATGCTCATGCTATCAAAATCATTAATAAAATAATTTCATAAATATATAAATAAAAGAAATTCATTTAATAAAAATTTTATGGTACGGTGTATCAGGGTGATGATAGCCCACATCACCAAATGTTAGATGGTAAGCGCGCTGCCAGATGGTAAGCGCTACAAGATATTAGATACATTCCTCTTCCTTAACAGATATCAATGCATATGATACTAATACAAACCATAAACTGCATGATGCATGACTCGAAAATGCAACCTAATACAGTGATAGTCCACACAGTGGTGCCAGATAACAGAAACAGATACTGGGCATAGGTACCAATTCAAAACAGAAAATCAATTTGTACAAATCAATTAAAATCAACAAAAAATTTCAGATAATAAATAATAACTGATAGTGTAATTCCAATAGTTTATTTCAATAATTTCAGAGAGTTAATATGATCAAATTAATCTCAAATAAATTCAGTGTAACACATCAGTAAATTTTGTAGTCAGATATCAATCAATATAAAGACACTAAAAGCCTGTTCCCGGAATCTTAATGGCTCTAATGCAGAGATAATTGACAAAATCAATTATTTAATCAAAATCGAAATAAAATTCAATAATAAAATAAAATTCTAGAAAATCACATCTAAAATAATTGTTAAAATACTGATTTAAAATTTCATTTAATAACAAATTTAATGCTAAAAAATTTTAAAATGGACTAAAACGGTGCCATGTACTATAATTATCACTCAAGTGGAACCTCCAAGACAATGGTTATTTTCAATGGATGAGAGACAATTTCAACTGACATATTGAATATTTGAATCTCCTACACACCCAAAATATAAAAGGGAAATATTAAATAACAATAAATAATCTAAATTCAAAGTTATTGTCTCACAGTAATTATGATCAACCCAATTCAATACCAATAGTCAAAGAGAAGAAAAATAAATTTATAGAATAGTTGTAACGATTTAAAGAGAGAAAATAAAATCAAATTCACCTATTATTGAACAAAGAACGAGAATTTTTACTTTGAAAACAGAATCGAAGGTGATGAATAGAGAAATAAGAATTTATGAATTCTCTGCGCACATTAAATTATAAATTGTAAATTATATATATATATATATATAAACGATAATGAAAATATATGTTGAGAGTATTTGGTAAAAAAAATAGGTGATAAACAGGCTTGAGAGCAAAGTTTAGCAGAAAGAGATGATTAGGGTATATATATTTGAAGAGTTCTATTAGGTATAGAATGGGATAAGAGTTATTATTGAACTGGATTGTTCAGATTGCAGATATATATTTAATTTCAAAAATAATATATATATAAAAATAAGTAAGCAGGCCATTCAATAAAATATTTTTTTATAAATATATTAAATTATTGTTAGCTAATTAAAATAAAATAATAATAAATAATAAATATATATGGGTTTCTACATACTTCCCTCCTTAAAAAAAATTTAGTCCCCGAATTTGAATAGACAAAATTCTAACCTGAATAATCAAATAATTGAGGATATTTGGCTCGCATTTCAGATTCTGCCTCCCATGTGGCCTCACTACTTAAGTGATTATGCTACAAGACTTTGACCAAAGCCACTTTCTTATATCGGAGTTTCCTAATTTGTCGATCTAAAATCTTTACTGGTTGTTCCTCATATGACATATCATCCCTAAATTGTATGGTTTGAGGTTGCAAAATGTAAGATGAATCTGGTACATACTTCCTAAGCATAGAAATATGGAAAACTGGATGTACATGTGCAAAACCAGGTGGAAGAGCTAAACGGTAAGTAACTGCTCCAATTCTCTCCAAATTTTCTAATAGACCAACAAAACGAGGGCTAAGCTTTCCTTTTTTCTCAAACCTCATGATTCATTTCATAGGTGAAACTCTCAGATATACATGATCACCAATCATAAACTCTACATCTTTACACTTAGGGTCAGCATAACTTCTCTGTCGACTTTGGACAGTCAAAAGTCTATCACGAATTAGTCGAACCTTCTCTAAAGTTAACTGTATCAACTCTGGTCTAGTAAGCCTTCTTTCTCCAACTTCATCCCAACAAATTGGTGACCTACACCTTCGACCATATAATGCCTCATATGGAGCCATCTCTATACTTGCCTGATAACTATTATTATAAGCAAACTCCACTAAAGGCAAATGATGATCCCAACAGCCACCAAAATCCATAACACATGCACGAAACATGTCCTCCAATGTCAGTATGGTCCTTTCTGACTGTCAATCTTTCTGAGGGTGAAAAGTAGTACTAAAGTCTACCCGTGTTCCTAAAGCTTCTTAGAATTTCTTCCAAAATCGAGAAGTAAACTGAGTACCACGATCAAAGATAATGGAAATTGAAACACCATGAAGACTAATAATCTTGTCTATATACAATTATGCAAGTTTAGCAAAGTCATATGTAGTCTTCACAGGAAGAAAATGAGCAGATTTTTGTTAGTAGTATGCCCTAGAGCATATCATTTAGTATGTATCTTGTACATATTTTTATTAATAAAAGACATTTTCATTTTTCCGTTTACATAATATATTTATGTGTAATAGAAAAGGTCCATTGATATTTTGTTACAAATTCTATTCTTAAGTTGTTAAGAATATGAGTGACAGTATTTCTAGTATAAAGTATCATAAATAGGTTCACAATCGAGGATACTTCACAATAAGGATATGACTTATCCAGAAAGATTGTAATCATGTTTGTTCCCAAGTTATTTATATGAGATGTAAATAAGATGGAATGGTGAGTCTCATACCATATAACAAACATGATAGGCACTTATACATGATAAGTAGGCCGAACTAGTGACATTTATGACAAGCACATGGAGTTTACTCTTATTAATGTATTGTCATAAATCATATCAGTGCATATAATCTTTGGACCTGAGATAGCATAGTTATCTTGTATATAGGTGGTTTGAGTTTGATACTGCTTTCATACTTGTACTGTGTATGGGTATATGGACATGTGTTGGCTCCTATTAGTTATATATGGAGGTAGGTGTTGATCAAGATGGAATCTGTTCCTCTAAGTAAATAGGGATAAAATCCTATGTTCATTTAATTATTCTTGATGTTTCAAGTTCCTGGCCAGGACAGATAGATTTAATCAGAAAAGAGTTTCTGATGAGAAAATCTTTTTAATCAAGAACTGGAATTAAAAGAAAATATAATATTCATAGCAAATGGATTTGATATAAACTATAACTCCAGCTCGAATTGGAATTTTGTAACAGAGAGATTTTAGTGTATAGTAACATATGATTATAGGTTCATTTAAGGTAAACCTTATTACTAATTGGGTAGCCATGGCATGCTATGCTAGGTGTTAACCATGGTCTATAAGGTGCATAAAATGATTTAGAGAAATCATTTATGGTAAGAAAGAGTTCTGATGATATTAAGAGTTGATATCATGTCTTATTGCCAATTAGTGATGAGCCAAGTAAGTCACACACATACAAAAGTAATCACCAAATTAAATATGATTTAATTAATTAATTAAAGAGTTTAATTGATTAATTAAATAGGTTTGGTTTGTAATTAAATTGCAAAGTCCCTAGCATGGCTTGAAACCAAATCTAGGTTATTGGATGTATAGTATAAGTTAAATTTATATTTAAAGTGTTCAAATATGAATTTAATTATGAGAAATTAATTAATAGAGATTAATTAATTTATTTATATTTGATATAAATTGATTAGAAGAAGAGAAATAATTATTTTGGGTTGAGAACTCAAAATTAAGACACATGGGTATTTTGGTCATTTCACAGGGTGACATGTGACACCATGAGATGGTGACATGTGTCACCATCATATGTCTTTTAATCATGTAAGATGATCAAAGTCAAGATTAAATATAGGTTTGACACTTGGCACAATGTGATTGGATCAATTAAACCTAGAACCAATCAGAGGGTGACATGTGGCAAGGGTTTTAAGTAGTGACCTAGCTATATAAGTGTAAGGATGAAAGAATAAAAATACAAGCTGCCATTCATCTCTTTGTGCCGCCACCCTTGGCTGCCATTCTCTTCTCTTCTTCTTCTTCTCTCATCAATTCAAAGAGATTAGCAAACAATCTCTTGAATTAAAAATACTAGAAATTGTTTCTAGTGTCCTGTTTACATCTATAATCTCTCAAAAGGCAAAACTTGATTTTCTAATTCATAGAAAAATCTTTAGAAGCTGTTCAAGGGCTGCCATAAGTGATCTTGGTGGGGACAAGCTAGAGGGACAACATCTGATGTCCTAGACGAATCCCAAAGGTGTTAAACACATTGTAGTGCATCAAGAGGTCAGTGCACTTGTTCTTGATCTAATCTAGGGTTCTAATGAATTAATCTGATTAATTCTAAAATCTTAAATGGCAAATGTAGAAAGTTTTAATATATTGTTTATCATTGAAATCAAATAAATAAAAATGAATCTTGCATGATGCATGTGACCCTAGATGAAAAATTTTGAATTTCAATTATCTAAACTTGTGTTTTTCATGCTTCCGCTTCTTCAATTTTGTCAATCTATCCACTATCACCCAAATTGCATTGTAACCACCTCGTGTACTAGGTAAACCCACAATAAAGTCCATAGTAATGTGCTTCCACTTCCACTCGGGAATAGGTAACGGCTGAAGTAACCCAGATGGTCTCTGATGTTCTACCTTAACTGTTGACAAGTCAAACATTTAGCAACAAAGTTTGCAACATCCCTCTTCTTGCCACCCCACCAATAATACTCTTTTAAATCATGGTACATCTTAGTTAAACCTGGGTGTACTGTGTAAGCAGAATGGTGTGCCTCCTCTACGATTTCTCTTCTCAACTCATCAATATTGGAGACATAAAGTCTAGTGCCATAACGAAGAACTCCATCATCATTTAACATGAACCCTTGAGCTTGGCCTTGATGAATATTATCTATAATCTCACATAACTGAGAATCCCTCTTCTGAGCAGCCTTAATTCGATCAATCAAGATAGACTTAACTCAAAAATGTGCTAAGAATGATGCAGCTACGATTTCAAACTCTACTCCCTGATCTAACAACTCATGTAATTCACCAATCAGAGGCCTCCTCTTGGTAGATATATGGGCTAAACTACCAGAAGGCTTCCTGCTTAGAGCATCAGCCACCACATTAGCTTTTCCAGGGTGATACTGTATGGTGCAATCATAATCTTTCAGCAATTCTACCTATCTCCTTTGCCTAAGATTAAGATCACGTTGGTCAAAGATGTATTTGAGACTTTTGTGGTCAATGAAAATTTCACAAGTCTCACCATACAGATAGTGCCTCCAGATTTTTAAAGCAAAAATTACTGAAGCCATTTCCAAATCATGAGTTGGATAATTCTGCTCGTGCCTTTTCAATTGACGAGAAGCATATGTAATAAACCATCCATGCTACATCAAAACACATCCTAAACCAATCCTAGAAGCATCACAATACACTACATAACTCCCTGATCCAAACGGAAGGGCTAACACTGTTGCTGTAGTTAAACGAGTCTTAAGCTCCTGAAAATTTTTTTCACAAGCCTCAGACCACTGAAATTTCACATTCTTCTATGTCAACTTAGTTAAAGGTGTTGTAATACAAGAGAAGTCTTGAACAAATCGTTTATAATACCTTGCTAAACCCAAAAAACTACGAATCTCTGATACAGTTGTGGGTCTAGGCCAATGAAGCACTATCTCAACTTTCTTCTTACCAACACAGACCCCATCCTTAGATACTGTATGGCCTAGGAAAGCCACACTATCTAACCAGAACTCACATTTTGAGAACTTGGCATATAGCTTATGTTCTCGTAAGGTCTGAAGGATAATTCTCAAATGCTGCTCATGCTCCTCTTTACTCTTTGAGTACACTAGAATGTCATCGATGAACACTATAACAAATTGATCTAAGAAAGGCTTGAAAACTCTACTCATGAGATCCATAAAAGCGGCTGGAGCATTGGTAAGACCAAAAGACATTATAAGAAATTCATAGTGTTTATACCTAGTCCTAAAGGCTGTCTTAAGTATGTCTTCTTTCTTGACCCACAATTGATGATATCCAGATCGAATATCAATCTTGGAAAAATACTTTGCACCTTGAAATTGGTCAAACAGGTCATCTATGAGTGGAAGAGGATACTTATTACGCACAGTCACCTTATTCAATTGCCTATAATCAATGCACATTCTCAAAGACCCATCCTTCTTCCACACAAACAACACAGGAGAACCCCATGGAGAAATACTAGGGCGAATAAACCCCTTATCTAGTAGGTCCTGTAGTTGTTCCTTCAACTCTTTAAGTTTTGTGGGTGCCATACAATAAGGTAGCATAGATATGGGCTCAGTTCCAGAAACTAAGTCTATACTAAACTCTATCTCTCGCTCCGGGGGTAAACCTGATAAATCTTCTGGAAACATAGCAGGAAACTCCTTAACCACTGCAACATTCTCCAAACCTGCACCTTCTACCTGAACGTCTCTAACATAAGCTAGATACCCCTTACACCTCTTTTGCACTAATCAGCTAGCACTCACTACTGAGATAAGATAACTAGAGGCTATACTGCGATCTCCCTGAAATTGAAATTTTGTTTCCCGAGGAATTTAAAAGAGTACAATTTTATTATGACAATCCAATGAAATGTGATAAGTGGCTAACCAATCCCTGCCAAAAATCACATCAAACTCAAACATATCCAAAGAAACAAGATCTGCAGCTAATTCTCTATCTCCAATGTGAACTATACATCCCCTATGCACTATATGTGTCAATTGCATTACCCATAGTTGTTGATACAGATAAATAATACTCTAACAAAGTAGGTGGCGTACTAAATATCATGAAAAAGTATGGAGAAACAAATGAATGGTTGTGCCCCAGTCTTAGCCATAGGCGTCTGTTCAAATGTCTGATTAATAGTTTGAGGTGGTATTTCCCTTGTTGGATCAAGGTTTGCACCATTAAGACCCTTGGCCCTAGCTCTCCTGTTACGTTTAACAGACTCAGGCACCTGTTCATTTTAATAAACAAGTATTAAATCTGAAAATGTGAGCCAAATTAAGACAGGTGAAAAAGTACGAAGAACGCAGATATCTAAAGCAATGATAAACTGAAAAGACGTTAAGGATCCTATGCTCTGCAAGTTAACTAGACCTCAACCGGGCTCTGATACCAACTTTGTCACAACCCAAAATTTTGTGTCGTTACGGGCTCATAATTTAAGTATTATTAAATCATGTAAGCCTTATCAAAGTATTTTAAATAAATATATTGTCACTTACTAATCCCAAAAAAATAAATAAAATCTAAATAACAAAATAGTGAATAAACATCATAAATATCCCATAAGTAAACTGCGAAGTCTCTACAAATTTCAAATGAAAACTTAAACTATTCAATAAACTAAACTAATTATTAGCCTGAGGAAACATGAATTCGGGCATACCATGAGAACAAATCAAAGATTGTCCTTCTCTAGAAAATGGATTGAATATTTGAATCAGCTACAGAATTCTACTGATCTGAAATAGATAACAGACAGAGAAAACGTGGTTTGAGCTAATGCTCAATGAATGATAATTATAGCACACAGCAGAACAAGAACAGACAGACGCTTGATTAATTTCACAATAAATTTTCTATCCAATAAAATCATGCTTATGCTATCAAAATTATTAATAAAATAATTTCATAAAACATATAAATAAAAGAAATTCATTCAATAAAAATTTTATGATACGGTGCACCAGGGTGATGATACCCTACATCACCAAAGGCCAGATGGTAAGATGCTACCAGTTATTAGATACATTCCTCTTCCTTCACAGATATCAATGCATATGATACTAATACAAATCATAAACTGCAATGATGCATGACTCGGCAATGCAACCTAATACCGTGATAGTCCACACGATGGGGCCAGATAACAAAAATAGATACTAGGTACAGGTACCAATTCAAAACAGAAAATCAATTTGTACAAATCAATCAAAATCAACAAAAAATTTTAGATAGCAAATAATAACTGATAGTGCAATTCCAATAGTTTATTTCAATAATTTCAAAGAGTCAATAAGATCAAATCAATCTCAAATAAATTCAGTGTAACACATCAGTAAATTTTGTAGTCAGATATCAATCAATATAAAGACACTAAAGGCCTGTTTCCGGAATCCTAATGGCTCTAATGCAGAAATAATTGATAAAATCAATTATTTAATCAAAATCGAAATAAAATTCAATAATAAAATAAAATTCTAGAAAATTACATGTAAAATAATTATTAAAATACTGATTTAAAATTTCATTTAATAACAAATTTAATGCTAAGAATTTTTAAAAAGAACTAAAATAGTGTCATGTACTATAATTACCACTCACGTGGAACCTCCAAGACAATGGTTATTTTCAATGGACGAAAGACAATTTCAACTGACAGATTGAATATTCTAATCTTCTACACACCAAAAATATAAAGAGAAATATCAAATAATAATAAAATAAAATAATTTTAATATATATATATATATATATATACAGGAACGAATAGGGATGCAGGACGCATGGAAACCAAAGAATGAGAATTTTTATCTTGGAAACAGAATCGAAGGTGATGAATAGAAAAGTAAGAATTTATGAATTCTCTGCGCACATCAGATTATAAATTGTAAATTATATATATATATATATATATATATATATATATATATATATATATATATATATATAATAATAATAATAATAATAAATAAGATGATGAAAATACCTGTTGAGAGTATTTAGTAGAAAAAAGAGGTGATAAACAGGTTTGAGAGCAAAGTTTAGCAGAAAGAGATGATTATGGTATATATATTTGAAGAGTTCTATTAGGTATAAAATGTAATAAGAGTTATTATTGAACTGAGTTGTTCAGATTGTAGATATATATTTAATTTCAAAAATAATATATATATAAAAATAAATAAACATATCATCCAACAAAATATTTTTTTTATATAAATATATTAAATTATTATTAATTAATTAAAATAAAATAATTATAAATAATAAAAATATATATGAATTACCACATAGTCCAAGTGAAAGAATCTCTGAAGGGGTGGCCATCGATTTGTAGGTCCAATCGAATTGGTGGAGGTATGCCAAGTTGAAGTCCCAATGTTATGGCAGCTAAAAGTCTCCTCCGTCCCCATTGGACCCAAACGGAAATATTAAATAAAAATACATATGTATATTTTGTCTCCTTCTGCCCGAGTTTGACCACCACTTCTCATATGATTTGAATGCAAGGACGTGTTATGTGTTAGAATTGTCATTGTAATTGACTAATAATATACTAAGAAGACCTTACAAGACTCAGAGATGTATTTTCTGATTTTTCTTTAGTAAAGCGTTGGTATACGACCTTAATTATAAATGATTAGTATTTATGTCGTTTCATTAATTTCTAATAAAAAAATAATGTGTTACTTTTAAAACAAAATTTACGTGGATATCAATCTTGAGTTGCAGTAATACAACTAAAGCGTGCAGATCCTTAAAGAGACAGGTTACCAGACACAATCGCTATCAATTTTCATAATGCTCGGATTTTCTCCAGTTTCGGATAAGAGAAATTGTGATTTCTTTCAAACTGCAAACCGACAAAACAGAGGAAGATGCAAATTTGCAAAATTTGCTTCCATTAAACCATGGTGCTTACAGACCGAGTCCAGGAGCTACATTCTTGAAAGCAGCACTGGAAAAACAAGAATACAGAAAGCGACCCAAGCAACATTACTAAAACTATTTTAAGTTTCAACTATCAAGTTCTCTTTGGGTTGAAAAAACAAAAAGTGAGAGGAAAGAGAGACTCTTTTCTATCTATAAAGACACCCATTGTTAGTTTACAATTCTATCTCATTGAGACAGAATCATGAACCAAATCAACAAGTGTAAAAAGACTTGAAGAAAATGACTAAATTGAAGAACTGGGTCTCCTAAAAATCTGAAGAAATGATCCAAGTTGAGGCATGCCAGACGTTAACCATGTCAAGGAGGGAAAACCTTTGAAGTGCTTCTCATTTTGCCAAAGCAGCGACCAACTAAAGAAAACATTTGCTTGATAGACCTCTTGAGCACTCGGCCTCGTTTAGGAATCCAGCGAGGAGCCAGCCCTGGACGAGGTAGTGGTTTACCATTTTGGATAGGTGCAGCAGCAGCCATGTGAAGCGGCGGCTGCGGAGGTGGCGGCGAACGAAAATAACAGAACTTGAAGAATCGCTACTTGCGTTGTATGATGAAAGTGGGAGGAAAGAGAACACCGACGTGTTATACAAATGGAAGAGCGTGGTTACCGCGTGAACCGAGTAAATCTACAAGCCGTGTGGCTTAGATCCTTGATTATATAGAGACTCGTTCTTGGCATTACCAACCTATAAAGAACTGTTTTGAAGATCAATATTGGACAAACCCAAGTCTCCTGCTCCTGTCTACTTCTTAAAGTCTCCGTCTCTCCCCGCCCTTTTCCTTTCTTTACTTTTGTTTTGAATGGGTCCTCGTTTTGCACACGCTTCGGCCTTCAGCTCTTTCATTTTTCCACATTTCCTTCTGGCGAGTGGCCACCATTTAAGCCTGACGTACTACTTGTCAACGACCCAGGTTAGGCCCAACTCCAGACCGTACAATCATTCCGTTATGTGTTGGATAGCGTTTTATTTAGAAAATTACAAACAGCTTTACTCGGTAGTCTGATTACAACAGCATAGTTTTCAGTCATGAAATATTTAAATTTATGTGATAAAAAACAGCTAATTGATAATGAATCTTACAGCACATTTCTGTACAATCCAGTAAATATGAATTTATTACACCTTGCTTTCAGGGGCTGTTTGTCCGGTAATGCTAATGCTCATTTGTACCACAATATTACTGATAATATCGTTATCAACAAATTGGGCCTCAAAAGGAGTTTATAGGTGTCTGATTCATTGTGGTTATGCAGATTCTCTAAATCTTAAAGGAAATGACTTTGTACGTCAAGTTACTGACAGCTTGTGGGAGCATGTACAAAGCTGCTCAGGGTCTTTACCATCTGATCCTCAAGAAGTTCAGAAGAGATTTCCGCCTTTGAAGAGGCAGAGATGGCTGGTGTGGTTCACATTCGAGGGAAGACGAGATTTTACATAGGAGACAACTGTGACTGCAGGTCTGCACTGCCAATTCTTGGTGTGCCACAACCACAATGATATGTAACTAAACATACATCCTCCTTTCTTATGCTTACTATCAAAATTTTCAGCATACGGTTCAAAGAATTAGATGCGGAGACGTGAGAACTAAGAAGCATTTGTTTTTTGGTAAAACACTGTACAAAACGCTTGCATCATAATGAGTTTACGCTTCATATCGATCAGTTTTTCTTTCTCTATTCCTTAGTGGTTTCACTAGGTCTGCTAGATTTCCAATGGCAGTTGAAAAGGAAGATTTGGCCAAGTTTTCAATTGCTTAAAAGAATTAAGAGTGTTTTAACTGACAAAGTGAAAAAGCTACACAAACAATAGTAAAATAGAAGCATCTCAATTTGACCCTAAACGCCATTTCTCAATAACATCAAAGTCTCTTGGCCTCCCTCCTGAGAACTTGATTTATTTGCATGTTGTACTAGGACTTCCCTAATTTATTTACTGAATGCTAGATCAAGAATAAGTGCAAATCTACAAATATCACGAACATTGAGTCCAGAAATCCAATACAACATGATTTTTTGATGCATAAATATATTCTAGTAGGAAAATCTATTCTCATGAAAATTAAGTAAACTGCTTTGTTTTTTTGCTAATTTTGGTGGATGAACTGCTCCATAAATTCCTCAACATTCTCCAATTATGCCTCAACTAAACAATCAAAACAAGGTTACTGGTTCTATCATAGATGATGGAAGCAAAGGTACAAAATTGAATCTCATGCTCAGCACCAATTGAGCTACTTTTCCTAAATCAGACGGCTTGAGGAGCCATCTTATTTATTCAGATGCCTTTGTACAAACAAATTTTTAAAGTAGGAACACAAAAATTCATGTAAACACAAATATCTACGATGGGGATAACAGGGAATGCAAATTTAGGTAGCCAGGCGGAAAGAAAGCCTACTTGGTGAGTCGATTCTTATTATGTGATCATCTTCGGCACCAGATTCGTCACTAGAATAATCCAAGACATGGCTCTCATTTGTGTCTGCCCTCTGCTGTGGGAGAGCAGTAACATTCCGCGAAAACCTTTTCACATGAAGGTTCTTCCTTAAAGTATTAGATCCTTCTGATCTAACAGAAACTAGCGGACGGCCACGAAGTGATGCAGCTCGTGAGAACATGCTATGTGATCGCTGGTATAGACTGCTTGAAGAACAATGGGCACGCCGTTGCACGTCAACCTTGAGAAATGAAAGAAATTGCAGTAAATTCAAAAGAACCAAGATGTACAAAAGAAAATTATTTTGCGATATTTTGGTTTGACAAAAGTAAATTATTTTGTGATAGCCATGAGAAATGATTTCTATTTCCATCTTTCATAGGTTCACCTCAAGGGGGGTACTTAAATGACATTTAGCAAACTGATATCAATGGGTTGACTTCCATCAATATTTCAGTGACTAGAGAAGGCCTTTTTAACTTACCCACAAGTAAAAACCAATAATTTATTGAAGCCAAACAAAAAGTCTATGTACCCAATAACTATAAAGTTGAATTGAAAACCCCCAAAATAGTTCATTGCGTGTAAACAAGTCTATGTAGAGTAATTATCCTAAAAGGGCACTTCTAAACAAATCCCAGCAAACAGAAGTAAATCAACCATACCATGCTGCCAAAAATGCTCAGCTGCATTGCTCTTGCAGGCAAACTATTTGCTCGTTCGTTTTCAAGATTCTGCTTGTGCAGTTTTGCCTTGTAGAAGTTTTCAGGCCAACTCATAAGACCATGTTCTCTGCTTAGAGGTCTATGGGGATGATCACCTGTATGCGGTATGAAAGAAGATGACCTTCTCAGCAGAGCGGTAGCAGTTTCAAAAGCTGCAATGTCAAAAATTATCACTCTTGCTCTCGTCTCAACTTGATACCGGGATCTTTCATGAGAGAAACTGGCTGTCCTGGCACCTGCATTTATAAATGTTAATGACCTGACTTCGATCTTTCATTCACCGTGGTTCACTGCCAATCAAAGAACTTAGTTGATAGCTCAATATATTAAATCAAAATGCATCTGATAAGTAGTTGCTTTGCTCCTTCGTCAAAATAGCAACAAGTAATTAAATGATTCTAAATTTATTTTTTTTTATCTATATGTTTCCAAAGGAGTTACCTCAGAGCATGTGCAGATTGTGCTTTTTAATAGTCATACTGCTAGCCATATATCCTTTGTTTTACTTCCAACATCTATGAGTCCATGACTTCAACAATTCTGGAATTTGGAATTACAAGCTTAATCTGCCCAAAAGATACGATTAAAGCATGATCCTAACTCACTCTAAATCCAATTGGTCCAAAAATTTTAAAGATTGGATGGGCTGTAACTTGGGAAACCCAGGTGACCCATATTATTTTGAGTATTAGCTGAAAAATTCCAAAAATTACAAAAACCAAGGAATCCAAACCAACTGGGTGACCTTAACACAACCTGAATTTGATTGGGTTAGGTGTTGGGATTTAACCCGAAACAGTCCAATGTGGCCTACTGCCACCACTAGGACCCAATCTAATTTGGTAGTGCTTTTAAATTTAGCCATCTTATTCTACTCTTCCTCGTTTTATTTTTTGAATTCAGTTGCCAAATGCAAATTTGAAAAGATAAACAACATATAATCTTTACCAGTAATCATCCATTAGGTAACATAAACTTAGATGTATATGATAACAAAGTATGCAGAAGCAGCACGTATAAACATCATACGACCCTGCCAAGACACTGCTTCAATCCAGTAGTAGAATAATGTACCGTAATTATTAGACATGGTGAAATAAAGGAGTACGAGACCAAAAATAAAATGAAATAAAATAAAATTATATTCAGCCTCCTCTTTCTTTTTTTGGTTTCTTCCTTTAAGTTCAGCATTTAAATTACCATTTATTTCTTCATTTTGAATGTTTTGATTTCCATGTGCATTTCCAAAGCTCTGATTTCCGTGCCGAGGTAAGAGCGCTGCAGGAGATGTAATCAATTCTTCTTGAAAGCCATGGGATCTCACAAATCCTTCTAAGAGAAAACCAATGGAATGGTGAGGTATTTCAATTGATTCTCCACTTAAGTGTATATTTATCATTGACCAGTCTGAAACAAGAGCTCTCAAATCTTGCATCGCCATTTTCTCAAATATTTGAGGAAGCAAAATTTTGGCGAGTATGATAGCACTTTCCTGAAAGAGAAAACAGTGCACTCAAAATAGCTTGAATCTGTTTAACAATAGAACAATAATCATGTCCTATACATATTTGGTCATTTTACCTAGACATGTTAACCAGACAATAAAAAGCAACCAACAGCATACACTGGGGAAACTTTAGAGCCTTTGGATATTCAGAAATGTCATAAGTAGTTTGATCAACAAAGAAATATATGCGCATATATCCAATGTTATCACACCTGAAGGAATGCCCTTCTTGTTTATTCATCTCATGACCACTCTAATTTTTCATATAATAAAGTTTGGAAAACTATGGTAACACTAGAAGTTAGCATTTTTGTTCAAACAGCAGTTTCTAGCAAGGTGAATAGTCATGAATTGCTTAGAAAAGGAGTCATAGTAAGCTTTATCCCCTTATTGGTTTGTCATTATAAGCATAGTGAGTCTTATTCCCATTAGCATTGCAAGATGGCATGGGTAACTTGCAACGACCTTTCTTGTCTTTTAAGGAGAACTGGGTTTCTTTAAAGACTTTTGTAGGCTTAAAGTGGCAAGGAATTGGTGGTAGAACAGATGCAAACGTTATTATGCTTTCCGTGCAGTAATATGAAGATTTAGATGGAAAGAAATGCTCACTTTTTCAAAAACCAGTTTTTGTCCTTTAATTTGATGTGGAAGAAGGTGGTTTTTTGACTTCTCCATCGGCTTCAGCTTCAGGGGCCTTTCAAGGGATGTCTTGAAAAGTTATTCAGTTTAGTTGGATAGAGCTGCAGTTTTAGCAATGTCTTTTAAGGAATGTTTCTGTTTTTTGTCCTTGTTTGCTGATTTAGGAATCCTCATCAACGTTGTATTTCCTCTCTTTCTTTACTCAAAAAAGATTATTTTTGCCATCCAAAAAAAAACAAAAATTACCTTCCACAGGAAATCTTCTATTTTGGCATCTGACCTTCCTGCTGAAAGTATTTTGTCACTTTCAACAAAAAAACAGAGTACCACAGAATCTGTTATCATGTCACAGATGTAAGGCTTCCCAACTAGTACTTCGTATATGCCTAGTGTGCTCCCATGTGTAAAAGTTGGATGCAAAGAGTGCCTGTTCCTTATGCTGTTGTTCCTCCACTGCCAAACAACAATTCACATTTATGACATGCTCCAATGCAATCAAACTGTTCTGTTTTTAACTAAAAAAAGAGAGAGAAAAAAAAGAAAGAAACATATTTCTTGTAGCCTAACTTGCTCATTTACCTTGACAATACCATTAGAAATAAGCCAAACTCCATTTGGCTTGGAGCCCTCTTTGTAAAGCAGCGCACCACGTGGTTTCATTGTTCCTTTGGTGGAACCTTCAAGTGGTTCACGTACTGTAGGAGGAAGGGCCCCTAACAAAGGATGGATGCTAATCAGATCAGTTATTTTGGGAATCTTTACTAAAGGAGGATTCCTTAGAAGCCTTTTCAAGTCAGTCTGCAACAAAAAGTATGATAAATTTTCTGTTAAATGTCAAGAAGTACAATCAAACACAATGGCTAAAGACTATAGATTATAATTACAAAACACAAGTACCTGGACAGCATCATGAAGATGAAGCATTTCCTTTTCCTCCAGCAAGCCAACCATCTCAAGATTTTGGACATAATTGATTAAATGGTTCAGCACCGAATAAGTTACTTGTCTGGTTTTCACGACACGCAAAACCTGAAAATTTGCTTAATAATAAATTCATATTCTAAATAATAACAATATTATTAAAAAATGAAAGTGCACCAATTAGCTAAAATGTAGGGACAAAACAACATATGAACATCATATTCCACACAGACCTCAACCAACTTATCCAAGAACAATTTAGTCTCACTGAACAGTGAACACAATACAGGAGTAGTTAGATTCACAAACCTCAGGAAATGAAACACGAACATCTTCCAAGAATTCTCTCGCTTCTTCTCCTTCTGCCTCACTTTCATTAATGACTATAGAAGCAAGATCACTGTCACCTAAAAGTGCATGAAAGAAGTCAAGCATCTCATAAAATTGTTAAAAACAATAAATCCGATGTTTCAGTAAAGAGGAAAAAAAAAATATCACATCAAAAGCATATTAAATTATCATCATCACCATTACTACAAAAGTATTTTAAGTTATTGACAAGAAGAACATTTTTGATAGATAAGAGGATGCTTTCCGGGGCCAAATAGTTATTGTAGATTAAGTGTAAGAGAAAAGCAGGAATCTTCAAGCCAAACCAATTATATGATCAGATTCAATTAGATCACAGGTTTATCAAAGATAGAAACTGTCTAAAAGGAATGATTAGACCTAACTTAAAATCTGTGAAGAATTACTACATAGAGAGACTTCTAACTGTGGAAGAATTACTACATAGAGAGACTTCTAAAATACCTGAAAGCCAACTTACATTAAAAAATACACCTATTTAGACTGCAACTTAAATGATCTGCAGCATATCTAGAAAACTACAATCTTGTCACTTAACAAAAACAAAAAAACTTCAGATCATTGAATCTTTTTGCCCACAACAGGTGTAGGGATAGCATATTCAACTGAAGAATAAAGACCCACACCCACCATCAGCAACAATAAGAGCCAGGTTTCAGAGATAACCACCCAAGGTTGGGGTATCTTTTCCCCCATAAAACAGAAATTGAATCATCCCACCACACTGCCTGCTCTTACAAGATTAAACTTTTCCTGTAAATTTCATTCCATAGTTACTGATTCGTACCCTAAAATTCTCTCTAAGAGGAGATTCAATTGTGAATTTCAATCAGAGTTCCTCTATTTTTTTTCTCATAGACTCGATGCATTACCTTCTTGCAAACTTCATAGATGCTCAGTCTTAAATCTGGAACTGCCATCTCCCTCTCCTTTAACCCACACGACCCTCACACATACTTTGCAACTGTCAACAGACTATGCTTGAACTCTCTCTTCCAATTTTTCAATAGTCAAAGAAAAAATAATTTTTCCCCGGATAGCTGGATCTCGAAAGATGATAACCACAGAACTTTCATGACACAGGGATAGAAGGTCTGATGGACCTAATCAAATATCATATTTGGACACCAGAAGAAAACAGTGAAACAGTTTCCTTCTGTCTTCATCAGCTGATGTATGCGAAAAAATTTGAAAATCCAGGAGAGTTTTAAGTTCCATAATCACATTTAGCAATGGCCAAAGGCACCACACAGCTACCACTATTACAAATACATGGTCAGAAAAATCTATAAAGGCGCCTTAGTGAAAAGAAATGACCACAAAATTCCGATAGCACCTCTGGTAACAAAAACTCTTACCACAGTAGCAGTGAGTTGGATGCGATTGCTATACTAGAATCATCTAAATTTGAAGCATAATAAGTCCCTAAAAGGAAAAGTATCATAATGTGACCATAATAATTGTGGGAGGTCCAATTTCCTTGCAGCAATTTAGTTTTGTAAGCAGTGGCAGTATAAGAATTAAATGCATGCTGAACACACATACAATACATCATAACAGCATATTCATTTCATAGTTCCCAGTTGCAAGAAATGTTTCAGAACTATATCTTGTGAATGATACAGAAATCTGCAGAATCCATCTAAAGGAGAAACCAGAACTAATAATTTTGTTCGTTGGAAAAGAAACTAATAGCCTAAACCAAAGCTATACTTACCTATAAAGTCATGCAGTTGTCGTCGTGCAATTCTGTGGGCACGTAGAAATGCAGCACAAATGTAGCAAGCAGATTCCAATCTCCCTACAATAAAATAAGTAACCAGTTTTCGGGGGCAAATGCTTGATTGAAGCAACCTGTAGTAACTCGGGAAATGAACATTAGCTTTTAAGCCCTTCCAATCACATAAAGGCCCAATAGAGGCCATGTCAATTGCTTCATCTACAGATTGCATCAAAATATTTGCAGTCATTTGTGTTATCCTTCCCTCATCAAGCATTCCCCAGTAAGCAGCTTGGACACCTAGTACAATAACATATCTCCCCATCAGCAAATTGGCCTTTTACAGATCGAGAAAGTTTCAAATTCCAAAAAACAAAGCACTTGAAAAGTGGAGGCTTTCGGTCTTTAATTATAAGAGATATTTTAGCTGCTACTGTCATTTGAAGAAAACACTTGATGACATAGAAGTTACAGACTGTTAGTGAAACATCAAATTCCAAACAGATATTTGCCCAATAAAGGAAAAAAGCGAGAGAGAGAGAGAGAGAGAGAGAGAGAGAGTTCTGTGGCAGCAGTGTTGGGGGCAGTAGCAGTGCATTTGTTACAGATATTAGGTCCACGTATTTTAGAAAGAAATTTAGGAAATAGTTTATTTGGGTATGTCAATTATTTATGATGTTTTTGGTAGTTGACGTAGGTCCACGTTCAAAATCTGCCCAGCTAACATTAAAGAATCCAAAAATAATGCTTATACAGAGAAATAACCCAAACCCTAATAATAAAGTCAAATACCAAAAATACCTGAATGAATTAAATACCCAAATGCAAGTTATTTCCTAAATTTCATTATATTGAGGAATCACAGGACCATAAACCATGAACTTGATTACACACGAATACAAATTACTTTTGTATCAACCTTAAACTCATTGATCTTGCCAAATATCGCAGCCATAGACGGAGGACAAGTATGAGAGAGAGAGAGAGAGAGAGAGAGAGAGAGAGAGAGGAAGAAGAAGAAGAAAGAAAGAAAGTACAGAAGCAACAAAACAACGGACTTACCATTTAGAAGGCGTACACGAATATCCTTCAAATTTGTTGGGTCCAGATTAGTGTCAGGTTCGGTTGCGTTTTGAGGTCCTTCCAAATTATTTAAGCTTGCAATATATCTTTTAACAGTTGGCCAGTCAGCAGGTCCAAGTTCCTCATCATCTCCAAGGTCACCAAAAGCCGCCAATGCTTTGTTCAACATTTCATACTTCGTGTATTCCAATATACGTTTCTGTAGAAGAAAAAAGCAAATCTCACAATTATTGAATGAAGTAGATAGTGCTATGAAAGATAATGCAGATAGCACAATTTAAGTGGTAAATTATAAGCAAAGATATTCTTATTTACAATGTAAGAGATGTCCGCAACTTTTGATACCACAATTACTTGCATAATTATCATAGTAAATGTTCTCAGTAAAATATACACAGTTATGAAAAAATGTCAGATATTTTTCACATGACTAATGCCACTGTGCAATTTTTCAAGTAAAACAAAACCAAACATGCCACCAAAAATTTCTGCAAAGTAAAATGCTTCATCTAAAGAATTGGAAAAAAAAAATGTTATGTGGATGCCACCATAAACCTCACCTTGGCAGCCGACAGCTTATCCATATCTAGAAGATGCAAAACAAACTGCGTAGTTGATCCATTCACAATAAGTGTCAGAAATACGATTCCACCGGTGAAGAAAACAAACTGTGAAAATGGTGAAGAAAACATCAATTAATTAACAAGCATATGATAATTGGAAGGTATATGATGTAATCCCATTTAATTGGAAATTGTTATATCATCATCAGAACTTTAAAATATTTAGAATGCAATTAATATGTATATTCCAAGTGGGAAAAAATTTTTAAAAAAATAGTATACGTTGCTAGAACTCACCAGAGTTCCGGTTTCCGGAGTGAGATATGTTGAGCTGTCACTAGTGCGCTGACACAAAAAATTTTAGTAAAATAATTGAGAGGCAGGAAATATGCATAAACATATTAAATATTTTAAGCAAAGAAAATGACTTCAGGTGGCTTTGGATAAAAATTATTGTTCTAGCATGCTTGTCTTATAGGTCACCTTTTGCCTTCAGATCCATAAAGATCATTTTTTCTCCACAACTAGCCACATATGATCTCACGGCCACAAAGAAAATACTCAACCATATAACAAAGGCCCAACAAAAAAAGTAAATAGTGTAGGCACAAATATGATGTTGTAGTTACATTTATATGGGGAAAAGAAAAAATCTAACCACTCAAAACAACCTCAGAAAAGTGAATAATCTCAACCTATGGACTACCAAATCCATGATTACTTGCCTTAACAGATAGTGAGAGTGATAGTGCAACAGCTCCGCGCAAACCTGACCATATGAGAATAGCAGCTTCCTTCCAATCTAAACCATAGCCAAAATATCGTAAAAATGGATACAATACTCCAACAACTATAAACCGGGATACTTGCACAAAAACATATAGAAGAAATAGGTAGCCCCATGAATTTCCTGAAACAGAAACAACAAGTGTCATAGAGAAACTTTAAGAAAGCAAGATTTAAACATTTAGTAAACAGAAAGAAGCCATGGTAATCAGAGAACTTTCATGACTTCAATGGTAAGGCAAAAGAAAATTCAAAATATGAATCAAACCATTAGTCCAGAATATTTGTTACTTTCTTTCCACATGAAGCACAAGGAAAAAAAAAATAAGGCACTACTAAAGGTCAAAATATAAATCATAGTTAAGACTACCAAATTCAAATTTCAGAAATAATTTCCAATGAGTACATTTGATGAAGATATTCAGGCACATTCTCGTTTGGCATTTTCTTATAATTAGTGGATTTCATGACGATAATGCCTATCCGTAAAACATGACTTGAGGATCTTTAACTATCACCAAAAATCTTTTTAAACCAAATAATTATTGATCAGAAAATTGCTAAAAGCCTCAATCTTGGATTCATGTACACTGTAGAGACTAAACTAGAATGTCAAGTAGATTCCTTAACATCAACCACACTTTTGGTCACAAACTACAAAAGACTAAATTACATTCTCATAAAATCCATTAACGCCTTGTACATACATATATTCACCAATTTTAACTAAGCCCAATAATTTTAATCAAATATCATATCATTTATGGTGTTTCACAATTCAGCACTTCTTTCCTTTGTAGCTAGAAGGATTAAGAGGATCATGCGAGGTTTCCTTTGATTTGTTTGGAATGAGGAGAACAAGAGAAATTACCAAGTTGTATACTTGTTGCAAGCTTAAAGCTCAAGTGTTGGAATCACATTAAAATCCTTGCATTATAGGGATTATTTTCTTTCCTCCTTGTTTGTATTTGTTTCCTATTGTAATAGCTTCCTCATTAGTTAGTATCTATGTATAAATAGGAACATGTGTAAAGTCATCAAACATACTGAAACATACAAAAAATTTCCCAAATTTGTATGTTCTAACATGGTATCATAGCCTTGCCAGTATTTCAGGTCAAACTTCTAGGCGATTTCCAAAAGGGAGCTGGTTGACATAGCCTGCTCCAAGAGGAAGCCTAGCGGCCAATCGGCCTACCGCTAGAAATCCATCCCTGTTCGGCGAAGCGCATGGTTTCATGCATCAGCGCATGTACAGCTTTTCCGACATCTTTTCCCAGTCATTCCTTTTTCGACGACATACCTTGTGACTCATGCCTCTAACCTGCACTTGTTCCTACCTTGGTTTGCCACTTGTTCCTACGTTGGCTTGCCTCTTTTCTTCCTAACAGTATTTTTTTAGTTTTTGGGTCTATTTTGGGTATTTATTTTTCTGTTTTTTGAACCATGAATGATGGGAAAAAAACTATAGCTAAAGGGAAGATAGGTTTCGTCAATGAAAACCCCTCTTTCTAAGTAAGTCCCGTAAAACTTGATAGGACCAATTATCTGGCTTGGTCCAAATCTTGTTTGTTATTCATCCAAGCTAGAGGACTACATGGGCATATTATTGGAGATAACCAGAAAGCAGAAACTACCAGTCTACCTACAATCAATGGGAATCCAAAAACTCACTTGTGATTTCCTATCTCATCAATTCTATGCAACCCCAACTTGCCTGTGGGTAATTATTGTTGTATAGTGCATCCTCAATTTGAAATGCAGTCTCTCAAACTTATTTTCAAATGGGCAATGATGCACAAATTTATGAACTATGGAATGAGGTTCACAATACAAAGTAAGGTGAGATGACCATTGCACTGTACTTTGCTGAGTTGAGTGCACTATGGTAGGAATTGGACTATTATCAGGATTTTCAAGCTACATGCACTAGTGATGCTGTTAAGTTCTAGAAATTGATTGAGAAGGAGCAGATCTATGATTTTCTTGCTTGGCTAAACATAGGAAAACTTACTCTTATGTCCAACAGGAGGAAAGTAGAAGAAGTGTTATGGTTCATGCTACACCCATTGATAAGTAGGGATTTATTTTTGCTGAACATCACTTAGCTCTGGTCCATCAAACAAAGATCATTTGCACTGTGACTATTGTGGGAAATCTAGCCACACGAAATAACATTGTTGGAAACTTCATGTCTGCCCTACCAAGGAGTGAGGAGGGAAAAGAGGGGGCTCAGCAAGACCATAAGCTGATGTGTCTGCAACAATAGAATTTTCTGAGGACAACTATTACTGGAATTCTTTCCAATGAGGAAGTCCAATCCCTAAAATGTTTGCTATTATAGTTGGAATCTCAATCCACTACAGTTACCTCTTTCAACTTTGTCAAATCAGGTAATGCTCTTCTAGCCAATCTTGAAAAAACCTTTTGAGTTATGGATTCTGAAGTAAACAAACACATGACAAGATCTTCAAACAAATTCACAACATATAACCATTCTCAGGAAAATAAAAAGTCCGCATAGAAGATGAATTCCAAGCTAGTAACTTAGGAACAGATTCTATTAACTGCACCCCCTACTTTGAATCTCACCTCAGTTTTGCATATGTCTAACTTTCCTATTAACCTCTTATCTGTTAACTCTAGCACAAAAGTTATTAATCATAAAATCTCATTTTTTTTTCCTACTCATTGTATTTTTAAGAACTAAAAACAGGAAAAACGATTGACAGTGGTAGACTGCAAGATAACCTATATTTGTTGGATGATCGTGGTGGTTACTCAAATCCTAGTACAAACCAAGCTTTGTTATGACAATCTGTGAGTGCTGACCAAGAGATTCTCTAGTGGCATAAGAGATTAAGGCATTCTTCTTTTCAAACTTTAAAGGAGCTATATCACATTTTGTTCAGAAAATGCAAAAAAAAAAAAAATTAACTTTATGATGTTCGTGTACTAGCTAAACACACAAGAAAATCTTATCTTTTAATAAATAATAAAAACTTGATTCATTTCATAACTATTCACTCTTATGTATGGGGCCTATACAATCTGTGTCTTTATTTGGATATAGATGGTTTGTTACTTTCATTGATTGTTGCACAAGATTATGTTGGGTTTATTTGATGAAAACAGAGAGTGAGGTGTTTATTGTTTCCAACAGTTCAATAAAATGATTTGTACCCAATTTGATGCTCAGGTTAAAATTTTAAAAAGCGATAATGGTACAGAAGATATGAATAAAATGTTTCAGGCTTATTTGGATTCACATGAAATTTTACATCAAACCAGTTGTGTTAACACTAGTGTACAAAATAGGGTGCCCGAAAGAAAGAATAGGCATTTACTTGAGGTTGTTAGAGCTCTCTTGTTTACAATGAATCTGCCCACGTCTTACTAGGGGGATGATGTTCTGTCTACAACAAATTTAATTAATAGGATACCTCTTAGAACCCTAAATTTTAGAAGTCCTTTGGAATTTATAAAGAAAAACTCTCATATTATTCCGCCAAGATCTTGGTTGTGTGCGCTTTGTTCATTAGATAAATGCTAGGAAATTAGAACTTTGGGCTCTTAAATGTGTTTTTGTAGGATATTCTGATACTCAAAAAGGTATAAACGTTATCACCCACCTTTCTAAAATATTTTTTGAGTATGGACATCACTTTTAGGGAATTTTAACTTTATTTTTAAACACCTCTTTAGGGAGAGCATAAGAAGGAAGAGGTGATTTTTCCTTCATCTTCTTTCCTTCCAAGTTCCAATTCTTCAGGGGGAGCTTAATGAGAATCAAGATCAATTACCTCAGGTTCAAGTTTAAGAAAAAGCACCTCAGCCTATACAGAGATTGAATAAGTTGGATTTGAGAACTTACACTCATCGAAACAGAACAAGTGACGTCATTAAGGATGATACATCAAATCAATTAGAATTCCTGGATTCAGATATTGAACATCTCGAGGTACGGAATGAGTCCCCTTAATTTTGCTAGTTCTAATCCTAATTCTAACTTTGATATTCATATTGCTCTAAGAAAAAGAGTAAAAGCTTGTACCAAACATCCTATCTCTAATTTTGTCCTATAATTCATTATCCCTGTCCTATAGAACATTTGTCTTGTTTGTTTCTTCTGTTTCTATCCCATAGGATTGGAAGGAAACTTACCATGATTTAAAATGGAAGGTTGCTATGGTTGATGAGAAGAAAGCCTTGCAAAATATTATGGAAAGTCAATCACTATATTATTTCTCTGTATATTCTGTATTCTGTATTCCTATTTAGGATTTCTTATTTAGGATTTCTTCTTAATTAGTAAAACACAATTATAGAAATCAATTGTATATATATATACCCATGTACAGATTAATTGAAATTAAGGAGAATCATCTCTTTCTACATGGTATCGGAGCAGGTCATCTATCTAGGGTGACTATTTGTTCTCACCACCCAGGTCAGGAGAGACCTTGGCCACCGACTGGCCGTTTCGACTCTGATCAACATCGCCGACGTCGCCTCAACCCCCTCATTCCACCACTGTGTATTGTTGCCTGATCCAGTACACCATTAAAGGACTTCTGAGGTTTGGCTCTCAGATCCTATTTCGGTATTTGCTTAATTTGTGATTTTTGATTATTTTGCTGCTGTAAGCACTTTGGATTAACGTTTCGGTTAGTTTTCTTTGTCTCAACAAATGACAAACAATAAGAATGTTATTTCTGATGTGATTCCGGTGATGACTAAGAACACGGAACACAAACTTAATGGTTCGAATTACCTAGAGTGGAGTAAGACTGTTAGGGTCTATTTGCGTACCATTGATAAGAATGATCATCTTACTAAAGATCCACCTATGGATGATACACAACAAACTTTGCTAAGGGAGGATGTTTGGTTGTTTTTGCAGCTTTGGAACTTGATTCACAGTGAGGTAATTAGTTTAATTAATCACTGTGAATTTGTTAAGGAACTGATGGATTACTTAGATTTTCTATATTCTGATAAAGGGAATATCTCCCGTATTTATGATGTTTGTAAGGCATTCTACCGTACTGAGAAAGAGGATAAGTCTCTCACGACTTATTTTATAGATTTTAAATAGGTATATGAGGAACTTAATGTATTGTTGCCTTTTAGTCCTGATATGAAAGTTTAGCAGGCCCAACGGGAGCAACTGGCTGTTATGAGTTTTCTTACAGGCCTTCCTTCAGAGTATGAGACTGCTAAATTTCATATTCTCTCCAGTTCTGAAATTTCCTCTTTGCATGAAACGTTCACACGGGTCCTTCGTACAGAGAGTACCCAATCTTCATAGCCTGCCAGTAGTGCTCTTATTAGCCGTAATCCAAATGGACAACAAGGTAATAGAAGAGAAAGTAGAGGAGGAATTACAGGCAACAGAAGTAATCAGCGTAATGGAGAGGCTAGTTCTAATCAGGACTCAAGAGGAGTCATTTGTTATTATTGCCATGAGCCTGGCCATACAAAATATAATTGTCCGCAACTTCAGAGGAAAAATCAGCGATCACAGATGGAAAATATGGCAGCAGAGGATTCTACAATATCTTTCTCTAAGAAAACTATTTTGATATCTGCAGAAGATTTTGCACAGTTTTCCCAGTATCAGGCATCTCTAAAGCCTACCAGTTCTCCTGTCACTGCGATCGCTTAGTCAGGTAAGTCCATTATATGCCTTGTGTCTTCCTCATCCAAATGAGTTATTGATTCTGGTGAGACAGATCACATGACAAATAATTCTTGTCTTCTATCTGCTTTTCAGTCAAATCTCACTTCCTCTACTGTTACTTTAGCTGATGGTTCTAATTCTTGTGTCATGGATTCTGAAACTGCGAACCCCACTTCGTCAATTTCTTTGTCATCTGTTTTGTGTCTACCAAAATTCTCTTTTAATCTACTTTCTGTTAGTAAACTTACTCGTACTTTAAATTATTCTGTTTCCTTTTTTCCGGACCAGTGTTTGTTTCAGGATCTTACAACGAAGCATATTATTGGTAGAGGACGTGAGTCAGGTGGTCTCTACATTCTGAAAAATAATGTACAGCGGTCGCTTGTTTGCTCCAGTACCTTAACACCTCTTTAAGCTCATTGTAGATTGTGTCATCCTTCTTTGTCTACCATGAAGAAGCTGTGTTCTCAGTTTCAATCTTTATCAGTACTAGAATGTGAGTCGTGTCAGTTTGCAAAAGATCATCGTTTGCCTTCTGTGTCTAGAGTCAATAAACGGGCTTCATCCCCTTTTGAGTTAGTTCATTCTGATGTTTGGAGTCCTTGTTCTGTTACTTCTAAAACTGAATTTCGTTATTTTGTTACTTTTGTTAATGATTACTCTCATGTTACCTAGTTATATTTAATGAAGAATCGTTCTGAGTTATTTTTTAATTTTTGTGCCTTTTGTAATGAAATCAAAACTCAATTTAATATTTCTGTGCGCATATTAAGAAGTGACAATGCCAAAGAATACTTTTCAGCACAATTTCAGTCTTATATGACACAAAATGACATTCTTCATCAGTCTTCTTGTGTGGATACTCCATCCCAAAATGGCGTGGCCGAAAGAAAAAATTGGCATCTTCTTGAGGTAACTCGTGCTCTTCTTTTTCAGATGAAAGTTACTTTTGGGCGGATGCAGTTTCAACGGCATATTTTTTTATCAATCGTATGCCGTCTTCTGCCCTTAATGAGGATATTCCTTATACTACTTTGTTTCCTACAAAATCTTTGTTCCCTGTTGAACCCTGTATTTTTTGTTATACCTGTTTTGTGCGTGATGTTCGTCCACATGTTACTAAATTGGATCCAAAGTTTCTCAAATGTGTCTTCCTTAGGGTACTCCCCGCTGCAAAAAGGGTACCACTGTTTCTTTCCTACTCTTAATTATTATCTTGTTTTTGCAAATGTCACATTTTTTGAGTCCACTCCATTTTTTTCCTCAATCATCTGTTTATGAGAGTCAGGGGAAGGAGGATAATCTTTTAATATATACTATCCAACCAATGTCTAGTCCTCTCCCACAGCCTGTTTCTTCTGTCTCTAGACCTACTCGACCTCCCGTGGTTCATGTTTATTCCAGGAGATTGGAGATTCCATGACTCAGATCCTCCACCAGCTACTTCGTTGGGAGATCCTGTACCTCATACTGATCATGATTCTGATCTAGACTTATCCATTACTCTTCATAAAGGTAAACGTTCATGTACTTACCCTATCTCTTCTTTTGTTTCTTATAATCAATTATCTTCTTGTTCTCGGTGTTTTATTACTTCTTTAGACTCTGTTCCTATCCCTAATACTGTTGGTGAGGCACTGTCTCATCTTGACTGGTGTGCTGTTATGAAAGAGGAAATGGAGGCTTTAGATGCTAATGGTACATGGGAACTGTTGCCTTTGCCCATTGGTAAGAAAGCTATTGGTTGCAAATGGGTATTTACAGTAAAGGTAAATCCTGATGGTTCTGTGGCTAGGTTAAAATCACGCCTTGTAGCAAAAGGATATGCTCAAACATATGTGATTGATTATTCTGACACTTTTTCTCCTGTAGCTAAACTTACTTCTGTTCGCTTGTTTATCTCTTTAGTAGCTACATATGATTGGCCCCTACACCAATTGAATATCAAGAATGCTTTCCTTCATGGTAATCTTCAGGAGGAGGTGTATATGGAGCAACCACCTGGATTTGTTGCTCAGGGGAAGTTGAGTAAAGTTTGTAGGCTTCGGAAGTCTCTTTACGGCTTGAAACAAAGTCCTAGGGCCTGGTTTGGGAGATTCAGTGAAGCAGTACAGGAATTTGGTATGCAAAAGAGTAAGTGTGATCACTCAGTATTTTATAGGCAATCTGAGGCTGGTTTAATTCTCCTGGTAGTCTATGTGGATGACATTGTCATCACTGGGAGTGACTCTGCAAGTATTTCATCTCTTAAAACCTTCCTCCAAACCCAATTTCAGACCAAAGATTTGAGATTGTTAAAGTATTTCTTGGGTATTGAAGTTATGTGAAGTAAGAAGGGTATTTTCTTGTCTCAAAAAAAATATGTCCTCGATTTATTGACAGAGACAGGAAAATTAGGTGCCAAGCCTTGTAGTGCACCAATGACTCCAAATTTACAATTGTTAGCAGGGGATAGTAAGTTGTTTAAAGATCCAGAGAGATACAGGAATTGGTACGAAAATTGAACTACCTTACAGTCACTCGTCCTGACATTGCTTATGCCGTTAGTGTAGTAAGTCAGTTTACATCTTCCCAACTGTTGCTCATTGGGAAGCCTTGGGACAAATCTTGTGTTATCTGAAGGACACTCCAAAAACAGGTTTATTATATGGTAATCATGGGCAGTTGAATATTGAATGTTTTTCAGATGCCGACTGGACTGGATCTAAGGTTGACAGGAAGTCAACTACTGGATATTGCGTTTTTGTTGGAGGAAATTTGGTGTCTTGGAGAAGCAAGAAGCAGAGTGTAGTTTCTCAATCTAGTGCTGAATCCGAATACAGAGCCGTGGCACAATCAATATGTGAGGTAATATAGATACTTCAATTATAAGATGAGATAGGTTTTAAGACCTCCCTGCCTGCGAAATTGTGGTGTGATAATCAAGCTGCTCTCCATATTGCTTCTAATCCGGTGTTTCATGAGCAGACCAAACATATTGAGATTGATCGTCACTTTGTTCGTGAAAAGATTCAACAACAGATCATCTCAACAGGACACATCAAAACTGAAGAGCGGCTAGGAGATATTTTCACAAAAGCTCTAAATGGAGCTAGGATTGACTACATTTGTAACAAGTTAGGCATGATTAACATCTATGCTCCAACTTGAGGTAGAGTGCTTTGGAAAGTCAATCACTATATTATTTATCTGTATATTCTGTATTCTGTATTCCTATTTAGGATTTCTTATTTAGAATTTCTTCCTAATTAATAGAACACAATTATAGGAATCAATTGTATATATATCCATGTACAAATTAATGACATTAAGGAGAATCATCTCTTTCTACAAAAAAAAAGGGCCATGGCATCTAGTTACTCTCCCTGTTGGCAAAAAGCTAGTTATATGCAAGTGGGTATTCACTGTGACGCATAAAACAAATTATTCAATTGAGAAATACAAAGCCAGATTGGAGGCAAAGGATTTCACACTGACATATGAGGTGGATTATCAGAAAACCTTTGCTCATGTTGTAAAGATGAACACCATTAAGATTTTATTGTCATGCATAGCGAATCCTAAATGGCAACTATAACAGTTTGATGTCGAAAATGTCTTTCTACATGGAGACCTTAAGGAAGAGGTGTATATGAAAATATCTCCAAGATTTGATGATGAGAAATCCAGAGAAAAGGTCTACAAATTAAAAAAGGCTTTGTATGGCCTGAAACAATCTCCTAAGACAAGGTTTGACAAATTCAGTAAGACTATGATTTCGTTTGCATTTTGTCAAAGCAATGTTGATCACACTAAAACATTGTAGAGATAAAATCACATTACTTATTTTCTACGTGGATGATATAGTCATGACAGGTGATGATAAGTAAGAAATTGTACATCTAAAGGAACGCTAGGCACAGGAATTTGAGATTAAAGATTCAGGCAAACTAAGGTACTTTCTAGGAATGATGTTGCCATATTAGATAAAGGGATCTTTATCTCTCAGAAAAATTATCTATTGGACCTCCTGAAAGAAATAGGAATGTTTGGTTATAAACTGACAAAGTCTCCTATTGAAGAAATCATAAATTGCAAGCTGAAATTGGAGAATCGATGGATTTAGGAAGATATCAAAAGTTGGTAGATTGATTTATCTTTCACATACTAGACCAGACATAACTTATGCTATAAGTCTAGTGAGTCAATATATGCATGACCCTTGTAAATCCAATTTAGAAGTTGTTTTCCATATTTAGAGATATCTGAAATCTGCCCTTAGAAAAAGACTTCTTTTTGCAAAGCATAAATAGTTTCAAATAAGGTTACATATGCAGATTGGACTGAATCACTTGATGATAGGAGGTCAACATGTTACTGTACTTTTGTTGGTAGCAACTTGGTCACTTGGAGAAGCAAAAAGCAAAATGTGTCAGCTAGATCTAGTGCAGAAGCTGAATACAGAGCCATAGCTCAAGGCATTTGTGAATTGTTATGGTTACATAAGTTAATGGAAGAGTTGAAATTGTCATAAATAAATGAATTGCACTTGCCATGTAATAACAAAGCTGATATCAGTATAGTTCATAATCTAGTACAGCATGACAGGACCAAACATATAAAAATTGACAAACACTTCATAAAGAAGAAAATAGTGAAAGGGTTGTTGAATATCTCTAATGTGCCTTCAAAAGATCAGTTGGCCAACGTGTTTACCAAAGGATATACATGAACCAGCAAAATGTTTCATTCTCAAGTTTGCAAGTTGAGCACGTGTGATATACATGAACCAACTTGAGGGGGAGTGTTAGAATCACATTAAAATCCCTGCATTATAAGGATTATTTTATTTCCTCCTTCTGTATATTTTCTTCCTTGTTTGTATTAGTTTCCTATTGTAATAGTTTCCTTATTAGTTAGAATCTTTGTGCATAAATAGGAACATGTGTAAAGTTTAAACAAACTAAAATATACAAAAAACTCCCCAAATTTATTTGTTCCAACATGAGTCTTGGAAGTTCTCCAAAAATATTGCTCAAGCAGGGAACTGTTAAAGGGATTTCCCTTCAGAATAGACTCCATAACATAAGATGACTAGAAATAAGTACGGCTTTTAGCAAAATGGATGGAATTCAAAGTTGGGCATTGATCTCAAATAAGAGACATTAACAAGTCTAATTCTGAAAAGAGAACTAATTCTCAATTATATTAGTCTTAGAAATTTATCCTAAAAAAGTTTGAAAATTACCTAAATAACTAGGCCTATTTATAGTGTTTGTATAACCCTAAAAACATTAGGATTAGGAAACCTAATCTAGTTAGAAATAAACAATCATAAATCCCTACAATTTCTACTTTCTATATTTTTTTCCTAAAATAAGTACTCCTAAAATCTCTAGGAATAAGATTTGCATCACTACACAACCCAAGAACATACTTCATTACTGTTAAGAGTCTCACATCTAAAAGAAACATCAAGTCTACAGAGTTTACAAGGGTCAAGGGCCAACCAACTAGTTGATTAATTCTAACTTCTTAGCAATTCTAACTTCTTAGCAATGTTTGGTCCAAACCCAAGTAAGCCAAATCTTTATACTTCATGGACTCTTGCCTATAGCCCATTCATTTGCCTCCACTAAGGTTTTAAACCTAGCCCAATCATTGAACCGGTAAAGGCAGAGGACTAAGGATTTAAAGTTCTACCTAGATTTAACCAGTAAATTAATAAATAAATATTATAAAATTAAAAATAATGCTTCATTATAATTAACACTTTTATATATTTCATAAATAATTATTAAAATAAGTTCACTTAAATTTTAATATGTATAAATTTTTTAGAAAATAATTTAATTTTTTAATTAAAATATTAAATAATAATATTTAATTATTCATAATAGAGAAATATTTAAAATTAAAATTTTATAATAATAAATTTATTCATACACAAAAGAAAAATAATTGTTATATTAAAATTATATAACATAATAAGTGGAAAATTTTTTATATACTTTTTATTGTATAAAAATAATAAAATAATTTAATAATTTAATTCAATATACTAATAAAATAAATTATTAACATTATTAATTATTTAAATTGCAAGTGAGTGAAGTTCAAACTTTTATGTTTTTCTTTACAATAGTTATAGATTAAATAGTTATAAATTATTTTATATTAATATAATATAATTTAATTAAAAAATAATATTATATATATGTTGTTGTAGAAGATTGACAAAGACCAACTATGGTTAATGTGCTAAATTTGACCATAAAGCTACCTTTGGTGCCAAGATCAAGTCCCAGCACCATTGACTGCCAAGTTTTTTGTTAAGGTGAACTAGTTTGATCAATTGTTTTGATTTGGAAAATCCATTTCAAATCGATTAAGTTTCAGGCTAGCCAGTTACCCAGCCGATTCACACTGATTTACCCCGATTTTAGCAAAATGAGGGTTTTATACTTAAATCAGAACATACCAGGGTCCAGTCCTCAGTGAAGGCGGTCCGACTGGCCAGTCTAGTTTGAATTTGAAAACCATGACCTCCACCTCTCAATTCAAAATTATAATAATTATCAACACTAATGAAAAACTAATTTAAAAAATAAAAATAAAAAAAAGACATGTTTCTACTAACAAACATCAAACCAATCTATAAAAACATAATCCATAGCCCACCAAATCATAAACAGTAGCAGGTTATTAAATCTGTTCTAAAACAAATTTGCATAATAAAAATGAACTTTGTAAAGAAACTACGCTTACTGTAAGCACACAAAGATATTGGTAATTGAAAAAGTGATTAGTACCATGGTTATGAAAAATATTGTCACTGCTAAGAACGCTTTCAGCTATAACAACACCACTGCAAAGCAAAAGAGAAAAGAAATTGTTAGTATGCATTAGAATCAATTTTAAAAAAAAAAAATTTCAATTGGTAAAATTTGAATTTAAGACCTAACCATCACCCCACTTTAGCATAAGAATTGAGCTTCAAAAGCAAGTAATCTCAACAAATGGCATTTATCTTAACTGAACATTAATCACCCTAATATTTTGTTAAGGCGAAAAGTCCATCCTAAGCTACAATATGAGACAGGTGCATGAGATGTCTCCAACTTACATGGGTTTTATTGGTTCTAAAAAAAAAGTTTGAAATCTAAAACAAAATCCTAATTTCATTCAATGTCTTGATGAATGGAATGGAACAAAAGAGAGCTTTTGCTCTTCTTCTTGACTTGATTGACATCCCATTTGGTTCCTTTCTGATCTGATCAGGGTGTTAATGTTTCGAGCACAAATAAGATTCAATTGTGATCTACCAATATGGAAAGCAAATGTCCCCCTACAAATAAAGCCTTAGCTTGAGCAAGAATCATTTCATCTCTAACTTCTCATTTACATGTTTATTGATGTCGTCTTTTTTCTCTTTACTGTTATTCCCTTCTTAACAACATAGTCATTAACAATTAACCAATCATAAATTACAACAAAAACTTTGAATTTGGTACTAAGCATACATGATAGAAAAAAGAAATTAAATAATGATAATTTAATTACTTACCTCAAGATGAAAATTAATGTATTTGCAATGTACGCAACCATTTCCCTGGGAAAAAAAATTATGCAAATGGATTAGCATTACACCACAACCTTGATTGAAAAATTTAGTCCACATGTTAACAAGAAAAACCACTAATTTATCTTAGCAGCAACAGGCAATCAGGGATGTCATGTTATGTAGCGGCCATTATTTATACAAAAATTGGTCTAGACACTAAAATTACCATTAAGGCTTTTGAATAAAGGAATTCTAAACAATGGGGTGTCGTGGCCCGTACGGCAGTTAAGTAATGGTACGTCCATTACAGATTATTACGTAACGGCCATAACAGCCATTGTTCTGGAGAAGCAGCATCTTTTGGCTCTTTTGTACACTTTTATCACATGGGACAGCAGCTGGAGTGTTTGTTTTGGGCAGAGGCAGTATATTGACTTTGTTTCTTCAACTTTCTACACTTTCTTTGTAGCATTTTTCTCTCCATTTTATCAAGTGAAAGTCATCTCTTTATAAATTTCTGAGCTCAATAGCTTAGATCATCAAATAGAATAAGTGGTTTTGACTAAATTGATTGATTAATGCTAATGATATCTAAGAATGATGGATTTAGTGTCTTTATTTGATGTATTTATACTTACTATTTAGTTGCATACCTTAGTTTTAATTATATCTTCAAATATCTATTCACTTTATGAACATTGCAAATTTCCAAAAAAAAAAAAAAACATAGCAACAAGTTGTTATCATTATATTATGACCGTACAAGCCTATTTTTGCTGCCACGACCGCGACTGCAAAAGCAATTTAAAACCATGACGGCTCAATTCATATTTTTCATTAAATTATAATAAAATTTATAACACATTTATTCAATTTAAAGTTTTATTTTCATTAATAATTTATTTAATTTTATCACAAAATAAATTTAATAACTTAATTAATTTTGATAAATCATTTAATTATGAAATTTAACATGTTCTCAATATTTGCAATAATTGCTTCACAGTAATAGGTATTTTGTCAAAATATAGTAATTAGAATCTTTTAATTATGAATAAAGTCTAATTAAACATAATTACAATTTAATTGATTTAATACATTTATAATTATAGATTATTAAGAAAAATTAAAGAGAATAAGAAATGGTATAAGGTCTAAATAGATTTACTATAAATTATATACAAATATACTTGTAATTATACACACACATAAATAAATAAATAAATAAATATATATATATATATATATATATATATATAATTATACTGAAATTATATAATGTATCTAGAAGATATTGAAAATAAGGTAAAGTACAAATTAGTCCTCTGTACTTTCGCGCTTTTTTCAATTCAAGGATTAAAGAAAATTTCTTGACAAATCGAGAATTGAACTATTGCGATGTTAGCAAATCGAGGAAAAAGTAGCTAACACCATTAAGTGCACTTATATGGCACTAATGTGTTATGTTGACATTAGCACCACGTCTGACGTGATATGCATAAGTCAGCGTGCCCCAATGATGTGGCGTTGACATAAGCATGCCATGTCAGACACTGTGTAACATCAGCATGCCACATCAGCGTAGTTAATGTCATTAGCTACTAAATCCCTAAAGTGTTAATGGCACAATAGTTCAATCCTCAATTCGTCACGAAACTTTCTTCAATCCTTGAATTCAAAAAGTGCAAAAGTATGGGGTACTAAATCATACTTTTGCCTTGAAAAGATATGTATAAAATTGGTTATAGTTTTACTTCTTCTATTCTATAATTGGAAAATAATCAAAATTGTACCAAAATAGTAAAATAATTCGGTTCAGTATGGGTTGGTTCCTATAGTGTCAATTCTTTTTTGTTTAGTTCAAGAGAACCAATAACCATACATACCCCTAGCATGCAATACATAACCCTCAAATAAGCATTAAAATGAGTTAAATGTCAAGCCTTATTTATCCTTGTCAAAAGTCAATCACTCTCAAACAAACATTTTAAATATTGAGAAGCCTCTACCTTGATTACTTCTCTCTTTTTTTTTCCTTAGACTATACTAGAGTCTTCCAAAATAAAAACTAAAAATATTACCCATGAATGCCAAGAAGTTTTTCATTTTTCTTTGATTATCTCCCATGCTTGAAAACTATTGGATTTTGGCTACCTCATGGCTTGATTACAAAAGAGAGATTCCATTTCTCTATAGTCTACACCACCTTTTTTTAAGAATCTTAACCAATTAATTACTTTTGGAGTTAAAGCTATTAGAAGATAGTGCAAGAATGTGTATGTCATATACAAGGAAAGATTCCTAGTAATGTAAAAAAATTCCGATTCGTATGGTCGTATGCTATACTCCTTCAAACAAAAAGCTAACCTTTCTCTTCCTCCATTTTCATTTTAATGATCAAAAAGATTCTGTTGGCTGATTTCACCTTTTCTATCCATAACTAGAGGCTACTACATCAATTAAAACAGAGACAATGGATTTACCAAAAGTGATGCAAGCTCTGTTGGCCATCACCCTTGAAAGCAGTCCTAGCAGCTGCAGAATAAAACCTGTCCAAAGTGTAATATCTCATGATTTCACTTCTCCAGATAGCAAAGGAACTATTGATACTTTATCAACTTACATTCCTAAAGTCATCACCGCCAAAACACCAGAAACATCAGCACCCTCTTGCGCCTATCACATAAAAATGATTATAAAGTTTGTGAATATATAATAAAGGAAGAACTTGATTTATAAGTTTATAACAAAAGGCTAGCAATTTGTATATGCTGTTTTCAACTGCATTTCAATTAAGTTTGAGAGAAACCCTGTAATGCACTAATTAGTAATTACATTGAGGCAACTTAATAATGGATTTCTCGATTTATTTCACAAACGTGCTAATTGACATTTTAATTTCATCAATCACACATGGTAAACAAACAAATTTTAATGTTGTCCTTAGTTGGAGAGGGACATACAGTAAAGTATTAGTTGGAGAGGGACATACAGTAAAGTAAGCAATGTAGCTCACAGCAAGTGTCAAGGAAATCTCTATCACGATGTCATTGAAAATATATCCAAGCCACAGAACAGATGCAATTCCAAAAGCAAGACCAATGCCTACACTGGATCAAGAAAAGAATCTCATAACCAGAGAAAAGTGGCTTATCAATATTGAGTAGAAGTAGCAGATACCTACGCTCCAAGAGAGACTTGTGCCAGAAATTTAACTATCCGTCCCCAGTTGGAGCTCTCTCCAAGGACCATACGATAAAACAACTGATAGACCACAATTGCTGTCCTGGACATATAAAATAAAGTGCATTCAGAGAAGAAAAAAAATATAAAATAACATGATAAGACTGAATTTATCTTGGGGGAAAAAACACATATATTCTGGACTGATTTCACCTATTCAGAATCCCAACTAATCTACAGTCTGTCAGACAAGAAAACAAAGAAAGATCAGTAAGAGTTAATTACCCATCATTCATCAAGGATTCGCCTTCAATTATTGTACTTAATTTTTTGCTTGCACCAAGCTCTTTCAACAGAGCAACAACAGCCACCGGATCAGTAGCACTCAGAAGTCCACCCAGCAACAACGATGTTTTCCAGCTCCAGTTATATGGAAAAGCAAGCTGCAGAAATTGCAGATAAAAATTTTGTAACAACAGGATTATAGCTTACAAAATAGTTTGTTGTCTTGTAAAATACCTTCAGAGCAGATCCAAGACAGAATGTTGAGATCAGAACTCCTGGACCAGCAAGTAGAAGCATTTGTGCCATACATCTCTATAGAAGAATTGGTAAAAGCATTGCTCCCTCAGAAGTACAGAAAACTATAATCTATTACCTAATAACTTGCATAAAGTTGCACCTACTTCCGGAGTATATAGGATAAATTTTACAGATTTTTCTATTAAGGATTTCAAATCATAATGCAGTGTCAAACAAGTAAATAATATGCCAAAAGAAAGCCAACTATAAATCGCAAGAGAAAGAACCTCAGATAAATACACACACATACATTGTAAAACAAAATGGAGCGAAACGATGAAAAGAAAGAGAGTAGAAAAAACAAAAGACCATGCATCTGAGCAAAGTAAGCCTTTTATCTCTTACCAGGAGAGCTCAACTTCCCCAAGATGCATGTGCCTCATTTGAAAAGCACAACCAAAATCCAAAACAAATTAACAGCTCTCCAAACTAAATATATACATTTGACCCCCAAACCATTCTGAACTGCATCTAGTTTCAGGCTTCATCAACTGCACATTTTGCAGAACTTTTTCATCAAGCAGGTGGTCATGGCAACTGCCAGAGCATGGCTATTTCCAATCCAATTAACCAAAGATGAAAAACAAACGGGGTTTTCTGTAACAGTCATATGATTATAATGGATTTGGAAGTTTAACCAGTTTCTTGCACATTAAAGGAAGAAGGAAATAAGTTTGAGATACAAAAGGTGATATGGATGAAAGAAATGAGTTTCCCTTTCTGCACGTTAACAACCTTAGACTCCTTGTTCAGTTAAACGTTTTGTTTCAAGTCCATAATTTCAGGGTGTTATTTAATATTTACGTCTAATTGGGTTAGTATTAAACTAGAATTTTCAAACACTTAAAAAGAGAGTAAACAAAAGACCTTGATTTGGTGCATTTCCATGGAAAAAGAACTCTCAAAAAGAAGGGCAGGAAGGAAAACAGCCAACAAAAGGTCAGGATCAATGTGTGCCCCTGCACATAAACAACAGCAGTTTATTTTTATAGCTAACCACGTTTGGTAAGCTAAAGTAAAGAAAAAGCCCAGGCTGCACTTACAAATACGAATGCTGTCCCCAATCTTTCCCAAGCGATGACTTGTACCATATTCTGCACATAAATCCTTCCTTGAGATTTATGGTCAACCAATTTATCATTGATGGCAAATACAGAAATGACTAACACAAACACTACAGGAAATTACTAAGACAAATAAAATAAATTCATCCAACCTTTAAAAAAAAAAAAAAAAAAAAAATACACAGACACACACACACACACAAGCAATCAATTTCTATTTAACTATCACCATTATTTAGAATGTCTTGTATATTTTACTACTAGAGAACAAGCGCTAGCATCTAGGCTATTGGAAAAAACATTGAGGCACTGTCATTTTCTTGGATTTGCTTCGATAACTTTTCTCCTTGAGTTTTATTCCATTCAAATGACTCATTATCATAATTTTTCAAAGCTAAATAAGTTACAAGACATGGTGAATATAAAGAAAAATAAATTCATCAATAAAAACATTATGTTGTGATAAAGGGAAAAGTAGAAAGTATAAATCAAGAAATGCAAAATTCAAAGGAGAAAACCAAGAAAGCACTCGTCTCAATACTTGATTGATCACAAGTGATTAAAAGACCACCAGTTAATTGGATTCAGATTTTTGAAACAAAACCTCTATGTGATAGTATGATCAACGTAACGTTTATCCTGTAAAGTTCATACATTTTTTAACTTCAAGAAAGAAATATTAAAAAAAAAAAAAGGAAAAGCGAAAAGATCAAGCTTTAAAGACTAAATCATTCCTTCAAAATTAACATTTCCAAATAGAAAATTAAGCAAGTAGGAGAAAATGGATATGGGTAAACCTAAGGATCCAATAGCAATGCCGATGACAAGCAGAGCAACAGTATAAGGAACTCTAGTACCACGCAAGACATGCCTGGAAGCAATCCCAAGCACCAAACTGAATCCAAAAAAAATGACGGCGTCTGCTGGATTGGAATTCTCAGAAGAAGAAGAAGAAGAAGAAGAAGGAGAAGAGCTATCCTGAGCCAAAATTCTGTACGGAAACTGACCCTCGATCACAGTCGCCATTGAGTTTCAGTTGAAGAGGGTTCCCTCACAGAGGGAGACGTAACCAAAAAAGGTAAAAAGATAGAACGCTATCGTTGGTCGATAATGGAGCTTTTACTTGGCTAGACAGACAAGCGAATAGAGACATATAGGACGGAAAGTGGGCAACGATGAAAGGCATGCTTTCTGTAGAGTTTTCAAGTTGACATTTCAGCGTCTACTACTTGGTTTGTCTTTTAGTAAATTAGAGTATTTTTCAATTTACTTAAATTATAGTTTAATTTCTTTATTCTTTATAATAAGTAAATTAATTTTAATATTATTTTTATTAATTTAATAATTTCATATTAAAATTTATCTCAAATCAATAGCAACTAAAATAATTAATTTAAATCTAAGTGATTAAATTATTATAAAATATTAAAATTAGAATGGTTAAATTAATTTAATAAATTATTATAATTTTTAATTTATTAATAATTTTTAAAAAATAATATTTTATTAATAAAAACATATTAATTTTTAATTAACGAACTTTTGTTAATAATATTGAAGTAGTTTTCAAGTTTACAAAATCTTGAGTTCACAACTTTGTTAAAATTAATATAAAAAATTAACTTATTTTTTTATAAAAGTTATTTTTTCAATTTTAACGAAATACTTTAGTTTTATTAATTTAAAAATAAACTTTTTATATTGTTTTTAATTTTAGTATTAAATTGAATTAAAAACAATTAAACTCATGATTGTTTTATTTCAAATTTAAAATCGAACAAATAAAAAAAATAAATGTTTAATATAAAATGTTAATAAATAATATAATTAAAATAAATTTAATTATAATTTTTAAAATAATAAGTATTTGATTTAGTAAAATAATATTTTATTTTTTTAAAATAATTATTAAAATGATAAAAAAATTTAAATGATTAACTAATATTAATAATATTACAAATATTTAAACTATTTTTATTAATTAAATCGTTTAATTAAGTTAATTTTTAAAATTAAATTTAATATAAAAGTATGAAACTAAATTGATAAAACTAAAAGATTTTCTTAAAATTAAAAGAAAAAAAAAACTTATAATAAAGTTTTGGGTTTTAATCATTTATCCTATTTTATTTAACTTAGTTATTTACACATATAATTTATTTTATATACTGATTTGTAATACAAATTAAAATTCAAGAACTTTCATTAATTATTTTTTTTTCTATTTCATCTGTAACGCCCTCACTTTAGATAGTTCATACATTATATTGTTCCGACGATTAACGTCTGTCCGGACGGCTAGGATGTCTGGAATTATAGTTAAACTAAAATGAGGAAACATAAATTGAATAAATATACACAAAGAAAAATTAAAGAAAAGCAAAAGAAACGAAGTACGACTCGGTTAAATAAGCCAGAGTCACAGCGATGGTTGACCCGATTGGGAAGCAACTGCGAAGGCAATTGCTGACCCTAAATTCGCAAGGAATCCTAGAAAATAATTTTTGAGACCTAATTAGAGATTTATTGAAGTGTAAATGACATCAGAAAGGTCAAAGAAAATTTAGGGGAATTCAATTATCAGTACAGACCAAAAATAAACCGACAAGCATAACAATGACATTTTGATCATTTTAACCTCAGAGTTAAAATTTGACCTGAATGTCAATTAAAATAATAGAGATTAAAATACATAAAATAAATAAAATTAAAATTTATGAATTTAATTATGGAAATAAGAAAAGAAGAAAAGAAAATTAAATGAAATTAATGACATCATAAAATTTTCTAACCAATAGGAATTCAACAACCAATTAAGAAGAGATAAGAAAGAGTTAAAAAGAAGACAAATTGAGTTAATTACAAAAAGCTATCTTCTTCATTTCTTCTCCATATTGCCGTCCACCATAGCCAAGAAACCTTCTCCATTTTCTTTTTTTTTTTTTAAGCTCAATTTTCCTAAGCTTTCTCTACCTAAAACCCTAAACACCCTTCACAAAAATTAATCTCCACATCAAGAGGAATATTTTGATGATCAAAAAGTGAAGAAATTCCAAAGATTAAGTAAGCTCAAGAATTGTTTAAAGAGGTTAGTGTACTAATTCACTTCTATTTCTTTTCTAAGCATGACAAGCTTGCTAAAATAAGTTAGATTGATATGAAATTAAAAGAAATTCATAGGGATAGGAACTTACTAAATTTCGGCAGCCATGATAAGAGTTGTGGTTTGATAGTTTTGATGAAATTAGTTGTGTTTATTAGTGATATTGATGAGTAATTGTGATGATCAAATTGATTGGCATGTGTTTATATGAATTGAGAAATGTGAGTTAGGGTTTTTGACCTAACTTTAGGGAAATTGATGTGTGACTTGAAATTAATAATGTTGAGATGATTTAATGACCATTAGAAGTGCCATGTATGTCAAATGAAGTTTGTGGTGTTGGAAGAATTGAATTTGGGAGTGTTGATTTTTATGCAGGAAATTCGGACATTTGAGTCCAGTGTATTGTTTGAGTTATAACTAGAGTTGTGTTGCTCCAATTGGTGTGAGGCTAATTGGAGATGCAACCTAGGACAAAATGCACCGTTTTTCATGAAAAAAACTCTGCTCAAATTCTTTCAAAATCTTGATCAATTTACTATTCCAATCCGGATATCCAAACACTGAACTCAGAAAAATGACCAAATAAATAGTACGTGTTCATTTGGCCATAACTCCCTCTAGACAAGTCTAAATGACCTGAATTTTATACCATTGAAAAGCTTAGACATAGGATTACAACTTTCATTGAGAACACCAAGCCTAGAAATGTCTCAAACAAAATGAAATTGTTCCCTCAAATTATGACACCAAACTGACCTGCACCATTCTGCCCAGAATTTCCTAGACTAGAGCTCACCTGACCAGTTTTGACAAAATAGCCATAACATAGTCTACAAAAACCCAAATTTAATAAAACTAGTGGCAAAATTTCTATAAGACATAGATCTACAAAATTGGTCTTTTGACCCAACCCTAAAAACTAATGAAAATAGGTCAATTGACTATGTTAAGTTAACATATAAATTTTGAAAATTTCCAAAAGAATCATTTGACCCCAGAACACTCATTTAGCTATATCTCCTACTAGAAAACTCTAATTAGGTTGAGCCATACTGATCTGGAACCCTAAGAAACAGGGCTCCAACTTTGTTTTAGACTTTGTCCTCAAATTATGAACATAAGAACCCTAAAATGGCAGTCAAAGTTTCTGATCTGAACATGAGTCCTGGTAGAACAGGGTACATAAGTCCAGGCTAGTGATTTGGCCATAATTAATTTTACAAAACTTAAAAAATTGTAATAAAAATTTATGAGTGACTAGAAGAAATAGGGTAACAACTTCTATGAAGAACCTTAGGAGTAAAAATGACTATAACATGATCAATTAATTAGACAAAAACATACTCTAGAATTTGCCAAATTCTGGACCTTGAGAAAGGTTCATAAAATAACTTAGCCTATGATATGAAACAAAATAGAATAAGTTGTTAAGCATAAAAACAACATGAATTAATGAAACTATAAGTATGAAATAACACTATTATGCCCAAAGTACACCTAAACTCATTTATATAGCTTGGATTGATTGGTATACCAATTAGAGATAACATATTGCAGTATTGTCCACAGGAATAATCATTAACAGACAATATATGTCTAAGATGATTGTTCTGCTGGCTTTATACCTGCCAGATGGCCATAGTGCCAATTTTCATTATTACTGGCTTATGCCTGCCCGCTGGCCCTGTGCCTAATATGACCGTTGTATAATGGGAAGACATACGGATGTCTAACTAGTATACTCTCGTGTATCCAGTCTTTATAGTCTGTCATAGGTTATTTGGGCACAGATAAAAGCAATAAGCCATAAAATTTGAATAAGTACATGAGAAAATCATTAATATAAAATTCATAAGACTGAATATAAGGTACATGCACAGTAAAGATTCTTATTAACTTATTTACTTCCAAAGCTTTCTAAACACGCAAAAGACTATGAATTTATAATGTTTTATATTTTATTATAAGATTATATGTAGAATAATTATTTTAGTTGTTTAGATTATTTTTCCTTTATATTATGCACCACTAAGCGTTATGCTTAGCGCATTGGTTTTTCCATCGCATAGGTACAGGAGACCCACAGCTGCAGCAGTAAAGCTTAATCTGGATTTGATTAGATCTGTTACACGGTAGATTGTCACCTCAGCAATCCATTTTGGTAGGGCTCATGTAGATATTAGATTTTACATTTTTGTATTGTACATAATTAAACAATGATGTAAATTATTTTTGGAATGTAAATAAAAGTGTAAATTGTTGTATATGAATTTTATATATATGAATGTAATGCAGTATTTTATTTTCTTGAAAATTGATATGAGCATGAGGAATAATATGATGAATGAATAAATGTAAAGGATATGAATTATTTTAACAGGTAACATGAAAATCACCATGCACTAATAGAACAGAGGAGACTTTGTCTGGGTCTCCCTAAAAATGAAATGGGATATAAAAAAAAAAATACAAGTGAGATAATAAAATTAAATGAATATTAAATTAATATTGTAAACGATAAGACAGGATAGGGTGTTCTGGCACCGAATGTAGCACGCCTTATTTGGCTACACTGTAGATCAGGTAAGGGGTGTTATATTTATTGGTATCAAAGCAAAGGTTTAGGCGTTCCTAGGCATAGGTAGATAGAAAGATATAGTATGCATAACATGCATGAGCCCTTATTTAGCAGTCAAGGTAACACTAATGCAGATTTATTCTTTGTTTGTTTTATAAGATTGATGGAGTCCGATCCTTTAGAGGAAGGGTCTTACAAACCAGTGGAGGAGGAGGAGATTAGTAGTCATGCACCTGTTCGTAGTCAGGGGCGAGACAGGAGAGAGGAGTCATCCCAGAGTACAGCGGGTAGAACACAGCAGGCGTTTTTGGAGCAAATGACTTAGATGCTCCCCCAGTTTACCAGAGCCACCCCACATCCTACACAACGGTCCCCACTAGAGAAGTTAAGAAAGTATGGGGCCGTTGACTTTATGGGTAAGAAGGAGGAAGACCCATCCACTGCTGAGCATTGACTAGAGCAGACTGAGAGAGTGCTGAAGCAGTTACATTGCATGCTAGAGCAGCAGCTAGAGTGCACTTTGTCGTTACTACAGGGGGAAGCCTACCAGTGGTGGGATATAGTGTTTGGAGCGGTACAGCCGACGAAGCTTACTTAGGATTTCTTTCTGAATGAGTTCAGAAAGAAGTATATTAGTCATATATACTTAGAGGCCCGAAGGAGAGAGTTTCTGACCTTGAGGCAGAGACAGTTAACGGTGTCTGAGTATGAGAGGGAGTTTATGAGGCTGGGTAGATGTGCACAGAAGGTAATTCCTACAGAGGCAGAGAGGTGCCGTAGGTTCGAGGATGGACTGAATGATAATATCAAAATTATGATGGCACATGAGTATACAGATTTCTCCCGACCAGTGGCTGCATCACTAAATGTAGAGAGAGTACGAAATGAGGAGCACTCTAGGAGAGATAAATAGCGAAAGAGGAGTTATGGACAAGGTCAGTCCAGTACACCAGTTTCTTAGAGTAAGAGGCCCAAGGTTTCCTAGGGCCAGGGCCAGAGACAAGGGTCTCAGTTTACTCAGAGGGGAGGACAGTCCAGAGCATCAGTGGAGAGTTCTCCAGGCACCGCAGTAGAGGGATTTACCCCCATACTAGTTGTCGAAACCACATTTTGGCCGATCCCCAAAATTAATAAACTTTGAAACCGATCCCCAGTACTAAGTCTCCCTTTGACAGCTAACCACATTTCCGATCTCTCTTTGTTAGATAACCATATTTCTGATCTCTCCTCACAAGGAATTGAATCAATGCTAAGTCCTCACATCAGTCAAAGCCTTACCGGTCTATTAAATCACTCACCGATCTCTCAAACCCATTGTCGAATCTCCTGACCAGTCAAGTATATTCCTGATCTCTGTTGACATACGAAATTGAACTGACACTAGATCTTTGTTACCATTTTTGTTGCCGACCCCCTTTCAAAAGTTTAAGAATAATCAAAGGTTCCGTTCCGGTTTAATGATGATCCCGATCTTAAATGTTCAAGCCAAATTTCTAATTTTAATCAAGTCCCGTTTAGCGATGGTTCCCTACCGATCTCATGCTTATTGTGTTTTCTGATCTGTCATACTTAGGTTAATAATCACTTTCAGTTATCTCAACATACTCGGACAATCAAGTGTTTAAATAATTTAGAAATTTTCCGATCACAACCATTCATCGAACAAAAGAGGCATTCCATTTCATTTCATTTCAAGATTTTGTACAAGTTATTCAGCTGGAGGATCACCCCCAGCCTGATTTACATTTTGTCCGTCCCCTCTCTCACCCTCAGCCTACTCCTCACTCTCCTCACCTTCATCCTCGGGAGCCAGGTTGGCCATCCAGGAGAAGTCCTCTTCAGGGTAACGCTTCTTGAGCTCAGCTAGGAGATCTCTGTGAGCATTCACATAAGCGCCGGCCACTCCAGTCACCATCTCTTCTTCTTTCACCTTGAGCTCCTCAGCAAGGTGAGCGAGTTGAGCAGCTTCATCGGCCCGGAGCGCTTGCACTTCTTCAAGAGCATGAGCTTGCTCGGCCAGCTTGTCTTCATAGTACTTCATTCGCCCCTCAAGTTGAGATATGTAGTCCCGAGCGGATGATAGTTGGGATCGGAGGGAAGCTGCTTTATGCCCTACCCTCTCGACCTCTTTACCCAGGCGATGCGCCTTCTCCCGTATGATGTGCTGGTTCACCAGGCACTCCACGTTCAGGCTCATGGATCGGGTCAAGATATCATCAAGGTTATCCGGAGACAGCCTATCCCGATCTTCTCGAAGACAGATAGAAGACGCCAAGACCTTAGCGAAACCAGGTTCTCTCGAACCGTACGATTCTTCTCCAGCGAGTGGATCAGAACTTGAGCTCCGCGGGAAAGGGGCCTCACCTGTTGTTGGGAAGGACCCCCTTCCGCACCCGAAGTAACTGGAGGAGGAGGAGGTGGCTCCTCCTGGCGAGGGGGTGATCGGACCATTTCTATGATCGGCGGTCCTGAAGGTTGAGACGAGCCTTCTCGTATTTCTCCGGGCTCATGACGAGGTGTCTGCATCTCCTCGGCCCGCTTTATCTCCCGTACCTTCCTAGAGATCTCCCTCTTTCATTTCCGGCTCTCCTTGGAGGCTTCGCCGCTTGCCATACCTGCACAAAGAAGAGGTCAGGGAGATCGCTAAGGTCCTGAGATCTGAGATGTAAAAAATACCGATGCCGAGGTCAGAGAGCTGAAGCCCGCAATCTTTGCCGGTGATCAATTCCATAGTCCAATGGTGCAGTTCGGCGGTCACTGCATCCAAGCAAGAGAACTTCTCTCGGGACGCCTGCTACTTCAACTCCATCACCATTGCGCCCTCTTCCCTATTCAACACGAGACGCTTCGGAATTAAGGGGCCTTGGTAGCTACCACGAGGGAAACCTCAAAGCCGCTCGAATTTTACTCCTTAGAATGAAGAAGCGGTTCTTCCAGCTTTTTCAGGAGGAGGGCGATCGATGAAGAGCCCGCAATGTGGCTTCGCTGAAAACCAAGACTGCCATCCTTTCGACGAGTTAACCTATGCAATTCGGAGACTACTTAAGGCGAAGGACGAAATCCCATAGCTCGGCAGAGGCCTCATAAGGCTACTAAGATCCGCCACGAGTTCGAGTGAACTTGAGCTATGCACACTTGGAAAAATTTTAAGACTTCCTTAAAGAAGTCGTCAAGAGGGAACCGCAGCCCGGCTTTCAACTGTTCTTCGTATACCATAATCATGTCGTTCTCTTCGAAGAAATGATCGGCCGGAGATCGCCGTGACACCGGATAAGTTCATATGAATCGGGCTCAATGTTGTACTCCTGGCTGAATGACTGCAGATCGATTTCTTGAAGGACCGATGGCAGCTCGTCCATGGGAAGATTCTCTCTCCCTGAAGAAGACGCATGCCTTGATAACGTCACTTGTTCCCGAGCTAGAACGGAGACTCTAGGAGGTTCAGGTCGCGCCCTTGGCCGGACCACCTCTACTTCATCAGATGACCACGAGAACTGGATGGAAGGAGGGCTCGCCGCTCTCTGACCTTCGGCGCCGCTCATTTTCAAAGGAAATAAAGAATTTGAACTAAAAGAAGGATCAAAACCCTTACCGAAGCTTGATCGGAGTCGGAAGAGCTTGAGAAAATGAGAGAATTTTGAAGTTGTTCGCGAGAAGCTGAAAATGACACAAGAGAGCAAATGGCTAACCCCCACCCCTATTTATACTCGTCCGAGCATTTAATGCTCACGGCATCCCAGGCGGTGCATCGATCAGTGAGATCTGCCAGCTGTTTTTGACACGTCTCATGAATATTCCGGAAATTCTATAAAGAGATCGGCTAACTAGAGATCGGCAGATTAAGATAAATCTTTTGAATTGCGGATCGGTTTAGGGTCATTTAAATTAAAGGTCAGATCGAGTAAATACTTCAGAGATCAGAAAATAATTAATGCAATAATAATAAGATGATAATTGACAAAATAAAATCTTTATTTCCAAAAGGTCGGATTACATCATTTGGGCGATCTCTAGAGATCGGATTGCATTAAAATTGGACTACATCATTTCGGTGAGATCAGATTACATTGAAAATAAAATATATCATTTGGGCGATCTCAGAGACCGGTGGAACATCCCATCTAAAGGGCCTATGTCAAAGCCAACATTGTGACTGATCCAAAGAATGTCATCGACCGGACCGAGCCTCTGTCGGAACACCCAATGTGGAGGAAAGCCGCTATCGGAACACCTAATGTGGTGAGAAGCCGAATAAACTTGGAAGAGCAACCGCCAAGGGTCGGCGAAACATTAATAATCTTCTCGGCCGAAATCGGTTCGTCGATTATACCGGTCGAACGACTCGAGATCGGCACGATCAAGGTCCGCGATCCAGATCGGATAATTGGTCCATTTCTCTCATCAGATAAGGTTATCACGATTATTCGAGCACCGGGGTCATAAATTTTCAGTCGGGGAATAAAGAGGTCCATCGAAAAGGGATCATGACCACAATCATGGCTTAACTTCTGGAGCATGAATCGAAAAGTAAGAAGGAAGAGAGGAAAATCGAATGAGGAAAGTCTCTTCTGTCAGGGGTATATATAGGGCAAAATCGGGCATTTATTGCTAAGCAGAAAACGAGGAGGACGCTTCGGGAATCGAGGGGAATTAATGCTTTGACCGGATCGGGCCTAATCAAGGGAAATATTGGAATAATAGAGATCGGAAGAGGGGAGACCGATATGAAAGATCGGAGAAGGATCATGTTAAGAAGATCGGAAAGGAAGAGAGAGCAGAAAACAAAAAGAATAAGGCGCCTACCGCTGTCATCATAATCAGAGCCGAGATAGTTAAAGCGATGCAGGAGAAATCTCAACCGCACGCCCCGATCGCTCGTGACATCGACAGTGCGAATATGTCATGACAGTGCTGTACCTTCCAATCTCCACCGTTGATCCAACTTGTAAGGACGAGCCCAGGGCCCTTGGATTAAAAAAGAAGACGACAAAACCAGCGCCTTTCACTCCTAACCCTTGGATCGCCCTGGAAAAGAGAATTTGGGACCGTCAGATTAGAGGAGGAAGAAGACAAATATTCTGGAGTGGATCTCGGCCGTCTATTCTGATTCTCTTTAATTCTTGAGCTTAGGATTATGTCCTTTGAAATCTTGACCCTCCATCTCCCTCAAGATAGATCCTGACCCTTCAAGGGGAACACCCGGTCCCTATAAATACCTGCATGAAAAACTGTTCAGGGGGGGACAAAAAAAAAGAAAGAAGTTACTATAGTGGAAGAACTCTGAAATTTAATTCAGGTCGTTACTCTGCTTTCATAAGAAGAACTTTTGGAACCAGTTTTCTGAAGTGTTTTCTTAAAAGATTTGGAACGCTGAAACTCTCCATTTTCAACTCGTTCATTATCCCGTAGCGTTCACATTTTTCAGTTCTTTGTTATCTTTATTTTCACTTCCTTCGCCCATGCTCAATCTCATTTAAACTCGGGTATAATCCTGACTCGATTGCATTTAGTGAGGCGCTCTTTGTTCTAAGGCGAACCTTAGTTTCCCGGCTATCAACTTGCAATCTTATTGCGTTTTGTGATTCTCGGTTAGTTCACTAGAATCGACTCCTTACAGGTCAGTATTCATGTTGCCATTTTATTAAGTTTAGTTCTTGTTTTACACATTTCCATTCTTCTTTCTTTATGTATGTTATTTTCTTTAAGTTCATATCACGCTAGAAAGATACAGAGAAAGGTTGTGCTCTAGTTTATTTCCGTGTCGATATCTTTGTTAACCTTTATTATTTCTGAGCGTAAGTCATCTAGTTCCAAGCGATACATAAGTAGTTGGATGAGATGCAGGTAACGGCAACTTAAGAGTCCTTTTGAAATAATGAAAGGTTTGAATAATAAGCCTGGAAAATGGTAAAGCTGAGTCACTAGAATAACTCAATAGGTCATAGGGCAAGACGTCATAAGACAGAGTAAAACCAAACCCCGAATAACTAAATGGAATAGATCGGCTACCAAAAATGCTGGTGAGGCGACCATATAGGAAAGTCGGAGGATTCGATTCGGCATTCCCTGCCCAATCCTAAGGTACCAATAAGTTAAAGAGGTCTTGCGCAGACCCCCTGACACTTTTGAACATCAGAACCCTTAGCCTTAGGTCCTCTCGATAGGTAAAATTTAGAGAGATCGGAAAGACCCTTATCCGACTACCGTTTAAATAGAAGAGAGCAGAAAGGAGTCTTTATCCGATCCTCAACCAGAATTTCAGCAAATAATTTTAAAAGAGATCGGAGGAGGGTTTCTTATTCGATTCTCACCTAAAGCTTTAACAAACAACTTAAAAGAGGTCGGAGGAGAGTTCTTATCCGATCCTCGAGCTAAAATTTTAATAAATACTTAAAGAGGTCGGAGGGGAGTTCTTATCCGATCCTCGAGCTAAAATTTTAATGAATATTAAAAGAGGTCGGAGGAGAGTTCTTATCCGATCCTCAAGCTAAAATTTTAATAAACATTAAAAGAGATCGGAGGAGAGTCCTTATCCGATCTTCAAGCTAAAATTTTAATAAACATTAAAAGAGATCGGAGGAGAGTCCTTATCCGATCTTCAAGCTAAAATTTTAATAAATATTAAAAGAGATCGGAGGAGAGTTCTTATCCGATTCTCAATTCAAAATTTTTAAAAGAGATCGGAGGAGAGTTCTTATCCGATTCTCAATTCAAAATTTTTAAAAGAGATCGGAGGAGAGTTCTTATCCGATTCTCAAATTGAATTTTAACCAAATAGCCCCCTTTAAACAAAATTAACAATACAATAATAACTCACTAAGGTTGTCTCATTTACTTATGTATTTGGGTAATCCGAATTTAGTGAAAAATTAAATATTCCTTTTTGTTAAAAGGATTAACATTTCCATTCAAGTCCTCCTAACTAATTTATAAAGAGTGCGAAGTTAAATCTACTTACCCTAATTAAGGGACGAGGTAGGGTGCCTAACACCTTCCCCACCCGTTTACGGACCCCGAACTTAGAATCTCTGTTTTGAAGTGGTTTTATTTCACCTTGTCTTCACAAATGGTTTTCTTTAGTTTCCCTCAAAACTAAGGTGGCGACTCCTCATTCTTTTCCACTTCGGTGAGGGTTCATTCAGGCGATCGCAAAACTCCTTGCGACAGCTTGGCGACTCCGCTGGGGATTTTTGTTTTAACTTGACCCCGGTCCAGAGGTCTAAAAGTAGATCTAATTTCTCAATCAAATTATAGTTAGGTGGGCTCACCCGGTAATATTTTATGTGTTAATTTTTGTTTATTCCTACTAACTGTTCCGCTTGTTTTGCTTGTTTTACTCCTTGCAGTGCTCTTCGTTTGAAAAAAAAAGGAAAAAAAGAAAAAAAAAAAGAAAAATAAAAATCCCCCTGAATTGGGAAGAGGTAAAGATGTCCCTTCACACACTGAACACTCACACGATGTCCTCACACACTTCAGCCCTATACCCGGGCTTTCTTACCCTTTTAGGAAAGTAGGAGGGGGTCATGTAGCGGTACCCGTGGGTTCTACCCCGTTAGTATCCGTGAAGGCTTCTGCTAAAATTGAAACTCGTTCTATTCACTGTGATATCCGTGGAATTTTCCCGACAATATCATGGGGATAGAATGAGGCTCTACTGTTTACAGTAGGGGCAATTTGGGAATCTGTGGCTCTTAGAAAACTAGATCCTGAGCTAAACTATCACGATAGCTGAAAGCCGTAGTAAGCTACCTTATAAGATAGAACTATCCAATTAGGTAGCACTCATCCAAGATCGAGTCTCCTATCCTAGGACAAAAGGGGCATACTTACTCTTACCCTATTCTGTTTATTTTATTTTGTTCTTATTTTTAAAGGTAATCTTGAATCATATTGTTAAGAAAACCTACACATTTTCCTACTTTGATAAATGTGCAGGTACCACTCTGCCAACAATATAATACAAGATTACCTGAATTTATCCTACTAATGAGTTTTTCCGCAGGCATCACCAAACCAAAAGTCTGTAAAAAGGATAGGCATCATTTTTATCATGGCATCCTCGAGTCAGTCGGCAGAAGAAGTTCAGAATGCTAAACTTTGGTCCAAATCAGCTCATACTCCAGTACCCCCGCAAAATGATGTTTCCAAGGCACATGCTAGCTTGCTACCTTCATTGGATTTGAATAAAATTGAGGTCAGAATGAATAGCCTCGAGGGTCTGTCTAACGGTTGGAGGTCGCTTCCCGATCAGGTCAAGCACGATTTGAGAAGAAGTACGGGAGGATTGCAACCCTAATGCGAGTCAATGTCCAAATCCCGGCATTAAAGGCCATGCTGTTGGTTTGGAGTCCTAAGTACGGAGTATTCTCTTTCAATGATATTGATACAGTTCCCACTATGGAAGAATATCAGACATTACTAGAGATTCCTTACCTGACGCAAAATTGGATCTACCTTCATCTCGAGCATAGGCAGGCTTGGAAACGATTGGCACATATGATGGGTATTTCCCCAGAAGAAGTAAAGTCAAAAGAAACTGTCAAAGGAAACATGCATGGTTGGTATTGGACACATCTCAAGAAGTGGTTAGATCAATACATCCAAGAGAAACAGTGGGATCGAGCTTCAGTGACACTCGCCTTGGGAATCTATGGCCTGATTTTGTTCCCGGGACCATCGGGAATCATAACCCACAGCACGGTGGAAGTATTCTGGGCAATAGAAAAGCAGGAGGTCAATCCGATACCGGCAATTCTTGTGGAGACCTTATTAACCCTTACCTACTGCAGACAACAGGGCAAAGGGTCCATTAAGTGTTGTTCTCAATTGTTGTACCTCTGGATTATCAGTCACATGTGTCCTGTGGAGACAAAAGGATTGACTTGGTACCTTGACCAGCCTCCCATCGAGAAGATGACCCGGTTGGTAATCAGTCCGAAGAATGAACAGTAGTAGCGGGAACGGATTTTGAGTTTCAATAGCCATGATTATTGTTGGAGGAAACTGTGGGCGTCAGGCCAATCCGTTTTGATCAGCACGGGAGGTAATCAGTCGGTATCCCTAATCGGAGTGACCGGATACACAAGTTACACTCCGGCATTGGTAATGAGGCAGTTTGGCTCAACACAGTCCAGAATCAACATTGAAGAATACCACCAAGGTCATTTTTACCATGAGCTCAAGGAAGAGGAAGGGTTGAAAATGGCTCGCAGATCTTGGGAAAACATCTCTCTGATGGAAAGGTCGCCTAAAGGTCTAAGTGCCACACGTGATTATCTTGAATGGAGGGCTGACAGGGACCGAGAACACTCAATTGCAGAATTCGAAGACAGCGACCCTCACCGAAACGTCCTATTAGAAGAAGCTGATAATCGTCTGGCTGACTCACTACAAAAGGCAAATACCGAGAACTCACAATTGCAAGAACAAATGAAACAGTTGGAGAACCAACAGCAGAACCTTAAAAGAAAGGTGAGAAGACTCAGGGAAGAGGCAAGGGTCGAAAAGATAGGGTTCGAAGAGCAAGAGGAACGATGGGAAAAGGAAAAAGACTCTCTCCAAGCTGTGGTAAAAGAAGTAGAAATACAAAATAGTAAGTTTCAGGAAAAAATAAAATACCAAGAAATACTTGTTGAGGAGTATAAACAAGAAAACAAAAAGAAGAAGCTCGAATTGAAAGAACAGGCACTACTCATCAACGATATCTTGAAAGAATGTGCTAAGGAAAGGAAGGAGAAAGAAAGACAAGTTGCTCTTTATCAAGAGCTGAAAGAGAATGTTGACCAGCTGGAGAGAACGATAGCACAGGGAAAACAAGAATTATTACCTAAATTCGAGTATGCTCTGAAAGCATTCGACCCTGCCAAACAAGAAGAAAGGTTATATGAGTATCTCAGAAAATGTCATCTCATTATAAAGAACCTCCCAGAGCCTAGGCCGATGTAAAGAATACGGTGTACAAATTATTCAGTTAATGAAATGATTTTTGGACCATTGTTTAGCAAATTTGTGAATGAATAATATGACTCCCGTAGGAACTCCCTCGCTAGGGTTATGTGAAAAATTGAATGCGCTATATGGACAGGTATCATAAATGCGCATTCAATCCAGTCATTCACAGTCAGACTATCGAATGATGCCATGATAAAGTTGATGCAACCATCCTTTCGCAGATTTCATTCTGGCTCCCAAATACCACTGTATCCTTCGTCCGGACCAGGACTTTTAGCTTTTTTTACGAAATTCTGAATTTATTAAAACCTTTTTTTACTCCTTACAGAAAATCAACATTGCTTCAAACAAGGCAAGTCTGACCAAGCACACGGTTCAACCCAAGCGAGTGTACTTAACAAGATCTCGAACAAAGAAGATAATGGAAGATCAGGAACAAGTACAGAACCTACAAGGGCAGGTTTCTGAATTGAAGGATCAGGTCTCAGAACTTATGAGACTAATGAGGGAAATGTCCCAGAATAAACCTGCTTCAGAGCCTAACTTACCACTACCTCCTCCACCTCCTACAACAATGGATCCTCACCAAGCTTCAACTTCTTTTATCTTTCAGTCGCCTATTCCGGACCCGACAATCACTGTCAATCTGGCTACCATGAATAATGACCTACCTTACTCTTATTACCTAACCGTTTCAAACACCGACCCATACCCTTCAATTCTAATCCCTCCAGTTCACTCCACCCCTCATCTCCCAACTGGGGGAGCATTTCATGCAGTGGGAGGAGAAAATAAGACAAGAGAAAACGAGAAACTATTTGATCAGAGCAATCGAAGAGAGATTGAGAGCAATCGAAGGACTGAATATGTATGGTTCAGTCGATGTGGCATCGCTTAGATTGGTTCCTGATGTGGTAGTGCCGCCCAAGTTCAAAGTCCCTGATTTTGACAAGTACACTGGGAATTCAGACCCTCGCATTCACTTGGCCACCTATATCGTCAAGATGTCCGCTCTGACAGATGATGACAGACTGCTAGTCCACTTCTTTCATGAGAGCCTCTCCAGGGCAGCCCTGAGGTGGTGCATTCAGTTGGATAGAAGCAAACTGCGCTCCTGGAAGGATTTAGTTGATGCCTTCTTAAGACAGTACAAATTTAATTGTGATGTGGCCCCTACAAGGAGGGACCTCCAGAACCTGGTGCAGAAAGACAGGGAAAGCTTCAAGGAGTATGCCCAGAAATGGAGAGAAAAGGCGGCAGAAGTACATCCCCCGGTGACCGACAATGAGCTATGCTCTCTGTTCATCGAGACTTTGAAAGCTCCTTACTTCAACTTGATGATTGGAAACACTTCCAACAGCTTCTCCGACATCATCCAGGCCGGTGAAAGAATAGAGGCCAACTTAAGAATGGGACGACTGCAGGAGTTGGCTGAGAACCCTACAAAGAAGACTGCCAATTTTGGCAAGAAAAAGGAGGGTGATGTGCATTCCATCACCCGACAGAATAATTACTCCCTAGTTCCCCAAAATAACTACCGGCCATATCCTTCCCCTCATGGCCAAACCATCGCAAACATTCCGCCTCCTTTCCCAAATTATCCACACCCGCGCCCACAGTATCCCCCACCTACAAATTACCAACCTAGACCACCTCCTCCTCCTGCTCAACCGAGACCACCACAAAACAACCCAAGACCCCCAAGAAACCCTGATCCACCTCTTCCCCTCTCGCTCAGTGAAATATACCGGTACCTTGTCGGTATAAACCAGATTGTACCAGTTCCTCTAGACCCAATTCAACCTCCATATCCCAGGTGGTATGATGCCACTGCCCGTTGTGAGTATCATGGAGGGGCACAAGGGCATTCAACTGATAATTGCGGAGCACTCAAGGGGAGAGTGCACGCTTTAATCCAGAACGGATGGCTGAAAATTGAGGGAAATGGTTCCCTCCCTAATGTTACCTCAAACCAATTGCCCAACCATAATGCGGGCAATGGTGTAAATATGATAGAGTCTGACGGAGAGAGGTCGGCACCGAAGGTAGACGAGCTGATTCCTCACTTTGAGGATATTTTTGCCGTGGCAATGAAGGAAGGCTACCTTTGCCCATAGGCATCAAAGTCAGTAGAGGATACGGGATGTCCTTACCATGGAGGGGCAGCTGATCATGAGCTGTAGGACTGTGAGGAATTCAAGCAAGAGGTTCAGAACTTGTTATCCCTTAAAATTCTGAGATGCCGGACAAGGTCGAAGACGGAAGGGGGAGTGAACACAACTAGATACAGCCAGAATGCTTCTACCTCTAAACCCAGAATTACCTTCTCACCCCCAGTAGCCTCACCGTCAGTAACCGTTATCCGAACTCTGCCTCAGCTCTCTGTCACCAATACTCACGCTATCCCTTGGAACTATAATTTCCAAGTTTTCACTCAAGGAGCGCCAAGCAGTACATCAGCTCCTAATCTTGCCTCACCTCCGGCACCACCAAAACCATGTTTTACTCCTCATGAGCATTTTAAAATGACTTATGCCGGACCTACCAAGATTACTCCCAGTTAATCTTTCACCGTTGCTGCCACAAAATCCTCCTCGCTTGAGCAAGAAGTCAAGTTCATAACTCGAAGTGGAAGGTGTTACGGGAACGAAGAGAAAGAAAAGAGAAAAGGGAAAGTAAAGATGGGAGAGTCACCGAAGAATATAGAAGAGGAGGTTGAGGAGACAGGGGAAGTAGAGCCTGCCAGACATAAAGAAGAGGAGGCGCCGCTGCTCCAAATAATGAAACAAAGTGAATATGATGTGGTGGAGCAGTTGAGAAAGACACCTGCCCGAATTTCACTGTTATCGCTGATCCTGAGTTCAGAAGTGCACCGACAAGCCTTGCAGAGAATCCTGGATCAGGCCTTTGTAAACTCCGACATCACTCCGGGGCAATTTGGGAAGATAGTGGGACAAATCCAGGCATCCAGTTTTGTTACTTTCTCGGAAGACAAGATAGACCCAGCGGGTTTAAGGCACACTAAAGCTCTGCATGTAACAGTGAAATGTAAGGGTTGTATAGTAGCCAAGGTACTTATTGATAACGGATCAGCTCTCAATGTACTCCCTAGTGCTACCTTGGCTAGGTTGCCAGTTGACCAATCAGATATACGTCAAAGTGCTATGGTGGTAAGAGCCTTTGACGGTACCAGAAGAGAAGTGTTGGGAGATATTGATTTACCACTCCAAATTGGCGCATGTACCTTCAACGTCACATTCCAGGTGATGAATATTGAGCCAGCCTATACTATGTTGCTGGGGAGGCCTTGGATCCATTCTGCGAACGCCGTTCCCTCAACTCTGCACCAGAAGATAAAATACAGTATGGACGGCAAAATCATCACTGTAAGAGGAGAAGAAGCCATTTTGGTCACCAAGCCACAATCACTCCCTTATGTGGAAGCGGTCGAGGAGTCGTTGAAAAGTTCCTTCCAGGCCCTTGAGTTGCAAGAAACCAGAAATGAAGGGGCTATGGCTATGGTAGCTAAGATAATGTCGAGGAGTGGGTACAAAGAAGGCAAAGGCCTAGGCGCCACATTACAGGGAATCGTTGAACCCATACCGGCTATCCAGAAGATAGGCTGCTGCGGTTTGGGATATGAGGAAGATGCCCTTATGAATGGGCGATTCTGGATGAGGAAAATGCTTCGGGATCAAAGATTTGACCAGAAAACGGGAAAAGGAAAGGTAGTCCCGAGAATCACAGAGGTCTTCACTAAACCGGTCATCGAAAATCCAACAGAGGTTGAAGAATCACCTGATGAACCATCCATTGACGTCATCCACCTAGATTCCTTGTATGAGGCTCTGGTATCGCCGATAGCTGAGGGGCAAGAGTTGGACAACTGGACAGCAGAGGACATCCCTGTACTTAATTTCGAGTAAAGTACCTTTGGTTATCTACACTTGATCATTTTGTCCATGATGACAAGTGTAACATTGTAAATGGACCCTTTTCTTATGTCATAAATTTTTAATGAATTAATAGCGCATTTATTTCCAATTCTTTTCTCCATTTGAATTCCATCCTTATAATATATTCTATTTTCGTTCATTCAGGACCATTCATCAATTAACACCTAATAATTCAATAGACTCAGAAATTCCTCTGGTTAATTTTGAAACCCCTATAACTGCCATTACTTCAAGTGATTCTGAGGTGGAGCTCACAGAAGAAAGCGATGAAAGGGATGAACTTTCCCTAGTGCCTTGTGGCAATGAAACACGCACCATAAACCTAGGCACGGAAGAAGTGAAGAGGGAACTTAAGGTTGTGGAGAGTGAAGAATTGGGAGATATGATCAGTTTGCTTAGAGAATTCCTGGACGTATTTTCCTGGAGCTATGATGATATGGTTGGCTTGGACCCCCAGATAGTGGCACACAAAATTCCCCTTATTCCGGGGACAATCCCGGTGAAACAGAAACTAAGAAGAATGAATCCTGACACATTGCTCAAAGTTCGGGATGAAGTCAAGAAACAGTATGATGCTGGGTTCCTGGAAGTAGTCAAATATCCCCAATGGATAGCTAACGTTGTCCCGATAATGAAGAAGGATGGGAGAATTAGGGTGTGCGTTGATTACAGGGATCTTAATAGAGCAAGCTTAAAGGATGATTTCCCTCTCCCCCACATTGATGTGTTAGTAGACAATGCTGTGGGATTAGGCAGGTGTTCATGCATTGATGGGGCATCTGGGTACAATCAAATCCCAATGGATGAGGAAGACAAAGAGAAAACTGCTTTTATCACTCAATGGAGAGTATTTTGCTATCGGGTCATGCCTTTCGGGTTGAAGAATGCCGGTGCTACCTATCAACGCGCTATGGTCACATTATTCCACGATATGATGCATAAAGAAGTGGAGGTGTACGTGGATGATATGATCATCAAATCTAGGGGGGAAGAGAGCCACGTGCAGGTGATGAGGAAAGTATTTGAGAGACTCAGGAAATATCAGTTGAAACTGAATCAGGGAGGAGGGCAGATCGATGAAGAGCCTGCAATGTGGCTTCGCCTGGAAAAACCAGTACTCGTCGTCCTTTCAACGAGTTAACCTATGCAATTTGGCAAATACTTTAGGCGTAGGACGGAATCCCTTAGCTCGGCAGAGGCCTCGGAAGGCTACTAAGATTCGCCACGAGTTCGGGTGAACTTGAGCTATGCACACTTGGAAAAATTTTAAGACTTCCTTAAAGAAGTCGTCAAGAGGGAACCGCAACCCGACTTTCAACTGTTCTTCGTATACCATAATCATGTCGTTCTCTTCGAAGAAATGATCGGCCCGGAGATCGCCGTGACACCGGATAAGTTCATATGAATCGGGCTCAATGTTGTACTCCTGGCTGAATGACTGCAGATCGGTTTCTTGAAGGACCGATGGCAGCTCGTCCATGGGAAGATTCTCTCTCCCTGAAGAAGGCGCATGCCTTGATGACGTCACTTGTTCCCGAGCTGGAACGGAGACTCTAGATGGTTCATGTCGCGCCCTTGGCCCGACCACCTCTACTTCATCAGATGACCACGAGAACTGGATGGAAGGAGGGCTCGCCGCTCTCTGACCTTCGGCGCCACTCATTTTCAAAGGAAATAAAGAATTTGAACTAAAAGAAGGATCAAAACCCTTAACGGAGCTTGATCGGAGTCGGAAGAGCTTGAGAAAACGAGAGAATTTTGAAGTTGTTCGCGAGAAGCTGAAAATGACACAAGAGAGCAAATGGCTAACCCCCACCCCTATTTATACTCATCCGAGCATTTAATGCTCACGAGATCCGAGCGGTGCATCGTCGTGAATCCGCACTGCTTTCGACACGTTTCATGAATATTCCGGAAATTCCATAAAGAGATCGGCTAACTAGAGATCGACAGATTAAGATAAATCTTTTGAATTGCGGATCGGTTTAGGGTCATTTAAATTAAAGGTCAGATCGGGTAAATACTTCAGAGATCGGAAAATAATTAATGCAATAATAATAAGATGATAATTGACAAAATAAAATCTTTATTTCCAAAAGGTCGGATTACATCATTTGGGCGATCTCTAGAGATCGGATTGCATTAAAATTGGACTACATCATTTCGGTGAGATCAGATTACATTGAAAATAAAATATATCATTTGGGCGATCTCAGAGACCGGTGGAACATCCCATCTAAAGGGCCTATGTCAAAGCCAACATTGTGACTGATCCAAAGAATGTCATCGACCGGAACCGAGCCGCTGTCGGAACACCCAATGTGGAGGAAAGCCGCTGTCGGAACACCCAATGTGGTGAGAAGCCGAATAACTTGGGAGAGCAACCGCCAAGGGTCGGCGGAACATTAGTAGTCTTCTCGGCCAAAATCGGTTCGCTGATTATACCGGTCGAACGACTCGAGATCGGCACGACCAAGGTCCGCGATCCAGATTGGTTAATTGGTCCAGTTCTCTCATCAGATAAGGTTATCATGATTATTCGAGCACCGGGGTCGTAAATTTTCAGTTGGGGAATAAAGAGGTCCATCGAAAAGGGATCAACAGCCACAATCATGGCCGGAACTTCTGCTGGAGCAGCTAGAACTGAAAAGTAAGAAGGAAGAGAGGAAATCGAATGAGGAAAGTCTCTTCTGTCAGGGGTATATATAGGGCAAAATCGGGCATTTATTGCTAAGCAGAAAACGAGGCGGACTCTTCGGGAATCGAGGGGAATTAATGCTTTGACCGGACCGGGCCTGATCAAGGGAAATATTGGAATAATAGAGATCGGAAGAGGGGAGACCGGTATGAAAGATCGGAGAAGGATCATGTTATGAAGATCGAAAAGGAAGAGAGAGCAGAAAACAAAAAGAATAAGGCGCCTACCGCTGTCGTCATAATCAGAGCCGAGGTAGTTAAAGCGATGCAGGAGAAATCTCAACCGCACGCCCCAGAATCGCCCGCATTACTGACAGGTGCCAGAATATGTCATGACAGCGCTGTACCTTCCAATCTCCACCGTTGATCCAACTTGTAAGGACGAGCCCAGGGCCCTTAGATCAAAAAAGAAGACGACAAAACCAGCGCCTTTCACTCTTAACCCTTGGATCGCCCCGGACAAGAGAATTTGGGACTGTCAGATTAGAGGAGGAAGAAGACAAATATTCTGAAGTGGATCTCGGCCGTCTATTCTGATTCTCTTTAATTCTTGAGCTTAGGATTATGTCCTTTGAAATCTTGACCCTCCATCTCCCTCAAGATAGATCCTGACCCTTCAAGGGGAACACCTACCCTATAAATACTGCATGAAAACTGCTCGTGGGGACAAAAAAAGAAGGAAGTTACTATAGCGGAAGAACTCTGAAATTTAATTCAGGTCGTTACTCTGCTTTCATAAGAAGAACTTTTGGAACCAGTTTTCTGAAGTGTTTTCTTAAAAGATTTGGAACGCTGAAACTCTCCATTTTCAGCTCGTTCATTATCCCGTAGCGTTCACATTTTTCAGTTCCTTGTTATCTTTATTTTCACTTCCATCGCCCATGCTCAATCTCATTTAAACTCGGGTATAATCCTGACTCAATTGCATTTAGTGAGGCGCTCTTTGTTCTAAGGCGAACCTTAGTTTCCCGGCTATCAACTTGCAATCTTATTGCGTTTTGTGATTCTCGGTTAGTTCACTAGAATCGACTCCTTACAGGTCAGTATTCATGTTGCCATTTTATTAAGTTTAGTTCTTGTTTTACACATTTCCATTCTTCTTTCTTTATGTATGTTATTTTCTTTAAGTTCATATCACGCTAGAAAGATACAGAGAAAGGTTGTGCTCTAGTTTATTTCCGTGTCGATATCTTTGTTAACCTTTATTATTTCTGAGCGTAAGTCATCTAGTTCCAAGCGATACATAAGTAGTTGGATGAGATGCAGGTAACGGCAACTTAAGAGTCCTTTTGAAATAATGAAAGGTCTGAATAATAAGCCTGGAAAATGGTAAAGCTGAGTCACTAGAATAACTCAATAGGTCATAGGGCAATACGTCATAAGACAGAGTAAAACCAAACCCCGGATAACTAAATGGAATAGATCGGCTATCAAAAATGCTGGTGAGGCGACCATATAGGAAAGTCGGAGGATTCGGTTCGGCATTCCCTACCCAGTCCTAAGGTACCAATAAGTTAAAGAGGTCTTGCGCAGACCCCCTGACACTTTTGAACATCAGAACCCTTAGCCTTAGGTCCTCTCGATAGGTAAAATTTAGAGAGATCGGAAAGACCCTTATCCGACTACCATTTAAATAGAAGAGAGCAGAAAGGAGTCTTTATCCAATCCTCAACCAGAATTTCAGCAAATAATTTTAAAAGATATCGGAGGAGGGTTTCTTATCCGATTCTCACCTAAAACTTTAACAAACAACTTAAAAGAGGTCGGATGAGAGTTCTTATCCGATCCTCGAGCTAAAATTTTAATAAATACTAAAAGAGGTCGGAGGAGAGTTCTTATTCGATCCTCGAGCTAAAATTTTAATGAATATTAAAAGAGGTCGGAGGAGAGTTCTTATCCGATCCTCAAGCTAAAATTTTAATAAACATTAAAAGAGATCGGAGGAGAGTCCTTATCCGATCTTCAAGCTAAAATTTTAATAAACATTAAAAGAGATCGGAGGAGAGTCCTTATCCGATCTTCAAGCTAAAATTTTAATAAATATTAAAAGAGATCGGAGGAGAGTTCTTATCCGATTCTCAATTCAAAATTTTTAAAAGAGATAGGAGGAGAGTTCTTATCCGATTCTCAAATTGAATTGTAACCAAATAGCCCCCTTTAAACAAAATTAACAGTACAACAATAACTCACTAAGGTTGTCTCATTTACTTATGTATTTGGGTAATCCGAATTTAGTGAAAATTAAATATTCCTTTTTGTTAAAAGGATTAACATTTCCATTCAAGTCCTCCTAGCTAATTTATAAAGAGTGCGAAGTTAAATCTACTTACCCTAATTAAGGGACGAGGTGGGGTGCCTAACACCTTCCCCACCCGTTTACAGACCCCGAACTTAGAATCTCTGTTTTGAAGTGGTTTTATTTCACTTTGTCTTCACAAATGGTTTTCTTTAGTTTCCCTCAAAACTAAGGTGGCGACTCCTCATTCTTTTACACTTCGGTGAGGGTTCGTTTAGGCGACCGCAAAACTCCTTGCGACACCAGTATGCACCTACTGTGAGAGGAGACACCGAGGAGAGTGCCAATTATTGATCGGGGGATGCTTCCAATGTGGAGCTACTGATCATTTCCTACGGGATTGTCTCCACCAGAGTGTTCCCATTGCCCCACCATCGACTGAGAGATCTGCCCCCGTAGCTCAGAGGGCTAGACGACCTGTGAGGCCAGAGGTGACGGTTACATCACAGAGATCGGCTTCTAAGACAATTAAGCGACCCGAGGCCCGAGTAGCACCTCGTGTATATGTTATGAGGGCACAGGAAGAGCCAGAGCCGGTAGAGGCTATCAGAGATATATTTTTCATTATAATATTTTAGTATATGTAATAATAGACCCTGTATACGAGATGAAAGAGGATAGGTGCAGTTCCTCGACTATTTACACCCAGTAAATTTCGAGGACGAAATTTTTATTAGAGGGGAAAAATTATAACGCCCTCACTTTAGGTAGTCCGTACATTCTACTGTTCCTGCGACTAACGTCTGTCCGGACAGCTAGGATGTCTGAAACTATAGTTAAACTAGAATGAGGAAACATAAATTGACTGAATATAGACTAAGAAAAATTAAAAAAAAAAAGTAAAAGAAATGAAGTACGACTCGGTTAAACGAGCCGGAGTCACAACGATGGGTGACCCGATTGGGAAGCGATTGCGAAGGCAGTTGCTGACCCCAGACCCATTGTCACACCTTACCCCTCTGTAAGGTATAACATGATCCCATAGAATACCTAATGAACTACCGATAACTCATTAAGTACCCTACAAGGGATTTTAAAACAATTTTCTTATTTTTGATAAGTGGTGAGCATTTCTAATAAGTATTTTAAACATGTAATTAAGTTGAAAGCTAGTTGGAAATTTTAGCCCATTTTATTTTTCCGCAAATTTTATAAAAATTTTGACAGAGTTCCCTCTGTATTTTGAGAAAACAGTTCTTCAAATACCTGTAAAAAGCACTTCTAAAAATTTTCTCAACAACTGCTTCAATTTCAAACTCAATCTCAAACAATTTCTCAACACATTTATCAACTTTCAATTTCAAATCCAGTATCCAATGATCATCAAAATACTAACAATCAATTTCATTCGAATTAAATAAAATAGTTCCATTCATATTTCATTGGAAACAAAACAATTTGAATAGATCATTACAAAATTTACATTAAGAGAATTTCAAACTACTATATATATTACAACTTTATACAAATTTTATACAACTGCTCAAGACCCATTTTTTACATGTCCATACATTTATGTGCAATATATACATCAAAAGAAATATTTACAATTAGGGTATAAATTATACCCGAAGACTTTAGGCTGAATGATCCTCAATCTTTAGCAGCTCAGTCTGCTGCTCCTCTAGTCTCTGTATCTGCGACAGCAATAAAAGCTATCGCTGAGTACTAGGACTCAGTGGTGCACAACATACTAAAATAATCTTTATGTAAAAATAAAATCACATTTATTCAAAAATTTGACTAAACATGAGTATTAAACACAAAACATGAATTATGAGATTTTAATGCAAACCACGTTCATTTCGAAGTATCAAAACACATTTTATAAAACCCACAGTTAGATCATGCCATTCGAAACAAATAGAATCTCAATAGCCAGAGGCTAAAGAGAAATCACATCACAAGGCTAGCTAGCTCAAATATATGTCTTCTACTGGCACACATCAACACTTCTCCAGAGAAGGAATCAAAATTCGAAACTAATTACCCCCACTAGTCGTGCTAGTGAGGTGTTAAAAAATATGGTCATGACACTGTGGTTTCAAAACTTATCTTAACAATTTGCTAAACTTTGTCATTTCAAATATACACAATAACTTTCACAATTTAAATCAAACATCATAAATAAGGTCACAATAAACTTTTAACAATTCAAAGCAAAAGTAAAATGCATATTTCATTCACTTTATCAATGAATTTTAAAGCATAGTGATGTTGTGCACAAACCTCAAGCGAGTCGTCCCTTAGCCTCGACTCGGTTCCTCGGGTTCCTTCCCGATATTCTTTTCAACTGAAACACACAATGTTACAATGTTTCAGTACTAGAACTTAACATAAATCCAAAATAAATTTAGCTTCACATTTACCTAGTTCTAACGTGTTAAATTTGACGTTCTCGAAATTTTTGTGTTTCGGATTGCTATTCACTACACTATTCAAGTCAAATAGTTGACTTTCTAAGGCTTAATAGGTATGGGAACTCCAACTTCACCCACATACCACATTTTGGTCATTAAATTTGTTGGTTTTGGTCATTTTCTCAAAACTTAGGTCTTTTAGGCAAAATTGCCAATTTTCAGTTTTGGAGTCCTAAGTTGCACTATTTCATTGGCCCTTTTACTGTTGAAATTTGGCAAAACTTCCTTCATAGAAAATGTTCCTTATTGTCTTAAGTGTATTCTCATTTTTGGATCACCCCAATTGGAGTTTTTTAGCTCAAGTTATAGCCAAAATACAATTACTGTTCACGTGCACTGTTCATGCTGCAATTTGGGTTCTGGCAGATTTTTTATCGAACTTCATTCAATAATTTGATTAAGTTAAGTCCATAATTTAGTCTAATTTCCTTCGTACGAAATGTTCTACTACGTCTTAGGTTTCCATCGGTTCAAGAATCGCCTAAATCGGAGTTTTCTAGAGAGAGTTATAGCCATTGGAACTTTACTGTTCAAATGGAAATCTGCAGTTTTGCAGGTTTAGTAACTCAACTTTGCTCAATCATTTGATTAGGTTAATGGCATAATTTGGGTTGGTGTTCTTCATGAAAGTTTTAGATATATATCTTATCTCATTACTATTAAAATTTCAGGTCATTTTAACCTTCCTAGCTCGAGTTATGACCAAATGAACAATTACTGTTCATTTGGTCAGTTTGTGCAGTGGCAGCCTGCTCTCATTTCACTTTGGTCAATTGGTTCACTAAGTTTTGGTCAGTTTTTGGCCATGATTCCTTAATGAAAATTGTGCTATTTTATGTCTATTTTCATCCCCAATTGGTTGCATATCAATTGGACTTGTAAAATTTTCGTTTTGGTCCTTCAAAGTTGGCTTGGTCATGCTGCCAGCAGCATGACCATTCAACCTCCGAATTTGGCTTCACTTCCAACAATTCAAACACATCTCCTTTGGTCATTATTGACCATTTTTCAGCTCACAATAGGTCAAAGTCATCATTTATGCATTTCTCCAAATTTTGGTTCACAAACCCTAACATTCAAACCCTAATCTCACTAAATCATTGTATTTAACTACATTTAATGGTTTTAATGCTAATCATTCAACTAATTAAGGTTTCTACACTCATTCAAACTCATTAAATTCATGCAATTCATACTCCCTTCAACCAGGCCGAAATTTCAGCAATGGTCCTTCCCCCATATTTGTTTTATTTAATCAAGTTCTAAGCTCACTTTCACAACTAATTATGCATTAAAAATGGAAAAGTAACAAATTAACATACTAACCTTTTGTTAAAGCTTCAAAACCCTATCTTTAACTCTTCTTTCTTTTTTTTGTTCTTAAGTTGAGATTGCAAGGTCTAGTGAGGTTTTTAGGGGAATTATGTAAATTGGGTGGAGGAATTTAAGCTTAGATATAAGCTTAGATAAAAAAAATTTTCATGTGAGTTATGGAGGAAGATGGGGCAGCAAGATGGAAGGAAGAAGAAGTGATTTTTACTTTTTTTTTCTTTTATTTTCTTTATTTATTTTAGTTATGGAATACCACAAAATTTCCAATTAATTAATTAAATTAATTAGTTTTAGTTATGGCATCATGCATGAGGTCATGCATGATGTCATCACCTTTTTACTTTTTGATTTTTCCTTCTTTTTTTTTTCTATTTTTCTATTAGTTCTTTAATTTAATTCTCGATTCCGAAATTTTCTTTTCTCCAATTTTATTTGACAGTTAGGTCAGGAGTCAGCTCTCGGAGTCAATTGACCAAATTGGCCCTCCCCGGTTCATCCCGGTTTACAAATAATTCCATATTTCTTTCGGTTCTCTGACCTAATTATTTGATCGACTTAACAGTTCTTTTTCGTGATTTTCTCTTTTCCACTGTGTCCATAAGGGTCCTAAGGACCGCAGCGTCCCTTTTTACGGTTTGAAATTTGAGTTTAAAATGACTTCGCAGTCGTTCCCGAGGAGGTCACCCATCGCTATGACTCTCGGCTCGTTTAACTTCTTATGTTTTGTTTTTCTTGTTTATACTTAACTAATTGAACATTACTAATTATTTGTGTTTATGGCTTCTCTAGTTATCTTAAGTGTGGTTCTAATCCCCTTAATTGTCCGAACCGACACCGGTCACCGGAACAGTGAAATATATCAGGCTATGCAAACGGGGTGTTACACCCATAGGAAACCCAAAGAAATAATTTTTGAGACCTAATTAGAGGTTTATTGAAGTGTAAATGACATTAGAAAGGTCAAAGAAAATTCAAGGGAATTTAATTATCAGTACAAACCGAAAATAAACTGATAAGCATAACAAGGGCATTTTGATTATTTTAACCCCAGAGTTAAAATTTGACCTGAATGTCAATTAAAATAAGGGATATTAAAATACATAAAATAAATAAAATTAAAATTTAGGAATTTAATTATGGAAATAAGAAAAGAAGAGAAAAGAAAAGAAAAGAAGAAAATTAAATGAAATTAATGACATCATAAATTTCTCTAACTAATAGGAATTCAACAACCAATTAAGAAGAGATAAGAAAAAGTTAAAAAGAAGACAAATTTAGTTAATTAACAAAAAGCTATCTTCTTCATTTCTTCTCCATATTGTCGTCCACCATAGCCAAGAAACCTTTTCCATTTGCTTTTTATTTTTTAAGCTCAATTTTCCTAAGCTTTCTCTACCTAAACACCCTTCACAAAAATTAATCCCCACATCAAGAGGAATATTTTGATGATCAAAAAGTGAGGAAATTTCAAAGATTAAGTAAGCTCAAGAATTGTTTAAAGAGGTTGGTATACTAATTCACTTCTATTTCTTTTCTAAGCATGACAAGCTTGCTAAAATAAGTTAGATTGATATGAAATTAAAAGAAATTCATAGGGATAGGAACTTACTAAATTTCGGCAGCCATGATAAGAGTTGTGGTTTGATAGTTTTGATGAAGTTAGTTATGTTTATTAGTGATATTGATGAGTAATTATGATGAACAAATTGATTGGCATGTGTTTATATGAATTGAGGAATGTGAGTTAGGGTTTTTGACCTAACTTGGGGGAAATTGATATGTGACTTGAAATTGATGATATTGAGATGATTTAATGACCATTAGAAATACCATGTATATCAAATGAAGTTTGTGGTATTGGAAGAATTGAATTTGGGAGTGTTGATTTTTATGTAGAAAATTCGGACCTTTGAGTCCAGTGTATTGTTTGAGTTATAACTAGAGTTATGTTGCTACAATTGGTGTGAGGCTAATTAGAGATGAAACCTAGGACAAAATTTTCCATTTTTCATGAAGAAACTCTCCTCAAATTCTGTCAAAATCTTGGTCAATTTACTGTCTCAATCCGGATATCCAAACACTGAACCCAGAAAAATGATCATTTGGCCATAACTCCCTCTAGACAAGTCCAAATGACCTTAATTTTATACCATTGAAAAGCTTAGACATAGGACTACAACTTTCATTGAGAACACCAAGCCCAAAAATGTCTCAAACAAAATGAAATTATTCCCTCAAATTAGGACACCAAACTGACCTGCACCATTCTGCTAAGAATTTCCTGGATTAGAGCTCATCGAACCAGTTTTGGCAAAATTGCAATAACTTGGTATACAAAAACCCAAATTCAATGAAACCAGTGGCAAATTTTCTATAAGATATAGATCTACAAAATTGGTCTTTTGACCCAACCCCAGAAACCAATGGAAATAGGTCAATTGACTAGGTTAAGTTAACATATAAATTCTAGAAATTTTCAAAAGAACCATTTGACCCCAGAACACTCATTTAGCTATATCTCCTACTATAAACCAATTAGGTTGAGCTATACTGATCTAAAACCCTAAGAAACAATGCTCCAACTTTGTTTTAGACTTGATCCTCAAATTATGAACATAAGAACCCTAAAATGAGAGTCAAAGTTTCTGATCTGAACATGAGTCCTGGTATAACAGGGTATATGAGTTTAGGCCAGTGATTTGGCCATAATTAATTCGACAAAACTTAAAAAATTGTAATAAAAATTTATGAGTGACTATAAGATATAGGGTAACAACTTCTATGAAGAACCTTAGGCCTAAAAATGACTATAACATTATCAATTAATTAGACAAAAACAGACTCTAGAATTTACCAAATTCTGGACCTTGAGAAAAGTTCATAAAATAACTTAGCCTATGATATGAAACAAAATGGAATAAGTTGTTAAACATAAAAATAACATGAATTAATGAAACTATAAATATGAAATAACACTATTATGCCAAAAGTACACCTAGACTCATTTATATGGCTTTTATCGATTGGATACCAATTAAGGATTACATATTATAATCCACATGAATAATCATTGACCAACAATATATGTCTAAGATGATTGTTCTACTGGCTTTATGCCTGCCCAATAACCATAGTGCCAATTTTCATTATTACTGGCTTATGCCTGCCCGCTGGCCCTGTGCCTAATATAACCGTTGTATAATGGGAAGACAAACAGATGTCTAACTAGTATACTCTCGTGTATCCAATCTTTATAGTCTGTCATAGGTTATTTGGGCACAGATAAAAGCAATAAGCCATAAAATTTGAATAAGTACATGAGAAAATCATTAATATAAAATTCATAAGACTGAATATAAGGTACATGCACAGTAAAGATTCTTATTAACTTATTTACTTCCAAAGCTTTCTAAACACGCAAAAGACTATGAATTTATAATGTTTTATATTTTATTATAAGATTATATGTAGAATAATTATTTTAGTTGTTTAGATTATTTTTCCTTTATATTATGCACCACTAAGCGTTATGCTTAGCGCATTGGTTTTTCCATCGCATAGGTACAGGAGACCCACAGCTGCAGCAGTAAAAGCTTAATCTGGATTTGATTAGATCTGTTACAGGGTAGATTGTTACCTCAGCAATCCATTTTGGTAGGGCTCATGTAGATATTAGATTTTATATTTTTGTATTGTACATAATTAAACAATGATGTAAATTATTTTTGGAATGTAAATAAAAGTGTAAATTGTTGTATATGAATCTTATATATATATGAATGTAATGCAGTATTTTATTTTCTTGAAAATTGATATGAGCATGAGGAATAATATGATGAATGAATAAATGTAAATGATATGAATTATTTTAACAGGTAACATGAAAATCACCATGCACTAATAGAACAGAGGAGACTTTGTCTGGGTCTCCCTAAAAATGAAATGGGATATAAAAAAAAATATACAAGTGAGATAATAAAATTAAATGAATATTAAATTAATATTGTAAAAGATAAGACATGATAGGGTACTCTGGCACCGCATGTAGCACGCTTTACTTAGCTACATTGTAGATCGGGTAAGGGTGTTACATCATCGCTCTTAGTTCGTAAATCTCTTTTTCATTATTTCCCTTTTATTAATTTTTAATGTATTTGTAACAATAATTTTTATATAAATACATTGGATTACATCATATTAAAATAAATTAGTATTAAAGTTAAAATATGTCTTATTGAAGACAGATAAAATTAAAAGAGAATATCAACTTTATACTTTCGAAAAAACTTATGTAGCGTTTGGTATCGTTATGGTTCATTAGTTTTTATATTTTTTCTTAAACAAAAATTTGATTTCTGTTGCTTATTATGTATTTTTAAGAAATTTAAATGACTTTTTTTTTAAATAAAAATTATTTTTTATTTTTTAGATTTTGATAACCTTATTGAAACATATAAATACTTATATATTTATAAAAAAATATATATCATTAATTTAATATTATAATCAAATAACACAAAATATTTTCATATATTTATAAAAAATAATAAATAAGTTACTTTTTTTTTATGAAATAAACGAAACTTTATTATCCAAAACACTAATTACAGATTCATTGTTATATAGATTTAAGGAAGAAAAAAAAAAAAGAACAAATAAAAACTCAGAAACCTTTCCTCTGCATATTAGCAAAGTAAATTCATTTAAGTGAGATTTGGTTTGGGGCTGATGGGTTTGCGTTTCATTTGATGATTTGGGTAAAGTTTAGAAAATGGAGAAATTGATTTGAAAGAAACCCACATGCAATTGGATTGTTCTTGCTTTTTATTATTTGTTATGAACAGATACCTTGGGGAAAGAGACAGAAAACTTGGAGATAGATCAATAAACATGCCAGGAAGGAGGCCCAACAGGAACTCTAGATTTGACTAGAGGCAGTAGAATTTTTCATTATTTTACAAGAATAGTATTTTTGATGAAGAATTTTTGCATTTTGTAAGGGTAGTTTGCACTTATGATCCATAAACATTCATCCTTAAACTTTAATATATTATAAAAAAAAATCTTTTAATTTTAATTTTTTTTAAGAAATCATCCTTTACCTAATAGCAGGTTTTTACAGATGAAAAGATGACATAAAATTATTAATTTATTCAATTTTCTCTTTTTTTCTTTTTTTTTCTCTCCTCCCATCTCTTTTTTCTTTTAAAATAATAGATGGTTATTAATTAATAAGATTATTTTGTTTTTTATTAATTTTATTTATTAAATTTATTAATAGAATAATTTATTTTTCCATTTATTATTAATTTATTATCATTTATTATTTATAGTTAAATTTTATTAAATTAATTAAACCTTTTAATAGGGTATATTTGCAAGTGAGGTTAACAAGAAGGGAATAGGAAAAAAGGATAAATAGTATTTTTACATTATTTTTATCTATAAATATGCTATTAAAAGTGAAATAAAATAAAAGTTATAGGATTTTTCTGTAATAAATTAAAATTTAGGGATAAATATTAAATACCCATTAAATTTCAAGAATGGTAAGTGCAAATTACTCGTATTTATGTAATTCTTAGAGGCAGTGTTGCTATTCTCTCGTAAAAATTACGAAGCATTTCTTCCTAAATTTATAAATGTTCTGAAATTGAATGAACAAAATTTACAAGTTTTAATGATCAGAATCTATTTAGATTGATGATTGTAGTCAAGACTTGGATATTTGATGAAAATCAAAGAAAAGGTATGCCTTAGCCTAACATGAGAAGGCATGATCCAAAAAATAGACTTGTGAAAAGAGAACATGTGAGAGTCGGTGAATTATATGGAGAAGAGAAGGAAAAGTGAGAACAACGAAAAAATATAAAAACCTTTTATATTCATAAATATAGTTAAAATTTTTCAATAAAAATTATGAAGACAATTTATATTCATTAAAGCAAACAGGTTTAATATATATTTATATAAATATAAAAAAAGGTTAATGTATAAATTCATCCCTAATTTAAGTTTGAATCACTTTGCAACAATAGTATAAATTAAATTGACACGTTCGAAGCCTCATAAAAAAATATATGGTGGTCTATGCATGTATGATGTGTGGATGTGGTTGATAGAGAATAATTAAGCATTTTAATCTTGCATGGATGGTTACCTGTCATCTATAATACCAAAAGCAAATTTGTTTTGTAGCATCATACGTGTAAGATAATTAATTAATTTAAAAGAAAAAAAAATATACATTAATGAAAAGTGGGTAGTGATAATAAAAATACACATAAAATAACGAATAAATGAAAATTTAGTTAATTTTTTTTATTTTTAAGATGTAAAAAATAAAAAAGTTTTGAATTTAAATTTTTTATCTATTTAAGATTATTTATTTTTATAGTAAAAAAGAAAAAGAGTTATATCTTACTATATAAATTATCTGTTGTAATTAGGAAATGGTATTTCTTTTAAATTTAAAAAAAAATCACAAAAATTAATTTAGAAAAAAATATTAATAAAAGATGGATGATGATCTAAGTTTTGGATCCATATTTATATAATTTTCTACATCTCGAGATTGGACCGATTGGTGTCCGATCCTGATTTGTCATCTCAATAGCTCTTCCTCTAAAAGATTCATGTTAAACATGTTGACTTTAATGTTAAGATATGGACAAAAATATGATCGCATTAATTAACTAATTAATTAATAACAACTAATATATATATATATATATATATATATATATATATATATATAAAGAGTGCCTATACTAGTGCAGGGGGTATGTGGGGAGAAATATATCATCAAGCTAACATTTTATTCACGTAATTTATATAAAATAATAAATAAATACATCATTGTAATTATTAAAATTATCTTGAACACTTCACATATTTCTCTCTTTTTTTTTTAATCAGAAATAGCATTTCATTAATTAAAGCATGGTTACATTGTTCAAAGTCTATTTACAACAGACATCCTGACTAAAATAACAGCCAACTAAAAGAAAGGAGTCAGGATAGCCGACTCCTACTCTATCTAAGGGAATTACACACACTATAGAAACAATGCTTAGGGTATCCAAAAAATAAGCAAAACCAGCTCAGCTCCTTCACACAACAAAATCTCAGACATAGGCAGAGCTTCGACGTCTCATTCTCGTATAGCCCAGGGACTGACGACCACCATTTCATTTAGAACCATTGCTTCTCTTGAGTTGCTAGCTAACTGTTGGTAATAAAGATAGTAGAAATAGAGGAAAATCATAAGATAAACAAAAGAAAAAAAACTCTCTCACTAAAAAAGAGAGACGTGCTCCCACTGAACACTGGACTAGAACAACGAAAAAAAAATGAACAACCATTGATAAAAGTAAAAAGAAAGAGGGGGGATGGTCGACGGTCACGAGGCCGTACTTAAACTGTGTTTGAGTTTTTTAGAGAGAGATAAGATTTTTGAGAGCTTATTATACCAAAACTTACCCCTTAAAATTGGTCTGCTAGTAGTTCATTATTATTTAAAATTATAAATATATAAAGTAATATTTAAACAATATTAAATGAATGAATTTAAAGAAATTAGACTATTAAAAATTACATTAATTTTCATAAAGGATTTTTCAGAATAGTAGAAAATTAATGTAATAATATAAAAAATAATAAGTAAAATAATTATAAAAATTATTAATAATATATTAAATAAACATATATAAATTAAATAATTTATGAGAATTGTTTTTGATATAACACTCTAATACATCCAATAAATAAATATATTTATAAATTTTATATTAATTAAGTGACAGCGATAAGTCTTATTAACAAGTAACAATTAGTCAATATTTGATGAAGCTACGTAACGTTCTAAGCTGTACGTAGACAAACATATATTTTTCCTCCATTATTGTTATTTTTTTAATGGTCATTATGTATGTACAGCTGTGCAGCATATTATGTATTTCAATAATATATACAGCATATGTACAGTTTAGCAAGAAGATTAGTAGCTTAGTACAGGGATGCCGGCACGTAAGACATAAAAATTAGGATATTTTAATTTTAGTTAATAATTTAATTATTTGAATTTGATTAAAATTTATTTTAAATAAATCATATTTGTATCAAATCTTATTATTATTCAAAAATTATATAAATTATAAATATTAAGGTTTTTCTCTAACTTTTACTTTTAGAGAGAGAGAAACTCTCTCATGATTTTTTCTTTTTCCGCGCTTTCAACCATTTGTTTCTATTAGCAAACGGCTTTCCCTATCCTTATTGGGCAGGGGAGCTTCTCTTTTCACCGAAATGTTCCACCATCGGGTGGATATATATATTGTTTTGTATTTGTTTATTAGCATATCGAGCTTCAAGAAATGAGTTTTTCCTTTGAATCTGTCTTGATCCTTTTTTTTTTTTATTATTTGAGTTGGTTTTGTCTCTGTGTTTGCAGGATGGATGAATCTTGGTGGCATGCGGTGTTTCTTGTAAAGGTGTTGGATGTCCAGTTTTCTTTTTTGCAACTCAATGTTTACGTTTCATCTGTGAGGGAGTCAAATCCTTAAGATAAAGGTATCTCTGGGATAGTGTACCTATTCAATCTTAAAGTTGACCCATTAGGCTTGCTTGCCGTGGAGTTCTACCCATTGCCCTCACTGGTCGATCTTTTCTAGCTATTATTTAAAAAATTAAAATTGTATTTAGTCAACGAATAAGTAATATTATGTAGCTATTATTCTTTTCTTTATAGTAGTATAAGAAATTTGTTTTCATAAATATTAAGAAGATAATTATTAATTATAATAATATTTTTATTTTATATATTAACTATAAATGTTGAGAATAAAAATATTTAATATTTAAATATTTTTAATATTTTTATATTAATTTTTTAAAAATATTATTAAGATATATAAAAATCTTAATTTTAATGACTAATTTTATTTTTTTAAACAAATGATTAATTTCATTAATTTATCCACAAAAATTTTCCTTCAAATTACGAAATAATAATTTTATCAAATTTAATATTTAAAATTAATTTTATAAAAAATTATGGAAAAAAAAATTAAATATTAAAGCCAAAGAATTTAATTTTTTAGCATAAAAATTTATCTCTATTTATTTTATCCTTATAAGTAAACAAAAAAAATAATGTACATATTATAATAAGTATAAATTATTATTATAAACTATTAATTAATTTAAAAATATTTCTATACACTTAATCTCTTATAACCTAAATTTAGTTTTTCTATGACACTTTGAATCTTAAATTTTCAAATCTAAATCAAAATCTCTAAAAGTTTATATCTCAACCGATAACTAAATTACTTAAAAAAAGTAAAAAGAACAGTATAAAAGCAAAGTGATGAAAAATCAAGCAGTTTTCCACTCATCTCATATCTTATATATATATATAAAAAAAAAGGTATGTTTAGGTTTTTTTTTTTTATTATTATTATGAAAATCCTTAAGAAACAATATTAGTTTCTACTTGTTAGTCCCAATATTTAATGTATTCTGCAAGATTTGCATTGGTTTAATGGACTTTCTCATGGTTCTATTACTTTGTTCGCTCCTATTAATGTACTTGTTAATTTTATATTTGATTTATTAAAAAAATATGAATATTGATTATTATTTAATAAAAGTATAATTTATAAATTTTTATTAATTATAATAATTATTTATCTATTTAAATTTTTACGCCTTTGCATGTAATCTTATGTCCACATATTCTTTCTCCGGTAGAAGTTTATATTAAACTCATAGAAAGATTTCAGAAAATATAATATTGTATAGTGACTCACTATCGAGTGAAGTGTGTTGTTCATCATTTTAATAAAATAAAAACTTTATATTCTGTTAACTCAATATGAATTATCAAATTATTTTTTATGTTATTTCTATATAAATAAATATTATTTATGTAAAAATATAATATGTATTTTATTATTTTATTCTATTTATAATTAAAGAAATAGCATCCTTTAAAAAAATATTTTAAATAAAATTATAAAATAATATGCTATATTTAATTAATATTTATATAAACAAATTCAATTAATGATAGTCAATGTATAAAAATTAAAGTGGATTTGACACGATATTAATTGTTATATCTAAATATATATAAAGTAGAGGAATTTTATTAATCAAATGAAAGTGAGAAGCGAGAATAAGATGGTCCAACCCCATACAGCTATTTTAAACTAGCGTGCGGAAAAAGCAATAAAAATTTTCCTTTATTCTGCCCATTTTAGCTACGGAATATAAAAAGAAGATATATGAGATTTTCACATTCTCATCGTGTGGTTGTGCACAAGTTACACTGAATAATTTATCTTATTTTATATATGATATTGACATAATAAATATATAATTTTTTTAATTTATTAAAAAAATATACGAGAGAGAAAATATACACATTTTAATAAAAGCACGACATGAATACCCTTATATTAATACGGTGTATTCAAGATTATATATAAAAAAAAAAATCTCATTTTTATAAATTAGACTAAACTTGTTGGATTTTATTTGGATTGTTTGATAAACCTAATAGCTGAAAAAATATTTCAAAATTCAACAATTTTTAATTATCATTAGCCATTGACATTAATAACTTAATTATAATCAAGTGTTTAAGTAGGCCCAAATAAAAACATCCCCAGTCCAATGCTATTCTTAATTTTAGTTCAATGGGCTTCCTGACAGGGGCCATCTCAATCAAGCTTTGTAAATCTCAGCATCCTTATCAGTAATTTATGCGAATGTTATGCTTAAAATTATATATTAAATGGAATAATTATTTTTTTTTAGGAAAAATAAAATAAATATTAATAGTTAATAAATTAAAGCTAATTATAATTTTTTTCCAATTTTAATTTAAAAAGGAAGTGGTGGTGAAGAGAAATTAAATACCTAGTAATCTAGCATGAAGAGAAATAATCTAATAATGACTAAAAATGGTCAAAAGAAGTTAATAATAAAAAAGGAAATTACCAAAATTATGGTAAAAAAAATAATTACTATAATAAAAATTTGTTGGAAATTAATTATATTCAAGACACGTAGTAATTTTGAACTGTATATTCTATGCACGTCGACTAAAAATAACATAAAAATAAATAATTATCTAATTAAATAAGTAACTATATATTAATTAGCTAGGCCATGCCGTCTTATTTGAAAGATGCTACATCAAGGCTCTCTCATTTAAATAACTATATATTAATTAGGGATGGCGATTTAACAGCTGGGAGGTGGATTTATCTTCTCTTCTTTCTGGATTTGGGTGTGTATAATTTTGGAGTGTCTGGGTTTGTAAATATTGGCCATTATTCCTAGAGAGAGGTCGAAATGATCATATTTGCATCAAGTTCGTTGTTTTCTCTTGGATCCTCCCAAGTGGCTAGTAATCTTAGTGGACGTGGGACAACTTGATCTCTAGTTTTCATCCAAGCTAAAAAGGAGAATGAAATGCCGAGCTCTACAATGCCTGTTCCGGGCTCGTCTGGCATCTCCTTGGTCCTTGGTTTCCATGGCTGACATGATTTACTTCGGACGATGCAAGTTTATGGTTCATTGGTTAGGGATCTTGGTTTTTATGATTGAGTGGTTTTGTATGCCAAATGCTTGGCACAAATCCCTTGTGTTTGTGTTGTCCGTAAGGTCTGTGCCTTCCTGATGGTAGCCGATGGAGCTTTTTGTAGGGGCTGATGGTTGTGTCTGGTAATGTTTACCGGGTTGGGTTTTAAATCCTTACTCGTTGTCCAATTCTTAGATTTTGTTTGTATTTTAGGCCTTCTTCTTTGGCCTGAGTTCTGGTACCGCATCTATGTTGGTTAGTGGGCTACGTGAAATGAAGAATAAAGTTCACTCATCGTTGGTTCAAGTCCATATTTTAAAGTTTAATAAAATATAAGTCTATTGATTCATGAACTTAACACTTATTTGTGATAAAAATTTAAATGGTTATTGATATGATGTAATATCAGAATCAGTAGTAATTATTATATAGATTACAATAATTATAATAAATTCATTTATTTTTAGATTATGAGATTTTTTTCATAATTGCAAATATGATAAATCTAAGAATAAGCTTAGTAATGATTTTTATAAACTCCAAAATAGGAGACTTAAGACATTCTGATCATCTACCCCTCTTAAATATGATAAAAGCAACTCAATTTTATTTCGACAATCTGCCCATAGTAAGAGACTTCAAGACTTCTCAAACACTGCTCTAGGTTCTGAATTTCGCATACCAAGTCTTCCTTCTTTCTTTGTCAAGAGAAATGTTTGTGGCTACCGAAACAGCGGCTGCATTGGCCGTTGGGTTTGCTACGTCTCCATCACCGACCTCTTTAATTCGTTGTGTAAAATCTATAATTTTCTTTATCATTAAAAAAATAATAATAAATTTAACCTAATTTTTAGGTAATGCCACCTATTTTTTAATCAAATACATGTGAATTTTTTTTTTCACATGACATGACACGAAAAAAATTCTGAAAAAAAAAAGAAAAAAAAAAGACATGGCACGAAAATTCACAAAAAGAATAGTTATTATATTTTTTTTAAATTAATGTTTTATTTTATTAAAATAAAATTGGGTATATATTATTATTATTATTATTATTATTATTATTATTATTATTATTATTATTATTATTATTAATTTTCCATTTTCCATCCATATTGGCTGTGATGGAAATAGGAAGGGCTTGAAAAGCAGACCTTACTCGAGTAATTTTCAGGTAATGGTAAATAACGCCCTTGTTATTCTGTTAATAGATCCTCCTCCTCCAACTAACTTGCAGAAGACCCAAGAGGAGAGAAGCTAAACTAAGAGGTAACAAACATGAACAATCCTTTAACCACTCTCCTCTTCCTCGCGGTTTTAGTTGCCTCTTCTGTAACCCATGTCAGATCGGACGCATCTGACCACCGTTATAAGGACGGTGATCCTGTTCCTCTCTACGCCAACAAGGTTGGACCTTTTCACAACCCAAGGTAATTCGATCATTTGCCCTCTTTCCTCGTTCCTCTCATTGATCTGTCTTATTGATTTACTGGATCTGGGTTATTGATTTCGCTTTCGAATTCATATAGCCCTGTTTGGATGGATGTTGATTATTGGATTAGGAAAATGTGAATTAGAGAATGAGACCCGCAATGTATATTTGGGTTTTAAGTTTTGGGAATTGAATAAAAGAATGGTGCCAAATGTGTCCGTATGCGATTCTAATTTTATTTGCAATGTTTGTTTAATTTCAATTTTGATTTAGTAGTGTTTCCCGCCCTTTTGAGTTGTTATTGATTTTGTATTGTTACTTGGCTGATTTTTCAGCGAAACGTATCGCTATTTCGATCTGCCCTTCTGCGTTCCAGGTTCCTATCTTAACCTGATTATAGATTAGATTTTGTTGAATTTGTTTCATTTGCTGCACTTGGTTGCTAATAAGCTGGAAGTGGACCTTTTCGTTTTCTGCATTTCACACTTGATGAATCAAGAATACTTTAGAAGCCTTGAGGCGTTGAACGGTAAAAAGATATTCATTTTTTCTTTTTATTGATTTAGTCAATTTAAATGGCAGATCATCTGAGGGAGAAAAAAGAAGCTCTTGGTGAGGTGTTGAATGGAGACCGTCTAGTGAGTGCTCCATATAAACTAAATTTCAGGGATGAGAAAACATCAGCAGTTGTTTGTAAGAAGACACTTACAAAGGAGGAAGTTGCTCAGTTCAGATCTGCTATTGAAAAAGACTATTACTTCCAAATGTACTATGATGATCTGCCCATTTGGGGCTTCATAGGAAAGGTTGACAAGCAAGGCAAGACTGACCCGAGCGAGTACAAATACTTCCTCTACAAGCATATCCAATTAGATGTTCTTTACAATAAGGACCGTGTGATTGAAGTGAGTGTCCGGATGGATCCTCAATCACTGTTGGATCTGACAGAGGACAAGGAAGTTGAAACTGAGTTCCTTTATACTGTGAAGTGGAAGGAAACAGATACTTCCTTTGAGAAGAGAATGGAAAAGTACTCACTGTCTTCTTCACTGCCACATCACTTGGAAATTCATTGGTTCTCCATTATAAACTCATGTGTGACAGTTCTCCTTCTGACTGGTTTTCTTGCTACCATTCTTATGCGGGTCTTGAAGAATGATTTTGTGAAGTAAGATTTATTTCTAAATTGTGCCAATAATTACTTATTTATGGATATGTGCTTATGATATTCTGTACTTATTTCTTCAAGGTATGCACAAGATGAGGAAGCAGCTGATGATCAGGAAGAGACTGGATGGAAGTACATTCATGGTGATGTATTTAGATACCCAAAGTACAAATCTTTTTTTGCTGCAGCCCTTGGGTCTGGCACCCAGTTGTTCACTCTGTAAGGAACTCATTTACCTCATCTATTCTGAAGTATGATGCTCACTTTGTGTTTCTAGGTTTTGGCTGTGAAGATTAGTGTGTTTAACTCTTTTCATGTGCTTCCAGCACTGTCTTTATTTTTATTCTTGCACTGGTTGGTGTATTTTATCCATACAATCGAGGAGCTTTATTTACTGCACTGGTGGTCATATATGCACTAACGTCTGGAATTGCTGGATACACAGCAACTTCTTTCTATTGTCAACTGGAAGGAAAGAACTGGGTAAGTTTATATAGATTTTGTTTGGATTAGAACTACCTTTTAAAGTGTCATTCAAAAGCAAGGTTCTTCAAAGTGAACTAAGTTGTTTATTTTCCTTGTTTACAGGTGAGGAATCTTTTGCTGACAGGATGCCTTTTCTGTGGACCTCTGTTCCTCACATTCTGCTTCCTTAACACTGTTGCCATTGTTTACAGTGCAACTGCAGCATTGCCTTTCGGCACCATTGTGGTAATACTCCTTATATGGACGTTAGTAACGTCGCCATTGCTTGTGTTGGGTGGTATCGCTGGAAAAAACAGCAAGGCTGAATTTCAAGCCCCCTGCCGAACCACAAAATATCCTCGCGAGATCCCACAATTGCCTTGGTACAGGAGTACTCTTCCTCAAATGGCAATGGCAGGTTTTCTGCCATTTAGTGCTATCTACATTGAGCTATACTACATTTTTGCCAGTGTTTGGGGACACAGGATTTATACCATTTACAGCATCCTGTTTATTGTTTTCATTATTCTTCTGATTGTCACTGCTTTCATAACTGTGGCTTTGACATACTTTCAACTTGCTGCTGAAGATCATGAATGGTGGTGGAGGTACACAAACACAAGTTTTCCTTTTTCTGTTTTCATCCCTTGCTGTTGGCATTTTGCATCATAACTAAATATCTTCTTCTTCTTCTTCTTTGCTGGTGCTAATATAGCTGGCCTACTGCTGTTCACTAAAAAGAACATTCTGCATCTTCTCATATATCGTCACTTATTGTGGTTCAGTTCTGAAGTATTAATTAGAGATGTTTGAACTTAATCAGCTGTTTGCTTAAACATTGTTGAGTTTAATGGATCTTTTCTTGTATCAAAATTTGCTAATTAGAAATATTAATGTTTAGTACTGATAACATATGGATAAGTTAAAGTTGTCTCATTGTCAAACAAGATAGTTCTGTTGACTTAATATTTCGCGAAAGAAAAACTTTGATACTGTGTCTGCATGGAGAATTTGAAATTTAATTTCTAGTTCAAACTTCATAAATAAAGATTTGAACCCCAAAAGGAGGGAAGCTCCAATGAATTCTTAGGCTTTATTTGGAAATTACACTTTTTAATAGGCATCTCAAATTCATCTTAAAATAACTTTTCATCCACATTTGGTGCATTGGCTTGTTAATTGGGCCATCTCTTGGCCTCCTGTGTTTCTTAATCTATTTGCAATGCTTTTAGATTAATATTATTCGATTAGACTGTCACTTACTGGCAAAAGGAAAAATTCAATATTTAGACAATCGTGTGCTTGATTATCGGATTATAATGTCAAAATATCTATTATGTGCTTATTTTAGCTTGACTATCATTTTCCTATATAATTTTGAGTTGAAAGGTTTTCATTGTTGTTTTCTATTAAAGCTGGAAATTCTCAAGTAGTATCTTATGCATTCCGCGTTTTTGGACTGAACTCAGTTTTGATGGTCACAGGTCTTTTCTATGTGGTGGATCGACTGGGCTTTTTATCTATGCTTATTGCTTGTACTACTACTATGCACGATCTGATATGTCTGGCTTCATGCAAACCTCTTTCTTCTTTGGATACATGGCCTGCATATGCTATGGCTTCTTTCTCATGCTTGGGACAGTGGGTTTCCGTGCCTCGCTGTTCTTTGTTCGCCACATATACAAGTCGATTAAGTGTGAGTAGAGTGGGCCTTTTCTCCCTTTCTGTTTCAGTGAATTCCATCAGAGAAACGTCTATGATTTTGTTCAAAGTTAGGTTGGAGACTGTATTTGGTATCAGAAGTTAAAGTAGGCCTCTTTTACCCCGGGCATGCATTTCTTAAGGGGGTCTCCTCAGACCTCTGTTATGCATTGGATTAGGCTTAGCTGTAGGAATTTGGTTTATCAACATTTTGGGTGTATGTAATTATCAGACTATATACAAAATGAAAAATGTATTGCATATACCTTCAGTTTGTACAGTTTGCTTCTCTGCTTGTATGTGCTTTGAGAATGATATCCAAATAGGTAAAAAATTGAAAATCATATTTGAGACAAACAAAGCATATATAAGCAAAAACATATCGATATTAGGGATGAACATTTAGCACGGAAGGCAAGAAATGCAAATCTGCCATCCCATTATCCCACTAAAATGTAAAATTCGAAAGCTTTCCTTTCCTGCTTTGCAAATCTACTGCGCTGTATATTTTCTTGGATTTTAAATTAGGCAATTAAATTTTGCTTTGTTTGGCAAGAGGTAATGTAATGTAATTAAAATTTTTATAAAATATTAAGAACATTTACCACAATTCATTTTAAATAAAACCCTTCATCATCCAACCTTTTTGGATTAAAAAATAATAAAATTATTAATACTTACATAATGTTCATGCTATAAATGGATAATTTATAATTTTTATCATTTAATTTAATTTTTAATTATATTCTAAATAAGATAAATCATTATTATTAAATTAATTTTCAATTAAAAATTTTCTTTTATTTAATTTAATTTAATAAATTTTTATTTGTTATAATAATAAACTTTTAATTAATTTATAGTGTAATTAATTAAAATATCTATTTAATTCTTTATATATATATATTAATAATAATTTCTATGATTATTTCGATTAAAATGTAATAAAATTATTTTATTTAAAAAATATTTAAATTTCATGAAAGTTTTTTTATCTCATAATTTATGTAAATTGATTTCTTTTCATATTATAAAAAAATATATTAAATTGATGAGAAAATAATATTATTTAAAAATATATAATTTTTATTATTATTACTATAATAAAAATATATATTAAATTATTAATAATAAATTGAATTATTTAATTTTAATAATAATGAAAATATATAACATTATTATTAATTAAAAATAAAATTTTATTATATTATTTTTGAAAAATATCATACCTTTAAATTGTGTAAAGTGTAAATTTTTTATTAATTTTATATATTTTTTATAAAATAATTCATTCACAAAAATAATTATCGTTTTACATAAATTTATGATATAACATAAATATATTTTATAAAAATTAAAATTTTAAAATATTATTATTTTTGAAAAGATAGATTTCACAATTTTAATATTATATCTTTAATTTTTTTAATTATTTTTACTTGTAATTAAATTTTTGATGTAATCATATTTGCATTTTACTTTTTAAAATTTTACTTCTATATAAAAATATAGTTAAAAGATAATTTATACATAAAAATTTAGATATTTAATTAAAATTTAAAAATAATTATGTTGAAAATTAATGATAATAAAATATGAATAATCAAAATATTAGTTATAATTGTATTTGATATATAATTATAATGAAAGAAAATATTAAAAAGTTTAGGAAATATTAAATAATAAATTTATAAAATATTAGTAATTAAATAAATATTAATTAAATATATTTAAATAAATAAATAAAATTTAAGAATAATAATTAATAACTTTTAAAAGAAATAATAAAAAAATTAAGTAAATAAAAAAAAAATTTGAGAGCACTTAAATGAAATGAAAATATTTGATGAGAAGAGATTAATTGATATATATCAAATGTCTCATATGATATACTACATATAGACAAACAAATGGAAACCATTTAAATAAAAGTTTAATTTTATAAGTAAATATTATTCAATTAAAAAATAATAATAAAAGAATTTAAATTTAATTTTTATAACAGTAAAATATTTCTCATTCATTTGACCATTTTAATTTAATGGCCATAAGTTAGCTATCATAATAATAATAAATATTAATTAATTTTAGTAAAGTAAAATAAAAGAAATATTAAATTGTTAACATAAAAATTAATACATACTAATTATAAATAAATCGAATATCTATATTTTATTTTTTTAATTTTTTATGTAGATTATACTTTTTGTCTTTCAAATTTTTTAACAAAATTTCATAACAAGAATAATTAAAAATATAATAAAAATATTTATTAAAAATATAAAATAATTTAAAATTAATTAAATTATATAATAATTGATTATGAGATCACAAATTAATAATTAAATTTCTTTAAATTAATAGCAATTACTAACCTTTTATTATTGTTGTTGTTAAATTATTATTATTATTATTATTATTATTATGAGTAATATGTTATAAATAATATTTTTATATAAATAAATTTATAAAAAATAATATAAATAATTTTTAAATATTATATTTAATCACAAAATAATTTAATTTTAAAAAATTAAATTTTAAAGAAAATAATAATTTAAATATAAATATTAAGGTGTAATTGTAAATAATATTATAATTAAAAGAGGAATAGAAAAAAATTAAATAATTATTATTATAAAAAATATAGAAAAGAGTTATTAACAAAAGATTATACGTCATAAATTAAAAAAAAAGTGTTATGTATATTTTTTTAAGAATATTATTATATTTTATAGTAGTATAAATTAATAAAAAAGCATTTTTATTTCTCAAAATTTATTTATTTATTTATATTTTTATTTGTAAATAATATTAATATTATTCTTCGAAGTGCTTGAGGTGGTCTCAATAAAAATTAATCTAATGAAAGAGTGAAAGATAAGAAAATTCCAAATAAAAAATTCGTGGAATTACTGATAGATCTAACCAGATCTCAGCTATATAACAGTCTTTTGGTTGACCTGACCTGACCACCGCACCGTTCCTCTCCTCCGTTTTCACTTCCACAGAAACCAAAACGGGAAAACAAACCCAATACAACAACCGCCATGAATGACCCTTTAACCCTTCTCATTTTCGCGGTTTTGATCGCTTCTTCTGTCACCCGTGTGAGCTCAGACGCCTCCAATCACCGCTATAAGGAAGGTGACCCTGTTCCCCTCTACGCCAATAAAGTTGGCCCCTTTCACAACCCCAGGTAATTCTAGATCTGGCCCTTTTGATTTCACATTTTCAATTTTTTTCTGGGAATTCTTAAGACCCTGTTGTGATTGCATGCTGACAATGATGAAACTGGTTTCAAATTCTGAACGGAGATCAGGATTTTTGTTTAGTTGTTTTTTGTTATTTTTGAATTGGTCTTTGTGTTTAATTAATTTCACTTTCGATGTAAGAGTGAACTCTGCATTTTTGGCCTGCTAATATTTTGTACTGTTTTTTTCTTTTTTATCAGTGAAACATATCGCTATTTCGATCTGCCCTTCTGTGTGCCAGGTTCTTATCTCAAACTGCTTATAGATTAGATTTTGTTGGTTTGTTTAATTTTCTGTACTTTGGTTGCTAATAAGTTAAAAACATGTCTTTTAATTTACTACATTTTATTTGATGAGTCTAAAGTTGTGTCCTTTCTTCCTTTTGATTATTGGGTAAATCTTAATGGCAGATCATGTCAAAGAGAAAAAAGAAGCTCTTGGTGAGGTGTTGAATGGAGACCGACTAGTCAGTGCTCTCTACAAACTCAACTTCAGAGATGAGAAAACATCAGCAGCTGTTTGTAAGAAGACCCTTACAAAGGAGGAAGTTGCTCGGTTCAGATCTGCAATTGAAAAAGACTACTACTTCCAAATGTATTACGATGATCTGCCCATCTGGGGTTTCATAGGAAAGGTTGACAAAGAAGGCAAGGCTGATCCGAGTGAGTACAAATACTTCCTTTACAAACATATCCAATTTGATGTTCTGTACAATAAGGACCGGGTGATTGAAGTTAGTGTCCGGATGGATCCACATTCACTGCTGGATCTGACTGAGGAAAAGGAAGTTGATGCGGAGTTCCTTTATACAGTGAAGTGGAAGGAAACAGATACTCCCTTTGAGAAGAGAATGGAGAAGTACTCATTGTCTTCTTCATTGCCACATCACTTGGAAATTCATTGGTTCTCTATTATAAACTCGTGTGTGACAGTTCTCCTTTTGACTGGTTTCCTTGCAACAATTCTCATGCGGGTCTTGAAGAATGATTTTGTGAAGTAAGATTTATTTGTAAATGGCATAAGTAATTAACTTACATGTTTATAGATAGCTTATTATAGATGTTTATTTCCTCAAGGTATGCACAAGATGAGGAAGCAGCTGATGATCAGGAAGAGACTGGATGGAAGTACATCCATGGTGATGTATTTAGATACCCAAAGTTCAAATCATTATTTGCTGCAGCCCTTGGGTCTGGGACCCAGCTGTTCACTCTGTAAGGAACTTGTTTACCACATATTCTAAAGCATGATGCCCAGTTTATTGTGTTGCTAGGTTTTAGCTATAATGTTTAACATGATTATTTAATTCTTTTTATGTGCAGCACTGTATTTATTTTTATTCTTGCACTGGTTGGTGTATTTTATCCATATAACCGAGGAGCTCTATTTACTGCACTGGTAGTCATATATGCACTGACTTCTGGGATTGCTGGATATACAGCAACCTCTTTCTATTGTCAGCTGGAAGGAAAGAACTGGGTATGTTTACATGGATTTTGCTTGCTTTAGAATTACCTTTTAATGGGACTCTTTCAAAAGTGAGACTCTTCAAAGTGAACTAAATTGTCCATTTTTGACGTTGACAGGTGAGGAATCTTTTGCTGACAGGATGCCTTTTCTGTGGGCCTCTATTCCTTACATTCTGCTTCCTTAACACTGTTGCCATTGTTTACAGTGCTACTGCAGCATTGCCTTTTGGCACTATTGTAGTAATTGTCCTTATATGGACATTAGTAACATCCCCATTGCTTGTCTTGGGTGGTATTGCTGGGAAAAACAGCAAGGCTGAGTTTCAAGCGCCTTGCCGTACCACAAAATATCCTCGAGAGATCCCACAATTGCCTTGGTACAGGAGTGCTCTTCCTCAGATGGCAATGGCTGGTTTTCTGCCTTTTAGTGCCATTTACATTGAGCTTTACTACATTTTTGCCAGTGTGTGGGGTCACAGGATTTATACTATTTACAGCATCCTGTTTATTGTTTTCATTATTCTTCTGATAGTCACTGCATTCATAACTGTGGCTTTGACATACTTCCAACTTGCTGCTGAAGATCATGAATGGTGGTGGAGGTATGAGTTTTTCTGTTCTATTTGCCTTTATTGTTGTCTCTTTGCATAACAAGTAAATATGATAAAGTTCAGCAATCTTATAATTTTGCCATTGCTTATTTATCGAACTGCTTTTTAATAAATAAAATCCCACATTTTCTTTCACGTGTGCTTGTTATAAAATGTCATCAACTTCTTTTTTTTTGAAATGGTTGACTAGTAACTAATGGATCATTTTTGTATAGTGATTCACGTAAACAACTAGGTAAATATGGGTAGTTTCTGTGGTTATTTTGTTTAAGACAAAGTAAAAATTACTTCACAAAAAAATTTAAATTTCATAAATTTTTTATGTTTTATCTCATAATTTTCTGTAAAGTGGAGTGTTAGTATCTGAACCCTAACTGGCAGTTACAGAAGAAATAGACTTGAGATAGAAAAGAGAATTAGAAAAAATAGACTCAAGAATAGAAGAGGAAAGAGATAAAGAGATTGAGAAGAAGAAAATGATTCTTGATATTACTTGAATGAATGATCTCTAACTGCTGTACAACTGTATTTATACCAATTCTACTAATTTGTTATCTTCTAACATACACTACTAATCTGTTATCTTCCAACATACACTACTAATCTGTTGTCTTCTAACATACACTTCCTGCCTCTTTCTACAATCTGTTATGTTCCCTCCAAAAACCAACTCAACTCAACTCAACTCCAGCACCTTTTACACCTGAATTACACTCAATCACTTCACTTCTCTGTTCCTAAACCTTTTTATCTGATATGTAACAATACCCCTTCCTTGAGCACCTTCTTGCCCCAAGGAGGTGGCAAAAGTGGGAAACTGGGATTTAAGAAAGGAATTATCCTCCCAAGTAGCATCCTTCTGAGATAAGCCATTCCACTGAATAAGAGACTGTGGAATTTGCATATTCTGCCTGTCAATCACCCAGGTCTGCAGCACCTTTAATGGCTTGACTTCCACCTGATCTTCTCCCAATTGAGGAAGCCCCAAAGTAGGAATATGATTATCCCCAAACTTCCTCTTAAGTAATGAAACATGAAAAACGGGATGGACAGTAGAAGATTCTGGCAGTTGCAATTTATAAGCAACTGTGTCCACTCTCTTCAAGACCTGAAGGGCCAAAATACTTGGCAGATAACTTGTGATGTTCCCTTACAGCAATAATGGTCTACCTATATGGCTGCAATTTCAAATATACCCAATCTCCTACTTGAAATTCTCTTTCAGTCCTCTTCTTATCCACTTGCTGCTTCATTCAATTCCTGGCAAGCTGTAAATTCTCCTTAAGCAAGGAAGTAATAGCTTGCCTGTGAGCCTGTCCTTAAGAAAATCTTCTACTGCAGCAACTGTTGTCATCTCAGTAGGCAAGGCTGGAAGCATTGGAGGATAGTATCCATAAAATGCTTCAAATGGAGTCATCCTTATAGCACTGTGGTAGGTGGAATTGTATCACCATTCTGCTAAGGATAACCATCTACTGCAAGTAGTAGGTTTTAAATGAGCCATGCTTCTTAAATACCCCTCCAAACACTGATTTACCCTCTCAGATTGTCCATCAGATTGAGGATGATAAGAGGTACTGAAACAAAGAGAATTACCCAATTTCTTAAACAATTCTCTCCAAAAAAGGCTTGTAAAAACCTTATCCCTGTCTAAATCAATAGTTTGAGGCGCCCCATGCAGCTTGTAAACGTAATCTAAAAATATTTGTGCAACTGAAGAAGCAGAATAAGAGTGAGAAAGAGCCATAAAATGAGCTTACTTGGTAAATCTACATACAACAACTAAAATGGTACAACTGAAGAAGCAGAATAAGGGTGAGAAAGAGCCATAAAATGAGCATACTTGGTAAATCTACATACAACAACTAAAATGGTATCCTTGCCAAGTGACTTGGGCAATTGCTCCACAAAATCCATGGAGATATGCTACCAAGCATGGTTAGGAATTGGTAAAGGCTGCAACAACGCACGTGTAGTACATGTTTCTCCCTTACATCTTGCATGCTGATCACATTTCTTAATCCAATCCATCACATCTTCATTTAACCCAGGCCAATGAAAATGCTTCTTCAACCGATGATAAGTCCGTAATACACCTGAATATCTTCCCAAAGGTGAATTGTGATATAAAGAAATAAGGTGACTCCTCAAAGAAGTGCTACAGCCCACATATAATCTGCCTTTATAATACAACAATCCAGATTTGAAAGCAAATCAAGAAACACTATCAACTGCTACTGAAAGCTGCTGAATTAACTCTTCAGCTGTCACATCCCCCTCATAAGTGGATGCCACATTAGACATCCAAGCAGGAACTAGGGAAGATTGCAAAGCAAAACAATTTTTCTCAGAAGGCTCCTCAAAACTCCTTCTAGACAAAGCATCAGCCACCTGATTCTCAATCGCCTTTCTATATAAAATCTTATAATCCAGCCTTAACAACTTAAATATTCCCCTCTGCTGCAGATTAGTGTGAAGTCTCTGTTCCAACAAATACTTGATACTTTAATGATCTGTTTTAATAAAAAATTGCCCCTGCTTTAGATAATGTCTCCACTTAGAAACAGCAAAAGTAATTGCCATTAATTCCTTATCATAGACTGAAAGCCCCATACTTCTCACGCCAAATGCCTTAGAAACAAAAGCAATAGGGTGTCCCTACTGCTGTAATACAGCTCCCATCCCTTGGCTGCTGGCATCAGTTTCAACAATAAATGGTTGGCTAAAATCAGGCATAGCTAACACAGGGGCAGAGGACATAGCATTCCTTAAGCTTTCAAAAGCATGTTGTGCCATAGAAGACCACTGAAAGGCATATTTTTTTAATAAATCAGTAAAGGGCTTACTGATAAGAGCATAATTTCTAATAAATTTTCTGTAATAGCCAGTTAGCCCCAAAAAATTCTCAATTCCTTAATTGACTTGGGCACAGGCCACTCAACCATAGCCCTTATCTTTTCAGTATCTGTAGCCACCCCATTTTCTGAAATAATATGCCCCAAATACTCCACTTGCTTTTGAGCAAAAGAACACTTGGAAAGCTTAGTAAAAAGCTATTGATTTGCTAGCACCCTAAACACATCTTCTAAATGAGAAATATGGGATTCTAAATCATGGCTGTAAATGAGGATATCATCAAAGAATACTAACACATATTTCCTAAGAAATGGATGGAATATATCACTAATAAAGGCCTGAAATGTTGCTGGTGCATTTGTAAGGCCAAAGGGCATTACTGTAAACTCAAAGTGCCCATTATGTGTCTTGAATGTAGTCTTTGGAATATCTGGAGTGTTCATCTTAATCTGATGGTAGCCAGCTCTAAGGTCTATCTTGGAAAAGACTGTTGCCCCATGCAATTCATCCAATAGATCCTCAATAATAGGAACTGGAAATTTATTTTCAATAGTAGCATCGTTCAGCTTCCTATAATCCACACAAAACCTCCAAGACCCATCTTTTTTCTTGACTAATAAAACAGGAGAAGCATAAGGGCTAGTACTATGTTGAATCACCCCACTGTCAAGCATCTCAAACACTAGTTTCTCAATTTCAGTTTTCTGGAAATGAGGATGTCTATAGGGTCTAATATTGATAGGTTGGGCAGCAACTAATAGAGGAATAGAATGATTGTGAGACCTAAAGTGTGGTGGTGATTTTGGTTCTTCAAATAAGAAGGAATACTTGTCTAATAGAGATTGAACTTTAGGTGGATAAGTATGCATAGAAAAACATTATGAACATTCAGAATTTACCTCCTGCTGTTCAGAAAACTGAATGCTAAACAAAGGAGTTTGAAAATCTGACCCCTGCTTCTGTAAAAGCCTTTGATAACTAACACAAGGAAGCAACTTTAATTGAGACGCTGCATCATTAACCCTTTGCAATTCTACAATCTTCTCATCCATTTGAAGCCTAACCAATCTAGCTTCAAAATCAAACATGATGGGATTAAAACTTCTCATCCAATGAACTCCAAGGATCATGTCAAAACTACCTAATTCCAAAGTCCTAACAGTAAAGGAAAACTTGTAATGCTGCATCTTCCATGTAAAATTACTACAAATAAAAGAACTCGTAATTTTCCTCCCATCAGCTATTGTAATTGCAGCAGCTGTAACTAGCACATAAGGCAACTTCTATTCACTTGCTACTTTGGCATCAATAAAGCTGCTAGTACTTCCACTATCTATCAAAATGACTAGTTGTCTATTCCCACAATAGCCCAACACCTTAATTGTATCCACTCCTTGATTTCCTTCTACTGCACTTACAGACAATGTAAGTGCCTCCTGAACCCTCTGATCTAATACCTCATAACCTTCACAAGCCTCATGCCAAACTTCCTCCCCTTGATCTCCTTCACCCTTATTCTGCAAAGCCATTAAAGTTTTCTGTTTACATTGGTGATCTGGAGAGTATTTCTCCCCACACTTGAAACATGGCCTGGGAGATTGTTTGTCAGTAACTAACTACTGGCTAGTAGGTTTTGTGGTAGATTGATTGACTAATGAAGCAATGACAGATTGAGAGGCAGGTTTACTTCCAACAGAATTAGACTTTTGGTTGCCACTAGAATCAGCTATTGGTGGTTTAGGAGCATATGGGTAATTGGAATTATACTGAGGTGATTTGGTGGTAATAGGAGAATAGGAACTGAACTGAGAAGATCTTGAGTTACTAAAATAGGTTCTGAATGGGGTTTTAATGTTTCTTTGAGCCTCTAATAACTGTTCCTGCAACCTAGTTGCTTTAAAAGCATCGGCTAATGTTGCTGGTTTAAGCATTCTCACCATCAACCTTATATCATCCCTTAATCCTCCAATAAATCCAGAAAGAAAATAGTATTCCCCCAAATCTGGCATTACCCTCTCCATTCTCACCCTTAAATCTTCAAATTTATCTTGGTACTCATCAACACTCCCCTCTTGCCTTATTTTCATGAATTCTTCCACTATATCATCCAACCCTTGCTCTCCAAACCTCTTGCATAAACTTTGCTCAAACTCTTCCCAAGCAACCTTTTTTTTTTTCCATTCTTACTCCAATTATGAAACCAAGCATCAGCTCTCCCTATCAATAACAGACTAAGCCATCTCCACCGTTTGCTCTCTAGGAATCCTATAAACTTCAAAAAATTTCACACACTTCCTTAACCAAGATCTAGGATCTTGGCCATCAAAAGTGACCAATTCCACCTTAGGCAACAATTTGGACCTGGCTTCCCAATCCATTACAACTGTGGTAGAAGAACTTCCTACCTCTTTTAATTGAGGATTCAGGTTCTCTTTAGGGTTTAGCAAAATGCCCTTTCCCTCCAAATTGATCACAAGTGGTTGATCATTACCAACCCCACTCCCTTCACCACAAGATCCTTTACCTTTATCATTGACAAGAGTAGCCACAAAAATTTTTAGGTCACCAAGAATAGACTCAGTAGACTGCTTGAACTCCCCTCTCAGATCTTCGACAGCCTTCTTGGATTCTAGCTAGTAATTGATAAGCTTCTCCTCCAATTCTGCAGGCTTTCACAGCTTCAGCACTAATTACCACAGATCTAGTCATAATTGTGACCCTAAAGAAAGGAAAACCCAGTGGATTCCAGGAATCTTTGGGCTCTGATACCAATTTGTTAGGATCTGAGCCCTAACTGGTAGTTACAGAAGAAATAGACTTGAGATAGAAAAGAGAATTAGAAAAAATAGACTCAAGAATAGAAGAGAAAGAGATAAAGAGATTGAGAAGAAGAAACTGATTCTTGATATTACTTGAATGAATGATCTCTAATTGCTGTACAACTGTATTTATACCAATTCTTCTAATTTGTTATCTTCTAACATACACCACTAATCTGTTATCTTCTAACATACACTTCCTGCGCCTTTCTACAATCTGTTATCTTCCCTCCAAAACCAACTCAACTCAACTCCAGCACCTTTTACACCTGAATTACACCCAATCAATTCCCTTCTCTATTCCTAAACCTTTTTCTCTGGTATGTAACATGGAATTTAATTTTTGTAAAGTAATCACTATACAGAAAACATATTAGGTTAACAGAAAAATGATGATATTTCAAAAATACATATAAATATCATATTTTTATAAATTAATATATTAAGGCTTATATTAAATTAATTATGATGATTTGAATTTTTTACTTTCAATGATAAAAATGTAAAATCATTATTATTCATTCAAAATAATATTTTATTATATTATTTATAAAAAATGCTAGACAGTTTACTTTTTTTCTTCATATTTTTATGAGGTGCCATTATTTTTTGTTAGTTTAATTTTTTTTTTTTGTAAAATAATTATATGCATCGCCTTTCAAAAAATAAATACCACTTTAAGGAAAATTTATGAAATAAAATATAAAAATTTATTGAAGTTTAAATTGTTTTTTGAAGTGAAGTAATTTTGCTTTGTTTTAGACAAAGTAACCATAGAAGACACTATAAATATGAATGAGATAACAATGGTTGTCAAACAAGTTAGTTCCTGTTGACTTATGAGTGATAAGAGATCTTTGAGTTTGCTTTTGGATATGGAATTTGAAATTTAAAATTTTGAATTTGAGTATTTAGTTCAAAATATACGCAGATTAAGATTTAAGCTTGTTTGAAGGGGGGAAAATGCGTCAAATGGATCTTAAGAGTGTATTTGAAATCACACTCTTTAAGTGGTTGGTTAAAGTTCATACTTGAATAATTTTTAATCCACATTCATGAATTGGGAATTTTATTCAAGTATTTTAAACTAAAACACCAGGTGTAATGTGTTTCAAAAAAAAAACACCAGTTGTAAATTCCATTATATCTGCCACATCCAAATGCAATGTGAGATGATCTGAAGAATATAGAAAAAAAATGAAGTCAGTGCTGCTCTTTAGGGATTGTACAAGGAGGGGGTTCATGTAATGAAATGGTATTCTTGCATCAAGTAATGAAAGATAGAATTTGAGAAACATGAGAAGAGGGGAATCTTTAGTGAGCTTAAATGCTGTGAGGTAGGTGAAGAGAATTGCAGAACGATGCATGTGTAATGTAGGATTCTCGTTTGTAAGGAAATATTCTAGGTCAGGCAAATGGTGGCATAAAGAAAAGGTATGGAATTGATGTTGCTGTGGAACTCCTGGATATTGGGCTTGACTGGGTTGAGGATCTCCTGAAAATCAAAGAATGGGTGAGGGTCGGTGGTGGTTGTTAACCATTCCGACGCTCAAGTTAGTAACTCGATTGTGGTTAGAATATCAGTATAATGAGAGTGAACTTTGTTTGCATACTTGTTTCTGAAGCTTGACCTTGTTGATATAGTGATTGGGATGGTAACTATATGAGATCTTGGCTGGATATTCGCTGATCCTCTATTTAAGTTGTAACAGTAACTATTTTAAAATTATGCTGAGAATTAGGCATGATGAGTAGCGTGATTTTTGTTTGGCCCGAGTTCAATGAGAGCGCCAAACTCTAATCTGTCCGATCTCTTTAGAATGGAGCGGAATGATCTTAGAGTTCTCCTTAGTGTTCGGTCTCCTAGGGTGTTAGGCTTTGAGATTGGAAGGACCGAGCTTTGCCTGGCTCTGAGCTCGGATAGGCGGCCCACCTGGTTTAAGCTCGGGTGGAGGACCTCTAACTGGGTCGGTTTTACTAGCCTTTTATATCAGGAACCTTAAGGATTTCTCAAGAAGAAAGTCTGCAGGGAGATTCAAGAAAAGAAAAAAGGTATAAAGTCCAAAATGAGTTGAATGTCCCTAAAAGAAGAGGGGCAAGTGATTGAATTGCACAAGGACGGCCATCATCTAATTGAATGACACCTCACTCAATGCCAATGTCATAACATTACTTAAGAGTTCTTGTGGCTGATATTCTACTAGGAACATATTTCTTTGAATGATGAGTCCCCTGCAAATATTACATGTAGCAACTGATGAGTCTTGTTTTGACATTTCTCATTCACTGAAATTGGCGCATCTTCTTTTGGCCTATTGTGTTGATTAAGCCTCTTGGGACCTGTAGAATAGCATATCATTACCATCACTTGCGATATCATAGTTCACTATTTAGACAATTATGTCCTTGATTATTTCTTTTTACTGTCAGTATGCCAACCTTCTGGTTGTTCTTGCTCAACCGTGAATTGATAATTTGATATGATAGTGGGTTAACTTGTTATGCTCTCACATATTATCCAATGCATGATATTTTTTTGTACTGAACTTTTGATTGTCACAGGTCTTTTCTCTGTGGTGGCTCAACTGGGCTGTTCATCTATGCTTATTGCTTGTATTACTACCATGCACGGTCTGATATGTCTGGCTTTATGCAAACATCTTTCTTCTTTGGGTACATGGCCTGCATATGCTATGGCTTCTTTCTCATGCTTGGGACAGTGGGTTTCCGTGCCTCGCTATTCTTTATTCGTCACATATACAGGTCGATTAAGTGTGAGTAGTATTCCAGTTCTTCCCAATTTGTTTCCATACACAGGTCGATTTTTGTTAGAAGCTAGGCAGGAGATAAGATTGACTATCAGAAGTGAACGAAGCAAACCAAGGCCTCGGCCATGGCTTTCCTAAAGGATTCTTCGATGATCCGTCATAAGAACTTTCTGAGAAACGTGGGTTTATTGACATTTTGGTGTTGGAAATTATCTGACATCTATAAAGATAGAAAAATTCTTGTACTGTTACATACACCATAAAGTTTGTAGAAGCAACGTCTCCTATCTCTCCCCCCTATGTGCTTTTCAAAGCAACATTTATTTTTCAGGTTAGTTGTTCATGTAAAAGCCAAAATTATTTTGCCTCAACTCTTACCTAGTTTCTATATAAATAATTGAAGAATAGCATGTATTCGATAAATGCATAATTCTCATTGGTGTATCAATTTCATCAGCAGTTGAAGCGCCATTGTTTTTATCGTCCACCATTTTCAACATTGGCTCATATAGATGGCAACGCCAATGTCATCCACCGGCACTTTAAATAATAATTTATTGGAGTGGGGAGTGGATGAAGCCAAAATAAGCTATTTTTAATTTTTTAAGTAAATAGAAAATATAAAGAAAAGTCACGGTAGTAATCTGAGGCATGCTTGGCTAAGCACAGTTTGTGGGCAAAGGTTGTAGAAGGACTGTATTTTCCCAACACATTTGGGAAGCAACCCTTTCAAAGCGTGGATCTTGAATATGGAATGGGCTGCTTTAAGGAAGGGACGTTATCAAAGATAGTTTTAGAATGAACTATAGGCGATGGGAGAAATACTTTGATCTGGTATGATCCGTGGATCTCAACTATGGCTAATTTTCGAATATCAAGGCCACAACATTGTCCTCTTCATTTAAATTATGTTGTAGATCTTATTGAGCCGAGTAGGAGAGAATGGAAAGCTCAGTTGATTCAATCTATTTTCAGTCAAGAAGCTGCTCAAGCCATCCTCTCTATTCCGATTACTCCACTGGGTAGTGAGGATTCTATCACATGGCATTACGAGAGAACATGGAAATTCACTGTGAAATCTGCATACAATTTGCTTGCTGAGCGGAGCAGAATTAGAAGTCTTTTGAGCTCACATCATTCTTTCACAATCCCAGACCATGTTTGGAATATTGTATTTATATGGAAAACTCTTCATAATGCAATTCCTGTCCGTGACAATTTAGCTAAAAAGGGAGTAAATGTAAATCCTGTTTGTCCCATTTGTCAAGGTGAGAAGGAGAATTGAACACATGTTGTTCTGGTGCCAGTATGCTCGAGTAACCTAGTTCGCTAGTCTAATTTCTTACAAACCGAATCCAACAGGTTTTTCCTCCTTTGCTCACTGGTGGTCAGATTTAGTGACCAAGTTTAGTTCAGATATTGAACTTCTTACTGCAGTGGCTGTTACATGTTGGATAATCTGGAAAGGGAGAAATAGGGCTGCAGTGGATCACTTAGACTCTGATCCTTTGAAGGCAGTTCAATGTATAGCAAAACTTACAGCAGAAGTGCATAATGCCCGTGAATTGCCGACTAATGTTCTGAGAATTTCTAGAAGGAATGTGCTCTTGGAAAGGTGGCCCCTCCTCCTAGAGGCACTTAAAGTTCAATTCAGATGTTGCTTGGAAAAAAGGATCCCACTTTGGAGTGATTGCAGTGATAGTGCATAATTTCACAGGAAACATAGTTGATAGGATTGTGAAAAAAGTTTTGTGTTCTTCTAATCTGCAGGGAGAGGCAAGGGCTATGTTGGAAGCTTATAAACTAGCTACTGGTATGGGTGTTTCATCAGCAATCATGGAATCAGATTCTTCAATATTAATTTCAGCCCTTCATTCTCTGATTCAGAAGTTGATTGGAGTATCAAAGCACTGATCATTTCAATACAAGACCTAGCAACTTCCTTCAGATCTGTTACTCTTTCGCAGGTAAAGCGAACGGCAAATAGAATGACTGATTGTCTAGAAAAATTGTACTTGAAGGATAAACTCAAGTGTAATTGACTTGCAACCATTCCTTCAGAGTTGCAAACTCTGAGGCTTCAAGATGGATCTCAAGCCTTTTAATGCAAAGTTTCAAAGCATTTTGAAAAAACAGGGAGGGGGAATGAGGACCGTGAAAAAGTATATTTACTGTAATATAAAAATAATTTTATAATTTTATAAAATAGTTTTATTAAAATAAATTTACTGTAAACAAATAGAAGAAAAGGGGAAAAAAAAGAGGAAAAGCGGAGCCTGGAGTCTGTTGATCCTCACTTCCAGAGATGGGAAAATGGGAGAAATCAAACAAACAAGCATGGGAATTCTTTCAACAATTCTCCCTGTCGCGCTTCTAATCGCTTGTTCTGTAACTCACGTGAGATCGGACGCCTCCAATCACCGCTACAAGGACGGCGATTCTGTTCCCCTCTGCGCCAATAAGGTCGGCCCCTTTCACAACCCCAGGTAATTCGATCAATTTCGTTTGCTAGATCTGTCTTTTCGATCTCGCATTTTCATTTTTCAAAGGTCCTATTTGGATACACGTTCAATATTTGTCCATGAAAAATAGAAATTAGAGAATGAGACGCAACGTGGAAAGGGGTTTTGAATTTTGGAAAATGAATAGAATGGTGATGCCGAACGTGTCCTTATGCTACTATTTTCTGGCGATCGATGCCGAGAATGGCGTTTTTGTTTATTTATTTATGTCTTTCTGGGGATACTTCATTTAAGTCTACTGCTAGATAGATTGTGCTTATTCTGCTCGTTTATCTTGCTCTCGCTTTTGGGTTGCTGATAACTTTGTATTGTTTATTGTCTGAAATTCCAGTGAAACGTATCGCTATTTTGATCTGCCCTTCTGTATTCCAGCTTCTTATCAGTTATCTCTGCTTGTGCTTCACCTTCCATATATATATTTGCATGCTGCATTTTAGTTATTACCAAGGAAATCTTTCCATTTACAACATGTGAAACTTTTTGAGTAAGCTACTTGTATCAGTTAGAGTGGACATAATAATACTTCTATACCTGTAAGAAAAGACAGGAAGAAGATAGAAGAGGATTAGGAATTTCTAATATCTGCTATAGGTTGTTAGGCTCCATTTAATTTGAATGCAATGGGCATTATATTTGTTGGCATGTTCTATAATAGATTTTGAAGCTTAAAAGGAGGGCATAGCAAAAAATTTTGAAGCTTTAGGATGAAATTTTATTAGGATGTGAGAATTTTGCCGTTTCCCTTTTTGATGGTTGAGTGAATTTGAATGGCAGAACACCTGAAAGAGAAAACAGAAGCTCTTGGTGAGGTGTTGAATGGAGATCTTCTAGTTAGTACTCCTTACAAACTCAACTTTAGAGATGAGAAAGACACAGCAGTTGTTTGTCGGAAGAAGCTTAGAAAGGAAGAAGTTGCTCGGTTCTGATCTGTATTTGACAAAGATTATTACTTCTAAATGTAACTATGATGATTTGCCAATTTGGGGTTTCATAGGAAAAGTTGACATGGAAGGCAAGTCTGACCCAAGTGAATACAAATACTTCCTTTACGAGCATATCCAATTCGATGTTCTTTATAATAAGGACTGTGTGATTGAAATAAGTACCCGAATGGATCCTCATTCACTGTTGGATCTGACGGAGGACAAGGAAGTTGATGCAGAGTTCCTTTATACTGTGAAGTGGAAGGAAACAGATATTCCCTTTGAGAAGAGGATGGAGAAGTATTCCTTGTCTTCTTCACTGCCACATCACTTGGAAATCCATTGGTTCTCAATTATAAACTCTTGTATGACAGTTCTCCTTTTGACTGGTTTTCTTGCTACAATTCTCATGCGGGTCTTTAAGAATGACTTCATGAAGTAAGCTTTATTTGAAGAATTGCTGATATAGTTCATATTTATATTTATGAATCTATTTCTTATAGATCATGTTTATTTCTTCATGGTATGCACAAGATGAGGAAAATGCTGATGACCAGGAAGAGACCGGATGGAAGTACATCCACGGTGACGTATTTAGGTACCCAAAGTACAAATCTTTGTTTGCTGCTGGCCTTGGTTCTGGCACCCAGTTGTTTACACCGCAAGGAACCCATTTACAAATTATATTCTAAAGCATGTTGCTAGTTCTTGGCTATATTCTTTAATGTCCATAATCTAATTTGTTATGTGCATCCAGCACCGTATTTATTTTTATGCTTTCCTTGGTTGGCATATTTTATCCATACAATCGAGGAGCTCTAATTACTGCACTGGTTGTTATATATGCACTTATTTCTGGAATTGCTGGATATACTGCAACCTCTTTCTATTGTCAGCTGGAAGGAAAGAACTGGGTATGCTTATATGGCTTTTGTTTGGTTCTTTCAAGAGCTAGATTTTTCAAGCTGAAACAAGTTCCCGTTTTCTGCGTCGACAGGTGAGGAATCTTTTGCTGACAGGATGCCTTTTCTGTGGACCCTTTTTCCCCACATTTTGCTTTCTCAACTCTGTTGCCATAATTTACAGTGCAACTGCTGCATTGCCTTCTGGCACTATTGTGGTAATATTCCTTATATGGACATTGGTAACGTCTCCATTACTTGTATTGGGTGGCATTGCTGGCAAAAATAGCAAGGCTGAGTTTCAAGCCCCTTGTCGCACCACAAAATATCCTCGAGAGATCCCAAAATTGCCATGGTACCGGAGTGCTCTTCCTCAGATGGCAATGGCAGGTTTTCTGCCTTTTATTGCTATCTACATTGAGCTTTACTACATATTTCCCAGTGTTTGGGGTCACAGGATTTACACCATCTATAGCATCCTGTTTATTGTCTTCATCATTCTTCTAATTGTCACAGCTTTCATAACTGTGGCCTTGACATATTTCCAACTTGCTGCTGAAGACCATGAATGATGGTGGAGGTACACAAGTTTTCACATTCAAATTTTGTCCGCGTTGTGTGCTTCACTATTAAATATATTCAATGTTTCAACAATCTTTATGATTTTATCTAGTAGTTTTATATCTGGCTTACCATTTGCTGTATAAATTTTCACATTCTCATGTTCATTGGTTCTCACTTCTTCCTATGATTTAATTCTGAAGTTTTAGGTGTAGTTGGGTTTTAAAATTCAGTGTCATCAACTTCTCATCAACTTCTCAGTCAATCATGGTTACAATGGATGCATCCTTTTTATATAAAATTTTTGCTGACAAGAATGTCATGTAAAAAATGGGTATAAAAAATGTTCTCATTTGTTATATTTAAAGTGCCGCTTTTTTCAGGAACTTAATATTGATTTTCACAGGTCTTTTCTCTGTGGTGGATCAACTGGGCTATTTATCTACTCTTACTGCTTGTATTCCTACTATGGTCGGTCAGATATGTCTGGTTTCGTGCAAACGTCTTGCTTCTTTGGGTACATGGCATGCATATGCTATGGCTTCTTTCTAATGCTTGGTACAGTGGGTTTCCGTGCCTCCCTGCTCTTTGTTCGCCACATTTACGGGTCGATTAAGGGGGTGTATGGTTCACCTGTTGGGTGCAACTAACAGCTGATAGATACTCAAATAGCTGATAGATATCTAAATAGGTGAATTAGAGTGATTGATAGGTTTAAAAAAATAAAGTTGATAGCTAATGGGTAGCTCATATGATACTTCATTGATTGCAGTTTGTATCAGCTCTATTTTTAGAGCTTACAGTTTGTATCAGCTCTATTTTTAGAGCTGTTTCTTATCAGTTGATAGCTGATTTGATTTTATTTTTTATTTTGATCATATTATTTTTTTTTATTTAATTCGAAAATTAATATTATTAATACTTTTATATTTTTCATTTGTAATTTTAATATTTTAATTAATGTATTTCAATTTTATTAAAATAATTTTTATTAATAACATAAAATATAAAATACTTATTTACATATAAAAACTTAAAATTAATTATAAATTTTTTCTTTATCAATAATAATTACTTTATTATTTTATCTATATTTTTAAAGTTATTTAATTATTTTTAAAAAAAAATTAATTATTTTTTATTTTAATAATAAAATAAATAATATAATATAATATATTAATAATTTTATATTTATTTTAATAATATAATAAATAATATAATATATTAATTTAATAATAAAATAAATAATATAATAAATTTATAATTTTATATTTATTTTAATAATAAAATAAATTATATAATATATATTTTTATTAATTATTTTATATATTAATAAAAATAATTAAATATAATTTTATTAAATAATTAAAATAAATTAATTTTTATCGATTATTAATTATCGGTTATTTGGCTATCAGTTATCAAATCAAACAAGTTGTAAACGTGAGTAGTGATTTTCTTCTTTTCATTTCTTTCCATCAACTCTGTCAGAGAAAGATCCAGGATTTTTGTTAGAAGTTAGGCTGGGGACTGCATTGGCTGTCAGAAGTGAAAAAGACAAATCTTTGTCCTTTGCCATGACTATGCGAAAGGTTTTTTTTTTCAGATCTCTGTTACTTTGTTGGCTTGGGGATTTTTGGTACTGCTTTCTTGGGCTTTATTGACATTCTGGGTACAGGTAATCATCATACATAAAATGTGATAATGCACGTGCTGTTGCATATGCCTTTAGTTTATAGAAGCAGCTTGTTTTTTCCTGCACTTTCCTTGAAAATGGAAGCCCATTTTCGGATTACTTATTGATGTAAAAAAAAAATTCATTTTGTTTGGGGGCGCATTTATCTAGTTCCCTTGGAAACATGTTTTGTAAATGCATATTGTACAGCATTGTTTTCCAGCTTATCAACCTTTATTACGAATCGTGATATAGACTAATTATGAAAAATGTCACATTTTGATTATTTTCCAATTTCCATATTTTAAGGCTTATTTTTCACATCAGTTTATGATGTATTCAGACTTAGTATTATTTTTGGTGTGTTTTCTAATGAAGTTGAATCACGATTCAAATTAGGATTCATAATAGAGGAGATTTTTAATACTTGCCAAGAAATTGAGTTGATTTGGTTTTTGGTAGTATTCATCAGGTAAAAACGTGTGGATAGAGAAATTATTCAGCAATAATAAAGAAAAATTGATATATATATATATATATATATATATATATATATATATATATTATTCAGAACAATAGAATGGAACATTATTAAATCAAGAAAGGACTCAGAGGTGTGACTTGAGATTTAAACCAACAATAACTGTAATTAAAAATGGGCGGCTCGTAGGCTAGCCCAGAAGACTAAAGTCAACTAAGCTCAACATCAGTCCAAAACCAACGACCTATACTACCCAAACGTAAACAGGACCTAAGCACACATGTGAAACCCTAGGTAAACTAGAGGCAACCATGCGCCGTTCTTGAGCTGCACATCACCTCCAGCTGGGTAGTTAGGTAATTTTTCTTTTTTCTTGTTAAAAAAATAATAAGTTACTAAATTAATTTGAAAACTTATAATATTAAGTAACAGTGATTTTAATAATATTAAAATTAAAATTAAATGAGTTTTAAGAAAAAAATCAAAATTGAGTGATTATATTATAATTACTCTTAAAATTCAGTGACTGAGTGGATTTACCCAAAGGAAAAGAAGAGGAAGAGGTAGTATATGATTTAAGAGGATTGGATGAACAGCGTAGATAAGGGACTAGTAACAATATTAATCCTAACTATATGTTTTGGGAGATTTTTGACTAGTTGATTTTACTAAATTGTCTTTTTTAAATGCCTAAGCAAATTAAATTATTGAATAAATCGAATCAAAATGTCTTGTCCAATTCGGTCTATTATGATATCAAATTCTGCTCTCTTACAATGGTAAGCAACTTCTCAATCTGCTTGCACGTGATATTGATGACTGGTGATTTTGTAAGGCTAATTGTGGCACTCTTCCATGGCCTTCCCAATAGACTTGAAATCCGTCACAAGAGTGCCAGCTGGTTTGAAAGCAGCTTGCTATATTAAAGTGTCTATATCTTTAGCCTTATGTTATTGAAAAAAAAGTTTTGAAAAAAAATTTATTTTATTATTTTTATGATTAAATTATATTAAATTTAATTTTAAATATTTTTTAATTAATATATTTTTAAAAAATAATTTCAAACAATAATATTAAATAAAACTTTAATATGATCCACATGGAAATGCAGCCGTGTCAACTTTAATTACTTTGCACCCATTTGCTTCTTTACTCGACTCTCACTCGCTTTTCTGCACATGTGAGAACACGTGCTTTGCGAGTAAATTGTGACACGGTTCTGCATACCCTGTTGCTTTAACCAGCTAACGAAAAATCTTTCACTTTGATTTATGAAGATTTGACATAAATACATATGGTGAACGACAAAGGCATGCATCTTTCATACGGTCCTTTTCAGACCCAAACAAAAAAACAATTCTTTCATACGATCCAAATGGAAACACAGCTGTCCCACAGCTCAGAAGGTGGTACCATTTTTTTGACTTACTGATAGTCTATGGTGAGTGAGCCAAAGGGGGCATTGGAATTAATGCTCACCATTGTTGCCGCTTGGATAATTTTCATCCATCCACTTGTATTTTTAAGAGTTACTTTACTCAAAATTATTTATAATTATTAATTTTTTAAAATTTTATTTTTATTTTTATTTTTAAGAAAACATATTTTATTAGATTCCCGTGTCAGCTCATAGTAGTTTTGGATACAAGCACTAATTCCCATCTCCAAATTAGATCCAACGGCAATCGAAGCCGTCGGACCCCACTCTGTACAACTCCTCTCCAAATATTTTGCATTTGCTGACGCCTAGAATTTTGCTGCAAGTAGACGTGGCCAAGGCTGGTTTCGGTCCTATTCCGGGTCGAAACTTGTAGTTTCTGGTTCTTGATGGACTTAAATCGGAACTAATAGGCGGTTTGAATCGGTTTGGGTTTGTTTATGATTTTGAGTTGGTTTTGTTCCAGTTTGAAGTGGTTACGATTTTGAGTTTTGGTGATTATGATTCTAATTGGACTTGGTTAGATTTGTTTTGAGACGGTTTTATTCAGATTTTGATTTCAATTTCAATTTTTGAATCAATATTTTTGAAAAAAAAAATTTTAACTTAATACAATTAAAAATAAAATATAAACATTAATTTTTATTAATATATAAATTTATTGGAACAAAGTATGAAAATAAAAATAAAAAATTACTAAAACATATATATTATAAGATTTTAGCTCATAATAAACTCATTTCCTTTAAGAAAAATAAACTTATTCTTATAAAAATTATTTTTTTACATAGATAATAATAATAATAATAATAATAATAATAATAATAATAATAATTTCTTAATTTATGATTAACATTTTATTCTTCTTTTTTTTAGGTCTTAAGTTTATTTTTCTAAATTTGAGTTTTTTTTATACTTATCAGTAATTGCATTTTTTTTATTGTTTAATTTTTCTATATAATATTTTGCTTTTTTTTTCCTAAAACAATATTTATTTTTTTTATAAATCATTGAAAAATTATATGATTAATGTTATATTTCTTTATTTTAATTATTTGATTTTCAAATTCTATATGCTTTATAGGAATGTTTATGTTTTAAAATATAATCTATAATTATATACACAACCAAAAAAATTTTGAGACACAATTTATTATTATAAACATAAACATAATTGATTTGAAAAATAAAACATAATAAATAATTGAAAAATAATTATACAAATTTAAAAAAATATAAAATAATTAAATTATCAATATAAGTAGATAAAAAAGTGAGAGATTTTAATAAGTCATATACTCAATATTTAAGAGAAATGAGGAATAAATTTATTTTCTAGTATTAATAAATAAATTATTTAATAGTAACGGATATAAATATCATTTAATTTTGAATTTTAAATTTTGAGAAATGATTTATATTATATTTTAAATAAGTTTATGTATATCAATCAAAGGAAAAATAAAAAGAAAAATAAAAATATTACTACTTTAAAAAAAGTAAAATGAATAAAAAAAAAGAAAAATAAGGATTTAAATTTTAAAATTAAAGAGAATAAATTGAATTTTAAAATAATTAACATTTATATCAAGTGGATATTATTTGTCAATAATAATAATAATAATAATAATAATAATAATAATAATAATAAGTCAAATAATTTCTTAATTTATTATTTGCATTTTATTCTTCTACTTTTTTTGGTCTTAAGTTTGTTCTTCTAAATTTGATTTTTTTTTATATTTCACAAATTTTTATTGTTTAATTTTCCTATATTATATTTTACATTTTTTTAAAACAAAATTTTTTTATATATATAAATCATGGAAAAGTTATACGGTTAATTTTATATTTCTTTAGTCTAATAATTTGATTTTTAAACTCTATATGCTTTATAGGAATGTTTATATTTTGAAGTATGATCTATAATTATGTACACAATTAAAAAATTTGAGAAACAGTTTATTATTATAAACATAAACATAACCAATTTGAAAAATAAAACATAATAAATAATTAAAAATAATTATACAAACATATCCTCTTTCTCTCCCCTCTCCATTTTCTCTCTCTTCTCTTCTCCCCTTACTGTCACATCGCCGCCCCAGCCTTCCCCAGTCGCCGGGGCGCCTCCAGGACACCTCCCCACCGCCGGCCAGCGCGCCTCCAGGACACCTTCCCGCCCCTCCGGCCGATACTTCAGGCCACCGAAAAATGGCCCCAAAAACTCCCCTTCGAGCGCGCGCTGTTTTGGCTTCCTGGGCCAATTTCGGCCGATTTGGCCACCGATTGGATCGGGTCTTATCCCAAAATATATCTACACCTCGAAAGCTTTTCATAGACACTAAGAACACAAAAATTCATCGAGCGGTTTGTCCAATTTTTGCTCGGGAAGTTTTAGCCTATTTTGACTTTTGGGTTAGATTTCTTGAAAACCGTAAACTCCACCAAAAATCCGAGAGTACCGAAGTGCTCCACTCGACCAGAGCTTCGCAGCAATACACATTTTGAATTTTCCGACACCGTTTTCCAGTGGGTCCTGCAAAACTTCGCAGTATTTTTTCGAGCATTAAATGAGTTTAGAAAATTTCGTAAAAATTATATACTAACCCCCGCGTTGTGGGCTTCGCGTAGTTACCTTCAATTCCCGAAAATTCAACAGTTGCTCAGGTCTGTAATTTCGTACTGGGCAAGTAGGCTAACGAAAAAGTTTTAGAATTGGGTAGAAATTATAGGCTACCCCATTATTTTCAGACATTTTGGGCGCATCTCCAAGGTCAAAATTGGCATAGGTAAACTCAAACCTTATTTTTTCTTAATTATCTAGTGCCTGATTTCGTTAAAAAAATCGATAAAATATTTGTGTTAGGTTAGAAAATTATAATTCCTTTTGTATTAGCTTAATAATATTGCTAAAGACCGCGGGACAAAGTTTTAGAATTTTTAGAGCTCATTTGGGCAGTTTTTGCAAAAGGGCTAATTGTAGGGACTAAATTGTAATTTTTCAAATTATGATTGTTGACTGTTTGGATGGGCCCAAGAGGGGCCATGTGATGTGATTGAGTTGTGGATGTGTGACTTTTGAATATAGAAGTGCATTTTGAGCCCTTTTACAGGTTGGGTAGATCCTAAGTATAGGGGAGACTCTGCTAGATTTTCGACATGACTTAGGGTGTCTTTGGTCTTTTCTAAACTTGTATTGAGTCAAATATATTAAATAATTGCAATGAAATTGTCAGGTGAGTCGGGACAGCCTTCCTCCTCCATCCAGCCGCCGCAGTGACCTCGGTTCAAGTCTGTGAGTAAAATATTAATTTTAATTATAATTTCAATATTATTATATATTCAAGCATGCCCATGCATCACTTATAAATATGTATCTATGTAGTTAAACCCTAGGCATGTTTTATTTTGCATTCTTAATTGATAAAATGCCATGGATGTTGTTGATGGTAATTTGGAGCAATGTGCGTGCGTGTGGTGTGTGGTATTGGATATGGATAGGACGAGTAGACACGACTTGAGAGACACTCGCTGAGACCTGGTCCTTTTATGAATAAGTCGGGGTAGACAAAACTCGAGATGATTTCGCTAGCCCCCGCATTTGTTTTATCAAGCGAAAGTCCGGCTTGAGAGACACTCGCTGGTAGATGTTGGATTGAGAGAGCTGTATAGGGGATCAGCTCTCATATATGTACTGTTTGAACATTATTGGATGCGTGAGTGCTCTAAATTGCCTTTTTATTGTTATGATGTGATGTGTATGAAAATTTTGATGGTGTTACATTCCACTCCTTAGAATGCATTAGCTCTAGGTAGCTATAGAAATTATAGTTAAAATTGGTATTTTACTTTCTGAGTCGAATGCTCACTCCTGTTCACCTTATTTTTTCAGGCTACAGGAGAATTACTTGTTGTGACTAACCTACTCCTCTTCTTCGCAGGTCAATTAGTAATATCTAATATATTTTGTACAATTTAGCTAAATTTTATAACTCCGCATGTGGTAGGAGTATTTTAATCAATTTGAGACTGTAATTTAATATTATGTTGAAATTGTAAGAACATTAAATGCATGCATGATTGGACTGGATGAGGAAACTGAGCTCCCATTGGATTTTATGATATTATGAGTATGTGGAGGGGGAGCTGAGCTCCCAAAATGATTATATATTGTACTTATAGGTCGGGCGAGTAAAAAACTATCCGTTGTATGGTCTATGTTATGGTCGGACTCTGTCTGGTTGAATTCTTGAAATTGGGCTTAAAATGGGCCTTAGGATTTGGTTAAGGAATAGTTAGGCTTACTACGGGTCTCAGGGCCTTTAGGCTGGCCTAGGTCCTAGTGTCAGTCCGGCCCATAGGTTGGGTCGTGACAAAGTAGGTAAAAATGTAAAAGATTTTAATAAGTCATATACTTAATATTCAAGAGAAATGAGAAAAAAATTATTTTCTAATATTAATAAATAAATTATTTAATAATAATGGATATAAATACCATTTAATTTTGAATTTTAATAAATGATTTGTATTATATTTTAAATGAGTTAATGTATACCAATCAAAAGATAAAAAAAAGAAAAAAATAAAAATAAAAATATTATAACTTTAAAAGAAATAAAATGAATAAAAAAAGAAAATGAGGATTTAAATTTTAAAATTAAATAATATAAATTGAATTTTAAATTAATCAATATTTATGCCAAATGGATATTATTTGTCAATTATTAAGCCATGTAGATTACAAAATATGATACATATAAAGTTTTTAAGTGCATTGAAATAGCCTAAATAACCTGCTTGAAACTGGCCCACTGAATCACTAATGACAGCCCCATAACACGTTTTATTTTCCTCCACCATAACCCCATCATCTATATTACATTTCATCCAATTTAATAGAGAAGATTCCCACCGAGTAGCACTCACCAAAGAGACAGGCGAGTTAGACACCACTATCCTGCTTTGGGCTTCTTCCCACTCCTTCCGGCTTTTTTTGGCAAAAGAAATAATTTCATTTGTGCCACTATCCATACCATGCCAAAGTAAAAAATTCCTTTTAGACCACATGCTCCATATAATCATTAAACACCTGTCAACCTTACGGGAATCATGAAGTGTAAATAAATAATTCACAAAATCAATAAAAGATCAATAACATGTGCACTAACCTTTTGATACACTGTAGTTGTGTTTGGTACCTTTGTGAAGCACCTAGGACCCCAGATGTTGTCCCTTTAGCTTGTCCACACCAAGATCACTAATGGCAGCCCCTTGAACAGCTTCTCAAGCCTTTCCAATCAATTAGAAATTAATGTTTTGCCTTTAGATATGTTATAGATGTATATAGGACACAAGAAATAATTTCTAGCAATTTTAATTTAAGAGAATATTGGCAATTGTCTTTGAATTGATGAGATATGAAAAAGAAGAGAGGAGAGGTGCTCAATGGGTCCTGCACATGACAAGCATCTATTATCAACTTTCACACCTTTTAATTGAAGGTTGACTTTTATAGGAATAATATTATGAACCGCTCTCCATAATAAATTCTTCACTTTTGGGGGAACCTAAGCACTCCAAAGCCTTTTCTAGTTAAACAAAAATTAGAATTTAAATTGGGATGATTCAAATCCAGCAAGTACCGATACCTTTTCTTGACAGAATAGATACCATTTTTTGTAAAATACCAAATCCAACGATCTTCACTCTCAAAAAGACTAATTGGAATTTTTAAAACAACAACCACATCATTTACATTCAAAAATTCTTGAATTCGATGTAAGTTCCATTGTCTAATGCCATCATCAATAAAATCCATAACCTTAAGATCCTCGTGACCCGTAATCAAAGGAGTTTCAACAAAAAAATTATCATATCTAATTAACCAAGGATCGTGCTAGATGTTAATCCTTCTCCCATCACCCACTCTCCATCACAATCTTTATTAGGGGTGAGCATTCGGTTTGAACCGAACCGAACCAAATCGAATTAAAATATGAAAATCGAATTACATATTTTAGAAACTGAACCGAATAGAAATGACTGAAAAAGTGAATCGAACCGAACCGCTCTATTTTGATTTGGTTCAGTTCGATTCGGTTTAAACTGATCGTTTTGATTTTTGATTGATTTTTAAATTTAGACTTGATTTTTAAGTTGTTTGTTCTAATTTTGACTTTGGTTTGAACCTAATAACCATTAATCAATGAAATTAATATATATATATATATAATTAAATATAATTCATAAATTCCCCATAAAAATAAATAAATTTAAAAATCGATTCGGTTCGATTTGGTTCTGTTTGAATATATAAAATTACTATTCAGTTGATTTAATCGATTTTTTTATCTTCAAAATCGAATCGAACCGAAATAATCGAAATTTTTATAATATAAAATTGAACCGAACCGAACCGATTGAACCTAATTAATTCGGTTCAGTTCGATTTTTCGGTTTGAACCTAAATTTGCTCACCCCTATCCTCTATTTAGCACAACTTTAGCTTGCAAAAGACTCCTCCACACAAAACTAGGGTTAAAACCCTTTGAAGCATCTAAGAAATCCCCTCTTGGGAAATATTTGGCTTTGAAAATCCTACAAAGAAGAGTATGTGGGTTGGATATAAGACGTCAACCGTGCTTGCCAAGCATAGCTAAATTAAAAAGATGAAGATTACAAAAGCCCATACCTCCTGCATCTTTCTTAAAACACATATTGTCCCAAGAAAACCAATGTATATTTTTGTGACCATTAGGCTTTGAACCCCACCAAAAGCAATTCATCATCCTTTACAACTCCTCACACAAAGAGATAGGAATACAGAAGACGCTCATGCAATAAGATGGAATAGCCTGAGCAACAAATTTAAGAACAATCTCCTTACCCGTGCGAGAAAGAAGTTTACTATGCCACCTTGAGATCCTTTTCCAGAGCCTATCTTTAAGAAAGAAAAAAAAATATGTTTTTTATTCTTACCCACCAGAGAAGGTAAACCCAAATATTTTCCATGGTCAAAAGGAGAGTTAACAAGTAAAATATCAGAGATCTCACCCCTAATATCTACAGAACAATTAACACTGAAAAAGATTCCAGATTTTTGAAAATTAACTGCCTTCCCAGAAGCATTTTCATAAGTGGCTAGAATATTCTTCACATTTGCAGATTCCCTCGCATTAGCCCTAAAGAAAAAGAAACTATCATCCATAAAAAACAAATGGGACACACTAGGTCCATGTCTGCTCACCTTGCTACCATGAATATCCCCTCTAAATTCTGCCTTTTGAAGAAGCATAGACAAGCCGTCAGCACAAATAATAAAAAGATATAGAGAAAGAGGGTCACCCTGCCTTAACCCTCAATGGGAAAAAATAGGACCAATTTCAGTACCATTTAGCACCACTTTATAAGAGACAGAAGTAACACATTTCGTAATAATAGAAATCCATCTCGAATCAAAACCAAGCTTGTTCATCATCTGAAAAAGATATTGCCAATCAACTTTATTATAAGCCTTACTGATATCAATTTTCAAAGCTACTTCTCCTTTATTACCTCTTGTCTTCCTCTTAATATGATGGATAACCTCAAAAGCCACCATAACATTATCCATAATTAAACGACTAGGGATAAAAGCAGACTGAAATGGAGAAATCAAATAAGGCAAAACAAGCTTAAGCCTATTAACTAACACCTTAGACATAATCTTATAAAGAACATTACATAAAGAAATAGGTCTAAGATCTTTTAACAAGATGAGATTATCCTTTTAAGGAATAAGGACAATAATAGTCTCATTAAGAGTCGATGGAAAAGTCCCGCTAGAAAGCCACTCTTTACAACTATTCACCACAGAATCTCCAATAATATGCCAAAATTTTTAAAAAAATGCTGGGTTCAATCCATCTGGACCTAAGGCCTTATCAGGATGCATCTGAAAAATAGCCTTCTTAAACTCCTCATTACTAAACGGCGCCATTAGCTTACTACAATCAGTCTCAGAAATCTTTGTAGAGATGTGATCAACAACAGAAGAGTAATCACTAGAGGCATTAGAAAAAAGATCTTCAAAATAAGATATAACAAGATTACTCATACTATCCTGATCACTACACCAATTACCAGCATTATCCGGCAAAGCACTAATAAAATTAGTTCGCCTCCGAGCAGAAGCCTGAGAGTGAAAAAATTTGGTATTACAATCCCTCTCCTTTAGCAAAAAAGTCTTAGAGCGTTGTTTCCAATAGATTTCTTCCTCTTCTAAAACCTCATTGATTTTATTTTATTTTTAAGCTCCGCATCCTGGACCAAATCATTAACAAAATTATTCCGCACTCCCATAAGCTAAAATTTTAGACTGTCAATACGTTTTCAAAAATTGGTAGACAAAGTCCTACCCTACAAATGCAGCTTCTCACCACACACAGTTAGCCATCTCACAAGATCAAAACCTGAAGACTCCATCCAGCAAACCGTGATAATTTTAGTAATATCAGGATGATGAAACCAAATATTTTCAAACTTAAATCTTTTCACTTTTCCCACCCAACCCCAAACATCCGTCTCCAACATGATAGGAGTGTGATCAGACGTGGTAGTCACCAAATTAGTAAGCTTAGCATGCGAAAAAAAAAGACAACCAACTGCTAGAAGCTAAAGCCCTCTCTTGAACCCAATGATTCGTACCCTTCCCTCTCTCCCAAGTAAACCCAAACCATGCAGAGGCAAATCATTAAGATCACACTGCTCAACCACATCTCTAAAACCCTGTAGTAAAGAATTAGGATGAGGTGTCCCTCCTCTCTTGTCCTCTAACCATAATAAATCATTAAAATACCCAATACAAACCCAAGGAAGAAGAGATTGGGTAGCCAAATGAGATAAGATATTCCAAGACTCAAGTCGCCTATTACAGTCAGGAATGCCATAAAAGCTTGTAAGTCTTCAATTCATAGCTTTATCACCCTTAACAATCAAGTCAATAAAGTTTTGCGAATAGCCCACAATATCCACCAAAGAATTATTCCTCCAAAGCACTGCTAGTCCTCTTCCTCTACCAATTCGATCAACACAAAAACACCCCTAAAAACTAATTTTATTCTTTATATTCATAATTTTATCAACATGAACCAAAGTTTCACAAAGGAAAACAACATCCGGCCTCTTAGATTTAATGAGCTCAGAGAGAGCCCGAACTGCATGGGGGTTGCCAAGCCCCTAGCAGTTCCAACTTATATAGATCATTGCTTTTGGCAGGCTTGATTATCAGGTCCCACCGCTAGTAAATTTTTTAATAAATGATTGTTACGAGAAGAGGAATGTGCAAATGGGTTAATATTTTTAACCAATTGTTGCTTACCTGCTCCAACCCGCTGTCTTTTCTTGTGTTCAGCTTGACCAATAGATAAGTGGGCCTCATCTTGCATAACTGGCCCAATACCCATCTGGTCCTCTGGGTCAACTTGATACATACCATTAGTGGAACCCATCAACACGTCAGAGTCATCATTAGAATTGGACATATTTGCATGGGACATATCTGCACGTGAATGAGAGTTCTCTGCATGGAAACTAGCAAATGGATCAATGTAATTAGTGTGATTCTGCTCCTGAAATATAGCATCCATCATCGGTGAAGAATCCTTAGGATGATTTAATTTCACAAATCCCGCCTGTGAACTTACAACCGTCAATCATGATCTATCCCTTAGCCACCGTGATCCATTAGAACTCCTGGACCTCCCCGTCGGCCGCATCTAAGGTCCCCAACCCTTTGGCGCACTAGAATTCTAATCCTCAAAAAGTTTAGCACAAAATTTATCCAAATGTCCTAGTATGCCACACAAAAAGTAAAAATTTGGCAACCATTCATATTTAAAATGAATCATGTGAAAATGGTCATCACCAATCTGAACTTTTTTTCCATCTTTTTAATGGCTGGCGTGTATCCAGTAGAACACGCACTCTCATATAAGTTTTCCAGCCTCCAAATGAATTAATAGAATCATAGAATAAAAACTTGCCTATGAAATTACCCAATTTTTGAGCCACTGCTTCAGTATTGAATCCCACTGGTAAATCATGAATCTGAACCCAAACTCCGAATAAATGAGTGGAACTTGGGCAGGAATCTCCCCTGGTTTCAGATGATGAGTGATAACCAAATGATTATTGAAGGACCAGGGACCACCTTCGATGACTCTATTTAAATCCACTTGATGAAAGAATTGAAAGAGAAATAATTGGGGCCCTATCTCTTCAATACAAACTCCTTTTCCTGGTCGCCATAGATTAGACAAAGTCTCACGCATAGCACCTAGATTTATTTGCCGATCAGTGAGAAACTTTTCAATAAGATAGAACTCAGAGAACGCTGGTGTACCTTCACTGAGAAGAGGATCAAGCCGAAAACTCTCCTCCTCTTCATCTATAAGGGACATACTTCAAAAGAAAATGACATGAGGAAAACTAAACTTGTCATAGAGAACAAGAAGGAAACTTGCAACATGGCAAGACAAGTGCATTACTATGCTAAATGGCTTAATTTTATGAGACTATTTTTATGCTTTAGCTTTAATATATATATATATATTATTTGGGAGTGGTCCAAGAATTTAAGATTTTTAAAATCATCTATATATCTAGAGAAATGTTAAAAAAATATATAATTTTAAAAATTTCAAATCGAATCTAAAAATTTAGAATATTCTAATTAACTTTAAAAATTTATAGAAATTATTGCGTATCTTATTTGTGAATGGTCTAAGAATTAAAAATGCTCAAAATCACCTATGTCATCTAGAAAAATATTAAAAAAAAAAATTCAAAACTTTTAAATTAGTCGGTTCCTATTCAAAATTGCTAGATCGAACTAGCTGATTTTGATTCAGGACAAAGAAACCATAACCACCTCCCTTAGACTGATTTTGGTCCGAAACCATTAACCTAGTTCAGTCTTGAGTTTAAGTTGAATTAATTTCGGTCTAATTCATGGTCCGAATTAGATCATGACCAGATCTAGCCGGAAAAGTCATTATTGAGTGCTCTTGATCTGAAAATTTTTATTCAAAATCAAAATAATCAATTAAAAAAATTAAATTTCTTGCTGTGGGAAGAATTTACAATTTCTGTGCTTTTACTAATGATTTTTGTCTATATAATACAGTTTAAGAAAAATTATATTCTTAAGTTCACTCTTTGTTCATTCTCCACCAGTCATTTTTCAAGAATTCTATCGAAATATTTTGTTTTCAGAATTCTTAATATGAATAAAAAATTTATGAAGACACTATCATTAATCACTGATAAATAATAGACATAAAAATTAAGTTAAACACCCACATTTACGCAACAAACAATTACCAATTTCTGATGCAACAACATATAATTTTTAATTATCAATCATGATGAAATTTATGGAACACTCATCATTAAAATCTTTGTATATACGACAAACTGTATTTTAAAATTTCAACATTTGAAAAGTCTTCGAAAGCAAAACTTGTGCATCACTTTGTCCCCGCACTCCAAGTTGCCCCTTCAGTCTTTTGTTTTGTTATACTGTTTACGTTTGTTGATGGTTTAAATTTCATTTTGATTTACTCTTTGCATCGCATAAAAATGGACCGAGTTTCTGTATTTTCATTTGTTTTAATTTATAAATTATTTTTTAAATAATAATTTATTTATTAATTATTAATATATTCTTTTTAATATACATTGAAAAAGTGAAATTCGTTAATTTTAAATATAATTTAGTAGTATAAAATTTTCAATTTTTTTAATAGAGTAATTTAAGTGGAGTTTATATTAAAAAAAGATTGAATAAAATTTATTGTTTTAATTGTATTAATTATATTTTTTTAATTATATAAAAAATATAAGTAAATCTTTTTTTGTGAGAGTAAAAAATTACTAAACATTGTTGACATTAATTAATAAAATAAAAAAACTCAGCATTAATGAGAAGTAGGGGTGTGCAAATGGTCGGTTCGGTTTTGAACTGAATTGAACTAATAAAACTGAAAATCAAAAATAAAAAATTTTAAAAACCAAATTAAATCGATTATTAAGAGAAAATCAAATCAAATCAAATCAAACCGATATTCTGAATCAAACAGATAAATATCGGTTAGGTTTGATTTTAAACCGATCAAACTGAATTTTGTAAAATTTTATATTTTCAACATTAAATCTCAATAACAAAAATATAAAAAAAAAACATAGAAATTAAAACTAAAAAATCTTAGGATTTCTTTGATATATATATATATATATATTAGTAATTTCAGTTCAGTTTAGTTTTTTTTTATTTTTTATAAAAATAACTGAACCAAACTGATTAACTGAATTATCAAAATTTATAAATCAAATCAAATTGATTAAATTTTAAAATCAAACTGATTAAACCGAATTGATTTAATTCGATTCGATTTTTCAATTTAAACCAAAATCTACTCACCCCTAATAAGCAATATTGCTAGTCATTTTTAGATACATGAGGTTTTGAATTTTTACCAAAAAGAATAGAAATACCTAGTGAAAAATGCCCGAATCCTGATTCATTGCCGTCATATTCAAGTTTTGCGCAATCAATATATATATATATATATATGACAAATGCTAACTAATTTTCTTTATTTATGGCAATTTTACGTTAAGTACCAATTCATAGATTATAGTTTTGAGCTCTTGAGTACAAGTACACAAGCAAAGAAAAGAAGGTAATAGGAGACTAGGCTACAGAAAATGGGGAGTATTCCTGAGACCATCCTTGTTTCGAGTGACAAAACTATTCCTCTTTTAGGTTTTGGAACAGCTGAATGCCCTTTTGGTGCTTCTTCTTCTGAAACGATGAAAGACTCCATTTTATGTGCAATAAAAACTAGGTTATCGACGCTTTGATACTGTTGCTCTCCACTAATCTGAGCCTCCCTCGGGAAGCAGTATCAGATGCCATACAGCTTGGGCTTCTTGTTGTTACTTGTTAGCATATCTATGCATGACATGGTGGAGCAGAGGAGTGACAAGTAGTCAGTTATTATTATTATTATTATTATTTTGTATTTTAAAAGAGATCAGAATAATATTCAAATTTTTAATTTTATATGCCATAGCCCATGAGATAAATATTTAATTATTAACTCATTAATTAATATAACCAAAGGGTTCCAATTCCAATGTGCATCGGTCATTGCAGTGCAAGTGGCTTTATCATGCCGTTGGATGTATTTTTATTATTATTATTATTATTATTATTAGAATAATGCCGTTGGATTTAATTGAAAATAGAGATTAGTGTAGATATTTGGCTCCATCCCAAATGAAAACAAGTAACACAATCTAATGCAATGTTTTTCTAAGAAAAAAAATTAATGCAATATTTACCAAGGCGTAGGGCAGTATAATGTAATTAAATTCTATATTAAAATTTAATATAAAATTAAATTACATTACATTCTATTAAAAAAATAATTTTTATAATCTTAAATATTAAGGTGAATTCCAAAGCTTATTATTACTTATTCTCAATATTTTTTCCCTTTTTCATACTTTATTAAAAAAATGCATTGTAATATAATAATTTTCTATATTAAAAGATACATTATAATATTATTTGTAACGACCCAGCCCAGCCCAGTCAGTATTGTCCGCTTTGGCCCGTGGGCCTCACGGATTTGTCCCTTGGGAGGTTTCGCTCCCAAAAGCGCTACTTTAGGTGACTTCACATCTATGGCCCAGATTCTCTTCTCCCATTTCCGATGTGGGACGGGCGGCACCTGCAGGCGTTACGTATCGCCGTCCCCACAGTCCGTTACAACCCACCAACTTCCGCTGGGGGCGTCCTCGCACCCACTCGTACTGGAGGGAGTCCGGCTCTGATAAGGTTTTGTGGAGGAGTCAGTCAGTGGAAGAGTACACCTGGGAGTCAGAGCGGGACATGCGTAGCAAGTACCCTTATCTGTTCAATGTATAATCATGTGCTTTTATTCTGCCTTGTGTAAAATTCGAGGACGAATTTTCTGTAAGGGGGGAAGAATGTAACACCCCTGATTTTTTTATATATATTATTATTGGGCTTTGTGTAGGTATCCTCAATTCGCGAAAATTCGACAGTTGTCCGGATCTGTGAATTTCCGGCCAGACAGACCAGCTACCGGAAAAGTCTCCGAATTGGATCAAGGTTTTGGCTTACCCATCATTGTCAGGCATCCCGAGCGCGTTCCCGAAGTCGGAATCGGCAAAGGTAAACCCGAACCTTGCTTTTTCGTAATTTTCTAGTGCTTAAATAGGATTGAAAATCCATAAAATATTCGTGGTAGCTTAGAAAATTACGATTCTTTTTGCAATAGCTTAGTAATATTTCTAAGGACCGCGGGGTAGAGTTTTATAATTTTTAGAGCTTATTTGAGCAGTTTTTGCAAAAATGATCAATTATAAGGACTAAATTGAAATTTTACATATTGTGATGAATGATTGATTTGATGGGCCCAGGAGGGGCTGTGTGATGTGATTGAGTTGTGGATATAGAAGTGTGTTTTGAGCCCTTTTGCAGGTTGGGTAGGTCCTAGGTATAGGGGAGACTCTGCCGGATTTTCGGCACGACTTAGGACGTATTGGGTCTTTTCTTGATTTGTATTGAGTCATTTGTATTAAATAATTGTAATATAATTGTCGTGAGCCGATGCCTTCTTCCTCCGCCCTCGGTGACCATCGTCAAGTCTGTGAGTAAAATATTAATTTTAATTGTAATTTCGATATTATTATATGTTCAGCATGCCCATGCATCACTTATATGCATATATTTATGTAGTTAAACTCTAGGCACGATTTGTGTTGCATTCATAACTGTTAATATGCCATGGATGTTGTTGTGGTAATTTGGAGCAGTGTGCGTGCGTTGGCGTGCGTGTGATGTGGTGTGGACTATGGATAGGACGGGGTAGTCACGGCTTGAGTAATTCGCTGGGACCCGTTCCTTCGAGGGGTAGTCACGGCTTGAGTAATTGGGACCCTCGATTTGGTTATTAAGTGGAAGTCCGAGCTTGAGTAATTGCACCGTTGGATTTAAGAGAGTATAGGGATCACTCCCAATATATTATGATTGATACTACAGGGTGTGTGAGTGCTCCAAATTACCTTTTTGATGTTATGATGTGAAAATGTTGTTGATGTTGCATTTCACTCTACAGGGTGCATTAGTTCTAGATAGTTATAGAGATTATGGTTAAAATTGATATTTTACTCTCTGAGTTAAACGCTCACTCCTGTTCAATATTTTTTCAGGATTTTATTTTGGTTAACTGCTTTTCTCCTCGCAGTCAATTATTACTGTTTGTATAAACTTGTTAAATCTTAGAATTTCCGCATGTGTTAGAAATGTTATTTGATTTGGGTCTGTAAACTAAATTATTATTTTGGGACCTGTAAACTTAATATGCTATGCATGTTGATGGATTGGATGAGGGAGCTGAGCTCCCATTTATTATTATGTTGATGAGTATGTGGAGGGTGAGCTGAGCTCCCCAATTGACTATATATTGTGTTTACAGGTCGGGTGAGTCGAAAACTCCCCGTTGGTAAGTCCATTTTATGGCCGGACTCTGTCCGTTTGTTTTTTTGATATTGGGCCCAAATGGGCCTTAGAGTTGGGTTAATGAACAGTTAGGCTTACTACGGGTCTCGGGGGCTTTAGGCTGGCCCAGGTCCTAGTGCCGGTCCGGCCCATAGGTTGGGTCGTGACATTATTTTTCTTTTTTATTATATATATTGATAATTATTGGCATCGGAGTATCTAGATAAGTAATACGTATACAAGATACTGTTCAATAATGCAAAGGAATACGAATGCTTGGGGTATATCTACGACTACTTCTAGATGCTTTTGCTGATGTTTGAGGTTGGTTACGGTTGCTTTCCCTGCACAAAAGTAAAAGATTAGAGGGGTCATCTTAATACAAGACAAGGAAATTGAGAAAAGGCAAAAGACAAAAAAATTTAGAGTAAATGGTTCAAATAATATTTTATCTAAGGTAGGAAATACTTATATATATATATATTGTAAGAAATCCGATTATATATTAATATGTAAATACTTATGTCAAGTGGGATTAATCTATTAAGCTAAATCTTTACTCGAAGTTAGAATATATCACCTGATAGGATAATTATAACTTCGGTGGGTCTGAAATAATAGCGATTAGAAGTCTAGTAACTGTAAGCTTTGACAAGCTTGTTGGGTAATAGGGAAACGACGCATTGATGGTGTAGTATTCACTTGAGGCTTAAGCTTGACAAATGCTTGGCCTAGTCTAGCACTGCGTTCTCAAATTACATGTCACCTTAGATACATATCTTATTGAATTAAGTTACTAATAGTGTCCATAAAGATAGGTTTCGTAAGTTAGAGATCCTTTCGAGTAGCACTAATTGACTCCTTTAGTTTATAACTAGTGGGATGATTGATTGAGCCTAGAGGCTATTCAACTAGTTGTGCCAAGGCTCTGTCTCGCATATTGTGAACCCATGAAAGGAAGTTAGATGATCAAATGCTTTGGACGACTAATATGTGCTGGGTTTATAATACTCTTATATAGCATATAGCATTTGAGTGGTGGTCAGAAATATGATCCCTTTTGAGATACGTGACACCAATTTAAATAGTCGAGTAATTTATATTGTATCATGCATTATGATAATAATTTTTATAAACAATTAAATTGAAAATTATTTATCACACATATATGTGGAGAGATTTTTATTAAAAAAATAAGAAATTAATTTTCATATAACAAGATATAAATTTAAAGGATGATTATGTATAATTTTTTTCTCTCATATAATTTCATAAAGATAATTAACATTTTTTAAAAATTCAAGGACACGCTTGCAAAAAAAAATCAATAAAGTATATGGAGATTAAAAAATAAACGTAAGAGATAAAAGAGGGAAAGAGCTCCATGGGACGAAATTTGTTTTTATTAATTGTTTGAGATAAACAATAATTTTTTTTAAAAAAATACATTAAAATTTATAAATAAAATTTTAATTTTAAAAATTTTAGAGAAATAACAAAAAGTAATTTTTTAAAAAATACATGGGTAATTTTCCAATTTTAAAAACTTGTGGGGTCAAGCTCCATGTTGTTGGGCCCTTGTCTCCAATTAGAACCAACGGCAATAGAACCGGTGGACCCCACTTCGAATATTTTGCATTTTTGCTGGAAGAGTCATTGTAGACTGATACTGACTACTGAGGATTCCCATTTGAAAAGTCTTGAAAGCCGGCTGTGCACCTTTGATCTGAAGCTTTCTTTTATGTTAATTAATAGATTATAATTTTGAGATCTTGGGTATAAGTCGGCAAGTAAAGAACAGAAACTCATTGGAGACTGGGCTACCTAGAGAAAATGGGAAGCATTCCAGAGACCATCCTTGTTTCGAGTGACAAAACTATTCCTCTCTTAGGTTTTGGAACAGCAGAATACCCTTTTGGTGCTTCCTCTGAGACCATGAAAGACTCCATTTTACATGCAATAAAACTAGGTTATCGACACTTTGATACTGCTGCTCTTTACCAATCTGAGCCCCTCCTCGGGGAAGCAATATCAGATGCCATACAGCTTGGGCTTGTAAAGTCCAGGGATGAGCTCTTCATCACTTCCAAGCTTTGGTGCAGTGACGCTCATCATGATTGTGTCCTCCCTGCACTACATAAAACTCTCAAGTAATTAACAGCAATCCAGCAGTTTTTCCTTAATTCTTTTTCTTCTTCTTTTAAATTATTTGTCTCCTCGTAGATTTGTTCATAACCTCTCACCTCTATCCCAGTGGACATGAACCTACAACCACTTGTTAGAAATCCCAGTTTTCTACTATATGCGACCAAGGTTTTGATGTTTTTTATTTTCTTATGTAGATTAATTCTAATTTGTTTCTGGTGTTATGTCGATAATTACCATTTTCTGGCATTTCCTCATTGCTTTTCATATGTTCTTTAACAGCCTAGTCTTGTTGGTATCCTCATCTATATCAATTTTTTTTTTTCTGAAAAAAAAAAATGGAGCAGGAATCTTAAATTGGATTACCTCGACCTGTACCTGGTTCACTGGCCGGTGAGCGTGAAGCCAGGTGAATATGAGCTGCCTGTGAAGCAAAAGGACCTTATTCCATTTGATTTAAAGTCTGTGTGGGAAGCTATGGAAGAGTGTCAAAAGCTTGGCCTGACAAAATCCATTGGAGTGAGCAACTTTTCAATCAAGAAGCTTGAGACCCTGCTTGCTACTGCAAAGATTCCTCCTGCAGTTAATCAAGTGAGTGATTATCTTGTTGTACTTACTTATAATTGTTATTTGAGAACAAGAAATAAGGATTTATGAATGATTTTGATGGTCAAGGTGGAGATGAACCCACTTTGGCAGCAAAAGAAGCTGAGAGACTTCTGTGAGAAGAAGGGTATACATATTACTGTTTACTCTCCTTTGGGAGCCAAAGGAACTCTATGGGGTACAAACCTAGTCTTGGATTGTAAGGTCCTCAAAGAGATTGCAGATGCTAAAGGAAAAACTATTGCCCAGGTACAAAATTTTTCTACATCTTTATGTATTTGTATATTTATTCTTTTTAGAGGAGCAAATTGATTTTCTAAGGTTTATGGAAAGTATTTGGAGATTTCAAGGATTAATGAGTTAGAAAATAAAATTTTCAAAAACTCTTACTTTAAAAATTAACATAATGAATTAAACACTAGTTTATAACTTTTGAATCTTTCAAAACTTTGCATTATTTTATAAAATCTATTTATAAAAACAGTGTTAGTAAGTTTGCAAGTAGTTAAAGCCCAATCCACGAAGGGAAAGAACAAAGGGCTAAATCCACCTACATAATTAAAGGCCGAAAAGATTGTTATGGGCTTCTCTTTACCAGATCGTATTGGCAATTGGAAAACAGAAGCAAACCATCTGATGTTGTAGTCGCTAATTGAATGTGAAGGTGTGCCTAAGATGGGCTTATGAGCAAGAGGCAAGTGTGCTGGTGAAGAGCTTCAACGAAGAGAGGATGAAAGAAAACCTTGACATATTTGAGTGGAAACTAAGCCAAGATGATTTGCAAAAGATCAATCAAATTCCACAACGCAAAGGGTTTCCTGGTCTTGAATTCATCTCCGATGAAGGTCCTTACAAATCCCTTGAGGAGCTTTGGGATGAAGAGATTGATTTATCTTTAGAATATTTTACCTAATCGGGACTGTCTTTTTGCTTAATTTAAATTAAATGTTGTTTCTAAAGGAACTTTTAATTAATTGCAAAATAAGAGAATAATAATAATAATAATAAAAAAATCTGTAATCCTTTTGTCTCAATAAAAATTGCGTCATTCTATTTTTATTTTTTTTAATTTTTTTTTAATTTTGAGATTTTAATTCATTATTTAATTTGGTTTAATCCTTTGAAGAAAAAGATAATAGAACAAAAGTTTATTTTTTAAACAATTATTATTAAAATTTTAAATTAAAGTTAAGAATATAAAATATAATTAAAATTAATTTTAAAATAAGTCTAAAATAAATATAAAAATTATTCAAAATAAAGTCCAAATTGATAAATTGAATCAAATCAAATTAAATTAATTTTTACCTTAATTCAATTTAATTTGTTATAAATTTCAATTTATTCAATTTTTAGTTTTCGAAATTAAACTGGATGAAAGTTCGTTTAATATAATTTTATTATTTACACGAATTCTATATTTAATATTTTTATATTCACACACATATAGATTCCTCAATAAATTATAAAAAAAAATAAAATTAAGATTTATGTGAGTGAAGAAATTTTTAGTCTTAGTGCATTCAACAATTTATGAGTGATAAAAGCACATAATCTCACTAAAAATGAACATTCCAATTATTTGTGTTAAGTACTCTACTTATATATATATATATATATATATATATATATATATATATATATATATATATATATATATATATAATTAGTACTCTACTTAATTAGTCATATAAACAGGTGATATTTTTGTTTAATTTGGATAGTTTTTATAGTTAGTTTTTTTTTATTATTATTATTTTACAATTTTAGCTTATTTTAAAAGTTTTTTAATCTATAGTTAAAATTGAATTAACTAATGTGAAATAATTTTGATTGTCGGTCTTTGTTATAGTCAATTGACTCAATTTATTTTCATTTTACTGCTTACTAAAAATAGTAAATATATTTAAAATTTAGTTAAGTTTTTAAAAATTAAAGAATCGACTATAATAATAAAAAGAAAATTTTAAATTTTTTATTGTCAGGATTAATTTAACATTTTTTAAAAATTTTGAATAATAAAAATTTGATAGTAAAAAGTATTATATATAATAAGACAGGTATTTCAAATTTTACTTACACAAAAGAAGATATTATTGGTAAATAATTATACTATCTTATTTATTTCAAATGTATAACTAGAATTTAATGAAACTATTTTTTTAGATATTTGTATAGTTTTAATTTAAATCCTTGTTTTAATTTTCTTAGTTTTATTGTCTTATTACGCTTGTTTGAAAGAAAATTTCATTTATTTTAATATTTATTAATTAATTAGCAGAATTTTTTTGTAAAATTACATATACAACTCAACTCAACTCAACTAAGCCTTTATCCCAAAAATTTGGGGTCGGCTATATGGATTCGCTTTCTCCACTCTGAACGATCTTGGGTTAAATTCTAAAAAATGTGTAATACCTCTAGGTCATGTTGTACTACTCTCCTCCAAGTCAATTTAGGTCTACTCTTTTTTTTTCTTTCTATCTTCTAACCTAATGTGCTCTAATTGTCTAACTGGAGCCTCCGTATGTCTACGCTTCACGTGACCAAACTACCTCAATCTATCTTTTCTCAACTTATCTTCAATTGGCACCACTCTTACCTTTTCTCTAATACTCTCATTACGGACTTTATCTAGTCTAGTATGGCCACTCATCCACCTTAAAATTCTCATATCTACAATTCTTATCTTAGATGCATACGACTCTTTCAGTTCCTAACACTCACTACTATATAACATAGCTGGTGCTATAGCTGTACGGTAAAATTTTCCTTTTAATTTATTGGGAATCTTATGATCACATAAAACTCCCGTGGCACGTCTCCACTTCAATCATCCGTCTTTAATCCTATGACTAACATCCTCCTCACATTCCCCATCTACTTGAAGGACTGAACCTAGATATTTAAAGTTATTACTTTGAGGTAATATCACTCCATTCAAAAAACGTGCATTATACAATAAAAAGATACTAGCAACGATATATATATTCCATTTGTTATAATTATAATATTTAAATATATTAAAACAAGTTAATTTTTTATAATAATAATAATAATATATTCATGTAAGGATAAAGTTCAGCGATTTGAGGCGAGGAGATTTTCTTTTAATCCTTTGTCTCATGTAATTTTGGAATCGTATAAGAAAAATAAGGATGTATTTGTTTCTTCATTAAAATTGTTATTGAGAAAATTAATTTTTTAAATATATTAATTTAAAAATATTAAAAAATAATTTAAAATTAAATTTAATAAATTTATTATAAAATATTAAAATAATAAAATATTATTTAATTATTTTTTAATAATATTTAAAATAATATATTTATTTAAAAAAATAATTTCACTTTCTAAACACAATTCCAAGTAAACACCAAGTAAGTACAAGGCGAATTGGGATAGGGTGAAATCAATAGTCATACCCTAATTATTGGACAAAGAAAGGAGCAACATGGAGATCCATTTGCATTATTGATGTAGATTTTATTTCTGTGTCACACGCACTTAACAAAATACACCGTGTCATGTCCTTACCAAAAATAGTTACCCAATTATATACACACCAGCTCCGGTGAGCTCTGGTGTTGGCCTGTGATGTGAGGCTATGACACAACCTCCATGTACGGAGGCATTTAAAAAGCAGCAAGTAGAGAGTCCCTTCAACAGGACTACTTAAAAAGAAAAGTTATTATTCAGTCTCTTATCTCAACAATATTGATTATTTGATTGTTATATTTTAAAAAGTATATTATTTAATTTTTATAATTTATTTTTATTAAATTATTTAATTTTTTATTTTAATAAAATTAATTAATTCTTATATTTTGAAAATATATTTTTTAATAAAAATAAAAATGTCTATAGCTAAATATGAATTTATATTTTTTTAAATTGTTTAAGCATAATCATTAAATTCTTTAATCATTATTTTTGTGTTTTCTCGGTTAAAAAAATATTTTTTGAATTATTATCTTGATTATATAGAGATTTTGGATAACTTATTAATTTTTTTTTGCGTTAACAACTTATATATTTTTCTATCAAAAAAAGAAAAATATAAAAAAAATTAAAGGAGAAAGATATGAGTACAGAATGAAATAAATATGAAGGACAAAAATAAGAAAGCGTGAAAAAGAAATAAGAGGAGGGGATGAGAATTGTATTATTCTATTTCATTTTATTTATTTATTTTTTAATTTTGAGATTTTAGACGGTTATTTGATTTGGTTTGATCATTTTAAGAAAAAGATGTAGAATAAAATCAAATTGAATAGTTTATTTTTTAAATAATTATTATTAGATTTCAAATTAAACTTAAAAATATGAAATATAATTGAAATTAATTTTAAAATAAATTCAAAATAAATATAAAAATTAAATTTAAGATGAATTTCAAACTGATGATTTAAACCGAATCAAATCAAATTGATTTAATTTAATTTTTACCTTAATTCAACTTAATTCAATTTTGTTTCCTATAAATTTCAATTTATTCAATTTTTAATTTTTTAAATTTAATTAAACGAAAGTTTATTTAAACTCCGTTTGTTTCATGAAAAAAATATATTTTTCATATTTTTTAGTATTTAAAACATTCAAAAAAATTAATAAATAAAAAAAAATTAAGTCATTTTTAAAAAAAATAATTTTATTATTTAAAAAAGAAGAAGCCATTTTTTTATTTTTTTAGACTTTAAAAATCTTATTAAAATGTGAAAACACTTATATATACATAAAATGAATGTATATCATTAATTTAATATTACAACCAAATAACTGAAAATTTTTTTATAAAAATAATTTTTGAAAAAATATTTTCTATGAAAAACTTTTTTTCATATACAAATTGTTTAATCTTAATATAATTTTGTTATTTACACGAATTTCTGAGCATATTATGTGCTCAAATATTAAAGTGCTACTCTAACAAACCACAATTTAATATTTTTATTTTCACACATAGTTTCCTCAATAAATTATAAAAAAATAAAATAATTTTAAAATTTATGTGAGTGAAGAAATTTTTACTCTTAGTGCATTCAACAATTTATAACAGTGACAAGAGCACATTATCTCACTAAAAATGAACATCCCAATTATTTGTATTAAGTACTCTGTTTTTTTTTTTAAGTAAGCACCGTATTTAATTAGTCATTTAAACTGGTGATTAGTTTTGTTTAATTTGGATTGTTTTTATTTTTTTTATTTTTAATTTTGGCTCAATTTTAAAAGTTTTTTTTAATCTATAAGTAAAATTGAATCAATTAATATGACATAATTCTAATTGTTGATCTTTATTACAATCAATTGACATATCATATTTTCACCATCAATTTATTTCTATTTTACTGCTCACTAAAAATAATAAATATATTTAAAATTAAGTTAAGTTTCCAAAAATTAAAGATTTGGCTATAATAGAAAAAATTAAAAATTTTAATTTTTTTATTATCAGGACTAATTTAAAAATTTTTAAAAATTTTGAATAATAAAAATTTGAGAGTAGAAAGTATTATATATAATAAGGTAGATAATTCAAATTTTGCTTAATAGATAATTCAAATTTTGCTTAGACAAAAGAAGATGTTTACATCAAAATAATTTATTTATTAATTATTTTTAGATTTGAGATTAATTAAATTAATAATAATAATTATAATAACAATGATAATATTATCATACAAGAAGGTGAGATGTGGCAATCAAAGCCAGCCCATGCAGATGAAAGATTAAAGAGCCAGCAATCAAAATTTGCCAAACTGCAAACCCCACACCCTACACAACGACAAGTTTGATGATTACATGAAATTCAACGTCCAAAATGCCATCTGTTCACATTTCATTGGTTTTAGACTGTACGGACGCATCTCTTCTTAAAAAATTATATAATATTTTCTGTAAATATGGATCATTCTTAAAATGTAAATAATGAAATTCACATAAATATTTTTAGAATATAAATAATAAATTTTATATTATTATGCGAAGACAAAGTGTACGCCCACAATAATCACTCTCTTTTTCCTTACCTCTGATCATCTGTCTTTCGTTCTGTTTCATTTCATTCATTGAAGTATAGTTTTCGCCTACCCATTTCATATTATCTTCATCAGATTCAGATCCTTAGGTTTCATCCATCACAGCCATGGCAGAGAAGGCATGTAAGTGGGTCTTATTGCTATTTTATCTCTTTATCATAATCTCTTTCTACCCACTATTATTTTTCTTATTTTTTGTGGTGGTGGGTTTTTCTTGTTAATTAATTGGATATCTCTCTGGTTTCCATTTCATCCTTGTGTCAGAAACATGTTTCAATCATTCAAATTCTTTTTTGGCTTTATTCATTTGGAAAGTGGGAAGCTGTTGTAAATTAAGTTTATATATACTTTTGCAGAAAGTTACAGTAATGGTGATTAAGGTCGATCTTGGCTGCGAGAGGTGCTTATACAACCCCAGAGCTGTATAGAGGATTATCATACAGGTATTGGATTGAGTTGACCTCACTATCATTCTAAGTTACTTTCAAAACTCTAACCTCCAACTTAATTCCTGAATTTTTCTACACTCTAATTAAAATTATAATCTCAAAAGCTCTTACTAAAATATCATGAAATAATTATAATCAAGTTAATCAATAAAACTTCAATTTCATATTAAATTTCTAATGAATATTTGACAATATTCCCTCTTTAAATTAGACTAAATTTATTATCACAAAACTCAAATCCACTATTCAATAATTATATCAATTTACACAAATTTTCAACTTATATCTTCATACAATTATTAATTCCAACACTTCATACTCAAATCTAAATTAGAATATTCCACAATATATCCATGTCACAAAAAATCTAACTAAATATTTATACTTATTTTCTAAAAATATTTCACAATGATTTAAAAATTCATTAAACACCATATACTCTCTCAAAATAATTTTAATTCCATCAAAATAACATATTCAACTTAACCCAATCCTTAATACCAAAATTGACAATTTATTCATTCAAATTTATATAAAATATTCTAACTATTAGATAAATTCCAAAATTTAACCATACGTGTGAGACATCCAAATACAATAGTAGTAAAAATTTTAACATCAAATTATCTATACATCATGAAATATCAAAATATCTATTAAACCCTTCAAATTTTGAATTTTTTAGAATAACTCTTACTTAGATAACTCATACAAAATAATTTATATATCACAAACCAAAAGTTCAAAATTCACCAAATTTTAACACAATAGCCCCAACATCCTAAAGATCGTCTCTACAAAATTTAATAATTTTCTAAGTATCCTAACTACTTATTTTTCTCAAATTTCAGTAGCTAAAATTTAGAATTTCAAATGCAGACAGCCTATGTTCAATAATTTATTTCTCCAAATTTAATTGTTGAAAAATTACCAAATTTTAATTATAACTTCTACACATATAGACCTCAAATATATTCAATAATCAATGGTGAAAGATGCACAAACTCACCTGGACGGAAGACAAAGTTTCCACCCCTGCTCAACCCCTGTTTCTGCTTCTATTCATCATCTTTCTCCTTTTCTCTCTCTAATTTCTTGCTTTTCAGACTACTCTTCCTCTTTTTCCTTTGCCGGAGTCCATCCTTGCTGGAGATACCTCAAAAATTCAGCCATTTTGCCTTCTTCTTCTTCCCTTTCTTTCTTTCTTTCTTTCTTTTCCTTTCTTCCTTTCCTTTCCCGATACTCCTTTCTTCCTTTTGCTTTTTCTTTTCTTTTTTCTTTTTTTTTAATGTGGCCAACTGTCCCACTTTAAGAGGAAAAGTTCAATTTGGTCCTTGATCTTTCCAAAAGTCCATATTACTCCCAAAAATTCAAATCTTCACTTATAAATCAAATTTCCAAATTTAACTTTCTTCCCAAAACATTATAAATGTTATTTCTATTTCTAACAACATCCATATTTAACATTTTCACAAAAATTGGGGTGTTACACTGACACACTGTGGGAGGGGGGCATGAAGCTAAATATCATCCATTAAAATTACATAAAATATATCAGGTAATGCCCAGAAAAGGTAGTAGAGTCACAATGGTATCACTTAAGTACCACCTCCTTAGACAGCATTTCCTAGACATGCACTTCATACAATCCTAATAGAATCAAACCACTGGTAAGTACCGTCTTCCCATAACACTACCACGGTACTGAGGATTTATGCCACAAAGGCATAGATAGACAGAGTCGCCACCCAGGTAATAACCAGGACATATTCAGTGTTTTTTTCGAGGGTAATGGATGGCAACTTACTCCTTGCAGAGTTTTCACAACTATCATTAACATAGCCCAATGTTTAGGTTCGGGATAGTGGGTATGTAAGGGGAAGGTGTTGGGCACCCCTTACGCCTGGTCTAACCTCATTAATTCCAGTGCTAGTCCTCTACTAATGTTTCTAAAAGTCTTATTTATTATTCCTTTGTTAAACTTCATCCTAAAAAATACAATTCTAATCCTACACACGCAAGTAATTCACTAAAAGGTTGTTGTTTACACACAATTTTCATGCACAAGTAATTCCTATCTATGGGGTTGCTAATTATTTAAATGATATTTACCAGGTGACTAAAATTTATTTATTATTGAGAATTTAATTTACAAACAAATTCAATTTTAAATAACTCTACGATTCTATTTAACATAATTAATTAATTTTCACAAAGTTATCCTAAGGATAATTGAAATAAGTTAATTATGTACATATGTAATTTATTTTAATATCACATAAGACCCAAACAATCACAACCTAATAAAGATTTCTAACATGCAAATTTATTTTATAATTACCAAGTGTTAAATTAAATTTATTTTACATGCCAATGTTAGTTTAATTTACAAACAAAATTAATTTTAATTTACAAAGTATTTATTTAAATTAATTACATGCAAAATTCAGTTAAATTAAAAACAAAATTAATTTTAATTTACCAAATAAAAATTCTATTATTACTACAATTTCATGTCAATGGTTATTCGAGGAGTTTATAGCTATTTACCTGTTGGTAAATGCAATTGCCATTGGAGCAAGCTACCCTTAAAAAAGAGTCTTCTCTTCTAGTATGGCAATGATATCCCTGGCTTACTCCCGTTTAGCTCCACATAAGCTCCACTCAAATGCCCTCTTTGATACTTACCTTAGGGCTACTTACTAATTTTGTTTGTAATAAAAAATAAAGAAACTAAAGAAAATAAAAGAAATAAAGAAAATATTAATAACAATTTACATTGGATTCTAACTCTAGTCTCCTAAAGAGTTAAGATTCCTAATTAGTTACAACTACCAAATGGTCTAAGTCTTCTAACATGATCCAAACACTTCATAACACTCTTGAATTAAAAGAACACTGAAAAATAGATCAAATATCAATTAAAACCCAAGAAAATATAAGAACATGCATAAATATACAATTTTCTAATTCTGGCAGATTAATGGTAGCAAGAAATCTGATTTTTTAAAAATAGTTAGACATGCCTAAAAATCATAAAAAAATTACAGAAGACAGCCTACACATTATACAAGATCATAAAATTTATAAATCAAACAAAACCCTAGCCGAATGGTCTACATAAATCGTAACTTTTCTAAGTGACAGAATCGTACTACTTTTTTATAAAATTCATAACTCAATAACCATAACGGATATAAATGCAAAACCAATTGGAAAAGATTTATAAGATTCTGAAATTAATTTTAGACACTAGATTTACACAAAAATATTAAGAAATAAGGGAGATATGGGCTCCACAGATCGGATATCCTACAAATCGAATTTTATAGGAACTCTAATTTCAAACAGCCATAACTTACAAAATACAAAAACTTTTTTAGATTCTCGACCCTAAAATTAATAGAATTTCGTGAAGAATAGGAATATAATTTTCCTAAAATTTGTACAGATTCAGAAAATAACAAAAACTAATAAAAATACAAGAGACAGAAAACTGAACATGTGCAGAGTTGTGGATCTCCTCAAATTAAACATGATTACATGATCTATATGAACATATAAGATAAATTAAAAACAAATAACATAGAATTAAACATCACATGGCATAGATCTTGGAAAGAAAATAAAAGAACTAACATTTAAGAAATATCACTAGGAAGAAAGAAGAACTAAAAGAATTTTGGATATTATTCTCTTTAATTTTTTTTCCTTTTTTTTATATATTTTTTTGTCTTCTCTTCCACCTCCTTTCTTTTTTCTTTTTTCTTTTTTTCCTCCAGTGGGGTATTTATAGGGTTTTGGGAGAGATGTGTGATAGGGTTTGGAGTCCTAGGGTGATAAAATTCAGATAACTTAAATAACTAGGATTGCAAAATTTGGGTGAGACTGAAATATGGGTGAGGTATTTCAACCAATAAGAAGAGAGGGACAGAGAAAAAGATATTTTCTTATTTTAATTTTTAAAAAATAAATTAAATAAATTTTATTTAAAATTTCTAACTAGGCTTTCTTAGGCCCATGGGGCCCAATTAAACTTAATTAGGTAAATTTAAAAATTACCCATATTAAATTTAAATAAAACAAAATTTTTTTTAAATTTAATTAAATTCACTTCCAAAAAAAAAACATATTATTATTTTTTTTCAAGATCATGCCACGAAATTAATAATTCAGCTCCATGCCTCTAATTACATCTTACAGTCATATAATTTTTTATCATCGGGTTTCCCATAGCCTCAATGCACATACTCATCATAAAATAAGGGTCTACACACACTCGTGCAAACTATAAGCTATGAGACAGTCAAGATTATTTTTCACAGGAAATAATTTTTAACACACCCAATGGAACAAATTCTCGCACAGTGTTAAAACAATAATTTACACTACTGTTCTTCATCAAAAATTAGTAAACAATTTTTGGCATGCCCAGTGGGATAGAAGATCTTACATTTCACTATTATGCAAGTTCTTGATGACCTGTCACAAAATATCTTATATTGATGAAGAAAAACTTGCATCAACTATCGCTAATGCCTTGGAGAAAAGCATAGGAAGGCGAAGGGATATAACCTTTAACAGAATTGATGTAGTAATAAAGAAAATAATTTCTTTTATACAGTTTTTGTTTGATACACTTGTTTTACCAGTTTCAGTACTTCCTGATGGCCAAACTTCTAGGCCAAAGGAATTTAATTTGACATCCAAGAATGCTAAGGAACTCAGAGGGTAGACTCTGTCACAGACTCCCGTGAGTAGTTTTGATGGAAGCCGAGTTTAAAATGATAAAAAGCACTAGCCACCTCATGGGAGAGAGGAGCAGGTGGCTAACCACTTTAGAACATCAATGCAAATCAGTCGTCCTGGCGGCAAGACTGATGTTCCTACCTAGATTCTCAGCAATTTAAACCTTGTCACTCACTTGGGAATTTATCATGCAGAGGTAATTGTAGGTTCTCAAAGTCTCACGACTTCCTCAGCAAGTGCAGATACCCTAGGTAACATTCGACTCTGGAGCAACGATCACAAAGGAACTAATATATCTACAATGCAAATACCTCAGCCAACTGCACCAGTGTCCCAGGTACAAGCACCTTGATCTAGGTTCCTAATATCACAATTTCAATTGATAAGACTTTGGACAAGCTGATAATCTTGTAAGTGATAGAGGGAAAATTTGATCTCTAAGTTCCTCCAGCTTTTACTGCTTAGTTCCTCAGGCCAGAAGAGCCAAAATTGACTTCCAAAGAGTGCCAGAGAACTTAGGGAGCACTAGCTCAAAATCCTCCTGGGAGCAATATTAGAGAAATTAATGCTTCTATGGTTTAGGTTCCCCATATGACAATTCCTGTTGCTTTGTTTCTTAATGTAGCGGTTTTAATGATGCAATTCTATAAGTCTAAATCCATATCTCCTTGTAGAAAATCAATGACATAACACCAAGTATAAAATAGCCAAGGCCGACCCGTGATCTCAACTAGTTGACTTTAGGGCTTTTTCCTAAGGACCCTATAGAAAATGGAATAGACAAAGTCGACATAATGGCTAAAGTGTAAGTGAGTAGGCATTGTTGCAACTTATGCAAAATAAATAGAGGAATAATTGATAAGTAGGCTTCATGGCCACGTTCATTAATAAATAGAAAGCCAAAACAAGGCTTATTATTCAACAAGTACCCAAGTAATTAAATGTATGCTAACTTTATTACATCAAAATATAATGATTATAGCATGCAAGAAAGTTCTTGGAGGAAGCTTGAAGTCAATAGGCAACTTTGGAATAATGCTGAATTAGCAACTCCCTAATATCCTATACCATGCCTGATGAAGAAGCACCAGAGACCTACACTTACATTCTCTGCAAAAACAAAAATAAAAAAAATGAAGTTAGGTACCTGTGAAAAGCACCTGAGAAAATTAGCTCTTCCAATATGCAGCAGTTTTAGGAGACCGCAGGTACTTTCGAGAATCTTAACAAAAGCGGATGAAGGCTAAGCACCTACCTGTAGAGGTACCAAGTTCTAGAGGTACTTGCGAGGGACCTGCAGGTTAACAAAGGTACCTGGTCAGTAAAGATTTAGACAGAGTCTCCTTTGCAATACAAACATATAGAAAATTGGCTTTTCAAAATTTAGCCAATTTTCAGCACAACAATCAACACAACTTACAGGAGAAGCACATAATATAAAATAGAGCAAGATTCATCTAGTAGGCACAGAAGTGATAGAAGTACTTGCACCAGATGCTGGTACTTAAATGCGAAACCCTACAACAAAGGAACTAAATGTGAGGTACTGTAGCAAGGGAGCTAATACCCGGGGGAGTTGTTAGGTACTTGAGTACCAACAGGTAGCTACGAACCAGAAGGAGAATCTAATGCCATCTCTACTAGCACAAATAATAAGGGATATGTCAAATATGCATTCCTAACAACAATTAAGCAAGAAACACAGGTACCAATATGCAATTCAATACACAAATGCTTATGATCATATTGCAGTAAGTGCAGGTACCTGAGCATCAAACAGGTACCTATGAATTTCTCAAATCCAATAAAAATCAACAAGACCCATTAAAGTATTTGATTACTCCACAACAAAATTAGCGTCAAAAAGGAAATATAAGGTTGGATAGTTACCAAAATCAAGAGCAATAAATGTAGAAATGAAAAAATAATGTCGTGAAGGAAAATGACAAAATCTTGCAAATCGCCGACAAGGAGTGCTAGCCAGTATTAGAGTAGCGCCAATGATGAGAACTGAACTAGTGAAAAGAAGGATCGATGAAGTGAACCAACGACTAAGAATGGAGGATAGAGGATCGCACGATGATTGATTGGCTGAAGCTAGAGTTGAACGGTGGAGCAGTATTGTGCCGATGAGACAAATCGAAAGGAAGGTGGTCGATGATTAACAAAGAAGCAAGCCAGACAATGGCCGATGACCAGAGCAGGAGTTGAAAGGCGAGGAATGGGTAAGCACATTGAATGGGAAAAGAGAGAAAGAGAGAGGAAAGATGAGAGTGAAATTGCTTTTAAATTTAATAATTATGAAAGAGTAGAGAAAGAAAGAGGTAAAGTAATATGAGATTGGTTCTAAGAGTCATTAATACTGTGGGAAAGAGTGATTTGCGGTGGATAGAATACTATTGAAAGATGGACTCATGGAGATAGAATTAATTTAAAATTCAAAATGCCTAAGAAAAGGATAAGAGATACCGCAGAATCTGTTACAAATTTTGAACAGTAAGGAGATAAGCTAAGTCCAATCTTTATCCACCAAGAATGATTTAATCAATCAATCTAGGTGGGATAGGTAATTGTTCACACTAAAATAATTAATTAATATATTAATTAATTTTAGGCCTAAGAATTAATTAAATTAATTCTTTGTGAAATTAATTTAATTAATTTTATTTTATTAATTTAATTAATCTATGGCTTAAAGTAATTATTGAGTAAATATTTGAAAAGTTATTAGATGATTATTTAAAGATGAGAGAGTAACAGCAGTTCCAAGTAGTTTCAAAGAATAAACATGTAACAGTTGGTAACTGCAAAATGTGAAAAAGTATCTTCTACAGCCTTCCACGTACCTGCAATAAGAGCTATAAGAATCAGATATGCAGCAATGTGAAAAGACCCAACACCCCAAACAATCAGAACAACTCAAATTAAATAGCAACTTAGACTCTAGTAATCTTTTATCTTTATCTGTCTTTTATTTTCCAAACTTTCGCATTTAATTTTAAGTCTTGCATTTCCTTTTCAATTAATCAATCAAAATATTCAATTCTAGATCACTTACTTTCAATTATTTATGAGATTGATGAAGCTACATACAATAGAGTTAGTTCCTACAGTCATTTAGTTTAGATATTAGAACAAATTATGAGATATACTCAGTATCTAGTACATCCATACAAACTATAAATTGTGAGATAGCCAAAATTATTTTTCGGAGGAAACAGAAGATACTATTGATAAATAATTATACTATCTTGTTTGTTTCAAACATATAACTAGAATTTAATAATTTTTTTTCTAGATGTTTGCATGGTTTTAATTTAAATCTTTATTTTAATTTTATTAGTTTTATTGCCTTATTACACTTATTCGAATGAAAATTTCATCTATTTTAAGGTTTATTAATTGATTAGCATAATTTTTTTTGAAATTACATATAAAGAAAAATAAATTACAAGTAAATATAAATGAGTACAGACAAACAATGTGCAATACATAATAAAAAATATTAATTATAATAAATATATATTAATATTTTTTAATAATAATAATAATAATAATAATAATAATGTACTGATAAAGTTATGCGATTTGAGGCAAGGAAATCTTCTTTTTTTTTTTTCCGAGGACGCAAGGAAATCTTCTTTTAATCCTCTGTCTCACATAATATCGGAATCGGCTGAAAAAATAATAAGTTGGTACAAGACCAATCGGGATAGGGTGAAATCAATAGTCACCCCTAATTATTGGACAAAGAAAGGAGCAACATGCAGATCCATTTGCATTATTGATGTAGATTTTATTTCTCTGTCACGCGCACTCAACAAAATACACCGTGTCATGTCCTTACCAAAAATAGTTACCCAATTATATACCCACACACCAGCTCCGGTGTGAGGTTGTGACATGACGTTGATTGTATGGAGGCATTGAAAGCGGCAAGGAGAGGGTCCCATCAACAGAACTACTTAAAAAAGAAAGTTATTGTTTAGTATCATATCTTAGCAATATTAATTATTTGATTTTATATTTTAGTAATATATTATTTAATTTTTATTTTTTATTTTTAATAAATTATTTATTCTCTTTAATATTATTTTAATTTCTATTTTAATAAAATTAATTAATTAATCATCATATTTTAAAAAATATAATTATTTAATTTTTTAAATTTTAATAAAATTAATTAATTAATATTTATATTTTTTAAAAATATTTTTTAACAAAAATAAAAATTTTCCTACATAGTGATTAAATTTAAATTTGTATTTTTTTTTAAATTATTTAAGTGTATCCATTTAAGTTTTTAGTTATTTTTTTTATATTTTTTATTAATTTTTTTTAAAATTATTATCTTGATTATATAAAGATTTAAAAAAATTTATTAATCTTTTCACATGCTATGCCATTTGCTGATTGTCTTTATTTTGGAGACGGAACTGAATTATTTGTAAAAGAATCGGTGCAAGTTGCCTAGAGGTGTGCAAACGGTCGGTTCGATTTTAAATCGAACTGAACCGATAAAATCGAAAATTGAAAATCGAAAATTTTAAAAATCGAACCGAATCGATTGATATAAGAAAATCGAACCGAATCGAACCGATAAATTTCGGTTCTATTCGGTTTTAAACCGATAAAACCGAAATTTATAAAATTTCATATTTTTAACATTAAATCTAAATAATAAAAACATAAAAACAAAAAAAAAGAAGAAATCAAAACTCAAAAATCTTTAGGTTCGGTTCGGTTTTCTTTGATTTCAGTTCGGTTCGATTCAATTTGATTCGATTTTTTTTTATTTCCTATATATATTAATAATTTCGGTTTGGTTCGGTTTTTTTGATTTTTTTATGAAAATAACCGAACCGAACCGATTAATAGAAATTATCAAAATTATAAATCGAATCGAACCGATTAAATTTCAAAACCGAACCAATTGAACTGAATTAATTGGTTCGGTTCGATTTTTCGATTTAAACCGAAAACTGCACACCCCTAAAGTTGCCTGTGTCACGGAGTAAGGAGTCTGCTGACCTCAAACTAGGAGTGGAGAACTTCCAAATCGTTACACCTGTCACAGGCCAAAAGATGAGCACAATTGGCAAGTCTCAATATCCATTTGCCAAATAAAAATAAAATTTTTTTAAAAATTACAAATTTTCTAAAATTATATATAACTAAAACAAATAACTTTTTTATTGGTAGACTAATTTTATCCTTTTTATTTTTTTTTTATTTTGCAGAAATTTAATAATTTTAAAATTATAACATATTAAATAGCAGTATATATATATATATATATATATATATATATATATATATATATATATATATATATATATATATATATTCAAATTATTTTCCTTTTTAAATTTTGATTTCAATTTTAATTTTTTGAAATTATTTAATTATTATTAAAAATAATTTTATTTACAATATAGTGAATTACATTTTATTTTATCTGTTTTGATCTTTTATTTTCAATATCTTAATTTTTTAAAATATTTTTTATTGTTAAAAGTAAAAACTTTCTTTTCAATTTTTCAATGATATATTTTGAAATTTTTTGAAATGCTAACTTATTATTATTTCTTCCTTTTTTAATTAGTTGAATATTTTAAACTAAAATAAATGAGTCCACTCAAGTCATTTAGATATTTTATTTATTAATTATTTATTAATTTATTTTAAACTTTAAAACATATGAATTCAAATTAATTTTTTTTCTTTTTTTTGTTATTATCATTTTAATTTTTTTATTATTTTATTTCATTATTAAATTTATATTAGTTATTATTATCGATAATTTTATTTTATGATATAATGACTTTTACTTTATACATTAACATTATATAAATGAAATATCAAAATTCCATATTATGTTATTAATCGATTTTACTAATATCACTTACACCACCTTTTTCTTTTTATAAGCTACTATTTTAAAACAGCAATATAATTATTATTATGTAAAAAATATTAAAAAAAATAATATCTATAAAAATTTTCATAATATTTATTTAGAGTTATTCAGTATATTAAATATAGAACTGAGCATTTAGTTCAAACCAAACCGAACTGAATTATTAAAATTAAATTAACTAAATTATTATATTTTAGAAATTAAACTAAAATAAAATGAATAAAAAAAAGAATTGAAGCAAACCATTTTATTTTGATTTGGTTCGATTCAAACTGATCAATTTTTAAGTTTTGATTAATTTTTTAATTTAAATATATTTTTCAAATTATTTGGTATGATTTTAACCTTTATTTAAACTTAATAACCATTAATCAGTGAAATTAAATAATTTTTATATATAATTAATAAACTCTATATAAAAATGAATCAATTTAAAATTAAATAAAGTAATTTGATTCAATTCGGTTCAATTAATTTTATTCTCTTTAAAACTAAATCAAATCAAAATAATTAAAAATTTTAAAATATAAAATTAAATTAAACTAAATTATCTTAAAAAGTGAATTAAATTATTAAATTAATACTATTTAATTTAATTTATTTAATTTAAATTAAATATTATTTACTCATAATTAGATATATAAATTTCTTGCAGTCTTCTGGGGCTTGTAACTACACTAGGGGAGCACTTTTACTGTTCCTAATAAAAAACAGTAAAAGTACTCCCTTACCCCTCCCTTTCTTTTCAAATCAAGCTCACTTTTATTTTTTTTTTAATTTATTTATTATATTATTATTATATTATATTATATTGTTACACTAAAAGAGGGAATATTTTTACTATTCCTACGAAAGAACAGTAAAAAAAAGTACTCCGTTACCCCTCCCTTTCTTTTCAATTCAAGCCCCCTTTTACCCTTTTCTTTTTTTGATTTGTTTATTATATTATTATATTTAGAAGAACAGTAAAAGCACTCCTTTACCCCTCCTTTCTTTCCAATTCAAGCCCACTTTTACCCCTTTTTTTTAATTAATTAATTAATTTATTATTATTATTATTCTAAAAAAGGTAAACAGTAAAAGGTTGATTTGTCTCTACTTATTATATTATTATTATTATTTTTTTTTTAATTTTTATTTTAAACTATTCTTTTTTTTTGCTTTTTTTTTCCTTCGTGGGTATAGCAAATGGTAATTTTTTTTTGGTGCAAACTTTTTTATTTTAATGAGTACAGCATGGCAATAGAAAATGGAATGATAAATAGTAAAAATAATATATTTTTATTTTATTTTTTTTTGCAGCTTTTATTCATTAATTTAAGAGGATTTATTTTTATTTTTTTTATTATCATCATTAATTACAAATATAATTATGTATATTATTTTATTTATATATAAAAAATAATGTCTTTAAATTGTTAAGACGTATATAGGAATTTTTTTTACTTTTTTCTTATTACCATCATTAATTACAAATATAGTTATGTATATAATTTTATTTGTATATAAAAATGTATATATATATATATATATATATATATATATATATATATATATCAATTATTGATAAATATGATGTCAATCCCTAGCAACGCGCAGGCAATCATACTTGTATAAACTAAAAGTTTTAAACATCCAAAAATCTCACATTATTTTATAAAATTTTCTCATATTTTTTTTAATTCAAAAAATTCAAGCCATAATAATTAATTTCTATACGTTCTAAATTAAAAAAAAAAAAAAAAAAACTTGCTTGACCAATATCCCCTTATGGGAGACAAGAAATGCATATTATCATATAATAGCTCGGATTGGAGTAAATGGAATGTAATCACTTGCTGATATAAAACATGTTTTTGCTTTCACAATTAAAGCACGTGAGGAGGAGCAGAGGACGATGAAGCGATAAACTGAGAAATTTTTCAAATCAGGGTATTGGAAAAAAAAAAAAAAAACAGGGTAAAAAGAAAAGTAATTTCGAAATAAGAGTTTTCAACTCATTATCAGTCAATTATAGTGGCAAACAATGAATTGAGAGATTGTTCGCCACTATAAATGGCGAACAATGATATTCATGCTTTTTTTATTATTTTTTACATTCAAAATTCAATAAAAATATTTTTACATATCACAAAATTATGAACAAATTATTTTTGGATTTCTTGTAATATTTTTAATTTTTCTAATGTGAAAGTTTTTATTTTTAATGCAGACATAAGTCGGATATAAAAAAAAAAATTATTTTAAGGTGTTTTACTTCTAAAGTCATGAAAAAATATGTTTACAAATAAAAATATTTTTTTTCATAATTTTTGATATATAAAAATATTTTAAATAAATTTTGCATGTAATTTAAAAAAAAATTACATGAACAAGATTAAAACTCAAATTTTTTTTTTCCGTCACCCCAATTTTGTAAAATTTTTTTTCCTATTACCATTACCATGATTTGAAAAATTGCCCTAAATTAGTTTGCAGACAAGGATTTGGATCTAGTTATTCCCCTTTGTTGTGTAGGTTGCTTGGCGATGCCAAAACTTAGTGATGTGCTCGCATGGCGGTTTTTCCTTCTTGTTTCTTGGTGGATCCTGTATCTGCCCCAATTTAAAATTATACGATGAGGAGAATTTCAAATCCCATTTCTAAATTTTTCCTTAAATTTAATTTATTATAAATTTAAAATATATAGATAAATTATGCACTTAATAAATAAATCTGGCGACACATATTGCATCTTGAATCATAATCAACCTACGATTCCCAACGGGTCATTATTATCGAGGCCCACCCCGCACAAACATTATCTCAACTTTTCATCTGTGTTGATGATCATTACTTTGCCTGGAACTAGTTAATTAAGAATAATTTTGGTATATATATACCATGCAGGACATGCAAATGCAGCCATAGGAACCACCAGATGTTGATCTGACGGTAGTTTCTACTCCACATATGGGTCCCAAATGCAACATTTTGAAGGTCCACCAGACAGTTTCACCATTCCCGTACTCGTTGCAGGTTGGCAGTGTATTTTTTTTTTTTTTTTTTGACAAAAGGGGAGAGAAGCAAACAGATTACATTGGGCAAAGAAATCCCGCGGATATCATGAAAAAAGTAAGCCACTGATGCTGTAGGAAGATCCTTGAGGAGCTGCATACCAATAGGAAGAGTCCCTCCAAAATGAGCCATTCAATAAGCACACATGTTGTCTTCCCTGTATGTATGCATGATTCTAACAGTCCAATCTCGAAAGAGCAACTCTTTAATGCCACTGATTAGTCCCGCGTAAATATTAAAATCAACATGCAATTTTCTTTCTTTGATTGCCACAAGCGTGTTATTTTCTGGGCTCCATATATTTTTTTTTGGTTCAGTCATTCTGTTACTTTCATAACCATACAGATAAACTTATGGATGACATTTGCATATCTGCTCTGTGGAAGGGCATGGGAATGACGGTGCTCCTTAGAGAGATCAGTATTGCATTTCTTTCATAGTTTCTATAATTATTTTTTAAAATTACTGTTTTTTTTTGAAATATCTTGGGTATCCCACCCTCTATTTTAAGGTTAGATGAAAAATTAATTCATTCAAATTAGGGTAAAATTATGCTAAAATCCCCTTTATGAATAGGACTCCACTACTCAAACATGTATCTAAGCGTGGAGTATAAAAGCACCTTACAACTCAACCAACCCTTCATGGATTTTTTTATTTTCAAATGTCGAATACCTTTTGACCAAACCTTTTGATCCTTTGGTGCGAGCCATATTATTAGTTCCCTTGCCAATCTGAGGAGTCTTTAGGTTTGTACTATCTTTTGGTTCAGACACCATGGCGGGCAGTCTTGTATCACGTGGCAATCAATCTCCATTAGCCGCCCTAAAAAGACCAAAGAACCCTTACAATTAGCTAACTATAGAACCAAAGGCTATTTGCTGAGCAGCTATGTGAACGCATAAAATTCCAGTAGAAGTAGTAAACTTCTATCCAAGGTAGCTAAAGAGAACAGTGTAAACATTCATAAAGGTGTTATGATTAATTATGTGTTGTTTGTTTGTGAAATATGAGCAAACATGTGGCGCAAGTAAAGAGAGTAGCTTAAGCATTCGTAAATGTGTTTATGATCAATGATGGTTGTTTGTTTGTTTGTGTGTTTGTTTCAACTGTTATGGGTAAGGCAATAAGATCAAGATCATTTCCATGAGTGTAAAGCTGAAGTGGCAAACAAACGTCAAGCTAAGGCGGCTGCCACTGCAAGCCAATATCAGCAGTTAGCCGATCGAGGCCAATTTTGTCAGCAGGGGTTGCAATAGAAAAAAAAACAAGGAGGCAAGGGAACGGCGCCGTTTTGTTTTAATAGTCATGGGCATGACATCACGGATGAAAACGGGAAGAGAACATTTGCTTAGCTGTGGACCCCACACAGCACTCAAAATAATTATCCAACCGTTGTAAAGCCATGTAAATAAACAACAATAGACAAATCAATAATTTTACAACATCAAAATCACCTGAATTTCTTATAGTTTTTGAGTTTCTCAGCATAAATACACAAGCAAAGAAAAGGAACGAATAGGAAACTAGGCTAGGCTAGAGAAAATGGGGAGCATTCCAGTGACGGTCCTAGTTTCAAGTGACAAAACCATTCCTCTCTTAGGTTTTGGAACAGCTGAATACCCTTTTGGTACTTCCTCTGAGACCATGAAAGACTCCTTTCTCCATGCAATAAAACTAGGTTATCGACACTTTGATTCTGCTGCTCTTTACCAATCTGAGCACCCCCTTGGTGAAGCCATATCAGATGCCATACAGCTTGGGCTTGTAAAGTCCAGGGATGAGCTCTTCATCACTTCCAAGCTTTGGTGCAGTGACGCTCATCATGATCGTGTCCTCCCTGCATTACATAAAACGCTCAAGTAATTAACAGCAATCCAGCAACTTCTTCTTCTTCTACTTTAAAATTTTTTACTTCCAGATAGATTAGTTCATAACCTACGACCACTTGTTAGAAATCTCAAGTTTCCACTATATCCGAATAACGTTTGGATGTTATTTATTTTATATTTTATATTAATTCTAATTTGTTCTTGGTGTTATTTACTATTTTGTGGCATTGCCTTACTGCTTTTCTTATGTTCTTTTAACAGCCTTGTTTTGTTGGTATCCTCATATATATCATTTTTTTTCTTTAAAAAAAATTCAAGCAGGAATCTTAAATTGGATTACCTTGACCTGTACCTGATTCACTTTCCTGTAAGCGTGAAGCCAGGTGAATATGAGCTGGCTGTGAAGAAAAAGGACCTTGTTCCATTTGATATAAACTCTGTGTGGGAAGCTATGGAAGAGTGTCACAAGCTTGGCCTGACAAAATCCATTGGAGTGAGCAACTTTTCATGCAAGAAGCTTGAGACCCTGCTTACTACCGCAAAGATTTCTCCTGATGTTAATCAAGTAATTATCTTTTTGCTCTTGATTATAGTTGTTATTTGAGAACAAGAAATAAGAATTTATGGATGATTTTGGTGGTGAAGGTGGAGATGAACCCACTTTGGCAGCAAAAGAAGCTGAGAGACTTCTGTGAGAAGAAGGGTATACATATCACTGCTTACTCTCCTTTAGGAGCCAAAGGAACTCTATGGGGTACAAACCAGGTCTTGGATTGTAAGGTGCTCAAAGAGATTGCTGATGCTAAGGGAAAAACTATTGGGCAGGTACAAAATTTTTCTAAACATATTATGTAATTGTAAATTTATTCTTTTAAGAGGATTAAATTGATTTTCTTACGCTCGACTTGAAAAAGGTAAAGTATCATAATTTTTAAATTTTAATTTTTTTAATTATTTGAGAGAAATTAAGTTTAAAATTTTATAAAATCTCATTATTTTTATAAAATCTCTTCTGAACAGTGCGTTAAGGACAAACAAAAAAACTAATCATTTTGAAAGTAGTTAAAGCCCAATTAATCCACGAAGGGAAAAGTCATCCACCTACAAAGATAAAGCCCAAAGAGATTGTAATGAGCTTGTCTACCACACCACATCATATTGGGAATTGAAGAAAAAAACAGGAGAAGGGCTTGCTCTTGTTAAACAAAAAAAATAATGATAATAAAAAACCAACCTAAGCAAACTGTAATGTTATTGTGGCTAATTGCATGTGAAGGTGTGCCTGAGATGGGCTTTTGAGCAAGGGGTAAGTGTGCTGGTGAAGAGCTTCAACAAAGAGAGGATGAAAGAAAACCTTGACATATTTGAGTGGAAACTAAGCCAAGATGATTTGCAAAAGATCAATCAACTTCCACAACGCAAAGGGTTTCCTGGTCTTCAATTCATCTCCGATGAAGGTCCTTACAAATCTCCAGAGGAGCTTTGGGATGAAGAGATTGATTTATCTTAAAAAATATTTAATTGGGTAATGATAATTGGGACTATGTTTTGCTTTATGTTAAATTAGATGTTTTTGAAAAATCTTAGTATGGCTTGGTAAAATTATAATAATTTTATTAAGAAGTGTGTATTGTATCTGTCTAATGTATGTTGTTTCTATAAAAAAAAAAATATAATAAGAAAAGTCTGTTGTCCCTTTGTTTTAATTTTCTAACCTCAATTTTAGTAGATACAGAAACAATTTTAATATTGTCAAATTAAATTTCACTAATTTCAATTATTTACTTCTATTTCATTGTTTAAGTTTTCTTTGCTTAATGAATAATAAAAAATATTTTGTTTTAAATTTGCTTATGATGTATCTCTTAAAATATAGATATATACTTTAATAGTGTAAATATGAATTTCTTCTGAAGATAAAAATGTAAATATTAAATTTAAATTAACAAACGGATTATCCCAAACCTTCGTCAACACACACAAATATATATATATATATATATATATATATATATATATATATATATATATATAATAACAATTTTATTTTAATAATTCTTTTTTTAATATGTTATTTTTTTCCAATACAATCAGGTATATATACATTATGCTCAATGAATAATAAATAATATTATTCAGAAACTTCCCATTCAATATCGCTTCGTTGATTATATGTATGAATTATTACTTTTTTAATAATAATAATAATAATAATAATAATAATAATAATAATAATAATAATAATAAAAGCATAGGCCAACTCTGCCAAAAACAGAGATTATCATCTTCTTTCTTCTCAAGCAGAATATTTGTTCCCTTAGCTATAGTTCAACTTTGCCAGAAAAAAAATTTTCCTCTTTCATTCAAGCTTTTCTGCTCTATATATATTATTCTTGGACGGACCATAAATATAACAACAGTTTTGATCTTTGAAGTTTGGACTATACTACTCCTGAAAGGAATAAGAAAGGACGTCAGAGAGTCTCATTTATCAGTAGGTTCATCTACACATTTTGGACTACACTATATCATCTATCAGTATGTTCATCATACATTTTTTTTTTTGAAAAGGTAGAATTCCATTATTTAGTTAAATTGAAGGTTACAAGGCCTTGGTCCAACACTCAAGCCCAAATAATAAAAGGCTCAAAGTCCACATTAAAAATCAATACTAATTGAGTAAACCTGAAATACAAAGCAAAAGAAGTTACCAGAATTAAAAAAATAGTTAACTAAATATAATGATATTTAGTAAATAATTTTAGTTACTAACTAACTTTGAGATAAACAATACTTGATTGTCGCTATCAATTACTAACTAATTATTTTTTATCGATAATTACCTCCTAAATATATAGTCAATAATATACAAAATTTAGTGAGTAATTTTATCGCCGAACCTTAAGGTAGGAAGATAGTTGGTCACTTTTTGCCTACAAATATTTAGTCGATAATTACCTACTAAAAATATAGTCGGTAATATGCAACATTTAATTGGTTATTTTATCCCCAAACTTTATAGTGAAACAAAAGTTAGCTACTATTTACCAACTAGATGTTAGTTGGTAATTACGTACTAAAATTATAGTTAGTAATATGTAAATTTTAGTCGAAAATTACCTATGAATTATATAGTCGATACTATGCAAAATTTAGTCAGTAAGGAAAGGGAATTACTTACAATTTACTTATTTAAATTTAGTTGATAATTCCTGACTAAATATTTAATATTACCGACTATAATTTGTTTAGTCAATAAATTATCAATTATATTTGAATTTTACAAAATATTTACATTAGACGGTAATATTTTGAATTATTTAAAATTTATTTACCTACAAGAAGGATAGTAGCTAAATTTTATAAATTATTTTTTTGGCATGTTAATTACCTATTATTTTTTTATAATTTTTTTAAACTTTTAAATTTTAAAATATTTTATAATTAATTTGAAAGTTAATAAGTTAATAATAATAATAATAATATTATTATTATTAAAATCCAACAATAAAAATAATTACTAAATATATCAAATTAAATATTCATATTTGTAAAATACAGCATACTAAAGTCCAATAAGCCAAATATAAAATTTGAAACCTACAATTTTATGGAGATGGAGGTGTTAATAGGCCTCTGACTAGTCTCATCATCTCCTTTGTCATAGAGCTTCTCATATGTTCCATATTCGTCCCCATTTGCAACTTCAATTGATCTATACGATCTGTCATAGTTTGCCTCTTATCCTTAAGCTGTTCCTCCAACTCTTTTATTCATTGTTGTAAAAGCAGCATTTTGACTAAAGCTTGATGAAGAAGCCCGACTCGAAGATGTTCCAACTGAAGAGTAAAAGGTAGATGATTCAGATCCAAGACCATACACCTTTCGTCTCTTCTTGCTGCCTTCGATAACATCCAAGTAAAGTAGGTTCTCGCCGATGTTGTCAGGTGTGGTTTGTGTTAGCTCCTCCCTCCTAACTACTATATCGTCCTATGTAATAAAAAAAATTAAAACCAATTATAATTCATTTATCATATAATACAATAAAAAAATAATTGTGGTGAAATAAATAAAAGTGTACTGTACATGTATCTCCTTAGATTTTTTGTCTACAAAAGTCTCCTTGTCATGCTTTCGGGTGTGAGTGTGGACAAACAATTCAATCAGAGTTGGCTTTCAACCCAATTCTTTTCCCTGAACAAAAGATAAACAATTTTCATAAACTATTATTTTATGTATATATATAATAAATTATTGAAATTTATTATGAAATTAAAATAAAAATGGACAGAGTTTTTCTTATATTTTGACATTTTACCCTATCATAAATCAATAAAATTCTCACAATTCAATCACACAGCAATTATTATGAAATTAAAATAAAAACGGACAGAGTTTCCCTTATACTTTGACATCTTACCCTGTCAAAAATCAATAAAAATCTCACAATTCAATCACACAACAATCCACAAAATTTTTCATGACAATTTCATCATATTTCTATCAACAATCATATATGCCCATGTCCTCATAATTAAGGGAATATATATATATATATATATATATATATATATATATATATTTCTGAAGAAACTTATAGAAAATTTGAGCAATACTGGAATGAACCTGAGGTCATTCAGAGGTCAGAGCTATATTCTAGAAATTGCCACGATGTTGCAAATGCTCCTGGATCATCTACCCACACAGGCGGATCCATAACATATGCTGAATGATCAGATCGGATGCTTACCAATTTATCTGACCATTCAGCATATATTATGGATCCGCCTGTGTGGGTAGATGATCCAGGAGCATTTGCAACATCGTGGCAATTTCTAGAATATAACTCTGACCTCTGAATGACCTCAGGGTCATTCCAGTATTGCTCAAATTTTCTCCAAGTTTCTTCAGAAATATATGAGGGCTTTTTCCTAGAATTTTTCAAATCAGTCATCACGTCCTTATAGCGTTTGACTACCTTTAATCTCCATGCATCCTTTATCACTGCTTCATTAGAGGAATCCCAAAAGTTTTTTTTTTGGGAAAAAAAAAGAATATTTATTTTTAAAGATTAATGTATATTGAAATATGAAACAATATAAGAAAAAAAAATGATGTTAACTTAAATTCTTCCTAGTAAAAATCTATTGTCTCTTGCGAAACAGCCTTCCAGTTGACACCATTAGAGTTGATACGCTACTTAAAAGTATTTGTGATCACACGAGCACACCTAGAACCATCCGATAAGCTAAACACATAGAAAATGTTTTTAGTAAATGGTACATTTGCAATGCATAGCCTTGATAAATAAATAAAATAATTATTTTACACACTTTCCATTACGAAGTTCTAGTTGCCTTCGCCTTAAAGAATCAATCTCTATTTCAATTGATGGATGAGAATCCTGTGAGCTAACAGTTGTAGACTCCTGTAATGTCTCTGGTGTAGTCTCTTGGCTGACAACTGGTGTGTCGAACTGCACCCAATGTTGTGACTGAGGTGTTGAAGGCTCGCCTCCTTCAGATGGCAGAAGTGTTTCTGTGTTAAAATCATGAGAAGCAGATGCTTTGTGTTTACTCCTAACCATATCTACAAATTAAATAAACATGATAACAAAAATTAATTTGCAATAAAAATTATTTTATTCCTACCAAAAATCCAGCAGAACCTCCCCTTAAAATTGTACTTTTCCAAAATTTCAACAACACAACCTGCAAAAAAAAAAAAAAAAGGCCATCTTGGCCTGCACATTTACTATACATATCTCCTTTTCACAAGCAATTCATAAAGTTGAATTATAACATAATAGACATGAACAGTATTATAATATCAAAATCATTAAGTTAAAGTGCATTGAATAATAATATAACAAATATAAGTTACAATTAAATTGAACATTGCTTTTAAAATATTTGTAATTCAACAAAATCACAAATGATATTGGCAAAAAGTAACATATTTCATAAATTTATACATCTATAATTTCACTGTCCATTATAATATAATTTATTCACAATCATCATCATATTCATGAAGTTCTTCTTCATCTTCTTCATCGCTTTTAGATCTGTATTGTCTAGTAGTTCCTCTTCTTCAACAACTATAAGCTCTAGTGGTTCACCACTTGGATTATCTAAGGGTGCAATTTGTTCACCTCGTACTTCTATATCAATTTGCAACACTTCAACTACCTCATTTTGAAATGCTTGGTTAGACATTTGCTATATTAAATTTGTCTGAGGCATGATAATAATGGAACTAGGCTTTACTTTACATACTGCATACCAGTCAGTCTTGTCTCGTCTTAAGCTAGGATAAGGGAGGTAAACCACTTGTTCAGTTTGTGAAGCAAGTATGAACAGTTCATATTTATTTAATCTTTTTTGATGATTGATATCCACTAAGTTATATTATTTGTGAACTTTAATATCGTCATCCAGAGTTAGATCAAACCATTCACACTTGCAAAGAATAGTTCTTTTTATTAGTAACATAGGATACTCTATTTGAACTACTTCTTTTAAGATACCATAGTAATCATTAGAGTTGTCACCATATGTTGAACCCCTAATGTAAACTCTGCAATTCATCGTAGATCGATTAGCACCATGACTGCTTGTGTGAAATCTATAACCATTTATAAAATACACAGGATGTGATTTCACACTTCTTAATGGTCCCTCCTTTAAATTCATAATGAATTTATTCTCAATGTTTGAACACCTTGCTTGATAAGTTGAAGAGAATTGAAATCATTATTATTACATACTACATTATTTGAAGCTTAATAATTAAATTAGTTAGATAAATTGATTTGAACCAATTTGCAAATCTGTTTTCTAATGCTTCATCAATTTTTGCGTCACTAATATTACGCGATGTATGTCACAACTCAGTCAGGAGCAAACTACAAATATAATTAAATTGGGCTGATCTTAGAGGGAAAGAAAAATTCACAATAATTTCAATGGATTTAACTTAAATTTTAGGTATTCTATAAACTTACTTGACATATGTGTCAATTTTAGTACAATTTAGTAGGGAATATATTTCAGCGGCCTTATATTCATCATAAGCCAACACTCTCGTTTTTGCTCTACCATATGGTTGATCGGAAAACTTGAAGATTAATAAATTGCCTTTGATATTAGCATCATGCCCACCATAATTGTTACGGGGTACTTGCCGATCTCACTTTATTACATGAGGTTCAAAATAATGCGTACAAAAATTGGATGCTTCTTCAACTAAGTGTGCATTACTTATTGAACCTTCTACTTTTGTTTTATTTTTTACATTTTGCTTCAGGTGGCATAGAAATCTTAAAATTAAAAGAATATTATGGAAGTGGCTTATAAAAAGTGATCGATGCATTTCACAACATTGAAAGAAAAATAAAAAGTATTTATTACCTCTCAAAAGGATACATTCATTGATATTGTACCGGGCCTGCAATTTTTTGTTTCATATGGCAAATGGATGGGAGGATGCTCCATTGAGTCAAAAAAGACAGGAGGAAATATGTGCTCTAATTTGCAAATAATAATGAGAATTTCTGATTCCAGGTGCTCCATATCTTGAACCTTAATATTTATAGAAGTAAGAAGTTTGAAAAAAAGCTCAACTTGGTTATTGCTTGCCAAACTGTATTTGGAAGGAGCTCACAAAATGCAATGGGTAATAACCTCTGCATAAATACATGATAATCATAACTTTTCATGCTGAAAAGCTTATACTTATGCATATCAATGCACCTTCCCATGTTAGACACATAATTGTTTAGAAACTTAAGGTTTTTCACCCACTCACATAAAACCTGCTTCTGCTGTTTATCAAGAACATAACAAGCCTTGGTATATTTACCCATTAGCAAATTTCTCTCTAATTCTTTTCTACGACATAAATGTGTCATATCTTCCTTAGCCTTTGCATTATCATAAGTTTTCCCTTCTATATTCATCATTGTATTGAATGTATTCTCAAAGACATTTTTCTTGATATGTATGACATCTAAATTATGACGTATGAGATTAGAAGACCAATGTGGTAAATCCTAAAATATGCTCTTTTTCTACTAACCAGTGTTTCTAGCTAAGACTGAATTAACTACTTCACCATCAATGTCTATTACTCTCATCAGTCCTAAATCTTCTATTTACAAAAAAGTGTCTTCACTACTTAGAATTGGAGGAGACTCATACATGCATACTTTTTCTTTAAGGAAATTTACCTTGTTCCATCTAAATGGATGGTTATCTGGAAGAAACTTACGGTGATTATTAAACCAATTAATTCTCCCTCCATGACTCAGTGAATGCATTGAATGATCCATACATTATGAACATGATAATTTCCTACAGTACTCCACCCGGACAACATTGAATATGCGGGAAATCACTAATTGTCTACATCAGGCAGCCCTAATTTAGAAATTTTACTTCTTAGATACATCATACGTCTACACCCCCACTTCCCATAACTGAGTTAGTTCAGCAATTAGTGGTTGTAAATGGACACTGTTGCTTGGGATCTTATGGTCTAGGTATTATTATCGATAAAAACAAATAAGGCTCCTTCATGCACATACTAAGAGGTAAGTTATAAGGCGTAATTATTAATGGCCAACACGAGACTGTTATCTTGACTATCCAAATAGTTGAAAACCATCAGTACATAATCCCAGTCTGACATTTCGACTTTCAGCTGCAAACAGTGGATGGGTGCGGTTAAAGTGTTTCCATACTTCAGAATCAGATGGATGGCACATAACATCATCTTCCATGTTATGCTCATCATGCCATCACATGTGTGAAGCTGTTACCTTAGAAGCATAGAGTCTCTGAAGCCTTGGTGTCAAAGGAAAATAATACATTCTCTTACATGGTATTCTTGCCTTCTCTGTCCCACACTGAGACTTGTATCTTGTTTGCCCTCAAAATTTGCATTATGTTGAATTGATATCTTCCCCCTAATAAATCATGCAACTAAGCTTGTATCTATCAATTTTCTCAATAGGTAGACTTAACCCACGTATAAGCTTCTTTGTCTTACAGAAACTGTCAACAAATTTTTATCATCGGGTAATATTTCCTAAACGAAATTCGCAATTATGTCATAGCAGTTCTCAGACAAATGATGCTCTGACTTAATATTTAACATATGAGCTACTGTTGATAATTGTAAATGTCTTTCATAACCAGGCTATAATTCTTCTTCAGCTGCATTTAGCATGTCATAAAATTTTTATGCTTTTAGATTGGGTGGTTTTTCGATATTCTCAAATTCAATATCCAGAGAAGGAACACTTGAAGCCATATTTTGAAATTGGGGACTATCAGCATCAAACACTAAATTACAATACGAATTATTATCACTATGAAAAAGTTTTGCACTTGGAACTGTCACCTTAATGGCAGCCGTTGATGGAATTGGTGATTCACCATGTGCAGTCCATTCATGATAATTTGGTCTAAACCCCCACCTCATAAGATGCAATGTGACATCATCCACAGTTAGATATTTTCGATTTATGCACTTTTTACATGGACATCTGATTTTACATGCATCTATAAATTCCAACTTACTATAAGTAAATTTGATAAATGCTTACAATTCTTTAACAAACTTTGGATTCAGTTGTCTATCTTGAAGCTTCTTAGCATACATCTAACTCCTTGGGGGATCCATGTTCTATGCATATTAAAATATGGTCAGAAAAATTTAAGGGTTCATAAAATTGCTTATATGTAGAATTTTTGAATTGAAAAGGTATAGACCTAGCCCATTCAGATGTGCACTTACACTACCAAACATAACAAATAATGTTTATCCATTTATTTGTACAAATTCTAGCAGCATCTCTCCATAATTCTCCTAGTGTAATATATGAAATATGCACCTGAAGAATAAAGGGAGACATTGTACAGAATTCACACAAATATATGGAGAAACATTTACATTTACTAGTAGAGAATACAAATCCAAACTATCCACAAGGATAATTCACTACTATAACGTCCTCACTTTAGGTAGTCCGTACATTCTACTGTTCCGATGACTAACGTTTGTTCGGACAGCCAGGATTTCTAGAACTACACTTGAACTAGAGTGAGGAGTCATGAGATGGTTAAATGAAGACCAAGTAAAATTAAGGAAAAATAAAAGAAGCAAAGTGCAACTCAGTTAAATGAGCCAGAGGTCACAGTGATGAGTAACCCTAACGGGAAAAGATTGTGAAGAAAGTTGCTAATCCTAGACTCATGGGAAACCCTATGAAATAATTATTTTGGATGTAATTGAAGGAATCTATGAGGTTTAGATGAAAATAAAATGCTAAGAAAAATATGAGAAAATCTAGCCAATTGGTAAAGACAAATATAACTCGACAAGTTCAATGAAGAGCATTCTGGTCATTTTATCCTTAGGGTTGAATTTTGACCTAAATGTGAAGTAAAATGAGAGAGATTAAAACACATAAAATAAATGAAAATTATGAATTTGTGTAATGGAAAAGAAGAATGGGAAAAGGAAAGAAAAGAAAAAGAAATTAAATTATGATGTAAGCATGACACAAGGATGAGTTAAGCATGATGGAATAATGACATGATTAAAATTTTAATTCAAACCTTAGGAAGATAAATATGACTAAAGAGAAAAATTTGACCAAAAGATCTCATCTTCTTCCCTTGGTCTTCCATGGCCGAACCACTTCTCCTATAGTCTTCCACCATTTTCAAGCTTTTAAGCTTGATTTTCCTATGCTTCTCACCATAAAACTCCTAATTGCATTCACTAAAACTTGCTTTTACACCTTGAGGGAACTAGTGACAGTCAAGAACGAGAGAAATATTGAAGTTTTTATAAGCTTGGACATCTCTTGATCAAGGTTAGTGCCTATTCTTTCTTCCTTCCTTCTTTAAACTTTAAATTGGAGTTAAGATGAATTGATATTGCATGAAAATTAAAGAAAATAAAGGGCATGTGAGGGAACCAATTTTTAGCAGCCTTGATAAATGAGAGTAGGTTGAGTTTAATTGATATTAAAGCTTACCTATAGATGGTATTTGATGTGTATATATGATGGTTATGATGATTGGATATGGGATTACATGAATTGAGAAATGATAAGTTAGGGTTTTGATCTAACTTTGGGAATTTTGTGTATGGCTTGAAATTAATGATGTTGAGATGAATTTTTGACTATTAAAAGTGCCATGAATGTGAATTGAAGTTTGGAAGTTGGGTGGAATTGAAATTGAAAGTGCTAAATTTTCATGCAGGATTTTGGACCTATGAGTCCAGTGTGGTTTTTAAGCCATAAATAGAGTTGTGTTACTCTAATTGGTGTGAGACTAATTGGAGATGAAACCTAAGACAATTTGCTACATTTTTCATGGAGAGACCATACCCAAAAACTGACCCTAACCTGACCTAAAAATTAGCTTGATTCTGGGCAACCCTAATCTGGACCTAGGAAAATAATCATATGAACAGTGATTGTTCAAATGGGCATAACTTTGTGTAGAGAGGTCCAAATGACCTGATTCTTGAACCCATGGAAAGCTTAGACATGGTAGAACAACTTTCATGAAGAACTAAAATCCAAATTATGACCATAACCTAATCAAATTACTAACCAAATTTAGCTCATTAAAACTATTAGAACCAAAACTACCTAGAAAATCCTGGACATTGACCAACCCGACCAGCTTTGGCAAAAATGCCATAACTTGGTCCAAAAAACTTAAAATGCAGTGAAACCAAAGCCAAAATTTTTATAAGACCTAAAACTACATTTTTGATATTTTGACCAAAATCCAAAACCTAATGGAACTTAGCCAAATTGTTAGAACAATTCAGCCACCCAAATCGTTAGAACAATTCAGCCACCCAAATCCTAAAATTGAACTAAATAGCTACTTGACCCCAGAACAGTCTTTATATCATATCTCCCACTAGGAAATTTCAAATGGGATCAGCCAAACTGTTTTGGAAACCTAAGAGACAGGGCTCCAACTTTGATTTAGGAACTTTCCCCAAATTTTGAGTGTAGAAACCCCTAAAATGGGAACCAAAGACACTGACCTGAATTTGGAATCTTGAAGGCACAGGGTTCATGAGTCCAGGTCAGTCAATTAGCTATAACTCACCCTACATAACTTGAAAAATTATAATTCTTAAACCTGAGTGATCTTAAGACATAGGGTAGCAACTTATATGAAGAATATTAGGCCTAAAATTGACTGTAGCATGCCTAAATGACTAGGCAAAGATTTACTCCAGAATCTGCCTGATTTTGGAACCAGAAAGAGCCAATGAACTAGTTATGGTAATTTGACCATAACTTGAGTTCTAAAACTCCAAATGACATAATTCAAAAAGGAAAACAAATATAAGACATAGAGGAACAACTTCTGTGGAGGAAGTGTGGCCAAACAGTAACTACAACCAATTGGTTAGGTGAAATTAAGACACTAATTTTGGATTCATGAAATCCTTTACAAAATGACCTAAGTTGTAAATGTTATTCACCCTACATGAGTTGATGAACATATATGAGATGTTATTATATACTTGGGACTTATGTTTTCCCATTACAAGTAACATGAAAATACTATGAAATACAACTAGTACACAATATGAAATAATGAAACAATAAGTACTTAATAATACTACCTTGCCCAAAGTATACCTAGACTTATGTATATAGCATGGATCGATTGATATACCAATTAGGGACTACAGATTGTAGTATTGCCCACAGGAATAATCATTGATAGATAATATATGTTTGATATGGTTGTTTTACAGGCTTTATGCTTGCCTGCCATTGTGCCTATTATAATTTCTGCCTTTATGCCTGCCCGCTGGCATTGTGCCTGACATGACCGATGTATACATGATAGACATACGGATGTCTAACTAGTATACTCCCGTGTATCCAGTCTTTATAGTCTGTCATAGGTTACTTGGGCACAAATATGAGTAATAAGCTTTAAAATTGAATAAGTATATGAAAAGAGAACTAATATGAATTTAATAAGACTGAATATGAGATAAATGACCAGAAAAGATCCAGATAAGTTTATTTGCTCCCAAAGTCAATAAACATGTAAATGACTTAAAATTCATGAAATTATACTTGGAATAATTTTCTTTAATTATTTAGTTATTTTTACTTTAATTTATGTACCACTAAGCGTTATGCTAAGCGCATTAGTTTTTTCATCGCGTAGGTATTGGAGACTAGCATCAGCAGCAATAGTGCCCAGATAAGGATTTTATCAGATCTTACAGTAGTGTGATGTGTCACCTCAGTAGTCCATTTTGGTAGGGCCCATATATATTTAGATTTTGCATTTTGATCATTGTAAATAAGTAAATGATGTAAATTATTCTGAGATTGTAAATGAAATATAAATTATTGTATATAAATTTTATATGAATGAATGAAATATATTTTCTTGAAAATTATATGAGAAATGATATGATATGATCCATGGGAAATTGATATGATATGAAAATATGAAATGGATATAAACTATTTTTAACAAGTAAATAGTAGAACCCACCATACGCTAATAAAAACATATGAGACTCTGTTCGGGTCTCCATAAAAATGAAATGTGACACAAAAAAAAAAAAATTCTATACATGGGATGATATAAATAAATGAACATTAAATTAATAATATACATGAAAAGATAAGATAGGGTGCTCTTACACCAAATGTGGCATACCTTGCTCGGCTACAGTGTAGATGGTAAGGGGTATCACAATTGCCCTCTTGTATCAAATACAAGTAGGGCAATGAATGGGTTTCTAAGTTGGTAAATAAGTATTTATTTAAAGTTAAAAAGAGGCTTCATATAAATATTAAAAAAAAAGAGGGTAAACATGCTACTTAATATTCACTTATAAAAATATACCTATATATCTCGAATTTACTAATTAGCAACCATGGTCATGTGAGGAGAGAAAACTAGTAATGGTATTTCTTTTGGGCTCTATAAAAGCCTGCAGAAGCAGAACTCTTTTATTTACCTTCTTTAAACTTTATTTTTCTTCTCTCATCTTTAGCTTGGCTTGAATCTTTAGAGGTCTTTATATTTGGCCATCAGGTAGTAAAGGCATAAAAAAACTTTTGAATTTGTTTGGCATAACAAGAAGAGAAATAATAAAATACTAATATTTACATGGTTCACCATCTCAACATAGGGCCACATCCATTTTCATGCCAACTTTTACTATCAATAATAATAAATCATGTTACAAGCTCAAACTATACTACCCATTAACCTAATTACACCCAAGGGAACCCACACTACATCAAATTATTCATAGTAAATATATTAGTTAATCCCTCTCATTCTCCTTTAAACATAACCCAATATATTTACTATTTTAACTGCTACACCACAAAGGGTGACTTCAATTATATGAGCAAGAACCCTCTCACCAATGGACAAGAATTCATTCCTTTTCAATTCTATGCCCTCTCTCTATCTTAGGCCAAAGCCTCTTTCTCTCTATGGGACTGTAATGGGCATGAGCCCCTCATCAATGGATAAAGTCAAATCCTTAGCAATTGGCAAAGTCTCTCTCTACAATGGGCGACAGCCTCACTTTATAAGCTGAAAGCCAAATAACCTTTTCCACCATTCTCCTATTTATAGTATTAATTCCCTCAATCCTAATCTGATTAGGAGTCCTACTCAATTTAGGAATAACACTAAAATAAGAGTTCTACTCTATATAAAAAAAATATTTCTCCATTCCATTGAGAAATATTTCTTCCACTCAAATTAGGAAAGGGTCTTCTCTCCAAATCCCATTAGGATTTTGAGTCATAATTCTAACAATTTCTACCTTGACTCAAAATCCATCAACCATTACATACCTTGAATTCTTAGGCGTTATCAAATCATCAATTCTTCATGCTTGGCTTGAACCTTTTAAATCTTCAATTCTTCAATCTTCATCTTGGGTGTAAATTGCTTCTTTCTTTAAAAAATCTTCGTGTCATCAATCTTTTTGATTTTGCATCAAGAGCTCTACCTTAATTAACTCTCCACCACCACCATTATTGTACGTGCAACTTTCTACATATCGCAACACCTCCATCTTTAACCAAACTCACCACGATCATCCCATGCTCTGTACCAATTTGTTATGCATCGCAGAAGTATGTAAACTATAAAGAAATAAAGCAAACACACAAAACATAAATATTTACATGATTCACCCTCTCAACATAGGGCTACATCCACCGGCATATCATCTTCCACTATCAATAATAATAAATCATGTTACAAGCTCAAACAATTACACCAAAGAGAATTCACACTATATCAAACTACTCAAAGTAAATATATTAGTTGGTTCCTCTCAATCTCCTTTAGACATAACCCAATATATTTACTATTTTAACTATTACATTACAAAGGGTGTCTTCAACTATATGGGCAAGAGCCCTCTTGCCAATGGACAAGAATTTCTTCCTTTTGAATTCTATACCCTTTCTCCACCTTAGGCCGAAGCCTCTTTCCCTCCATGGGACTGTAATTGGCATAAGCCTCTCATCAATGGATAAAGTCAAATCCTTAGCAATTGGCAAAGCCCCTCTCTGCAATGGGCAACAGCCTCACTTTATGAGCTGAAAGCCAAAAAACCTTTTTCTCTATTCTCTTATTTATAGTATTAATTCTCTCAATCCTAATCTGATTAGGAGTCCCACTCAATCTAAGAATAACACTAAAATAAGAGTTCTACTTTGTATAGAAAATATTCTTCCATTCCATTAAGGAATATTTTTCCCACTCAAATTAGGAAAGGGTCTTCTTTCCAAATCCCATTAGGATTTTGAGTTATAATTCTAACATGTATTTATAAATAATTATGCATTGTTTGTTTATTTGTTTCAACAGTTATGGGTAAGGTAATAAGATTAAGATTCTTTCCGTAAGTGTAAAGCTAAAGTGGCCAAAAAACATCAAGCTAAAATTGATTTCAAAAGACAGAAATTGGCTGCCATTGCAAGCCTATACTACCAGCTAGCCAAGGCCAATTTTATTAGCAGATGGTGCAATAGGGGCAAGGGAAACGGCGCTGTTTTGTTTTAATAGTCATGGGCATGAGATCACGGATGAAAACGGGAAGAGAAAATTTGCTTAGCTCTGGACCCCACACAACACTCAAAATACAAAATTATCCAACCATTGTAACGCCATGTAAATAAAAAATAATAGACAAATCAGTAATTTTGCAACATCAAAATCAATTTCATTGTGAAGAAAATCTCCTGAATTTGATAAGAATTTCTTATAATTTTAAGTTTTTTAGTATAAGTGCACAAGTAGAGAAAAGGAGCTAATAGGAAACTAGGCTAGGCTAGGGAAAATGGGGAGCATTCTAGTGACAGTCCTAGTTTCAAGTGACAAAACCATTCCTCTCTTAGGTTTTGCAACAGCTGAATACCCCTTTTGTGCTTCCCCTGAGACCATGAAATACTCCTTTCTCCATGCAATAAAACTACATTATTGACACTTTGATTCTGCTGCTCTTTACCTATCTGAGCACCCCCTTGGTGAAGCAATATTAGATGTCATACAGCTTGGGCTTGTAAAGTCCAGGGATGAGCTCTTCATCACTTCCAAGCTTTGGTGCAGTAACCCTCATCATGATTGTGTCCTCCCTACGTTACATAAAATGCTCAAGTAATTAATAACAATCCAACAATTTCTTCTTCTTCTACTTCTTCTTCTTTTAAAATTATTTTTCTTTAGATAGATTTGTTCATAACCTCTTACCTATGATGCATGGAAATGGGAGGAGCCCGCACTTCCCCGTTCCGAAAACATTTCCTCATAAAAAATGTGAGGACATGGCTAAGAAACGTCTTCGGGCCGTTTTCGTAATTCTTAGAAATCGGACACGCATTTCCTATCCTTGATACGCGTTTCTTTGAAAAAAAAAAACTTAAAAACAAAAACTTAAAAGAATCATGTAATATCGAAACAACCAAACTCAAAGATGGGTTAAAATCAATTTGCACTGCAACAAGAAGAAAGAGGAAGAGGAGGAGGACCTAGCGCTGGTTGGTTGGTGGGGCAGTGATTGAAGTAGTGGATCTGACTAGTGGAGGCAACACAGGGTGGTGACTCGAGGGTGACTAGTGGCAAATCGAGGGCTCAGGTATGTTACACTGCTCTGCCTCCTCCCTTTCCCATTGATGCTCTATCTCCCTTGTCCCTTCATGCTTTGCTTGCCTGTGACTTTGAGATACTGATCGATACCCAATTACCCATATTTAAACAGTTATTATTTTTTTAAACAGTTATTAAATTATTTTTTTTAAACAGTTATTAATTTTATTTATTCAATTTTACAATACATTTTTAGAATATGCTCTACTTTAACTTTTTGGTAAAAAAAATTAGTGATAAAATGAGTTTGATTAATTTTAATATATCCTATATATTTAATTAATATTTGAATGTATTGTAGTTTTTTTTTATGAGTATGAAACTTCTAAACATGCAACTTTTTAATATGGTTGAATTTGAATGTTGATTTGGATTATATATATATATATATATATATATATATATATATATATTTATTTATTTATAAATATACCCCTATATTTTTCATATTTACGCGTTTCCCCACATTTTCGTTTCATATATTTTTTAAAATGTAGTTTCCTGTGTCCGTTTTCCCATGTTCGCATTTCCGTTTCCGTTTCCGTGCTACCTAGCCTCTCACCCCTATCCCACTGGACATGAACCTACGACCACTTGTTAGAAATCTCAAGTTTCCACTATATCCGAATAAGGTTTTGATGTTATTTATTTTTTATGTATATTAATTCTAATTTGTTCTTGGTGTTACGTTGGTTACTATTTGTTGGCATTGCCTTATTGCTTTTCTTATGTTCTTTTAACAGCCTAGTCTTGTTGGAATCCTCATATACATAAATTTTTTTCTTTAAAAAAAATTCAAGCAGGAATCTTAAATTGGATTACCTCGACCTGTACCTGATTCACTTTCCTGTAAGCGTGAAGCCAGGTGTATGTGAGCTGCCTGTGAAGAAAAAGGACCTTGTTCCATTTGATATAAACTCTGTGTGGAAAGCTATGGAAGAGTGTCACAAGCTTGGCCTGACAAAATTCATTGGAGTGAGCAACTTTTCATGCAAGAAGCTTGAGACCCTGCTTACTACTGCAAAGATTTTCTCCTGCTGTTAATCAAGTAAGTAATTATCTTTTTGCTCTTAATTATAGTTGTTATTTGAGAACAAGAAATAAGAATTTATGGATGATTTTGGTGGTGAAGGTGGAGATGAACCCACTTTGGCAGCAAAAGAAGCTGAGAGACTTCTGTGAGAAGAAGGGTATACATATCACTGCTTACTCTCCTTTAGGAGCCAAAGGAACTCTATGGGGTACATAGAGATTGCTGATGCTAAGGGAAAAACTATTGCGCAGGTACAAAATTTTTCTAAACATATTATGTATTTGTAACTTTATTCTTTAAAGAGGATTAAATTGATTTTCTTACGCTCGATTTGAAAAAGATAAAGTATCATAATTTTTAAATTTTAATTTTTTAAATTATTTTAGAGAAATTAAGTTTAAATTTTGTAAAATCTCTCATTATTTTTATAAAATCTCTTCTAAACAGCGTGTTAAGGACAAACAAAAAAAAACTAATCATTTTGAAAGTAGTTAAAGTCCAATTAATCCACGAAGGGAAAAGTCATCGACCTACAAAGATAAAGCCCAAAGAGATTGTTTTGAGCTTCTCTACTATACCACATCATATTGGGAATTGGAGAAAAAAAAAACAGAAGAAGGGCTTACTCTTGTAAAAAAAAAAAAATAAATAAAGAACCAACCTAAGCAAACTGTCTAATGTTATTGTGGCTAATTGCATGCGAAGGTATGCCTGAGATGGGCTTTTGAGCAAGCGGTAAGTGTGCTGCTGCAGAGCTTCAACAAAGAGAGGATGAAAGAAAACCTTGACATATTTGAGCGGAAACTAAGCCAAGAAGATTTGCAAAAGATCAATCAACTTCCACAACGCGAAGTGTTTGCTGGTCTTGAATTATCTCCAATGAAGGTCCTTACAAATCTCCTGTGGAGCTTTGGGATGAAGAGATTGATTTATCTTAAAAATATTTAATCCTGTAATGATAATTAGGACTATTGTTTTGCTTAATGTTAAATTAGATATTGTTTCTGAAAAATCTTAGCGTGCCTTTATAAAATTATAATAGTTTTACTAAGAGTATGCGTTGTATCTGTTTAATATGTATTGTTTCTATAAAAAAAAATATACAATAAGAAAAGTTTGTTATCCCTTTGTTTTAATTTTCTGACCCCAATTTTAGTAGATATAGAGACAATTTTAACACTATTACATTAAATTTCTCTAATTTCAATTATTTTTTTACTTCTTTTAAGACATATTTTTCATTGTTTAAGTTTTCTTTTTGCTTAATGAATAATAAAAGTCATTTTGTTTTAAATTTACTTATGATGGATCTCTTAAAATATAAATATATACTTTAATAGTGTAAATATGAGTTTCTTCTGTAGATAAAAATGTAAATATTAAATTTTAATTAACAAACGGATTATCCCAAACCTTCATCAACACACACACACACACACACACACACATATATATATATATATATATATATATATATATATATATATATTTATAAAATAACAATTTTATTTTAATAATTCTTTTTTTTTAATATTTTACTTTTTACATATACAATCAGGTATATATACATTATGCTTAATGAATAATAAATAATATTATTCGGAAACTTCCCATTCAATATCGCTTCCTTGATTATATGTATGAATTATTACTTTTTTTAATAATAATAATAATAATAATAATAATAAAAGCATAGGCCAACTCTGCCAAAAACGACTATCTTCTTCTTTATTCTCAAGCAGAATATTTGTTCCCTTTACTATAGGTCAACTTTGCCAGAAAAAATTTTCCTTTTTCATTCAAGCTTTTCTGCTATATATATTTTCTTGGATGGACCATAAATATAACAACATGTTTGATCTTTGAAGTTTGGACAACACAACTCCTGAAAGGAATAAGAAAGGAAGTGAGAGAGTCTCATCTTTTGATCTCCATCCCTTTTTCCTTATCGTCCATCAGTAGGTTTATCATACATTTTTTTTTTGGTCGATAAAGTAGAATTCCATTAATTAGTTAAATTGAAGGCTACACGGCCTTGGCCCGACACTAAGCCCAAACAATTAAGGCTCACAGTCCACATTAAAAAATCTAGACTAATTGGGTTCACCTGAAATACAAAGCAGCAGATCCGCTATATCAAGTATTACAATGCCACCAGGGAAAGGTATGAACCACAACGATAACCGCAGGGATGAGGTCCTCTTCCAATAGAAAGAAATGCAAGGCAGAAGTGCCTGATTGATTCCATGCAGAGTTCACCCAACCAGTAGTCCACCCCTCAGAGAACACCGCAACCAGGCAACCCAAAACAAGAACTGTAGAGGCACCAGAGGCCAAGAATGGTCGTAAATACCAGACAATTGCTGCAAGCCAACACAGACAGCCCACAGAAGGTTGAGATGGCAGAGCTTAGATGATAATGCAAGCCTTAAGGGTTAGCCAAATTGGACAAAGCCAGTTAAAGACCCCCAGAGATACCATCAACACTAAAAACACAAAACCTTATGCAGAGTTTACAACAGGGTACCGCGGTCTGCAGTTGGAAAGCACAAACCCAACTCAAACTCATCCCAACTCAGATCTCCAAGAACCACTCTCTCCTTGAGCTCAAGATCTATAGACCCAAGAAAGCACAACCCAAAAAACCATATTTACACCCCAGTCAAGGGTGGAAACGGTGAAGACCCATGACCAGCTAAGATGGAGCTCTCCCTGTCCACTAGGGGCATAGGAAGCCTTGGTCAAGGTACAAGACTGAAGACTTAGCTCCTAGGCAGAAAACAAGAACACGAAAAAATCTCTATCCAGACAAATTAGAAAGAGAAAAATGAATTTTGTAGGTTTACCGTACATGGGACTCAGAAATTGACCACTGGTACATATATGGTTAAACAAATGGATAGAGTCAATTCAAGAGAAGTTATTTTAAATTATTTATTAATTTAAATTATTGATAACTGATGCATACATTTTGCATAATCATTTAGGTTTAATTTCATAGCCATTTTATTTGATTATTAGTCACTTTTAGCTAATTTCATTAGTTATTTAGTTAGTTTTTCATAGTTGTCAATTTTGCATTAATTTGTAATTTTTACTTTGTTTTGTAGGAAAAATGGTGTTTTTGAAGGACTGAAAAGAAATTTTGCCATTAAGGAGTGACTTCTACAGCCAAAGATGTCAAAAACAAGTTTTCAAGTTGAAATATGCATTGACAAAATTGCGTATAACTTGCCGCATAAGCTATGCAGATCTGCATAAGCTATGCAGATCTGCATAAGGAGAAAAATCACTGTTCCAATACCTGCCGAATGGTGCATAAGGAGAGTGCATGGCTTATGCAGATTCACGCCTCCCTTATGCACTCTCACGGAATTGTGCATAACCTATGCACCAAGTCATGCAGTTTCGCATAAGTGAACCAGAAACAGCCGAAAACTGCATAAGGGACTGCATAACTTATGCAGTCCACTTATGCAGTCCCACAAAGGTTTTATTAATGAGCTGGCAGAAGATTCCTTCAGAAAATTCCTCCTAGAACACACCATTTTAGGGCTCCATGTCAGAAAATGCTATAAATAGTCCCATTTCCCATTTTAGAAAGGGAGAGACAAGGAGCAGAAAAGGAAAGGAAGAGGAGAGGCAGCAGCTGAAGGGTCACATTCACCTTCCACACCATTTCCAATCAGATTTGGAGATTTCTTTCTTTTCTTACATTTTTCCTATATTTCTAGAGTTTATTTTCTTGTTTCTTAGTTTAGATTAAAGCTTTATTTGCTTATAAATTCAGAATATCTTGTAAACATTATGGATAGTGAGTAGTTTTACATAGATTCTGGAGTAAGGGTTGTAATATTTGAGATATTTTATGGATTTTGATTGGGTAATCCATATTTTGTGGTCTTAATGAGTTTTATTCATTTCTTGTGTGCTTAATGACATGTTTAGTGTAGGATCCCATTAAGTGATGTTCTTAATCCATGGTTGAGGCACTGAAAGGAGAAGGCCCTGTGATAGATAATCAAGAAATTGGACTTAATTAACTTAGACCTAGAAATAGGCTAAGGATTAAGAGGATTCACAGATTAATTAAAGAACCTAATGGGTCTTAATTAACTCTAACTCCACGAAAGTTGGATTAGATTGATTAAGGCACTCTTTGTCTCACTCGAAAGGGTATTCAAAGGATTTAAGAATTAATCTCCTTAAAACCCGTAAGTTCGACAAGATTGGATAACCAATTTAAAATCCCAAAATAGCTTGAATATGAAATCCCGAACTCCGGAATCGCCTTTTTATCATTGTTAATTTTTAATCGAATTTAATTGCTTGCCAATTTAAATATTGCCACATTTGAATTTGCTTTATTTTAATTTGATGCAAATTTAGTTAAATCATTATATAGTTGAATTGATTATTGATTTTGCACATATAGATTTCATACTCAAATACCCATCAATTTATTACTTTAATTTCAAAAATAGTTCAATTTACTCAACTTTTTATATCAAAAATTCAATCATTAACACAACTCCTCGTGGGAACGATATCTTTTCTATATTACTTGTACGACCCGTGCACTTGCGGTTGAGCCACATCAAGTTTTTGGCGCCGTTGCCGGGGAGTTGTTTGTTTAAGATTGAATTCTTGATTATTTTAGTTGTTTTTAGTTTTATCTTTGTTAATTTTTTCATTTTGTGTTTGTTTGTACTTTTTCAGGTACTTTTAATCTTTTATGAGAAGAGCTAGAAGCACAAGTGACACATCCTTATTGTTTAACCCTGAAATTGAGAAATTTTGTAAAGCCAACAAGAAAGAAACCAAAAAAAGGAAAGAACCTTTGAGAGAAACTGAATTAGAAGCAGACATGGCTGATGAAAGAATGAGAATTGATGGTAATGCTAGAAATGATCGAAACAATGAAAATATAGCCCAAGGTGAAGAGGTTGTAAATGCTAATGTGCCTAGGGGAAGTATGATGGATCATGCTTTTCCTCATTTTGATGACTTGAGAGAGAGCATAGCAAGACTAAGAATTGATGCAAATAGTTACAAGATGGATTTTGGAGTTCTTCAAATGATTTAGAATTCTCAATTCGGAGGACATCCTTCTGAAAATCCACACACACATCTGAAGAAGTTTGCTATGATTTGTGACATGCAAAAACAACCTGGAGTGTCTGATGATGCAGCAAGATTGAAGCTATTCCCATTCTCTTTGAAGGATAGAGCATTGGATTGGCTTGATTCTTTACCTCACAACTCCATCACAAATTGGGAGCAACTCACTGATGCATTTCTTGCACAATATTTTCCACCTGGAAAAACTCAAGAATTGAGGAATCAAATGACAGCTTTCAGACCAAGAGAAGATGAAACTCTCTATGAGTCATGGATGAGATGGAAGGAATTAGAGAGACAATGCCCACATCATGTCATTCTAAAATGGATGATAAATCAGAATTTTTACACAAATGTCACTCCAGCTATCAGAGGAATCATTGATGCTCAAACAGGAGGAGAATTTATTATGAAGCATGAAGATGAAGCTTATGAGCTATTGGAGAAAATTGCAAAGAATACTCATCTTTGGAGTAGCCCAAGAGGAGCAGCTCCAACCCAAAAGAGGCAAGCTGCTGGAATGTATGATCTTGATCCATTCAACATGATTAATGCAAAGTTTGATGCACTTACAAATGTTTTGGCTAAGAAGATGGAAGATTTGAGTATGTTGGTTAGTTCATCATCATCATCTGGAAGTTCACAACAAGTTGCTTATGCAGAAGGAACTACCAGCTACGGAGTATACTATGGAGAGCAAGCTGCATATGTTGGTAATTATGGAAACAAACAAATGGGGAATCCTTACTCTCAAACTTATAATCCAACTTGGAGGAATCATCCCAACTTTTCATGGGGAAATCAGCAAAGTCAAGTTCCAAATCAGAATTTCAACCACAACAGCAACAAGGAATTCCATATCAGCAAAATAGGCAACCATTGCCTAATTTTCAGCAGAAAAATATGAATCCTCCACCAAAACAGCAGGAACAAAGTTCCACCACTGAAGCTTTATTGCAACAGATTCTTGCTAACCAAACTAAACATGATGAGGAGATGAGAGAGATGAAAGCAAGGCTAGAACAGATGCAAACACATAACAGAATGCTGGAAAATCAGATTGCACAACAAGCATCTTCCTCAAGTACCAAGTCTTTTGGAAAACTTCCAAGTCAACCAGAAAACCCAAGAGAGCAGTGTCAAGCTATTACTTTAAGAAGTGGGAAAGTTGTAAATAATGAGAAGAGTGAAAAAAATGAGAAAAGTGAAAATAGTGAGAAGAGAGAAAATGAGAAAGAAATTGATGAGAGTGAAAAAGAGAGTGCAGAAAAATGTAAAGAGGAGGTTGAAGAGAAAGAAGAGAAATACATACCTCCAGAGCCTTACAAGCCACAACTTCCCTTTCCACAAAGATTTCAAAAAGCCAAGCTTGATAAGCAATTTGGGAAGTTCTTAGAGGTCTTGAAGAAGCTTTACATAAATGTGCCCTTTATTGATGCTCTTTCACAAATGCCCTCTTATGCAAAATTCTTGAAAGAAATTCTCTCAAACAAAAGGAAACTTGAAGATCATGAAACTGTAGCTTTGACAGAAGAATGCAGTGCTATCTTGCAAAGGAAACTTCCTCCAAAGCTCAAGGATCCAGGGAGTTTTTCAATTCCATGCCACATTGGGAAATCATGTTCTACAAAAGCTTTATGTGATTTAGGGGCTAGTGTTAGCCTTATGCCCCTTTCCATTTATGAGAAGCTCAATATGGGAGATCTTAAGCCAACCCACATTTCTCTGCAGTTAGCTGACAAATCAATTAAGTATCCTGAAGGGAGTTTGGAGAATGTGCCTCTGAAGGTTGGGAAGTTCTATATACCTGTTGACTTTGTCATCTTGGACATGGAGGAAGATTCTAATATCCCAATTATCTTGGGGAGACCCTTTCTAGCTACAGCAGGAGCATTGATTGATGTTAAGGGAGAAAAATTGACTCTTAGAGTTGGTGAAGATCAATTGGTTTTCAATATTAATAACACTATGAAGAAGCATCATTCTGAAGCTGATACTTGTTTGAGAGTTGATATCATTGATGAGCTGGTTGAAGAACACTTCAGAAAGAAATATCCAGAAGATCCACTTGAAAATTGTTTGGTTCATGGAGAAGGCATAGACTGTGACAACCCTCATGTGGCTGCATATGTTCAACATTTAGAAGGTAGTCCACCATTCATTTCTGCTCCAGTTTTTCAACTCACACAAAAGGAAATAGCAAAATCTAAGCAACCATCATTCAAGGAAGAAGATGCACCTAAGGTAGAACTTAAGCAACTTCCTTCTCAGCTCAGGTATGAATTTATTGGCACTAATAACACTTATCCAGTAATTGTAAATGCAAATTTGAGTACCTTAGAGGTTGATAAGTTGTTAAGAGTGTTGAGGTAATTCAGAAAAGTCTTAGGATATACCATAGATGACATTAAGAGAATAAGCCCACACTTTTGCATGCATAGAATTATTTTGGAAGAAAATTGTAAGCCATCTATTGAACATTAGAGGAGGTTGAACCCAAATATAAAAGAAGTTGTTAAAAAGGAAATTTTGAGGTTGCTTGATGCAGGGATCATATATCCTATCTCAGACAGTACTTGGGTGAGCCCAGTACATATTGTCCCAAAAAAGGGTGGAATGACAGTGGTCAAAAATGAAAATAATGAATTAATTCCCACCAGAACAGTAACTAGTTAGCGAATGTGCATAGATTACAGAAAACTAAATGTTGCCACTAGAAAAGATCATTTTCCACTTTCCTTCATTGATCAGATGTTAGAAAGACTGGCTAGGCATTCTTATTTTTGCTATTTAGATGGATACTCAGGTTTTTTTCAAATCCCTATCCATTCAAATGATCAAGAGAAAACCACTTTTACTTGTCCATATGGAACATTTGCTTATAGAAGGATGCCATTTGGGTTGTGTAATGCACCAGCCACTTTTCAAAGGTGCATGATGGCAATCTTTTCAGATTTCATTGAATACATAATGGAGGTTTTTATGGACGATTTTTCTGTTTATGGATCTTCATTTGACATATGCTTGGCTAACCTTTCTAAAGTTTTGCAGCGATGTGCAGATACTGACCTTGTGTTAAACTGGGAAAAGTGTCATTTCATGGTTCAGGAAGGGATAGTGCTTGGACATCTGGTGTCTAACAGAGGAATAGAGGTTGATAAAGCCAAAGTTGAAGTGATAGAGAAGATGGCTCCTCCTACCAATGTCAAAGGAATTCGAAGTTTTTTAGGACATGCTGGGTTCTACAAACGCTTTATCAAGGATTTTTCTAAAATAGCTAAACCTTTGTCTAATTTGTTAAGTCATGACATACCATTTGTATTTGACCAAGAGTGTTTGGATGCCTTTTGCAGGTTGAAGCAAGCTCTTATCACTGCACCAATCATGCAACCACCTGATTAGAGCCTACCTTTTGAAATTATGTGTGATGCTAGCAACTATGCAATTGGAGCTGTTCTTAGTCAAAGAAAGGACAAAAAGGCTTATGCTATTTATTATGCTAGTAGAACACTAGATGAGGCTCAAACAAATTATGCAACAACTGAAAAGGAATTTTTAGCAATTGTCTTTGCATTGGAAAAGTTCAGACCTTACATAATTGACTCAAAGGTGGTTATATTTTCAGATCATGCAGCCATCAGGTATTTGCTCCGTAAAAAAGAGGCTAAACCTAGGCTCATTAGGTGGATTCTGATGCTACAAGAGTTTGATTTGGAGATTAGAGATAAGAAGGGAGCTGAAAATGTAGTTGCTGATAATCTTAGTAGGTTGAAATTGGATGATGAAGACATGGATGAAATCCCTATTGATGAGTTTTTCTTGGATGAACAACTTTTCTCTCTTGTTGCTAAACTACCTTGGTATGCAGACTTTGTGAATTATCTATCTTGTGGAGTCTTACCTCTAGGAATGACATGGCAACAAAAGAAAAAGTTTTTGCATGAGGTAAAATTTTATAGGTGGGATGATCCTTTACTCTTTAAGAGATGCTGTGATGGATTAATAAGAAGATGTATTCCTGATGAGGAGACACAGAGTATTATGCATCATTGCCATGCTTCTGATTATGAAGGACATTTTGGAATCTCTAAAACAGCTAGTGAAATTTTGCAAGCTGGTTTCTTTTGGCCAAATCTTTTTAAGGATGTGAGGAAATTTGTGTTAGAATGTGATAAATGTCAAAGGAGTGGAAATTTGTCAAAAAGAGATCAAATACCCCTAAATGATATTCTTGAAGTGGAATTATTCGATGTTTGGGGAATAGATTTTATGGGGCCATTTCCTCCTTCATTTGGTAATAAATACATTCTAGTTGGAGTTGACTATGTGTCAAAGTGGGTGGAAGCTATTGTAACTCCAACTAATGATGCTAGAGTAGTAGTAAAATTCTTGAAGAAATTTGTCTTGAGTAGATTTGGAGCTCCTAGGGCTATAATTAGTGATGGTGGTTCACATTTTTGTAATAAGTAATTTGAGAGCTTAATGAGGAAGTATGGTGTAGTGCACAAGATAGCTACCCCATACACCCTCAAACTTCAGGTCAAATTGAAATTTCTAACAGAGAACTCAAGCATATTTTGGAGAAAACAGTGAGCAATTCTCGGAAAGATTGGTCTATCAAACTAGATGATGCTTTATGGGCATATAGGACTGCTTACAAAACCCCTATAAGAACTACTCCCTTTAGGTTGGTGTATGGTAAGTCTTGTCATTTACCTGTGGAGCTAGAACATAGAGCATATTGGGCCATTCAGACCTTGAATTTTGATCTTAAGCAAGCTGGAGAAAAGAGGTTATTGCAACTTAATGAGCTTGAGGAATTGAGGATGGATGCTTATGAAAGTGCCCGTATATACAAAGAAAGAACCAAAGTTTGGCATGATAAGCATCTTAGGAAAAAGGAATTCAAAGCGGGTGATCTAGTTTTATTGTTCAACTCAAGATTGAAATTGTTCCCTGGAAAACTTAAATCAAGGTGGACTGGTCCATATAGAGTTTCTAAGGTTTTCCCTTAAGGAGCAATTGAAATTTGGAGTGAAAAATCTGGGAATTTTAAGGTTAATGGGCATAGATTGAAACATTACATAACTGGAGACCCAATAAAAGGAGCAAGCTGTAACAAGCTCTCCAATCCCTCACCTCTTTTCAATGAAGTGCATAAAGAGTCCAGCTAAGGACTATAAATTAGCCCTCTTGGGAGGCATCCCAAGTCCTTTTATTTTGCTTTTGCTGATTTACTTTTACTTCCATTGCTTTTGTTTTTATCTTAAATCTCCCCAAATTCAATTTTTGACATTGTTGAATCTTGTCCCTTGTAGATGTATTTCAATGGAGGAAGGTTGGTGAACTGCTGGGGAGTGATTCTTAACTTGAAAATTTTATCCTTCAAACTCTCCCAAAAACTGATTGGTTTTTGCTGCATAACCTGTGCAGGAGCTGCTATCTGGTTTATGCAGAGGAAAAATGACATTTTGTAACAAGGAAAGGTCTGCAGCAGATTACTTATGTTCTTGGTGAGGTTGGGTGTGTAACTTTTTAATATTTGTGCTTATAATGTTAATATGGTGGTAAGTGAGTCATTTTTGCAGTTTTGAACTTATTTGGATTGTGAGATTTAAAGTGGATATGCTGCATTTTCTTGGCATAACTTGGAGAGTTCATTTCTCATTTGTGGATAGATGCAACTTTATGCAGATTTTATGGAGTTTTATGTGCTAAAGGTTGATTTGCAGAATTTGAGTTGAAATGGCATGGTTCACAAAGGCTTTTATGCAGGATCCATTTTTACAAGCTTATGTGATGAAATTTTGATGGACTTTGTATATATTGATGTGTTTTTGGTGAAAATTTCTCATGGTTTATGCTTCATAGAATTATATTTCTTCATTTTAGGGTATTTTTCACACTTGCAAATCATTTTCCATTGCAATCTCAATCTTGTTGAATTGTGCATAAGCAACTGCATAGCTTATGCAATCCTGCATAACCACAATTCTTGCCATTTTCATCCCTGTTGCAAACTGCATAAGGAGAGTGCATAGCTTATGCAACTCTGCATAGCCACATTTTTGTCAAATTTCAAATCTGCCGAGACTTGCATAAGTGTGTGCATGACTTATGCACTTTTGCATGACTTCAAATCCTGCATTTTCTCTCTCTGCCGAAATCTGCATAAGGAGGGTGCATAACTTATGCACTTCCGCATAACCAAAGACTTTGAATTTCAACACTTGCCGAGAGGTGCATAAGCAGAATGCATAACTTATGCACTTCCGCATGACCAAAAACCCTAAAAACCAAAACCTGCCGAGAGGTGCATAAGCAGAGTGCATAGCTTATGCACAACTGCATGACCACATTTTCCAAACACCAAAATCTGCCGAGACCTGCATAAGGAGGGTGCATGACTTATGCACTTCTGCATAACCACAAACCCTGAATTCCAAAACCTGCCGAGAGGTGCATAAGCATAGTGCATAGCTTATGCACAACTGCATGACCACATTTTCCAAACACCAAAATTTGTCGAGACCTGCATAAGGAGGGTGCATGACTTATGCACTTCTGCATAACCACAAACCCTAAATTCCAAAAACTTGCCGAGAGGTGCATAAGCAAGGTGCATAAGCTATGCACATTCACTTTCCCCTTATGCAGTTTTATATAAGTCCAGTTTAAAACTTCTTTTCGGCAATCTTTTTTCCCACCTCCACCTCCCGATATCTCTATTCACTCCGTCCCCCCCCCCCCCCACGCCCTTTATTCCGGCATAACATTTCCTCTTCCTCTCCACTTCTATTTTCGCCTATTTTGCCCTAATTTCTCCCTGCATTCTTTCATTTTATCCCTCAACCTCCTCTTTTCTCACCATCGATGACCCATGGAGTCGCCTCCCCATTCCCCTCCAACCTCCCCTCTCCAAGTTTCGCCATTGTCAATGCGGCCTCCTAACCCTGATTCCCCTCCACAAGAAACACCTCCACCACCTCCCGTAGCCACCTACAAGCGAAAAATTAGGTCGAAATCTACACGACCCATGGCTTCTGCCCCTCCTCTCTCAAAACGCAAAGAACCACCCACCCCATTTTCAGAACCACCACCCAAAAACCCCAAAACTTTAGCCTCCACACAAGCCAAATCACCCTCTTCCAGCAAAAAGTAAATGTCAGCAGCCTCACTGGTATCAAAACTACCTTGGCCTCTTCCTGATGCAGTTCAAAAGGCAGCCTTTAAGAGACTTAAAGAAAGGAGGGTGCAACCCACTAGGTATATCTCTGCAGACTCTCTACAATCACTGGGTTTATTTGACAATGTGGTTGCCTATCTTGATGGTATGGGTTGGATGGAATTTGTGCACAAGCAAGAAATTGTTTATCCAGCTTTAGTTTTGGAATTTATTCCCTCATTCTCTGCCACCCTGAAATTGCATGATGTAGATTTTAAGCCAACTATGAAATTTAGATGTTTGGTGCAAAATAGAGAGTTATCATTGGATCAATTTCATAGCATTCTTGGTTTTGCAATTGATGGGCTATTTAGAGTGCCATATACAGGGGTAGAGGTAGCAAACAAGGGTATTTGGAATGCTGCTCAATTTTGGAGAATTATCACAAACCAACCTCAGACTTTTTCTGCTGGCAGATCAAAAACCTCTCAAATACTTGACCCTGCACTTAGGTTTATTCATAGACTGATTGCTAGCACTATCTTAGGCAGAGGGACTAGTTCTGGTGCTGTGGGGAAATCTGAATTATTTATGTTATGGTGTGCCTTTCACAAGGTCAAGGTTTCTCCTGGTTACTTCTTTTGTGAGCATGTGTTGCATATTGCCACCAAATCCATAGGTGACATTGTCTTGGGTAGGCTCATAACTGTCATAGCCAAGCATTTTGGTTTTAATCCTGAAGAGCACCCAATACCAGCACTTGTAGACACCTTATATTTTGATGCTGCACACCTATCCAAAACAGGGTTCAGTTTGCCACATTCTGACATTGCACAACCAGTAACAGAAACTGAACCCATTGCACAACCAGAAGCCCAACCAGTCCCACCAGTCCCACAGCACTCTACTGAACCGACCCCACCCCTCGATGCACAGACACCCCAAGCCTTACGCACACCACACCTCCTACAGCTGAACCCTCCTCATCCACAGCCCCTCCTGCATTCAACACTAAAGCCTTATTCACCTATCTTGAAAGGCTTAGTGATGATATATACTTTGTGGATAGGAAGCTTGACACTGGTCTTGATACCCTCAAGGATCGTCATGATCACCTATTTGACCTTGTCATGGAAACCAGAGATAAGCAGAAAGAATTGAAGGAGATGATGAAGCAGCTCATGATTTTTCTGGGAATGCCACCTCCACCTCCATCACCTCCTCCAGCACCATCATTTCGACAGCAACCAGCAGCTACTAGCCCCTTAGCAACATCTTTGGACAAGGGCAAAACAATAGAACTAGATTAGCTTCTGTTTTACTTTTGTTCAAATTTGTAAGACTTTTTCTTTGTAAATATGTTCAAACAATTGTAGTTTGTTTTGAATTATGTTTGTTTGTTTTGAATTAGTTTGTTTTGAATTCTGTTTTTCTTGAAGTTTTATTGGATAGCTATTACATTAGTTTTCTTTGATTTTCATTGCACTTATTGCCCTTTTGTGCATATTTGTCCATGCTCTGTATATATTTGCATGCTTCTATTGTTGGTTGTACATTTTCCCTTGCTCATCATCATGCAACAGCTTTTGAATATACTGCACAGACTGTGAATTCCCTTATGCCAATATTTTGCATAGCCTGTGCAATCCTCTATGCCACTCATGCAGAACTGCATAGGCTGTGAATCCCTTTATGCAAATGTTCTGCATAGCCTGTGCAGTCCTCTATGCCACTCATGCAGAACCGCACGGCTTATGCACCCTACTTATGCACATGTTCTGGACAGCACTTTACTCTGCATAACCTGTGCAGCTTCTTATGCATCCCCATTATTTTTTTGACTTCTCATCTGCTACATACCAGGTAACTCTTTCTTTTTGCTCTTAAATCTCACAATTCCTGGTAATTCCTGTTTACTTTGAGTTTTGATATTGCATTGCTTGAGACATTGAGGACAATGTCCAATTTTGAGTTTGGGGGTGTGCATTTTGATTTTTGCTTCATTTTTCACATTTTGAGTATAAGAGCATCTCATCCCATTCTATTTACATATACTGTAAATATTTTACATATACATCCATACATACATATACATTACACATTTACACACACATTATACACAACTTAGAATTGTACACATTGCACACAAATAGACAAATAGATTTCCTCCATTTAGTTAATGCATTACTCATTTTTAGGAATCATGCATCATGCATTAAAATTTTTTGCCAAATCCCTTGAGTATTGAAGAGCTGCCTATAAGAGTGATTTGACTCACCCTTTAATTGGGTTTGTGGATTGAAAGTTTCCTAAGAGGTGCAAGGTTTTAAAGTGTCTATCTCTTGCCTATATCTTCTTAGCCAAAAAGCCACCCAACTAGTCATTTGGAGATGGAAGTGTTTAGAGGGAATTATTGGATATGAGGTAGTCAAATGATGTCTCACCAATCCTAGAACAAATTTTCTAAACCTTTCAAGGCGAAATACCAGCTTGTACTTGAAAGGAGAGATGATTAGGCATTCTTTGATTTAAACCTTCTCATTTTAAGTGTCACAGCTCAATTGGTAAGAGGCGAAGCAAATCCATGAGGTGATATGGGTTCGAATCCTAGCTCTGCAGGGCGAAGGGATTGAACTCCACCAAAGCGGACAGTACCGATTTGAGTCGCATCGCCGGCCTCTAGAGGGGTACGCCGGCAAGATGGCCACCCATAGAGGGGCTTGAGCTGGGGCCCACTAAGCCGGGGTGTGACAATAAAAAAGGCGCCTTTTTTTATTGTCACACCCCTGGCAAGATGGCCACCCATAGAGGGGCTTGAGCTGGGGCCCAATAAGCCGGGGTGTGACATTAAGCCTTTGGCCCTTTTCCTAATTAAAATTGACCCTTGCAAATCCCTTTGAGCTTTTTTGTCCCTAATTTTTCTTGAAACCCTTATTACTATCTAGCCAATGAACCAAACACTCCAACCCTTTTCATGAGAATAATTATTCATAATATTAGGTACATAAAAAAATAAAAAAAATAAAAAAAAAAGAGAAAAGAAAAAAAAATACAATAAAAGGGAGAAGAAATGCTTGTCATCTTGTAAAAGTGCTAGTATATGTACTTTTCATTATTGTCATTCAAATTGAAAGAAATCCACCCAAAGTATTAAAAAGGAATGAGCTTGGGGTGGCATTGTTAGGGACAATCATCAAAAGAAAATACAAGATACAAGTTTAAAGTATCAAAATGTCCCTCCATTTTTATGTGTTTTGTAAACTATGCTAGCACTTGACAATTCTCATTGTGTATTTCTCTCCTCCATATATATATATAAAAAGAGAAAAAGAAAAAATATATAATAGAATAAGAAGTGTGCCTTATGTTGTCAAGATTGGAAATATTCTCATGCTTTGAACCCTTTTTACCATTTTTCTTCTTAGCCTCATTTTGAACCCCATGGCCCCATTACATCCCTAAAAAGACCTTTGATCTCTTGATAGTACTTGCTACATTAGTGGAGATAGGAGTAGGGAATTTGCCTATGGGATTGGAAATCTATCCATTCATTCATTCAATTTCATCATTCTATATAGAGACACTTTAGTTATTGATTGTCCAAGAATTCCTTTTGAGGATAACTCTCTCTTTTGATTGGTTGGTTTGGGAATTTTGAATGATAATTGACTTGATGGCTAAGCGGTGAAAGCTTGGATAAGCATTAGATTCTTTGCATTTTGAAGGATGGGTATATGGATTGTTAGTATGGTTAAAGGGGTGTTAAGTTACTTTAATAGGTGATTTTCATAGCTCTTTGGATAAGGCACCCCTAAAAATTTTGCATCACATTTTAAAGTTTGCTTAAGGACAAGCAAAAGCTTGAGTTTGGGGGTATTTGATGCATACATTTTGCATAATCATTTAGGTTTAATTTCATAGCCATTTTATTTGATTATTAGTCACTTTTAGCTAATTTCATTAGTTATTTAGTTAGTTTTTCATAGTTGTCAATTTTACATTAATTTGTAATTTTTACTTTGTTTTGTAAGAAAAATGGTATTTTTGAAGGATTGAAAAGAAATTTTGCCATTAAGGAGTGACTTCTACAGCCAAAGATGTAAAAAACAAGTTTTCAAGTTGAAATATGCATTGACAAAATTGCGCATAACTTGCCGCATAAGCTATGCAGATCTGCATAAGGAGAAAAATCACTGTTCCAATACCTGCCGAATGGTGCATAAGGAGAGTGCATGGCTTATGAAGATTCACACCTCCCTTATGCACTCTCACGGAATTGTGCATAACCTATGCACCAAGTCATGCAGTTTCGCATAAGTGAACCAGAAATAGTCGAAAACTGCATAAGGTTATGCAGTCCACTTATGCAGTCCACTTATGCAGTCCCACAAAGGTTTCATTAATGAGCTGGCAGAAGATTTCTTCAGAAAATTCCTCCTAAAACACACTATTTTAGGGCTCCATATCAGAAAATGCTATAAATAGTCCCATTTCCCATTTTAGAAAGGGGGAGACAAGGAGCAGAAAAGGAAAGGAAGAGGAGAGGCAGCGGCTGAAGGGTCACATTCACCTTCCACACCATTTCCAATCAGATTTGGAGATTTCTTTCTTTTCTTACATTTTTCCTACATTTCTAGAGTTTATTTTCTTGTTTCTTAGTTTAGATTAAAGCTTTATTTGCTTATAAATTCAGAATATCTTGTAAACATTATGGATAGTGAGTAGTTTTACATAGATTCTGGAGTAAGGGTTGTAATATTTGAGATATTTTGTGGATTTTGATTGGGTAATCCATATTTTGTGGTCTTAATGAGTTTTATTCATTTCTTGTGTGCTTAATGACATGCTTAGTGTAGGATCCCATTAAGTGATGTTCTTAATCCATGGTTGAGGCACCGAAAGGAGAAGGCCCTGTGATAGATAATCAAGAAATTGGACTTAATTAACTTAGACCTAGAAATAGGCAAAGGATTAAGAGGATTCACAGATTAATTAAATAACCTAATGGGTCTTAATTAACTCTAACTCCACGAAAGTAGGATTAGATTGATTAAGGCACTCTTTGTCTTACTCGAAAGGGTATTCAAAGGATTTAAGAATTAATCTTCTTAAAACCCGTAAGTTCGACAAGATTGGATAACCAATTTAAAATCCCAAAATAGCTCGAATATGAAATCCCGAACTCCGGAATCGCCTTTTTATCATTGTTAATTTTTAATCGAATTTAATTGCTTTCCAATTTAAATATTGCCACATTTGAATTTGCTTTATTTTAATTTGATGCAAATTTAGTTAAATCATTATATAGTTGAATTGATTATTGATTTTGCACATATAGATTTCATACTCAAATACCCATCAATTTATTACTTTAATTTCAAAAAGTGTTCAATTTACTCAACTTTTTATATCAAAAATTTAATCATTAACACAACTCCTCATGGAAACGATATCTTTTCTATATTACTTGTACGATCCGTGCACTTGCGGTTGGGCCACATCAATAACTAAATTATATGTCACCACGCAATTTCTTTTGAACACACTTGACTTTTAGTGTAATGTATATAGACTATATAGAACAAAATATTGATCATATAAACAATGAGTTTTTTAAATAAAAAATTGTTTTTAATTTTTACGTACGAGTTTAGTTGAGAGGTTTAACCTAAAAGTGAATTTGATGAATCATGGAGGAATCACGCAAAGTAGAATCACAATTCTTTAAAGTAAACCAGGTCCGCATACATAATTAAGCCCATACTAGTTCTCCTCAGGGCATTGTGATGGTGTACAAGGTAGACGCTAGTAAAACCCACAAAAATTAGCCCGAGTCTATAGCAATCTGGTGCAAGCCAAAGCGAATCGTTTCATTTCTTGAAATGACATTTGATGCTCGCATTAATTTTGATTTCTATGCCAATCTTTGCACACGCCATTGAGAGGAAATTTGGGGGGAGAGAGAGAGACACACACAAAAGGAAATGCATGTTTTGAGGTGATTACCAATCATTTGGATTCTGCATAAAAATCTAATTAGTGGGAAGTGATGCAACAGGGTCGGCCCCCTGGCGTGCCATGAACGACAATATGGTCGTCCTGGTTCCTGCTCTTTCTTTTATATTCACCTTCTTTTCAGCATCAAAAGTCACGCCCTATTTCATTAAAAAAAAAAAACCCTAAATTATGGAAATATTATTCCATAGTCCTATGATTTCTTGGTAGCTAACCCTTTGGAGTAGTTCTCTTATTTCTAATGCACGCATGCACAGCCTATCTATCATTTGTAATAGCTTATTGCTTAGCCACTCTTGCCTATACTCTGAAAATGTCACAGTTTAGATCATCAGGATATTGGGTTTCTATAAGAAGATCAAGGTAGGACCAGCTCAATATAATATGTTTATGAGCATGCATGTTCGAACTTGGAATTCAACTTTTTTAAAACAATTTATTTCTGCTTAGCTAGGTTTAATTTTTTATGAGGTATGCCAAAGCACTCGATGATCAGAATCATTTTACGTGTGAGGGTTAACAGTATTAACAAGGATTAGACAGTCCAAGTAAATTAATTTGAATTGACCCCATGCGTGTGCATTAGGCAAAAGAAAGAATTTTACTTCTTTCTATGATCAAAAGGCAAGCAATGTAAAATGGATAATTACACAAAAATGGACATGAACTCTATAAAGTTTTAGAAGGATTAAGGTGATATTTATATAAACTTCTCTAACTATTTAGATAATTACTTTGAATTTGAAATTTAAAATATAAATTTGATGTTTGTTTGGGATAAAAAATAAATAAATTTAAATTTTAAAAAAACTTACTTATGAATTTAATGTTTATAAATGAATGATGAAATTTAAATTACCAACTAACAGGTGTTATTTGAGTAAATTTTAAGCGAGTGGAGGGTGTTGCAGTGGCAAGAAGATGCTTCAAGTAATCCTAGCCACAGGTTGAAATTGGTTTAGAACCGGAAGTTTTGGGTCAGAAATCCGATGGAACAGAGATCGCGCCAATTCCCATAATTTCGATTCAATCCAATTCTCATTGATTCTAGTTCAATTCAGTTGCCACATGGTTCGTTCCAATTCAACCCAATTATGATTTCAATCTAGTTCAATAATCATTCAACTCGGTTTTCATTTCATTTTTTTTTATTTTTGGTATATTATTCTAGTATTGATTTTGATTCAACTTAGTTTTCACTGTTCTATTTCAATTTAACTCAATTTCAATTTTGGTTCAGATTCTAGTTTAACCTAATTTTGATTCCAATTTTGATTTTCAGATTTAGTCTGATCAGTTCTAATTTCAATTTAACCGGTAAAATCATTAATTTTGATTCAATTCAGATTTAAGTAGAGTAAGTTTAACAACAGGCCAATTTTAATTCACAGCCAAGAGTAACCCTAATTGAACAGAGGAAGTCGATTTCTCATAGTTTTGGACCCTCATGGTTTTAATTAGGTCCAAGTTCGATTCTAGTTTCGATTTGAGAGGGGTTAGTGTTAGACTAGATTTCAATTCAATTCCAATTTTGAAATAGCTAAATTAAATTCTTTAAGAATAAATAATGAATTATGAAAAAAAAATAATATTCATGAGAATTGATTCAATTTTAGGTTGACACTTAAATAAAATAATTGATTATTTAATAAAAATTAAATGAAAAGCATGAAACTAATTATTAAAATAAATTGCGCAAGTTTTACTTTGAAATAGAAAGATTTGCAAATAAGGAAATTCAATAAAATAAAATAAAATAAACTTTGTAGTAAGTGAAATAAAAAAAAAATTCAAAATTACATGCAAATAATTTGTTGGATTTGACTGGTTTCAAATCCAACTTGGCATGTGACTAGGCCTAGAGGGGTCCGTGACCACTCCAGGGATATTGTATACTTATGATTTGGTTTGGAACCGTGAGTTGTTGATTGTTTCAAATCTTGAGTTTTGATCGGAGTCGATTGTGGTTTGATTTTAATTTTAAAATCATCCTTGTTTTTATATTTCAAAGTAATTTGTATTATTTAAATTCTTGCCCTTATCGAAATAGTAAATTTTTAAATGATAAATTTTACATAGGCAACATGAAAATTTGAAAATTATATTATATTAAATATAAGGTCATGGAATTTTAATAATTTGTAAAAACAATTAAAAAGTTTTTAATAAGGTGTGGAAGCATATAAATATTCTAGAAAATAATAATAATAATAATAATAATAATAATAATAATAATAATAATAATAATAATAATAATAATAATAATAATAATAATAATAATGGGAATTTATGATAAGAGGAATTTATAATTTGGTCCTTAATTTTTACCTTATATTATACTTTCATTCTAGAATTTTAAAAAATTAATTATTTAGTCTATTTAACTTTAATATATAAAACAATTTGTGTTTATAATAATTTTATCAATTGATAGAATGACTAAATTATTTTATACATTAAAATTATAAGAATTAAAGTGTGATATAGTATAAAATTTAAAGACTAAATAATCAATTTTTTAAAATTTAAGGACTAAAGTGTAATATATTATAAAATTAAATAATTAATTTTTTAAAATTTAGAGATTAAAATATAATATAAAAAAAATTCAGGAATCAAATTATAAATTTTCCTAATAATAATAATAATAATAATAATAATAATAATAATAATAGAAAGGAATCATAAGCATTTCGAAGAGAGGGCATGAATGAAAATAGTGTTTTGATTTAGAACATCCCAATAAATGATATAATTGAAGAGAATTTCACCTTTATGAGAAATATGGTTGAAGGCTTATCCTCTAATGGACCCAAACCATCAAGGTAATTATGAAAATGAGCACTAATTATAAACCTAATAATAACAAAACTTCAACAACTTTTCCTAACGGTCAAAATGCAATCCTAAATAATCATGATAATAATAAAGAGATCTCTTCTTCTCTCTCTCAACTGTTATTGTAGTGCTGAGAAGAAAGCAGCAAGTGTTGAAGAAAGTTGTGATTGTCTTCTCCCTTTTCCTTTTCCTTTTCCTTTTGGTGGTGAAGTTGGAACCTGCACTCACAGATGATGATAATAATAATAATAATAATCGGCCTGCTGAGTTCCTCACTGGCCCTAAAATTAAGATAAATGTCTCGAAAACTCTATGATTGATTGACATTGACTATATTATAGACCTTTTCCCTTTTATTAATGTTGTTAATCTCGAGATTTAATGCTTTTATTTTTGGCTTAATTAAGATTCTCAGGTTAATTATTATTTATATATAACCTTTTTTTTTTCTATTGTTACACAATTAAAAAAAAGTTGACCAGCTTAACATTAACAAATTAATTAATGGCCTGAGTTCACTTTTTATTTAATAAATTTATTTTAGGAATTGTAACGGAAGGGGATGGGGGTGGAGATCACTCCAACTGTCTCCACCTCATAAAGAGCTTAGGGTCGAGGTAGGGCATTCTTCTCCAGGGTGCAAGGTGAGACTAGTTTTTTTGTACGATTTTTTTTATTTATTAATATATAATATAAATTTATTTATTAAAAAATAAAATATAATTAGAAATATAAGTTTTTATATTATTTTAATAATATATTTATATATTTTGTTAACATTATAATATTTAAATATATAAATATATAAAAATAAATTATTTTTTTAATAATAATATATTATTGTGCGCGGTAAAATAATCATTGTAAAGTAGAGAGAAGATATTTCTATCCCTATCCTGCACAAATAAAGATCGGAGAAAATTGATCGGGTTTGGAGTAAATCAGGTCAAATTCAAAAATTTTTACCATCCCTAATTTATTTCCACCCTTATTTATAGAAAATCACTCAATTATTTTTTAGCCAAATATCCTCTCTATCTTATTTTAATTTAATATAACGATCAAAGATATATCACTCACAGTTTAAAGATATATCACTCACTTCAATAGAGTTCAGGCAAAGAGTTTGGTTCATTTGCGTAATTAAATCCATGGAAGTTTTGACGTTCACTTTAAGAGTTTATGTTGGACTGTGAGAGGTCAATTTAGTTTTGAATAATTTTTTTTTTTTTAAAAATACCATTAAATTTAATGAAAATCGAATCAACAAATCAAAGTCAGAACCAAAATTGTGAAAAAATCTTGAAGAGCAGTTTAGATTCATATTCCAATGAATTGAAACCAAAAATTGCAAAAAAAAAAAAAAAAAAAAAAAATTTCCAGGCTGTTCCGAACATTGGCCAACCTGCAAATACATGAGGTCTATTCCAATGTTGCTCACATGGAAGTTAAAAGCCCTTACTAATAAATTATTATTGAAGGATCTCTACCACTTCTAATTTACGTCCAATCGAAATTTAAGTCATCATAACTTATTAAATTAATGAAATTATAAAAATATAAATATTCCTATATTCCATCACCCCCACCACGGCTATGTTGAAGCCATTATTTGATATCATAAGAGATTAGATTAATTGCGATACAATATTACGTAGATAATAAGAAAAAAAAAACTACTACTGCATATTAAATTTAAAGCAATAATTTCTTTACATTAATTATAAATTTTAATATTTTTATAATAATTTAAAAATATTACAAATTAACAATTATTTACATATATTTAAGATAATAATTTTTATTCCTTATGAAAATATAATCAAATTGTCGTTTTATATTATAAGAATAGAGATGGATATAATGATTTTTAAATCATTATTATTAATTGATTTATGGGTCTAATTTAAGTATCTATGACAGCAATTTCGTACTAGTGAGGGATTGTCCCGAAACCAGCTCTAAAGAACAACTTTAAGGTTAAGATCAGGTGGGTTAATTAGAGGCAAGTAAAGAGAGGGGTTATGGGGGATCAGTACTGAACAGTAGTGAATATATGTATAAGCACTACCAGCAACCAACAGCTGCTTCAGCTTTCTTATCAAGAAAAGCAAATTAAAGAAGAAAGCATCATCACCTCCTATGCCAATTCCCCCTTTGCCCAAAATACCTCATTGATGTTGTTCCTTCTGTGGGCCTTTGTAGCTACTAGCTAGGGTTTTATTTTTTTACCACCAGGAATAAGTGTTTTTATATTTTCAGTGGATATCACCATTGAACTGTGCTATTGATTCCCCATCCTTCACATTTCAGCACTTGGGGGCCCCCATTACAACAAGATCTCCTTTATAAATCTTTATCTTTCCATTGACCATAAACTAGCGTGCAGTTATCTTATTAATTAATTAACTAGAGTTGTCATTGTTGCCTGCAGACGAGGATTTTAATATGTAAAGTCCAAGTCTAGATGTAAATTATGTTAGACTCCAATGTGAATCCAAGGAAAAAGACTAGGCATTGATTCAAATTGGAACCCACAACTGGATAAGAGAATACAACTTATTTATATATTAATGAAGTTGGGATATAATATGTTAACTCATGATTGATATAGAGAGGTAGAAATCTTTTTAGATATGGGATATAACGGCAACTAATTAAATGGTAAAAATTTAATAAATATTGGCATGATATATATTAAAAAAATATTAATGTAATATGTCTATTTGAAGTCGTATGCCACATAAACGATATTTCAATTGTATATTTTTTACCTGTCACACTATTCTGATTAAAAAATTTTAAAAATTACTTATTATTTTCAAGAATTATTTGATGTTGCTAGCAAATTATCTCGATGTCAAATTATTTTTTAAATAATTTTTTAATTTTATATTATTTAAATAAAAAAAATTTTAAAAAAATTATCATGTGATTTCATGCATTTTTCAAGTAGGACCATGAGATTAACTTTTTGAGAAAAAAGTTACCTCGATTTTACTCACTATTAGTAAAATATTAAATTGCTTAAACGCCATCCATGAGAGTAAATTAAAATTTAGTTGTTAAAATTTAGTAAAATCTATATATATATTAGTTTTCGTATTTTTAAAATTTACCTATTTAATCGTTAATATTTTAATAAATTTATATATTTATCCTTACCTGAATGTATATAGACACGAAAGTATTTAGATTATTTTTTTTAATTAATAAATAATATAATATATATAAAAATAAAATTTCTAATTAAATTCTTTTAGTTCAACTATATATTATACCTAGAATATTGATTAAAAGAAGAATATTGATAAAATAAAATTATAATATTATAATTAAAATAATAAATATTATAAAATGTAGGAACTATTTTATAATAAAATTTATTTTATAAATTTATAAGATTATTTTTGTATTTTTGATATAATTAATAATAAATTAGATGAATAATTGGACGGAAAAATTAATTTATAGACTTATTTTAATATTAAAATTAAATAGATGAGCTATAAAAATAAAAAACTAATATATAGGTTTGATTAAATTTCATGAACTAAATTCTAATTTATTTAACTTTTTATAAGATTGTATATATAGAGAGAGAATTAAAGCTTAAATTATCTTTTTGTCACAAATTTAATCTCAAAACTTTATCTAATAAATATAAATTTAATCTCAAAACTTTATCTAATAAATATACCAAATTATAGAATAGTAAATTGTAATTTATCCTTTAGAAAAAAAAAAGCGTAATTTCTTCCTTTAAATAACTAGTCCTTAGTCCACAGGACCAACAAAAATACCTCAGCCTACAGCGTCTAGGCCAAAGTTAAGAGTGAGCATTATTTAATTCAAATCAAATAAATTGAACCAAACCATCTAAATTTTGTAATTTGATTTGATTTTTAAGATGATTTAGTTCGGTTCGGCTTTATATTATAAAAATTTAGGTTGTTTTGGTTCGATTCAATTTTAAAGAGAAAAAATTGATTAAATCAGACCGAACTGAATAGTTTTATTGATTTTTAAATTAATTTATTTTTATAAAAAATTTATAAATTATATGTAATTATATATATATAAATTGTTTAATTTCATTGATTAATAGTTATTAGGTTAAAACCAAGGTCAAAATCAAACTAAATAACTTGAAAATCAAGTCTAAATTAAAAATAATAAAAAATAAAACTGATCGTTTTGAATCAAATCGAATCGAAATAGAGCGGTTCGATTCGATTTGATTTTTCATTCATTTGATTCGGTTCAGTTTCTAAAATATATAATTCAATTTTTATAATTTAATTGGACTCAGTTCGATTCGATTCGATTTGAATCGAATGTTTATCCCTAGTCAAAGTATATGTAAATGACACATAAAACTTGTGAATAAGATAGGAGAAAATATATTTATCCCTTGTTTGGATGTGTGAAAAATAAGGAGAGGGAAAATAACTTCGGGAAAATATGAGGGATTGACATTTTTTTTTTGTTTGGAAAAGAGTGAAAAATAAAGTGAGGAAAGAAAAAAAATATTATAATCCCTTTATTATTTTCTCTCCAATTTGGGAGGAAAATAAAATGAAGTGTAGGAAAAAGTAGCTTTTCATAATAAAATTATAAAGTTACCCTTTATATTTAAGTTTCTTCTTAAAATATGTGGGATTAAATTGTAAATTTATCACAACTTTCTTTTCTCTCCTTATTTTTGCCCTTTCAAAACAATGAAAAATATTTTTATTTTTATTTTTATCTCTTTTATTTTTTTTTTATATAAATAAAAAAAATAATAAAAAAAAAAAATTTTCCTCCCCCTATTTCCTTTCCTCCCTAAAAAGTTATCCAAATACAGTGTTAGGAGAGGCAATGATTATGGTCCAGATGGGTACCTGAATTCTGAAATGTAAAGTCACCTACACAACACTCTCTCTATCTCTCTCCTATATTTAACAAGAAAACATTCTCTCACGCTTCACTGACAGATACTGACTCTCGGATCAAACACAGTCAAAATATATTTTTTTTTCCTCCATCTCTAAAAGCAGCTGATCTCAAGATAGACACTGTATCTTGGGTCCTCACCCTTTTGACTCAAAATCAAATCTATCTCCTCACTACATTCCCATTCCTCTCTTGCCCGCTGATCTACAGTCTATAGTTTCTTTCTAGTACTCGAGCAAAGAAACTTATGTGTATAAATTTTGTACATATTATTTTCACTTATAAATATATGAAAATCTCATCAATAATTCAGACCTTTTCACATTCATATAATATGAAATTTAAAGTTTAATAAACGAATAGCTGCTTAAGTAGTAAAAATTCCAAATTCTCTTCTCTTGTTAATTCTCCCCACGTTCCCTCCTTTTTCATTTTATAAAACATAATAGAAAAAAAGTAATTCCTTTTGAAAAAGTTTTTCTTCTCTTTGTAATCTTTGCATCATCAACAAATTCTCATCATATTCACCACTTTCTCTTTTCCTTTCTACTTTCAATTCTCTCTGTTGCTTCTATTTCTCTCTTTCTCTCTCCCCCCATTGTTTGTTCCTCAAAACTTCTTTCTTCAATGGAGAGCAAACCAGTTCAGCTTTTCCATGATCTTGTACTTGCACTGCTTCTCTTTTCTGTGTTGGCTTCGGTTTCTATAGCCGAGCAAGGTGTTGGTACTTCGATTAAGACCGATGCTGCAGGCCTACTTTTGTTCAAGAAGCTGATTCAAAAGGACCCAAACGGAGTTTTGTCTGGATGGAAGCTTAATAGGAGTCCCTGTGCGTGGTATGGAGTTACTTGCTCTTTTGGAAGAGTCACTCAGCTTGATCTTACTGGGGGTAATCTTGTTGGTGTTATATCTTTTGATCCTTTAACTTCTCTTGATATTTTATCTAGTTTGAAATTATCTTCAAATCTATTTACTGTAAATTCAACTTCTTTGCTTCATCTCCCATATGCACTACAATTTCTTGAATTATCTTCAGCTGGACTAGTGGGTGTGGTTCCTAAGAATTTTTTCTCCAAGAACCCGAATCTTGTTTACGTCAATCTTTCTCATAATAATTTAACAGGTTTTTTACCCGATGATCTCTTGTCCAACTCTGATAAACTACAGACCCTTGACCTTTCCTATAACAATTTTACAGGCTCAATTTCGGGTTTGAAAATTGAAAACTCCTGCAACTCCTTGTCGCAACTTGATCTATCTGGAAACTATTTAGTGGATTCCATTCCTCCCTCCCTTTCAAATTGCACAAATCTGAAGACTTTGAATTTGTCTGCCAATATGCTTACAGGAGAGATCCCAAGATCTTTTGGTGAACTCAGTGGCTTGCAAAGATTGGATCTCTCCCATAACCATCTCACCGGTTGGATCCCTTCTGAGTTGACAAATGCGTGCGGTTCACTTTTAGAGCTTAAGCTTTCTTTTAACAACATTTCAGGCTCTATCCCTGTCTCCTTCTCCTCTTGTTCTTTGCTGCAACTTCTTGATTTGTCCAACAATAATATCTCAGGTCCTTTTCCAGATTCTATCCTTCAGAATCTTAATTCATTAGAGAGATTGCTGTTAAGTTACAACATCATCTCTGGATCATTTCCGGCTTCCATTTCATACTGCAAAAATTTAAGAATTGTGGATTTTAGTTCCAATAAAGTTTCTGGCATCATCCCACCAGATATATGTCCAGGTGCAGCTTCTCTTGAGGAGCTGAGAATGCCAGATAATGTCATCGTTGGAGAAATCCCTAGTCAATTATCGCAATGTTTCAAGCTAAAGACGCTTGATTTTAGCATAAACTACCTCAATGGTTCGATCCCTCCCGAGCTTGGGAAACTTGAGAATCTCGAGCAGCTTATAGCTTGGTATAATGGCTTGGAAGGGAGAATTCCACCAGAGTTGGGGAAATGCAGCAACCTCAAAGATCTCATTCTCAATAACAATCACCTTACTGGTGAAATTCCAGTTGAATTATTCAGTTGCAGCAATCTTGAGTGGATATCTCTCACAAGCAATCGGATCACAGGCAAAATCCCACAGGAATTTGGCCTTCTGTCTCGGTTAGTTGTTCTGCAGCTTGGAAATAACACCTTGAGTGGAGAGATACCAACAGAGCTTAGCAATTGCAGCAGCTTGGTTTGGTTAGACCTGGGCAGCAATAGGCTCATCGGTGAAATCCCACCTCGACTTGGCCGGCAGCTTGGAGCAAAAGCACTGGGTGTAATTCCATCTGGGAACACTTTAGTGTTCGTGAGAAATGTGGGTAATTCATGTCAAGGAGTTGGAGGTTTATTGGAATTTGCTGGTATCAGACCAGAAAGATTTATGCAGGTCCCGACACTGAAGACTTGTGATTTCACAAGATTGTATACAGGACCAGTCCTGAGCCTTTTTACGCAGTACCAAACACTGGAGTATCTGGATCTTTCTTACAACGAGCTTCGAGGGAAGATCCCAGATGAAATGGGGGAAATGATAGCTTTGCAAGTTCTTGTGTTAGCACATAACCAGCTATCTGGAGAGATTCCTCCATCACTTGGTCAGCTCAAGAATTTGGGAGTTTTTGATGCATCACATAACAGATTGCAAGGCCAAATCCCAGATTCATTCTCAATGTTGTCTTTCTTGGTGCAAATTGATCTGTCCTATAATGAATTAACAGGGGAAATTCCACAGAGAGGGCAACTCAGTACACTTCCTGCGTCACAGTATTCACACAATCCAGGACTTTGTGGGGTTCCATTGACTGATTGCCACGGCGGGAATGGTCAAGCAACATCAAGTCCGACTGTGGATGGCGGCAGAGGAGGCCGGAAGAATGCAGCTTCTTCATGGGCTAATAGCATCGTTTTAGGAATCCTTATTTCCGTGGCATCTCTATGCATTTTGATTGTGTGGGCTGTAGCAATGCGAGTGAAGCATAAGGAAGCAGAGGAAGTGAAGATGCTTAATAGTTTGCAGGCATCCCATGCAGCCACAACATGGAAGATTGACAAAGAGAAGGAGCCACTGAGCATCAATGTAGCTACTTTCCAGAGGCAGCTAAGAAAGCTCAAGTTCTCCCAACTAATTGAGGCTACAAATGGCTTCTCTCAAGCAAGTCTTATTGGCTGTGGTGGGTTTGGAGAGGTGTTCAAAGCCACATTGAAGGATGGATCAAGTGTTGCAATCAAGAAGCTCATAAGATTGAGCTGCCAGGGAGACCGAGAATTCATGGCTGAAATGGAAACTCTAGGGAAGATAAAGCATAGAAACCTTGTCCCTCTGCTGGGTTACTGCAAGATTGGTGAGGAAAGACTACTTGTGTATGAGTTCATGGAGTTTGGAAGCCTGGATGAGATGCTCCATGGAAAAGTAAGAACACGAGATAGGCGAATTCTAACTTGGGATGAAAGGAAAAAGATTGCAAGAGGTGCAGCCAAGGGACTCTGTTTCCTACACCACAACTGCATCCCACACATAATTCACCGAGACATGAAATCAAGCAATGTGCTCCTGGACCATGAATTGGAAGCAAGAGTTTCAGATTTTGGAATGGCAAGGCTCATAAACGCACTTGACACTCATCTTAGCGTAAGCACACTGGCAGGAACACCTGGGTATGTCCCACCTGAGTACTACCAAAGCTTCAGGTGCACTGCAAAAGGGGATGTGTATTCATTTGGGGTTGTTCTATTAGAACTCCTGACAGGAAAACGCCCAACGGATAAGGATGATTTTGGTGACACTAACTTGGTGGGTTGGGTGAAAATGAAGGTAAGCGAACAGAAACAAATGGAAGTGATAGACCCTGAATTGCTTTCTGTCACTAAAGGAACTGATGAAGCTGAAGCAGAAGAAGTTAAAGAAATGGCTAGGTACTTGGAGATTACATTGCAGTGTGTTGATGACTTCCCTTCCAAGAGACCAAACATGTTGCAAGTGGTGGCCTTGTTGAGAGAGCTGATGCCTGGATCAGCCAATGGAAGCGGCAACAGCGGTTGAAAATTATTGCTTGTTAATCACTCAAGATAATTAGTGTAAGAAGAAAAGGTTTTCCAAGATTTTTATTATGCTAAGTTTTTAAGATCTCTTCTGTATCTAATTTACAATTTCTTTTTATTATTATTTTTGCTTTGTTGACTAGTGCCTAAGTAAATTAAGCATGAGCATGTTTAAGGCTTTCTCCCAAATTAAGAATGTTTCATGATTATAGCTGTGAACCCTAAAGTTGTCTTTGGATAGAATCAACACCACCTTTTCAATATAAGTATGCTTCCTACCTCCTCCCAAGGAAATCATTTCTATAATTTTTCTGAAATGTACATCTGAACACATTGATTGATTCTCTTGTCATTTTTCTTAATCGATCATTCCTAGATTTTATTGTCATTTGATCATGCATTATATCAATTCATGGCAATGCACCATTTTCATACAGGATGGCAACATGCAAAATGTGATAAAAAGACAAGCATAGAGATTGAACTAAAAGCAAACAAACAAACAGAGAAAACCCAATTGAGAAAAAAATTACAACTCAGAAAACAAGGCTTGGCCCGACTCTGTTTGAGATATGACAACAGAGCTCCATAAATTATTATCACTATTAACTTGATCTAATGTATAGGCAATCGGATTGAGAATTAACACCGAAGCATAGATATAGAAAGCGGAACAATGACCAGAAATTATATACAATAAGTTATTTCTCCACAGATTACATGTGTTTGAGAATAGTAAGTTTCTGAATCTACATCATGCTTCAATTCACAAGAGTTTTTTACACACCACCTCGAGGGATGAAGTGTATTTCTCTTTTAATTTTTTTGATGTAAAATTCAGACCACTATAGCTCGATTCCGGAATATCTATAAGAGAAGTGTTGAGTTGTTGCTTGTCCAAAATAATCAGATGGTCTGCTGGATTTCTAGCAACTTATGATGTGAAGAAAAACCTTGACGATCTAGACGATATACTTCCAAAACTAGGCTACAATACTGTTGCCGATATTCGATCTGAGCTTGACCACTTCTTCAACATGGGATATGCCCATGCAATCCTCCTTCTCTTGGGTTTCCTTAGCTTTGGATTATCCTCGATGATATCATCTCTGGCCGACTGGCCCTATCCAAGAGAGCCCAAAACTAGATGAATATGGACTCGTTTTCTCATCAATTCTTGGGATATTCCTCCCATTTTCCTTTTCTAAATTTCTTTTTTTTTTTTTATTTATAAAACTGTTTCCAGTTGGAGAGTCTACCATAGATGAATCATGATCTGAAATCATTTCTAGTTTTTGTTTTGAAGCATTAATTTCTCAGAAAAAAGACAATATGTCATGAATTCTTTTATGGATTTGTTAATAGGATATCAACAACCTTCAAATGACCAAAAAAAAAAAATCAAGTGGTGATAAATTTAAGAATGTGGCTGCCACTTTTCTATGATTAGTGGACAGCCCTTTGATAAATATAGTTTTTTTTTTTAAATTTACAATTAATAATATCAAAATTAAGATTTTTTAAGTGGTTATAAAATATGTTCATTCATGTATTGACCTAGTGTGTTTAAAATAAATAATGTTAAATGAAGTGTTTTCAGTAAAATTGAACTCTAATTGTTAAGAAAAGAGAACTCATATCTTTACTGACTATAAAACAACTATAATTGGAAGTAAATTAAGACTATATTTAGGTTGAAATTGTAATATTTTTAAAATTATATTAAATATTGTTGAAAAAGCAATTTAAAATAATTATTTTTCTATTTTGACATTTTTATGATTACAACATATTAAATTTTAATTTTAATTCAAAATTTAAAATTTTGACTAAATATTTTGAAAATAATACTCTTTTCAATAATTAATAGTTAATAATAAATTATGATTATAATAATAATATTAAAATAATATTGTTAAATGTAACATTTATTATAATGAAAATGAAAAATTTTTATATTGATCATATATGTTTTGCTTGTAAAAAAAAAAAATTCAATATATATAAAATGAGTGGTAGCTCTCATTCCTTATATTTAAAATATCAGAAAATTTTATGATATTAAAGATTAGGTGCCTTGTGGGAGAGATATGGCAAATAGCAACCATTGATGTCATATTCTATTAGAGTAGGTTGAATTTTCTTTATAGTACTTATCAAGGGAAAATATATTTTCCTATAAAAAGCTATAGTACCGTCATTGCAATGGAGAAGGAAAGCCAAGGAGGATGAAGATGTATATGTTTGTATAAATGAGTTCTTTGTTAAGGGTAAGGGTAGTCCCTTTCCATCTCTTCCCACTGTTGCACTCCATGTGGAAGAGATTTTCTATGCTTTCAATGAAGATTAGGACCTCTACACAAACTTACTTTTTCCCTAACTTTAGTAGGGTATCATATCATTATTAATGTTTTTTTTTTTGGCAGATATGGTGTCTTTTAACCTCCCTGTCAAAACCTCAATGGATAATTACCCATTTTCTTCCTAGTTTTAATTTTTTTTCCCTTTAATTTCTCATTTATTTTATTATTCTCATGCCTATCGAGTTATATACATAATTAATTTTATTTAAAAAAATAAATTAAATCTAATTCAATTTAAAAATTAATTTCATAAAAAGAAAAATATTTTTAAAAAATATTTAAAATGTGAAACACTTATAAAAAAATTCCAATTAAAAAAGTATTAATATCATTTTAAAAAAATAAATTAAGTTTAACTTACTTGTAAAAATTAACTTAAGGGTAGGATTGTCGAGGTACAGAAACATGAGAATATATATAGCAATGAAACTGCAAAATTACATACACGCAATTATCAAGTGTGTGTTTTATAGAAAATTAAAAAAATTAAATATTAAATATGATCTCATAAATTTTAACTTTTAAAAGATAATTATTAATTTTATAAGAAAATATAAATATTAATGTGTTAAAAAGTTAATTTATTATTTAAATAATATTAATAAAAATTAAAAATTATAAAAATAATAATTATTCATTAATTTCGTATTAAACACCCTTTAATAAATTTTTGGATTTAATAGCAGAGGCTGAGAAGCAGAAAGAGAGAAAAAAAAGTGGGAAAAAGTGGGGAGGTAGTCGAAAATCCAAGCCCTGAATAAGGTTGAAAATAACGAAAGTGCCATCCACGGGTACATCCGGTGAGTGGACAAAAAAAGGAAGCTGCATTAAAAGCTGGGGTAAGAGCAGCACGTGGTCCCAAAAAAGGAAGCAATATTGGAAGAAAGAAAGACCCAAAGTCCTTTTGGTGCATCTCTCGAGTCTTGCGACTGCATTTCTCCTTTTTTGCTTTGATTTAAATTGTGAAAGAAAAATCATGCATAATCCAAGAAAAAAAAAATTAAGAGGTAAATAAAACCCTGTTATCTTTATCATTAACCACTGCAAAGAGAGTCTTAAAACTGAGAGTCATTGAGCATATAGGGCTTTCTGTCCATTAATGAGAAGGGTACTGTGCCCCTCTGTTCTCGCTGCTGATCCTGCAGAAATCTGGTAAAGTTTGTGTGTGTGTGTGAGAGAGAGAGTCGATATTTGAGTTTGTGTTGTTTGTGTTGAGAGCGACGAGTGCCTGTCCATAACCATTTCAACTGTGGCACTGAAAAACATGGCGTTTTTATAAGCATTTAAAGGGGACACAAATGCAATGAAAATGACATTCCCTTCCCATCCCCACCCCCACCACACCCCCCCCCCCCCTCTCTCTCTCTCTCTCTCTCTCTCTCTTACATAACATTGAATTTTGGTTGAAAGAAGGGTCAGCACTCTTTGAATGGTTCTTCCTATCTTCTAGCTAAATGGTCCCTTTTTTTTTTTTTTTTTTTTTTGTTCCCTTCTTGCTGTGTATTTTAAACCAATAACCCTCTCCATAGAAGAGAATTTTAATCCATTTGTCATGCAAATTTACATATTCAGAAAAGGTCCTGTCTCCTCTCTTTCCTTCCTTGCTTAGCATGCAGATGATACAATTCTGTATATGCATGTCTTAGTCTAATCTTTGAACTTTCCCTTGTTTAACTTAATAAAATTTTTTAATCCTTAAAAGCTAAAGGCAAAGCTGTATATGAATTGTAGACTGCCTCCTTGATATATAATTTTAAAGTCAGCTCCTCCTCTGTCCCTCATGATTACACTTTTTTGTTGACACTATTGTAATCTATAACATAACCCAAATGTCAAGCAAAAATTATATTCAAAACCAACGGTCACATTACTGAAAAAATTATTGCAGGATCAACCGACAAAAGCATTTTATATATGAAAATTATCGTGTTATTATTGGCTTAATAGTTTAATAATTGCGAATATCTAAGCTCTTATACCTTTTTTTTTTCTTTCCTTCCCTTAAAAAAGATCAATGGAACCCATCATGTCGCACAAATAATTTATATCTTGTAAAATAAGTTCTTGAGGGAGTAGTGATTAAAGTGGAAACACAAAACTTTCCATCATGGTAGCTAGAGCAAAAGAAACATGAAAAAACCATATTATGTACCAAGAAAGATATCATTAGATGCTATTGTCCCTCAAAAAAAAAAAAAAAAAAAAACTAAAAGGAATTCAAATAACTTGTTTTGACTATAATTGAGTATGGTGTTATCAGTATATGAATATAATTGAGTGTGGTTTCAGTTCTCTTCCCGGGAATCTTCATGTAAATAATGCACCACAGGTACTACTACAAGAACCAATCATGGTGTCTGTTTTGCTTTAAAAACAAATGAGAAGATACATAAATATTATTATTAATTTTATTATTATTATTATTATTATTATTATTATTATTATTATATTCCTTTAAATCAGTACAAGAACCTTTGCACCACTCCAAATTGATTAATTAACATCACAACAACTGTTAAAAACAACTAGTTGATATTGCCAGAGCAAATTTAAATCAATAACCAAAACCAAATTAAAAGCGTAAAGGTATGCTTAAATATGAGGCTTCCAATATGTTTAAGCTTTAACCCAGCTGCATGATGATGACGACAAGTTTAATTTGGAATTTGATTATATCACTCTCCTTCCCCTTCGGTTGTTGCTGAGGACATGTAACTCATGGCAAGTGAGGTCTCATCTGCCGGTGCAGCCACCGCTGGTGCTTGGAATTGTTGCTTGCAAGCTTGGCAAGTGATTTGCATGATTGTAGAACTGATCTTCTTTGTAGCTTGTTCTCTTAATACTTGAGCCTTTTCAAGTTCAGCTTGAGCTTGTTGCCTTATCCTCTTTGCATTTGCGAATTCTAATTCAGCCATGTCGAGTTGCCTTTTGGCTTGTTGTCTAGCCTCCTCAGCGTAGGCCTTTTCAGCCATAGCTAACCTCAGCTGTTCATTTGCAAATTCTTTCAGTTTTGCAGCTTCCAGAGTAGGATCACCACCACTTTTCTCTCTAATTGTGTCCAAACTAGTCTGGTTTGATTCATTCTTTTCGCCGCGGCTACTTGACCCTATTGAAAGCTTCAAATTTGTAGGGTAACTTTCATCTGGATTTTGTGATAAGCGAGTGGTGGATGATGGTAGGAGTTGAAGTTCAAGGTTGTGTTCTTGTCGACTAGAAGTAGAAGCATCATTTCTATCAGATGATGAGTATAAGAAAACAGGTTCAGATGGTTTTGGTATTGGCAATCTTGGTACTGGGGCGATGCTAAAATTCCCATCACTAGAAGGGCTTGTGCTTGAAGCAGTCCTAGAAGAGCAGGCCGGCTGCAATGCCTGCAGCTCAGGCTGGGGTCGCCTTACTGTGCAAGCGTCTTGGTGTTCGATGAAACTCTCCACCCTGAAAAGACAAGAAATTGGAATGATTCAAAGGGATTATCATTATAATAAGAATTAGATTATGGGAGTATATTTTTGGATTCTTGGTGTCTTTCAATAACCAAAATTGGCAATAGCAGCCAAGTCGAGGAGGCAATTAAGGTTTCCTCGTGTAGGGTTGCCAAGAAACAAACGTATTATAAATTATATTATTGATTAAGGATCTGTAGCGTGGATTATATGACTAGGTTTCCTCCCATATTAAATACATAAATGGGTTTAAAAAAATGCAATGGTTCTGTGTAAGCAAACGACTTGTTTTTTGGTCATGGGTAACTGGATATTGCTTATATTTAGCCAATGAAAACTCTTTCTAGCAGGAGTGGTGCACTGCCCATAAACCTCTACTGGTTAACCGGCATCACATACATGGGCAAGCATGAAGTCTTATCCATTACCGGAAATGATTGTTGGGTTTAAAATATCGATCGAAATTCTTTCTTTTTCCTTATTAAAAATGAGTATGAACTTGAATTTCAGTGTGAGATCACCGAGAAGAAGAACAACAATAAATTAAACTGAAAAATACTTGAAAACGAGCATGCCTTTCATGGGGATTTTTAGGGTTTGTTGAGAATCTAATTAATTAATCTAGACCCAGAAAGGATATTAAAAATTTTACCTGGAAAAGACACGGCCACAGTCGCAAGAGTGGCCTCTTGTGCCGCAAGTCTTGAGGTGGGCTTTGTAATCAGATTGGACAGCATAACCTTTAGAGCATTTCTCACAAACCCACTGCTTGTGATTGCTGTGTTTCCTTCTAAAGTGCTTTTTTATCCCAACGAGATCGCCTAAAGCGTGACAAGGGTCATGGTGCAAGCAGCTTGGCTCTGGGCATACATAAACTCTCTTCTTCACCTCTTGTGTCTCTCTCTTCAACAACTTCCATGGTACTTTGTGTCTTCTCCTGTGCATTTGTAGGTTCTGGTCTCTTTGAAACCCTTGGTTGCAGATCTCACAAACATATCTATCTGATTCCAGCAAGGTCCTGGGAGATAGAGAGACAACCTCTGCATCTGGATCTATATTAACCATAGAAAAAGAAAAAAGGATTAAGAGAAAGAAATCCTGAGAATTGAAATAAGTATACAAGGAATAATTAAATTGAATAAACGGGCAAATTTTTAATTTTTTTGTAGTATAGTACCTGGTGTTCCTGCAGGTTTTCTTTTCCTTTTGTTGGAGACCCCATTATCGAAGGCAGGGAAGGGATCAGATGGAACGCTTGAAGTAGTGTTGTCTAGCATAGATGGATTGCTGGGATTTGGAGACTATATGCAGTTATTGGTGAAGTGAAAGAAATCAATCTTTACCTGTACAGGTGGTGAAGTTTTTGGTGTAGTGGGGTTTTCAGCTTTAGTGATAGAAGGAAATGGGTAGAGAGAGAGAGAGAGAAACAAAGTTTTTAAGACAGAGAAAGAGAGAGGGAACGCGGAGAAAGAAAAGCTCTTGCTTTCTGCAATCAACTTTCTTTAAGCTTTTTAGCTTTTGTATTTGGCCATGGGCTTTCTTGGCTTTGTTTTTTCATTGACCCCCACCCTTCACCTTGTGCAAGTAAAGGTTAGACGCAAAGGCTCTTGTATATAAAGCTCGCTCTCTACAGTCTCCTCCGCGAGAGAGAGAGAGAGAGAGAGAGAGAGAGAGAGAGAGGCTGACCCAATCCTAATTGCTTGAAAATTTGAGCCCACGCACAGCGTTTGGACAGAAACAAAAAAACATCCCCTCCTCTGCTTCACAGTAAAACAAACGGCCATCATTCATATCACAATGTAATTTGCATGAATAGATGCAGGCCAGAGTCCCCTCTCTTACACGTGACCTCACTCCTCCTCCTCACATAATCCTTCTCCCTAGATCTGGCCAGGGCTGGTTGAAATCGTTAGTTTGGCAGGTCTCATGGTTTAGATTGGTTCAAGTTTAAAACGGTTTTAATTCAAAACATTTTCGGCTCGAAGCGGTTCATAACGATTTTAATTCCGTCCCAATTTATCAAATTATAATTAATTTTTAAGTGTTATTTATTTAATTTTTAATGTAAAAAATTAAAGAGATCCAAATATAAATTCAATATACTTATTTTTTTAAAAGAAACAAAACAATAAGTTTTTGAATCAATCCAATTTTGGTTCAAATTCAAGGAGAGGGAAGAACCGAATCGATACCTATACCCCAATTCTACGTTGATTCATCAACCGAAACTGTTAATCTAGTTTAATTTCAAATTTGACTCGAGCTGATCTCAATTTAATTCACAATTTCAACTGAACCATTATTCAATCTACTTTTTTTTTATTCCTAATTAAAAAAAAAAAGTTAAAAGGGGGTAAAAAAAAAAATACCTTCTCTATTTTTCTTGATCCAACTCTTGCTAAAAAATTTAATATACAATTGTTTTATTTATAATTATTAAATTATACGTCATTAATTTATATAAGATCATAATTAACAAAATAAATTTAATTTAATTATGATTGAAACTTAAATTAAAAACTTCATAATTTGATTATCATCTTAATTGAGAAAATTTTAATAGCATTACACTAAAAAGTGAACAACAAAAGTGACCGTGTTTTAATGATAGCATTCTAAATCGGATTAAATGTCATGTTTTTGAAAATCAGCTTTTGTAAAGGTAGAAATGAGAGACGTCCGGTCTCTTTCAATAGGGTTGTAATCATTTAAACAAGGGAATTTTAACCCTTCTTAGTTACAACCAAACGTTGCCGCTTTTATCATTGCATGACGTGGTCTTCAATTTTAAGGTAATTGTTTTCTTCATAAAAAAAAATTACGAGGAAAATTTTGTCCTTTGGGCTTCACATTTATGTCCTTGGGCTCCAGGTTTTTAGCTCGAGAAATAATTATATTGTACAAAAAATAAAAATTATGTTGGACTCCACTTTAGAAATTCAACCCTAAAATAATGTGAAGTTAATTTAATGCTATTGGAATTATATTTTAAGCATTTACGTGTTTAGTTAAAGTATTTATAAATTATTAATAAATTAATGTATTTATTAGTAAAATAATAAAAAATAATATTTAATGAGATTTATGATAAAATTTTAAAAATTAATTAAAAATAATATAGTAAAATATTTTGTCAAACTAGTTTATAAGCATAAAACTTGTAAATACTAAAATGAAAAATTGAGTCATTCAACTTATTATTTTTTTTAGCTTATAAGTTTAACTTATAAAATTAAAAATTATTATAAACAAATAAGTTAGCTTATTTTTAGAATTTATAAACTGATTTGATAATTTATAAGCTAAGTCGTGGGTAGCAAAATAAATGAATAATAATAAAAGTAGTAATCAATAACTAAGATCAACTTCTTTTCTTTTCTCTAATAAAGAAGAAGGATGTATAGCATATAGCATCTTTAATTAATTCTATATTCATACTTAATTAACAAAAATAGAAGATTTAAAACATGAGAGAAAAGTATTAAATATAGGATAGGAATATTAAGTAGATGGCTTGGTAGACCCCATTATATATACTCAAGGATCAGCCATATGATGAGCATTTCTGAAACTGTAAGCTACGAGAATTTATAATTAACTCAATGTACATATGGGTGTGTGTAGAAATGGGGCCATATAAACTGGACACATCTGCATCTCTATTCGATCTTTAGAAGAAGCTCTCTGAAGCAGCTGGCTCTTTCAACAGTCAGAATATATGAAATTGCATCTTTGAATTCTTTGTTTGTGATTGATTGAAATACAGACATAGTCAGGGACAGAATTATTGCTCAGACTTCTGTGAAAAATTTTCATTTTGGTTCCTAGCTTCTTAATAAGTGGGATTTGTAAAAATTTATGATATGGCTACTATTAATTGTGGGTTATTTTAATTTGTAAAAATAGACTGAATAAATACAGTTTAAAAATATGTAAATAAATACAGTTTAAAAACAACAAAAAGACATAACCTGTTGAAAAGCCACTTCTATAATAATCATCCACATCCATTAATTCATAACATTCCCACCATATAAATTCAACATATTCAATTGAAATAATTTCAATATAAATGCATCTCACTTGAAATTTTCCAAATAGCTCATCCTTCATCTTGTTGGGTATTTTTGCCCAAGATAAGTCATGCCAAACTAAATGAATACCCTAAAATAACAAGTATTTTCCATTAAAATCCGGCAGCATTTTAGCTTTTTTTCAAACATCTAACAACAAAAAGACACAACCTATTGAAAAGCCACTTCTATAATAATCATCCACATCCATTAATTCACAACCTTCCCACCATATAAATTCAACATATTCAATTGAATTAATTTCAATATAAATAGGTCATTTGTATCTCACTTGAAATTTTCCAAATAGCTCATCCTTCATCTTGTTGGGTATTTCTGCCCAAGATAAGTCATGCCAAACTAAATAAATACCCTAAAATAACAAGTATTTTCCATTAAAATCCAGCAGCATTTCAGCTGTTTTTCAAACATCTAATAACAAAAAAGACACAACCTGTTGAAAAGCCACTTCTATAATAATCATCCACATCCATTAATTCACAACCTTCTCACCATATAAATTCAACATATTCAATTGAATTAATTTCAATATAAATAGGTAATTTGTATCTCACTTGAAATTTTCCAAATAGCCCATCCTTCATCTTGTTAGGTATTTTTGCCCAAGTTTTCCATGGAGCCGTAAAGTGCATTTTAATGTCATTGGTTATTGACCGAGAGACAGATATATCCAAGAAGCTGCACCATTAATAACATTTAAAGTAAAAAAACTTCACTTAATAAGAAATTTTTTTTTTTTGTAAAAGATTTGTTTAATTTATCTCAATTGTCTTAAATATTGTTACTTACACAAGGCCCCTTAATCTTATCATCTGTCGATTTGTTGGGTTTACTGGTGTTGGCTGCCCTAAATTCGAACCTCTAGTTTGAACTGATGATGATGACGATGCTGCTACTTGTCCCCCTAACTGTAGTGGAGTAGGTGAAACTTGAGTATCCACTGGCAGCTGTAGTGGCTCATGCCCTATGCTTTGGTCTTCATCTTGTTCATCCCTCAAAGACTGCATGGGTTGAGACATTGTGTCCTGTTGAACCCGTCCTTTACCTCTAGATGATGATATTCTATGAGGAATCCTGTAAAGCACAATATCCATAAGTACCAAAGAGCAAATAAATGCATATATGTAAGAATTTCATATGGATTGCAAGCTATGCAAAAATAATAGCTTCACAATCAAATATAATAATAAAACACAAAATTACACAACAACTTAAGCATGAAATAGTGAAATTACCCTTTTTGTACTATACAATAATGAAAATCAATCATCATCACTATCATCATCTTTGTCGTTTTCATTTTCGTCTTCGTCTTCATCTTCCTCTTTGTCTTCCTCTTCTTTTTCCTCTTCGTCTTCCTCCTCCTCCTCCTCCTCATCCTCTCTACTTGGTTGCACCAAATGTTGCAATTCATTTTCATCTAACTCTACTATATGATTTGAATCAAGTAGCAAGCATGGATCTTCAAGTCAGTAGTTGGTAAAATTTCTAAAGGTCGAGAGATATCATCTTCTTGGTAAGCAACCTCATCAGAAGTAAACCCGTTATCACTTATATCAACTACCTTATGAATGTTAAATGTGCTCCTAGCTTTGGTTTTGAATACTGCACACCAATCACCCCTTATTTTATTAATTGCATGATATTTTGTGTAACACACTTGCTGAGCTTGATGGGCTAAAATAAATGGATCATTAGAGGCAAGCCTTGATTTGGGATGAATTTCTATAAGCCCGTTCTGAGGATGGACTCTTATCCTTTTATTAGTGTCAAACCATTCACATTTGAAAAGAATTATATTGTTTCCTACTCCAAAATACTCCAACTATAGTACTTCATTCAACAAACCATAATAATCACTTTCATATTCATTGTAACAACTTCCTTTCACCCAAACACCACTATTCAATGTTTTTCGATCTCTACCATAATCATGTGTATGAAATTTAAAACCATTCACAAAGTACCCCTTATATAATTGAACTGTACGTCTAGGGCCTTGAGCTATTTGGTAGATGCGCTCTTCAACTTCATTCTTCTCTACATATTCTTTGAACCAATTTGCAAAGTCTTATTCCCGCAATTATTCCAATTGTTGGTCATTGATATCTGGTATTATACCTTGTAAATGGTCATCAAACATCCTACACAATAATTTGATCACTTATATGTTGTATTTCATTAATTAAAAAGAGGACACATGTTAGCTAGGAATACTTACTCAATAAATGGTTCGATCTCTTGACAATTCAACAATACATAAATATGAGCAGCAGAATACTTCTCATTTGACATGATCCTTCTATGCAGTATTCGACCAAAAGGTCCACCTGAATGAGTGAAAATTGAAATGCGCCCCATTGGTTCAATGTTTCCCCCATCATCATTTCTTGGAACTTTATTTAATCTTGTTGGGATTTGTGGCTCAAAGTAATGAGAACAAAAGGTTGATATTTCCTCAATAATGTATGCCTCGATAATTGAACCCTCAACAGAAGCTTTATTTCGGACTTTTTTCTTCAAGTCAAAAAGGAACCTATTATTAACAAATTTGATTGTTATTTCATCAAGAAATATATATGTGAAATAAATAAAAAAAGGCATTTTTGCAATATTTACCGCTCGAATGGATACATCCAACGATATTGCACTAGTCCACCTACTTTGGCCTCATAAGCAATATGAATAGGCAAATGCTCCATTGAGTCAAAGAAACCAGGTGGGAATATCTTTTCTAACTTGCAAATTGTTTCAATAATGTTTTTTTTCTAATATCTCAATATTGTTTACATATAGTATAGTTGTAGTAATGTCCCTAAAAAAATGACTAAGCTCAGTTAATGGATCCCAAATTGCTTTAGGCAATATGTCACGAAATGCGATTGGGATCAATCTTTGCATCAATATGTGGCAGTCATGACTTTTCAATCCAAAAAACTTACAGTCCTCCACACTTACAGCCCGTGCAATGTTGAAAGCATATCCATCAGGCAATCTCAAATCCTTTAACCACTGACAAATTGTTTGTTTTTGTTCTTTATTCAAAGTATAAGTGGCTTTAAGTTTGTATACTCTACCATTATATTGCATTAAGTGTAATTTAGGACGCTTGCAATAAACTTTTAAGTCCTCTCTTGCTTTGGAGTTGTCCTTAGTTTTCCCATTCACATCCATAACTGTGTAGAATACATTGTCAAACACATTCTTCTCTATATGCATCACATCTAAATTATGCCGAATTAAATTTGAATTCCAATATGGAAGCTCCCAAAATATACTCCTCTTGACCCAATTGTGGTGTACACCAAATCCAGGTATTGTTTGCTTCCCACTAGTTGTCCTAAATACAATATCAGATAATGAATTTACCCGATTTTGTATAACATCACCAGACAAACGAGGAGGGGGGTGGACTCCTTTCTATGACACCTTTTTTGAATTTATCTTTTTGTCTTCTGTATGGATGGTTGAGAGGAAGAAATTGGCGATGACAATCAATGAATGATGCTTTCCCACTATGTTGAAGAACAAAAGCTTTACTACATTCCATGCAATATGGACAAGCCAATTTTCCATGTGTGCTCCATCCGGATAACATACCATATTTAGGAAAGTCGCTTATGTCCATAAAAGTGTTGCTTTCATATGAAATTTCTGCTTAGTATGATTATCTTGAGCCAAAACTCCTTCAGTCCATAACATTTTCAACTCATCAATCAAAGGCCTCAAGAACACATCCAAACTCTTGCTAGGGCTTTTAGGACTCGGAATCACCATATTCAAGAACATATAAGGTTTTTTCATGGCCATCCAAGGAGGTAAGTTATACACTGCAATTATTACTGGCCAATAAGAGTAAGGATTAGAACATTGGCCAAAGGGATTGAATCCATCAGTGCATAATCCAAGACGAACATTCCTAGGGTCAGATGCAAACAAAGGGTAAGTTCGATCGAAGTGCTTCCATGCCTCACTATCAACAGGATGTGACATAGTCCCATCAATATGTTGGTTAAAAGCATGCCATACCATGTGCTCTGCGGTTTTGGATGCCATACCATGTGCTCTGTGGTTTTGGATGACATAAACAACTTTTGAAGCCTAGGAATCAAAGGCAAGTAACGTAACACTTTATATGGTAGATTTTTTTGTCGAGCAGTGCTTGATTTCCTTGGCTTATATCCAGGGTGACCGCAAGTTTTGCATGATGTTCCATCACTGTTTTCTTTGTAATATAGCATGCAATTGTTGACACAGACATCGATTTTTTGATAACCAATCCCCAGAGTTGACATCATCTTCTTCGTGTTGTAAAAGTTGCTTGGCAAGAGATTACCTTCTGGTAGCATGCTCTTTATTATTGATAATAAATTGTCAAAACAATTATGACTAATGTGGAAATTTGACATGCAATTTAATAGTTGGGATATAACTGATAAGCGTGTATGATTATTGCAACCTTCCCATAAGGGAGCATCAGCATCATGTAATAAGCCATAGAAACTTGAAGCATTTGGATTTGGTTCCTCTTGTTCAAGGCCCATGAAACAATTTCTCACTCCAGCTATATCCTCATCAAATTTCATTGATTCCATAACCATACTTCTATAATTATTTATATCGGTTGGTTGAGTCATATCATCAATCGAAGTACTAGAAGTTGGTAAAGAATTAAATTCAGACATGAAACCTTCACCATGTGCATCCTACTTAGTATATGCCCCAACAAATCCAAATTTATACAAGTGATAAGTGACATCAATTCTTTGTAGGTATTTCTTGTTCTTACATTTAGAACAAGGATAACGAATCTTGTCATTAGAGACAAGATCTACTTGTGCATAGGCAAAATTTAAAAAATACTCCACCCCAACCTCAAATTCAGGATTAAGGAAGCCATTGACATCTAATCACTTATAAATCCAACTACGATCTACAGACATGATGAATATTTTCTGAAATTCAAACAAAAGTGGAAACAATAATTAAAAAATTAATAGAATACAATGAGACTACAGATCAAGTAAAATGCACAAATACAAATGAGCTAAGGCCTTGTTTGGTTTAAATAAATAATTTTATGAGAAGTCTATTCTTCAGAAAGTAAGTTATGAAAGTAACTTATTTTCTAGTAAGTGAAAAAAAATGATATTTCACTTTTGAAGTAGTAAACACTTATTATCGACTAAACAAGTTAATTTTTTGCACTTCTTAAAAATTTAAAATTTATTAACTCATTTACTCCGACTAAATAAAGCCTAAATTACACACATCAATAAGACATAACATATGACAACATGTAAGACCAAGCATAAAAACAAGTGAAAATTAAATATAAAGTAAGCTCTGACATGATTCATGGGATAGCCGTTATAGTGCATTCTTTTTATTGAAAATTTTTAAAAGCAATAATTAAAACTCTTAATTTGGTTATTATAAGATAGAAAAATTTAATTATTAAGGTTCCAGTCTAATTAATTGGCCGTGTCTTTGAAAGCAAAACATCATATATATATATATATATATATATATATATATATATATATATATGTTGTGAGATGAAGTTTGTTGGGTAAAGAAACTGACTTTGATATGCATGCATTCTAACTCATTCATCGATCCTAAATCCTAAATTGGATATCTCCAGCACCTTTTATATTTAGAAAACCCACTATAAAATAATAATAATAATAATAATAATAATCTCTCATTATATTTTATATTCTTTTAATATTTGCAAGAAATAAATAAAAATAAAATTTTACATAATTATTCTTAATTTATATTTATTTAAAAATAATTTTAAAAATTTTAAAAATCAATTAAATTGAGTTATTATAAAATTATAAATTTCAAATAAGGGAATGGGATTATATTATTTTGCCAAAATTAAATTCACATTATTCTACTTGAGAATGAATTTTTTTTTTAATTCTCTATATTTTATAATACTAGACCTAACAAATAATACTCAGAATTCTGTATCTATGTATTTTTATTCCATCCCTCACTTATTTTGGTGCATAGAGAATTAAACAGATGATGTGGAGAAGGTGGAGGTGTATTTGTGTAGGTAAGTAGGGGTTTCTTATGGCCCTATGCCCTGTGCTTTTTGTCTATTCTAATAGTCCCAAATAAATGTGTTTTGAATGAAAGACTATTTAATTAAGATTTAATTAAGAAAATCAACGTGAATGCTAAACGTTGTCATCGCAGAACACTAAATAGGTATACAAACATATTCCAATTGAACTAAAATCTCATTTTCAATAAAGTGATATACTCAATTTACAAAAGAAAACAAAATTATAACACATAGAACTCAGATAATATGAATTAATATTACTCATTTCACATCTGGAGAAGATTGTTCACAGTAACAGTGATAGAATTTGTTCACTGCAAGTCCTACAAAGTTTAATGCATTGGATTCTTAATTCACAAACTAGTGGACTCTAGTTACTAAAAGAAAAAGAGCAAGTTCCGAGATCATCACCCTTTTAAGCTAAAAAAGTTGGTCCGAGAATAATAAATTTTAGCACAGTAACCATTGTTCTAATCTCCAAATGAAAATTGCTGATTTTATTAAATTCATATTGTGCTTTGGACACACAATTCCAATACCTAGGGTTAAAACCAAAATGGGTAGAAATTATGATAATAATGGTTAGGAACCAAATAGGCCTTCTGCCTTCACACCGTCAGATTATAAAGAAAGACACAGTATTATAATTTTTTGCAGTACTACTCAGTAAGTCAGCAACTAGTCACACAAAAGCAAAACCTAAATTTCAAAAAAAAAAGCACAAAAACACAAACATGTCTAACATGTCAAATTAGTAAGGCTATCAAATTGGGTACCAAATAAATAAGTTAGATGTTTCAACTCACTATAATTCTTAAATAAATAGTTTTCCTGTTAATCCAAAATAAAAATTTTAACTTAGACACATATTGAAAATACAGTGAAATATTAAAAATATAGTGAAACGCATAATTTGTCTAGAATTTTTATCTGAATATGGTTCAGCCCAAAAGAAGGAAGGCCTCTGGCATGCAATTTTCCTCATAAAAGTGAATTATACAACATCACAAAAACCATATAGAGCATATGTAGCTACAACACCATGTGGCTGTTAATCAGTTTTTTGCTACATTGGTTGCATTCAGCCATGGCTGCCATCTCATTTTGTAGCATAAAAACAGAGAATAGAAAATAGAGCAAGTCATTATTTCATTATAGTTCACTATCCCATTTTCCGAATTAAAGGTTTGAGATAGGACATGAATAATGTCAAAATTTACATAATCAAAATGGCAATGACAATTAGCTTTTCATCAAACACATGCCATGCATGCAACTGAAGTCATCAATCAAACATGTTCTGTGCATGGAATTGCAGCAATTGTAAGCAATATCAAAGCCACACATATAATGGAATCAGTAATTTTCTACAGATCAAATTCTTGTAATTTTCTTGTCACTCCAAGACAAAATTCTTAGCTCACACAAACTAAAAATACAATGAAAATTCTTAATTCATTCTGCAGATCCATTAGCAAAATTACTTTTAAGTAACTCATTCTGAAAAAGATAAATAATTCTCCAGATAAATGTAAAGATGAACAAGATCAACCAACCAAGTCTCTTAGTGCAGTATTTATAGGATTTTAATTTAAAAAAAAGCACAAAAATACAAACATAACTCTCACTTGGCACCTATACACATGCATATATATTTATAGAAGACAAGATATACTAATCAAAGATGGCCAATTAAAGCAACATTTAGGAACCTATATGTTATAAGAACTGAGGAAAGACTATGAAAAGAAAGAGAACGCAAGTAAATTAAAACCAAATTACTTACCTGTTGAGCGCTTAAACTAGAAGCAGGAGATTGAGAATGACAGTTGGGCTTTGTGCACAATCGACAATGGTGACCTGCGATGGCAACGATGGTGGTGGATTGTCACAAACAGAAAGAGGGAGCAACTCCTCACTATCGAGAAAGAGAGAGGAAGAGCCATTTTGAAAGAAAAATGATAAAATGTGGCTGTCAACATTAGGGATTTAGGTCTTAAAATCCAAACTTTCTGAAGGATTTCTGACGGAACTATTGTTCGTCACAAATTTTGTTAATAACCCATCGCTAATTAGTTTAATATCCGTCACTATTCTCTTAAATTGATACCGGTCATTAATCCGTTGAAAGTCTATCGCTAAAAGAAATTTTTTCTGATGGATTTAATTCCGTCGCAAATTCCGTCTCTGAAACAACTGTTTTTTTTGTAGTGATCGTTAAATTACATTTGGTATTAGAGTCGGGGTTGTACATGAATTTACAACCTAAAAATTGCATTTTGTGATCGATTTCACATCTGGTGTTTATTCCTATTGATTTTGATTTCTTTTCCCTAAATTATATTATTAAATTGTTTATAATAATTCCACCCATATGCGCGCACATGGCAACTACTTCACAAAGCCATGTGAATTGCATTTTTTTTGTTGATTTGTTTGATGTGAATAAAATATAATAATAACAATAATAAAATTGAGTTGCTATTTATGGGTCATTTATAAAATTAATTAATTGTTAATTTAATAAAAGAAAGTTAATTCAAGACATATTTGTGTTGGCATGTATTTACAATAGAGATATATTGTGATTAGTATCTCATTTGTGTTATTTAAATACATACATTTGTGTTTAGTATGTATTTTAATTGCAGAAATTTACGAAAATCCTTAATTAAGAATATTTTATAAGTCAATATGAGTTTTACCACCAAAGTGGAACACTTTTTGAGATTTATGGGTTTATTCTTGATTATTTGTGAAAGGATAAATTTTCTTTAAAATTATTATATATAATGGCTTGCCCAAAGGATGTTATTATATATACTAATTTGAAATTTGTGTGTAATATGGATTATTTGTGTTTAGAGATACTAGCCTAGAGGGTCTTTCTGCCCAAAGGGGATGGATTTTTCAAAGGTAGAATAATCTCATTTGTGAACTCCATATATAAAAAATTTTATTGCATATACATATTCTACCCAAAGGGGAATGTGTAGTGATGCTCAAAATGTTCAAATAATTTATTAATATCCTACTTACTAATATATGCTTCTGTGTTGTCTTGCATCAGTTTGCATTAGTATGAACAACAATAATGCCACAGTTGAAATGTTAACTACTACAAATTTTAAGCAATGGAAAGAAGAGATTGATTTTGCATTGGCAATGAGAGAAATAGATTTAGCCTTGTGAGAAGATGAACCTGTTAAGCCTACTATTGAGAGTAGTGCTGAACAAAAGGAACCATATGCTAAGTGGAAGAGATCTAATCGTCTGAGTCTCATTGCTATAAAAAGAACTATTACTGATTATCTCAAGAGTGGACTACCAAGTAACGTTAATGCAAAAACTTATCTTGCTATTGTAGAATAAAGATACTTTGTATCTGATAAGGCCAAGGCTGAGACCCTAATGAACTAATTAACCAATATGAAATACAATCATGTTGGAAGTGTGAGAGATTGTATCCTTCACATGGTTCATATCCAAACCAAACTTAAGGGTCTTAAACTTGAGATTTCTGATGATTTTATTATCCACCTTGCTCTTAATACCTTGCCTTCTAATTTTAGTATAACACCCAAAATCAGACTTAGAGTGTTAGTGACCTTATATCTAAATGTGATGTTGAGGAAAAGAAACTTGAGAGTGAGAGGAAACTTAAGAGTGAGACTGCCTTGTTTATTTCCCAATCTAAACCTCACCCCAGAAAGGATAAATCTATGATTAGACCTAATCATCATGCTCCTAAGAAATATCAAAAATTCAAAAGGCATGGGTATGGTCAGGCTAAAATGGTGGATTGTAATAATGTTGCCTAGAAGAGTGGTTTGAAATGTTTCTTTTGTAAAAAGAATGGTCATAAGAGGAGCGAGTGTCATGAGTTTATAGTTTGGCTAAGGAATAGAAACAAGGGAGAAGGTAAATCCTTAGCTTTTGTTTGCTTTGAATCTAATTTGGTTGATGTGCCACCAAATTCCTGGTAGCTTGATAATGGTGCAACTGTTCATGTTGCCATTACCTTGCAGGGATTCATAAGCAAACGGAAAGCCAAGGGAGCATGAAGCCAAGCATAGAGCTGGAAATCACATGGAAGTAAATGTTGAGCTAGTAGGAGTAGTTAGTTTGATATTAGAATCTGGTTTTGAGCTCATTTTAGAGGATACTTTATATGTTCCAACTTTTAAGAGAAATTTAATTTCTATTTCTGCTTTAGATAAGATTGGATATTTTAATAATTTTGGTGATAGAAAGACTGATATGTTTTTTGGTTCTAAATTGATTGGTTGTTGTGTTTTATTTGATAAATTATATAGACTATGTTTGGCTTCAGATTATGAAAATGGAATTCATTGTGAGGCAAATATAGTATCTAAGAGACCTTTGGCCAAAGAGAAATCTTATTCATTATGGCATAAGCGTTTAGGTCATATATCTAAGGAAAAGATAGAGAGATTAATAAAAGACAATATTCTTCCTTGTTTAGATTTTGGAGACTTAGACACCTGTGTGGATTGCATTAGGGGTAAATTGACCAAAATTAAAAAGAAAGGTGCTAATAGGAGTTTGGATCTTTTAGAGATCATTCAAACTGATATTAGTGGACCTTATTCACCTACTATTTGTGGCAACAAATATTTTATCACATTTATTGATGATTTTTTCCGATATGGTTATTTGTTTCTAATTAAAGAAAAATTAGATGCACGTGAGAAATTTAAAGTTTTTAAAACTGAGGTTGAAAAGCAGTTAGGAAAAGTCATCAAAATTGTGAGGTCTAACCATGGGGGAGAATATTATGGCAAACATGATGAGACTGGGTAACATATGGGACCATTTGCCAAATATTTGCAAGAGTGTGGAATAGTTGCTCAGTACACCATGCCTGGTAGTCCTAAACAAAATGGGGTGTTTGAGAGGCATAATCATACTATCAAAGATATGATGAGGAGCATGATGAGTAGTAATTTGCTTGAATTCCTTTGAGGTGAAGCCATTAAAACTGCCTTGTATATCCTAAATCGTGTTCCTAGCAAATTTGTTCCCAAAACACCTTTAGAGTTGTGAATGGGTAGGAAACCGAGTGTGAATCAATTTCATGCTTGGGTTTGTCCAGCTAATTTTAGAATTTATAATCCTAATGAGAAAAAGATAAACCCTAGAACTACCCGTTGTTTCTTTGTAGGATACCCAGATCATTCTAAAGGATACAAGTTCTATTATCCTACCCATGGCACAAGAATAGTAGAATTTATGACAGCAAAATTCTTAGAGTTTGATGTTACTGATATTGATTATTCCCCACAACCGGTTGAGAATGTGCAAAATAAAATAGTTTCTCTTCCTTTGCCTATTTTGCAAGAAAAGATAGTAAAGGTACCTGTTGAGAGGGAAGGTGATATACAAGAGATAATTGAAGAGCCACCTGTTAGAATGTCTTCTAGGGAAAGAAGGTCTGCTATTTCTGATGATTATGTTGTGTATCTTGGTGAGAGTATTATGATATAGGTCATGTTGTTGATCCAGTAACATTTGAAAAGGCTGTCAATGGCACTCATTCACATTTATGGGTTAATGCTATGAAAGATGAAATGGCATCCATGGCTCATAATAGAGTTTGGGAATTAGTAGAGCTTCCATCTGGTTATAAGCCTATAGGGTGTAAATGGGTGTTTAAAACTAAGAAGGACTCTAAGGGAAAAATTGAGAGGTTTAAGGTAAGATTAGTTGCGAAGGGTTTTACTCAACGTGAGGGTGTTGATCATAATGAGACTTTCTCACCAATTTCCACTAAAGATTCATTCAGGATTATTACGGCTTTAGTGGCTCATTTTGAGTTAGAGCTTCACCAAATGGATGTGAAAACTGCATTATTAAATGAAGATCTTGATGCAAATGTGTTTATGGTGCAACCTGAAGGTTTTTAGGAGAGTGGTAAGGAACATTTGGTGTGCAGATTGAAAAAATCCACTTATGGGCTTAAGCAAGTTTCACGCCAATGGTATCTCAAATTTGATGAAGTAGTCACTTGATTTTATTGAGAATAAGATTGATCATTACATTTATCTAAAAGTTAGTCGAAGTAAATTTATATTTCTTGTTCTTTATATTGATGATATTTTATTGGCTAATAGTGATATGGCACTACTTTGTGAGACTAAACAATTGCTCTCTAAGACCTTTGACATGAAAGATCTTGGGAAGGCATCTTTTATCTTGGGTATTGAGATTCATCATGATCGATCTTGTCATATGTTGGGACTTTCTCAAAGTGCCTACATTGATCGTGTGCTTAGTAGATTTAATATGCAACATTTTAAAGGTGGTGATGTTCATATTATAAAAGGGGACAAATTTAGTAAGGAACAGTGTCCTAAAGTTAACTTTGAGAAAGATTCCATGATTGATGTACCTTATGCTAGTGTTGTTGGTAGCTTGATGTATGCTCAAGTGTATACAAGACCTGATATTGCATATATTGTTGGTGTTCTTGATCATTATTTGTCTAACCCTGGGGCAATGCATTAGGTTACTGTTAAGAAAGTTTTAAGGTACTTGCAAAGGACAAAAGAATATATGTTGGTTTATAGACAAGTTGATCAACTTGAGATAGTTGGATATTCAGACTCAGATTTTGCGGTTGTCATGGTGATTTGAAATCTACATTGGGGTATGTGTTCATGCTTGCTGGTGGAGCTATTTCATGGAAAAGTGTTAAACAAACACTAATTGCTTCTTCTACTATGCAAGCTGAATTTGTTGCTTGTTATGGAGCTACAACACAGACAGTGTGGCTTAAAAATTTTGTTTTTGGGCTTATTGTGGTGGAGTCCATTTCTAAACCACTTCCAATTTATTGTGATAACAGTGCTGTTGTGTTCTTTTCAAATAATAATAAAAGTAATAGTGATTCTAAATATTTGGAGATCAAATATCTCACTGTTAGAGATTTAGTGAAGAAACGGGATATAGAGATAATGCATATTGATACTGAGTTAATGCTTGCTAATCCACTAACCAAGGGTGATACGGTGTGTCCGCAAGTGCACGGGTCACAGTAGTATAGTTTTAAAATGATATCGATCCCACAGGGAATTGTGCTTAAATTGGAAATAAAAGTATAAGCAAATTAGAATGACAAAAATTAAAAGATATTAAAAATAAAATCTAAAAATTAAAATTAAGACAAAAATTAAAGATGTAAAATGAAATTTGGAATTAAAATTGGTATTTAAGGAATTAATGCTAAATCAAACAATTAACTAAAATTAATTAGACTAGATTACCAAAAATTAATTTGAAATTTCTATTTATGAAATTAAGAAGAATTAAATCTAAAAAAATAAAGTAATTCTAGATATTGGATTTAAATTGAAATTGCTATTTATGAGGTTTGGAGAATTTATATCTAACTTCAATGAAAAATAAATTGATTCTAGAGATTGGATTTTCAATATTGTTTGCATGTGATTTTTCCCTAATTTAGCCAAACACATGAGAATTGCAATTTTGAGGGAAATCAATTCTTAAATTTTTGAAACCTTTTTCAAGCATCTCAAAATTGGTTTTCATTAAATCAAACCCTGTTTTCACGGTATTTCAAATCTAACAAAACCCAATTAATGCTCTAATTGATTTTTGGAAAGTTCCCCTTAATCTTCTTAGCTTATTTCTAACACCAAGAAAATAAAGTTTATTGCAAGATTATCCATCCCCAATATTCACTTTTCAGTCCATCTATTAAGGATTAAAACTTAACTTAATGAGGGCCCATTCATCAAGCAAGGAAATAAGCACACAAGCAATAAATCAAAATATAACAATATTCATTTAAATGGCTAAATCAGTTCAAAACCACAAAACAAATCAATATTTACAAACCCATCTCTAGAATCTCAATAAACTACTCACAAATCATTGTTTAAAGACAAACCCAAATGAAGAAATGAAGAAATAATGGAAATGTAAGCTAAAAGGGGTAGAAAAACCCAGCAAATTTGCAGCAGATTCTGCTGCACAAAAGTGCAGAAAACGTGATCTGCAGCTGCTGGAAAAAGATGCAGAAGATGCTCCTCCCTTTCCCTCTTTCTATCTTTCTAAAAATGCCTCCCTTGCTCTCTATGGAAAGAAAGTGATAAAGGGCACTTTATATAGGCAAGGGGACTGTTCTAGAATGGGTAAAAGGGGGAAGGATCCAGAGAAAGTGAGGTAAAAAGGCTGGAGTAACGGAAATGCCACGTCAAAAATTTTCCAGTAAAAACGACATAAGCCGAGTCAGTTGTGTCGCGGGTTGTGTCGCTCTCGGCGTGAATATCTGACGATCGACACAACCTGCGACATGAGCTAATTCGGTTGTGCTGCAGGTTGTGTCGCTCTCGGCCATTTTTTTCTCAACTTCAAAATTTTTGCAATTCGATTTTAATCTCCTCCAAATGGCTACTCTGATCAAAATACATCAAATTTCTCCAGATTTAACCTACAAAACAAATAAATTCCAAAAATTAAACTAAGAAATGTGAAAATTGTAAAATTGACTAAATATATACTAATATCTAAAATAATAGCTATGAATAAGGGTAAATTATGTGCAAAAATTACTCCTAAATGATGATCTAAAATGCATGCATCAAATTCCCCCATACTCAAACTCTTGCTTGTCCTCAAGCAAAATTTCATTAAAACTCATTTGGAAGGGAATAGAATCAGTCTTTGAAAACTCAAAATTCACTAATCCAAACTACCAACTTACCTCTAGCCACCAACATTCCAAATTCCCACCAAAGAAAAGCACAAAGAATGAAGCAAGCACTCTCAACTATTACAGAATAGCTAAGAATTAACCAATCAACCCAAGCAACAAATACCAACCAGCTACAAGAGTCAATTGTGCCAAAACAAACCTAAATGAAATAGATAGCCAATGTGTCTCAAATAGATGGTGAGTAATGTATGAAAGATTATATTGCCAAACCCATATGCAAGCATAAAAGATCTAACTCTACTAATGTAACAAGCATTTTTCAAAGAATCATTAGGTCTTTTTAAGGGTTGTAATGGGGTCAAATAGGGTAAGATTGTGGTTAACAAAGAAAGGGAATAAGGTAAACAAAATATGAGAATAATATTAACCATGAAACTCAAAGTGCATCCATTTTTTTTTTTTTTTTAATACTAATTTTTTTTATCAAGAGGAAAGAAATTCACAATGAATCTTAAGTGCTAACACAATAAAGGGACTACTTTTATAATATATATTTTTTTATTTTGTATGTGTCCCTATTTCACGTCACACCCAAAATTACCTTTGGGATATTTTTGTGACTATTTATTTATTTATTTATTTTTTATCAACTTTTCACAATTACTCTAGCACTTTTCAAGATGTTTCAATCCTCCAAGTTTTTTTTTTTTTTTTTTTTATATTATCATTTTTTTATGCACTTAATTGCTAAAATACTATTCTCATAGATAGGTGGTAGTGTTTAGGTTTAACGGCTAGGTAAATGATTTGGGTTCCAAAGAAATTAGGGAATTAAGGTTCAAGGGGGTTTGCAAGGGTTAAAATGAGATTAAGGTAGGTTAAGGCTAAATGTGAGGTTTAAAATATGAAGAAATGCCTAAATCATATTCTTATCAAATGCAAGTTAAAAATTTCGCTTTGAAAGATCTAAGATGCTTGTTCTAGGAATGGTGAGACGACAATGACCATTTTCTTTCTTAAAGGCTTATCCAGACACTCAAAACTCAAAATAACTAATCAGAATCTGCATACCTAGATGAATGTATTAATTTTCAGCTATTAAGTAAGAGAAAGAATAATGCTTAAGACTTTGTACCAATGAACTTTCATTCCACTAACCATCTAAAGACAAGTTGGATTGCTTGAATAAGTGGCTTATGGAATTCAAAGACTGGTTTAAAAAATTCAAAAATTTTAGATGAATAAATGAAATGCATGAGTGTATAGTCAACCTATATGCAACTAAGTATGCATAACTAAGTATATGAAGCTATATGCAGTGTATATACGTGAATATGTACAAGTATGAGTGTGTCGCTAAATGAAAAAGGAAAAAGTAATTTTTGCAAAAAAATTTACCCTCTCCCCCATACTTAGAATGAACATTGTCCTCAATGTTAGAAGTTTGCAAGGAATGGGATAATTTGGCTATATGTGCATAAAGAATTATTACCCTGTTGCATAAGCGATAGCACAACTTGTGTTGAAAATGACACAAGCTGAGATAAGAAGTGTTACCTCATTGAAGTGCAGCCAATTTAATTAAATAAAATTTGGACAGCTGCTGCACTCATTACAAAAGAAACAGTGCAATGGAATCCATTAAATCAATTAAACTCAAAAAGTTGAAATAGGAAGTTAAGCGCAAAAATATAGCCATCAAGTGTAAATCCAAAATAGCAAATCAAAGCAAGTGAGCAATTGTACTAAAGATATAAAAGAAAAATGTACGTTATGAGGAACTAAAAAAAAACTGAATAAGTAAATGGTTAAAAATAAAAACAACACAAGCAAAATATTAACAAGTTCAAAATACTAATTAACGAAATTAAAGACATGAAATGTAAATGGAGAATAAAAGCTGGTCAGTCGGGTATGAGAAGTCCTTTGCCCTTGCCATGTTGTGACGGTGGTGGTGCTTGTGGTGGCTGCTGTGGAGAGAGAATGTTCAAAATCAGTGCTTGGTTTGTTTCGATCTTCTCCAGCTTAGCTCGCACGACTTTCAATTCATCTTGCATTTCAGCACTTCGATCCAAATATATGTCAGCTAAATCTCGTAGTGTCTGAAAATTGACCTCTGTAATTTGCCGAAAAGAATAGATCTCATCACTGAGATTCTCCATGAATGTCAAAAGAGTTGCTATGGATGGTCCAGAAGCTGTTGATGAAGCAGGTTGAGCTGGTGGAGCTCGGCGTGAAGGTTGTGTGGGAGGTCGCACAAATGGTCGCCAGTTCTGAGGAGGAACTAATGGCAGTGGGAGAACCAGGTGGTTTGTCTGTTAGTGCAGGAATCTCATACTGCTTGGTAGCTTCATTTTTGATACAAAATTTTTGGTTGGCAAGATGAGGTCCATCCAAAAATAACAAACCAGTAGGAAGAGCAGGACACTTGTGCATTTGAGGATTAAACCCAAAATAATGTGCAATAGGTGTGACCAAGCCTCCAAAGACAATACTACCAGTACCCCTAGTGGTCTGGCGAATCACATGGCGGCAGAAATAATAACTGTGGAAGCCTTTACGCGCTTTTTGCACACCACAAAAAGAAGAGATCATATTGTGACATTGTGCCAACACTGGATCCTCTGCCTAAAACTGTATTTGCAATTAGGCGCTGAAGCAATCTCAAGGCATGATTCTCAATCTTGGAGGCCTTACTGTGTCCTGGTTTGAAAGTACCTGCTGAAGGGGCAATGCGCTTCCAAAATTCATACGCATTATAGTCCCATTGGTTAGTAGGTATTTTGAACAGACCATCAGGTGGAAAGCCAAATATATGGTGAAAATTATCCATAGACAGCACCCTATCTTGACCAAGGCATCTAAAATGGATCGTCAAGTCATTGTCCAAAGCAATTTTATGCTCATTAGTGGACAGGGAGGCCAGAAATTCCTGCACTAAAATGGGGTAGACCAGTTCCTGTTTATGTGCAAATCGCACCCAACCTAAAGCATCTAACAGAGACTGCATTTCATCATAAATCTTCAAGGTTTTAAGTGTAGACACATCCAAATACCTTGTTTGAATCATTTGTCGGGCTGCAACCCTTGCCTTATTTTTCTTCATTTCGGCAGTAGGTAGTGTCCAATGTGTAGCAGTAGGCAAAGAGGAAGGGAATGCAAGGTTACCTCTAGATACCGGCGTTTGACCGCAGATTTGAATGCCACGCTGCTCACAGCGCGCGCATTGGAGGCGGGCTTGGGGTTATTGCGGGCTGGTTCGGGTTGTTTCCGCTTGACGCCGGCCATCGATTTGTTATGTTTGATACTTTTAGACTTTTTCTTTTTGAGTGTTGCGATCGGAGCATTAGCGAATGGGCCGCGATGGGTCGGCGTGCATGGGTGGGGTGGTTTGGGGGTTGTTGTGTGGGGAGTGGGGAGGCGAGTTTTCGAATGATAATGGAGAGTCGGTCATGGCGAAATGGAGGGTCGTGATCGGGGAAAGAGAAATATGGGAAGAGTTGCGGCCGGTGAAGGTGACGGGAAAAATGGAGGTTACGGCAGGGAGGGTTGTGTCGGGGGCGATGTCGAGAGGAAGATGAAGGTAATGGGCTATCGGGTTAGGGTCTTTAGGTTTGGGTTGTGGGCTTGGGTATAGGCTTTTGGGTTTGCTGCTGGTTTTTAGGTTTAATTTTGGGCTTGGTGGGGTACGGTTTTTAGGGCTTTGGGTTTGTCGCCCATTCCTGAAGAGAGTTTTTATTCCAAAAGGGTGCCCAATGAACACAAGCGACACAAGCAAAACCGGTTATGTAATCACGCCCAATTTGACCAAATTTCATAGCACCTAAAAAAAATTGAAACAAATTAGATTTCAAATGATTAAACCTTCATAACATGAATTCTAATTGTTCAACCTGTTATGTTCATTAAATACTTACACAAAATAATTTTTCAAAGCACCAATTCACACACCCATTTTCAAATAATTTCCTTGTTAAACCAAGATGTTAAAATTTGGAAAAATTTTCTCTTAAAAGTAACCAAAGGGGCAATGAATCCAGCAATATGAACCAGCAAATATTCAACAAAATAGAGATTATAAGTGAACAAATTAAAAACCTAAAATTTAAAGCTAAAATTTAAAGCTAAATAAAATTTTTATTGCTCATTTGCTTGCAATGCATTGCATCCCATCTGCACAAGGAAATTAGAACAATGTTAAATTCTGAATACGGAGTATATAAAAAAAAAAAAAACTTAAAACAAATGAAAGAAAAATTGGGAGTTATGCACAAAAATGCTAAGTTTAGGTCTTTAGCTTGACCATACTTACTCAAAATTTCATGGAGAATGAGAAAGATAGCAAGTTGCTATTTTCTCAATTGGCTCACCAGCTAAATAATGCCTCAACCTTTGTCCATTTACCTTGAAATTACCAGATTTTTCACCAAAAATTTCCACAGCACCATGAGGTAAAACTTTCACAATTTTAAATGGGCCGGACCACCTTGATTTTAATTTTCCTGGAAAAAATTTCAACCTTGAATTGAATAAGAGAACCAAATCTCCTTCTTTAAAGTCCTTTTTCTTGATATGCTTATCATGCCATTTTTTAGTTCTTTCTTTATAGATCCTAGCATTTTCATAAGCATCAAGTCTCAATTCTTCTAACTCATCAAGTTGCAAAAGTCTTTTGTGTCCAGCAGCTTGTAAATCAAAATTGATTGCTCTTATGGCCCAATAAGCTTTATGTTCTAACTCTACGGGCAAATGGCATGATTTCCCAAAAACTAACCTATAAGGTGTAGTTCCTATGGGGGTTTTAAATGCTGTTCTATATGCCCAAAGAGTGTCATCTAATTTAAGGGACCAATCTTTTCTGGACTTATTGACAGTTTTCTCCAAGATTTGCTTGATTTCTCTATTTGTGATTTCTACTTGGCCATTTGTTTGAGGGTGATATGGTGTGGCAATCCTATGCTTTACCCCATATTTTCTCATCAATTTTTCAAATTGGTGGTTGCAAAAATGGCTACCACCATCACTGATTATGGCACGTGGGGCACCAAACTAGTCAAAACAAATTTTTTCAGAAATTTCACCACAACTTTTGCATCATTGGTAGGTGTAGCAATAGCTTCTACCCATTTAGATACATAGTCTACCCCTACCAAGATATATTTATTCCCATAAGAAGATGGAAATGGCCCCATGAAATCAATTCCCCACACATCAAATAATTCAACTTCTAATATGGATTGTTGGGGCATCTCATCTCTTTTGGAAATGTTGCCTACCCTTTGGCACCTATCACACTTGCTTACAAAATTTCTCACATGTTTAAACATATTAGGCCAATAGAAACCTGATGTCAAGACTTTTTCAACAGTTTTTGAGACACTAAAATGACCACCATATTCAGAGGAATGACAATGGTAAATAACATCATGAATTTCTTCCTCTGGTATACATCTCCTAATTATTCCATCATTACATCTTCTAAACAAAAGAGGTTCTTCCCAAGAATAAAATTTAACATCATGCAAGAATCTTTTCTTTTGCTGCCAAGACAAATCAGGTGGCAAGACACCACAAGACAAGAAATTCACAATATCAGCAAACCATGGAAGTGCAGAATTCAACATATACAACTGCTCATTCATGAAAAATTCATCAATTGGCACAATTTCATCATCTTTATTTTCAGTTTTCATCCTAGAAAGGTGATCAGCCACCACATTCTCAACACCCTTTTTATCTCTTATTTCCAAATCAAATTCTTGAAGTAACAATATCCATCTAATCAACCTAGATTTAGCTTCTTTCTTGCTCATTAAATACTTTATTGCTGCATGATCAGTGAAAACTATTACCTTTGAGTTGACCAAATAAGAACGGAATTTATTGAGTGCAAATACTACCGCAAGGAACTCCTTTTCAGTTGTGGCATAATTAACTTGAGCTTCATCAAGGGTTCGGCTTGCATAGTAAATGGCATAAGGTTTCCTATCTTTCCGCTGGCCAAGGACAGCTCCAACAGCAAACTCACTTGCATCACACATGATTTCAAATGGCAAAATCCAATCTGGGGGTTGCATGATAGGAGCTGTTGTTAAGGCCGTCTTTAACCTGCAAAAAGCAACCATACAATCTTGATTAAAATCAAATTTAACATCATGATTCAAAAGATTTGTTAAGGGTTTAGCAAGTTTAGAAAAATCCTGAATAAATCGCCGATAAAACCCGGCATGTCCAAGGAAACTTCGGACTCCTTTGACAGTGGTTGGAGGGGGCATTTTTTCAATAATTTCTATTTTAGCTCTATCCACTTCAATTCCCCTATTTGAGATTAAATGCCCTAAAACGATTCCCTCTTGGACCATAAAGTGGCATTTCTCCCAATTCAACACCAGATCATTATCAGCACATCTCTGCAAAATTTTAGACAAATTAGTCAAGCATGAATCAAAATTAGTTCCATATACTAAAAAGTCATCCATGAAGACCTCCATAATTTCTTCAATAAAATCAGAAAAAATGGCCATCATGCACCTTTGAAATGTGCCAGGCGAATTACACAATCCGAATGGCATCCTTCGATAGGCAAAGGTGCCATAGGGACAGGTAAAGGTAGTTTTCTCTTGGTCATCAGGATGTATTAGAATTTGAAAGAAACCAGAATATCCATCTAAGTAACAAAAGAATGAATGCTTGGCTAATCTCTCTAACATTTGATCCATAAAAGGAAGGGGAAAATGGTCTTTTCTTGTGGCATTGTTCAACTTCCTATAGTCTATGCACATTCTCCAACTCGTAATGATTCTAGTGGGTATCAATTCATTATTCTCATTTTTAACAACTGTCACCCCACCTTTCTTTGGTACAACATGCACAGGACTAACCCACTCACTGTCAGAAATGGGGTAAATAATTCCAGCAGCTAGTAATTTTAGGATTTCCTTTTTCACAACATCCTTCATTGTAGGATTCAATCTTCTTTGGTGTTCAATGGAAGGTTTACTATTTGGCTCAAGAAAAATCCTATGCATACAAACTGTTGGACTAATTCCCTTTATATCATCAATTGCATAACCCAAAACTCTCCTATATTTTCTCAAAACTCTCAACAATTTGTCAATCTCAATATCAGTCAAACATGCATTAATTATAACAGGATATGTTTCATTTGGTCCAAGAAAAGCATACCTGAGGTTGGAAGGAAGAGGTTTAAGATCTACCTTTGGGGCATCCTCTACCTTTAATGATGGTGGTTTGATCTCCAAATTTTGCACTCCTTCAAGTTGAAAAATTGTGGCTTGGGATGTGGTGGAGAGCTTTCCAAGTATTGCGCAAAAATAGCCATGTTGTGATTATCATCATCAATGCTCCCACCATGGACTAAGCAATTTTCAAGTGGGTCTTGTGGATAGCTTTTTCTGAAATGCTCTTGAACAATCTCTTCAATAATGTCTACCCGCAAACAAGACTCAACTTCTTCATGTTTCCTTTTCATGGCAGGATTGATGTTGAATATCATTTGATCATCTCCCACTCTAAGTGTCAATTGCTCACCCTTTACATCAATTAATGCACCAGCTGTTGCCAAGAAGGGTCTTCCCAATAAGATAGGAACTTTTGTGTCTTCTTCCATATCTAAAATGACAAAGTCCACCGGAATGTAGAATTTCCCAACCTTGATAGGCACATTTTCAAGAATGCCTTCTGGATACTTAATTGAACGGTCAGCTAATGAAAGATACATGTTTGTGGGCTTCAATTCTCCCATATTCAACTTCTCATATATTGAAAGAGGCATTAGGCTGACGCTAGCTCCAAGGTCACATAAAGCATTGCCACACAATTATCACCAATATGACAAGGGATGGAAAACACACCCGGATCTTTGAGTTTGGGAGGTAACTTCTTCTGGATTATAGCACTGCATTGCTCTCCCAAGTTGATGGTGTCATAATCTTCTAGTCTTCTCTTGTTGGAAAGAATCTCCTTCAAAAACTTGGCATAACTTGGCATTTGGGATAGTGCCTCAGTGAATGGCACATTGATATACAATTTCTTTAGCACTTCAAGGAACTTGCCAAATTGTTTGTCTAGTTTATGCTTGATGAATCTTTGAGGGTAGGGAAGGGTGGGTTTGTAAGGTTCAGGTGGGATGTATGGTTTCTCTCCCTCATCTTGCTCACTTTTGCTTTCTTCTTCTTTTTCATTTTTCTTGCTCTCAACTGAATTTTCTTCTTTTGTGCTCTCTTTTTCTTCTCTCTTGTTTTCACTCTCTTGACCAACTTTTTTACCACTTCTCAAGGTTACAAACTTACATTGTTCATGAGGGTTTTGTGGTTGGCTAGGTAGTTTCCCATAGGAATTGCTTCCTGATGAGCTTGCTTGTTGCGCCAATTGAGTCTCCAACATGCGGTTGTGGACTTGTAATTGATCCATGGTTTGTCTCATGTGTTGCATTTCTTCCTCCAATTTGTTATTCATCTTGCTTTGTTCAGCAAAAAATTTCTCCATCATGCTCTCCAAGGTTGGCTTCGGTTCATGAGGTGGAAGGGATTGTTGTGCTCTTGCTTGATATCCAGGTGGTGGTTGTCTTGTGGGCTGAAATTGAGGCTGAAATTGAGGCTTGTTCTGCTGCATAAACTGCTGGTTATGAGCATAATTTGAGCTTTGGCCTTGTTGAGCAAAAGTTGCTTGTGGTCTCCATGTTGAGTTGTTCATATTAGAATAAGAATTTCCCATAGGTTTTTGTTGATAACCTCCTGCATAAGCAGCTTGCTCTTGCAAATAATCATCACCATAAGAAGAATAATCAACTCCACAACTTTGAGTTCCATTTGTGAAGGCAACTTGTTGCATAGTTGTAGGAGTTGAGGTTGTTGCCTTTGTGCAAAAATCACTAAGAAGCTGAGTCAACTGATCAAATTTTGCATTCATGTAGTTAACTGAGTCAAGTTCATAGATCCCAGCTTTCTTTGGCTCAAGTGCTCTAGGATTTCCCCATAAATGGGTATTATGAGCAATCTTCTCTAATAGATCATAGCATTCTTCACTTGTCATTCTCATGAAATCTCCTCCTGCTTGTGAATCAATTGTGTTTCTTATGGCTGGAGTAACTCTGGTGTAGAAAGTCTGAACACTCCTCCATTTGGGTATTTCATGATGAGGACATTGCCTTTCAAGCTCCTTAAATCTCATCCAAGATTCATACAAAGTTTCATCATCTCTTGGTTTAAAAGCTACCATCAAATTCCTCAAATGAGTGGTCTTCCCAGGTGGGAAAAATTGAGATAGAAAAGCTTGAGATAGCTGCTCCCAAGTAGCTATAATAGCTTGTGGAAGTGAGTCATACCACTCCAATGCTGAATCCCGAAGAGAAAATGGAAATAATGTGAGCCGAATAACTTCATCAGAAACTCCAGGTTGTCTTTGTGTACCACATATCATTAAAAATTTCTTCAAATGAGAATGAGGATTTTCAAGTGGACTACCTCCAAATTGTGAATTCTGAACCATTTGAATGAGACCAGTTTTTAACTCAAATTGATTAGCTCCAATAATAGGTCTGTTATCTCTCACATCAGTACATCTAGGAAAAGCATAGTCTAACATGGATCTTCTTTGAGGATCATTTTGATTAACCACAGCATTTTGCCCGTTTTGCTCGTTTCCTCCATTATCTCCACCAATAGCTCTATTTTGATTCTCCATATTTTCTATTGTCTCCTCTTGCTCAAATATTTGTTGTTCTTCTTTTTCTGCTTCTTTTCTTTTCTTGTATTCCTTTTTGTTGGCTCGACAGAATTTTTCAATTTCTGGGTTGAACAATAATTCGGTGTCACTTGTGCTTTTCGATCGTCTCATAAACAAGAAAAGTACCTGAAAAACACAAGAAACAATAGTAAAAATAAAAGAAAATAAAAATTCTAATTAGTTTAAAACAATTAAAATCCAACTTAAAACAAACAATTCCCCGGCAACGGCGCCAAAAACTTGATACGGTGTGTCCGCAAGTGCACGGGTCACAGTAGTATAGTTTTAAAATGATATCGATCCCACAGGGAATTGTGCTTAAATTGGAAATAAAAGTATAAGCAAATTAGAATGACAAAAATTAAAAGATATTAAAAATAAAATCTAAAAATTAAAATTAAGACAAAAATTAAAGATGTAAAATGAAATTTGGAATTAAAATTGGTATTTAAGGAATTAATGCTAAATCAAACAATTAACTAAAATTAATTAGACTAGATTACCAAAAATTAATTTGAAATTTCTATTTATGAAATTAAGAAGAATTAAATCTAAAAAAATAAAGTAATTCTAGATATTGGATTTAAATTGAAATTGCTATTTATGAGGTTTGGAGAATTTATATCTAACTTCAATGAAAAATAAATTGATTCTAGAGATTGGATTTTCAATATTGTTTGCATGTGATTTTTCCCTAATTTAGCCAAACACATGAGAATTGCAATTTTGAGGGAAATCAATTCTTAAATTTTTGAAACCTTTTTCAAGCATCTCAAAATTGGTTTTCATTAAATCAAACCCTGTTTTCACGGTATTTCAAATCTAACAAAAACCCAATTAATGCTCTAATTGATTTTTGGAAAGTTCCCCTTAATCTTCTTAGCTTATTTCTAACACCAAGAAAATAAAGTTTATTGCAAGATTATCCATCCCCAATATTCACTTTTCAGTCCATCTATTAAGGATTAAAACTTAACTTAATGAGGGCCCATTCATCAAGCAAGGAAATAAGCACACAAGCAATAAATCAAAATATAACAATATTCATTTAAATGGCTAAATCAGTTCAAAACCACAAAACAAATCAATATTTACAAACCCATCTCTAGAATCTCAATAAACTACTCACAAATCATTGTTTAAAGACAAACCCAAATGAAGAAATGAAGAAATAATGGAAATGTAAGCTAAAAGGGGTAGAAAAACCCAGCAAATTTGCAGCAGATTCTGCTGCACAAAAGTGCAGAAAACGTGATCTGCATTCTTTGGAAAAGATGCAGAAGATGCTCCTCCCTTTCCTCTTTCTATCTTTCTAAAATGCCTCCCTTGCTCTCTATGGAAAGAAAGTGATAAAGGGCACTTTATATAGGCAAGGGACTGTTCTAGAATGGGTAAAGGGGAAGGATCCAGAAAGTGAGGTAAAAGTCCGAGTAACGAAATGCCACGTCAAAAATTTTCCAGTAAAAACGACATAAGCCGAGTCAGTTGTGTCGCGGGTTGTGTCGCTCTCGGCGTGAATATCTGACGATCGACACAACCTGCGACATGAGCTAATTCGGTTGTGCTGCAGGTTGTGTCGCTCTCGGCCATTTTTTTTTTTTTTTTTTTTTTTTCAACTTCAAAATTTTTGCAATTCGATTTTAATCTCCTCCAAATGGCTACTCTGATCAAAATACATCAAATTTCTCCAAATTTAACCTACAAAACAAATAAATTCCAAAAATTAAACTAAGAAATGTGAAAATTGTAAAATTGACTAAATATATACTAATATCTAAAATAATAGCTATGAATAAGGGTAAATTATGTGCAAAAATTACTCCTAAATGATGATCTAAAATGCATGCATCAAAGGGTCCTAGACCCATAGTGTTTAAGGGTCATGTTACTAATATGGGTGTTGTGGAGTCTTTTGATGTTTTTGGTTAGTGGGAGCTTGGTTTTGTAATCAACTCTTTTGAGACATTATTTTGTCCTTATAATCAATATTTGTTTGGGATGGAAATATGTGATTATTTGATGATCATCATTTGTCATATTATATTTGATTATATTTGCTCATTTTTGAGACATTATTTTATCCTTATAATCAATATTTGTTTGGGATGGAAATATGTGATTATTTGATTATCATCATTTGTGATATTATATTTGATCATATTTGCTCATTAATTAATAGTATGTCATGAGATATATGTTAAATTCTTAAGACATATGTGGTTTAGTCTTAAATATTATTTATAGCCGCTATGCACGTTTCCATTGGTGTTTTTGGAAATAAATGGCTTATTGTGGATTTCTCTTGCTTATTCCTAAGTATTTGTGTTAAAAGAGAAATTAATGGGGACCAACAATGAAATAGCAAATTGATCACATTTGAGTGTTATTTTCTTGTTACACTATCATACTGTAATCTATGCCGATTAAGTCATTTATATTTGTAACCATGGATTGGTCGTATGTCAATAAAGGGGATAAGTATTGTCATGATTCAATATAGTTGGTTTAATATAGATGAGATTTATAGAGGTGTTATTTCTTAATCTGTATGTTTTCAAAATTAGTGGCCACATTTGTGTCTTAGTATTTGGTCTGAGAGTCATTTTTAAATTGTTAAAAAAAGCCACAATTAAAATTGCCTAAGTGGGAGGATGTAAGAATTTATGATATAGGCTACTATTAATTATGGGTTATTTTAGTTTGTGAAAATAGACTGAATAAATACAGTTTAAGAATATGTGTATAGAGCTCAATTTGTGTTTTTGTGATTACTTATGTAATGGACTTGAACACTTCTGTTGAACCAGTATGGTAAGGTGGTTAAAAATGTAGACCTAATCCTGTAAGGACTTGGGATGGGAATGTTTATAGGATTCTCTATAAAATAGGCTAGGTCCCCTCTCCATCCTTAAGAAAAAGAATTGCTTGGCTAGTCCCATTGAAAAGCCACCAACATGAAAAGGCAAAAAAGAGAAAGATCCGGTTTTATCTAACTTATTATTGAAAGGAATTGTATGTATAGGAATACAATGAGTCAAATAACTAACTCTACAACAAATCAAAAATCAAATACACAAATTGTTCTCGTTTATAAATCTGTGGATTGGTATTTAAATTCATGTACTAGATTCCAATCATTAAATTACAGGATTATGCAACTTTTGATAGAAAATAATTGAAAATGGTCATGCATTATTTATATGTGACTATTCATATAAATCGACTGCTGTCAAACATTAATGGTTTGACTGAAATTTCATATAATCTATTCACAATGCAAAAATCTAGGGTTGGTGAAAATTATCTCATACCCTTTTTAAACTTTAATGTTTTCAATTAATGTTGTTTTATTTTTGGAGATAAGGTTTCTATATTTGGTTTAGCTAATAAACTCTGTTTTTTTTTTTAATCAAAAAAGAATTTATTGTGTAGTTTCTAATGTAAGCTTAAAAAAAATTATTACATTTTATCTATCATTTAAAGTTTTTACATAGTTATTAGGAAAACTATTAAATCACTTAAATTATAATAAAATTCTCTATAATTTGATAAAATTATCTTTTATTTCATCAAATTAATAGAAAAAGAGGGTGGTGATAATATAAGTTATAGAAAATTATACAAATAATTATTGTGCTTAGTAGAAATTAAGGTAAAATCGAGAAAAAATAATTAATACACTTAATCTTTTTAAAGTGCTAGATAATTTTGGACAAAATAACTTTAAAAAATGGAAGATAAAAGTAGATGGAGGTATTACTATCTCCATCTCATTTCAAGTGTTTTTTAAGATATTTACATAATAATTAAGAAAATGATTAATAACCTCATTTAAGAAAAACTAATAATTAACTAAAGTAACCTTATATTTAATTAAAATATAGAAAATTGATAAGAAAAAAGATAAATACATTCGGAAGAGCAAAGTTGGAAAAAAAATAATTAACACTTTCTTAATTTTATAATTAAAAAGACAAATAAAATGAAAAATTTTTTAAAAATGAGACGGAAATAAAACAGGGAGAGAATTTTTTTTTTTTTTCTGTTGAATTCTGCAAATTTGTTAATATAAGAAAACTACATCTAAGGTTTATTTTTATTAAACATGAGACATTGAGAATTGTATTGAACAATTCGTCAACTTCTAAATTGAGAAAGGAAAATTTACTATCTGTGAAATTTAGATCTTGATATCTATTCCTAACTTATAAAATTAATTTTGATCAACTAATTAAATGACTACTAAAAAATTAATATTAAATATAAGACATTAAATTAATACAAATTCTTGATATTACATGCTGCTCAATTAGGTGGATGTGGTATTTATGTGTCGAAGAGATATAAGCAAAGAAAAAAAAGAGTATTTTAATATCACTAGAATATATATATATATATATATATATATATATATATATCAGATAATTATGCATTATATATTAACGTATATAAAAGGAAAAACTCCCGACACATGCATGATTGATAATTAATTATCTTGCGATGAAAATAGGAAAAGCAACCTTGAAAACTCTCTATTACTTGAAAGAAACTTCTATTTCATTGTTGAGACACTGTTACCATAAATCAAGTCATTTGATATGTGGGATCCATGCGAGATTCATATTGCTGGAGCTGCACTTACCATCACAAAAATAAATATAATATATTATATTTGTAATCTGTGTAGACATATAGATCTAGTCACGGGCTGATTTCGATTCAATTTTGAGTTGAAATCCCAAAGTTGAATGACTTCAAGGTTTGGTTCAATTTCAATTAAAAAAAAGTTTCGAATATTATCAAATTATAATAAATTTTATGGCATCATTTATTTATCTTCCCATCCCATCTTTCCATTTCTCAATTTTAATAATTTTTTCTGCTGCTTATAAAAAAAATTATTTATTTAATTTCTATTGTAAAAAATTAAAATGGCTCAAATATAAATCTACTATAAATTTTTAGGAGAAAAAAATTGAATCAAGCCGATTTCGATTTAAAACTGCCATTTTAAACTGACTATTTTTGGACGCAGGCCAATGATGGGGGACCCTGAATCAGCCCCTCTAACCATCTTCAGGACCAATTCAAAGCCCCAAAATATTAACTCAGGGCGATTTTCGATTTGACCCGAACTAATCTCGATCCAGTTGACAAACCGAACCAAACTGACCTAGGATGGTTCTACAGACATTAGCAGTCAAGATTGATGTGATTGTAGCATTTACAAGTCTGACCAGGGTGCACTTCAGTCAGTTGTTAGCTGAAGCAAATAAACCTCCAGAATTAATGAAACAGGAAAAATAAAAATAAAAAAAAAAGAAAACAAAACCATAAGTTATTTCCAAGAGAGAGAGAAAGAGAGAGGGGATAATTGAATAGAATAATCATGAGAAGATGCCTATACACTTGTTTGTTGAGTTGGAAAGGAAGTGAAGATGATGGAATATGAATTCTCAACACATGCTGCATCCAAAAAAGCAAGTAGATAGCAATCATCCTTCCCAATTGTCCAGGACTCAAATCTATTGATCTTTTGCTTAATCTAATTAATTATTTATAATTACACTATGTTTAGCGATCAAACTATTCTTTTTCTTTTATGCATTTTGTTGACTTTTGGCTAAAGCTCCCATGGATTCCTGAACAACTTTAGTTCTTTACTCTTGGGAGTCGCATAAGCAACAGTGTGTCAAAGTTAACACACATCTTCACAATATTCTCTTTTTTTTTTCTTTTTTTATTCTTGAAATAATATTAGAGTGTAATTTTTATGTGATATACTAAGTTGATCTCCCCAATTTGATTAGAGAATTTTTAATATTTTGCAGAGAGAATTAAATTCAACTAATTAATTAACATGAGCAATCATCTAACTCTGTTTTGAACCATATATTTTAAAATGTAAATCTTGAGAAAGATTTTCCAAACCAAGCAGAAGTAATTCCCAACTGAAATAATTCCAGGAACGTATTCCGTAAACATGACAATGTATTTGAAAGTTCAAAAAACGTATCATTGAAGCTAAGCAAAAGTCAAGAAACAAAAAAAAAATGGTAATGTAAAATTAAAAAACAGATAATAAGTGCCCCCTCAATAATTTCATGATGGCAAGTAATGGCCCCCTCCCTCATATTTCACTGAAACCTGAGGCCTTTGTCTGGTATAGGCTTGTTGGCATCCAAAGAAAAGAAAAACAAATTAAGTGGGAATCTATAAAAAGAGAAAAAAAATAAAATAAAATCACAACTTTTAAAGAAAGAAAGAAAGAAATATCTCTCTCTCTGCGTCAAACGCCATTTCACTTACTTTCAAGGCATAGAGAAAGATTTATTTGTTTGTTTGTTGCACATTGTTTGTTTTCTCTTACCTTCATGGAACTTTCATTTTTGTTTTCTAGAGAATTTTGTGGTTTTCTTTTTGTACATGGCAAGTGAGAAAAAGAGAAAGAGAAAGAAATACTGACAAGTTGTTTGGTGGGTTCTGTCAGGGTCTGAAAAGCCAACGTGACCTTAGCGTAATAATTAATTAAAATAAACAAGCAAGAAAAAGTTACCCTAAAGGATAAAAAGAGAAAGAGAAAGAGAAAGAAAAGAAAATTGCAAAGAGAAAGAAAGATAAAAGGAAAATAAAATAAGACAAAAATATTAGGGTTCGACTTGTAACAAGTTCCTGGAAAGTCAATATAAAGTACACTTGAAAGTTTGGTCCATCTCAGAGACAAATATACCCTTCTTATCTTCAGCAGTGTAACAAAATGAAATGCTTCCTAGTTAGCTAGCTAGTTATTGAACTGATGCATGATCAAGGACACAGAGATGAGATCGAGATACTCATTGAACCATATGGAAGTTTGATCCCTTTTCCTACTCTTTCTCGGAAAAAAAATAAGATCCTTTTCCACGATTCGAATGGACCATTTTCGTTATATGATTTTAATGCATGGACCCCCATCTCATTTATCAACTTTGAACGTTTCTTGGTTATTTATGTACTTGATCCAACAACTAAAACTAAACAACAAGTTGAAAGGTATTTTGCCTGATAATAACAAAGTAAAAAAAAAAAAAACTACTATGTGGATTATAAAGAGAAAATAATAGAATCAAGGTCAATTAGATTAAAAGTGAATACAATTATTAATTCCACCCACGTATGACATCATCCACAGCTAAACATGACATTATGAAGGAAATGGGTGCTGCTTAACATTCCAAGTAGAGAGAGAGATTCTGGGTATGGATGAAATTGAAGGAATAGAAATGGTTAGGATATGATAGAGAATGAACATATCTAATCGGCAGCACTGCTTCCCAACCATTTTCCCTTATGGCCCTTGTCAAGATGGATCCTAATTAAAAAAAAAAAAAAAAAAGGAAATAACGTATATATGCCATTCATTCGTGGTCCATTGGCTCCATTCTTTCTATTTATCATTCTTTACAAAAATTATAAAAAATTAATGAGAATAAAATTTAAACTCCACTCATTTTCCATTATGGATTTTTCCCTAATTCGCTATAAATTCAAGATATAAAATATATATTAAAATTTATTTATCAAATATATAAGAATCATGCATATTTGTATTTTAAATTCGTGATAGATCGAATCTAAATAAGAATTATAATGTCATAACAAATTAATTGATTAATTAATTTATATAAATATAATGATAGATGTGCAGTTTTAAATTAATTAAAAATATATTAAATTGGAGCTTTTCTCTCCTCTCACATCAGTTAGCTATGGACACAAATCCTAATATAATGATAATAATAGCAGGGACAAAAGTATCAAGATTGGAAATTTCGTGAGACAGAGAAATCCAGCAGGCTTATTTCTTAAGACTGGATGGTGATATATCCAGCAACAGATAATAGATAATTAATTATTAATTAAAAGTGAAATATATATATATATATATATATATATATATATATATATATATATATATATATATATAATTATATTCAAATTGCTATGATATTAACGCATTAAGGAAGACAAAGATGTGTGTGGGTTTACGTGGCCTCCTCTTCTTTTTTGTTTGGATTTGGATTTTATTTACCTAGAATATATGAAATGAGGGGATATAATTTATTTTATTTTCAGATAATGTGTCTGAAATTGTAGGTATGGAAGTCCATCTTCGCGTTTAAAATATGTAGATTTTATTATAAAATTGAAAAAAAATTTCATTATATATAATTTATTAGCCTTTATTTAATTCTGATGAAAATTTAAATTTGAAATTTCATAATTTCATAAAAAGTAATTATTTTTAAAATTTAGAAATATAAGAATAATTATCAATATAATTTAGTTCTTTTCCACTTATCAAATAGGAATGGGAATTTAAATTTTTCAAATTCCAAGCAAACTAATTTTGATAGGAAAGGTTGTGAGGCCACCCCACCCAAAAAATGTTTTGAGATGGAGTTGCCGAGTTGTTTCATTAACAAAAGCTTACCACCTAATCCATCTGTACGTTGCGTTGTCACATCTTAGTGTTCATGCCTTCTTCATCAAAACTTAAAAGCAGCTGCTTTATATGGACGATAAAAATTATTATAATTAATGATTATAATAAAATCATTATATATATATATATATATAATAATTATATTCTAACAAAAAAGTTTTTGAAAAATTATTGAGTATACCTCAAAATCTTCTATTTCTTAACAAATCATCCTATGAAATGGTGATTTCGCATAGTAATTTTAGATAGAGCAACAAACCAATAGGAAAATGATGAAATTACTAAAATAAATATAAAAAGAGATAAATAGCTTTAAATAGTAATTAGTAAAAGATTTTTACTTATTGTAACTCAATCCATTATTACAATTCTATAAGTAAGAGAACGAAAAAACAATGAGAAGTAAGATGAAGGTATGATAACAAAATATTCAAAATGGATGGTGAGAAGTTTAGGGTTTGCTTATTTGTGGAAAGTTGGGATGGTTTTTTTTTAAAAAGTTTTTTTTTTTTTTAAGAAAACTGAAAAATAAAATAGAGTTTTTTAAAATTTAATTAAGATTTAAAACCAAATATTAAGTTGTTATCCACTGTTTTTTTATAATAAATATTCTATTTTCTAAATAAAAAACATGATTTTTTTATAACTAAAATTATATTATAACTTTTAATTTTTAAAATTGAATAATTATTTAAAAAATATTTATTTATAATAATAAAAAAATTAATTATATTATTATAAAATAAATGAATAATACATATTAAAAAAATTTAATTACATACCTTGGATTTTGGCCGAAACTTATATTCGAAATATTTCACTAGTTTTGGGGCGTGTTAAATTTTAGTAGTTTTGGATTTATCTTAGGTTTAAATATATTTTAATATATGTATTTTATTATTTAAAATATGTTTATATAAATAATTAATTAAATATAAAATATATTTTTAAAATATATATTACGTTTGTTTAACAAAAGGTATCATCATCACATACCGCACAAGTGACTTCAAAGACTTAATTAATGGACAAAATTCATAAAGATGAGCCCCTTAATTAAGCCCATCTAATAGTTAGGACCAAATGCTCATCCCATATAATTCAGGGAATTGAAATGGACTTTTGGCTTATGTTTTTGCAATTTTCATATTTAAAAAAAAAATCACCAAGAATACTTGTTCATATGAAAAAATATAAATTAAAAAATAAATAAATTTTCACAAAAATAAAATATGCTCACTAAACATATAAACTCAACATACACTTTTTTAATAGATTTGTACAACTAAACACCTAGATTTAAATGCAATCAAAACATATATTTATCAGAGTATTGCTATAGAAAACGCAAACCCATATGAGAATGAATTCATTAATCATTAAATTAAATATTTATTTATAAATTTATGTACTTTATAGATATATTTTAATTGATTTTATATATATCTCAATGTATAAAAAAATAATTTTATTGCCATATAACTTCCAGCTTGTATTAGATGTGTTTTTTTTTTTTTTTTTTTTGAGAATGATAATTTAATGATTTTCGGAACATGTAATCCTAAATTAGAGGAGAGAGAAAAAGTCAAAGAAGCCAACTCATAAAATCTGTAAGCAAGAACAATGGCAGGAATTGCCGTCCACAAAACAAGCAGTAATGGTACACCATAGCATAATTAATTAATTAATTAGTTAATTAATAGTGATGAAAATTGAAGGTTTTGGACGGCCAAGAAAGTTTCTTTTTTTTTTTTTTTCTGATTTAGTTATGTTTGAGCTATACACAAATAGCAAAGACCCAACATAAAATAGAGCAAGGCCCTTCCATCACAAACTGTTCGGGGAAACATAGCAGGAAATGAAGCTCTGGAGGAGGGCCACCGGTGCCCTCAAAGACCAGAGAAGCATTCTCCTCGTCAGCCTATCTCGCCGGTCGGCTTACCGGAACCCTGATCTCGAAGCGTCCATCATTAAGGCAACCGATCATAATGATAGCTGCATCGATTACAGGAATGCCCAGAGAGTTTTTGCATGGATTTGTGATTCCCCGGTAAGCTTGAAGCCTCTGATTCGAGCTCTCAGTAAACGAATGGAGAAGACGCAGAGCTGGATTGTGGCTCTCAAGGGCTTGATGTTAATGCATGGCGTTTTCTGTTGCAAGACCCCAGCCGTTCTGAGAATTGGAAGGTTGCCATTTGATTTATCACATTTCACCGATGGACACTCGAAAAAGTTCGAAATGTGGGCATTCAATGCCTTCGTTCGCAGTTATTATACGTATTTAGATCAAAGATCTGTACTCTTGTATGAGCAACGCAAGCAAACGGAAGATCCAATGGTACAGGAGCTTCTGAAGCTGCGAAACTGGCAATCCTTGCTTGATATTCTGCTTCAAATCAAACCCCTTGCCGATAACATGAGGGAAAGCCTGATTCTTGAAGCCATGGATTGTGTCATCATGGAAATATTTGACGTTTATAGCAGAATTTGTAATGGGATTGCGAAGCTTCTGTTGGGAATTTACTCGGCTGGGAAGCTTGAAGCAAGCATGGCACTTAAGGTTCTTCAAAAGGCAATAAGTCAGGGTGAGGATCTTGCTCTCTATTTCGAGTTTTGCAGCCATTTTGGTGTCTTTAACGCCATGGAAGTCCCCAAAGTCACTCACATACCAGAAGAAGATATCAGAGAACTTGAACGTATAATTAATGGAATTTCTGATACACCTCAAGTGAATAATTATGATTGCTTCGATGATAATAAAGCTACAATGGTAAGGGAAGATGCTGGTGACATTGTTGAATACAAGAAACCCAATGGATTGAAGACGATAATAACAGACAAATGGGAGGTTTTTGATGAAGATCAATTCAAGTATAAAATTCAAGGGAATGAACTCTACAATTTTAGAACAGGAAACCCTTCAAATTGTGCTTCTGTTCCTCTTTTGCCTGTTTATAAACAAGAAATTCCAGATTTAATTAGTTTCTAGTACTTTTGAAAAATATATATTGGGACTTGTACCTCATGGCTTCGACGACAGCTTCTTTATCAATGGATGACATTTTTGTTGAAGAGCAAATGGTTGATGATCACTTTTAATATACTTTTAATTAATTACGTACTTTTTTATGAGTTTGCATGTTATTAGAGTATTTCTTTAAGCAGCCAAATTGCATATATGGGTTTGTTTATGGGTTATTGATATGAAAATTGCAGCGACAAAAGCTAACATTAGCACGTTATTGGACGTAATTAAACATATTTTATATATATCTATCAAAGTAATTTTCATATCTATTTTATAGTTTATAAAAAATTAATTCTTTCAGAATTAATAACTGTCTCTTTCAATAATATCTTTTTAAGAATCAAATATGAATTTGTCCCTTAAAAGTACAGTCAACCTTACAAGAGGTCTTAAATTCGCCGTGAAATTACTAACTCTAATTGGCATGCTCCATAATCTATCATCTCCATTGATTTTGGTGGCTAGTATACGTGCAAATTCATAAGCAAATTAATTAACTACTGCCTCTCTCTTTCTCTCTTCCTCACTTTTCTCTATTGCTTCTAATCAAATAACACAATAAATAAACCTAACAATTCAGTTCAATCAAATTAAACCTACCATAATAATAGAAATGCCAAAATGAGAAGGAAACTTAATTTATTTTCCGAAAGGGGCTGTTAATATTCATAGTCCAGACCAATTACAAACGAAAGCCCTTGACGATAAGAATCTAAAGCCATTATTCTTATTCAGATTAAAATATTAGTTAACATCATTAAAAATTTCAATTCTTTGTAAACCAAAGGGAAAAAAAAAATTATTTAAAGAATTACACTCAATTTCCAATTTGGATATAGACATTGATGGATCGCATTGACTGGCGAATTATTAGTGTCACATGCAAAGTTGTAACAACAAATTTAAGTAAAATATGCATTCTCAAAACTAAAATTTTTTTCTCTTTAATTTATTAAATAAGGAAATTTTCTATATATGAAATAAAACGACCTATTTTTAAATACTATAAATATTCTTCAGGTCTCTCACAAACAAGTCTCAAGAGATTTTAACGAGCAGAAATGACTCGAACGAGGGATCTCCTTGCATATACAAGTCTTGATGTTTGCATATGCACGAAGGAGGCCATGGCAAAAATAGACTTGTTCAATTCAAATTAGAAATTGGACCTGGGCTGAACCTGACCATTCATATACTAGATGGGGCCTTTTGCTTCTCTCTCTCTCTCTCTCTTTCTTCTTCTTTTTTTTTTTTTTTTAATTTTTTTTTATTGCTCCTAGCCCTTTGTAAAATAAAATATACAACTCAACTCAACTAAGTTTTTATCCCAAAAATTTAGGGTCGACTATATAGATTCAATTTCTCCACTCTAAACGATTTTGGGTTAAATCCTCAGAAATGTATAATACTTCTAACTTTAAGTCTACCCCTTTTTTTTCTTTCTATCCTCTAACCTAATGTGCTCTACTTGTCTAACTGGAACCTCTCGTATGTCCACGCTTCACATGACCAAACCATCTAAATAGAAAAATATAAACATGAAATGTCCATAAAATTCAGGGATAATTCCCATTCTGACGTTTTTTTTTTTTCCAACTTTCCCGCATTTTTTTGAGCTGCACGATGAAGACGTCTGGATTATCAGCAATGAGAAGATAAATGCTATTAGTTCATTACAGCAGAAGGCATGCACAATGAAAATTTTGACAGTAAAATTTCACTTCAAAAAAGAGGGGGGAAATAACATTAGAGAATCAAAACAATAGATGACAATCACATAAAACAAACACCAAACAAGTTTAATTGTTGAGCTCGGAAACTTATACCAATTACCATCCTACAGAAACATCATGTTGGAAACAAATTACACTGCTACAATGAAAAACAGGTAAATGGAAATGGCAACTATAATGTACATCTTAAATTATCATATACCTACACTTGGATTCCCATGAGATGAGAATCCTCATTCTCTTCCATCTTTTTAAAAAATATGCACAAGAAGGGAACAACTCCTTGGATACTTACGAAAATACAAGGCTAATAGGATAGCCATGAAAGATGCAACAGAACAAGGAATAAATAGATAAATAACACCAATCCAGTGCAAATGACCAACAACCTACCACCCATCAATCTGCATATGCCCCTCACCCCTAAGAAAAAACAAAAATGTAGAGGGAGAAGGAACGAGAGGAGCATGGGGGAAAGTGAAAAAAAGACACTCTTTTCACTAACATGCATTTTCCTGCAACATGTACAATCTTTTTTCAAAATGACAAGAACAAAGACATCTTACACGATCAATCTACCAAAAACAGAATTAAATTGGTCCAAAAAAATTTAAGCATAGCATGAATCTACCCCGATGTCTGAATACATTAGTTTAATGAAGCTTCACCTTACCAGCTGTCATCATAGGAGTTCAAAGACATCAAAATAAAATATATAGAACATCCAATTTAGCATCCAACTTCATTAAAAGCAAACATCAAATATCAAACAATATCAAACTTCAGGAATTCACAAGTTTCTCTAAATATGACTATATCATGCTCAATCATTATGCTGCATAAATGAATGATACAATGTTATCCAGCAAGCATATGCATGTACCACTTAGGGAAAAAAAAGTTGCATGTTTGCATACTTGCAAATGCAATACCAGGCTCAGAAACACACACATGAAATAAAATGTGCATAAATGCACATTTATTAAGGAGTCTGCATCTGGATTTTGAGGAACTGCCATTCTTGATACAATATACTTGAAACAAATGCCCTGCTGTCTTACACAAAAACTAATATTACCAGCCCCAAAGGTAATCTGGGAAAATCTAGCATTATGATTTGAGAGATTAGCAAAACTTCATATTATCTGAATTCTGGACACCAATGTGAGAATCCTCATAAACGCCACCCTTACACAATTATGCGATATAAGCAATAAAGCAAAATTAAAGTCAAGCCCTTCAAACAGTCATAAGAATCCATTCGAAATAAAATAAACAAATTACCATCATGTGAAACACAATAACATATGATGAAAGGAGCATTCATTTACCAATCTTTGATGAGATTCAATTTAAGGGATGAAAAGATGTTATCCAAAATCCAAAAAAAATAATTTCATTCACATCCTACATCCTGGTGGTGAGAAATTACTAGTTGCCTTTATAACACAAACAGCACTGAAAAATTAACAGCGATTCTGGAAAAGAACAAATGTTCGAATTTCAAAAACATGTATCATATCTGTGAAGATTCATGAACTACAATGAACCAGATAGATCTCTGCGAAAGGCCACAGATATATACAAGAGAAGCAGACCAAATGCAATGGAAGTCCCACCATAGGCACCGGCAATGTAAATCTACCTTATAGTGACAAACTTGTTGGTACCATGTTTTGCCCAGTGAGTCCTCAAATCAATTGGGTTAACAAAGTTATAACCTTCAGCAGCAAGTTTCTCCAATACCTTCTTAAATGCACCCTGGCTCATTTTCCTTCCAGCTATCCTTGCACCACGTCTTTTAGTGCTCATTGGCAAGGGGTACATTGATACATTGGTAGTGCAACAAGCAGACTGCCATCCACCGCAGCCCCATCGATAACACTGCTGAGGAGTTCCAGTACAAGAGCAAACTGGAATAGGAATACCTGAAATATCCATATCAATCCCATTTATGACAACATCCATACTTTTTTTAGCTGGCTTCACACGTTGAACTGCATTGTTACTACTATCTTTTGGCTTCCTAGGTTTCTTAGCTTTTGGGGTTTTCGGGGCACCCCCACCTTGTCTTTTCTTCAACTGATTCCCTTCCTTGTTTACGCTTGGCTCCTCAATCCTAGGCACCTTCTCATCCCTAGATGAATTGGGTGGCTGTAAAACTTGCATGGAGTGAGCTCCAGATGTTTCTGGGAGAACAGCATAATTAGGATTCGGAGGTAACATGTTCAAAAACTTCTCCCTCTGGCTTATCCAACTGTCTCTTACATAGTTCATAGGGACAGGGGCATCTGAAACCACGCAATCACGTGGATGAAAAGCTCCGTTGGGACCAACCATGATGTTATTAGGATCACGCCCAGGTAGGAAATGTTTTGTGTCACGGTCTGCCATGCTCGACATGAGCTGCAGACCGAGATTCCCTTTAAAGGTCGGTTCATAATAACCCCAATTGCGCATGTTTAGTGCATCGTCATCCATGAAAACTACACAGTTATGAACAACACGACAGTGAGGAAATTAGTCATTTGTTATGTTTTAGATTGACGCATTATATCAGTTGCTATAGAAAATCAAACTTTCATAAAGTTTTGGGGCGACATATTAGTGGCAGTGCAATGCTGCAGCTATCAACGAGCCCTCAAAATTATATTTTAGAAAACAAACAAATACAACAATAGCATCAAAACTAAGTAAGGAAACATAATAAAAAAAAAAATGTGCATTGAAATAATGCTTCAACCAACACAGATCCATTCAAATTTCAGCACAACAGATTCAAATGTAAATAGATCCGGAAAAAGGGCATCTGCATATAAAGAAGCAAATAATGCCTAATCGACTGCTTAGTTTCCGAAATAAAAATGAGGAGGAAGTACAACTTCAAATCGCATTTTCCAATTTCACATTCATATCCAAATGAAAACTTATTGTGCTAAGATATCAATTATTTCCAGATCCAAACAGAGGAACTCTAAGATTCCCATCAACAAAAATTAAAATTCCAAAGTACCCATTAACGAGAAAACATAATTTTTTGATATTCAAATCTTCGAACAACATCCAGCATTTTGACCGGCACCAAACCAGAAACCCATTATCAGATCTACAATACTGAAATTTCAAAAATGGAAAGCATTTTCATGACTAGGGTTTCAAAAATTTTGACTTTGCAAACAATAGCAGATCTCAGCGATCTGGAGCGAAATCACCAATTGACGATATGCAATTTAACCTGAAGAAGAAGTACAGACATATATGTGCATATAAGGCAGGTTTTAAGTACAGGACCCATATATTCAAATTTTAGAAGAAAGAGAGGGAGAGAAAGAGAGAGGAGAGAGAAAACTTACTTGGGGGGGTGTAAACGGCTCTTTAGGGTTTTGCCCTTCTGGAGAGAGAAAGGGAGAGAGAGAGAGGAGAGAGGAGAGAGAAGCCTGAGAGAGAAAGACAGAAAGAGAATGAGAAAGAGGAGAGAGGAGAGAGAAAGCCCTAAAAATGAGAGAGAGACCCAAAATGTGTTCCTATCAAAGAAGGATACATTTTTTTTTTTTTTTTTGTAAAGGTATTTTTTTTAAAATATTAATAAAAAGATAAATAAATAAACAAAATCTAAGAATACAAAAGAGTCAAGAGAGATAGATGCGCTAATTATTTTGTAGGGCATGAATCTCTTCTATTCTATTCTATTCTTCCTTTCCAATTTGAGGGGGAGGCCACCCCACTTTATTTTATTCTTTCTTTTTCATTACTCTTTTTTTTTTTTTTTTACATTAGTATTAATATGGACAAACATGGGTTTTTCTTTTTACTTTATAACCAATCACCATTATCTAGAATTAACCTTTTGTTTTTTCATAAATTTAACTTTCTTGTGGAAAATCTTCTCAGGAGTGATGAAGAAAGAATCAAATCACAAGCCATGGCATGGTAAGCAAGCCTTTGGGCTCAGACCAATTGAGCCAAGCCTTTAGATAGGTATTAAAATATTAGTCCAGTTTTTGGTTTTAGGCCTTTGGGCTTCTTCATCCCATTAATAGTTTTTATTTTTTATTTTAAGAAATTATTTTACAATTATTTGATATTCATAATGATGAATGATTTTCTATATAATTATATTTTGTGTATGCTTATAATATAAATGAATTTTTAAAACAAAATCTTCAACTTTATTAATCTTTTCAATTGAAATTTTAATTTGGTAATAACTAATAATAAAGAGGTAGTCTTAATTCACAACAGTTGATTTAAAATCTTAATATTAATTTAATTCTAATGTTTATTTGTAACAATTGAATCAATTTTTATACATTAAGATTAAGTTATTTTTATCAAATATTAGCTATTTTAATAACTGTTTTAATAATTATTAGATATTAAATATTAAATATAAAATAATGATATCATCTTTAACTTAATATTATAAATGGCTCTCAATTAATGCATGTAGCTAAGTGCTAGACACATTAAAAAAATATATTTTCTTTTTTTTATATATATTTATATATTAATGTGTATTTAGATAAATTGAACAAATTTTGATGTAAAAAGTTGATTAAAAAATCATTAAAATAAATTGAATAAAGCCTAAAAACATAAATTTTTATAATTAATTAGTAATTTTATATTTACATTGAAATTAAATTAGTGCTCGAATTAGCTAATGAAATCTTTTTCTAGTGGTTAATTAGGCAAAAAGCTCAGCTGAGACTCTTTAGAGATTCTCATATTGGATGTTTATTTCTCTTTAAAGTGTCTACTCTATTTGGTGTGGATAAAGATCATTGATGTTAACAAAATTATTTCAATGTCTCATATAATGAAGGGATATTTATTCTATCTAAGAGATTTCAAGTTCAAACATCATCACTGATCTCTTAATATGATTGTATATCTATATCCAATTAATTCAATTCCTGAAAGTATCCTAAACCTTAGTCCTTATGCAGACATAGTAGAATGCTTATAAATATACATGTATAGATTTGAAAGATGCAATATTTATTACCTAAATTTATATACCCATTTTTATTTAAAAAAGTAAATATTTCAAGATAAAAAGAAAGGGTGCACTCACTCAATTTTAGATAAAATGTCACGACCCAACCTATGGGCCGGACCGACACTAAGACCTGGACTAGTCTAATGCTCCAGAGGCCCGTAGTAAGTCTAACTATTCCTCGGCCCAACTCTAAGGCCCATTTGGGCCCAATTTTAAGAATTCAACCGGACAGAGTCCGGCCATAAAATGGACTTTTCAACAGGGAGTTTTTTACTCACCTGACCTGTAAACACAATATATAATCAATTGGGGAGCTCAGCTCACCCTCCACATACTCAAATGTCACAAAAATAAATGGGAGCTCAGCTCCCTCATCCAGTCTAACATATATGCATATAATAAGTTTACAGGTCCAATATGGTAATTATATTACAGATCCAAATCAAATAAATATTTCTAACACATGCAGAAATTCTAGGAGTTAATAGAATTATACAAATATTAATAAACGACCTGCGGAGAAGAAAGCAGGTTAACCACAGCAAATATCCTCCTGTAGCTTGGAAAAATAATGAACAGGAGTGAGCGTTCAATTCAGAGAGTAAAATATCAATTTTAACCATAATCTCTATAGCTATCTAAAGCTAATGCACCCTGTAGAGTGAAATGTAACATCGTCAATATTTTCATATTATAACAGCAAAAAGGTAATCTGGAGCACTCACACACTCGATAAAGTCAAACAGTACATATATGGGAGATGATCTCCTATACAGCTGTGATAGCCCTTACCTGTCTACAGTATAGCCGAGCAAGATATGCCATGCAGTATACCGGAACACCCTATTTTAATTCAATCATTTTTTTTTATTCTTCCTAATTTATTTTTTTCATAGTTATGAAGTACAATTTATGAAATATAATTTATTGAAATTATAATTTATTTGAGGTTCTGAAAATTTTATAAAAAAATCCGGCAGAGTACCGGCTAAAAATGAAGAAAACAGTTCTTCGAAACCTATGAAAAACACTTCCAATAATCATTTCCAATCATTCTCAAACTCCAATAACCATCAACATGGTCTCAACATTAATCCACAATTTCATTCAAATTCAAAATCAACTGAAATTTCATGAAGATATTCTCAAATTATATTAATTAACAAAATTCTTCAAAATATATACATCAACATATGATTACATAAATTTACTATTTACATGAGTTCATAATTTACAAATCACAAACTACTACCTAATACAAAATGCAAAAACATAATTTCAAAAGGGACCTAAAGATCCTACCACTGATGCACTGTAGATGAGAGGTGACTCTAACGCTAGGTAGATCTGTGACCTCACCTAGTCTGTGGTCTGCTGGTCTCTCTATCTGTCTCTCCAGAACCTACACGTGGCAAAAAGCGACGTGCTAAGCAATAATGCTTAGTGGTGCCAATAATAAAATAAAAAGAACTAATATAAAAAAATAAATATGCAGTGAGTGTATTGATGTCTCATGCAAACAAATTTTTGATAATTATTGGTAGTCTTATTTATTTGATACTTGTTATATTCATTATTTCATTAAATTTATCAACTTTCATTTTTAGTTGCCCAAGTAACATATACTAGATGACTGGACTGGATAAACAGGTAAACTGGCATTGGGTATCAAGTACCTCGGGCCGTCACACCATCGGTCACATATGTGTCTCTCGGTGTGCAACAGAACAGCTAATAAGCTGTAATAACATTAGGCACAAGGCCAAGTCTCAACACAATATCAGAATGGCTAAAAGCCATGAAATCATAGAATGGCATAATGTTATGTGTAGTACTGCTAACTGAACCCTATTGGCATGCCAACCTATCCAAACCAATCTTGCTAGGTGTACTAGGGCATGTTACACTTTTAAACTTTACAATTCTTGAAATTTAAGTTTAGGTATTACTATTCATTTCATTAGTCAACTAAAATGTTGACTTTTGCATAGACAATAGGTACATTGGTTCTAATACTCCTAACATACCATATTTTGCATTCTAAAATTGTTGGTATTGGTTGCCAATACCATTTCTAAGCTTAATGTTAGTTGTTCAAAATTTTCAGATTTTAAGCCTTGTGTTTACTGTTCAATTTGTTATTTTTACAGTAGGAATTTGGCAAAGTTGTCTTCATGAAAGTTATTCCTTATTTTGTCTAGTTATATTTCCTTTTTTTGAATCACTCCATTTGGAGTTTTGTAGCTCAAGTTATGGCCTAAACACCATAACTGGCCGGATTGGACAGAATCTAAAATTCTGGGCAAAACTGGTTCTGCCATATTTGGTAACCTAAGTTTGGTTGACAATTTAACTAGGTTATGGTCAGAATTGGGATTTCTATTCTTCATGAAAATTGTAGGTCTATGTCTCAGCTTTCTACTGGTAAAATTTCAGGTCAATTAGACCTTTCTACACTGAGTTATGACTAAATGAATAAATACTATTCATTTGATCATTTTACCCAGGCATATTGCAGGTCACCCGGATTAGGGCAATTTTTAGGTCAACTTGGTTTGGTTTTCTGGGCAAGGTTTCTTCACCAAAATTGTGACATTATGTGTCTAGTTTCATGTCCAATTAGCCTTGCACTAATTGAACCTCTACAACTCCAGTTATTACTGCCCAAACCTACTGGACTCATACTCAGTCCTGCAAGTTAGCTAAGGCAGCTCACCTAAACTCAAATCCAACATACTTACTCACTTCAATTCCTTCTCACACACATTAAAATGTTCACTAATTGACCATTACAAGGTTAATAAACCATTACATGAGCAAACCCTAGCTGCCAAAATTTTTAGAGTGCACACACACATATTTTTATCTTGTTTTCTTACATTTCCTACTTACTTCATGCCATTAAACATGAATTTAATCAAAATAGCAAAAATTTGGATACTAACCTTGATTTAGCTAATTCCCAAAGCTTGAAAACTCCTCTTTTTCTCTTTCTTTTTGCTGCCCAAGACTTGCTCTAGGTGTAAGGGTAAATATTTGTGAAGAGAAGCTAGGATTTTGGGGTGATTTGGGTGGTGAACTCAAGCTTGGCGAAACTTTAATAGAGTTTTCCTTCCTCTCTCTCTCTCTCTCCACGTTTTTTGCTGCCCCAAAGGTTGAAGATAGCTATTTAGTTCTTTAATTTTTATCTCCTTTTATTCATTTTTAAGTAGTTTATAATGATGTATCAAAATTTGGTTGGGTGGGAGGATGTTTAATGACATCATAATGATGTCATAATTCAAATTTCTTTCCTTTTCTTGTCTACTTAATTTTAATTTATTTTTTGGAAATATTTATTCATATTTTATATCATAATAATTATTTACTTAACTGAACAAGTCGGCAAAAAATCACCTCTGAGGGCGAAATGATCAAAATGCCCTCCGTTTGGCTTAACAGACTAAAATTGTCTGTACCGATTGAAAAATTTTTCTAAGCATTTTCTTGGCATTCTAATGTCATAGGAACCTCAATGACCCTTCTCTGGAGTCCCAAAAATTATTTTATGAATTTTTCCTCGGGTCTAGGGCTCCTAGTTGCGAGAACCGCAACTTTCCACTAGGTTACCCATCGCTAGGGCACCAGCTCATTTAACTTAGTTGTATTTTATTTCTAAAAGTTTTCCTAAATTTTTCTTATTAATATTTGAGTTAATTATGGTTCTTCACTTTAGTTTAAATATTTTTCCGAATGTTCTAGCTGTCCGGACCGACACTAGTGACCGGAACAGTAGAATGTACGGAGTTGCTACAAGGAGGGTGTTACAACAACCCTCTTAATCCAACTTATGCCAACGAAGAACTCAAGCCGAACTTTCACTTAATAAACCAAATCGGAGTCCCAGTAAAGAACTCAAGCCGTGTCTACCCCGAAGGACTAGGTCCTAGCAAAGATCTCAAGCCATGTCTACCCGTCATATCCATAGCCAACACCACACCACACGCACGCCAACTCACACACACTGCTCCAAATTACCACAACAACATCCATGGCACTTTAACAGTTGTGAATGTAATATAAAATGTGCCTAGAGTTTAACTACATAGATACATATTTATAAGTGATGCATAGGCATGCTTGAACATATAATAATATCGAAATTACAATTAAAATTAATATTTTACTCACAGACTCAACCGAAGTCACTTTGGCGGCTAGGCGGAGGAGGAAGGCTATCCCGGCTCACCTGAAAATTTTATTACAAATATTTAATACATTTGACTTAATATAAACTAAGAAAAATATCAAAGATGTCCTAAGTCATGCCGAAAATCCAGCAGAGTGTCCCCTATACCTAGGATCTACCCAACCTGCAAAAGGGCTTAAAACACACTTCTATATCCACAAACCATACACCCACAACTCAATCGCATCACACAACCCCTCCTGGGCCCATCCAAACAGTCATCAATCACAATATGTAAAATTACTATTTAGTCCTTATAATTGACCCTTTTTTCAAAAACTATCCAAATGAGTTCTAAAAATTCTAAAACTTTGCCCCGTGGTCCTTAGCATCATTACTAAGCTAGTGCAAAAGAAATTATAATTTTCTGAGCTACTACAAATATTTTATGAATTTTTAATCCAATTCAAGCACTAGAAAATTACGAAAAAGTAAGGTTCGGGTTTACCTATGCAATTTCGACCTCAAGAACGCGCTCGGGACTTCTAAGAACGGTGGAGTAGCTAAAATCTCGATCCAATTCTAAGATTTTTTCGGTAGCCGGTCTGTCTGGCCAGAAATTCACAGACCGGGATAACTGTCGAATTTCCGTGAATTGAAGGTACCTACACAAAGCCTACAATACGAGGGTTAGTATATAATTTTTTTACGAAATTTTCTAAGCTCATTTAATGCTCGAAAAAATACTATGAAGTTTCATGGGACCCACTGAAAAACGGTGTCTGAAAATTTTGAAATTTATATTGCCGTGAAGCTCTCGACGAGTGGAGCGCTTTGGTACTCTCGGTTTTCTCATGGGGTTCACGATTTGTGAGAAATCTAGCCCAAAAATCAAAATAGGCTAAAACTTCCTGAACAAAAATTGAGCAAACCGCTCGATGGATTTTAGTGTTCTTGGTGTCTATGGAAAACTCTTGAGGTGTAGATGGTATTTGACACAAGACCCGGTCCAATCGGTGGCTGGATCGACAGGATTTCAGTCGGGAAGCTGAAGCGGCACGCTGCGCATCGGGTGGTCTTCGCGAGCGCTTTCCCGGCATTCCAGGCTGCGGCTGGCGAGGAGGGAAGGGCGAGGCAGCGCGTCGGCGAGGTGGGGAGGCTGGGGCGGCGGCTGGCCGAGAGGGGAGGTGAGAGGAGAGAGAAAACGGGAGGGGAAGGAGGGACGTCGGGCTCGCGAGGGAGAAAGAAGAAGAAAAAGAAAAAGGCTAGTCCGTTTCGACCAGTCCAATCCTGTCCGATTCGATTCAGTAAGTCCGACTCAAGATACAAAATTTTGAATTTTTACTCTGTCTTGAGACCAAAAACGAGGCCCAAAAATTTCGAAAAAATTCAAAAAAACTCAGAAAAATTCATAAAGTCCAAATATATTTTTAGTTTTGTCATGTGGTCTTTAAATTAATTTTTAAAAATTATCAAAGTTTTATATTTTCGGGAAATCAAACCCGATTTTGAAAATTCGAAAAATTTCAAATAATTTTCTAAAATTTAAATAAAATAAAATATTAATATTACTCACAAACTAATAAATTTAAAAATTTAGAGTGTTACATTCTTCCCCCCTTACAGAAAATTCGTCCTCGAATTTTACACAAGGTATAATAAAGTACAGAATTATACATTGAATAGATAAGGGTACTTGCTACGCATGTTCCGCTCTGACTTCCAAGTGCACTCTTCCATTGACTGACTCCTCTATAAAACCTTAACCATAGGGATCTGTTTTGATCTTAGCTGCCTCACTTGGTAGTCCACTATGGCTACAGGTTGCTCCTCAAACATCATGTTTTCTTTCAGCTCTATTACATCCGGTTGTAGCACATGAGAAGGATCAGGAATGTATTTCCTAAGCATGGAGATGTGAAATACAGGATGAACATGAGAAAGGTTGGGTGGTAGCTCCAACGGGTAGGCAATTGCTCCAACTCTATCAATAACCTCAAAAGGTCCAATATACCGAGGTGCCAACTTGCCCTTCTTTCCAAATCTCATGACTCCCTTCATCGGAGAAATCTTCAGGAATACGTAGTCGCCTACTGCAAACTCTACATCCCTCCGTCTGGGATCTGCATAACTCTTTTGCCTGCTAAAAGCTATTTTCAGTCATTCCCTGATTAAAGGAACTATCTCTAAAGTGTACTACACTAGGTCTACATCATGCACCTTCGCTTCTCCCATTTTCGTCCAACACAAAGGTGTCATTCCTATGCTGGAGTGATAACTGTTGTTGTAGGAAAACTCCACCAAGGGTAACTAATCATCCTATTGACCTCCAAAATCCAAAACACTCATGCAAAGCATGTCTTCCAGTGTTTGGATTGTCCTTTCGGACTGTCCGTCTGTCTGAGGGTGGAAAGCAGTATTAAAGTTCAATTGCGTGCCAAGTGCCTCCTGCAACTTTCTCCAAAACTGAGAAGTGAACTGGGGCCCTCTGTCAGATATTATGGAAGCAGGAACTCCATGCAATATGACGATTTCTCGAATATAGAGTCGGGCGTACTGTGCAACAGAATATGTGATCTTCACAGGCAAGAAATGAGCTGATTTAGTTAGGCGGTCTATAATTACCCATATCGAATCATATCCTCACGTGGTACGAGGCAACCCAGTCACAAAATCCATAGTAATTATCTCCCACTTTCATTTTGGGATAGGGAGCTCTTACAGCTTCCCTGATGGCCTCTGATGTTCAAATTTCACCTTCTGACAAGTCAAGCATTTGGACACAAAGTCTGCTATGTCTCTCTTCATGCCATTCCACCAATAGCTATCTTTCACATCACAGTACATCTTGGTGGAGCCTGGGTGGATATTGTACAGTGTATAGTGTGCCTCTTGCATGATTTCATTTCTGAGATTATCCACGTCGGGCACACATATCCTAGAACCTTGCATAAGGGCGCCATCATTGGCAAATCCAAACTCACCACCTTCACCCTGCTGTATTTTTTCTATGATCTTCATCAATTATTGGTTTCTGTGCTGGGAAACTCTAACTCTGTCTCGCAGGTCTGGCCTCACTGAAAAATGAGCCAACAATACCCCCTCATCTGAAAAGATCTAAGATCAGACCTTGATCCATCAACTCATGTACTTCCTGAATCAATGGTCTCTGCTCCACTGGTATATACACTAAGCTGCTAAAAGATTTTCTACTCAAAGCATCTGCTACTACATTGGCCTTCCCAGGGTTGTACTGGATGGTACAATTATAGTCCTTCAGAAGCTCTATCCATCTCCTCTGTCTCAAGTTTAAATCCCTCTGTTGGAAGATGTACTTCAAACTCTTGTGATCGGTGTATATCTCGCACACCTCACCATACAGGTAGTGTCTCCAAATTTTTAGTGCAAAGACTACAGCCGCCATTTTCAAATCATGGGTGGGGTAGTTTTGCTCATGCCTCTTCAGCTGCCTTGAAGCATAAGCCACTACTTTTTCATTCTGCATCAAAACACACCCTAAGCCAACTCTTGAGGCGTCACAGTACACGGTATATCCTTCACCACTCGTTGGTAATGTCAACACAGGGGCAGTGGTTAGACACTCCTTAAGCTTTTGGAAACTCTCCTCACAATCATCTATCCAAATGAATGGAACATTCTTCCGAGTTAACTTAGTTAGGGGAGCTGCTATCCTGGAAAAATCCTGCATAAAATGCCTATAGTAGCCAGTTAAGCCCGAAAAACTTCACACCTCAGTGACTGTTATAGGCCTAAGCCAATCAGTTACAGCCTCAAGAAAATGCCTTCACTCAAAACCACGTGTCCCAAGAATGAGATGCTTTCTAGCCAAAATTCACATTTTGAAAATTTGGCATATAGCTGGTGCTCCCTCAAAGTCTGCAATATCATCCTCAAGTGCCACACGTGTTCTTCCTTGATCCGAGAGTATACCAAAATGTCATCTATGAATACGATGACAAAATGGTCCAGGAACGGCCTGAACACTCTGTTCATCAAGTCTATGAAGGCTGCTGGTGCATTAGTGAGTCCAAAAGACATCACCAAGAACTCATAATGACCATATCTTATCCTGAATGCTGTTTTGGACACATCCTCATTCTTGATTCTCGAATGATGGTAGCCTGATCGTAGGTCTATCTTGGAAAAGAATCTAGCCCCTTGGAGCTGATCAAACAGATCATCGATCCGAGGAAATGGATACTTGTTCTTCACAGTCACCCTGTTCAGCTGTCTATAATTAATACACAACCTCAATGAGCCATCTTTCTTTCTCACAAATAGAACAGGAGCGCCCCAAGGTGAAGTGCTCGGACATATGAAACCCTTGTCCAAAAGTTCCTGTAGTTGCTCCTTTAACTCTTTCAATTCTGCTGGTGCCATCCTGTAAGGCGACATTGATATGGGGTTTGTACCCGGAACAACATTAATGCAGAACTCTATTTCCCTTCCTGGAGGCAACCCTAGAAGCTCCTCAGGGAACACATCCATGAATTCTCTGACAACAGGAACATTTTCCATGTTAGCACCTTCTACAAATGTATCTCTCACCAATGCCAAATACCTATGACATCCATGCCTCAACATTTTTCTAGCACTAATTGTTAACACCAAATTATATAGAGCCATGCTCCTGTCACTATCAAAGCTAAACTCTTCCGCACCAGGTATGTGAAAATACACCCTTTTATTCCTGTAGTCTAAAGTGCCATAATGAGTTGCCAACCAATCCATTCCCAAAATTACATCGAAATCCATTACTGGTAGAGGAACCAAGTCTGCTGGGAGGATATTTCAATCCACTACTATTAGGTTACCCGGAAAAACCATATCTACATCTATGTTGTCACTAAGCGGGGTAGCTATAGACAAAGGACATTCTAAAGTTGTAGGGTTTTTACCCAATCTCATGGCAAACATTGGGGAGAGAAATGAGTGCGTAGCACCCAGATCTATCAAAACACGAGCCTTATAGGAATAGACTAGAAGAATACCTGCCATAACTGCATTGGAAGCCTGAGCATCCTAGTGGGTCAGGGTGAAAACCTGAGCTTGACCCCTACCCTGCATTGCAGAACCCTGATATTGACTTCTACCTCCTGATCTGCCTCCAAATCCACGTCCCCCTTGTCCTCGGCCCTGTTGGCCACTGAATCGACTGTCTGCCATACTGAAAACACCGGGATACAACTGATGAGGAACATTTGTATTAGAACCCTATGACCCCATCTGTGGCTCGCTGAACACAGGGCATTCCCTAGCAAAGTGACCTGGTTGGCCACACTTGAAGCATACTCCTGAACCCATCAGACAAGGTCCTGAATGTCCTCTTCCACACTGTGCGTTAGGTGCCAAGGAGGATCCTGAACCAGACCCTGAACTGCTGTATCCCGAACTGTGACCACTACTGGATTCGTACCCTAGTCTGAATCCTCGAGATTTGTGTCTAAAACCACTCCTCTTGTTTCTGCTTTTTCCTCTGTAATTACCTTGGCCTCCGCTGTCTGGAGCACCCATGTGGGGAACACCTAAAGAACCTTCTGCTCTATTTTTCTTTACTCTTTCACTGTCATCTTCAGTGTAGCTAATCTCAATCTGTTGGGCTCGATCAACTACCACATCAAAAGACTGATCAGACATCATGGCCAGGTTTGCATACCTCTTGTCCAGCCCCTTTAGGAACCTTTTTACCTTCATACTTTCAATAGCCACTGTTGTAGAGGCATATCTGCTTAATTCCAGAAATTCTGTAGCATATTCATCTATAGACCTACTATTCTGTCTTAAGGCCTCAAAGGCCCATTGCTTTTGATCTCTGAAACTTTCTGGTACAAACTCGTTAATAAACAGTTCCACAAACTGGGTCCATGACAAACCCTCCATCCGATGTAATATGTAGTCATTCATCCATTATCTAGGCATAGACCCCATGACATGCTGCACACATTCTATAAGTCTCCTATCAGTCAACTGTAACTCTGTTCCTACCTGTCTGCAGGAATCCAAAAACCAATAGGCATCGTCTGACACATCATAAGTACCAGGCACCAATTTCTTGAAATTAATTATCTGTTTGTAAGGTTCCCTCCTTGGTGCGGTGGACTGTTGCTGTTGGAGAGCGTGGACTATATACTGTGCCATTATATCGATGGTTCTCTGCAAACCTGCTAGAGTAGCTGCCATTGGGTCCATAGGACTCGGGGCCACAAAAGACTATTCCTGAACTGGTGGCGGTTGCTCCTCTACTTGAGCAGGTCTAGGCCTCCTACCCCGCCTCCTCGTGGTAGGTGCCTGATCCTGTGCCGACACCTCGTCAGGCACATCTGGTTCTGGTGCAGTGGTAGCTCTCCTGCTTCTATGCATTTTTTTGAAATTCAGCAGCATTAGCCCACAAAATTTCAAAACTGCATATTACATAGCTCTATAGACTCATATTTACACACAATTATATAAAGCAGAAACTAGAAGCAAAGATGAGAATGCAAGATGAATGTTGACCCTATTTTCCGCATGTGACTCCTGTTAGACTCTTCCCAACACTTTAGACAAATATTCCTTATGAATCTGGAGCCTAAGCTCTGATACCATATTTGTCATGACCCAACCTATGGGCCAGACTGGCACTAAGACCTGGGCCAGCCTAAAGCCCCCGAGGCCCATAGTAAGCCTAACTATTCCTCGACCCAACTCTAAAGCCCATTTAGGCCTAATTTCAAGAATTCAACTGGACAGAGTCCGACTATAAAATGGACCTTTCAACGGGGAGTTTTTAACTCACCCGACCTGTAAACACAATATATAATCATTTGGGGAGCTCAGCTCACCCTCCACATACTCAAATGTCACAAAAATAAATGGGAGCCCAGCTTCTTCATCCAGTCCAACATACATGCATATAATAAGTTTACAGGTCCAATATGGTAATTATATTATAGACCCAAATCAAATAAATATTTCTAACACATACGAAAATTCTAGGAGTTAATAGAATTATACAAATATTAATAAATGACCTACAAAGAAGAAAAGCAGGTTAACCATAACAAATATCCTCCTGTAGCCAGGAAAAATAATGAACAGGAGTGAGCGTTCAACTCAAAGAATAAAATATCAATTTTAACCATACTCTCTATAGCTATCTAAAGCTAATGCACCATGTAGAGTGAAATGCAACATCGTCAATATTTTCACATCATAATAGCAAAAAGGTAATCTGGAGCATTCGCACACCCGATAAGGTCAAACAATACATATATAGGAGCTAATCCCCTATATAGCCCTCTTAATCCAACCTGTGCCAGCGAAGAACTCAAGCCGGACTTTCACTTAATAAACCAAATCAGGGTCCCAGCGAAGAACTCAAGCCGTGTATATCCCAAAGGACCGAGTCCCAGCGAAGATCTCAAGCTGTGTCTACCCGTCCTGTCCATAGCCAACACCATACCACACGCATGCCAACTCACGCACACTGCTCTAAATTATCACAATAACATCCATGACACTTTAACAGTTGTGAATGCAACATAAAACGTGCTTAGAGTTTAACTGTATAGATATATATTTATAAGTGATGCATGGGCATGCTTGAACATATAATAATATCGAAATTACAATTAAAATTAATATTTTACTTACAGACTCAACCGAAGTCACTGTAGCGGCTAGGCGGAGGAGGAAGGCTGTCCCGGCTCATCTAATAATTTTATTACAATTATTTAATACATTTGACTCAATACAAACTAAGAAAAAGACCAAAGATGTCCTAAGTCGTGCCAAAAATCTAGCAGAGTCTTCCCTATACCTAGGACTTACCCAACTTACAAAAGGGCTTAAAACACACTTCTATATCCACAAACTATACACTCATAACTTAATCACATCACACAGCCCCTCCTGGACCCATCCAAACAGTCATCAATCACAATATGTAAAATTACTGTTTAGTCCTTATAATTGACTCTTTTTTCAAAAACTACCCAAATGAGTTCTAAAAATTCTAAAACTTTGCCCCGCGGTCCTTAGCATCATTACTAAGCTAGTGCAAAAGGAATTATAATTTCCTAAGCTACCACAAATATTTTATGAATTTTTAATCCAATTCAAGAACTAGAAAATTACAAAAAAGTAAGGTTCAGGTTTACCTATGCCGATTTCGACCTCTGGAACACGCTCGGGACATCTAACAATGGTGGGGTAGCGAAAATCTCGATTCAATTCTAAGACTTTTTCGGTAGCCGGTCTGTCTGGTCGAAAATTCACAGACCGGGGCAACTGTCGAATTTTTGTGAATTGAAGGTACCTACACAAAGCCCACAACACAGGGGTTCGTATATAATTTTTTTACGAAATTTTCTAAGCTCATTTAATGCTAGAAAAAATACTACGAAGTTTCATGGGATCCACCGAAAAACAGTGTCGAAAAATTTTTAAATTTATATTGCCGCCAAGCTCTCGACGAGTGGAGCGCTCTGATACTCTCGGTTTTTTTGTGGGATTCACGGTTTGCGAGAAATCTAGCCCAAAAGTCAAAATGAGCTAAAACTTCCTGGACAAAAATTGGGCAAATCGCTCAATGGATTTTGGTGTTCTTGGTGTCCATGGAAAGCTCTCGAGGTGTAGATGGTGTTTGACACAAGACCCGGCCCAATCAGTGATCGGATCGGTCGGATTTCGGCCGAGAAGCTGAAGCGGCGCGCTACGCATCAGGTAGTCTTTGCGCACGCTTTCTCTACGTTCTAGGCGACGGCCGATGAGGAGGGAAGGGCGAGGTGACGAGTCGACGAGGTGGGGAGGCAGGGGTGGCGGCTGGCCGAAGAGGAGGTGAGAGGAGAGAGAAAATGGGAGGGGAAGGAGGGACGTCGGGCGCGTGAGGGAGAAAGAAAAAGAAAAAGAAAAGGGCCGGTCCGGTTTGATTCGGCAGGTCCGATTCAAGATACAAAATTTTGAATTTTTGCTCTACCTTGGGACCAAAAACGAGACCCAAAAATTCTGAAAAAAATTTAGAAAACTCAGAAAAATTCGTAGAGTCCAAATATATTTTAATTTTGCCACATGGTCTTTAAATTAATTTTTAAAAATCATTAAAGTTTTATATTTTTGGAAAATCAAATCCGATTTCGAAAATCCAAAAAATTTCAAATAATTTCTTAAAATTTAAATAAAATAAAATATTAATATTACTCACAAACTAATAAATTTAAAAATTTGGGGTGTTACATAAAATTAATGAAAATAAATCATATAATTATATGATTCACATTATTTATAATTTAAAATTAGTTGAAAATAAATTACATAGTTATTTATAATAATTAATATAAATTAATTAATGTTCATATAACGTGATAGATTATTTTTATTTAAAAATTTCTTTAAATGAATAAATTTTAATTATTAAAGATCTTTTAGGAAATTCATAATTTTAAGAGTATATTTAATCATTGAAATGAACTTGAGAATGTAAAATCTTTGGATTTGATTAATAAAGGAATCTCCAGTTTATTGTATGCAATTTACAAAAAATTATATACTATTGATATGAACAAAAGATAAAATGTGCATGAATGATCTAATGAAATCCAATCATTTAATTTATTATATGACCAAAACCATTAGCCTAATTTCCTCCATTGCTTAGTTTGTCAATCTTTCCAAATTCCAATCCTCACCCTATAATAAATAGACATTCCTCACACAAAAACATATCCTCGTCATTACTAGAATATGAATTTCTTCATTTTAAAAAATATATAATTTCACATTATTTTTCACTTTGGAGTGCGACTTCTTGGGGAAGTGGACATGTTATATTTTCGGCATTGGCATGGAATCAATCCTTCCATATTTTCTTTTATTTTCTTTTTATAATATATATATATATATATATATATATATATATATATATATATATATATATATATATTACAATTTCAAAGTTGATCATTTTGGTCCCATGTCTCATTAAAAATTAGCCAATGAAAATTCAGGATGCATAGATCGGATAGATTGTAGTATGATGGCACCTTTTCTGAGAATTGCATGTTCTCTCTGGTTAGTGAGAGAAAATCCTTTCTCTCGTTTCAATTTCCTTTAAGTTGCTGGTCATTCGTTGTCTCCTGTTGATTATAGACAGTGGAAGGTTCCCCCTCTCTCATCCAAATTGGAGAGTGTGTCCCTCCTCCTCATCTTTGGTTTTAGGTTATGCATAGGTTAGTCTTTCGACATTATTTTATTTACAGATCTTGTGTTTACTAGTAAGTGAAAATTTTTTTGCTCAACTCTTATTTATTATAAATTTAAAATATAAATATATGAAATTTATTTATTAAAAAAGTAAACTACTACAATAAATTAAAATTAAATCTAAACAAGAAAAATTCAGATACGTTAAGTTTAAAGCTTTAATAATTAGTTTCTAAGGATTATTTCTGTAGACTAATATCTCACAAGATATGATCCCGCGGTAGGTCACTGATCCCTTTAGGCTATATGAGACTGAAAAGCGTGAGCTTTGCCAAACCTTTCCCGGTTCTTCGGCATGTGGTCCTTACTTTTCGTTGGTCCTTACTTTTCGTTTTCGATAGAAACTAGTATTTGATGGCCGTGCACAGCTGCCACAGCAGCTAGCTGCTAAGCAGAGATCACTCACCATCTTCACAGAGTTACATCCAAGGATTAGGATAAACCCATGAATAACCAGCAAGCCAAAGAATACATCACATGCTAAGAAGGAAAATATAGCCACCCAGCAATGAGAGAGTAAACCCACAACCCGACATGGAGAGAAACTCCTCCCTACTCTCAATAAACCGGGGAAGCCACTTGAATAATAGAGCATGTCGTGAGCGCAGCAAACAAATAATAAAGGAAAAGAGAGCTCATCTCTCTAAAGCCTAAAAAGAGATAATTAATCAAATAATACTCAACTTGCTAAAGGTTAATTTATTTTACATACAATATAAAAAAAATTAATTATAATTTTAACATATTTAATAGACTAAATTGTAAATTTACCCTACTAAAACATTGAATTGAACTAACGGCTAGGATGAGCGTCCAAAGGCAAGCAGCTGTCTGGTGCTTTCCGCTCTCTTAGCTAGCAGCCTTAGGTTTCTTTCTTCCTTTCTAAGCTTTCCCCTTTTTTCCCTCTATGCAGTGCAGTGGTTTATCTTGGCTCAAGAACAGCTGGCTCATGCAAGCCTCCATGTGCAATTTTTTTCCCTTCTTTCTCTCTCTTCCCATCCTCTGCAAATCCAAGAAAAGCAAAAAAAGTGGGAGATTGTTAAGATTTTCAGCCAAACTACAGCTACTGCTCTCAAAAGCAAGAAAGCGAAAAAGAACTATTTGTCTCTCGTCCATAGAGAGAACAAAGCCATAGCTTGTACAGGGACCCAATAAAGAAAGAGAAAGGTTATGAAAAATAAAGAAGTAACAATATCAAGAAAAGAAAAAAAAAAAAAGCAAGGAAATGGGTGGGAATCTTTCTTCGTCTTTCACTGTTAGTCGATCCCACATCGCCACCTCTCCTCTCCTGGGTACTACTCCTTTTCATGCTCTCTTTCCCTTTTATGTCTTTTTTTCTTTCTTTCTTTCTTTTTTTTTTTTAATTATTTTTTTTTCATCTTTTCCCACACCTCTGTCTCTCTCTCTCTCACACACAAACAGAGATACTAAGACAAAGTTAGATTTTCTGTGTTTCTGGCATTAGCTTATGAGCATTTCTCTCTATGGGTTTGTCATGTGGGGATGGGGAGCATGATTTTGTAAGCGTCTCTCCTTTTCTTTCTCCCTCTCTCCCTCTCTTTTCACAAATTTGGTAATTGGTGAAGTGAAGGATTTTGGTTTTGCGTCACAGTTTGCCATTCTTGAGTCTAACACCCTGATTCTTATTAATTAATGCCAGTGTATTTTTGGGTTTTCTTAGGATGAGAGAGAGTGAAGTTCCACTAATATATGAGACCACCAGGCAGAGCGGACAAAGGTTTGGCGAAATGGACATACACCACCATCATCATCCTGTCGAAGATGTTGAATTCTGGCCTGTTGAACACCCAATGGAGCCCCAGGATGAAGATCGCCCTGTCAGATGCCCAATTCCAACTTCTTCTTTTGTCAATGTAAGAATTTAATCATGTTTTAATTTATAAACCTGGTAAAGGTCATATAATTATATATCTGTTGCTTTCCCTACTAATCCTTATGTCACATTCCACTCATCAATTTAAATTTTCTTTAGTTTAGTGGATTTGGAAGTGTTGCCTTTACATTCTTGACGAGTTTAATTCTCATGAGATTGAATACCAGCTACAATGCCAGGAAAAAGATTGAAATATATTGCAAGTGTGGAATAAAATTAAGCATAATAATGCTTGAAAATTTTAACTTCTGTGATGAAATGTTGAGAATTTTGTTCAACAAGGATTCTCAGATCTTTTTTCCCTTTTTCTTTGGATGGATTGATTCTTTAGTCCACAGAGTGCAAACTCTGTATCCAAAACCTCTTCCAATGGCTTATTTTTTGACGATTTCATTTAGATACATTAAACTGCTGCACAGACTATATTCAACAAGTTCCATCTTGACAAAATAAAAATGGTTTTGAAGGATGGAAGCATAAGCGAGCAGAGATGTGGTGAGAGCTTAAGGAAGAGAGCGGATGTTCCAGCGGCAGTTAACAAAGAAGGGATTGTTATTGTGGCTGCAGAACCTCCACTTCGAGCAGTGCGAAAAAGGCACCATACCCTTACCCATGGAAATCACATAACAAGAATGCCTCATCTTCCTCCTCTTCCCACCCAGAATGTTACCATCTTTCAAATGCTTCAACAGTTAGATGAGTTTGAGTGTTAGCAAAATAGATAAAATACATTGAATTCCATGTTTTCTCATCTATCTTGTGTTTCTTTTGATTCCATTATGGAGTGATGAGAAATTCTTCTTCTTGATTAGATTATGTAGCTTCAACAGGGCAAGGAGATGTATCAAGGACTTCATATTGTATTAGCCATTTGGAATATATAATATTCTGCGTGATATCATCCAATTCCAATCTAGTTTCTTCACATGTCATGTTCCTTACCTAATTGACAAGATATCTGATAAAAATATTGGTCTACAACAACTTTCTTTTCCCTTTTTCACAGGAAAGGGAAACTCTTCTGGATTACTCACATGCATACATTCCTAGTTCAAATTAAGATTTATTTTTTGAAAAGAAAAGAGAGCTTGAATTTGAGTTATCGTACTGTGAGATAAGCATTCGAACACTGAAATAGCAGTCTAGTGGTGCCATTAATGAATAATATGAAGAGAATACTATATGCTTGATTTATCTGGAAACTCTGAAAACAAAATAAGTATGAAAAATGCATATTACTCGGCCGGCAGAGTCCTCTAAACCCCAACCAAAAAAAGAGCAATTTTTTTTTTCAAAGACCGAAGAGAGAAAAGCATTTCAAACCAAGGAGCAAGCAATAGTGGGACAGAGAATATAGGCCGTTAGTTTAATGAGCCGAAAGAGAAGCCAATTCTTTCTTTTAAAGCAGTCTCCCCAAAATTGTCAGTCCTGCATCGCACGGACCAAAAGCATATTCACTTTATAAAAAGAGGGAAAAGGCGACCTCTCCAATCATTACATGTTCAACATTGTAGCACTGTCTATTTCTCAGTTACTCTTGAAAAAGTAAAAGATTCTCTTCGTATTGAGAGAGATAGAGAGATTGATCATGATTTCACCTCCTCCCCTACTCTCCATAGTCAAGAGAGAGAGAGAGAGACAGAGTCTTGACAAATTGTATATCAACTTGTTCCAGCTCCCCCTCTACCGTCATGATGCTTGTTGTGAGGGCCTAACTCAAGCATTTCTATCCAAGTTGTAAAGTTTGGGTAAAAATCTTATAAAAATTCAAGATTTAGGCCACAAAAATCATTAAAGATATGAGAAAAGGATGTTAGATGATCTTTGTACCTTCAGAATTTAACTTTTCCTATGATTAAACAGTTCAAAAATATTTTCATTCTACAAGTGTACCAACGAGGTCATTTTTGTGGCTAGAAATGGACATGAATCTGATTCTTGTACCTTTGAAGTTGAGTTGGGCTAGAATTATACACACATCTAAATTACATTATCATTCTACGAGTGAGATACAAAGGGCGATAGCCATGCCCAGTATGAGTGAAATTATCTGAACCAATGAACTTCTAAATGTTGAGCTGCTGTTGTTCATTTCTGCAAGCACTCCAGCAACAGCAATGTATATGAAGCCGCCAGCCGTAAATCCCTGCGGCAAAGAGGAAAATTTTGTGTAATCCTGAAATTATTAAAGTCAAAATGAAGTTGCTCAATGCAAGGGGCTCACCTCAATCAAAGATGACTGTCCTGGATCTTGTCCCCAGAGCAAAGCCTGGAACAAAAGCAGTAATTTTCATTTTTTTTTCCCTGTTTTCTTCATCATTTGAAATTAGGAAAGACACTATGGCAATAACACTTACCAATACAGTTCCTGCTAGAGCCAACAACGCTGAAAGGAAGTTGAAAAAAAGGGCTTTAGTTACACTAAAACCAGATCTTACCAGAATTCCAAAATCTCCCACCTGCAGAAAAGGATAAACAAGGCTATAAAACTTCCACACATACAATCTCCCAAGGAAAAGGTGAATCAAAAGATATTGTTGGGAAGGGGGGGGGGGGGGGGGGAGAGGGGTGTTGTGTGGGGGGAGGGGGTTTGTGTGATTAATTGGCACAAAAACAGTAACTTAATAGTATGGTTCAGATTACATTGTTGCAACTCATGCTTAAAATTACAATATAATAATAGCCCTACAAGACTGCATACAGAAGGTTGATAGTCAGTAGTCTCTGATGTTGTATGAATATAAAGCCAAATGGTTTCCTGAGCCAACACCACTAAACCTCTCATGCATAATCAATTCAGAACATGTTTATGTACACCATCAATTTTCATCATTAAATCCCAAATTTGGTGAACAGGAAGGTGATTTTTTCACAACTCAGTGATAATCCAATGACAAGTTTTGATAAGTTTTAAGGATTCACACGAGAAATCACATGGAATAAGAAACACACAAGGGAACAGTCACCCTGGTTTCCATCCATTCTTGCACAAGATAAGCTTGACTGAGACAGATCTGTGTTAACAAGAAAAAGGGGAAAGAGAAAGAGAGAGAGAGGCAAAACTCAAGAAAGAAGTTGATTAAGTGCAGTATAGCTAACGATAGTACAGGTTCTTTCATAGTTATTTAAATTTGCCAAAAGGAAGAGGGTAAAAAAAACTACTACATGCCTGAAAGTGATGCCAATATGTAAATTAAACTGTCAAGAATGAATTCTTCAAAAACTATATTGATCAATGAACAGAAGGAAGAACCAATACCTCCTGAGGAAGTTCATGTGCAAGCAAAAATAGAGTTCTAGACCATCCTCCAATAGATCCATAGAGGAGAAATGCATTTCCTAAAGCCATTCCATCAGTAAAATTGTGCTGCAAGGTCAATGTGAATACCATAAAAAATTAAAGCAAATTCCTCTCTCTCTCTCTCTCTCTCTCTCTCTCTCTCTCTCTCTCTCTCTCTATATATATATATATATATATATATATATCTTTTAATTTTTGAGACAATACTTTAAATAAATCAAGATTCTTTTGAAAGACTAGTGATGACAGATCAAAGAAAAACAAAAAGGACAAATTTACAGATAAGGAGGTACACATACAACACCATCAGAAAACAAATTGAGATAACCAAACACCAGATTTGATGGTGCCTGACCAACTTCCTTTTTGTTCAGGGATTTTTTAGTACTGGTAGAGCCACCTGTAGCATCAATATCTGACATATCATCCTTGCAATCAGGAGTAGACTTTCTCTGCAGGATAAATGCACATCAACTCAACTCAACAGAAATAATCAACTAATTCTAAACTAAATGGGGTGGGTTACATCAGGTTAGGACTAAACTGTCTTTGAAGGGATGCATCAAATAAGGTTTCATTTTCATATCCATCATTTAACGAGATAAGCTATCCTCCCAAGTTCAGGCAGGCTCCTGCACTATACACCCCAAATAACATGTAGGAATTTTGTTCTGCTCCTGCTGTTATTAAAATACTCTTTAATGAGGAGAAAATAGCGTAACAAACTTCTAAAAACCATAACCTCACAAATAAAAGGTTTTTATGTTGTTTGCACTTTATGCACCAGATAACTATACTTCTTGACCCTCTGGCCTCAAAATTTTTGGGTTCAAATTGGACCAAGCCATGAGAGGTAGCATTATTAGAAATCTGGCTGATCTCTAACTGCCTATGGTTGCAGAACTAATCAGATATACTAATTCTCAGTTTACCTTCCGAAGAAGAGATTCATTTTCAGTCAAATTAACCCCATTCAAATAGTTATCTGAAACTTCATCTGACACATTTCCTTCAGTTTCCTTGGGAGATTTTGACTGCATAACTTCGTTAACGTCATCATCATCACCATCTTTCAATTTCTTACTGCTCTTTTGATGGTGGTGGTGACCATGACTCCATGCAGAAGCTCCACTAGAGTTATCTTCAACATATCTAACCAGCTTCTCTACAAGAAGAAAAAGTACAATGCCAGCTGCGACAACCAATATACCACAATAAGAATTCAAGGTGTTGTAACGCAATCTGCAGAACCCCTGATGATAATGAGAACACAAGATCAACAAAACCTAACAGCTCTCAAGGTGAATGAAGAGATTACAAATCTTAAACAAGTTAGATATGACTAATTAAAAAAATGTCTCTTATTCTTTCTGGCTAGCACTTAAACACAGAACTAAATATCTCATAAATACATAAAATGGTTAAAGAAATCAGAAGAATGTTTAAGGAAATTTCGACTGTCCTTTGTAACTGCTGGCTGTTAAGCCAATGTGTGTGGGCATGTGTCTGATGCTGTATCTATGTATTTGAACAAGAAAGGCTGACACTAGTCAACGGGATTGCATAAATATCTTGATACTTACCCAAGACAGACAACCCAATAGAAAGATCTTTCAAAGAATGGGCATGTGAGTGCCCATGTCCAACATAAGCATGATGAGAATGGTCAGCGCCATGATCATGAGAGTGAGAGTGCTCACCACCTGCAAAACATGATTTAATAATTTATCACCAACTAACAGCACTAATTCATCCCTGGCACTTGAAAATAAATGATGTATCAGAAATTCCAGTCAACTTTCAAAATTAAGTAAAAAATTGTACTCCCTTGGTCTCGTATTTCAAATGCCGATCCATGAAGCCAACATTTTAAATAGATGACATTGAATGAAAAGTAAGAAATTTCAGCTTGTGGTGTCAAGTAGATGGGAAAGAGTCTCTCTCTTTATAACAAAAGAATTCAGATTTGACATAGAATTCTGGAGGAGGTTCTTTGAGAATTTCAGAGGGAATAGAAATGAGCTGTTGAAGAGCAAGAACTGAAAGAAAAAGGGGTGTGCTGCTAGCTTTCTTACAGATGCTCAACTTTCAATTCATTTCCATGACATCCAACATCTCCATAATGAGCATAACTTGCAACATAGTGTCTGTCTTTGGAGTCGGCTCATGCCACATATGACACGTACAATACAAGAGAGCTACTGATAAGCATGTGCTTGCAAGCAAGTGATAACTTCACCTTATGTTGATACAATAATATTTTTATCAGTAAATAACGAAATTTAAAGGTCATATCAACTCAATACAACTTCTCATGGTGAATTCTTTGAATAGTTAGCTGGAAACAACTGGAATTAGGTGAATAGGCGTATTAACATCCTTCCCTCACTTGATTCAGTTATTAAAAGGGATCTCGGAATTCAGAGAAAAGGCTCCTGGCTGGGGGTAGGGCTGAGTAATAAACAGTTTTAACAGAAAAATTGAACAAACCGATTTAGTTCCGTTTTTGGTTTACACAGTTCGGTTTATGTTTTTTTAATAAAATTCATTTTACAGTTGTTTCGTTATTTTAGTCAAAAATCGATTAAATAGGCTCATCCTGTTATTTTATATCCCTGGACCTTGGACCTTGGGCCTATTTTGTCTTCAACCCAAAGAAGATCCTTTATTTTTGGCTCATAACTTAGGCCTATTTTGTCTTCAGTTAATCAATTCGCATCATCGACCTCTTCAATCTTCAGTTCCCATCGACATTTTCTTCTTCTTTAGAGAATGCATTTCTTCCTCAGAGAATGCATCTTCTTCTTCCCTGTTCACTGTTCCCATCGACTTCTTCAGTTCCATCCTCCTCCTCCACCTACTTCTTGCCTTCCCCTCCCCTCGTCTTCCTCTCAATTCTGTTTCTCCCTTTGGACCCTCCCTGGCTGCTGCATGTCCTCATTCTGTTCCCATTGACTTATTTTCCTCACCCATAAACCTCGGTTCTCTCTCTAGTGTACTAGATTTCGATCTTTTACTCAACAAGCAAAACCTTGGTTCTGTGCCTCTCACCCGCAGCCACAAGTCATGGTTCAATTGAGATTGCTTTTTTCAATTGTAATCTTTAACTTATTTGTAATTGTTGAATGATGTGTGCATTTTGCCTTTGTTGAATGTGAGTTTGAGATCGCATTTTTTTTAAGGGAAGGGGAAGATGGAAGTGAAGATCTGTAGGAGTACGCAAAAAATGGGTGCCGTTTGCCCTTTTTGCACAAACCAACTAACTGAACGGGACCGATTCGATTCAGTTCCTCTTATCAGCTCGATTTGGCTCAGTTTTTGTTTTAGGAGAATTCAGTGGTTTGGTTTTTCAAAATCGGTTCAGTTCAGAGCCGAACTGACCGATTGCTTAGGCCTAGTTGGAGGTAGCAAAGTAAATTAACTGAAGTGAAATTTCCACTATTGGGAGCCATTGGCTTCCCAAGAAATGTGGGTAAACACTGCTCTTCATTTTTAAGGCAATGGAAATTATATCAAATGCTCCCGATATGATAAAGAAAGTCGAGTAGCTTAGGATTTTTTGTGTTGTAAAAATATGAGTTAAGGTAAAAACTAGGGGAAAGCATTAAAAGTAAAAGAAAGAACAGCACTTGATCAATATCATACCAAAGGCATGTGGTAATTGATGAAGAAAGGCATCCCCTAACATAGCTCCTGCCTATAAATGGCAAAGGAAAAGTTGATCAATTAATGGAACCATAATATAGCACTAACAAAGAAAAGGAAAATATCCATATATTTGGGGGAAATACAATTAAGGCCACTAGAAAATGCAATACCAACTAGAATTGAAAGTTAGAGAAAAAAAAGAAGATTTTAAAAATAGGGGCATTGCATTTAAGTTTTGAATGGAAAAACTTACGTAATTGTATTAACAAGAGTTTCTTATATAATGAAACACATCAATGAGAAATTAAAGTCAAACCACTTTTCCTCCATCAATATACTTCAATACACAAAATAATGTCTTTTCAGCCAATTACTATACATCTTATCCTCAAAAAGAAAGACTGAGGAACTTATTATGGAGCATATGAGGTCTTAGGCCATTATAATTTGCCACCCCACCCTCAACCAGGGGCCAAAAAAATCAACTATCTGCCTAGCCCAAAAGAAAAATTAGCACCTCAATTACACAGTTGGAGATTAGTTGACGATTTTAAGCACAATGCATGCAATCAACTAACAACTATTAAAAAAATAATAAGAAAAGTCTACAACATCTAATCAGTTAATGAAGTGAGAAAACCAATAAACCAATCTTCAAAATATATATATATATATATATATATATATATATATATATATATATATATATATATATATATATATATAAAAGGAGCTTGGAAATAGGATTAGCTAACCATGCAGAAGCAACCAAAATTACCAAGGAAAGACATAGGAGTAGAATCAGTAGATAGGTGAGAGCAATATTTGCCCTCGCCTGTTAAGAAATCACAAAATTGGGCAGATGAGACACTAGAAAGAATATGTGATTAACCAATTATTGAGCAGTCCTTGGAAGGCACTGGTGCCATCCAAGAACTAACAGAAGCAGAAATTGACAGTTTCTTTCATATCACTGTAGAGTTGCTTTAGCACTTCTCATCATTATATAAATTTAAAAGGAGGGTTTTGCAAACTAATCTGCAACTAAGTGAATAGGCATGAAAAGCTCAACTAACCCTCAATCTCAGCATGTTAAAGACTACATTAACCCTCTGTAATCATCCAGCTTAATCTAAAGCAAGACCTACAAGTACAGCAAAACACATGCCATAACTTTCAATCTGTCAGATTGGATGACTGCCATGGCAACTGGATTTAACACCATTCTTCGCATCACAGTAAAACTTCTAAACAAATTTCTTTAAAAAAATATTTCAACTTCGATTATTTGCATATGGCTGATGTTTCTGATGGTACAACACAACTTAAATATCACGTAGTTGGAAGGAAGAACTTACGCATCAATTGAACATTCACTACATTCAGCATTAGGATTTACCAGGCAACAGAAGCATCAACTAGCATGGCAGATATTGATTAAGGTTAAATAAACAGTAAACCATCCACCACTTAAGGTCCAGAATTTCACAAGTGATGATAACAGAGAAGTAGATCAAATTCACATAAACAAAATCAACAATTATGCTTAAATCTCCAGCAATGAAAGCAGACTACAGAGATTTCCAGAGAACTCAAAGAGATAATCATATAAAAAAGTAAACTAAATGAGAATGGTCAAAGAATCTGACCCCAAATAAAGCCAATGAATCAACAACTGCCTTTGATGGTTTTCCTTGTACTGCAATAAATGAATAAAACAACAAATTCAGACTTTTTCCATAAAAATAGGTATGCTATAACAATAAAAATAAATAAATAAATACTTGAGGGGAAGAAAAAAAAAAACACTTGAGAAACATTTACATGAGTAAGCAAAGTCAATTTTCAATAAACATCTTCAAACTCATGAATTTGAAACATAAGTATGTACTCACAATGAAGTCACTTACTAAATATGACTGGCAAAATAATCAGGCAGATAAGGGAAGCCAAGCTCACCAAAAGTGAGCATCCCAAAGCACGTAACCAAAGACCTATTAAAAAAAAAAAAAAAAAAGATAATGATCAGAATCAGCAAAATCATTTATTCAAAACTTTCATTGTGATCCATCTAGAAGAAAAGATAAGATAGATTTTAGGATCACATACCCTTAAAAAATTCAAAAATTTAATTATAATGGATGTGAAATTTTTTTTAAGTGAAACAGATAAGCAGATTGACAGTAAGAAAGGGTAAATTGTAAGAGTTCAAATAGACTAAAACAATTTTTTTTTGGTTAATTTATAAAATATATTCTGTAAGCATGAAAGAAATTCAATTAACTAGATATTGACATTCTTTACATGTCAATAAGCCTGTGACCCATGCACCCACACGAGTCTTTGCTCTAATTGAACAAAGCTCTCTTGATGGGTTTCTGCAAACACTGTGCCCATGGCTTGTAGAAATGTCCGAGATTCCTTTAATTTTTTTTTTTCCGAGCATGGAAAATGTGGCACCTGATCACAAGTGGGAAGGAGGCATTGGAATTAAAATGGAATTCCATATCATTCAAAATGGATGAATATTGTTTGTGTGTTCATTTCCAGAAAGCATTTTGCTGCTTTATCTTTAGGGCTAACCACCTATAGAAGTTTCTGTATAAATCTCTTTATAGATTCAATTGTAGGACTACGAAAGACTAAGATCTCTATTGTGATTGTAATCGGAAAAGATTACTTTCCTTTTGGGTGGTGGGCGTCTCATCATTCAGCATCACGATAGAACAAAGCAATTTGACTGAAATCATTCAGCATCACAATAGAACACCACCGTTAACTATTACACAAGCAAAGCCTTTCTGCAGGACCACAGTGCGAAAACCTAAGCTCTGATCGCTAATAATCAAGCTACTTATCAATTTAGAATTAGCATTGGCACCTCCCACAGAATTGAGGCCAACGACGATGAAGCTACAAGACTACAACTTTACAAGTTTATGCTGAATTGAACTTCCAAAATGCAAAAGAGCATTCCTTTTCATTTGAGCTAACATATATTAAGGAGTTCACTGCTCTAGATAAAATTTATTTTTAAAAAAAATGATAAATGAAAATGCAGCATCAATGAAGCATAAAACAGACTTAGAAACCAAGAATTAACTTCATTTGAAACCAAAATTGAATAGAATCTAAAAAAAAAAAAAAATACCTAGAACAGTGAGATTCAAATCACGGTCGTGACCGTGACTGGGATGGTGATCATGAATGTGGTAGTTACTAAATCCATAGAGCTTCATATCCTCCTCCTCCGCCAATTCCTCTGGCAGCTTCGATTCAATCGCGTGACTGTCATGTTTATCATCATGATGGTGATGATGATGGTCGCAGTCGTGATGGTGGTGGTGGTGGTGTCCATGGGAATGATCATGCACCGGCGACGCACAGAATCCACTACCAAGGCATAGATTGGCGCAGAAGAGTAAAAGCAGTAACAAAGACAGCAAGATCTGAATCTGCTTCTTACAAAACACCATGTTCAAATTTCAACCAAAAAGATAAAAATAAAATAAATAAACAAAAAAATTGGTAACTAATAAAAGTATTAGGAGAGAAATTAAGAAAAGCGTGGAAAGGAGGTGTTTGGGAGAAGACTAAGAATTGCGGCGCTTGCAGGTGCCTTCAATGGTGATGAAACAAACAATACAAAGGAAAAGTACGATTATGCCGATTATGATGCCGAACGCAACTACATCCATACTCTCTCTCTCTCTCTCTCTCTCTCTCTCCGTAAAGATTTTTCCTTTTTTTTTTTAATTTCTAGTTTTTTTTTTTTTTTCGAGATGTTGGCTTTTCCTTTTTTTTTTTTTTTCCCACTTGGAATCCTAAAAGAAGAGGCGTCAGAGAGCGAGTATCGGCTATTCAAGTGTCAGCGAGCTCTCACGAAGATCCTTTTTCTTCAATTTAAGATCTTAATAGGAAAAACTTTGTTACATATTTATTTAAATTCATAACAAATTGGGTTTAAATAATTTTTTTAATAAAATATTTATAAGTAAATCACAATAAACTCAATAAAAATAAATGTTGAGCAAGAAATGTCGTCTGTTCATAAATTGAAAGCACAATCAGAATTAACTTTGATTTTGATTCATTGGATGAAAATGCTTTTGAGATATAAAAAAATAAAAAAGAAAATCAACATTTCCGGCGGACCATAGAATTTGCCTGGATATAAAATCAATTTGTAATGGCTCAGAAAGTAGCGTGATGAAAGCGTGGAGCCATTTCTTTACTTGAAAAGACAGTGTCATGGCTATCACCACAGATTTGCAGGAGACTCAATTTTAAAGAAACTCATGCAGATAGTGAGCAATCGTCAGCTGAATTTGATAAAGCTTATAAGCTCTTTGGTGTCTTCATACAGAAGTGCCTGGGCTCTTTTATGTGTGATATTGGCATACATGATTCTCTACAATGCTAACATAATGAATATCGGCATGCATTATTCTCTGCAGGTTTCACGGTTTTTTTGCATTCTAGTACTTAAGCCGATAGTCTTAGTGTCAGCATGCAAGCCAACACTAAAACTATCGGCTTTCCTATTAAGTTGCTCTCTAAAATCAAATTCATCACCTTAGTACGGAATTATTTTCCATACACAAAGGTTTGAGCAATATATATATATATATATATTATTTTTTCACTTAGTTAAGCAAAAGCCCGAAGTGCCATCTATACTTGAATTAGGCCTAGAAGGGGAATTGAAACTCTATTTGCTCAGTTGTCTTGAGAAACATTGAAACAACTAATGAAGGGGCAAAGGAAATGCCACCATTTGAATGCATCTCATTGAAAACCAATGCTACCTTTGATGAGCTTAAGCAAAAAGTGGAAAGTAATTTCAGGGAATTGTACCGGGGATTAAGAGGCTTCGTGATTGGATCCGTACTGAACTTGAACACAAAGGGGATGTTATGAGAATATAGACTGGAGATGAAACGGTGCATTGGAGAGTATTGTCAGGTTGTTGAGAAACTGTTAAAGAAGTTGTTGAGTTTGTTAGGCAGCTGATATATGTGATAGTTGATGCGTTATTTATGTGATTGGCTCTTCATAGTGCTTGTACTCCGTTATACGCTGAATAAATAGTAGAGGAAAGGATAGTTGTGTATCTTGTATCTTTTCTAGAATTTCTTCTCTGTTATTTTCTGTTCTTGTATTGCTTCCTGAAATTCACACAACAGGGGACTGATCCAGATTTTGGACTCGCTGAAGTGGGTTCCAAAAACCTGTGCGAGGGCAGCAAAAAGAGAAAGGAATGATCAGTGAGTTGATACATGAATGTGATCTTAATAACCGAGTTATGATTAACCTTGTGGAACCAAAGATGATGATGGTAGTGAGAAGTGGGTATCGCGTGACGCAACTTCTTGCAGCACACCAGATGTATTCGCATCCCAAATCATCAGGAAATTCCTCATATATTTCTTTGCAGCCGTTGTGAACATGAAATCATTATCTTACCTTCTCTACCACAGCAACAAACAGTTTCCTTTCACTTCTAGTTCATATGTTTCATGTTAAATATGATTATACTCGAGGAATAAAAGAAAGTCAGGCATTAGAATTAATGTTCTTGATTAGGCATCAATGTAGCATATAGTAAGCCTAAATCTACCTGCAAATTTCTCACATGCTTTCATAGAATGAACTTGAGCATGTTACACTTGATATCTGCAACTGAAGTTTCCAGCATGCATCCCTTCAAATAAAAATTGACTTATTGACATCCATAATTGACATAATATAATATCAATATGCTAAGAAGCTAAGACCAGTTTTCTCCAACAAAGACATACTGAACAAGCTTCACAGATGGCAAGGCATTTATTTCTCGTCAAGTATAGCATCACAATGATTCTACAGTGTGCATCTCTGAATACACCAAATGATAGCCCATCACACTGGATGCACTATATACACATAAGCAAACCACAAGCAAAATCCACAAAAACACATGGTCAGTGTACTACTATAAAGCTACCATATTCGTTTCCCCTATATTGTGAAACAAGACTTGAGGTTATCAAGTACCTCCAAACTATTATCTACCAGTGTCTTGACCCCTTCCAGAAGCCCATATTCTTCAAAGCAAATTGCAGCTGACTGCATGTTTACAAATGTCAGTAACCACTCTCCATGTACTCCTAACAAAGCACAATGATACACTAGTGTACATCTATTTGATATTCACAAAATTCCACTGCTTTAAATTGAAGTGTCGAACTGCTGAACTTCTACACTGTCACCTGTTCCAGAGCATACATGTTATCTCGTTTCTGGTGTAATCAGAAGTGGAAACAAAACTAACTTTCAGGATTTTTGGAGAAGCACAAGATAAATCACAAATAAAATTTTCCCTTTTGCCTTGGATAAACCTAAATGCGCAAGTGCAAGTCTGTGTCCGCATCAGACTTCAACTTTCTGAACATGCAAGTGTGCATTTCTTTTTTTATTTTCCTCATCAATTATCCAAGCTATTTATTGCTTGCCGAAAAGATGGTAGCATAGAGGGAGAAAAAAAATAGAATAAAAAGCAAAAGGCAAAGGTTAACGTTAACCAAAACATACCATTCACAGTTTTTAACTCAACACTGAGGAGGAGAGCCTGGCTCAGAATCACAAACAGATGCAAAAGACATCGTATCTTCTTTTGATATGGCCACAAAGTTCAGTGGTGCAGTAGACAACCTTCTCATTTCCTTGAAGTATCCATTTTGACGTCCAGAATAAGATCTAGGTGTGAGGAGTTCCGGAGTTGCACCACCAACTGAATTCCGTCGAGGTGTGGGAGTCATGGAACCATTCCCATTTGCACGATAACCATTCGGTTTTCTAAAGCTGTTAGCTTTTCGTGGACTGGGTTTAGAACCATACATGGCTTCCTTCTCCGTTAGCAGCAGATCTTGGAGTTTCTTCTGGTCCTGCAATCAATTGGAAAGTTGAACTGTAAGAACAAAGAAGCAGTAGAAGTCACTTTTGGATACATAAGAGATAAGATCTTGATAAGAATATATCCTATTATTAATCTAAATACAGTTTACAGGTTGTTAGTTGGAACCTGAAATTAAAAGAAAAAGAAGAAAAAACAATTTATGTTTTTTTCTATTTACAAGAAACAATATAGCACATGAAACATCATGGGAATCCTTAATGACAGGAATTCATCAGAACAACTTAATCTCTTGTCATTTACCCTGTATCTCCTTTTTTCCTCTTCTCTTTGTTGTCTGGCCAGTTTGTAATCCTGCAATATTGACACTAATCTTACCTGCAAGCAATATCAAGACATAAATTTATAAGAAAAATATTGTGGAGAAAATCTGTTCAAAGATACTCCGCACTAAAAATAAACAGCTCACCCCATCATGGAGAAATGACATCCTTTTTTCATCTTCCCAAGCAAGAGTTTTATTTATCAGATTGTCGACCATTGCTGGAAAGAGTAAATTATTAGGCTCTGAAAGGTAGTGCAGACTAAACAAAGAATAACATCATCGAAGGAAGCACTACCTGGAATTTTGCTGACAGTAACTCGAGCCCGTTCTGCACGTTTAAGGTTAATGTGAGCACCTCTCCCAGCACTATACCTGTTGCTGTCCTGAAATGCGAGAAGAATCTTTTAAGGATGACAACATAGGTGACCAGAAGTAACCGGTGGATGGTGTTGTATCAAATTGAACTTCTTACCATGCTCAACAAATAAACAATGCGAAGTAAAATATGAAAATGCTCAACTCTTAATGAATAAATCCTAGATCAAAAATCAGTCACTATTTCAATTAACATTATATCCAGAGCCATACAAGATGTTATATTAAAAACCAGGACGCATGCATGGAGAGAGAGAGAGAGAGAGAGAGAGAGAGAGAGAGTTAAGGGCACCTAAAAAAAACTCAAAACTATTATCATGTGATGATAGACCATGTTGCAGTAGCAGATAATTTCAGCTTACTTGATTATACTCTTCAAGCCAATTTTCCTCCTCACATGCTGAAAGCCACCGGTCAATCCTATCCATGACTTCTTTTCGGCTCATAGCTTCTTCTTTAGCTTTGACTATTTGGGCTTCAATGTTTGCCAAAAGCTCAGAAGGATCCACTAAGCCTGAACAATAACAGAAAGACTTACTATTCAGCAATTCCTTTAACAAGGAAATTGCTTACACTAAACCATGAGAAACTAACCCAACAAAAACACAAATGAGAGAACAGGAATATCTATACCAGAATCTATCAATGCGTTGGATTTCTCAGCAGCAGTACTTGTATCAGGTTCAATATGAGTAATTTTGCATATCTCCTCCAACTCTGATCTCCTTTTCATAACAAGTTCTTTCATTCTACTTGCTTTCAATTTAGTAAGCCTCTCCACTTCTGCTGATGCCTGTTATAAAAATGTGTCAACCCAATGATCCATTTTTCAATTATTAAAAAAGAACTAATGCAGAGTGCATTCAAACCTGTTCAATCATCCCTGTTGAGAGAACACCTGGTTCAACAATTTCAGATTCTGAGGATGCAAGGATAAAAGTAATTCTTGAAAAGGTATTTTTCTCTTCTTTCGGTGAGTCCATCAAATTCCAAAGTTCAAATAATGATGCCACAATATCTTTCAGCTGGATTTCAAATAGGGTTTTAACTTTTAATTAATCTGTCAAAGGAAAATCATTATTAAAGCACTAGTGTTATTCACATTACCTTCTGGATTCGAGCTTTTCTTTCTAACTTCAACTTGATAATGGCTTGTTCTAGACCTTCCAGAGTGCTATTGCTTATATTAGTGGATTGTTCTTGGTTTGCTCCATGCAAACTTGGATGCACATCACTAACAGTCTTGCCAAAATCCAACCCAAGCACACCACACAGAGAATGCACCTCATTCACATAGTCAAAGACCTTACGGAGACGATCAGACTGCAAACAGAAGGAAGAATCATAAAAATTATTAGACTAGAATAGTGAAATATCATAGTTTACCTTGCAGCCATCCTATGTGTTAAAGATGCCAACAGAGTTCTACACAAGTATACAAATGGTATCATCGTATATCCAAGTGAATCTATACATATAAGATGTAATATCAAAGGCATAATGAAAGAAACCATCAAAACATTTCAGCTTTTCAATTAAGCAAATTATTACTACATGCTCCAGACAGTAGCAAAAAGTCAATTTCTTGCTTGAAAATTTCACAGAAAAAAAATAAAATTGCACCATTTGTAAATTTACTCATGCTTAGTTGAAACTTCTGCCTATTATATTAATCATGAGTGCCCCCTACTCTGATTTTGTGACTATATATCACTTACAAAGTTAATTAGCAGATTAACTATGTGATTGCCAACAGTTCAAGATGTGATAGTATAAATTTAATGCTAGCTTCCACTGGCAACTGTTAGATAGATATTGAATGTTTGAAATACATATGAATGGAGGAACAAAGAGAATTTTATACTCAAATTAGAACTTGCAACATATACAACATGAAAAGAATTGAGAAATTTCACTTAAATTAGACCTACAAAATTTTGTATAGAATAGCAAAGCAAAAAGTGATTCAATTTCTACCATTATTATGATATTACATATTCCAATATGGTTGAATACCAGTAAAATAAATGGATTCGGGATTTAATCTTTTGATGAGATAAAGAACCAATAATAGCATCAATTTGCATCATAATTTGCATACCTTCTCCTTTTGAAGGGTGCGAAGATGTGTTTGATATTCATTAAGCTTTCTTAGCGATAAATCTTGCTCATCTAGAGTTAAAGAACTCATCATAGAATTGTTGAGATTGTTGTATCCAGAAATTTCCCCACTGATCTTTTCAATTTGTGCCTTTATATCTGCAAATTGCTTCATCCGTTCCTCCTTCTTTGTCCTCAGATCTTCCACCATTGGAGTAACAGATGCAAGTTTCTCTTTCAATGATGGCAACTTCTTCTCTGTCTGAGTCTGAAAAATTAATAACGATGAGTCAAGTGATCAAGCATTCACCCACAGAAATATGTTCCACCCTGAAAGTATGTACTAACTACCAAGCAAAAGTATTTAAAAGATATAGCTTTAATACAAATAATAGCACTGATATTCCTTATAATAACCCAGGGAGAACAATGTCAACTAGCAAATAGAATATGAGACAAATAAAAGTAAATCAACAGGCCAAAAATAATTTAAACACCAAAAGGAGGTAATGAATGAAATAGAAGTAATGCAGAAAGATGAAACATGATAATAACAAAAATAAACATATAATCACAATCACTTATTGCAAAGGTAACTTAGTACCACTAAGTGAACATTAAGTTCCCCAAGGGCAGCCATGAGTGTTGCAAGTTCAGCTTCCTTGGCTGCGACGAATTGATTAAGGCGTGCTTTGGCGTTGGCAGCTTCCTCAACCTTTCTCCGATAAACTTCCAAGCATTCTCTCTCCAACTCCAACAGCATGCGGTCCTTATCTGCTTCACTCTCACCAATGTCATTCCAAATTTGCTGCTCTCATGACAATAAAAAGTCCATTTAAAAAAATAGTTGAATTTTATTCTCCATGACAAATAAGAAAACTAGTTAAATAAGCAGAAACATTAATTGAATTTCCATTTAATTATGATACAGAATGAAATGCTTTTGATAATATTGGCAAGACAAAATTAGCCATCAAACAATCTAATAAAAATAAAATGCATTGATCAAATTCAACCCAAGCCTAAACAGTTAACTCGACACAATGCACTGTTCCTTACAGGAATCCAGAGAAGAAATATAAGGGTAAAATTCAGCTTTAAGAACATTGCATAAAACTTGAGATGATGCAACAACAGAAATTTTAAATCTAGAAGAATCCACTGAAATTAATCCAAAACTTAAAACTATGAAATTGACATAAAACCAAAAAAAAAAAAATAGAGAACACCAGTTCAATTAGAACAACTATCCCATAAAAGAAATGAGAAATGCACGCCAACACAAAACAAAAGAACAGATCACAATAAAATGGATTAACAGTAAATATGTAGAAAAAAAAATTGAGCAACTAAATTTGAATTATAGCAGAAAAAGAAAAAGCAGCAATCAACTGTTTCGACAAATTCAATAAAAAATAAATAGGAGGTTTTAATCTCTAGTGAACAGATCACTGTTAAAACCAAAAGAAAGCTAATTCATAGCTCCAGTAGACCCATTATTATTATCTTAAAAGAAACAATCAATGCTCCGTCTTTAACAGAGCAAAACAATAAACTTTCTCAAAAATCAATCATTACTTGTGTAAAAGCAAATTTCCAAGAAGAGAAAAAGAACCCACATATTTTCTTCCTTACCAAACATCATACTGTGCCAGCAGCAAGAAAAACCCCAAAACAGACCCCCCAAAATTTTTAAAAAAAAAAGAAAAAAGAGGGGAAAAAGAGGGAAAAAGAAAGACCTGAAGCTCTCTGAGTAAAGCATTGCAGCTAGTGCTTGTACGCTCACTGATAGTAGGACTCCCAATAGCCAGCATTTCCACCAGCCCCTCTTTCTCCTTCTCACTTTTAGTGTATAGACTCCCTTTCTCTAAAAATTTAAGCAAGAAATGCAACTACAGCTTCTCTCAAAAACAGAGCTCAAGACTGGAATAAAAAAAAAAAAACCAAAAAGCAAAAACAAAAACTTAACACTCAAAAAAGACAAGATAAAGACTAGAAAGAAGAAGAAGAAGAAGAAGAAGAAGAAGGAAAGAAGCAAGTGGGTTTTTGCTAAAAAGTCAAAAAGAAACCAAAGAACTAAGAGGCATTGCTTGAAACAACCTTAGCTTCCTCAGATCTGAACCCCAAATAACACCAACCATTCCTCTCTCTCTCTCTCTCTCTCTCTCTCTCCCCCCTTCAATTCTTTAAATTTTCTTCCCAAAATTGGAATTTAAAAAAAAAAAAAGGAAAAGAAAAGCAAGAGAACAAAAGGGTTAGTAAAAATAATAATAATAATAATGATTGGCAATTAAAAAAAAAAAAAAAAAAGAAGGAAAAGGAGTAAGCTAAAAAAGCACAACAAAGAAAGAGGACCCCCAACACAAGTGAAACAAACAGACTAATGATGTGATTTTTGGGAAGCTAAGTTAAAATGCGCCAAAAAAAATGTAGCTGCTAACTGACAGAAGAAAGGGATCTGCGCACATTAGCATCCAAAATTTCATTACTAGGGCTACTAGTGAGCTCAAAAGGGCTCTGTACAATAATACAAATACATACATAAATACACAAATAAATTTTAGTAAAAAATTTAAGAAATAAGGATTAAACCTGATTATATTAAGTTAATAATATGCCTTCAGAATCTAGTCAGGATGTGCATATAAATACATAAATATTAAACTATCCTTTTTCATGAAACAAAAAAAAAAAAAAGAAGTTTTCTTCTAAGACTTCTTCTAATGCCAAGATAAGGTTCAGTTTAGAAAAAATTGTCAAAATAAGGTCCAATCTAATAAATTTTAATACAAGTATAAACTATATAAAATTATTTTTTTACTGATTATATAAATCATTTCTTTGTCAAACCATGATTTTATTATCTGACATTTGATGCTAGGAGTTAGATATTCTATTAATAAATTTTATAATTATTTTTAAATTTTAAATTTTAAATTCAAATCTCAACTAAAATTAAATAATACATAATTATTAAATTAATACTAAATAATAATAATAATAATAATAATAATATACATCTCTATTTATTTATCAACAAACTCAAAAATTATTTTTTTCATTTAAAAATATTAATCAGATAACTCAATTATTCGATATCAAGTTTGAATTTATTAAATTTGTGTTTGAGTTTCTTTTGTTGAGCTTATCAAGTTTGATATTAGTTGAGTGTAATCTTATTTTTTTAATATAATAAACCTACTTAAAATAAATTAAATTTGAATTAAATTTGAATTTAACATATTTTAAATAAGTAGAGTTTAAATTAATACTAATAAATTAAACTTGAATAAGTTAAAATTTGACTGGCTTCCTTTACACAAAATTAGTAAGAAAAATAGACAGGCTGATGAATCACAATTTGGAGGTAGCGTGGCTGACATATAAAAATAATAAAACATAGCTAAAATCTCAATAAAGGGTGTCAAAAATATTATAAATTGAAATATAATTTTTCCCTTAATTTCTATTGTCTTTAAATTCAAAAATATAGTTGTGTGCTTAGTATAGGACAAAAATTTCTTGAAGAAAACCAAAGTAGAAGTAAAGGAAACTTCATTTTTCCATTATTTACACAAGAAAAGGAAAACACTTCAAATCTTGCTTTGTGTAAACGAATTTACCTAATCTGTGCCATCTTTTCCAACATCTAACAATGGCCTTCCATGCCCCAAATTTAGCATTGAAAAGGACAAAAACCTTATTTATGACAAAAAAATGTGGTAATATGTATATGAGAATCCTAAAATTTCCATTCAATCATTTCAGGGGATGATGGGAACTTGGTGAGATCTACTTTCACTATCATCCACCTTAATTAGGCAGAGATTGTTATTGTTAAACTACAATTAGGATGTACTTATTTGTCTTAATTTCTTTCTATTGTCACACAATTAGCAGTTTATTTTCACTTGGCAATTAATTTCTTTAATCATTTTATTAGATAGGTTGTCTTCATTTTCATTTTCTCTTATACAGTGATTAAAACCATATATGTATTTAAGTAAAATATATGAGATTGACCTAACTGTTTATTAATATAAATAATATAATTGTTAAATTATTAAAATTTAGAAAATTTTATATTAAAAAATACACATTCACTTGTTCAAATTATATATACTATAAGCAATTACAATTTACAAAGCAAAATATCAAAAGGATGTTAGGAGCTTTAATATACAATTATGCAACCAAGGCCCAAAATTTTAAAAAAATTTTCTAATAAAATTAGAAAGCATAATTCCGCATTCACATGTGTCAGTTTTTAAATGAACAATTAGAAAATTATTTTTTTTAATTTTTAAAAAATTTAAATAAGATTTTAAAAATAATAAAAATTATGTTTTCCAAATAAAAAAATAATGACTTTAAATTATGTTATAACCTTTTTATATCTAAAATTGAATTATTATTATTATTATTTAGACAAATATTTATTTACAATGATAAAAAAAAATTATGTTATTATAAAATAAATAAATAATACATATTAAAAAATTTAAAATTAAAATGAGTTTTTAAATATGTATTACAATGATTTATTTTTTTTAATTATAGAAGATATGAATAATTTTTTATTTTTAAAATAGAAAATCGTTTTCTATCATTTACAAGTAAATATATTTTTCATGTTTTTATTATTTTTTATCAAAAATAAAAAATATAATTTTTTTAAAAAAATAAAAATAAAAAATTATTTTTCTTAAATAGACGTTAAGATTAATATATATATATATATATAAAAACCTTTGAGATTTGACATCAAAATATATATTTTGATGAATATAGTGAGAGCAAACTCACTTGCCAACTAGGGTAACTTTTAACATTTATCTTTACCTAAATTTATAGCAATTTGACTTCCATTAGTAACGTAGTAGCATGAAATTAGGTCACATACAATGCAAAAGTCCTCTCCAAATTAATGGGATGTGATGATTATTTAGTATTTCCTTTATCTTCCTATCAAGGGATTTCTTTAATTCCACATTTTCATTCTTAATGCCAAAAAGCTTACTACTAACAAATTACTTCTAATTAGTTGGAATGAGTCATCATTCTCAAAGTTCAAGCTTCGTTTTATTATTTAGTTATAATATTAAATTAATAAGATATATTTATATTATATATGTATAAGTATTTTCATATTTTAATAAAATTATCAAAGTTTATAAAATGAAAAATGACTTCTTATTTTAAAAAAGAGAGTCATTTTTTTAAAAAATAATTTAATTCTTTTTAATTAAAAAAATATTTTTCATTGACTATTTTTATGAATGCCTTAAATGTTAAAAATATAAAAAATATTTTTATTTTTTAGGAAAAAATATTAAAATTTAAAAAAATAAAAAGTGACTGAAATCATTGGCTTTATATAAAGAGTGAAGAAAAAAAAAATCCAAGCTAAATTACACTTACGTACTATATCTCACATATTATTGATGATTGCTTGATTGACGTATGATCAACCAACATTAATATACATTATCTCAATTGTATAATTATTGAGATAATGATGGTTGGATAGGTGGATTAATGATGGTTGGATAGGTGGATTAGGGGGCTCAAATTATTATTATTTGCCAATAATATATTGTCTAGCTAGTTATTAGTAAAAATAATTAACAAATTGGAAAATTTTCAAAAGAAATTAGTTGAAATATAATATTAGAATAAAATTATTTTATATTATATAATAATTACTCAATTATTAACATTCTAAATAAAAATACACGACTCAATTTTTAATCTTAACATTTTTTAATTATTATAAAGTGATATAATGAATTAGATTTAATGAACTTGTTAGTATGTTTCTTACCATGACAAATTGCAAACACAATATATCACAATATAATTTTTAAAAATTTATTTATCAATGAGATTTTTTCATAACAAAGAAGAAAGAAATGAATGAACTATAATTTAATAGTTGGCTATGGTATGCATAAGGTGATGAACCCAACAGTGTTTTGAATAAAAATCCTAACAATTATAAAAAGAAGATGGTTTTTAATTTTTTTTTAATTTTAATATTTATTTATTTTATATTGCCATATTAATTTAAATTTGTTATTAAATTTAAAATTTTTATTAAATCAAATTTATATTTATCAATTTTTTTATTTTATCCATTTTTTCAAATAATCTAATTAAAAAATAAAAATAAATAATAATAGCAAACTCTACTTAATTAAAAAATAAATTTCAAATTACAAAGAATAAAATGTTAACAAATAATAAAGATGCCCAAAAGAAAGTGTATGAGTAAGCATTGGTAGGATTCCTCCTAGCAAGAAATTTCTTATGGTCCCCATTTGTTATCTTATCTACTCTTTGCAGAAAGATGAGAACATTGGAATAATATAGTTTTTTTTTTTTTTCTTTTTAATTAAGTAACTAACACTCTTTGGTTACTAGTTCTTCCTACCAATTAATCAGCCACCACATTCCAGCCCAACACATTAATTAAAAAATAAATAAATAAAAATAGAACCCACTTTTATATCCTTTGAGATATTTTAAATTTTAAAAGACATGTGAGTACACTTATAAAATTTGATCGTAACTAATAATTATGATATTAGAATTTTATTTATTTTATAAGAAATAATTTGTATATAAAAAATATTTTTTAATATTTAGTTATAATATTAAATTATTTTTAATAAAGTCAAAATTTAATAAATAACAATAAATATATAATAATATTTTTAAATGATATAAGATATTGAAGTGTCAATATTATTTAATAAATAATTATTTAATTATTAAATAACATTATTAATTATTTAAAGTTTTGATAATTTTCGAAATATTAAACCTCTACTAGTTGACAAGAGAATTGAGAGAAGGGTTCAAGTACCAACATTTACCATTAAAAGGAGAGAGAGCTTTGGTCGTCGGGTGGAGAAGAAAAATAGTACAATATTTGCAAGTAGTGGAATGTGGGGTTGCCTATTAACAATTATTTAGCCGACACAATTAAATGATGGGGCCTTATACAAAAACACAAAATTAAATAAATTGCCTTAAATGTGATTACCATTGTATTTCAAAGATGCGCAACCATCACATTCTAACTACTTAATCATCTTCACATTCTGGTAAAAAAACAAAAAATCTTCACATTCCTTAGCTATCTAGCTAGCTACTGTGACTTGCATATATAACTTTAGAGCTTATAATGTAGTAATTGATTATATATTTTAATATTAATGTTTCACGTTTTTAATATTTGGTTTGTTTTTAAAGAACTCAAGTAAAAAATGAAAAACAAGAAACAGAGGGAAAGTTTCAAGAAAATAAACTGATCCTACGATCTCAATCCAGAGCAAATCAAGAACCCCACCAGGGGTTTGCTTCCAAGTCGCCATCCGATGGCACTGTCTGGATCCTAACCCGTGCCCCCCTCCCATAAATTTGTTGAACCAATACAACTAGTTTGATTCTTTGTTTTCTTTTAAAAGAAAACAAAAGATTTTCACTAGTGAAATTTGATTAGGATTAGCATGACTTTCATGCCTTCAATAAAAAAAAAAAAGGAAAAAAAAATGTTTTGGATTGATTTCATGCTTTGTTTGCCTAAGATTTGGATTGTAGAAAAGATATAATTAATTAATAATGATTAAATACAACAAGGGACATAATTTGAATAACATCATGTGAAATTAAAAAAGTTTATTTATGTGGAGTTTACTCTTTTTATTAGGCTCTTATTTGTTATTTTACTATTCTTAATTAGAGTTTCATCCTATTAAGTTAATCAAATTACCTAAGAAATAATAAAATTCATTCGAACTCAATTAAAAGGATAATAGTAAGGTTAGTGGTACAAGAAATTGAAATCTAAAAACACATGCATATCCCTTTTTCTAATATAGAACCCACTACAAAAAGCTTACAAAAAAAGCACAAGTTAATTAGTTGGCCGCGTGATAGAACTTCACCCCTACGGGCCACAGGTCAGATCATCAAAGATGTGCTGGAAAATAAATTCTTGATCTATTAATCAAGGTCCCACCATATTTTCCTCAAATTTAGTCTTTATGTGATAAACTTAATTGAAATGCTAACAAGGAAGCTTTTTACTTGGCCCATCACAGCACCATGAAATTAACTCCCGGAAAGGTTAATTAAAGTATTGAACCACTAAGGCTAATTTTAATAGAGTAAGAGAGACATACAGCCATACACCTCAGATGATTGCCTTCTCTTCCAATTCCAAGATTTTGCATCTGGATTGTCGAGGCTCAAACACATGCTTAAGAATGTCTCTCACAATTTCCACAGTATCCCCTTCTTTATTTGAATGAGGTCACCACCTTCACTGCATCCACCAACAAAATTCTCCCCATTAATGTGTTTTGTATCTCTGTTGGAGAATCCACCAGCTATCGCAAATCAATCAGATTTAAAGATTTATTCACATGCTACCACATTTGATGACTACTACAAGAGATTACAGAAGTTTCTACACGTGGGAGCTGACATAGAATGTACTTTACTTTGAGAGATGGATAAAGGATTTTTTTTTTTTCACACATTCACAGTGGAGCCCACCCAATGTAGTTAAAGACTTTAACTCAATCTAGCGAACAACTTGATTATCATGGGTAATCATTGGGCTAGTAAAATTTTAAATATTTAGTATAATATTGTTATAATGACTAAAGAAACTGAATAAACAAATAAAAAATAATAAAATATAAAAAAATTCTGTAATATATTCACTATAAAATACAAAAAAATAAATACTCAATACAACAAGTGAATAAAACAATTATGCACATAGCAAAACACAATTTTAAATTCATTTGTAATCAATAGATAAATATCTATAACCTAGAAAGAGAAATTCAAAATGTAAACATGTAGAAGTATGCAGGGAGCAAAGATCTGAGGAGGCTAAGGCAGCAGTTGCATGATTAACATGATATGATATTACCACTGTAGCAGAAAAACACAGAACAATGATAAACATTGTCTAGAGTAGAAATACAGGAAGCACCGAACAACTGGACTGGGTATAGTAGGTGGCAAAGCAAGAATAGCATCAATCTTCCTTGAAAGTAAGACAACTAAAAATGGGCACCCGGCAGGTCCAGTGGAGCCCCTTCTATTATGATACTCCTTCAACCAATATAAAAAATTATGTCTGTTTCTCAGTGGATAAAACCCAATATACACGAGAGTCATAAGCAGCCTGTTGAAGAAATCCCTCCTACCATCATCATCATCACCTTCCTTAATCATACAAGTCCACACCCACTTGCTCAATGATATTCACACATGCGGTTCTCCCCTGAAAAATTTGACACTAAAAGAAAAAAATAATCTTCCATGCATCACCAATCTAAAATTCCAGTTTGATGGGCCCTCTGAATATAATATACAAGTACAATGGATGTTATTAGCGTTTCTTGTCGAGACTATATGTAATAGCTTGCTTACCGATCTAAAATTCTAGCAATTCTTCCATCACCCAAACCAAATTCTCTATTATAACCATACAAAATAAAAGTAAAGAAAAAAAAAAAAGAGAAATATTTGTTTTTAGAGATATGAGTTTGAATGTTTGATGGAGAAAAAGGGATTTTTCTTTGCAGATATGAAGGAATCTTTTCATTAATTAGATCCAAAAGATATTATTTATAAGATATTAAATAATAATTTTATTGAAAAAGAAATTATCTTAACCGGGCCAAATTAAAAATTAGGCAATTTTGTCTTTACTCCACCTTAACCCTTTGATTTTCTTTTTTTCTATAGAACTCCATACACGGTTCCTATTATTTTGCACAATACACCTCTTTTGTATTCCATTTAAATATATGATGTGAACTTATTGCTCCATCTTAACCCTTTGATTTTTCAGAAATTTTAGAGTGAACTTATTATTCTATTTAAATATATGATATGGAATGATAAATTAATTATAAATTAATATTTATATAAATATAATTATTAATTTTTTTTTAAATAATTATTTAATAGTTATAGATTTTTTAAACCCACTCTTACATAGTTGCAATTGTTTACGGACAGCTAAGGCCAGTTCCAATTCCTCTCACTTTAATCTTGAATTGGATTGGAATCAGCTGGTCAATTTGGTTTAAACTACTTTCTTTTTCTTCAAAAATAAAAAATTGATAAAATTTCAAACGTTAAATTGACTTAATTTCGGATATCAAACCAAAACTAAAATTGAAACCGCCCTCAAATCAAAATCAAAACTGAATCGATTCTCTGTGCTCCAATTCAAGACATTCCATCAGTTTTTGTCCCTAACCGGGTTGGAATGGGCCCATATCCCTCTCTAAGCCGAGAACCTCGCCCACTTATTAAATTAAAGACACATCCTGGAAGGAAAAGACTATTCCAGAATAAATGGACCATTGAAAACTGGTGGTTCATATGATCTCAACCATTATCGTGGTCACTTCCTATGGTGCGACTATATTTTAACCAAGCAACATATAATCCATTATATGCAAATCACTGAAAACAAGAAATATATTTTCATGCATATTGAGACTGTTATAAAGATAAAAACAATAATGAAAAAAAAAAAATGAAGGTACATAAAGCAAGTACGAAAACGATCTTGTATGCAGGTTCATACATGTGAACGGATTTGTGAGACAATAAATTAGATAAAACATGCTAATTCAATGGCTAAAATAATCATTGCAGGAGTGAGATATGTAGGTACTGATTAATTAACTTGTTCTCCAAACAAAAGCCCCTCAAGTCATCTTTATGAAGTTAGATTCTTTATGCACCGTCTTCTCAAATGCATTGGTTAGTGACCCATCAAGCAAAACCATCCAAAATGTAATCATTTAAAAAAGTTTCAGTTCTTTAACTTCAAATATGACAGCATGTTTTCCATTGTGCATTTAATTGGATTGCGGTTCTCTCTAGTGCCATACTAATTGTGCATGTTTCTATTGTGTACTTTTGTCCCATGAAATGCCATATCTGCTCCTTCCTTGCATGTAAGACAAACTTCGCATAAGACTTGAGCATATGGGCTTCATGGTACAGAAAATTTGGATGTATTCATATAATTCTCTGTACGGCTCACAAAGGGAAAGGCCAATTCGAATAAGGAAACATTGATTGGCGCCATAGTTAGGGTTCTGTGGATACAGCTTGCAGTCCACCAAGGGAGGAACCATCTTAGAGACTGAAAGTAAGGAAAAAAAAAAAAAAAAAAAAAGGCTGTTGGCAACTCGATATTGACAATTAGCTTCCACAATGGCGATATGGTGTGTCAGCAATGATTTTGCGTGGATCATGTACCAGCTATACCATGGACCACAGTCCACAACTGTTAACATTGGTGGTGGACCACCAAATTATGTATATCTGATATGGGCAGTGGTCAGTTGGCCGACAGATCAAAGTACTAAAGAATGGCAAGTACTCAGCTCGCTAGGCCAAGAAATATATATATATATATATATATATATATATATATATATATGTGTGTGTGTGTGCGTACGCGGCGCGAGCGCGTGCGTCAATAAATGTCGGCCAATTTATAAGTCTCGCTGAATCTCGACCAACAAAAAAAAGTTTCAATGAAGGTCAACATCTGCTTGATAACCTCTTTAGCTCCTAGACCCAACAATAAAAAAATGGGCTTGATTAACAGAAGGGCTCAATGTGGGACTCACCAAATTTCAAGCCCAAATAAAAGGTCAATAACAGTTAAATGGTTAACATAATGTCTGACTGAAAAAGAAAATTAGGTACAAATTAAGTATTTGTCACAAATGAGGATAATAAAATCCATTTGGAAACAATTCTCTGAAAGTCATTTCTGGAGATCTATAGAACTAAAAGAAGACCAGAGCATAGAGCTTAAAAGAAGAAAGTAGTAGTAACAAAAAGCATACACCGTATATAGAGGTAGCAAATTTATGGCATACATTACCCCCAAGAAAATAATGTGGTCATATAAAAATTTATTCCGACTCAAAAAAGGTTTGGGATTGGCTAAATGCCGCACATACTGACTCAACAAAGGTTTAGGATTGGTTAAATGCCACACTAGTAAATCATTTTCAATACCAAAATATATGCAAGGACTAGTAGATAAGCCATAGTATTCTCATCATAAGAAATTAGCATCCTCACCACTGTCGCCCCATCCCCACCACTCCTTTGGGAATTAAGACCACAACTGCTGCTGTCCTCTCCAAGCATTTAGTGTCTTGTATTACTTCATATTTGTTATCTACAATGCATACAAGTAAATTTCATTTTTCTGGCTTACTTTTCCTAATGTAAATGCACATTTGTTCTAATACATTTGGAAATATTTATCAATAGTATCGGATCCCAATGGACAATGGTTAAAAATTTGGATTAAAAGAAAATTAAGTTTTCTCAATTTTTACCTTGCCCTTGCAGCCTCTAGACCTCTTTGAAGAACCTCCACTTAGGGGTGTGCAAACGGTCGGTTCGGTTCCGAACCGAACCGAACCGATAAAACCGAAAATCGAAAATCGAAAATTTTAAAAACCGAACCGAACCGATAAATTTCGGTTCGGTTTGGTTTTAAACCGATCAAACCGAAATTTATAAAATTTCATATTTTTAACATTAAATCTAAATAATAAAAACATAAAAACAAAAAAAATTAGAAATCAAAACTCAAAAATCTTTAGGTTCGGTTCGGTTTTCTTTGATTTCGGTTCGGTTCAATTCGGTTCGATTCAATTTAATTCGTTTTTTTTTTATTTCCTATATATATTAATAATTTCGGTTCGGTTCGGTTTTTTTGATTTTTTTATGAAAATAACCGAACCGAACCGATTAACCAAAATTATAAACCGAACCGAACCGATTAAATTTTAAAATCGAACCGATTGAACCGAATTAATCAGTTTGGTTCGGTTTTTCGATTTAAACTGAAAACTGCACACCCCTACCTCCACTAGACATTTTCTATATATTTTTGGAGAAAAACCAAATTTAAAGAAATTGGAGTTTGGGAAAAAAATATTAGATGAAATATTGCGTGAAAAAAAACAATTATTTAGGAATTTAGAGTAGAAAAAAAATGAGAGTTAGGAATAATGAGAAGACTAAGGGAAAAGAATAGGGAGCTTTAGAATGAAGAGAAGTAGAAAAAATGGTTGATGTGGTTAGGAAATTGAATTTGATGGGTATTTATAGGAAATTTTTAAATTTTTTATTTTTCTAAAATACCCCTAAAACTAACTGTTATATAACTATTATTGAGGATAAAATAGTCATTTCCCTATTGCTTTTTTAATCCCCCAGCAAGAAATGTTCCACACGTTCTGATTTGAATCTATTGACAATGGTTTACCATCCCACAATCAATAATTCCATAGAGTCCTTCCTTGAAAGATAGAAATTTCATTCAGAAACTTTTGTAGCAACTACATATAACTATCACCTCAGTTAAAGCTTCTAAATTCGTGTATAGTGTATTTTCCTGTTGAGCTGGATCTCTTGTTTAACTAGGTCTCAACCTTTTGCAACAACTGCACTAGGCACTAATAGTCAGAGTAGAAAATTAGGTTTCACTATCCCATAGATCTATTTTCATATCAAAGCTGATGCTAAGCTAAAGACTAAGGCAGGTTATCTGAAATTAAAAGGGTAAAGATGTCTCAGAGTTAGTGTTTGGAATAAACATTGCTAGAAACAAATTGCCAATCTTTAGCAGCCCCTCATCAGAAAGCAGAATAGAACTAAAAGAAATATTTATACACATAGAAAATATTCCACATCCCCTTATACACTGCTTAAACTTGTACTATCTGGCCATTAATTCTAAGAGATTAAGTTACAACGTTTCTCGATCTCCACCAAGACTGCACTGGTTCCCAGTGAGGAAAGCAGAGTAGTAACTGAAATATTTAATGAATAGTCCAGACACAAGGAAATCTTAGTGATGATTGTGCTAGTGTCATTTTCTTGTCCCAAATGACCACTTAGTTTTTCTATAAATTGGGCTTTATAAAGCTGAAAGCAGGAGAAAGTATCTTTGTATCAGTCATGCCATAATAAATTCATTGTCTTGGTTTATGCAATTTAAAAAATGCAGGGAAAATATATTAATGGAAAGAAAAACCATAAGCACTTTGAAATGAGTCTTACCCTAAGGAAAGAAACTTCGTCCTCTGTACGGGGACTTTAATAACAAATGAAGCAACATGGCAGAGATTGAAATCTATTAAATCTTTGCTTAAGAAACAAGAACACGAGTAAATTGGCTACACCAGAAAATGAAAATTAGAAGAGGATAGGAAAACATGCCAATGCGGATACAACAAGGGAACAAGGAGAACAATAAAGAACTGATGTCTCCTCCATTTGATAGAGAAGATCCAGTATATCCATGCATGCCTCAATATCAACAAGTTCCCCAACTTTAACCACTCCCCAACTTTTGATAGAGAAGATCCAGTATTTCTAAAATATATATATATATATAAAAAACTTAATTTCCTTAAGTAAATTAGGATTCCTCAGGTTGTGGGTGTTTTATTCAGGTGAAATTATGAAAGTAAGCAGAGTTGCACTAGTAACACTAAAGTGAGAAGTTTGGCACAAGGAATTTCTACAAATTAAAAGGCATCACATTGGTTGAAAATAAGCGTGTTGAAGAAAGGGGTGATATCTACAATCAAAATTGCAAGAAAGAAAGCATTCAAGTGAAAAATTGACTTTTACCAGAATTGTAAAGAAATAATTCTATTTGATTTGGAGGTGGAGATTTGTTTAATCCAAATTCAAATAGAATTAGAGATTAGAGTTAAAATTTAATATATATATATTGACGAGGGATTCCAAGTCCATGTGGAACTTGGCTTGGTGTTTCCATCTTGTGTGCGTATAAAAGGAGAATTGATTCTCCTTGTTTAGTTCATGCCATGTGTGCTTCAATACTAAATTGAGAGGTGAGTTTTTGTGTATTGTGTAAGTGGCAGTGAGATTAAATAGTAAAAAAATTTTTGTGTGGTGAGTTATAAATTTAAGCAGTTAAGATTTTGTGAGTAAGAAAAATAATTAATGATTGTAAATTATTTCTTTCTTAATAGTGAATTTGTAGTGTGGAGTAGGCTTTTAGCTTTCATTTGGTTCCCTTAATTGTGCAGTAGAATAGTAGAAATGACAAAGGAAAAAAGGAGAAAATAAGAGAAATTTGATTTCTTAATTTTCTTCAAAGCCTCCAAACAAAAATTCCTCTCCAATTTGGAGTGAAAATGAGGGACATAAGAAAATAAAAACTATATATAAAGGTTGAATTTTTGAATATACCCTTGCATTATATAAATAGTAAAAGGTTATATGATGAGGGTATAACAATAAAAATAAACTACAAACTTTTTTTTTTTCTATCCACTTCCTCACATAAGGTAACCAAATAATATAATGGAAAATATACTACTTTTCTTTTCCTCTACTTAATTTCTTTTCACTTCCAATACATGATTAAGGGAACAAACAAAGGCTAAATAGAGGAAAAGAATAGAAATATATTTTTCATTATATTGTTTGGTTAGTTATGTTAGAAAATGGATACAAAGGAAAAGAAATAAATTTATAAAGTCTATTTTTATTGTTATATCCTTATCATTTACCCCTTTGCTATTTTATATGATGCAAGTGTATATTAATAATTTCAATCTCTATAATTTTTTTACTTTATCATTTCCCTCCTTTTCATCCTAAATTGATGGGAAATGTTCTAGAGACTTGGAGAAAAATTAGGAAATTTAATTTTTATTGTTTTTTCCTCTTTCCTTTCCCTAATCACTATCCAAACAAAAGAAAATAGAGAAATAATATTTCTTTTCTCTTCTTTTCTTTACCATGATCCATTCACTTCCCTCAAAACAAACAAAACAGAATCACTTTAAATTTTGTGAGTTAATTTTTATAACAGTAATTCAGGCTAAGTATTACTCACTACCAATTCATGTAAATATCTAATATAAATCAAAAATATACAAAGTCACACGAGTTTCCATAGTCTAGTAACTTCTCCAAATTGAACTTCCATTTAACAACTACGGATAATGACTATAGAAATTTGGATGGACAACTAGCAATCAACCACTCTACCATCTCAACGATTATATCTTAGAAAAATTAAAGCAAAACAAATTGTGTTAAAATATAGATTATACCTGTAGAGAGAAGGATAGAATCGATCAGCGAAGAGAAACAATGCAGTGTATTTGACGATCGGAGCAACTTCAAGTCGCTATAAATTTTTTGAGCCATAAAAAAAAATAACTAAACTACATTATGGAGTGAACAAAAATTCCAAATATATTGGAGTGTTTGTGTGTGTGTGTTCATACTGCCATGAGCAGATTCGATGAGGAACTCCACAGCTTGAACTCGGAGTTTGAAGGAGCTGTCGCAATTCCTCCACATCGCTGTTTCTCTCTAAAAACTCAAATAAACGGGAAACGCGCAGATTTTGGTGTGGATTTTTGCGGAAGCTTTCAAAATTGGGAAATGCCTCTTAAGTCTCAGCGTCAACGAGCTTTAAGAAATTCGTTTCGCGGTTCGTGCAAACTGTCATCTTGTATCGCCACGTGGCTTTAAGAATTGTACCCGGGATCCGGTTTGTATTAATGATCAGCTATTGGGCCTAAACTAACAACTGTTCTGGGCCCAAAGTCAGCTCTCTAATATTTATATTTATTTTAATTTTATTCTAATATACTTCTAAAAGAAGTTTAATTGTTTGTATATTTGCTTGAAACAATTATTTTCATTTTAGATCTATCTCCTTTTATTCTATTTTATGAAACAGAAAGCAAGTACTATATTTATGACACCAATATATATTTAAAAATACTTATATTCCATCTATGTATATATCAAATTTAATTTATTTATTTTTATTTAATATAAATTATTATTTATTTTTTAAAAATTGATAAAGGTAATTACTCTTTCGTCATACTTTATAATTAGTGTTTAATTTTATTAATGCTTTAACCCCTAATTAATTCATTTACTCTTCCGGACACTATAGCCCTCCAAAATGGTATTTATGGGCCAGTACCGTCTAACGAGCATGTCTAGTTTGCATATTCCTGCTAGTTGTCCAAGTAATGATGCTCGGTCATCATATCCCAATCACTTGAAATGTCCAATAGTGGATAAAGATCTCATGATTTTCGTCGTGTTTATGGTCCTAACATTCATAGGACTACCAAATGAAGTGACTCCCAATTTTATTCTGGTACTAACTTTTAATTCTAGTAGGGATCAATTAAAGCTTATATTAAAGCTATCAGATTTGCATGATAATCTCTTAATCACTTTCTCTTTCATATACTAGTTTAGTCTCTTATACTAACTTAAGTATTAGAATGGCGATTAGTCCACCCACTGTTCTTTCATATTATCTTGTAAATTCAAGATCCATAAACCATACCCGCAAGAGAGCATAACAACATTATTGACTTTGTCTGTGGAAAAGATTATCTCAAAAATTCTTTTTTATCAACAAACAAATCTTGTTATCACAGTTTTTCTACATCCCTAAATTCGCCATGGCTTCAGATCCACCACCACTAATAGATCCATCGCCACCACTGTTGAATCCCCTACTGGTAATGGCACCACTAATGGTGCTACAACTGTAAACAATACCCCAACATAGTCTCCCATGACTCTAGAAACAAATGATGCAATGTATTAATGAATTGGAAGCAAAAAAGGTTGGTTCGAAAAATCAGAATTTATGACTCGAAAACGCCAGAGCTCCAGAGAACAATGCAATTCTAGATCCTGTTAATGCTCGGCGATCAAAGGGCAAATAGAAGATAGGTAATTTTGAAGTTAACTTGGTTAGGAGAGCCATTGACTAGGGAAAGGTCAAAGCCCCTCCAAAAATCCAATTCAATTATGACCTTGATAAAGATTTTGGTGTTGGTGGTTACTCACCCTTGTTAGATCCAACCTAGTAGAGCCTTTTCCACCTGAGATTAGGCTATCTAGCCTGGACAAGTATGATGGTTAAATATAATTCAAGGAATCATTTGGCCAATTTCAGAACCACAATACAGTTCCAAAACGCCAATTTTAAAACCACAATGCAAATTAAAAGTATGTTTATTTATTTTTTTTAAGTCATATATGTTAATTATAGTAAAAAAAATTGAAAATTTTAATTTATTTAATTTTAATTAAAATTTTTAATTAAAATTTTATAATTTTAAAAAGCATTTCAATATTATTAAATTAAAATTCATAAACAAAATCATTCGTCTATATTAAAAGACATTATAATCTTATTATTTCATGCAATCATCTTAAACAACCATAAAAGATGCAAATGCAGAATTGGTATATACAAAACCAGACAAATTAAAACATCCATAATTTCTTTTAAATATTTGGAGTTGTTAATCCATATATTTAATTAATTATATATATTACAAACGCTTTATATAAAAAAAAAAAAAATGACCTACAGCTACCCTATTACAAGCGTTGAGGATGATGTACCCACTCCAACTCATTTTTGTTTGCTTTTTCAACCTTTATTTGCTTAATTAGATCTTATGGTTGAGATTGGCATATCAATTAAACTACCCTAATCATTAGAAATTGAAATTAATTAACTGGCCATATAAATGTCGCATGCCTGTGTGGGGATTAGTATACAACACCCTAATTGGGAACATCTGATTGGACAATTTTTTTTGGAAAGATAGTGTTATTAGACCAATGGCAAGCCTTAAATTACTATTAATAATAAATTAATCTGGCCTTACTATAAGTTTATAATCCATAGAAAATGATAGGATAGAATATGACAACTCCTCTACCATAAAGAAACATGGAAAACAACGAAACCCGTCACTGTACACTCATCAGCAGATTCAAGCAACTACAGTATAATATATAAGCTTCTTATATATATAATAATTTTCATTACCCTTCTTCTACTTTTTCTTCTTTTATAATAATTATACATAACACAACTTGATTAATTTTATAACTAAGTATATATATATGTGTATGTCTTTAAATCCTTAAGCTTAATCTGCCATTACATAGAAATTTGAGGGAAGACGGCATGTCAAACTTGTTTGTTATTTGATCAAATCTCTCGGATAGGAAGAAGTTTTGAAGTCCTTTCAATGTTTGTAGAACCTCAACTTCTGCAGAAAATATTGCCTTAACTGGTCTATGATCAGACAATTTTGCCTCACCTCTACCATATAAATGTTGCTTTAATCCTTCTCCGTACCAAATAATCCGGTCGCACCTGTATCAAGCAAGAACAAGAGATTAAAACTAATAATAATAATCAAGAACTTATCTCGATCTATCACAATAATCTTTCGTCATCTAATCTTGAATGAACGTAGTTGAAGTACTATCAAGAAAATTACCATGCTGGAGCTCGACATTTTTCACTTTTCTTGCCTTCGAGGCATCCAAAGTATACATTAGAATTAGGGCAATATTTGTAAGTGGGAGCAAATTTGATTATTCCTTCATGCCAACCTTCAAATGCTTGACCAGTCATGAGCTCCATCCTCAGCTTCATTGCCATAACAACGAGAAGTCTAAAGATGAGTTTTAAATTTAAGTATTTATAAAATTAGAATATTTGTACTACAGATATACCTGATCATTTTCTAATAAGGCATTCCATTCTTTTCTATTCACCAATAATCGAGTCGTTTCTTCTGGTAGTGAAATTCTGTAATTCAAATCTCCAAGCAAAATCACACGGCTGCACCATGTGGAGAAAAATTAATTATATCAGATATCATCACCAAGATTAAGCTAATTTGATTTTATTTTCTTTAATGAACAAGACAAAAAAGAACGCATGTTATAGTGTTATCAGTTATGTATATATTAATCCAAGTAGCTTGATGGGCTTAAAGAACATTTTCAACTTTCTGATTAAAAAGTGCAACTTGCTATAAGAAAAGGGTTTATACAGATATTTTATAAACAACTATAGATGAGTTTACTTAGCATAGAAATCATCTCTTTCAGGCGGTTTAGCTACCCACTATTTCAATTTTCAATGAACCCACCTCATTTTCAATCCTTCAACAAGTGCCCTAATTTTTAAACCATAAACAGAAGGTGATTAGCATAATTATAATTAAAAAGTGATCTTCCGTTAATTTTATAAATCTTTGGCGGCCTCAAGCGACAAATTCAAAGTTAAAACAAGTTAGCTATAGCAATAATGGTCGTTAATATAATTTAAGCTCTTTTGTTTATTGTCAAGCAGTGTCTTATGCTCATGGTTAGTAGTGAGACCAAGTGTTGAATAATCATTGATTAAGAAGGTATATTAACATAATAACAAATTGGGTTTTGGACGGTTTCAACTTATAATTAATAATAAAAAAAATCTAATTACTAATCAATTAAATTTCACATACTCGTGATCTAGAATCTTTCTTGGTAAATCAAGTGAAGGGCCTCTAGGGAAGCTGGTTCGCGACAGGATTTCGGCTACATCTGAGTTTCTATGCTTTTCATCCCCTTCTTTACCCCCTGATGCTAGATGACTGCAGACGAAACAGAAGCTTGTTTCATGTAAACGAAATCTAACTGACACAGAACCCTGCAAATTAAATCAAACTCACTTTTAAAGACATCGGGAACAAAAATAAGTTATTGGAAATACTTACTGCAATTAATGCATTGGAAGTTCATAAAAAAAAAAAAAATTAAAGACTAGCTAGCTTCCATTGTCGTGCTGTACTTAATGTTGCACTTTTTATTACTTTTTGTCTATTGAAACGGCAAATTTTTGTATATTTAGGTATGTTGTGTACCTTGGATTGTTTTACAACTATCCCCAGCTGCACTTCTCCCACAGTTAATGAAATCATCTTCATGTCCAGGAAAAAAAGAAAAGAAAAGAAAAGAAACGTGCACGATGCATATGCTTACATATATGATATGATTTGATATAGGTTTAATGGCGAGTTCAATTAAATTATGCTTTTGGGTAAAAATAATATATATATTTGTATACCTTATTCCCAAGGCAACCCATGATGCCACAGCCAACACAAGAGACACTAGGATGCCGGATATAAGGACGAAGATCACTTCGAACCCAAACTGATATTAATACTCCAACCATTTGCTTGCTAACAACGCAGCGGAAGTCTTGAGGAATATTGCTGCTTTCGATTGTCCTTTCATCTTTAATAGGAGGAAGTAAATTTTTTCTTTTCTCAATATTAATCAGCAGATCATTGTCGTCTCCACTGCAGCATTGAATCTTCTTGTTCAATGCTTGTCGAATCAAGGAATTCCATTTCATGGAAATCTTGCTATTCTCATAACCAAGAACATTCGATGCTCTAAGCGGCACAATCTCTTGAAACCTGTAAATTCGAATCTCAGTTAGAACCTTATTGACTAAAAAGGAAGATTATGAATATATATGTAGATAAATACCCAAGAACATATATGTCACAGATTTTTGGAGTGTCTAGCCAATCCGCCATATCTAAATCTTCACTTGGTGCAATCCCACCAACATTCCACGTGCTAACGAAAACCCTTTACGAGAGTATATATTCATGAAAATGAGAATCAATAATTATGAATTAATAAATTAAAGAATAAAAGATACATCAGCAAGCTATCTCGTATGCTGCTCACTTGTAGTTGTGTGTGTCCTTCTGATGATCGTAGATTCTGTCAGCGCTCAAAGATGGTCGAACCAAGTTTGGAATCTCCAGCAAGTTAACTTCTTTGTTGCTTGGAAAATCTGCGACAAAGTTGTTGCTCCCCAATCTTTTTCTAAGGATCTTGTTAGCTACCAATCTTGGCCACATGATCTATGTAAATCACAAGCTGTTAGTATACAGAGAAAACCAAGAAGTTGGAGAGAAGAAGAAGAAGAAAAAGAAGGGCTCAGTACTTCTCCTTGGTTTGGTCCTTCTATGGTGAAACACATAGAGATGGGAAGGGGAAGAAGAGGATGAGAGGAGAAAGGGTTAGACAGAGAATGCCAAAAGAGATAAAAAGAAATGGCAGGGACAGATCATGCTGAGAATTAGAGAGAAAGACCTCTGCAAGTTGGAGGGAAGAAGCACTTACTGTGACGTGGATGATGATTGATGCACCTTAATTTCTTTACTTGAATCAAACTTACAACCATATACTTAGAGAGAGAAAACTAAAAACCTTTGCTCTGTTCTTGCGGCTTTAATATTTTCTGCTTCTTGGGATCCTTGGTTGGGTTGGTAAAATTCACTTTCAACCCCGTAAACCTTTGATTTTTAGTTTATTTGTGCGTATACCTTTCACTTATTTATTTTTAAATCCATATATGAACAAAAATTTTTGCATTCATCAAACGTATTATACCGAATTAATTAATAAAGAAAAGATACTAATGGTTAATAGAATATATCGAAAATTGAATTTTTATTGTTTATTACTTATGTAGTGCAATTTTTTAAATAATTCTTTTTTTCAATTAGATATTAATTTTTTTTTAAAGTAAAAAGTTTGTGGATAAGATATAATTGAAAAATAATGGTTAAATAAAAAATTAGCAAAAAAATTTAGGGCTTGAAGTTGAAATTTTGTAATTTGATTTGAAGGATACGCTTATGCTGTTGTTTATGGTGGGGGATTTGCAAGTGGGAAGGAGAAGGGGGTCCACCCCGCAATATCTATTCAACAAATAACTATTGGTGCTTTTGCTGACATGGCAATTGGATATTGTTTTATTTTAATATAGTTTTCGAGGACAATTTAATTAATTTCTATTTTATTTGTCTTTTATGTTGGACTATTCGTTTCCATCCAATCACTACTTGCCATGTCAGCAAAACAATTTATTTCTTTGATTTACTTTTATTTTTCTGCAGGAAATTAATGAACGGTCCAGATGATGATCTAATAATGGCTGAATAATGATCCAAAACGTATATATGGCATACACTTTCTCATCATTTTTCAATATTGACCAATCAGAAGCCTCTTATTTATTTATTTTTTTTTTTATTTTTTAACACATAAATTCAGACAGCTTCTTCTTGAGGTGGCATCTAGGTCCACCTATAGTACGCATGCAAATTCTTCGAATTTTCCAGAATTACTTCAGAGATTATTTATTTTTATTTTTTTTATTCCAAATTGATTTTACATTTCTTAAATTATTTTATCTAATTTTCAAATAGCTAGTGAATATTAATGCAGCATTTATTTATACAATTAACATGATTTTGCATCATCTAACGATATTCTACTCCCAAAGTATTCATACTTTGAGTACCGAAATTGTTTTTTTAATAAAAATATCATTTAAATGTTATTAAAAAAATTATTTTATTATTTTTAATATTTTTTAATACTCTTTAACTAGCATATTTAGAAAGTAATTTCTTCAATAGTAATTCTAATAATAATACTAAATAAGTCTATAATTTATTTACAGACTATGATAAAGAGTAGAATTATTATTATTATTTTAAATATTTAAAACTTTATTTAAAAATATTAATTATTTTAATAATTATTAATTATTAATAATTATCAATTATTTTATTAACTGTTATTAATGACTAAATATTTATATATTGATTTAGAATAAAAGTGATTAGTAAAAATAATTGTTGAATTAAAAATAGTGATATCATTTTGTTAACTTTAGTCAAAATACTCGCTCAACCTCTAAAAATTAATAGAAATAATTTTTCATGAATTACTCCTTAAACCTCTAAATAATAATATAAATACTACGCAATTGAACAATATAAATAAAAATATATAATATTTTAACTCTGATCAAAATACTAAACTTTACTTTAAAAGTTATTGTCAAACATAGTCAAAATATATGAGAGATAATATTTCATTAACTACTATCTTAATATCTAAATATTAATATAAATATTATGCCATCAAATAATATGAATAAATACTACTTTAAAAGCTATTGTCGAATAGGGTCAAAACCTACGAGAGATAATATTTCATGAATCACTACCTTAATATCTAAATATTAATATAAATATTATGCCATCAAATAATATAAATAAAATATGTAAGGTCAAAATACTAAATACTACTTTAAAAATGATTGTCTAACAGGACCTAAACATTATTTTTTTTATAAATATTTATTTTTATTAGAGAAATAAATGAAATAACAAAAAATTATTTATAAGCAAAAAAAGGCAATTATTAAAAGAAAAATACTTATTTTCTTTTAATAAAATGAATTTTTTTTCTTATTTAAAGAAAGAAGATAACAAAAATCAAAATGGAAATTAAAGAAAATTATTACGAAAAAAATGTGCAATTTATATAAAAATGTAAAAACTTAATAATTTATTATGTGTTAGATTTTTGTGTTGTTAACTAGGATTTAATAATTTTAGAATTATCATAGTCTAAACACTTTATCCTTTTAAATTATGAAATAAATACTCAATTATTAATTTAGTAATAATATTACTTTTTTTCATTTTTAACAAATAGTTCCTTTATGATACCAAAAAAATAATAATAATTTATAGAAAGTCAGCGCGTGGAGCCACTGATGTCGGCAGGTATTAATGAACGTGTAATCCTGATTAAGAAGAATTAAATATTGTTAAACAATGCTTGTGTCGTGTATTGGATATTTTTTTTTTTATAATTAAAGAGACCTTCATGACTTTGGAATAGTATCTAACCTAACCCTAGAGCCTAGAGGAAAAAGAGCCAAAAAAAAAAATTCATAATTTTTAATTTTAGAAAATGAATATATGTAGATACGTCCTACATCTCTTGATCATCATTCACCAATATCATATTTATAAACCACAAATCAAAATTCAAAGTATTTTATAATTTTTTTTTCTAAATAGATCATACACACACTCATAACAGTGATAAATTATTATTAAAATTATGATAATTTTAATAAAATTTTTATTCTTATATAACCCACACACGCACACATTCCTATATAATCCATACATACATATACACTCCACATTTGATGTGAGATCCCGAAGGATCAACTTCTGGACATGTTTAACTCAGTCATAGACTTCAACCAGAACCACACCAGAACACTTAGCTCTTCACTATTCTCACTCAGGCTCCTTTCTTTTTTATTTTATTTTATTTTATTTTTTATAGATATAACACATGCACACTCAGGTCAGTGATAGAAATGAATCGCTGTTAAAACCAATTTTAATAAAGTTCTAACTAATATACATTGTGCACTCTACATTCAATGTGGGATTTAAAGGTTCTAAGTATTTTATAATTTACACTATCCTATTATGATAAAGATATTCTCACCCATTTCTATATTGAAAACTATCCCACAATAAATCTTAAATAATCTTGCAAGTGGTTCATTTTTTCAAATGGATTATCTTGAATTAGTGGATTTGAGTAGGCTACATCTATTTAATTGGTTTTTTAAATTTAATTATTTTCATTTATTAATATATATATTTAATAATTTTAATTGAAATTTAAATTTAAAACTTTATAATTTTAAAAATAATTTCAATATTATTAAATTAAAATTTATTAATAATAAATTAAAAATTAAATATTATAATAAAAATTAAAAAATAATTATTTATATTGTATTACCTTATTTATTTTTTTTGGGGGAAAAAAGGATAATGATTTTTTTTTAATTTTAATTTATTTTTAATTTGATAAGCGTTGATTGTAGCAAACAACATGTATCGAGCCTTGTTTACTTGAAAAAAAATTGAAATAATTTTAAAAAAATTGAAAAGTAAAATTTTATATTTAAATGCGTCAGTTTTTAAAATAAAGAATTGAAATTGTTTTAGATTATTTTTCATTATTTTTCTTTCTAATAAAAATTCTATTCTTCTATTATTTTTTAAATAAATAAAAAACTTTTGTATAATAAAAATTATACTATAATTTTGCTATAACTGAGATTGAATAACCATTTAAAATTATTTTTTTACTATCATGAAACAATTAATCATATTATTATAAAATTAATAAATAATTCATATTAAAATTTTTATTAGTAAATTAAATTTTAAATAAGATAAAAGGATTTTTTTTTAACCTCTGACAATTACACATAGAGTCAAATAAACTCTTATCGATTTAGTTAATTCATTTAAAATATTAAGAATTATTTTTAGAGTCAAACAAGTCCTTGTGCATCCGTTTAAGCTCCTTGACAATTACTGTTTTAGTCAAATAAGCTATTGTCAATTTAATTAATTCATTTAAATTATTAACAATTACTCTTGAGTCAAGATGTTGAAAATTTTAGTAAAAAATACTTAATCTCTATTACGTAATTTACACGTGATGGACAAATATTTAGTTAACATCCCATTTTGTTACATAACCTAAAAGCTAAAATTTTCATTGCTTTCTCATTTTCTTTCTTTTCGACTTAATTCTATCAATAAAAGATAAATTATTGAAAGTTGTGTACCGTTATTACAATTCAGCATATTTAGTGCTGAACTCAATGCTTTTCTATATGTCCCTTGCCGGATATAAAAGAGGAATTTCAGGCTGTATAACCCGATAACATTAGATATGTTAGACTCACATTTAACGCAAACACAACATCAAGTGTGATTTTTTATTTGTAGGGACTTAAATAGATCAATTAAGTTGATAATAACTTATTTAATTCTAAATGTAATTATTAGTGGTTTAAAAAGATAAGCTAAGTTAATAAAAATTTATTCGACTCTAAGAATAATGGTCAAAAATTTAAATGAATTATCTAAATTGATAAGAACTTATTTATTTTTAAAAATAATTATAATAATTTATTTGTTTAATTACGAAAATGTGAGTAATTTTTTTAACTTTGATTTAGAAAATCATTAACGTGTTTTTCATATTTTCAGTTTTTTATAAAAAAATATGAACATTGGAATTTTTAGAATAAAAAATTGGTTTTTACCACACTCCACAGCCAAGCATTCATGCGGAAAAGTTACGCGCTAGCGTTTTACCACGGTGTAGACACCTCGATTCTAACATCATCCATCGTTCTACGTAATTTCAAACGACAAACTAAATCAATCCATATGAAACTTAAAGATTATTTTAAAAGAAATTATTTATAAAAAAGCAATTTAATTAAAATTTCGCACGATAATATTTAAATTTCATTTATTTAAAATAAAATTTTTTAAAAATTTAAATTATTTTATTTTAATTATGAGAATTAATTAAAAAAAATCAATTGAATTGTCTTATTATAAAATTTTAATTCTCAAATATGAATCTCATATTTCTAATTAATGTTAATATAGTTTAGAGAATATTGATTTGAAATTAATGCAGAGCCAGACAACAATTAATATTCAATTATAAGTGGATAACAATTTTAATATAAGGTTGCTTAATCAGAAGAACATTAATTAATATAATGATTGTATTTTTTTTAATTAATTGATTATTAGATTATTAAAATAATTGCTTAACATCTAAAAGGAATCAAATCCTTAATAAAAGTTGTAACAGTAGAGTAAGCGAAGCTTTTTTTTTTTTTTTTTTTTTTTTTTTCTAACTCAGCTGATGCTCATTAGGCTCAGATATGATCAAGACTGAAGTTTTCTTATTTTCTTTATAACAGAAAATCCAATTAATGAGAATTTGCAGAAACAGAGGAAAAAAAATAATAAATCAAGATATCAAAATTAGCCTGCAGGAAGGATCTCTGCCAAATTTGCTGATATGGAAGTAATGTGTCAGGTTAACAATGGCAGGCAGATTCAAAACAACTGGGTTGGCTAAGCAAAATAACAAGCGAAGAACAATATTTTGCTTTTGTAAACTGATTTGAGCATGCATGAATTTCGAAGGAACAAATAAAAATTACCATATTACGAACTGGCAATTTATATTTCTGAAAATGTATTTTAGTATAAAGAGACAATTTCTATTTATACAGAAGGTTAAATATATAAGGAATTTATATCCATAAAATAATCACAGATTTTTTTTGCTTAAATTTGAAATGATCACTAATAAAATATCGTATCTAGAGACTAATATAGTTTTTTTTGCTTGTCAAAAATTAATTTTAAGATAAATAGTCATATATTACTTATAACTTTTAACTTACTTCATTTTTTTTTTAACTTATAAATCAATCAAATATTAATTTATTTATGACTTTTTATTTTTAAATAAATTTGATCGATTTATAAGTCAAAGAAAAATAATAGGATAACTTATCAAATGCTCTTTCTAAATTTAATAAAATCGTATATAATTAAATCTTATTGATTTGTAATAATCCTACTAAATACTATTAAAAGAAATTGTAAAGATTTTAAATGTTTCCATTATTATCATAGTGATAAGTCAAACGGTGCAAACAAAATACAAAATATAAGGTAAGGTAAATAATAAAATTGTGTCGAGTTAAATGTCCTAATTGCAACGAGACTAATGCCTATAATATGGAACTGTAGCTGCATCCTTCTCTAAATTATCTTCCTCCTCTCTCTCTCTTCGTGAATTTTTTAGGGTGGTTATCCATAAATATTTTCATCGGTGGTTATTCTTTTTATTTTTTTATGTTTTTTTTCTATATTTTTCTAATAATATTAAATTTATATCCTTTTTGGAATATATCTATATTTGTTTTTAGTCTATTGTTGTTGATAGATCCAAACTTTATTGCTTCTTTTGAGAGGATTTAACATCTGATAATTTGATATTTTCTCTTTAACGAGAATTTGATGTTTCCTTCATTGCGAGATCTATTTTTTCTTTTTTACTATGGAGTTAGGTGTTTTGCTTTATTATTTGAATAGAAATATGATAATAAAAAGTATAAATTTTCTCTTCATAAGGATATATATGTTTGATAGTTTTCAAATTGAGTTAATAGAAAAATCATGGAGTTAAACAGTAGTAGATTACCACTATGTGGAGCATGTTTCCTGCTGAATGGCAAAATCAAATGCTCTATTAATATGATCAGATCCTTCAAATCAAAATAATCGTATTAAATTTTGTATAAGTAGCTTATTTTAAATTTTCTTATACAAAATTGTACTAATATGAAATTTTGTACTTTAAAATTATATTCTATCTCCATTTAATTAAAGTTCTATCTTTTAATTTCTAAAAAAACATTTTATAATGAATGGATATATATATATATGCGCCATTTTTTTGTACATCTTAATTATTTAGTACACATTTTCAATTTGATTATACATGATTTGGGTTTATTTATAAATGAATTAATAAAATTAAATATCCTACAAACTCGTTTACAATAACAATTTTTAACTTTTAAGAGCATTCTTAAATCACTTACAAAATAATATATTATAGTAGAAAAAATGATGGTTTAATTATTTCTATAGTATTTTTTTTATTGAATGATTTATTGATTTTCCCAGCATAAACTCTTAATAAAATAAAATATTTTTCTTGATAATTATGTTTATTTTATATAGGAGGTTAGAAATTTGATCTCTAACAACTTAATTCCTTTTAAAAAAAATTTAAAGCATAAAAAATAAATAATTAAAGAGGAAAAGAAAAGAAAAAACTCAACTTACAATACATGAAAATAAGAGTTTTAATCTATATATGAGTTTTGAGATGTAAATGCTAAAATAAATAAATAAATAAATAAATATATATATAAATAAATAAATATATATATATATATATATATATATATATATATATGCATTCCTTCTTAATATAAATTGCATAAATAATTAATTAATTAAGAAAAAAAGAAGAACTCGAGTAGAGACATTTTAATTGGCAAAAGGTTATCATTCAGTTACTAATTATTATCTAACTCATTATGTTTTCATCAAAATTATATATATATATTAACACATCATTATTATTATATATACTGTATGTGAATACCGAGACTGTCTTCAAAAACAATTGGAATTCTATATATATATAAATGAATTTCCACACTTGTAAAGAAGCAAAACTCAAAGCATTCATTGGATGGTCGGCGACGAATAAAGATTCATCTTATAAATTACCTAAAACAACACAAAATTCCATAATTAGCAATGCTAATTATGTTTAGACAAAGAGCATCGTTTAAAAAGGGACATATTCCTATGGACCACTTTAATTTTGATAATTTCTACAAAATGGTCAAAAAAAAAAAAAGCCTTCAATTAAACATCATTGGCCTATTTTGATAGGCAAATGACGTATTCGTGGTTAGGTAACCTTGCTCATAATAATTATTTTCCAATATATATAATATATATAATCTATAATTGATGATAATGAATTGCCTGATATTGTTATGCTGAAATTTAATTAATTCTAATCGAGGGGACCATGACCAATAAAAATTATCCAATTGAGTAGTGGCCCTTTTCACATATGATAATGATGGATGGTATGTATAATCAAGTTGGAGTTGGAAAATTTTTCTTGAAAAGTTATAAAATTATTTTAAAAAATAATTAATAATATTCAATTTTTGTATATTTTAAAAATTTTTTTTTAATTGTCAACTGGTCATTGTAAATATATGAATGAGAGTTTCTTTAAATATTTCATTTTTATTAGGAGATCATCAATAAGGGTGCAATGAAAATTTGTTGGCTTCTCAAATGTCCCAATCTTTCATCAATGCTGCCTTCATTTTCTTTATGTCATCCTCTAGTTTCTTCATAATTACAAGTAAATTTTTAATTTCTGCTTTTCTGGATTTATACTAATCTTAAATTTATGATGTGCTCTTTTGCATAATTTCCCGAGTTTTTTTTATCAGTAACTTTCTAGTTCATTTCATTTGGATAAACTATACAAATAAATTTATGGATATTATCTATGTTTATGTAAAAAAATTAAAATCAAATATCATTATACTTAACAGGAGAAAAATAAATAAATAAATAAAGGGTTCTCAAGGTGCATAAGCCTCTTCCATTCACAAAATAGCTCCTCCTTTTTTTATCAATGGACAGAAAATGCGGTGAGAGGGAAAGGTTTGCATGTCTTTTTTTGTTTTCAGTTTCTTCTTCATTTTCTTGGCAAATTTTGGCTACCATCGAAGAGTTTTTTCAGAGAGATATGTCAACTTTAAGGATACCTTCAGCACCAACTTCTCCCCGTGATGACGCCACTCAACTACACAGTGCTTTCAAAGGTTCTTTTTTTTTTTTTTTGGTGACTACTCTTGTTGTGTTCTTTTGTTGATTAATTGCTTAAATTTCCAATTTCTTTGCATATTATGGCTGCTTGATCTTGATCTTAATTACTAATTAATTTATTAGAGCTTGAGCTTGCTCTGATTTTTTTATTGGTAACAATTTCTTTCTGTTTCGGTTTCAATGTCACTTTCTCCACCCCCTTCTGCTTATTCAAAGCGAAGAATTATTTAGGCCTGTTTGTTTAATATATATATATATATATATTTGTTTGTATGTTCTAAAAATTCAACCATGGAAAGTTACATGAGGTTGCAGTTAGAAAGGTTTGTCAGTTTCTGTAGATTTATTGAATAGAAATCAAAACTAATCTCATGAAATTAACGTTTTTAATGTGCAATTCCTCAAAATTGCAAGGAGTTCTTAAAATTAAAGATCCAATGTCCTTCCTCTTGGCTTTTAATTTTTAATTAGAAATATTAGCTTGACCAATTTTAACTTAAAATTGTTATGATGCAACTTTTACCTTTTGATAGTTTTGTTGCCAGCCCAACTTAGAAGTTAAGAGGCTTCATTTGAGTCCATTCTGCATCTAGCATCAAATACAGAACTGAATATGACAGATAAAAAGACCTCATTTGTTAAAAGATTTGGGAAGAAGTATGGTTCTTTGAGCAATCTGTGGACTTGTATCTAAGCCCATGATACATTCATGGGGAGAAGTGCATTTTAGGGCTTAAATAGATGATGCTGAAATAGTTCAAGAAAATAATGGAAGTAAGAAACTTGCTTATATATAATACAGATCTTTAATTTACGTGAACAGGAATAGGATGTGACGCTGCAGTAATTGTCAATATTCTTGCACATAGGGCTGCATCTCAACGAGATGACATTCAACAAGAATTCGAAACCTTGTACTCATATGACCTTAAGAAAGAGTTGTCTTCAGAGCTTCATGGCAATCTCAAGGTAATATAAAGAGAGCTTTCTTTGTACTTCAAGAACTCTGCATGTAGATTGATAAAACATTACTTTGAAATGGTTTCAGAAAGCATTGTTGCTCTGGATGCAAACTCCAATGGAAAGAGATATTACCACCCTTAAGCAGGCCCTAACGGGACATATTCCTCATCCTGAGCTTAAAATTGCCACTGAAATAATATGTTCTCGCACTTCTTCCCAGATTCGACAAATTAAACAGGCTTATACTTCTACTTATGATACTTATCTTGAGATCGATGTTGAAGCTCATGCATCTGGAAATCATAAACAGGTTCTCTCTATTTCTCGTCTGATTTTGTCATTTATAAATTGGTTTGAATCGTCATCACATTGTTGTTATGATAGTTGATGCTGGCATATTTAAGTACAACAAGGTATGAAGGCCCCGAAATTGACAGAGTGCTGGTAGAGAATGATGCTAAAGCAATGCATAAATCTGGGGAGAAGAAATTTGGAATGGATGAGAGGGTTTTGATTCAGATTTTCAGTGAAAGAAGCAAAGCACATTTGGTTGCTCTTGATTCTGCTTATCATAAAATGTATGGAAGAGAACTCAGAAAGGTATATAATCTTCATCAATATTGAATTCTTTAGTTATCTTCCCTTGTAATTCCTTGGATGATACTACTAACTAACTGTACTCAACTTGATCTTGGTTCCAGGCGATAAAAAGGGAAGCATCAGGGCATTTCAAGCATGCCTTGTTAACAATTTTGCAATGTGCTCATAATCCTGCCAAATACTTTGCTACGGTAATTGTCCTGCTAATTACCAATTAAATCTTTTTAAGTTGATGGGATTATGATCATATCAGATTAATTAACTTGCTGTGCAGGTTTTGCGCAAGGCGATGAAGGGTTTGGGAACGAAAGACACTACGCTAATCAGGGTAGTTGTTACAAGGGCTGAGGTTGATATGCAGCAAATAAAGGAAGAGTACCAGAAGCTGTATAAGAAGCCATTAATTGATGCTGTTCGTTTGGAGACATTAGGCCATTATAGGACCTTTCTTCTTTCACTCTTAGGCTCTAATTGATCAGTAGCCCTGGCAATCTCCTATGTGGGATTGTGTAGCATTGGATTTTGAAATGTTGGTTGTGTTTGCAAGGAAAGTTGTTCGGGGTGTGATTTGAAAGTCTGCAATTAATGAACTTAACGTGCCTGAAATTTCTTGGCATTTTTCTCAAGTAGTTCAATTTTTCAGTTCCTTAATTCAGTATACTTGTTGGCTTGATTTTAAAAAGAGATTGGACTAGGTATGAGTGAGGATCATAGACCTATGTATGTAATGTCTACCCACTTCTTCAAATGTCAATTGCGTGCAGAATTAATTATAAACAAGAGGCGCATCAATTCTGTGTCTTTGCACTAAAACTTTATCCCTTGAAAGAGAAAAGCTACACATCTTTCTCAAATTCAATTTCTGAAAAATTTTTATTTTTTATAATGATGATATGCCATTGAAGTTTAGTTCAAGTTCTTTATTTTACATTATCATAATTAATTTCTATTTTTTTAATTAATTTGACTCTACTAGAGTTTAAATTTGAAAATCTCATGAATTGATTTTCTTACATTTCATTTTTCTCTTATTAAAATGAAAATTCATGTTAAAAAAAGTAGAGAAATTATGTGTATAATACAATCTGATATGAAGGAAGACTTAACTAATGGTTAATGATGCACCAACTTTCATTTACTTCTTACGCATCTTTTTTTATGGCAGAAGTACAGGCATCCTCCCTCTTTACATTAATGGAGAAGAGGTCACAAGGCCAATGGGACAAAATGTCCACATGCATTCTGGCAAGTGACAATGTTTGTATCAACCTTCCTGGAATCTACTTACCTGAAAAGTCAGTACTGCTCGTTAACTTCCTGTTTTTGCATGTTTGATAATTATTTCAAGGAATATTAACTATTACACAATTTTCCCTTTTATCAGGTATTTTTCACTTATTATGTCAAAGTTTTTTTTGTCAGACTTGTTATGTCAAGTTCTGTCTGTTGATCAGGGTGTAGTAGTATTATCCATGCTAAATTATAAAAAGATTACAAAATTAACCTCAATTTCTTATTGAAATTCTAAATTTATTGTTGCTATGTCATCTGCCCACTGTCATTCAAAGTACTCTGTTGCAAGTTCTTGGCAAGCTTTAGGATTAATTTTTGGTGCCATCATGTGATCGAATCTCGCATTATATATGGGAAATGCGAGGACTGCCTGTACCCTTATCATTATTTGCTTGATATGATCGCAGAAGAATGCTACCATACTTCCCTTTCATTGAATTGATTTTCATTTTGGTATTTCTGATCATTATTATTTTTTTCTTTATCTCCTTTTTATTGCCCTAAATTGATAATTGCAGACAGGCGACTTGTTTTATCTACATATTTGTGGATATGGTGAGTGCTCTCCTCTGGATTTGGATAGGCAAGGAGATCTTTTCAAACGAAATTTGTCTACTGGACATGGATAGAAGCAAGCTGCTGAAATTATTGGGATGCTTCCCACTGCTGTATTCGTGTGATAAGGAATATTTAGATACTACCAATTTAATTTTTTTCAATTGTCAAGGAGAAAAGAAAAAATAAGTTGATATAATGAATAGAAGGAATTAGTTTCCAAAACTACAAGTTGTGTGTAGAGGTGAGCACTATTTAGTTTGAATCGAATAAACCAAATCGAATCGTTTTAATTCGATAATTCAATTTGATTTTTAAGATAATTCGGTTAGGTTCGGTTTGGTTTTACATTCTAAAAATTTCAGTTATTTCGGTTCAGTTTAATTTTAAAGAAAAAAAATCAATTTAACCAAACCGAATTTTTTTATTAATTTTTAAATTGTTTATTTTTATAGGAAATTTATGAATTATATGTAATTATACATATATAAATTGTTTAATTTCATTAATTAATGGTTATTAGGTTCGAATCAAGGTTAAAATCATACCAAATAACTTAAAAATCAAGTCTAAATTAAAAAACCTATCAAAACTTAAAACTGATTGGTTCAAACCGAATCGAACTGAAATAGAGCGGTTCAGTTCGATTCAGTTTTTCATTCATTTCGGTTCAGTTCGGTTTCTAAAATATGATAATTTGATAAATTTGATTTTGATAGTTCGATTTGATTCGATTCAATTTGAACCGAATACTCACCCCTAATTGTATGGAAATGGAAGATATAAAGTGTGCGGTGTTGAAGTTGCAACAATTATAAATGAATTAACAAAGTGCTAGTTGAATTATGGAAAAAAAAAAAATAATAACAATAAACTAGCTTGTCTTGTTGCTTATTTCCAATTAACCCTCCATTGCTCAATACCTAATCCATTACATCCGATATTACATATTTTTAGTTTCACAAGATGAGATCTTAATACTCAACTCTTTTCATAAACCCATTTCTCTTAAAAAAATCATTCATCTACCAGAGTTTCACAGCTCATTCTATATAATATAATATATATAGGAGTAAGGAGTAAGGTTAACCACAAAAATAAGGGTGACTAATTTTCAGTTGTAATAAAAAATTGAATTAATTTAATGAATTTATTTAATTATTTAATTATTAAATTAATTCGACTCAATTTGATTGATTAGGTATTTTTAGCAACTTTGATTTTACTTATTAAATTAATTGAAAAAGTCAAATCAAATTAAACTTTTAAAAGGATATATCTTCTCTTCAACTTGCTAGTCCAAACTCAGAGCTTAACATTTGAAATCCTATTAACATGTTCATGTTTAGTCCAACCAGTAAGTCCGCGCATAGATCCAAACTAAAAAACTGAATTAAATTGAAAATTTTGATTAGATTCGATTTGATTTTATCTCACTAATCAGTTCAATTCGTTATAATAGATTATTCGATCATTCAATTTTATAAGTGATGTCTCAAAATATGTCCAAGAGGGGGTGAATTGGACTAAAACAATTTTTCGATTCTTGTTCAAAACTTTTGAAAAATTGTAGCTTAATTCAACCTAATTTTCTACTGTGAAATGTGTGTGATACTGCTCAAATAATTAGTTAATACAAAGTTGGCTTAAAAACATACAGTATATTGATCTGACATAATATATTTGCACTCAGTAAAAATTTCAGTAATCTGAATAAAATCACAGCACAGCAAACAGAGCAGTAAACAGAATATATCAGTTGACAGCAGATATAACAATAGGCAAATTATATCAGATATCGGCAGATTCAACAGTAAACAAATTATCTCACTTTGCAACAAAGTTAATAGTAAACAGTATCAATTTTCAACTAAGCAAAAATACTTCAACCAAAAAATTAAAGTGCATAAATTTAAAGAGTAAGGATTGAGAGAATTGAACACTGAATTTTTATAGTAGTTCAGCCTAACAAGCCTTCATCCACTCTCTGAAAGATCTCACTTTGAGTCTTCACTTTACTAATCTTCTCTTTTAAAGGCAAGAGACAAAAGCCCTTTACAAATATTCACACAAAGCTTTTATAAGTAGCTTCACACTTCTACCAAGTCCCAAACACTTTTCACAATCAAGCTTCAATAGGTGCTTGTATGACTTCTCATAAATGCTAAGAAGGTGTTTAAAACTCAATTTCACTCAATACAACAGAATCTATAAAGAAGAGATGAGTAAGTAAGCCAATGATGAGCAATAAAAATAATTTGAGCACTTTGAATGAAAGCTTTAATGATCTTAAAAGATAAGGAACAGTTGAGAGACTTTTATTAAGTGCAAAATGGCCAAGGGTAAGTGTATTTATAGCTTTGGATCATTTTTGACCATTTGAGAACTCATTTGAACATTATAATTTCAAATTTCAAGAAAATAGCTGTTATTTTGTTATTTTCTATGATGTTGTGCAGAGTTGAGACAATTAGCAAACTAGTTAGTAAACCAGTTAGTATACCAGAACCAATAGCAAACCAGTTAGCATACCAGGAAAACTTTTTTACATAACTTTGAAAACTTTAAAACTTTACACCAAATTATAATAAAATACTTTTAGGCCATTGATGATTCAAAAACAAGTTTTGAAAACTTAGGATAAGAATTTGAGAGATTAAAAATAAGTATCATTGGCTTCTACTCATCAAATCTTTTCACAAGCAATCCTAAAAGTTCAAACTTACTTCTATACTACATGTACCTTCAAATTTGATTTTCAATGTAGTCTTGGAAGGTAACCTTTTCTTTCTTCTTTGTCTTTGATTCATCTTGTATTATCTTAGAATGTCATCATTTCTTTAAAATACAAGTTCATCATCAACTCCATGAATCTTTTTCTTTATCCTTAAAGAAGCACAACACTTAAAATAAGGTTAGTTTGATTCTAGTTGAGTTTTGTTATCATCAAAATCTATGCTCCTTTAAGCTCATGGGGTCAACAATCTCCCCCTTTTTGATGATGACAAAACTCAATTGAATCACCATGTAAGAATTGACAAGTGTGAGTATGTGTATGAATGTATATGTGGGAATAACTCCCCCTATGTATATACCTATATCAACAAATATTAACAAATAACTCTCCCTTAATAATTCCAATGAAATATTCATAAGCATTTTTAGTCACAGGGAGTTTAGGCAAGTATGACTAAAATACTAACTAAATATGCACAAGATATTTTCACAAGCTATATCAACAACATATTAATCACAAGTTATATCAATAATGTCAATCATTCACTTCTCCCCCTTTTTGTCAGCATCAAAAGAACATGGGAGAAAAAAATGCACAAATGTATAAACAAAAAATCAGTTTAAATGCAGTGAATTAAAATAGACAAAATACTAGATAATATAGCAAACTAATTAATGTCCAGAAAACTAAAAATAACAAACAGAGTAGCAAACTAAAAGACAGACTATCAGGCAAAATAAAATCCGTAAACATCCAGTAAGGTGATCTATCCCTTCAGCCTAGAGCTTCTTCTGATTTGTCTCGGAGCAGCCATCTTCACCCTTTTTGGCTTGACAGATTTATCACTCAAAGTTTGAAGGATTTCAGTAGCCATTGCAGTTACAGGTGTTAAAGTGTAACACCCCTAATTTTTAAATTAATTATTTTATGGATATATATTAATATTTTATTTTTTTTAAATTTTAGGAAATTATTTGAAATTTTTTAGATTTTAGAAATTGGGTTTAATTTTTCGAAAATATAAAACTTTGATGATTTTTAAAAATTGATTTAAAGACCACGTGACAAAACTAAAAATATATTTGGACTCAACGAATTTTTCTGAGTTTTCTAAAATTTTTTCGAAATTTTTGGGCCTCATTTTCGGTTCCAAGGTAGAGTAAAAATTTAAAATTTTGTATCCTGAATCGGACCGATCGAATTGAACCGGAACGGTAGAATCGGACCGGCCCATTTCCTTTTCTTCTTCCCTCCATGCGTGCTCGACACACACACACACACTCTCTCTCTCTCTTTCTCTCTCTCTCTCGTTTTCTCTCTCCTCTCTCCTCCTCTCACTGCCCCACCGCCGCCCCAGCCTTCCCAGCTCACCGGTGCGCTACCCCAGCTTGTCCCCCTTGCGGGCCGTCGCCTGAGGCTTCTTGAAAACCCGCCTGAAGATGCCCCAATGTGCAGCGCACCGATTCGACTTCTCGGGCCGATTCCGGCCACTAATCGGACCTGATCTTGTGCCAAATCTCTTCAACACCTCGAGAGCTTTCCATAGACACCAAGAACACCAAAATCCATCGAGCGGTCTGCTCAATTTTGTCTGGGAAGTTTTAGCCCATTTCAACTTTTAGGCTAAATTTCTCGCAAACCGTGTACCCCACGAGAAAACTAAGAGTACTGGAGTGCTGCACACGTTGAGAGCTTCGCGGCAATACCAATTTCAAAATTTTTTGACACTGTTTTTTGGTGGGTCCCATGAAACTTTGTAGTATTTTTCCAAGTACTAAATGAGCTTAGAAAATTCCATAAAAATTATATACTAACTCCTGTATTGTGGGCTTCGTGTAGGTTGATACATACATTTTGCATAGTCATTTAGGTCTAATTTTATAACCATTTTTATTTGATTATTAGTCATTTTTAGCTAATTTCATTAGTTAATTAGTTAGTTTTTCATAGTTGTCAATTTTGCATTAATTTGTGATTTTTACTTTGTTTTGTAGGAAAAATGGTGTTTTTGAAGGACCAAAGAGAATTTTGCCATTGAGGAGTGTCTTCTACAGCCAAAGATGTCAAAAACAAGTTTTCAAGCTAAAATATGCATTGACCAAACTGTGCATAACTTGCCGCATAAGCTATGCAGATCTGCATAAGGAGAAAAATCACTGTTCCAGAACTAGCCGAAATGTGCATAAGGAAACTGCATAGCTTATGCACATTCACGCCTCCCTTATGCACTTTCACGGAATTGTGCATAGCCTATGCACCAAGTCATGCAGTTTCGCATAAGTGACCCAGAAACAGCCGAAAACTGCATAAGGGACTGCATGACTTATGCAGTCCACTTATGCAGTCCCTTATGCAGTCCCATAAAGAGTTCATTAATGAGCTGGCAGAAGATTCCCTCAGATAATTCCTCCTAGAACATACCATTTTAGGGCTCCATGTCAGAAAAATGATATAAATAGTCTCATTTTCCCATTTTAGGGAGGGAAGAAGGAGCAGAAAAGAAAAGGAGAAGAGTGGCAGAATTTGGGGAGTCATTTTCACCTTCCACACCATTTTCAACCAAGATTTGCAGATTTCTTTCTTCCCTTACATTTTTCTACATTTCTAGTGTTTAATTTCTTATTTCTTAGCTTAGATTAAAGCTTTATTTCCTTATAAACTCATAATATCTTGTAAGCATTATGGATAGTGAGTAGTTTACTTTTGATTCTGGAGTAAGGGTTGTAATATTTGAGATATTTTGTGGATTTTGATTGGGTAAACCATATTTTGTGGTCTTAATGAGTTTTATTCATTTCTTGTGTGCTTAATGACATGCTTAGTGTAGGATCCCATTAAGTAATGTTCTTAATCCATGGTTGAAGCACCGAAAGGAGAAGGCCTTGTGATAGATAATCAAGAAATTGGACTTAATTAACTTAGACCTAGAAATAGGCTAAGGATTAAGAGGATTCAGTTAATTAAAGAACTTAATGGGTCTTAATTAACTCTAAGTCCACGAAAGTAGGATTAGATTGATTAAGGCACTCTTTGTCTCACTCGAAAGGGAATTCAAAGGATTTAAGAATTAATCTCCTTAAAACCCATAAGTTTCATAAGATTGGATAACCAATTTAAAATTCCAAAATAGCTCGAATATGAAATCCCGAACTCCGGAATCGCCTTTTTACCATTGTTAATTTCTAATCGAATTTAATTACTTGCCATTTTGAATATTGCCATATTTGAACTTGCTTATTTCAATTTGATGCAATTTTAGTTTAATTAATACATTGATGAATAGAATATTAATTTTGCACCTATAGATTTCACATTCCCAATACCCATCAATTTATTACTTAAATTTCAAAATAGTCCAAATTAGTTAGAACTTTTACATAAAAAATTCAATCATTAACACAACTCCTCGTGGGAACGATATCTTTTCTATATTACTTGTACGACCCGTGCACTTGCGGTAGGGACACATCAAGTTTTTGGCGCCGTTGTCGGGGAATTATTTGTTTAATATTGAATTCTTGATTATTTTAGTTGTTTTTAGTTTTATCTTTGTTATCTTTTCATTTTGTGTTTGTTTGTTCTTTTTCAGGTACTTTTAATCTTTTATGAGAAGAGCTAGAAGCATAAGTGATACATCCTTATTGTTCAATCCTGAAATTGAGAAATTTTGTAAAGCCAACAAGAAAGAAACCAGAAAAAGGAAAGAAGCTTTGAGAGAAACCGAAATTGAAGCAGACATGGCTGATGAAAGAATTAGAATTGGTGTTGGTAATGCTGGAAATGGTCAAAACAATGAAAATGAAGCCCAAGGAGAAGAAGTTGTTAATGCAAACGTGCCTAGGGGAAGTATGATGGATCATGCTTTTCCACGTTTTGATGACTTGAGAGAGAGCATAGCAAGACCAAGAATTGATGCAAATAGCTACAAGATGGATTTTGGAGTCCTTCAAATGATTCAGAATTCTCAATTTGGAGGGCATCCTTCTGAAAATCCACATACTCATCTGAAGAAGTTTGCTATGATTTGTGACATGCAAAAACAACCTGGAGTGTCAGATGATGCAGCAAGATTGAAGCTATTCCCGTTCTCTTTGAAAGATAGAGCATTGGATTGGCTTGACTCTTTACCTCACAACTCCATTACAAATTGGGAGCAACTCACTGATGCATTTCTTGCACAATATTTTCCACCTGGAAAAACTCAAGAGTTGAGGAATCAAATGACAGCTTTCAGACCAAGAGAAGATGAAACTTTATATGAGTCATGGATGAGATGGAAGGAATTAGAGAGATTATGCCCACATCATGCCATTCCAAAATGGATGATAAATCAGAATTTTTACACAAATGTCACTCCTGCAATCAGAGGGATTATTGATGCTCAAACAGGAGGAGAATTTATTATGAAGCATGAAGATGAAGCTTATGAGCTATTGGAGAAAATTGCAAAGAATACTCATCTTTGGAGTAGTCCAAGAGGACCAGCTCCAACTCAAAAAAGGCAAGCTGCTGGAATGTATGATCTTGATCCATTCAACATGATTAATGCAAAGTTTGATGCACTTACAAATGTCCTTGCTAAGAAGATGGAAGATCTGAGTATGTTGGTTAGTTCATCATCATCAGCTGGAACTTCACAACAAGTGGCTTATGCAGAGGAAACTACCAGCTGTGGAGTAGATTATGGAGAACAAGCAGCATATGTTGGTAATTATGGAAACAAACAAATGGGGAATTCTTATTCTCAAACTTACAATCCAAATTGGAGGAATCATCCCAACTTTTCATGGGGAAATCAGCAAAATCAAGTTCAAAATCAGAATTTTCAACCACATCAGCAACAAGGAGTTCCATATCAGCAAAATAGGCAACCATTGCCTAATTTTCAGCAGAAAAATATGAACCCTCCACCAAAACAGCAAGAACGAAATTCCACCACTGAAGCTTTATTACAACAGATTCTTGCTAACCAAAATAAGCATGATGAGGAGATGAGAGAGATGAAAGCAAGGCTGGAACAGATGCAAACACACAACAGAATGGTGGAAAACCAGATTGCACAACAAGCATCTTCCTCAGGTGCTAAATCTTTTGGAAAACTTCCAAGTCAACCAGAAAACCCAAGAGAGCAGTGTCAAGCTATTACTTTAAGAAGTGGGAAAGTTATAAATGATGAGAAGAGTGAAAACAGTGAGAAGAGAGAAAATGAAAAAGAAAGCATGAGAGTGAAAAACAAGAGAGTGAGAAAAATGTAAAGAAAATTGAAGAGAAGGAAGAGAAGTATATACCTCCACAGGCCCTACAAGCCACAACTTCCCTTTCCACAAAGATTTCACAAAGCCAAGCTTGATAAGCAATTTGGGAAGTTCTTAGAGGTTTTGAAGAAGCTTTACATAAATGTGCCTTTTGTTGATGCCCTTTCACAAATGCCTTCTTATGCTAAATTCTTGAAAGAAATTCTCTCAAACAAGAGGAAACTTGAAGATGATGAAACTGTAGCTTTGACAGAAGAATGCAGTGCTATCCTTCAAAGGAAACTTCCCCCAAAGCTCAAGGATCCAGGGAGTTTTTCAATTCCATGCCACATAGGGGAATCATGTTCTACAAAAGCTTTATGTGATTTAGGGGCTAGTGTTAGCCTTATGCCCCTTTCCATTTATGAGAAGCTCAATATGGGAGATCTTAAACCAACCCACATTTCTCTTCAGTTAGCTGACAGGTCAATCAAGTATCCTGAAGGGATTTTGGAGAATGTGCCTCTGAAGGTTGGGAAGTTCTACATACCTGTTGACTTTGTCATCTTGGACATGGAGGAAGATTTTAATATCCCAATTATCTTGGGAAGACCCTTTCTAGCTACAGCAGGAGCATTGATTGATGTTAAGGGAGAAAAGCTGACTCTTAGGGTTGGTGAAGAGCAATTGGTTTTCAATATTAATAACACTATGAAAAAGCATCATTCTGAAGCTGATACTTGCTTGAGAATTGATATTATTGATGAGCTGGTTGAAGAACACTTCAGAAAGAAATATCCAGAAGATCCACTTGAAAATTGTTTGGTTCATGGAGGAGGCATAGACTATGACAACCCTCATGTAGCTGCATATGCTCAACACTTAGAGGGAAGTCCACCATTCATTTCTGCTCCAGTTTTTCAACTCACACAAAAGGAAAAAGTAGAATCTAAACAACCATCATGCAAGGAAGAAGATGCACCTAAGGTAGCACTTAAGCAACTTCCTTCTCAGCTCAGGTATGAATTTCTTGGCACTAATAACACTTATCCAGTAATTGTAAATGCAAACTTGAGTACCTTAGAGGCTGATAAGTTGTTAAGAGTGTTGAGACAATTTAGAAAAGTTTTGCGATACACCATAGATGACATTAAGGGAATAAGCCCACACTTTTGCATGCATAGAATCATTTTGGAAGAAAATTGTAAGCCATCTATTGAACATCAGAGGAGGTTGAACCCAAATATGAAAGAAGTTGTTAAAAAGGAAATTTTGAAGTTGCTTGATGCAGGGATCATATATCCCATCTCAGACGTACTTGGGTAAGCCCAGTACATGTTGTCCCAAAAAAGGGTGGAATGACAGTGGTAAAAAATGAAAATAATGAATTAATTCCCACTAGAACGGTGACTAGTTGGCGGATGTGCATAGATTACAGAAAATTAAATGTTGCCACTAGAAAAGATCATTTTCCACTTCCCTTCATTGATCAAATGTTGGAAAGACTAGCTAGGCATTCTTACTTTTGCTATTTAGATGGATATTCAGGTTTTTTTCAAATCCCTATCCATCCAAATGATCAAGAGAAAACCACTTTTACCTGTCCATATGGAACCTTTGCTTATAGAAGGATGCCATTTGGGTTGTGTAATGCACCAGCCACTTTTCAAAGGTGCATGATGGCGATCTTCTCAGATTTCATTGAAGACATAATGGAGGTTTTTATGGACGATTTTTCTGTTTATGGATCTTCATTTGACATATGCTTGGCTAACCTTTCTAAAGTTTTGCAGCGATGTGCAGATACTGACCTTGTGTTAAATTGGGAAAAGTGTCATTTCATGGTTCAGGAAGGGATAGTGCTTGGACATTTGGTGTCTAATAGAGGAATAGAGGTTAATAAAGCCAAAGTTGAAGTGATAGAGAAGATGGCTCCTCCTACCAATGTCAAAGGAATTCGAAGTTTCCTAGGACATGCCGGGTTCTACAGACGCTTTATCAAGGATTTTTCTAAAATAGCCAAACCTTTGTCTAACTTGTTAAGTAATGACACACCATTTGTATTTGACCAAGAGTGTTTGGATGCCTTTTGCAGGTTGAATCAAGCTCTTATCACTGCACCAATCATGCAACCACTTGATTGGAGCCTACCTTTTGAAATTATGTGTGATGCTAGTAACTATGCAATTGGGGCTGTTCTTGGTCAAAGAAAGGACAAAAAGACTTATGCTATTTATTATGCTAGTAGAACACTGGATGAGGCTCAAACAAATTATGCAACAACTGAAAAGGAATTTTTAGCAATTGTCTTTGCATTGGAAAAGTTCAGACCTTACATTATTGACTCAAAGGTGGTTATATTTTCAGATCACGCACCATCGGTGTTGCTCAGTAAAAGGAGGCTAAACCTAGGCTCATTAGGTGGATTCTGATGCTACAAGAGTTTGATTTGGAGATTAGAGATAAGAAGGGAGCTGAAAATGTAGTTGCTGATAATCTTAGTAGACTGAAATTGGATGATGAAGAATTGGATGAAATCCTTATTGATTAGTTTTTCTTGGATGAACAACTTTTCTCTCTTGTTGCTAAACTACCTTGGTATGTAGACATTGTGAATTATCTATCTTGTGGAGTTTTACCTCTAGGTATGACATGGCAACAAAAGAAAAAGTTTTTACATGAGGTGAAGTTTTATAGATGGGATGACCCTTTACTCTTTAGGAGATGCTGTGATGGTTTAATAAGGAGATGTATTCCTGAAGAGGAGATACAGAGTATTATGCATCATTGCCATGCTTCTGATTATGGAGGACATTTTGGAATCTCTAAAACAGCTAGTAAAATTTTGCAAGCTGGTTTCTTTTGGCCAAATCTTTTTAAGGATGTGAGGAAATTTGTGTTGGATTGTGATAAATGTCAAAGGAGTGGAAATTTGTCAAAAATAGATCAAATGCCCCTAAATAATATTCTTGAAGTGGAATTATTTGATGTTTGGGGAATAGATTTTATGGGGCCATTCCCTCCTTCATATGGTAATAGATACATCTTAGTTGGAGTTGACTATGTGTTAAAGTGGGTGGAAGCTATTGCAACTCCAACTAATGTTGCTAGAGTGGTAGTGAAATTCTTGAAGAAATTTGTCTTGAGTAGATTTGGAGCTCCTAGGGCTGTAATTAGTGATGGGGGTTCCCATTTTTGCAATAAGCAATTTGAGAGCTTAATGAGGAAGTATGGTGTAGTGCACAAGATAGCTACCCCATACCACCCTCAAACTTCAGGACAAGTTGAAATTTCTAACAGAGAGCTCAAGCATATTTTGGAGAAAACAGTGAACAATTCTCGGAAAGATTGGTCTATCAAATTAGATGATGCTTTATGGGCATATAGGACTGCCTATAAAACCCCTATAGGAACTACTCCTTTTAGGTTGGTGTATGGTAAGTCTTGTCATTTACCTGTGGAGCTAGAACATAGAGCATATTGGGCCATTCAGACCTTGAATTTTGATCTTAAGCAAGCTGGTGAGAAAAGGTTATTACAACTTAATGAGCTTGAGGAATTGAGGATGGATGCTTATGAAAATGCCCGTATTTACAAAGAAAGAACCAAAGTTTGGCATGATAAGCATCTTAGGAAAAAGGAATTTAAAGAAGGTGATTCAGTTTTGTTGTTCAACTCAAGATTGAAATTGTTCCCTGGAAAACTCAAGTCAAGCTGGACTGGTCCATATAGAGTTTCTAAGGTTTTCCCTTATGGAGCAATTGAAATTTGGAGTGAAAAATCTGGGAATTTTAAGGTCAATGGGCATAGATTGAAGCATTACATAACTGGAGACCTAATAAAGGGAGCAAGCTGTTACAAGCTCTCCAATCCCTCACCTCTTTTCAGTGAAATTCATGAAGAGTCCAGCCAAGGACTATAAATTAACCCTCTTGGGAGGCATCCCAAGTCCTTTTATTTTGCTTTTGCTAATTTACTTTTATTTTCATTGCTTTAGTTTTTATCTTAAATCTCCCCAAATTCAATTTTTGACGTTGTTAAATCTTGTCCCTTGTAGATGTATTTCAATGAAGAAAGGCTGGTGAACTGTTGGGGGAGTGACCCTTAACTTGAAAATTTTGTCCTTCAAACTCTCCCAAAAACTGATAAGTTTTTGCTGCATAATTTGTGCAGGAGCTGCAATCTGGTTTATGCAGAGAGAAAAAAAAATGAAATCTGCAGCAAAAAGTGAAATCTGCAGCAAATGGCTTGTGTTTTTGGTGAGGTGGGGTGTGTGACTTTTAAGTATATGTGCTTTTAATGCTAATATGGTGGTAAGTTGGTCATTTTTGTAGTTTTGAGATTATTTGGGTTGTGGAATTCAAGGTGGACAATATTGCATTCTCTTGGCATAACTTGGAGAGTTCATCATTTGTGAATAGATGCAACTTTATGCAGATTTTATTGAGTTTTAATGTGCTAAATGTTGATTTGCAGAATTTGAGTCAAAATGGCATAGTTCTCAAAGGTCTTTTATGTAGGATCCATATCTACATGCTTGTGTGATGCATTTTTGATGAACTTTGTATATATTGATGTGCTTTTGGTGAAAATTCTCATGGTTTATGCTTCATAGAATTATATTTCCTCATTTTAGGGTATTTTTCATAGTTGCATTTCATGTTCCATTGCAATCTTAATCTTGTTGAATTGTGCATAAGCAACTGCATAGCTTATGCAATCCTGCATAACCACAATTCTTGCCATTTTTCACCTTTATTGCAAGTGCATAAGGAGAGTGCATAGCTTATGCAACTCTGCATAGCCTAATTTTGTCAAATTTCACATCTTTAGAAACTTGCATAAGCAGAGTGCATGACCTATGCACATTTGCATAACTTCAAATTCTTCATTTTCTCTCTCTGCCGAAGTTTGCATAAGCAGAGTGCATGACTTATGCACTTCTGCATAACCAAAAACCCAAAAATTCCAAACCTGCCGAGGGGTGCATAAGCAGAGTGCATGACTTATGCACTTCTGCATGACCAGAAATCCAAAAATTCCAAACCTGCCGAGGGGTGCATAAGCAGAGTGCATGACTTATGCACTTCTGCATGACCAGAAATCCAAAAATTCCATACCTGCCGAGGGGTGCATAAGCAGAGTGCATGACTTATGCACTTCTGCATGACCAGAAATCCAAAAATTCCATACTTGCCGAGAGGTGCATAAGCAGAGTGCATAGCTTATGCACTTCTGCATGACCTCACACTCTGAATCTCAAAACCCATCGAAGAGTGCATAAGCAGAGTGCATAGCTTATGCACAACTGCATAACCACCAACCCCAAACACCAAAAGCTGTCAAGACCTGCATAAGAGAGTGCATAACCTATGCACTACTGCATAACCGAAAATTCCAAATTTTAAAAGCTGCCGAGAGGTGCATAAGGGGAGTGCATGACTTATGCACTCCCGCATAACTTCACTCCCCAAATTTCAAAAGTTGCCGAGACCTGCATAAGCATCATGCATGGCCTATGCACTTCTGCACGACATATTTTTCTGAACTTCAAAACAGGGCAACACTTGCATAAGCTGGTGCATAAGCTATGCACATGCACTTTCCCCTTATGCAGTCTTTTACAAAACCCGTTTAAATCAATTTTTTTTTCCTTTCGGCAAAAATTTTTTCTTTCCCACCTTCACCCCGATAAACCCTGTTCACTGTCCTTCTTCTCTCACAATCCTCATTCCCGCATAATTCCTCCTCACATCTTCTTCTCCATTTCGATTCTCACTATATTTGCCCTAATTCTCATTCTTCTTCAATTTTCTTCTTTTCCCTCATCTCCTCCATCCTCACCATCGACAATGGAGTCGCCTCCCCATTCCCGTCCAGCTTCTCCTCTCGAAGTCTCACCATTGTCAACGATACCCCCCACTCCCGATTCTCCTCCACAAGAGACACCCCCACCACCTCCCCTAACCACGTACAAACGCAAAATCCGGTCAAAATCTGTGCGACCCATGTCCTCTGCCCCTCCTCTATCCAAACGCAAAGAACCACCCACCCCATTGTCGGAACCACCACCCAAAAAGCCAAAAGCTCTAGCCTCTACACCCTCTTCCAGCAAAAAGACAATTTCGGTAGCTTCACATGTATCAAAGTTACCTTGGCCTCTTCCTGATACAAATCAAAAGGCAGCTTTTAAGCGACTCAAGGATAGGAGGGTACAACCCACTAGGTATATATCTGCTGATTCTCTACAATCTCTTGGGTTATTTGACAATGTAGTTACATATCTTGATGGTATGGGTTGGATGGAATTTGTGCATAAGCAGGAGATAGTTTATCCAACTCTAGTTTTGGAGTTTATTTCTTCATTCTCTGCTACCCTCAAATTGCATGATGTAGACCATAAGCCACTTATGAAATTTAGATGCTTGGGGCAAAATAGAGAGCTGTCATTGGACCAATTTCATAGCATTTTTGGTTTTGCAATTGATGGGTTGTTTCGAGTGCCACATACTGGAGTAGAGGTAGCCAACAAGGGTATTTGGAATGCTGCCCAATTTTGGAGAATCATCACAAACCAACCTCAAACTTTCTCTGTGGAAGATCAAAACCTCCCAAATACTTGACCACACTTAGGTTTATTCATAGGTGATTGCTAGCACCATATTGGGCGTGGGACTAGTTACAGTCTTGGGGAAATCAACTATTTATGTTATGGTGTGCATTTCACAAAGTTAAGGTTTCTCGGTTATTTCTTTTGTGAGCATGTCTTTGCATATTGCCACCAAATCCATAGGTGACATTGTTTTGGGTGGGCTCATAATGTCATAGCCAAGCATTTTGGTTTTAATCTGCGAGCACTCAATACCAAAGACTTGTGGACACTTTATATTTTGATACTGCACACTTAACCAAAACAGGGTTCAATTTGTCATATTTTGATACTGCCCAACCTGCAGCAGACACTGAGCCCAATGCACAACCAGAAACCCAACCTTTCCCATCAGTCCCACAGCACCCTACTACACCTACCCCACCCCCTCAGCCTGCACAGGACACCCCAGCAGCCTCTGCTCAGCCCATACCTCCTACAGCTGAACCTTCCTCATCCACAGCCCCTCCTGCATTCAACACTAAAGCCTTATTCACCTATCTTGACAGGCTTAGTGATGATATATACTTTGTGGATAGGAAGCTTGACACTGGTCTTGATACACTCAAGGATCGTCATGATCACCTATTTGACCTTGTCATGGAAACCAGGACAAGCAGAAAGAATTGAAGGAAATGGTGAAACAACTCATGATCTTTCTGGGCATGCCACCCCCACCTCCATCACCTCCTCCAGCACCATCATTTCGACAGCCGGCAGAAGCCACCAGCCCCTTAGCAACATCTTTGGACAAGGGCAAAACAATAGAACTAGATTAGCTTCTGTTTTACTTTTGTTCAATCTTGTAGGACCTTTTCTTTGTAAATATGTTCATACATTTATAGTTTGCTTTGAATTATGTTTCTTTTGAATTAGTTTGTTTTAAATTCTGTGTTTCTTGAAGTTTTATTGGATAGCTATTACATTAGTCTTCTTTGATTTTCATTGCACTTATTATCCTTTTGTACATATTTGCCCATACTCTGCATATATTTTAATGCTTCTACTGCTGGTTGTACATTTCCCCTTGCCAATCCTCATGCAGCAACTTTTGTATACACTGCACAGGCTATGAATTTCCTTATGCAAATATTTTGCATAGCCTGTGCAACCCTTTCTGCTACTTATGCAGAACTGCACAGGTTGTATTCCCTTTATGCAAATGTCCTGCATAGCCTATGCAACCTATATTGCCACTTATGCAGAACCGCACGGCTTATGCACCCTACTTATGCACATGTTCTGGACAGCACTTAACTCTGCATAACCTGTGCAGCTTCTTATGCATCCCTTTATCTTGAATTCTCATCTGCTCCATACCAGGTAACTCTTTCTTTTTGCTCTTAATCTTTACAATTCCTGGTAATTATTATCTGCTTTGTCTTTTGATAATGCATTGCATGAGACATTGAGGACAATGTCCACTTTTGAGTTTGGGGGTGCACATTCTGATTTTTGCTTAATTTTTGTTTCATTTTTCACATTTTGAGTATAGGAACATCTCATTCCATTTCATTTTCATATATTGTAAATATTTTACATATACATCCACACATACATATACATAACACATTTACACACACATTATACATCACTTAGAAATTGTACACATTGCATACAAATAGACTTCCTCCATTTAGTTAACGCATTACTCATTTTAGGAATCATGCACCATGCATTAAAATCTTTTGCCAAATCCCTTGAGTATTGAAAATGTGCCTATGAGAGTGATTTGACTCACCCTTTAGTTGGGTTTGTGGATTGAAAGTTTCCTAAAAGGTGTAGGGTTTTGAAGTGTCTATCCCTTGCCTATATCTTCTTAGCCAAAAAGCCACCCAACTAGTCATTTGGAGATGGAAGTGTTTAGAGGGAGTTATTGGATATAAGGTAGTCAAATGATGTCTCACCAATCCTAGAACAAATTTTCTAAACCTTTCAAGGCGAAATACCAGCTTGTACTTGAAAAGAGAGATGATTAGGCATTCTTTGATTTAAACCTTCTCATTTTAAACCCTTGGCCCTTTTTCCTAATTAAAATTGACCTTTGAAAACCCCTTTGAGCCTTTTTATCGCTAATTTTTCTTGAAATCCTTATTGCTACCTAGCCAATGAACCAAACACTCCAACCCTTTTTATGAGAATAATACTGAATATTAGGTACACTTTCTAAAAAAATAAAAATAAAAATAAAAAAAAGAGAAAAAATATATACAATAAAAGGGAGAAGAAGTGCTTGTCATCTTGTAAAAGTGCTAGTATATGTGCTTTTCACTATTGCCATTCAAAATGAAAGAAATCCACCCAAAGTATTAAAAGAAATGAGTTTGGGGGTGGCAAATTTTAGGGACAATCATCAAAAGAAAATGCAAAATGCAAGTTTAAAAAATCAAATGTCCCTCATTTTTTATGTGTTTTGTAAACTATGCTAGCACTTGACAATTCACATTGTGTATTTCTCTCCTCCACTTATATATATATAAAAAAAAGAAGAGAAAAAGAAAAAAAATGTAATAAAATAAAAAAGGGGTGTACCTTATGTTGTCAAAATTGAAAATATTCTCATGCTTTGAATTCTTTTTACCCATCTTTCTTCTTAGCCTCATTTTAAACCCCATGGCCCCATTACATCCCTAAAAAGACCTTTGATCTCTTGATAGTACTTGCTACATTAGTGGAGATGGGAGTAGGGAATTTGCCTATGGGATTGGAAAACTATTCATCTATTCATTCAATTCTATCATTCCATGTTGAGATACTTTGGTTATTGATTGTCCTAGAATTCCTTTTGAGCATGACTATCTCTTTTGATTTGTTGGTTTGGGGATTTTAAATGATAATTGACTTGATGGCTAAGCGGTGAAAGCTTGGATAAGCATTAAATTCTTTGCATTTTGAAGGATGGGTATATGGATTGCTGGTATGGCTGAAGGTGTGTTAAGTTACTTCAATAGGTGATTTTCATAGTTCTTTGGATAAGGCACCCCTAAAATTTTTGCACCACATTTTAAAGTTTGCTTGAGGACAAGCAAAAGCTTGAGTTTGGGGGTATTTGATGCATACATTTTGCATAGTCATTTAGGTCTAATTTTATAACCATTTTTATTTGATTATTAGTCATTTTTAGCTAATTTCATTAGTTAATTAGTTAGTTTTTCATAGTTGTCAATTTTGCATTAATTTGTGATTTTTACTTTGTTTTGTAGGAAAAATGGTGTTTTTGAAGGACCAAAGAGAATTTTGCCATTGAGGAGTGTCTTCTACAGCCAAAGATGTCAAAAACAAGTTTTCAAGCTGAAATATGCATTGACCAAACTGTGCATAACTTGCCGCATAAGCTATGCAGATCTGCATAAGGAGAAAAATCACTGTTCCAGAACCAGCCGAAATGTGCATAAGGAAACTGCATAGCTTATGCACATTCACGCCTCCCTTATGCACTTTCACGGAATTGTGCATAGCCTATGCACCAAGTCATGCAGTTTCGCATAAGTGACCCAGAAACAGCCGAAAACTGCATAAGGGACTGCATGACTTATGCAGTCCACTTATGCAGTCCCATAAAGAGTTCATTAATGAGCTGGCAGAAGATTCCCTCAGATAATTCCTCCTAGAACATACCATTTTAGGGCTCCATGTCAGAAAAATGATATAAATAGTCTCATTTTCCCATTTTAGGGAGGGAAGAAGAAGCAGAAAAGAAAAGGAGAAGAGTGGTAGAATTTGGGGAGTCACTTTCACCTTCCACACCATTTTCAATCAAGATTTGCAGATTTCTTTCTTCCCTTACATTTTTCTACATTTCTAGTGTTTAATTTCTTATTTCTTAGCTTAGATTAAAGCTTTATTTCCTTATAAACTCATAATATCTTGTAAGCATTATGGATAGTGAGTAGTTTACTTTTGATTCTGGAGTAAGGGTTGTAATATTTGAGATATTTTGTGGATTTTGATTGGGTAAACCATATTTTGTGGTCTTAATGAGTTTTATTCATTTCTTGTGTGCTTAATGACATGCTTAGTGTAGGATCCCATTAAGTAATGTTCTTAATCCATGGTTGAAGCACCGAAAGGAGAAGGCCTTGTGATAGATAATCAAGAAATTGGACTTAATTAACTTAGACCTAGAAATAGGCTAAGGATTAAGAGGATTCACAGATTAATTAAAGAACTTAATGGGTCTTAATTAACTCTAAGTCCACGAAAGTAGGATTAGATTGATTAAGGCACTCTTTGTCTCACTCGAAAGGGAATTCAAAGGATTTAAGAATTAATCTCCTTAAAACCCATAAGTTTCATAAGATTGGATAACCAATTTAAAATCCCAAAATAGCTCGAATATGAAATCCCGAACTCCGGAATCGCCTTTTTACCATTGTTAATTTCTAATCGAATTTAATTACTTGCCATTTTGAATATTGCCATATTTGAACTTGCTTATTTCAATTTGATGCAATTTTAGTTTAATTAATACATTGATGAATAGAATATTAATTTTGCACCTATAGATTTCACATTCCCAATACCCATCAATTTATTACTTAAATTTCAAAATAGTCCAAATTAGTTAGAACTTTTACATAAAAAATTCAATCATTAACACAACTCCTCGTGGGAACGATATCTTTTCTATATTACTTGTACGACCCGTGCACTTGCGGTAGGGACACATCATAGGTACCTTCAATTTATAAAAATTCAACGATTGCTCGGGTCTATAAATTTTGGGTCCGGCAGACAGGCTACCAAAAAAGTCTAGGAATTGGGTCCAGATTTTGGCTACCCCACAGTTGTCAGACGTCCCGAACGCGTCCCCTGGGTCAGAATCGACATAGGTAAACCCGAACCTTACTTTTTCTTAATTATCTAGTGCTTGAATTGGATTAAAAATCCATATAATATTCGTGGTAGTTTAGAAAATTATAATTCATTTTGCATTAGCTTAGTAATATTGCTAAGTACCGCGGGGCAAAGTTTTAGAATTTTTAGAGCTCATTTGGGTAGTTTTTGCAAAAGGATTAATTATAAGGACTAAATTGTAATTTTTCATATTATGATTGTTGACTGTTTGGATGGGCCTATGGGGCAAAGGCTGTGTGATGTGATTGAGTTGTGGGTCTGTGGTTTGTGGATATAGAAGTGTGTTTGAAGCCATTTTGCAGGTTGGGTTGGGTAGGTCTTAGGTATAGGGGAGACTCTGTAGAATTTTCGGCACGACTTAGGACATCTTTAGTCTTTTCTTAGTTTGTATTGAGTCAAATGTATTAAACAATTGTAATAAAATTATCAGGTAAGCCGGGGCAGCCTTCCTCCTTCACTCAGTCGCCACAGTGACTTTCGTTAAGTCTGTGAGTAAAATATTAATTTTCATTGTAATTTTGATATTATTATATGTTCAAGCATGCCCATGCATCACTTATAAATATGTATCTATGTAGTTAAATACTAGGCACATTTTATATTGCATTCATAAATGTTGAAGTGCCATGGATGTTGTTTGTGGTAATTTGGAGCAGTGTGTGTGCGTGGCGTGCATGTGATATGGTATTGGATATGGATAGGACGGGTAGACACGGCTTGAGAGACACTCGCTGGGACCCGATCTTTCGAGGTAAACACGACTTGAGAGACACTCGCTGGGACCCCACATTTGGTTTATTAAGTGAAAGTCCGGCTTGAGAAACACTCGCTGACAGAGGTTGGATTAAGAGGGCTGTATAGGGGATCAGCTCCCATATACGTGTTGTTTGATAGTGTTGGGTGTGTGAGTGCTCCAAATTGCCTTTTTGATGTGATTTGTATGAAATTTATAACAATGTTGCGTTTCACTCCATAGAGTGCATTAGCTTTAGATAGCTATAAAGATTATGGTTAAAATTGATATTTTACTTTCTGAGTCAAACACTCACTCCTATTCATCTATTTTTCCAAGCTGCAGGAGGATTATTATTGTGGCTAACCTGCTCTTCTTCTTCACAGGTCCATTGATAGTATTTAATGTATTTTGTATAATTGAGTTAAATTTTTAGACTATGCATGTGTTAGAAGCACTTATTTTATTTGGACCTATAGTATAAAAGTTATGTTGGACCTATAAGATTATTAACTGTATGCATGATGGGATTGGATGAGGCAGCTGAGCTCCCATTTGAGTTATGACCTTTTTATTATGTGGAGGGTGAGCTGAGCTCCCCAATTTATTATATATTGTATTTACAGGTCGAACGAGTCAAAAACTCCCCGTTAAATGGTCTATTTTATGGCTAGACTCTGTCCAGTTGAATTCTTGAAATTGGGCCCAAATGGGCCTTAGAGTTGGGTTGAGGAATAGTTAGGCTTACTACGGGCCTCGGGGGCTTTAGGCTGGCCCAGATCCTAGTGCCGGTCCGGCTCATAGGTTGGGTCGTGACATAAAGGGACAATAGGGCCAGGAGCTAACTCAGATGCAACAGAAGTACTAGATTCTGCAGTAGGCTTTTTGCCAGTTTTAGCCTTTTTGCCAGATGGTTTACCAGTTTTTTCTTTTTGCTTACTTCTTTGTTCTTCTTTAGCTGATTTTGCTTTTCCTTTTGATGATAGTGGTTCCTGCTCAGAAGCAGAGTCACTCATGTCATCTCCATTCTCTTCTTCGCTGCCTCCTTTTCCATCACTATCATTGCTAGAATCTTCATTATCTAATTCTTCTTCCTCTTTTTTAGTTGCTTCTTCTTCCTCTTCTTCTTGTTCTGTTTCCTTTTTTTCTTCCTCTTTTTCTTCTTCTCCTTCCTCTTCCTCTTCTTTTTCTTCTTCTCCTTCCTCTTCCTCTTCTTTTTCTTCTTCTTCCTCTTCCGCTTCTTCTTCTTCTTCCTCTTCTGTTTCCTTTTCTTTTTCTGTTTGTGGAACAGAACTAGTAGCAGCAGCCTTACTGGTTTCTCCAGCTTCAGTGCTTGAAAGACCTAGATGAACTTTGATTTTGGTTACCTCATCCATAATTTTATACATCATCATCAAAGTTCCATCAATCTTGGAATCAAGTGCATTCATAAGAACATCTTGAAAAGATCTAAATTTTGTATTTCTCCAAATTTAATCTCAACAAACTGCCTTAAATTATTCACTTCTTCTAGAATTTTTTCAACATAAAAAGCATCACTTGCACTACCCTTAGACCTAACACCTTGTTCAAACCTCAGTTTTCTACCATCATCATCTTTCTATAGGCTTGTAATTAGGATCATATTTGTTCTAAGTTTCTCATTTTCTAGAGTTATCCCAAAATCTCTAAATAGGCCATTAAGGAGATGGGCATAAGGTAGTTTGTAAGGTGGTTTCCATTTCATGATTTGTTTCAGCATAAAGTAGGTAAGATTAAACTCAATTTCATTCATAATATGCCATATTATGTAGAGATCAAGTGTGCTTAAATAGTTTGGACTACCAGTTCTAGGATTCAATACATAAATGATGAAGCTGTAAAGGATTTTGATGTGTTGGTGAGCATGGGTGATACTGGTTTTATCATTCACTTCCCCTTTAAATACTTCTGCTTCAAAATCTCTTTTATTGAACCCTCCAATAGTAACGACTTCTTTGTGAGAACAGATTCTTTTCTCACTGTTTGGGATGCCTAGGGCTCTGGCTAACCTTTCTACTGTTACCTCATAAACTTTTCCTTTCATTTTAACTTTAAAAGATTCATCACTTTTGGCATCATCAACTCTCAAATTTTGATAGAATTCTTGAACTAAATCCACATATATTCCCTCAGTATTCGAGCATAATTTGTCCCATTTTTGGTATTCGAATAGAGATTGTAAAGGAACAGAGACTTCATTAAAAGCAGGCCAGTGGATGTAGGTTCATGAATGGCTCTTTCCATAAGCACAATTGGAGCTTTTGAAGTCTTTTTCTTCTTAGAACCTTTCTCCTGGACAGGCTCATTGGTCCTCTTCTTAGACTTTTCTTTTGTTTTTCTAATGACCAGAGGAGCTTCTTTCTATGTAGAAGGAGGTGATGAAGGGACACTGGCATTGGCAGAATATGAAGATGATGAGGGTGTGGTAACCTTTTCCTTTCCTTTTCCTTTTGACCGTGCCATGACTAAATCAAAAAGGGTTGGCAATAGGGATAAATAATGCTAGGTTCACAAAATGAACAATGTGAGCAGTCAACGTATAACTATTAGAAGAACAACAACAAATTTTTTAAGCAATGTCATGTATTATTCAAAATTTTAGGAACAGACAGTAAGAAATATCAGGGTTTGTGAATATCAACAACAAATTTATAATTTTGACATATAAGGCATTTTGTTGTCTTGAAAATGCTCAAAATAAGAAAACCCATCAACTAATTTCAAGAAAAATTAAAGATGTATATAAAAAGATAAATACGACAATAATGTTGCAAAAAAAAACTTGATATTTGTAGAGCGGACGAAAGCCAGTGAAAGCTAGAGAGAGGGAGAATGCATTGCAAAACTTAACCCAAAAACAATTAATCTTAAGTGATTTCCTTCTGCAGAGAGAGAAAGATATCGGGGAATGAGCAAGAAGGATTTTAGGGATTTTCTATTTTTGAAAAATGCGGAATAAGGGCTTCATTAGAGAGGAAATGGGTTTCGAAAGTTTTAAAGAAAATGAAAGGAGATGATGGTTGAGAGGGTTATGAGTGAAACGGGTTAACAATGGAAAAGAGATGCATTCAATCAGATTTCTGGAAGAGATGCATCGGAAAAGGGAAAAAATTTGAAATTTAAACTTGAAAAGACAGAAATGGAAGTTTTGCAAAGAGATTGATATCGTGTATCAGTGGAGAAGCAGAGAAGACTGATGGTTCTGCAAAATTTTGATTCCCGCACTAGAAATTATGTTCATTAATATATGAAAGGTCTATTTTGCCATCTAAACACATAAAGAAACATAAATTTAAACAAAAAGGGGTATTTAAGTAATATGACTTTTAAAAATACAGAACAGGCGCTCAGAAAAGAAAAATAATCTTAGAATTTTAGCACAATCAGACCTGACTACCAGTTTGCCAATGAAGAATTAGGAGCAGTGGTAAAGCTATGACACTTCTCACTTATCTACAGTGTAGCCAAGCAAGGTATGTCACAGTCGGTGCTGAAGCACCCTAACTTATCTTACTTTATTTCTTTAAAAATTTTGAACTTGTTAAATTTTAAAATAATTCATATGCTATGGAGAAACTAACGGAGTTTTCCCTATTTTATTATTATTTGACGTGATTCACTATTCACCTATCTGAAATTTTCAATAACATTTTCAAATAAAGATCTCATCCATACTCATCATATTCATCTCACATTCAATTCTTGCAATTCATTTACATACAGATCCATTCATACTCAATTTATGTATCAAAATTCTCAAATTTCATAATTTACATGATATACAAATTCATTACAATTTTATAATTCACATTTCAACATAATAACTAATTATAAATACATAAAATAACTTTTGTAAGCCCTATCTATATATATTGCTGAGGAGGTGACAACCTTGAACACTTCTGACACTTCTGCAGATTCGAACATCCAGAATCCTAGTCTAATATTCACTGGGCTTTATCTTCAACACCTGCGCGAGGAAACAAATCCATCGCGCTAAGCATTGCTGCTTAGTGGTGCAATGATATAACAAAGAAAATAATATACAAATAAAGAATGAAATGGATTATACTTTGGATACTCTGAAATTTAATCTAATGTAATATAATACTTCTAGTATCAACTATCTTTCGTTCTAATTTATTCCTCTTAAGAAGCAACTTATTCCTAAATTCACATAGTAATATACTTATATCTCCTTTGCAAATATTTTTATCATTTCATTTAATACTTTCTAACATTTTTAATTGCTAATATTCTTAATTTATTTTAATAAATTACACTGCCCAAGTAACCTATTACAGACTGACTAAACTGGATAACGGGTTGTTGGTACTGGACACTGTGATGCCTCGGGGTGTCATACCATGGGACGTGAAATGCGGAACGTCAACCACGTATACAGTCAGAATGGCTAAAAAGCCATGATAACATATCAGTATGGCTAAAAGCTATGATAACATATAATCGGGCATAAAAGCCATGAGTGCGGGCATAAAGCCATGAATATAGGCATAAAATCTTACGCAGTACTGCTAAAATAATACCCTATTGGCATGCCAATCTATCCAATCTGACATACATGTCTAGGCAATACAAGGGAGCATAATATCATTAAATGTTAATATATTGTGTTTTATAACTTCATTATTTCATGACAAATTCCAATTATAATCTATAACATTTCAATTCTATTCCTAACAGAAGTCTAAATTTTTAAAATACATTTCTACATAAATTTTGCCTTCATCATAATTCATATATTTATTTATTATATCATTCGTGTTGATCACAATTCACAATAATGGTTCCCATATACCATTGTATTCAAAGTACTTTTTCTTTCTACAATAATGAGAACTAATGTCTCATTCATACATTAACATGATCCATTTATTCATTACACTATTTATATAAATTATTATTCATATTTCAAGTAATCCATGAATATTTTATGGATTTCAAATTTAACTAAATTTTTTCTTAAATCCTAGAGTCACTCAACTTCAAGAATTTAAATTCATTAATCACATTATATACATTATCAATCATAATGGCTTCTTTAATTTCATTTATTATTCTTTATGTTTTTGGGGTTACTATTCATACATTACTATTCACTCAAATTGTTGACTTTTTCATACATAATATGTATACAAATGTTTGATACATAATTATACCACATTTTAGGTTCTAAGTTTGTTCGTAGTGATTGCCAATTGCAATTCAAAGTCTCTTAGAAGTATTTTCAAAAATTCAGTTTTTGTGTCTTATGTTTACTATTCCATTGGTCTAAGCTACAGTGAGAATTTGGCAAACTTTTCTTCATCAAATTTGTTCCTTTATGTGTCTTCTTTAATTTCCTTTTTGAATCACTCCATTTGGAGTTTTGTAGCTCAAGTTATGGCCAAATTACCATAACTGACCGGATTACAATTTTTCCAGAATTTTTGGACAGAATCAATTATGGCAGTTTTGGTGTCCAGATTTGATGGATAATTTCATTTAATTCTGGTCATAATTTAGAGTTATGGTCATTAAAGTTGTCCTAAATTATCTAATCTTTCCATTGATATAAAATTTAGGTAAATTGAATATTTCTACACTGAGTTATGGCCAACTGTTCATTTGGTCACTTTTACCAGGTCCAGAATTGGTTATCCGGATTTGGTCAATTTTTAGGATATTCTAAGTTTATTTTCTGGGCAATGTTTCTTCATCAAAGTTGTGCCATTATGTGTCTTGTTTCATTTTCAATTGGCTTTGCACCAATTGAACCTACACCACTCAAGTTATAACTGCCCAAATCTGCTAGACTCACATTCAGCCCTGCAGGTCACCTAAGGCAGCATACCTAACCTCAATTCCATGGGTATAATTCACTTCAATTCCTCAACAAATATAGCCAAATGGTCACTAATTGACCATTAGGACTTCCATTCACCAACACATGAGCAAAACCCTAAGTTTGGCCCAAACCCTAACCTCAACAATCCTCAATTACATCAAACACACACCAATCAAAATATAACTTAAACATACTCATCAAAAATCATTTCTAAGTAAATTTAATTCAACCAATTCAAAAAATTTCAACTCTCTCCCATGGATGCCAAAATTTTATCTTTCAATTTCATAAAAATTTAACTTAATTCACTACACTAACAAGGATTAAAGAAGGAAAATAACTTGATTATAGCACTAACCTTTTGTTACCAATTTTTCTTCTCACTAAATCTTCAATCTTCTTGCTCCCTTTTGCTTCTAATCACACTAGCTAGGTTAGATATCAAGTTTTTATGTTTGGAGATAGGAAAAATATGGAAGAAATGGATGGGAATTGAAGCTTTTAAAATAAAAAATGGTGGAAAGGAAATGGGACTCATGGTTCGGCCAACTAGTGGGAATGAGGAAGAAGACCACTTTTTCTTCCTTTATTTGATTTGTTTTTATCTCTTATAATGGATTTGTTTAATTGTGATTAGTGGGAGAGGTTTTAATGACATCATCCTATGTCATAAATCTAATTAAATTCCATTTTCTTTCTTCTTTTCCTTTCTTCTTTCTACTCATTTTTTATATTAAATTTTCAGCAATATTTTTTTTGATATTTTATGTCATATAATTTATTTACTTAATTGGACAAGTTGGTTAAAAATCCTCTCTGAATGTGAAATGACCAAATTGCCCTTCATTTAGCTTAAGGAGCCAAAACTGTCTGTACTGATCTTAAAAATTCTCCTAACATTTTCTTGGCTTTCTAATGCTACCTAGAGCACCGTAACTCTTCTCTGGCATCCCAGAAATTATTTCACAGGGTTCCCCTATGGGTATAGGGTCGACAACTGTTTTACAGTCGTTTCCCGTTAGGTCACCCATCGCTGGGGCATCGGCTTATATAACTTTATTGTATTTTATTTCTAAAATTTTTCCTTAATTTTTCTTACACTTATTTGAATTATTTATGACTCCTCACTCTAGTCTAATTATAGTTCCAGACATTCTAGCTGTCTGGTCAGACGTTGGTCATTGGAACAGTCGAATGCACGAACTAGATAAAGTGAGGGTGTTACAATTCTTCCTATCTAACAAAATTTCGTCCTCAAAATTTTCCTGGCGTAAATAGTCGAGGAGCTGCTACCTCTTTATTTCTTCACCATACCAGAGAAAATAGATTTGCATTAGTATCACATCGACTCTTACAAATACAATGCATGGTATGAACTCTATCTAGACCCAGAAACGCCTAAACCGTGCTCTGATACTACTAAATGTGACACCCCTCACTCGTCTACAGAGTAGCCAAGCAAGGTATGTCACCCTCGGTGCCGGAGCACCCTAACTTATCTTACTTTATTTCTTTAAAAATTTTAAACTCATTATATTTTAAAATAATTCATATTCTATGGAGAAACTAACGGAGTTTTCTCTATTTTATTATCGTTTGACGTGATTTATTATTCACCTGTTTGAAATTTTCAATAACATTTTCAAATAAAGATCTCATCCATACTCATCATATTCATCTCATATTCAATTCTTGTAATTCATTTGCATACATACCCATTCATACTCAATTTATGTATCAAAATTCTCAAATTTCATAATTTACATGATATACAAATTTATTACAATTCCATAATTTACATTTCAATATAATAACTAATTATAAATACTTAAAATAACTTTTGTGAGCTCTATCTACATGCATTGCTGAGGAGGTGACAACCTTGAGCACTTCTGACATTTTTGCAGATCCGAACATCCAGAATCCTAGTCTAATATTCATTGGACTTTATCTTCAGTACTTACATGAGGAAACAAATCCATCGCGCTAAGCATTGCTGCTTAGTGGTGCGATAATATAACAAAAAAAATAATATACAAATAAAGAAGGAAATGGACTATACTTTGAATACTCTGGAATTTAATCTAATTTAATATAATACTTCTAGTATCAACTATCTTTCGTTCTAATTTATTCATCTTAAGAAGCAATTTATTCCTAAATTCACATAGTAATATACTTATATCTCTTTTGCAAATCTTTTTATCATTTAATTCAATACTTTCTAACGTTTTTAAATGCTAATATTCTTGATTTATTTCAATAAATTACACTGCCCAAGTAACCTATGACTGACTGACTAAACTGAATAATGGGTCGTTGGCACTGGACACCGCTGTGCCTCGGGCTGTCATACCATGGGACGTGAAATGTGAAACGTGAACCACGTATGTAGTTAGAATGGCTAAAAAGCTATGATAACGTATAATCAGGCATAAAAGCCATGAGTACGGGCATAAAGCCATGAATACAGGTATAAAGCCTTACGTAGTAGTGCTAAAATAATACCCTATCGGTATGTCAATCTATCCAATCTGACACAGATGTCTACGCAATACAATGGCACATAATATCATTAACTATTAATATATTGTGTTTTATGACTTCATTATTTCATGACAAATTCCAATTATAATTTATAACATTTCAATTCTATTCCTAACAGAAGTATAAATTTTTAAAATACATTTTTACATAAATTTTGCCTTCATCATAATTCATATATTTATTCATTATATCATTCGTGTTGATCATAATTCACAACAATGGTTCCCATATACCATTGTACTCAAAGTACTTTTCCTTTCTACAATAATGAGAACTAATGTCCCATTCATATATTAACAAGATCCATTTATTCATTACACTATTTATATAAATTATCATTTATATTTCAAGTAATCCATGAACATTTCATGGATTTCAAACTTAACTAAATTTTTTCTTAAATCCTAGAGTCACTCAACTTCAAGAATTTAAATTCATTAATCACATTATATATATTATCAATCATAATGGCTTCTTTAATTTCTTTTATTATTTCTTATGTTTTTTGGCTTACTATTCATACATTACTATTCACTCAAATTATTGACTTTTTTCATACATAATATGTATACAAATGTTTGATACATAATTATACCATATTTTGGGTTCTAAGTTTGTTAGCATTGATTGTCAATTGCAATTCAAAGTCTCTTAGAAGTATTTTCAAAAATTCAGTTTTTGTGTCCTATGTTTACTGTTCCATTAGTTTTAGCTACAGTGAGAATTTGACAAACTTTTCTTCATCAAAGTTATTCCTTTATGTGTCTTCTTTAATTCTCTTTCTGAATCAATCCATTTGGAGTTTTTTTAGCTCAAGTTATGGCCAAATTACCATAACTGGCTAGATTGCAATTTTTCCAGAATTTCTGGGCAGAATTAATTCTGATAGTTTTGGTATCCTGACTTTGATGGACAATTTCATTTAATTCTGGTCATAATTTAGAGTTATGGTCTTCATTAAAGTTTTCCTAAATTGTCTAAGCTTTCCATTGATATAAAATTCAGGTCAATTGGATATTTCTACACTGAGTTATGGCCAAATGAACAAATACTATTCATTTGGTCACTTTTACCAGGTCCAGAATTGGTTATCCGGATTTGGTCAATTTTTAAGATATTCTAAGTTTGTTTTTTGGGCAACGTTTCTTCATCAAAGTTGTGCCATTATGTGTCTTGTTTCATTTCCAATTGGTCTTGTACCAATTGAACTTACACCACTCAAGTTATAACTGCCCAAATCTACTGGACTCACATTCAGCCCTGCAGGTCACCTAAGGCAGTATACCTAACCTCAATTCCATGGGCATAATTCACTTCAATTCCTCATCAAATATAACCAAATGGTCACTAATTGACCATTAGGACTTCCATTCACCAACATATGAGCAAAACCCTAAGTTTGCCCCAAACCCTAACCTCAACAATCCTCAATTACATCAAACACACATCGATCAAAATCTAACTTAAACATACTCATCAAAAACCATTTCTAAGTAAATTTAATTCAACCAATTCAACAAATTTCAACTCTCTCCCATGGATGCCAAAAATTTATCTTTCAATTTCTCATCAACTTCTTTCAATTTCATAAAAATTTAACTTAATTCACTACACTAATAAGGATTAAAGAAGGAAAATAACTTGATTATAGCACTAACCTTTTGTTACCAATTTTTCTTCTCACTAAATCTTCAATCTTCTTGCTCCCTTTTGCTTCTAATCACACTAGCTAGGTTAGATATCAAGTTTTTATGTTTGGAGGTAGGAAAAATATGGAAGAAATGGATGGGAATTGAAGCTTTTAAAATAAAAAATGGTGGAAAGGAAATGGGACTCATAATTCGGCCAACTAGTGGGAATGAGGAAGAAGACCACTTTTTCTTCCTTTATTTGATTTATTTTTATCTCTTATAATGTATTTGTTTAATTGTGATTAGTGGGAGAGGTTTTAATGACATCATCCCATGTCATAAATCTAATTAAATTCCATTTTCTTTTCTTCTTTTCCTTTCTTCTTTCTACTCATTTTTTTTTATTAAATCTTTAACAATATTTTTTTTGATATTTTATGTCATATAATTTATGTACTTAATTGGAAAAGTTAGTCAAAAATCCTCTCTGAAGGTGAAATGACCAATTGTCGTTCGTTTGGCTTAAGGAGCCAAAACTGTTTGTACCGATCTTTAAAGTTTTCCTAACCTTTTCTTGGCATTCTAATGCTACCTAGGGCACCGTAACTCTTATCTGGCATCCCAGAAATTATTTCACAGGGTTCCCCTATGGGTATAGGGTCGACAACTGTCTTTACAGTCGCTTCCCGTTGGGTCACCCATCGTCGAGGCACCGGCTCATTTAACTTTGTTGTATTTTGTTTCTAAAATTTTTTCTTAATTTTTCTTATACTTATTTGAATTATTTATGACTCCTCACTCTAGTTTAATTATAGTTTCGGATATTCTAACTGTCCGATCAGACATTAGTCACCGGAACAGTAGAATGTATGGACTAGCTAAAGTGAGGGTGTTATAAAAGCACTTAGCAAACAAGAAAATTAACAAATAGATTAGTATGCCACTGTGATCAAATTCTACAGAATACTGTTGACGTCAGATCAGATCCAGAAATTTTCAAATTGCACCAAAAATTTCAGAACACATTATCAGCACCACAAATCAACATATATCACTTCATTTTCATATAGGAACATGAATATGCATCAAATGTTAAGCAGGAGCATCAGTCGTACCAAGTTCTCTTCTTATTTTGCAAAAAGTTTCCTCATTAAGTGGCTTTGTAAAAATGTCAACAAGCTATTTTTCAGAAGGGACAAATTCAATTTGAATATCACCATTTTGAACATGGTCCCTAATAAAATGATGTCTAATTTCAATATGCTTGCTTCTAGAGTGTGGACAGGATTTTTTGACAAGTTTATAGCACTAGTGTTGTCACATTTTATGGGAATGTGATCAAACTTAATTTCAAAATCTTCAAGCTGTTGCTTCATCCATAAAATTTGTGCACCACAGCTTCTGGCTGCAATATATTCAGCTTCTGCTGTAGAAAGTGCAACAGAAGTTTGCTTTTTACTGTGCTATGAAACTAATGTATAACCTAGAAATTAACAAGTTCCAGAAGTGTTTTTTCTGTCCAATCCACTACCAGAAAAATCTGAATCACTATAACCAATAAGATCAAATGATTCACATTTTGGATACCATAAGCCAATGTTGTGTGTGCCAATGAGGTACTTAAAATTTTTTTTAACAGCTACTATAACACCCCTATTTGTATAGCCTGGTATATTTTACTGTTTCAGTGACCGGAGTCGGTCCGAACAATTAAGAGGATTAAAATCACACTTAAGACAACTAGATAAGCCTTAAACCCAAATAATTAGTAATTGCCAATTAGTTAAGTATAAACAAGAAAAACGGAACATAAGAAGTTAAACGAGCTGAGAGTCATAGCGATGAGTGACCTTCTCGGGAATGACTGTGAAGTCGATTTAAACTCAAATTTCGAACCATAAAATGTGACGCCGGGGTCCTTAGGACCATTACGAACACAGTGGGAAAAAAGAAAAAATCACGAAAAAGAACTGTTAAGCCAGTCAAATAATTAGGTCAGGGAGCCGGAAGAAATATTGAATTATTTGCAAATCAGGTTGAACCGGCGAGGGGCAATTTGGTCAATTAACCCTAAAAGCTGACTTCTGACCTAACTGTCAAATAAAATCAGAGAAAAGAAAACTTCAGAATCGAGAATTAAATTAAAGAACTAATAGAAAAATAAAAAAAAGAAGAAAAAATGAAAAAGGTGTAGGGATATGACATCATGCATGACATCATGCATGATGCCATAAATCCCATAATTAATCATTTGATTAAATGGATTTTTGGGTCTTCCTAAGACATAAAAAGATAAAAGCAAAGAAAAGAAAAAAAAAATAAACAAAGGTCATCTTCTTCCCTAGTGTTGCCGCTTCTCTATCTCCCAAGTTCTCTCTCAAATTTTTCCTCCATGAAAGCTTATTTTTAAGCTTTCTAAACATTAATTCCACCATAAATCCTTTAATTTTCTTGAAGAAAAATTATAAGCAAATCTTGGAAGGAAGATTAGAAGAAGAAGAATTGAAGAAAGTTGAGAGGAAGTGAAGATCAAAGACTTCACCTAAGGTTGGTAATGCAAACTTCAAATTTTTAGTTTAATTAGTATATGTATGGCATCAAGAACATAGAAATAAACTTAAAGTGAAAAGAAAATTTTGTTGAGAGACTAAATTGAATTTCGGCCAGCTTGGGTTACTATGCATATGTTTGAGTTTTGATTGAAATTAAATGGTAGGCAAGCTTGTATGGATGTGCTAATGAGATTGGTATGCTTAAATGTGGTTAAATGCAACAAGTTAGTAAGTTAGGGTTTTGGGACACTTAGGGTTAGAGACAAAAATGTGAGAAACTTGAAAATGGTGTCTTTGGCCTAATGTAAAGTGAGAAATGGTCATTTGTGACCTAATTAAGTGTGTTAGAAGTGTTTGAATCAAAGCCAAATTCGGATTGAGTGCCAGCAGCATGACCAAGTTACCTTTGAGGGACCAAAAATGAAATTTTATAAGTCCAATTGGTATGAGACCAATTGTGAATGAAAATAGACACTAAATGACACAATTTTCATTTAGAAAGCATGCCCAAAAAGTGAACAAAACCTAGTGAACATATTGACCAAACTTGAAAAATCACAGTTTGCCCTGTACAAACTGACCAAATGAACAGTGTTTGTTCATTTGGTCATAACTTGAGCTAGGCAGATCTAAATGACCTGAAATTTTACCAGTGATTAGATGAGATATAGACCTAAAACTTTCATGAAGAAAACAAATCCAATTTCTGCCATTAACCAAGTCATTTGGCCACCCCAAGTTGGTGACCTAAAACTGCCAGCACAAAAAAATTGCCCAGAATTTTGGGTTAAATTCAATCTGGCAGCCATGGTTCAAATGACTATAACTTGAGTTACAAAACTCCAATTGGAGTGATTCAAAAAGGAGAATAAACTTAAGATATTAGGGAACATTTTCTATGAAGGAAGTTTTGTCAAATTCCAACAGAAAAGTGACCAATGGAAAAGTGCAACCTTAGACACCAAAACTGAAAATTTATCAAATTTGCCTAAAAGACTTAGAATTTGAATAAACAACCAAAACCAACAAATTTAATGACCAAAATGTGGTATGTGGGTGAAGTTGGAATTCCCATACCTAGTAAGCCTTAGAAAGTCAACAAATTGACTTACATAGTATAGTGAATAGTAACCCCGAAACACAAATTTTAAAGAACGTCAAGTTTAGCAGATATAAGCTAGATAAAAGTGAATTTGAATTTATTTTTGGATTTATGCTAAGCTATGGTACTGAAACACTGTGAAACTGTGTGTTTCAGCTGAAAAAGACTTGGAAGGTCTGAGAGACTGAGTCAAGGCCTAGAGGCAACTCACGTCAAGTTTGTGCACAATAAACCTTATTTGAGTATTTTGTCATTGAAAAACTGATTTGGTATGATTTATGAAAAGTTGATGTTAATCATGAATTGTGTTGCCACCTTGTGAATGAAACTATGACTTTGGAAATTTATTGGATTTCTCATGAATTATTTGAATAAATTGTTTTGAATTGATTTTGTGTTCACACTTAGCATGACAGTATCCTATTACTCCTCCTTCATTTATGGGGTGAGATCGATTATTTTTCCTCCCTCTTTGGTTTACCAGTTGAGGTTGTAGATTGGATGAGTACTCATTAGCTAGCTAGCCACCTCCCTCATTGATTTCGATTAGTGGGGTTGTAGATTGCTTTGTCGTGGTGTACAACACGGCATTGATAAAAAATTTTGTGTCATGGCTTAAGTTGTGTATGACTTGGCAATACTGTATTTATTAAATTATTTGACTAAATTGTGTTATTATGAGTTTTAATAATTTGTAAAATGTGGTTGAGAAATATTTAAATTGTGTTTTGTTAATGAATGGTTTATGTATTGTACTTAAAATTTTTATTGTGCACCACTGAGTATTTTTATACTCAGCGATAACTTATTTTGTTGTCGCAGATAAGAGCAAGGAGAAGGCATCAGAGTGAGCTGCTACTGATATTGAGGACTACGCTGATATTTTTGTACGGGTATTATTTTATACCCTTGTAGTTAATTTTGATGTAAATAATGTAATGTTTTATGTATCAATGTAAAGTTGAGCAGTTATATAATAAATTGTAATAATATTATTTTTGGATTTTCTTCTATAAATTAAGATTTATATTTGTGAATTTCATACTATATGCACCGTGGATGGAATGATGAAATATTTTAAGTTGATAAATTGTTAGTTGAACTGTGGAATGATTTGAATTGTGTTGATTTGAGATTATTTGAAGGTTGGGAGTTGAGAAAATTATTGGAAGTTTTTTTTTTTTATTTTCTCCAAATACAAACAGAACTCTGTCAAAATTTTTATAAAATTTGCGGAAAAATAAAAATGGGCAAAAATTTTTACTAGTTTTTAAGCTTTGAATAAATGATTTTAACTCATACAAAAATGCTCACCACTTCCAAAATGTAAGAAAATAGTTTTAAAATCCCTTGTAGTGTACTTAATGAATTATCGATAGGTGAAGTTCGATAGTTCATTAGGTATTCTACGGAAACATGTCATGCCTTACAGAGAGGTAAGGTGTGACATGTTTTAGTGGTATCAGAGCATGGTTTTGCAATAAATTTTGATTATGTATGTGAATATTTCTTTGATAAGTACAACTGCTCAAGTGTCTTTAATTGATACATATGACATATTTACATCATGAATATGCACTAACTGAGGTCAACCTCCTTGTGTTTGATCTCTGGAAGTAGAAATTTTGGGAAAATGGAATGGAAGAAGGAGATCATTCCGTGGAACAATTTGTTGAGGCTGAGGTTCAAGGGGAAGCCCCAGCACTCCAGAACGTGAGTGGATCAGCTACTCCAGCTCCTACCTTAGCACCGCAATTTCTTGCTCAGTTTGCACAGCAGATGGCTGCGTTTTTCCAACAAATGGCGGGAAATGTGCCACCCTAAGCTCAGATGCAAGCACCTGTAGCACACCCACAGCCCTCAGCTCGGCAATATGAAAAATTGATGAAATTTAGGGCCATCGAGTTTAAAGGCACTGTGGATCCACTGGAGGCAGAATAGTGGTTAGAGCGAATGGAACGGGCTTTCAGGAAGCTACAGTGTGCAAAAGAGCTAAAGTTCGAGTATTCTATTTCCTTGTTGCAAGGGGATGCGTATGAATGGTGGAAGACCATCCCCCACAGCCTGGTAGAACCTCCAATCCTTACTTGGTCAGACTTTTTGAGGGAGTTTCGACAAAAGTGGGTCCCTGATGCATATATGGTTATGAAGTTACAAGAATTCCTGAGTTTGAAATAAGGGGACAGAACCATAGCAGAATATGAGAGAGACTTCTCTCGACTGAGCCACTACGTTGGAAGTTTAGTCTCCACCCCCAGAGACAGATGTAAGAGGTTTGAGTCTGGGTTAAGGCCCATTCTGAGAATGCAAGTTGTGGGTTTTCGACATTAGAATTTCTCTGAGTTGATCTCACAGGCCCTGGAACTGGAAAAGATAGAAGCAGAAGGGGCAGTGAAGAAGGGTACACAAGAGAAAGAGAAAACTGAAAAGACTACTGGATAAGCACCTGAGAGTGGTTTAGGGAAGAAGAAACAGTCTGGAGGATCTAGCTCTCGTAGATCTGGCAGTGGTAGATTCTCTGGCCAAAGACCACCCCGGTCTGGTCAGCAGACTCAGCAGGCACCCCGAGGAGCTCTATCGGTACGGCAGTGTGAAACTTGTAGTAGAACACATGGTGGGATTTGTTTTGAGGCCACCGGTGCATGTTTCAACTGTGGAGAGAGCGGACATTTCGCCAAGGATTGTACTAGTCCGCGCCGATCTGGACCTTCTGCTACATCTGAAGGATCAGCCCAAGTCTCTGCACCTAGAGGATCACAGCCAGCTGGTAGAGGTAGAGGCAGAGGTAGGGGCCCTGGTAACACTCTTAGAAGTCAAAGCACTGTTAACCAGCTAGTATCCAGTGGCGCACTATTCAGAGTGTATACCATGCGTCAGAGAGAAGAGGCTGAAACATCAGACATAGTAACTGGTATTTTCTCCATTCTTGACCAAGATGTACATGTGTTATTTGATCCTGGCTCCACACATTCGTATGTTAGTGCTAGTGTGATGTGTTTTACTGCTATTCAGTGTGTACCAATGGACTATGATGTGCTAGTAACTAGCCCATTAGTCCAGGAGATCAGGGTAAATAGACTATATATGGACTGTCCTTTGGTGATCCAAGGACACACTTTTCTGTCTGATTTGATTGAAATGCCCTTAAGAGATTATGACATTATCTTGGGCATGGATTGGTTAGCTAGGCATCATGCGATGATTGACTGTAGATTGAAGACAGTCACTTTTGGTCTTCCTTTATATGGTGATGTGGTAATACATGGGGAGAGGCAGTTATTGCCTTCAAACATCATTTCAGCGGCACTGGCCAGAAGGATGATCAGAAAGGGGTGTGAAGCATATTTGGCACATGTGATAGACACCCAAGTGGGGAGTCCAAAGATCGAGGACATTCCTATCAGATGTGACTTTCCGGATGTATTTCCTGATGAATTGCCATGATTACCTCCAGAAAGAGAAGTGCAGTTTGAAATTGATGTTATGCCTGGTGTGGACCCAATCTCCATAACGCCATACAGAATGGCGCCAGCAGAACTAAAAGAATTGAAAGTGCAGTTGCAAGAGCTACTTGATAAGGGCTTTATCCGCCCTAGTGTGTCACCTTGGGGAGTGCCAGTGTTGTTTGTAAAGAAGAAGGATGGCACTCTCCGGTTATGCATTGACTATCAGCAGTTGAATAAGGTGACAATAAAGAATAGATATCCATTGGCCCGTATTGATGACTTGTTTGATCAGTTGAGGGGTATAGCTGTGTTCTCCAAAATTGACCTGAGATCAGGTTATTATCAGTTGAAAGTACCAGAGCAGAGTATTTTTAAAACTGCCTTCAGAACCCGTTATGGCTTGGTTATGCCATTCGGGTTAACTAATGCTCCGGCTGCTTTTATGGATCTGAACACTATCTTCAGACCATACCTTGACCAGTTTGTTGTGGTATTCATTGATGATATATTAGTTTACTCGAGGAGTGCAGAAGAGCATGATAGACATCTGCAGATTATACTACAAACTTTGAGGAAGAAACAGCTATACGCCAAATTATCGAAATGTGAATTTTGGCTGAAGGAGATATCCTTTTTGGGGCATGTAGTATCAGAAGAGGGCATCAAGGTAGATCCAAGTAAGATTGAAGCTGTCCTTAATTGGAAGCCACCTAGAAATATCACAAAGATTTGCAGTTTTCTGGGGTTAGATGGATACTACCGTCAATTTGTGAAGGGATTTTCCATGTTGGCATCTCCATTGACCAAGCTGCTTAGAAAGGATGTGAAATTTCAGTGGACGGATAAATGCCAACAGAGTTTTGATGAATTGAAGAGATGTTTGACTGAGGCTCCAGTCCTGACTTTACCTACACCGAGTAAAGAATATATAGTTTACAGCGATGCTTCTCACAATGGGTTAGGTTGTGTGTTGATGCAAGATCAAAATATCATTACTTATGCATTACGCCAGCTGAAACCGCATGAAGGAATTATCCGACTCATGACTTGGAGCTTGCAGCTATAGTGTTTGCTCTTAAGATCTGGAGACATTATTTGTATGGAGAAAAGTGTTATATCTATACAGATCATAAGAGTTTGAAGTATTTGGGCACTCAGAAAGAGTTGAATTTGAGACAGAGGAGATGGTTAGAGTTGATAAAAGACTATGATTGTCTGATAGACTATCAGCCAGGGAAAGCTAATGTTGCGGCTGATCCCCTAAGTCGCAAGACTATGGCAAGTCTACGGGTTACTCCTTTGTCTTTGGTGCATGAGTTAAGATCATTGCATGCCAGCTTAGAGATTAATGATTATGGGCAGACAACAGTTGCATGGCATGTACAGCCAGTGTTGATTGATCAGATCAGAATGGCTGCTCAGAATGATGAAAGGTATCAGAAACTGCTGGAAGAAGTCCGGCAGGGCAAGAAACCAGAATTCTCAATCTGAAATGATGGTCTTCTGCTACACCAGGGCAGAATATGTGTTCCTAATGATGTTGATTTGAGGCAGATCATTTTGAAGGAAGTACATGAGTCTCCTTTTGCCATGCACCATGGTGGTACAAAAATGTATAGAGGGCTAAAGGAGCATTATTGGTGGATGGGTATGAAAAGAGATGTGGCAGAGTTTGTTTCCAAATGCCTAACTTGTCAGCAAGTAAAGGCAGAGCATCAAGTACCCACTGGGTTATTACATCCACTACCAGTGCCAGAATAGAAATGAGAGAGAATAACGATGGATTTTGTGATGGGACTTCCGAGGACACAGAAGAGTCATGATGCAGTATGGGTCATTGTTGACAGACTGACCAAGTCTGCTCATTTTTTGCCAGTCCGGATGGACTACAGTTTAGAAAGATTGGCCAGGTTGTACATTGATGAGATTGTGAGATTGCATGGAGTGCCAATATCTATCGTATCAGACAGAGATCCTAGGTTCACTTCTAGATTCTGGGGTAGTCTTCAGAAAGCCCTAGGAACTAGATTGAACTTCAAGATCGCATTCCACCCACGCATGCATGGTCACCCGAGAGGGTAATTCAGATCTTGGAGGATATGCTACGGGCTTGTGTGATTGAATTTGAGGGCAGTTGGGACACACACTTGCCTTTGATTGAGTTTGCTTACAACAACAGCTACCAATCAAGCATTGAAATGCCTCCCTATGAAGCTTTGTATGGCAGAAAATGTAGAACCCCATTGTGTTGGGATGATGTGGGTGAAAGAAAGATGATTGGACCCGAAATTATTTAGCAAACTGAGGAGAAGATCAGGGTGATCAGAGATCGATTTAAGACTGCATCAGACCGTCAGAAGTCCTACATTGATCTGAAGAGAAGGGATATTGAATATGCAGTGGGTGACAAAGTATTCCTCAAGGTTTCCCCATGGAAGAGGATTATGAGATTCGGCAGAAAGGGGAAACTGAGTTCTTGCTTCATTGGACCATATGAGGTTCTGGAAAGAGTGGGTCCTTTGGCATATCGTTTGGCACTACCTCCAGAGTCGGAGAAGATACATAATGTCTTCCATGTGTCCATGTTGAGAAGGTATCGATCAGACCCATCTCATGTACTACCAGTGGAAGAAATTGAACTGAATCCAGACCTCACATATGAGGAAGAACCCATAGAGATTTTGGCTTATGAGGTGAAGCAGCTACCGAACGAGCAGATACCGTTGGTAAAAGTGCTGTGGAATCATCAATCGGGCCAGGAGGCTACTTGGGAACAAGAGGAGGACATGAGGAGACAGCACCCACAGCTGTTCAGAGATTGATACCAGGTAAAATTTCGAGACGAAATTTATTTTAGGGGGGGGGGGGGAGAATTGTAACACCCCTATTTGTATAGCTTGGTATATTTTACTGTTCCGGTGACTGGAGTTGGTCCGGACAATTAAGGAGATTAAAACCACACTTAAGACAACTAGATAAACCTTAAACCCAAATAATTAGTAATTGCCAATTAGTTAAGTATAAACAAGAAAAATTTTTGAGTCATAGCTTAAGTTGTGTATGACTTGGCAACACTGTATTTATTAAATTATTTGACTAAATTGTGTTATTATGAGTTTTGATAATTTGTGAAATGTGGTTGAAAAATATTTAAATTGTGTTTTGTTAATAAATGATTTATGTATTGTACTTAAAATTTTTATTGTGCACCACTGAGTATTTTTAGACTCAGTGATAGCTTATTTTGCTGTCATAGATAAGAGCAAGGAGAAGGCAGCAGAGTGAGCTGCTACTGATATTGAGGACTTCACTGATATTTTTGTACGGGTATTGTTTTATACCCTTGTAGTTAATTTTGATGTAAATACTGTAATGTTTTATGTATCAATGTAAAGTTGAGCAGTTGTATAATAAATTATAATAATATTATTTTTTGATTTTTTTCTATAAATTAAGATTTATATTTGTGAATTTCATACTATATGCACTGTTGATGGAATGATGAAATATTTTAGTTGATAAATTGTTGGTTACACTGTGGAATGATTTAAATTGTGTTGATTTGAGATTATTTGAAGGTTGGGAGTTGAGAAAATTATTGGAAGTCTTTTTTTTTTAGGTATTTGAAGAACTGTTTTCTCCAAATACAAACGGAACTCTGTAAAAATTTTTATAAAATTTGCAGAAAAATAAAAATGGGCAAAAATTTTTACTAGTTTTTAAGCTTTGAATAAGTGATTTTAATTCATACCAAAATGCTCACCATTTCCAAAATGTAAGAAAATAGTTTTAAAATCCCTTGTAGTATACTTAATGAATTATCGTAGGTGAAGTTCAATAGTTCATTAGGTATTCTACGGGAACATGTCATGCCTTACAGAGGGGTAAGGTGTGACAGCTACAAGATGAGATTCTTTTAGACATGATTGAAATCTTGCACATAAAAATACACTAAAATGAATGTCTGGTCTAGATGCTGTCAAGTAGAGTAAAGAACCAATCATACCTCTATAGAGTTTATTATCTATCTCCTTACCTTTTTCATCTTTCTCTAATTTGATTGTTGAGCTCATGGAAGTTCCAATACTTTTCATGTCTTCCATTTTGAATTTCTTTAGCATATCCCTTATTGTCGACACCATATTTTGGCCGATCCCCCGAAATTAATAAACTTTGAAGCCGATCCCCAACACAGTCCCCTTTGCCAACCGACCACACTTCCGATCTCCCCTCAAAAGGAATTTAATTAATATCAAGTCTCCAGGTCATTTAAAGCCTCACCGATCCCTCAAACTAATTCTCGAGTCCCCTGATCATTTAATTATATTTCCGATCTTTCTTGTCAAATAAGATTGAACCAACATTAGGCCTTCGTACCACCAGTCTTATGGCCGGTCTCATTTAAAAATTTGAGAATGATAAAGGTTTCGACTCAGTTTAAAGATGATCCTGATCTTAAGTGTTCAAAGCCAAATTTCTAATTTTAATTAAGTCCCGTTTCGTAACTGATCTCATGCATATTGTGTTTTCCGATCTCCTATACTTAGATTAATAATCACTTCCAGTTGTCGTTCTAATATGTTCAAACAATCAAGTGCTTATGCAATTTAGAAACTTTCTGATCACAATCAATCATTGAACAAAAGGGGAACTTTCATTTCATTTCAAAATTTATACAAGTCATTCGGCTGGGGGATCACCCCCAGCCTGATCTACATGTTGTTCATTTTCTCTCTCACCTTCAGCCTCCTCCTCGCTATCCTCACCTTCGTCCTCGGGAGCCAGGTTGGCCATCCAGGAGAAGTCCTCCTCGGGATAACGCTTCTTGAGCTCAGCCAGGAGATCTCTGTGAGCATTCACGTAAGTACCAGCCACTCCGGTCACCATTTCTTCTTCTTTCGCCTTGAGCTCCTCTGCAAGATGAGCGAGTTGAGCAGCTTCATCAGCTTGGAGCGCTTGAACTCCCTCGAGAACACGATCTCGCTCGGCCAGAACGTGAGCTTGCTCGGCCAACTTGTCCTTATAGAACTTCATTCATCCCTCAATTTGAGATATGTAGTCCTGAGCGGACGAAAGTTGGTATCAGAGAGAAGAAACCTCATGACCCATCTTCTCGACTTCCTTACCCAAGCGATGAGTCTTCTCCCGGACCATGTATTGGTTCACCAAACACTCCACGTTTAGGCTCATAGATCTGGTCAAGATGTCATCAAGGTTATCCGGAGACAGCCTATCCCGATCTTCTCGAAGGCAGATGGAGGACGCCAAGACCTTAGCGAAACCAGGGTTCTCTCGAACCGTGCGGTTCTTCTCCAATGAGTGGATCAGCACTTGGGCACCGTGGGAGAGAGTCCTTGGGGCGGCCGAAGGACCCCTTCCGCACTCGGAGCGACTGGAGGAGGTGGAGGCGGCTCTTCTCGGCGAGGAGGAGATCGGACCACTTCTATGACCGGAGGCCCAGAAGGTTGAGACGAGCCTTCCTGTATTTCCCCGGGCTCATGACCAGGCATTTTAAGCAGCTCGGAATGCTTCATGTCCCATACCTTCTAGGAGATCTCCCTCTTTCGCTTTCGGCTCTCCTTGGAGGCTTCGCCGCTTGTCATACCTGCACAAAGAAGAGGTCAGTGAGATCGCTAAGGTCCAAAGATCTGAGATATGGAAAATACCGATGCCGAGATCAGAGAGCTGAAGCCCGCGATCTTGACCAGTGACCAGCTGCATAGTCCAATGACGTAGTTCGGCTGTCACTGCATCCAAACAAGAGAACTTCTCCCTGGACGCTTGTTCCTTCAACTCTATCACCATTGCACCCTCTTCCCTGTTTAGGGCGATGTGCTTCGTAAGCAAGGGACCCTGATGCAGCCAGCTCCAAGGGAAGCCCTCAAAACCGTTCGAAATTTTGCTCATTAAGATGAAGAAGCGGTTCTTCCAATTCTTCAAGGAGGAAGGCAGGTCAGTAAAAAGCCCACAATGGGGTTTCGCCTGGAAGAACCAATACTTGTCGTCCTTTCGACGAGTTAGCCTGTGCAGTTTAGCGGACACCTTAGCTATAGGTCGGAGCCCCTTAGCTCGGCATAGGCCTCGGAAGGCTAATAAGATCCGCCACGAGTTCGGGTGAACTTGGGCGATGCACACTTGGTGATACTTTAAAACTTCTTTAAAGAAGTCATCAAGAGGGAACCGCAGCCCGGCTTTTAACTGTTCTTCATACACTATGATCATATCGTTCCCCTCAAAGAAGTGATCTGCTCGAAGGTCGCCATGACACCGGATAAGTTCATACGAATCAGGCCGGATGTTGTACTCCTGGCTGAACGACTGCAGGTCGGTTTCTTGCAAGATTGATGGCAGCTCGTCCATGGGAATATTTTTCCTCCCCGAAGAAGGCACATGCCTTGATGGTGCTGGTTGTCCCTGAGCTGGAACGGAGACCCTAGGAAGTTCAGGCCGCGCGCTTGGTCCGACCACCTCTACCTCATCGGATGACCACGAGAACTAAATGGAATGGGGGCTTACTGCTCTCTGACCCTCGGCGCCACTCATTTTCAAAGGAAACAGAGAATTTAAACTAAAAGAAAGATCAAAACCCTTACCGGAGCTTGATCGGTGTCGGAGGAACTTGAGAAAATGAGAAAATTTGGAAGTTGTTCGCGAAAGACTGAAACTGACATAAAGGAGCAATTGGCTAACCCCACCCCTATTTATACTCGTCCAAGCATTTAATGCTCACGATGTTCCAGGTAGTGCATCGGATAGCGGGACTAGCCAGCTGTTCTAACACGTCTCACAAATATTCCGGAGATTCCATAAAGAGGTCGGTTAACTATAGAGCAGCAGATCAAGGTGTTTTGAATTACAGATCGGATAAGTGTCATTCAAATTAAGAGTCGGATCGGATAAATACTTCAGAGATCGGAAAATAATCAATGCAATAATAATAAAACAACAGTTGTCAAAATAAATTTTATTTCCGAAAAAGATCTGATTACATCATTTGGGCGATCTCTGGAGATCGAATTACATTAAAGGTCTAATTACATCATTTGAGCAATCTCTAAAGATCGGATTACATTAAAGGTCTGATTACATCATAAGAGCGATCTTTAGAGACCGGTGGAACATCCTATCTAAAAGGCCTATGTCAAAGCCTAGTCTCGTGGCTGAGTCAAAAGATGTGTTTGACCAGGAGACCGGCTGGGGGGACTATGACTCTCATGAGAATGAGAGAGGTCGTCATCCAAGTTACCGCTCGAAACCGAGCCATTGTTGGAACACCCAGTGTGGAGAGGAGCCAGATGAATGCCAAAGAGCAGTCACCGGTGTTGAGGGGAATATTAGCAGTCTTCTCGCCCGAAACCAGTTCGCCGATTATATCGGGCGAACGATTCGAGATCGGCACGATCGAGGTCCTCGATCCAGATCGGTTAATTAGTCCAGTTCTCTCACTGTCATCAGATAAGGTCATCATGATTTTTCGATCATCGGGATCGTAAATTTTTAGGCAAGGAACAAAGAGGACAACCGGAAAAAGATTAAAAGCGGTCATTTTGTCCGGGATTGTTGCCGGAGCAGCTAGAACAAGGAAAATGAGGAGAATAGAGGAGAAAGTCAAATGAGGTAGGGCTTCCCGGTTGAAGGTATATATATAGGAAAATTTGAGCATTTATTGCAAGCAGAAAACGAAGCGGACGCCTCGAGAATTGAGGGAAATAAATGCTTTGACTGGACCGAACCCGATAAAAGGAAGACTGGTGTGGTAAAGATCGGTAGAAGGGAGACCGGCATGAAAGATCGGAAGAGAGCATGTCAGGAGAGATTGGAAGAGAGGAACCCGGTATGAGAGATCGGAAAAGGATCACGTTGAAAAGACCGGAAAGGAGGGGAGGTCGGAAGACAAAGAGAATAAGACAGCTCCTGCCGATTATCGTCATAATCAGAGCCGAGGTAGTTAAAATGTTGCAGATGAAATCCCAACCGCACGCCCCAGAATCGCCCGCATTACTGACATGTGCCAGAGTACGTCAGGACAGCGCTGTACATCCTAATCTCCACCGTTGATCTTACTTGTAAGGACGAGCTCGGAGCCCTCGGATCGAAGAAGAAAACGACAAGATCAGCGCCTTTCACTCCTAGCCCTCAGATCGCTATTGACCAGAAATTTTGGGCCGTCAGATTAGAAGAAAGAAAAGGACAAATACTCCGGAAGGGATCCCAGTCGTCCGTTCTGATTCTCTTTAATTCCCGAGCCCTTAGATCATGTCCTTCAAAATCTTAACCCTCCATCTCCCCCAAAACAGATCCTGACCCTTCATGGGGAGCACCCGGTTCCTATAAATACCTGCATGAAAAACTGTTCAAGGGGGACAGGAGGAGGACAGTGACTATAGTGGAAGAACTCTGAAGCTTAATTCAGTTTATTGCTCTGCTATTTTTTTTTAGCGTTCATAAGAAAAACTTTTGAAACCAGTTTTCTAAAGTGTTTTCTTGCAAAAGGGATTCTTGAATACTGAAACTCTCTATTTTCAGTTCGTTCATTATCCTGTGGTGCTCTCATTTTCAGCTCTTTGTTCTCTTTAGTTCCACTCCCATTGTCCAGGCTCAACCTCATTTAAAATCGGGTATTATTTCGACCCGATTGCATTTTAGCGAAGCATCCTTCGTTTCAAGGCGGACCTTGATCTTCCGGTTACCAACCCGCAGTTTTATTAAGCTTTGTGATTCCATACTTAGTTTAGTAGATTTGGCTCCCTACAGGTGAGTGCTCGTATTGCCATTTTATTAAGTGCTCATTTTCATTTTACGCATTTCCTTTGTTCTTTTACGTACGTAGTTTTTTTATTTTCTAAGTTTATATTGCCCTAAAGAATACCCAAAGGTTACTCTCGGGTTTACTTCTTTGTTGATCAGTCCATTCTTTTTGTAAATCTTTGTTATTTCTGAATGCAAGTCTTCTAGTATTGAGTAATGTATAAGGGGTCGGGTAAAATGTAGGTAACCGTATCTTAAGGGTCTCTTTAAAAATAATACAAAGTCTAAACAGTAAGTCGGGAAAATAGAAAGGCCGAATCACTATAATAATGCAAAAGACAATTGAGTAAGACAACACAAGGCAGAGTAAAACCGAACTTTAAGATAGATAAATGGGATAAATCGGGTATCAAAATAAATGGGAAAATTCGGTTTGGTATCTCCTGACTAGTTACAAGATACCAATGAGTTAAAAGAAGCCTTATTCCACGCCCCTGCATCTTTAAATGCCAAAACCCCTAGTTCTAGGATTTCGTGACGGGTAGCTGTAATCAAGTTTCTAGATATCGGAAAAGCCCTTATCCGATCCCTATTAAAATAAAGGAGATCGGAGGAGAGTTCTTATCCGGTTTCCACTTAAAAATTTTAATAAATATTTAAAAGGGGATCGTAGGAGAGTTCTTATCCGATTCTCAAACTTAAAAATTTCATCAAACATTTAAATAGAGATTGGAGGAGAGTTCTTATCCGATTCTCAAACTTAAAAATTTCAACAAACATTTAAATAGAGATTGGAGGAGAGTTCTTATCCGATTCTCAAGCTTAGAATTTTAATAAATATTTAAAAAAGAGATCGGAGGAGAGTTCTTATCCGATTCTCAAACTTAAAAATTTCATCAAACATTTAAATAGAGATCAGAGGAGAGTTCTTATCACTCTCCTCTGATTCTCAAGCTTAAAAGTTTTTAGTAAATATTTAATAGAGATCGGAGGAGAGTTCTTATCCGATTTCCAAATTAAATTTTAATAAATACGTAAGATGATTCCCCCTGAAATAAAATTAATACGCAACAACAACACACTAAGGTCGTCTCATTTACTTATGTATCTGGGTAATCCGGATTAGTGAAAAATTAAACATTCCTTTCAGTCAAAAGGATTAACATTTCCATTCAAACCCTCCTAACTATGAAGAACGTGAAGTTAAATCTGCTTACCCTCGTTGAGGGACGAGGTGGGGTGCCTAACACCTTCCCCACCCGTTTATGGACCCCGAACCTAGAATCTCTGTTTTTGAAGTGGTTTTATTTTAACTTACTTTCACAAATGGTTTTCTTTAATTTCCCTCAAAATTAAAGTGGCGACTCCTCACTTTTCCCACTTCGGTGAGTGTTCGTCCAGGCGACCGCAAAACCCCTTGCGACACTTATGTACTTAGACTGATTTATAAAAATTCTATCTTTCATTTGTTTGATTTGAAATCCAAGGAAGAAAGTAAGTTTGCCCAGCATACTCATTTCAAATTGACATTTCGTAATGTTGGAGAATTTCTTACAAAGAGAATGGTTAGTAGCACCAAAAATGATATTATCTACATAGATTTGCACAATGAGCATATCTTTTCCTAGTTTCTTAATGAAAAGAGTAGTATCTACTTTTCCTCTTTTAAAATCATTTTAAAGCAAAAATTTACTAAGTCTCTCATACCATGCTCTAGGAGCTTGCTTTAAACCATAGAGAGCTTTAGTAAGCTTATAAACATGATTTGGAAAATGAGGGTCTTCAAAACCAGGAGGTTGAGTCACATAAACTTCTTCATCAATATATCCATTTAAGAATACATTTTTAATATCAATTTGATAAAGCATGAAATTCTTAAAACATGCAAATGCACACAACATTCTAATAGCTTCAATTCTAGCAATCGGAGCAAAGGTTTCATCAAAATCAATACCTTCCTCTTGGTTGTTTCCTTGAGCTACTAGTTTAGCTTTATTTCTAATTACATGCCCTTTTTCATCCATCTTATTTCTAAATAGCCATTTAGTTCCAATAATAGAATGCTTTTTAGGTTTAGGAACTAGTGTCCACACTTTATTTCTTTCAAATTGATTTAGTTCCTCTTGCGTAGGAAGAAGCCAATTCTCATCATTTTGAGCATCATCATATGTTTTGGGTTCAAATTGAGAGACAAAAGCAACATTACCAAAATATCTTCTAAGTTTAGCTCTTGTCATCATCCTTTGTGATGGACTATCAAGAATGCCATCTTTTAAATGATTTCTGTGGTACCTCCATTCTTGTGGAATGTCTTGATGTTGAGGTTCCTCAATTTGTAGTTCTTCCACATTTGGTTGGGAGTCTTCTTGAATTTCAACATTTGTGGAACAAGGAAGTTCTTCTTCTTTGTCATTTTGATCATCCTCTACTACTTGTTTTGGATCAAGCTCATCTTTATTTGAATTATTGGAATTTAGAATATGCTCATTTTCATCATCCCAAGAATCTTTCCTTTGCAAGGAAGTGTTAGCATCATCAAAAAGTATATGCATTGATTCCTCCATGGTCAAGGTTTTTCTATTGAAAATCCTATATGCTTTGCTATTTTTTGAATAACCAAGAAATATTCCTTCACAAGATTTAGCATCAAATTTCTTGAGATTGTTGTCTTTATTATTCAAAATGTAACATTTGCAACCAAAGACATGAAAATATGCAATATTAGGTTTTCTTCCTTTCCAAAACTCATAAGGAGTTTTCTTTAAAATAGCTCTAATAGAAACTCTATTTAGAATGTAGCATGCTATATTTATAGCTTCTGCCCAGAAATATTTTGGTAAACTGTTTTCATTCAGCATTGTTCTTGCCATTTCTTGCAAAGATCTGTTTTTCCTTTCAATAATTCCATTTTATTGTGGAGTTCTAGGAGCTGAAAAAGTATGATGAATACCATTTTGAGAACAGAAATTTTCAAACAAACTATTTTCAAATTCCTTTCCATGATCACTCCTAAAAAATGTAATACAATAGCTTTTTTCATTTTGAATTTTTTTGCAAAAAGATTCAAATACATCAAAGGTTTCATCTTTATGAGCAAGAAAGAAAGTTCATGTGAATCTTGAAAAATCATCAACAATTACAAATGTGTATGCCTTCCCTCCTAGACTTCTAGGTGTGATTGGACCAAAAAGATTAAGATCTAATAACTCCAATGGTCTAAAGGTATTTACAATATTTTTTGATTTAAAAGATGATTTTGTATGCTTGCTAAGTGCACATACTTTGCATTGAAATTCTTTTTTAAAACTTAACTTTGGAAGGCCTCTAACAAGATTTCTTCTAGAAAGTTTAGCGAGTGTGCTCATGCTAGCATGTCCTAATTTTCTATACCACAACCATGTACTATCATCAAGAGTCATAAAGCATATTTCACAATTTTCTTCAAGACTTGTTAAATCAAGTAGATAAATATTATCTATTCTAGCACCAGCAAACATAACATTATTTCCATGAATCTTGTAGTATGTAGGAGTAAAAATGACTTTAAAACCATTATCACAAAGTTGACTAACACTTAAAAGATTATATTTCAATCCTTGTACTAATGCAAAATTCTCAGTGCAAGGAGTTTTACAAATAGTTCCACATCAAATGATTTTAGCTTTACTTTTATCTCCAAATTTGACATAACCTTCTTCTTTCAAAGTAAGAGAGGAGAATTTGCCTTTATTCCCTATCATGTGCCTAGAACAGCCACTATCTATGTATCAGTGTTCTATTTCCAGCATACTCCTTAGGCAGACCTGAAATCAGTTAACTGTCCTTAAGTACCCAAGCAACTTTGGGTCCTTGTATGTTAGTAATATTAGGTGGGGTTCCTTTAGGCACCCACACTTTCTTTGCCTTAAAGATTCCTTTCCTAATAGGACAAGCATTAATCATATGACCTTTATGATTGCAATAAAAGCATGTAATATTTGGTTGAGAAGAAGGTGAAGCTTTAACAAAATAATGTTTGTATTTTCTATATTTCATAAATCTATCATAACCATTTCCAAATTTTTCATTTGTGGGTCTTTGATTCCCAAGAAGTACATCAAGTATTTCTTTTCCTTTCGTAAATTTAGTTAAATCTCTTGTCAAATATTCAACTTTTGCGTCAAGAATTCTGTTTTTCTCAAGAAGTTGTTCACAAACTTCTTTTGATCTTTGAAGCTCATCATTAATTTCTTTAAACAGCTTCATTTGAGATTTGTAAAATTCATTTTCCTTTAAAACCATACTCAAAGAAATATTTTTTGATCTTAAAGCATAATTTTCATGTATCATGTATCAAAATTTTGCATTTCTTTTTAAAAGATATATATTTGTCATATGTCTTTACAAATGCAAGTTCTAACTCATCAACATTAGAAGGTTCAAGATTTACCTCATTATCACTATCTTCAATGTGTGAACTTTCACCTTTTTCTTCAATTGCCATCATATAAGTGTTTATAATATCTTTGTCACTTGTGTTATTATTTGATGAAGAGTCACTATCACTCCATGTTGCCGCCATTGCCTTTTTACTTTTATCCTTTCTAAACTTATTTTTCTTCTTCAATGTAGGACACTTCAGCTTTATGAGGCCTGGTTTGTTACACTTATAACAAACAATTTCACTTGAGTGATTTGGAGTTTTTGGAGCATAATTCTTTGTGAACTTCTTGTATCTGCTTCCACCTTTTCTAAATGCCTTTTTAAACCTCTTGACTATCATAGCCATATCTTCATCATCATCACTTGAAGCACTTGAGTTATCACTTGAACTAGCTTTGAAAGCAACACTTTTCTTTTTCTCATCAACCTTTTCGGATATGAAGGCTATACCTTTCTTTTTCTTATGATCACCTTCATTTTCATCTTTCTTATAGATCATCTCATGTGCAATGAGAGAACCAATTAGCTCATCATAGGTGTATTTTCTAAAATCCTTGGTGTCTTGAATAACAGTGGTCTTTGCTTCCTATGACTTTGGAAGAGATCTTAAAATTTTCTTTACAAGTTCTTGTTCCTCAAATTTCTTTCCAAGAGCCTTAAGAATATTGACAAGATCTGTGAATCTGGTACTCATTTCAGCAATTGTTTCACTAGGTTTCATCTCAAATAACTCATAATCACGGATGAGGAGGTTTGCCTTTGATTCTTTCACTACATCGGTTCCTTCGTATGTGACTTCCAGTTTGTTCCATATTTCTTTTGTAGTTTGACAACCTAAAATACGATTATACTCATTAATATCAAGAGCACAATGAAGAATGTTAATAGCTTTGGCATTCGTATAAATTTTCTTCCAATCATTATCATCAAATTCAACTTCAGCTTTAGGAATTTGCACAGTTCCTTCATTAGTTTTATAAGGAATATAAGGACAATCTTTAATTATTCTCCAAGCATCAATATCAACAGATTGTATAAAGTTTCTCATTCTAGTTTTCCAAAAGGAGTAATTTGTGCCATTAAAAAGTGGTGGTCTAGTGATTAAATAACCTTCTGTTAAGGGAGTAGGTATACCAGCAGAATTACTGGATGAACCAGCCATGTGTATGGATCACTCTAAGGTGTTTAATCCTCAAGCAAGAGAGACAAGCTCTGATACCAAATTGATGTCCCAAAATAAGTCTAAGAGGGGGGTGAATTGGACTAAAACAATTTTTCAGTTCTTGCTCAAAACCGTTGAAAAATTACAGTTTAGTTCAACCTAATTTTTTACTGTGAAATGTGTGTTATACTGCTAAAATAATTAGTTGATACAAAGTTGGCTTAAAAACATGCAATATACTGATCTGACAGAATATATTTGCACTCAGTAAAAATTTCAATAATCTAAATAAAATCACAGCACAGCAAACAGAGCAGTAAACAGAATATATCAATTGACAGCAGATATAGCAGTAGGCAAATTATACCAGATATTAGCAGATTCAACAGTAAACAAATTATCTCAGTTTGTAACAGAGTTAATAGTAAACAGTATCAATTTTCAACTCAGCAAAAATACTTCAACCAAAAATTTAAAGTGCATAAATTTAAAAAGGGTTGAGAGAATTGAACACTAAATTTTTATAGTGGTTCGGTCTAACAAGCCTACATCCACTCTCTCAAAGATCCCACTTTGAGTCTTCACTCCACTAATCTTCTCTTTTAAATGCAAGAGACAAAAGCCCTTTACAAATCTTCACACCAAAGCTTTTACAAGTAGCTTCACACTTCTACCAAGTGTTATCCCAAACACTTTTCACAATTAAGCTTCAATAAGTGCTTGTATGACCTCTCATAAATGCTAAGAAGGTGTTTAAAACTCAATCTCACTCAATACAACAGAATCTATAAAGAAGAGATGAGTAGGTAAGCCAATGATGAGCAATAAAAACAATTTGAGTACTTTGAATGAAAGCTTTAATGATCTTAAAATGTTAGGAATAGTAGAGAGACTTTCATTAAGTGCAAAATGGCCAAGGGTAATCGTATTTATAGCTTTGGATCATTTCTGACCATTTGAGAACTCATTTGAATGTTACAATTTCAAATTTGAAGAAAATAGCCATTATTTTATCATTTTCTGCGATGTTGCGTAGAGTTGAGACAGTTAGCAAACCAATTAGCATACCAGAACCAGTAGCAAACTAGTTAGCATACTAAGAAAACTTTTCTGCATAACTTTGAAAACTTTAAAACTTTACATAAAATTATAATAAAATACTTTTAGGCCATTGATGATTTAAAAACAAGTTTTAAAAACTTAGGATAAGAATTTGAGGGATTAAAAATAAGTTCCATTGGCTTCTACTCCTCAAATCTTTTCACAAGCAATCCTAAAAGTTTAAACTTACTTCTATACTATATGTACCTTAAAATTTGATTTTCAATGTACTCTTGGAAGGTAACATTTTCTTTCTTCTTTGTCTTTGATTCATCTTGTGTTATCTTAGAATGTCATCATTTCTTCAAAACACAAGTTCATCATCAACTCCATGAATCTTTTTCTTTATCCTTATAGAAGCACAACACTTAAAATAAGGTTAGTTTGATTTTAGTTGAGTTTTGTTATCATCAAAATCTATGCTCCTTTGAGCTCATGGTGTCATGACCCAACCTATGGGCTAGACCGGCATTAGGACCTGGGCCAGCTTAAAGCCCTTGAGGCTCGTAGTAAGCCTAACTATTCCTCAACCCAACTCTAAGGCCCATTTGGGCCCAATTTCAAGAATTCAACTGGACAGAGTTCGGCCATAATATAGACCTTTTAACGGGGAGTTTTTGACTCACCCGACCTATAAACACAATATATAATCATCTGGGGAGCTTAGCTCACCCTCAACATAATTAAATGTCATAAAAATAAATGGGAGCTCGGCTCCTTCATCAAATCCAACCACACATGCTTTTAATAAGTTTATAGGTCCAACATGATAATTATATTATAGACCCAATCAAATAAATATTTCTAACACATACAAAAATTCTAGGAGTTAATAGAATTATACAAATATTACAGACATTAATAGATGACCTACACAGAAGAAAAGCAGGTTAACCATAACAATAATCCTCCTGTAGCCTGGAAAAATAATAAACAGGAGTGAGTGTTTGACTCAGAGAGTAAAATATCAATTTTAACCATAATCTCTATAGCTATCTAAAGCTAATGCACCCTGTAGAGTGAAATGCAACATCGTCAATATTTTCAAATCATAATAGTAAAAAGGCAATTTGGAGCACTCACACACCCAACACTGTCAAACAATACATATATGGGAGCTGATCCCCTATACAGCCTCTTAATCTAACCTCTGCTAGCGAAGATCTCAAGCTGGACTTTCTCTTAATAAACCAAATACGGGGTCCCAGTGAAGAACTCAAGTCGTGTCTATCCCGAAGGACCAGGTCCCAGCGAAGATCTCAAGCCGTGTCTACCCGTTTTGTCCATATCCAACACTATACCACACGCACGCCAACACACGCACACTGCTCCAAATTACCACAAACAACATCCATGGTACTTTAATAGTTGTGAATGTAACATAAAACGTGCCTAGAGTTTAACTACATAGATATATACATATAAGTGATGCATGGGCATGCTTGAACATATAATAATATCGAAATTATAATTAAAATTAATATTTTATTTATAGACTAAATCGAAGTCACTGTAGCAGCTGGGTGAAGGAGGAAGGCTGTCCCGGCTCACCTTACAATTTTTATTACAATTATTTAGTACATTTGACTCAATACAAGCTAAGAAAAAAGCCAAAGATGTCCTAAATTGTGCCAAAAATCCGGCAGAGTCTCCCTTATACCTAGGACCTACCCAACCTGCAAAAAGGCTTAAAACGAACTTCTATATCCACAAACCATACACCCACAACTCAATCACATCACACAACCCCTCCTGGGCCCATCCAAACAGTCATCACAATATGTAAAATTATAGTTTAGTCCTCATAATTTAACCCTTTTGCAAAAACTATCCAAATGAGTTCTAAAAATTCTAAAACTTTGCCTCGCGGTCCTTAGCATCATTACTAAGCTAATGCAAAAGAAATTATAATTTTTTGAGCTACCATAAATATTTTATGAATTTTAAATCCAATTCAAGTACTAGAAAATTATGAAAAAGTAAGGTTCTGGTATGCCTATGCCGATTCCGACCTCGGGAATGCGCTCGAGATGTCTGACAACAATGGGGTAGCTAAAATCTTGACTCAATTCCAAGACTTTTTCGGTAGCCTGTCTGTCTGGCTGGAAATTAACAGACCCGGGCATCCATCGAATTTTCGCGAATTAAAGGTACCTACACGAAACCCACAACACGGGGGTTAGTACATAATTTTTACAGAATTTTCTAAGCTCATTTAGTGCTTGAAAAAACACTACGAAATTTCACGGGACCCATTGAAAAACGGTGTCGAAAAATTTTGAAATTTATATTGCCGTGAAGCTCTCGACGAGTGGAGCGCTCTGGTACTCTCGGTTTTCTAGTGGGGTTTACGGTTTGCGAGAAATCTAGCCCAAAAGTCAAAATGGGCTAAAACTTCTTGGATAAAAATTGGACAAACCGCTTGATGGATTTTGGTGTTCTTAGTGTCTATGGAAAGCTCTCGAGGTGTAGATAAGTTTAGACACAAGACTCAACCCAAACGGTGGCCGGATCGATCGAATTTTGACTGGGAAGGTGAGGCATTGCGCTGCATGTCGTGTGTCTTCGCGCGCACTTTCCCGGCGTTCCAGGCGGCAGCCGGCGAGGAGGATGGTTGCTAGAGGGGCGCCGGTGAGCTGGGGAGGCTGGGGCAGTGGCTGGCCGGCGTTGAGAGGAGAGAGGAGAGAGAAAACGGGAGAGAGAGGAAAAGAGACAGGACGCGTGGGGAAGGGAAGACGAAGAAAAGAAAAGGCCAGTCTGATTTGACCGGTCCAATCCGGTCCGGTTCGATTCGATCGGTCCGATTCGAGATACAAAATTTTAAATTTTTTACTCTGCATTGGGACTGAAAACGAGGCCCAAAAATTTCGAAAAAATTCTAGAAAACTCAGAAAAATTCGTAGAGTCCAAATATATATTTTTAGTTTTGTCACGTGGTCTTTAAATTAATTTTTAAAAATCATCAAAGTTTTATATTTTTGGAAAATCGAACCCGATTTCTAAAATCCAAAAAATTTCAAATAATTTTCTAAAATTTAAATAAAATAAAATATTAATATTTACCCATAAAATAATAAATTTAAAAATTAGGGGTGTTACATTCTTCCCCCCTTACAGAAAATTTATCCTTAAATTTCACACAAGGCAGAATAAAGTACAAAATTACATATTGAATAGATAAGGGTACTTGCTACGCATGTCCCGCTCTGACTCCCAGGTGTACTCTTCCACTGATTGACTCCTCCACAAATCCTTAACCATAGGGATCTGTTTTGATCTTAGCTGCCTCACTTGGTAGTCCACTATGGCTATAGGTTGCTCCTCAAATGTCAAGTTTTCTTTCAGCTCTACTACATCTGGCTGTAGCACATGAGAAGGATCAGATATATATTTCCTGAGCATGGAGATGTGAAATACATAATGAACATGAGAAAGGTTGGGTGGTAACTCCAACCGATAGGCAACCGTTCCAACTCTACAGTTACCTCAAAAGGTCCAATATACCGAGGTGCTAACTTGCCCTTCTTTCCAAATCTCATGACTCCCTTCATTGAAGAAACCTTCAGGAATACGTAATCGCCTACTGTAAACTCTACATCCCTCCGTCTAGGATCTGTATAACTCTTTTGCCTACTGAAAGCTGTTTTCAATTGTTCCCTGATTAAAGGAACTATCTCTGAAGTGTACTGCACTAGGTCTACATCATGCACCTTCACTTTTCCCATTTCCATCTAACACAGAGGAGACCTACATTTTCTGCCATATAGTGCCTCATAGGGTGCCATCCCTATGCTGGAATGATAACTGTTGTTGTAGGCAAACTCCACCAAGGGTAGCTGATCATCCCATTGACCTCCAAAATCCAAAACACATATGTGAAGCATGTCTTTCAGTGTTTGGATTATCCTTTCGGACTGGCCGTCTGTTTGAGGGTGGAAAGCGGTACTAAAGTTCAACTGTGTGCCAAGTGCCTCCTGCAACTTCCTCCAAAACCAAAAAGTGAATTGGGGCCCTCTGTCAGATATTATGGAAGCAGGAACTCTATGAAATCTAACTATTTCTCGAATATAGAGCCGTGAGTACTGTACAATAGAATATGCGGTCTTCACAAGCAAGAAATGAGCTGATTTAGTTAGGCGGTCTACAATTACCCATATCGAATCATATTCTCGCATGGTACGAGGCAACCCAGTCACAAAATCTATAGTAATCATTTCCCACTTCCATTATGGGATAGGGAGCTCTTGCAGCTTCCCTGACGGCCTCTGGTGTTCAAACTTCACCTTCTGACAAGTCAAGCACTTGGACACAAAGTCTGCTATGTCTTTCTTCATGCCATTCCACTAGTAGCTATCTTTCACATCATGGTACATTTTGGTGGAGCCTGGGTGGACAATTTACAGTGTATAGTGTGCCTCTCGCATGATTTCATTTCTAAGATTGTCCACATCAGGCACACATATCCTGGAGCCTTGCATAAGGGCGCCATCATTGGCAAATCCAAACTCATCACCTTCACCCTGCTGTACTCTTTCTATAATCTTCATCAATAGCTAGTCTCTATGCTGGGAAACTCTAACTCTGTCTCGCAGGTCTGGTCTCACTGAAAAATGAGCCAACAATACCCCCTCATCTGAAAGATCTAAGATCAGACCTTGATCCATCAACTCATGTATTTCCTAAGTCAACGATCTCTTCTCCGCTGATATGTGCGCCAAGCTGCCAATAGATTTTCTACTTAAAGCATCTGCTATTGTCGACACCATATTTTGGCCGATCCCCAGAATCAATAAACCTTAAAACCGATCCCCAGAATCAATAAACTTTGAAACAGATCCCCAATACCAAGTATCCCTTTGACTATTAAATCACTCACCGATCTCTCAAACCCATTGTCGAATCTCCGGACCAGTCAAGTATATTCCTGATCTTTGTTGACAAACGAAATGAACTGACACTAGATCTTTTCTTACCAGTTTTATTGCCGATCTCCCTTTCAAAAGTTTAAGAATAATCAAAGGTTCCGTTCCGGTTTAAGGATGATTCCGATCTTAAATGTTCAAGCCAAATTCCTAATTTTAATCAAGTTCCGTTTAGCGTTGGTTCTCTACCGATCTTATGCTCATTGTGTCTTTCGATCTCTCACACTTGGGTTGATAATCACTTTCAGTTATTTCAAGATACTCAAACAATCAAGTGTTTAATAATTTAGAAATTTTCCGATCACAACCATTCATCAAACAAAAGAGGCATTCCATTTCATTTCATTTCAAAAAATTTGCACAAGTTATTCAGCTGGAGGATCACCCCCAGCCTGATCTACATTTTGTCCGTCTTCTCCCTCACCCTCAGCCTCTTCCTCACTATCCTCACCCTCGCCTCCGGGAGCCAGGTCGGCCATCCAAGAGAAGTCCTCCTCTGGGTAACGCTTCTGGAGCTCGGCCAAGAGATCCTTGTGAGCATTCACATAAGCACCGGCTATTCTTGTCACCATCTCCTCATCTTTTACCTTAAGCTCCACAGTAAGGTGAGCGACCTGAGCAGCTTCGTTGGCCCGGAGCGCCTGGACTTCTCCAAGAGCATGATCCCTTTCAGCCAGAACATGAGCCTGTTCGGCCAGCTTATCCTCATAGTACTTCATACGCCCCTCAATTTGAGATATGTAATCTTGAGCGGATGAGAGTTGGGATCGGAGGGATGCCACTTCTTGACTCTTCTTCTCGACCTCCTTACCCAGGCGGTGAGCCTTTTCCCGGACTATGTGCTGGTTCACCAGGCACTCTACATTCAGACTCATGGATCGGGTCAGGATGTCGTCAAGATTGTCCGGAGACAGTCGGTCCCGATCCTCCCGAAGGCAGATGGAAGACCCCAAGACTTTGGCAAAACCTGGGTTCTCCCGAACAGTCCGATTCTTCTCCAAGGAAGCGATCAGCACTTGAGCACCACGAGGAGGGGGCCTCGCAGAAGGTTGAGAAGGACCCCCTTCTGTGCTTGGAGCAACTGGAGGAAGTGGAGGCGGCTCTTCTCGCCGAGGAGGAGATCGGATAGCTTCTGCGATCGGCGGTCCCGAAGGTCGAGGCGGGCCTCTTTGTATCTCCCCAGGTTCATGGCCGGGTGTTTCAAGCAGTTCCAAACGCTTCATCTCTTTTATCTTCCGGGAAATCTCTCTTTCTTTCTTCCGCTTCTTGGAACCCTCACCACCCGCCATACCTGCACAAAGAAGAGGTCAGTGAGATCGCTAAGGTCCTGAGATCTGAGATGTAGAAAGTACCGATGCCGAGGTCAGAGAGCGGAAGCTCGCGATCTTGTCCTGTGATCACCAGATAGTCCAATGATGCACTCGCATCCACCGCATCTAAACAGGAGAACTTTTGAGTGGCCGCCTGATTTTTCAGTTCCATCACTATTAGGCCTTCCTCCTTGTTCAGGGTAATACGCTTCGGAATCAAGGGCCCCTGGTGCCACCAGCTACGGGGGAAGTCCTCAAAGCAGTTCGGATTTTTGCTCCTCAGAATGAAGAAGCGGTTCTTCCAATTCTTAAGGGAGGAGGGCAGATCGGTAAAGAGCCCACAATGAGGCTTCGCCTGAAAGAACCAGTGCTCGTCGTCCTTTTGACGAGTTAGCCTGTGCAGTTCGGCGAACACCTTAGCCGTAGGACTGATTCCCTTAGCTCGGCACAGGCCTCGGAAGGCTACTAAGATCCGCCACGAGTTAGGGTGAACTTGGGCAATGCACACTCGGTGATATTTTAGGACCTCTTTGAAGAAGTCGTCCAGAGGGAACCGAAGACCGGCCTTTAACTGTTCCTCGTATACCATAACCATGTCATTCTCTTCAAAGAAGTGATCGGCTCGGTGATCGCCGTGACACCGGATAAGTTCGTACGAATCAGGACGAATATTGTACTCCTGGCTGAACGATTGCAGATCGGTTTCTTGCAAGATTGATGGCAGCTCGTCTATAGGAAGATTCTCCCTCCCTGAAGAAGGTACAAGCCTCGATGGTGCGGTCCGCCCCCGAGCTGGAACGGAGACCCTAGGAGGTTCTGGTCGTGCGCTTGGCCCGACCACCTCTACTTCATCAGACGACCACGAGAACTGAATGGAAGGAGGGCTCGTCGCTCTCTGACCCTCGGCGCCGCTCATTTTCAAAGGAAATAAAGAATTTAAACTAAAAGAAAGATCAAAGCCCTTACCGGAATCTGATCGGCGTCGGAAGAACTTGAGAAAACGAGAGGATTTTGGGGTTGTTCGCGAGAGACTGAAAATGGAATAAGAGAGCAACTGGCTAACCCAGCCCCTATTTATACTCGTCCGAGCATTTAATGCTCACGATGTTCCAGGCACTGCATCGGTTAGCGGGACTCGCCAGCTGTTCTGACACGTCTCACGCATATTCTCAAGATCAGTTAATTATAGAGCGGCAGATCCAGGTGTTTCGAATTACGGATCGGATAAGTGTCATTCAGGTAAAGAACCAAATCGGATAATCACATTAGAGATCGGAAAATAATCAATGCAATAATAATAAGATGATAATCGACAAAATAAAGTCTTTATTTTCAAAAGATCGGATTACATCATTTGGGCGATCTCTAGGGATCGGATTACACTAAAATTGGATTACATCATTTCTGTGATCTCTAGAGATCGGATTACATTGAAAACAAAATACATCATTTGGGCGATCTCTAGGGACAGGAATGTCACATTGTGACTGATCCAAAGGGGTGTCACCGACCAAAACCGAGGCGCTGTCAGAACACCCAATGTGGAGGAAAGCCGCTGTCGGAACACCCAATGTGATGAGAAGTCGAATAAACTTGGAAGAGCAACCGTCAAGGGTCGGCAGAACATCAACAATTCGCTCGGCCAAAATCGGTTCGCCGATTATGCCAGTTGAACGACTCGAGATCGGCACGATCGAGGTCCGCAATCCAGATCAGTTAATTGATTCAGTTCTCTCAGATAAGGTTATCGCTATTATCCGATCACCGGGATCGTAAATTTTCAGTCGAGGAACAAAGAAGTCCATCGGAAAGGGATCAACAGCCACAATCATGGAACTTCTGCCGGAGCAGCTAGAACTAGAAAGTAAGAAGGAAGAGAGGAAAATCAAATGAGGGAAGTTTTCTTCTGTCAGGGGTATATATAGGGAGAAACCAGGCATTTATTGCTAAGCAGAAAATGAAGCGGACGCTTCGGGAATCGAGGGGAAATTAATGCTTTGACCGGACCGGGCCTGAGTAAGGAAAGGATAGGAATAATAGAGATCGGAAGATGGGAGACCAGCATGAGAGATCGGAAAAGGAGTGTGTAAAGGAGATCAGAAAGAGGGAAGATCGGAAGGCAAAGAGAATAAGACAAATCCCAATAACCGTCGTCAGAGTCAGAGCCAAGGTAGTTAAAGCATCGCAGACAAAATCTCCACCACACGCTTGAGAATCGCCCACAATACTGACAGGTGCCAGAGTATGTCATGACAGTCCTGTACATCCTAATCTCCACCGTTGGTCTCACTTGCAAGGACGAGTCCGGAGCCTTTGGATCAAAGAGGAAGACGACAAGGCCGGCGCCTTTTATTCCCAGCCCTCGGATCGCCCAGGTCAACAAAGTTTTGGACCATCAGATCAGAAGAAGAAAAAGACAGGTATCCTGAGGATGATCTCGGCCGTTCATTTTGATTCGCTTTAATTCTTAAGCATCCGATCATGTCCTTTGAAATCCTGATCCTCCATCTCCCCCAAGATAGATCCTGACCCTTCAGGGGAACCACCCGGTTCCTATAAATACCTGCATGAAAACTGTTCGAGGGAGGAGGAAAAAAAAATAGAAAAAAGGCAGTGACCATAGTGGAAGAACTCTGAAACTTAATTCAGTTCGTTACTCTGCTATTTTAGTTTTCATAAGAAAACTTTGGAAACCAGTTTTCTGAAGTGTTTTCTTGCAAAGGGATTCTTGAATACTGAAATTCTTCATTTTCAGTCCGTTCATTATCCTGTGACACTCTCACTTTCTGTCTTTGTTATCTTCTATTTCCATTCATATTTTCCAAGCTCAACTCCATTCAAGCTTGGTTATTTTGACCTGTTTACATTTTAACAAAGAATCCTTCATTTCGAGGCGAACCTTAGTCCTCCAGCTATCAACCTGCAGTCTTGTTACATTCTGTGATTCCATAGTTAGTTTAGTAGATTCGACTCCCTACAGGTGAGTGCTATATCGTTATTTTATCAAATGTCCTTCTTTATTCACGTATTTCATTTATTCTTTTTCTGTTTGTAATTTTCACCAAGTTTATACTATGTTTTAAACACGGAGACGGTCATTCTTGAGTTTACTTCTTTGTTAATCAGTCTATTCTTTGATTAATCCTCATTACTTCTTAACACAGGAGTTCTGGTCCCGAATAGCGTAGTAGTAACTAAACAAAATGTAGGTAACGGCAGCTTAAAAGTCCTTTTATAATGATAAGAGGTCTAAATAATAAGACAGGGAAATGGTGAAGCAGAATCACTAGGAAAATTCAATAGGTCATTAGGCAAGACGTCATAAGACAAAATGAAACCAACCTTGGATAACTAAATAGAATAGATCGGGCATTAATAAGTATTGGTAAGGTGACCACATGGGAGGTCGGTAAATTCAGTCTAGTATCCCCCGTCTAGTCACAAGGTATCAATTAGTTAAAAGAAGCCTTATCCCTAGCACCTTTGAATGCCAGAATCCTTAGCTTTAGGCTCTTATGGCATGTAGCTGAAATTAAAATTCGGGAGATCGGAAAAGTTCCTTCCAGGCTCCTGTTAATTTAAAAGAGATCATAGGAGAGTTCTTATCCGATTCTCAATCCTAAATTTTAAATACTTCAAAAGAGATCGGAGGAGAGTTCTTGTCCGATCTTTGAGCTAAAATTTTAATAAATACTTAAAAGAGATCGGAGGAGAGTTCTTATCTGATTCTCAATCCTAAATTTTAAATACTTCAGAAGAGATCGGAGGAGGATTCTTATCTGATCTCCACTCAGAATTTTAATAAACATTTAAAAAGAGATCGGAGGAGAGTTCTTATCCGATCTTCGAGCTAAAATTTTAATAAATATTTAAAAGAGATCGGAGGAGAGTTCTTATCCGATTCTCAATCCTAAATTTTAAATACTTCAAAAGAGATCGGAGGAGGGTTCTTATCCGATCTCCACTCAGAATTTTAATAAATATTTGAAAGAGATCGAAGGAGAGTTCTTATCTGATTCTCACACCAAATTTTAACCTGTACGCAAAACAATCCCAAAACCAAAAATGATATGCGACGTCAATTCACTGAGGTTGTCTCATTTACTTATGTATCTGGGTAATCCAAATTTAGTGAAAAATCAAATATTCCTTTGGTCAAAAGGATTAACATTTCCATTCAAGCCCTCCTAACTAATGCAAAGTTAAATCTACTTACCCTTATTAAGGGACGAGGTGGGGTGCCTAACACCTTCCCCACCCGTTTACGAACCCCGAACTTAGAATCTCTGCCTTGAAGTGGTTTCATTTCAATTTATCTTCATAAACGGTTTTCTTTAATTTCCCTCAAAATTAAAGTGGCGACTCCTCACTCTTTCCCACTTCGGTGAGGGTTCGTTCAGGCGACCGCAAAACACCTTGCGACAGCTATTACATTGGCCCTCCCAAGGTGGTACTGGATGGTATAATCATAGTCCTTCAGAAGCTCCATCCATCTTCTCTGTCTCAAATTTAAATCCCTCTGTTGGAAAATGTACTTCAAACTTTTGTGGTTGGTGTATATCTTGCACACTTCACCATATAGGTAGTGTCTCTAGATCTTTAGTGCAAAGACTATAGCCGCCATTTCCAAATCATGGGTGGGGTAGTTCTGTTCATGCCTCTTTAGCTGCCTTGAAGCATAAGCCACTACTTTTTTATTCTGCATCAGAACACACCCTACGCCAACTCTAAAGGCGTTATAGTACACGGTATTTCCTTCAGCACTCGTCGGTAGTGTCAACACAGGGGCGGTGGTTAGACACTCCTTAAGCTTCTGGAAACTCTCGTCACAGTCATCTGTCCAAATGAATGGAACATTCTTTCGAGTTAACTTAGTTAGGGGAGCTGCTATTCTGGAAAAATCTTACACAAAATGCCTATAGTAGCCAGTTAGGCCCAGAAAACTTTGCACCTCAGTGACTGTTGTAGGCCTAAGCTAATCAGTTACAGCCTCAATTTTCTTGGGATCCACTTGAATGCCTTCACTAGAAACCACGTGTCCCAATAATGAGATGCTTTCTAGCCAAAATTCACATTTTGAAAATTTGACATATAGTTGGTGCTCCCTCAAAGTCTGCAACACCATCATCAAATATCATACGTGTTCTTCCTCGGTTCGAGAGTATACCAAAATGTCATCTATGAATACGATGACAAAACGGTCCAGGAATGGCCTGAACACCCTGCTCATCAAGTCCATAAAGGCTGTTGGTGCATTAGTGAGTCCAAAAGACATCACCAAGAACTCATAATGACCATTTCTTGTCCTGAATGCTGTTTTGGACACATCCTCATTCCAGATTCTCAACTGATGGTAGCCTGATCGCAGGTTTATCTTGGAAAAGAATCTAGCTCTTTGGAGCTGATCAAACAGATCATCTATCCGAGGAAGTGGATACTTGTTTTTCACAATCACTTTGTTCAACTGTCTTTAATCAATACACAACCTCAAGGACCCATCTTTCTTTCTCACAAATAGAACAGGAGCACCCCAGGGTGAAGTGCTCGGACGTATGAAACCCTTGTCCAAAAGCCCCTGTAGTTGCTCTTTCAGCTCTTTCAATTCTGCTGGTGCCATCCTGTAAGGCGGTATTGATATGGAGTTTGTACTTGGCACAACATCAATGCAGAACTCTATTTCCCTTCCTGGTGGCAACCTTGGAAGCTCCTCAGGGAAGACATCCATGAATTCTCTGACAATAGGAACATTTTCCATGTTAATACCTTCTACAGATGTATCTCTCACCAATGCCAAATACCTTTGACATCCACGCCTCAACTTATTTCTAGCACTAATTGCTAATACCAAATTATATGGAGCTACGCTCCTGTCACCATCAAAGCTAAACTCTTCCACGCCAAGTATGTGGAAATACACCTTTTTATTCCTGCAATCTAAAGTGGCATAATGAGTTGCCAACCAATCCATTCCCAAAATCACATTTAAATCCATTACTGGTAGAGGAACCAAGTCTGCTGGGAGGATCCTTCCATCCACTACTACTGGACTACCCGGAAAAATCATATCTACATCTATGTTGTCACTAAGCGGGGTAGCTACAAACAAAGGGCATTCTAAAGTTGTAGGGTTCCTACCCAATCTCATGGCAAACACTGGGGAGACAAATGAGTGCGTAGCACTCGGATCTATCAAAACACGAGCCTCATAGGAATAGACTAGAAGAATACCTGCCATAACTGCATTGGAAGCCTGAGCATCCTAGTGTGTCAGGGTGAAAACCTGAGCTTGACCCCTACCCTGCTTTGCAAAACCCTGATATTGACTTTTACCTCCTGATCTGCCTCCAAATCCATATCCTCCTTATCCTCGGCCCTATTGGCCACTGAACTGACTGCCTGCCATGTTGGAAGCACCAGGATACAACTGACGAGGAACATTTGCAACAGAACCCTGTGACCCCATCTATGGCTCGCTGAACACAGCGCATTCCCTAGCAAAATGACCTGGTTGGCCACACCTGAAGCATACTCATAAACCGATCATACAAGGTCCTGAATGTCCTCTTCCACATTGTGCACAAGGTGCAAAGGAGGATCCTGAACCAGACCCAGAACTGCTGTACCCCTAACTGTGACCACTGCTGGATCCGTACCCTGGTCTGAATCCTCGAGATTTGTGTCTAAAATCGCTCTTCTTATTCCTACTTCTTCCTCTGTAATGACCTTGGCCTCTGCTATCCGTAGTAGCCATTTAGGGAACATCTGAAGAACCCTCTGCTCTATTTTTCTTTGCCCTTGCACTGTCATCTCCTGTATAACTAATCTCAATCTGTCGAGCTCAATCAACTACCATATCAAAAGACTGATCCGACATCATGGCCAGGTTTGCATACCTCCTGTCTAGCCCCTTTAAGAACCTTTTCACCTTCATACTTTCTGTAGCCACTGTTGTAAGGGCATACCTGCTCAGTTCCAGAAATTCTATAGCATATTCATCTACAGATCTGCCATTCTGCCTTAAGGCCTCAAAGGCCCACTGCTTTTGATCTCTGAAACTTTCTGGCACAAACCTGTTGATAAACAGTTCCACAAACTGGGTCCATGACAAACCTTCCATCTGAGATAATATGTAGTCATTCATCCATTGTCTAGGCATAGGCTCCATGACATGTTGCACACACTCTATAAGTCTTCTATCAATCAACTGCAACTCCATCCCTGCCTATTTGCAGGAATCCAAAAACTGATAGGCATCATTTGACACATCATAAGTACTAGGCACCAACTTCTTGAAATTAATTATCTGTTTGTAAGGTTCCCCCCTTGGTGCGGTGGATTGCTACTGTTGGGGAGGGTTGACCATATACTGTGCCATCATATTGATGGTTCTCTGCAAACTAGCTAGAGTAGCTGCCATTGGGTCCACAGGACCCTGAGCCATAAAAGACGGATCCTGAACTGGTGGCAGCTGCTCTTCTACTTGAGCAGCTCTAGGCCTCCTACCCCGCCTCCTCAGGACAGGCGCCTCATCCTGTGCCGACACCTCGTCAAGCACATCTGGTTCTGGTGCAGTGGCAACTCTTCTGCTTCTACACATTCTCCTAAAATTCAACAGCATTAGCCCACAAAATTCAAAACTGCATGTTACACAGCTCTATAGACTCATACTTACACACAATTATATAAAGCAGAAACTAGAAGCAAAGGTGACAATGCAAGACGAATGTGGACCCTATTTTCCATATGTGACTCCTATTAGACTCTTCTCAACACTTTAGACAATTTTTCCCTATGAATCTGGAGCCTAAGCTCTGATACCACATTTGTTATGACCCAACCTATGAGCCGGACCTGCACTAGGACCTGGACCAGCCTAAAGCCCTCGAGGCCCGTAGTAAGCCTTACTATTTCTCAATCCAACTCTAAGGTCCATTTGGACCTAATTTCAAGAATTCAATCGGACAGAGTTCGGCCATAAAATGGACCTTTTAACGGGGAGTTTTTGACTCACCCGACCAGTAAACACAATATATAATCATCTGGGGAGCTCAGCTCACCCTCAACATAATCAAATGTCATAAAAATAAATGGAGCTCGGCTCCCTCATAAAATCCAACCATACATGCTTTTAATAAGTTTTCAGGTCCAACATGACAATTATATTACAGACCCAATCAAATAAATATTTCTAACACATGCGAAAATTCTAGGAGTTAACAAAATTATACAAATATTACAGACATTAATAGACAACCTGCGAAGAAGAAAAGCAGGTTAACCACAACAATAATCCTCCTGTAACTTGGAAAAATAATGAACAGGAGTGAGCATTCGACTCAGAGAGTAAAATATCAATTTTAACCATAATCTCTATAGTTATCTAAAGCTAATGCACCCTGTAGAGTGAAATGCAACATCGTCAATATTTTCACATCATAACAGCAAAAAGGCAATTTGGAGCACTCACACACCCAACACTGTCAAACAATACATTTATGGGAGCTGATCCCCTATACAGCCTCTTAATCCAACCTCTGCCAGCGAAGATCTCAAGCCGAACTTTCTCTTAATAAACTAAATACGGGGTGCCAGCGAAGAACTCAAGTCGTGTTTACCCCGAAAGACAGGGTCCCAGCGAAGATCTCAACCCGTGTCTACCCATCTTGTCTATATCCAACACTATACCACACGCACGCCAACGCACGCACACTGCTCCAAATTACCACAAACAACATCCATGGCACTTTAACAGTTATGAATGCAACATAAAACGTGCCTAGAGTTTAACTACATAGATATATACATATAAGTGATGCATGGGCATGCTTGAACATATAATAATATCGAAATTATAATTAAAATTAATATTTTACTTACAGATTCAATTGAAGTCACTGTGGCTGCTGGGCAGAGGAGAAAGGCTATCCCGGCTCACCTAACAATTTTTATTACAATTATTTAGTACATTTGACTCAATACAAGCTAAGAAAAAGATCAAAGATGTCCTAATTCATGCCGAAAATCCGGTAGAGTCTCCCCTATACCTAGGACCTACCCAACCTGTAAAAGGGCTTAAAACGCACTTCTATATCTACAAACCATACACCCACAACTCAATCACTTCACATAGCCCCTCCTGGGCCCATCCAAACAGTCATCAATCACAATATGTAAAATTATAGTTTAGTCCTCATAATTTAACCCTTTTGCAAAATCTACCCAAATGAGTTCTAAAAATTCTAAAACTTTGTCCCGCGGTCCTTAACATCATTACTAAGCTAATGCAAAAGGAATTATAATTTTCTGAGCTACCATGAATATTTTATGAATTTTTAATCCAATTCAAGCACTAGAAAGTTATAAAAAAGTAAGGTTCGAGTTTACCTATGCCGATTCCTACCTCCGAAACACACTCGGGACGTCTGACAATGGTAGGGTAGCCAAAATCTCGACCTAATTTCAAGACTTTTTTGGTATCTTGTCTGTCTGGCCGGAAATTCACAGACCCGGGCAACCGTTGAATTTCCTCGAATTGAAGGTACCTACACGAAGCCCACAACACAGGGGTTAGTACAAAATTTTTATGAAATTTTCTAAGCTCATTTAGTGCTCGAAAAATACTACGAAGTTTCGTGAGACCCACCAAAAAACGATGTCAGAAAATTTTGAAATTTATATTGCCGTGAAGCTCTCGACGAGTGGAGCGCTCTGGTACTCTCGGTTTTCTCATGGGATTTACGGTTTGCGAGAAATCTAGCCCAAAAGTCGAAATTGGCTAAAACTTCCCAGACAAAAATTGGACAAATCGCTCGATGGATTTTGGTGTTCTTGGTGTCTATAGAAAGCTCTCGAGGTGTAAATGAGTTTAGACACAAGACCCGGCCTAAACGGTGGCCAGATCGGTCGGATTTTGGCCGGGAAGGTGAGGCATCAAGCTGCGCTGCGCGTCGCGTGTCTTCACGCGCACTTTCCCAGCGTTCGGTGCGGTGGCGGGGATGGTTCTTTGGAGGGGCGCCGTGAGCCGAGGAGGTGGCGTGGGAGGAGGAGGAGAGAAAGCGGAGAGAGAGGAAGAGAGATGGGACGCGCGGGGAAGGGAAGAAGAAGAAAAAAAAAGGCCGATTCGATTCGACCAGTCTGATCCGATCCTGTTCGATCCGACCGGTCCGATTCAAGATACAAAATTTTGAATTTTTTACTTTGCCTTAGGACCGAAAACGAAGCCCAAAAATTCCAAAAAAATTCTAGAAAACTCAAAAAAATTCGTAGAGTCCAAATATATTTTTAGTTTTTCCACGTGGTCTTTAAATTAATTTTTAAAAATCATCAAAATTTTATATTTTCGAAAAATCAAACCCAATTTCTAAAATCCAAAAAATTTCAAATAATTTCCTAAAATTTAAATAAAATAAAATATTAATATTTACCTACAAAATAATAAATTTAAAAATTAGAGGTGTTACACATCGGGTCAACAATAAGTTTAATTCAAACCAAATGCTTAGTTCTACAAAGAATAACTTCTCTCTTCATATCAATTTTAAAGTACGCCCATTATTAGAGCTATTACCAATATATATATATATATATATATATATATATATATATATATATATATATATATATATATATATATATATATATATAAATTAAAAATATTAAAATTTCTCTAAAATTATATTTTATATATTTTAATTACAAAACTTAAAAAAAAGTTAAATACTTTTGAACTATTTTTTAATATTATCTAAAATATTAATTTGCCAATAAACACTTTTATAAGCTTCCAATTTCATCCTAAAAAAGACACTAATATATATAACAAGATTTGCATAATCAAGAGCCACGTCCACACTCGCTTCCTTTGATCTAAAAGGTGCTTTTATTTATTTTCTTTCGGATAAAAGAATAAAAAGTAAGGCCACAAAACACAAGTCACTGCCTTTCTAAGTTTTTATTTATTTGATTAATTCCCACTAAAATTCAACTCATCAATTTATATTTCTCCCTTTATTAAAGTTCTATTTTTCTTTGTCTCACCATAAAAATATTAATTTGATTTTTATAAATTTATGTTAAGGTGTTATGGTTTTTGTTATACAGTGATTTATAAATTTATGTTAAGGTGTTATGGTTTTTGTTATACAGTGATTTCCATTAAATTTATAGTAAATCTCTTACAATATATTTTAGGCGAAACTACCCGTTTAATGTGATCAGACACAACTTACCTTGCCGGAGCTCTGTCTCTACTCTGTTTATCACTTCCCAACGCTAAACCATTTCAGATTAAAAAGAACAACGCTTTTTTGTCCATTTGTGCGCAAATGGTCATAAATATATCTTTCCTCCAACCTTGGGGAGCTTCTATATATTATTATTAATTCTTTTGTTAATTAGCCTCGTCATTTTCACCACCACCCCATATAATTCTTCCCCTACTGGCTTAATTTCTTATACCATGTGCCTCCTCGAATCTTTATAAACTGGTCCTTTTCCTTCACACCAACCAAAGCATTTTCTTTTAGTTCCCTTCACTAGCTAGCTCTTCTTCTTCTTCTTCTTCTTTCCCGAGTCATAACCATGTCTAAACTTATGGTTTTAAGCCTTGTACTCTCTGCTTTTTCGGGCTTCAACATCATTAATCTTTCAGCAGCAGAGTTCCAGCGATTTCAACATGCAGCCAAAGGTGATGGGTCTCTTAGCCTCTTGGTTGTTGGAGACTGGGGAAGAAGAGGAGCTTATAACCAATCTCACGTTGCTCTTCAGGTGATAATAAAACTACTCCAATAACATTTAAACATATATATTTCTTTAATTCCTTTCCTTACATTTACATGCATGAATATAATATGAATTCACAATGAAATGAATTGAGTTTCAACATCCTTATCATGTGTGTTAGAAATATTAATTTTTTTTTTATATATTTAGTTTGGATTCTTGTAAATTAAAGCTGCTGATCTTGAACTAGTATCTAGGGGAAGGAAGGAAACTTCGCTGCTAGTGCTATGAGGCCAAGGCCAAAAATTTCACAGTAGAATAAGTTTGGAACCAATAATGTACATCCTTCCAATGAATGGATGCCACATCATCATGTTCATTTTATATATTTTGTTGTATTGTGAAGTATAATTCCATTTGGATTCCAATATACCATTCCTTTTAATTTGGATGCCTTTCATGGAAGAGTATGAAATAGGCATTTAGGAAAGCATCACCTTCCGTGACTAAAAACAACTCTCAATGTTAAGGTTTCCTTTATGGATAAAAATAGAATCTTTTTAAATACCTTTCGAAACTTTTTTCTCTTGTTTTCTTTTGATTAATAGAGGCTTAATTGATGGGTTAAACAATGGAAGATTCATTTTCTCTCAAATTATCTTTATGAAGGCTGAAATTCGATGCCCAAGAAAATATAATAACCAATCAGTTTTTTTTTTTTAATAATTTTGTTTAATTATTGACCGACAAGATTGGCGATTAATGATGTTAACAGATGGGAATAATCGGAGAGAAATTGGACATCGATCTTATAATCTCCACAGGAGATAATTTTTATGATAATGGATTGAAGGGTGTGGATGATCCAGCATTTTATGAATCTTTCACCAAAATATACACAGCACCCAGCTTGCAGAAGCAATGGTATAGTGGTATATATATATATTCCATCTCTTCCTCCTATTTAATTATTTATGGATAATTAAAAGTGGATTCATCATTCATGCTTTAACTAATTAATTTATAGTTGAATTTATTAAAATATTGTACTGCATGCAGTTTTAGGTAACCATGACTATAGGGGTGATGTTGAGTCGCAGCTGAGTCCTATCCTTAGAGAAATGGATAGCAAATGGCTTTGCTTGAGATCTTTTATCGTTAACACTGGTAATTAATTAACAAATTTTCTCTTCTCTAATTTAGAAATTAAAACTCATAATTTTAAGGATTTTTTTTTTTTTTGTTGCAGAAATAGCTGATTTTTTCTTCGTGGACACCACTCCTTTCGTGGATAAATACTTCAAAGAAAAAGACCATAACTATGATTGGAGTGGCATAATACCTCGACAAAATTACCTTTTAAATGTCCTAAAGGTAAACTCAATTATCAATTAATTAAACATGTTTAATAAATAAATAAAATCTTATGGTTAATTATATAATAATCTTAATTATTATTCATTGGTGAATAGGATTTGGATAAGTCCTTGAAAGAATCCACATCAAAATGGAAGATTGTGGTAGGCCACCATACAATCAAAAGTGCTGGACACCATGGAAACACGCAAGAGCTTAACTCACAACTACTCCCAATCATGCTGGTAGGTTTCTTTTAATCAAATCCTTTTTTTTTTTAAAATAAAAAACCCAAATAATCATAATTATTACCCTTTAATTATCTTTGATATTCAGGAAAATAATGTTGATCTTTACATAAATGGGCACGACCATTGCTTGGAGCACATAAGCAGCAGTGAAAGGTAAAAATTCAGCAGTAGCTATATAAATTCATCAGAACATAAAAAGAAATTATAAAAAAAAATTGAAGGATTTAGTAATTTATCTTTGCATGCTGCAGTCCACTTCAATTTTTAACGAGTGGTGGAGGCTCAAAGGCTTGGAGAGGAGATGTTGATTGGTGGAATCCAAAGGAGATGAAGTTTTATTATGATGGTCAGGGTTTCATGTCAGTTCAGATCACTCAAACTCAAGTGGATATTGTGTTCTATGATGTTTCTGGCCACATTTTGCACAAATGGAGCAGGAATAAACAGCTTTACTCTATTGTTTAGACGTGTTATTTTGCTTCAAGCAACAACAAGAAGAAGAAGTTGGGATTCTGGATATATATGTATTGAGGAAGGGATTGTCATCTTGTAATCTTCTTCTTATTGTTATCTTGTAGTCTTCTTCTTCTTCCCCCCTTTTTTTTAAAGAATAGTTATCTTGGTATTTAATGAAAATGGGTCTGAATTAGCATTCGTGGATCTTTTTTAACCATTAATTCTTCTGGACTCTTTCGCCTAAGAACTTACGATAGCTGCGGGTCTGACCATAAATGATGACTAATTAGCAAATTATAAAAATTAAATTTATATATTTATAAGATTAATTTAAATTATTAGACTAATAGCTAGTATTTATCTTATAATTTTATATATTATAAAATTTTTAGTGTAATTAAATTTATATTGAACATTATTTTTTTATTTAGATATAATTAAGAGTTGATTCAGAATTAAAATCAGATCAATTTAATTTAAAATTAAAATTAAAACAATTAATTAAAATTAAATTATTAAAATTTGAACCAAGACAAAATTAACTGACTTAATTTTAGGTCAGAATCAATTTATTTTTTATTTTTTTTTTAAATCAATCATTGAATTTGATGAAATCGAAATCAAGCTAAAACTTAATCACAATCAAAATCTGCTGTGCCTGGCCATGCAATTTCAATTTTAATTCTCATAAATTTTGAATTGAAATCACGATTTCAGATCGATTTGAATCCTATTCAGCCTGTTAGATAATAGAAAGGTAGCATGAAAAACCTTGGTAATTAGATAATAAAAAATAAAATAAAAATAAAATTATAATCTTTGACATTGCTCATGAACTGATTTCTATTAAGTCAATATATTATTATTAGGTATTTAATTAATTGTTTAACTGATAACCAACATTTATATATTGGTAGCTGGCTTAGGCCTTTCTTGTACAAATATTTCAAGCAACATTTTTTTCGTCTCCTCACAAGTTATTCTTCCACAACCTCTACCACAAAGCTATTAAAGGGTATTAATTGTAATTACACCTCCAACCTTACAAGCTTGATCACCCAAAATAACTCTGGCTTTCCCATATATTATTAATTTCTTGAAGGAAAATATTCCAATCCAATCTCTCATGGCGTTTCCACCTACTAAAATCAAGATTCTTCCTCCTCTCTTTGCGACCATAATCATCTGTTTCTGCTTTGTTTCGTCATTGGCAGAGATTCCACATTTCCAGCAGCCATTAAAATCTGATGGTTCTCTGAGCTTCTTAGTGGTTGGAGACTGGGGAAGAAGAGGACTTTACAACCAATCCCAAGTTGCTCAACAGGTCCTCTCTAGTTTTCCTTTTTCTTTATACATGTATATATATACTCTCTCTTTTTTCTGCTGTGCCATGAATTTTCATTCTTGCACAATTTTTCTTCTTTAAGATCTTTTTTTTTTCCAAGTTGTCCAAGAAAACCTAGAAAAGTTCATGCATAATTAACAACAATTTCAATCACATTTGTAATTAATGGATGGATAAAAAATAAATAAATAAATAATAAAGCATGCTATTGTCTGCCAATTAATTTATTAATTGTAAGTAAAAAATGTAAAATACTCAAAATACATGAGAATCATTCGTTAGTTTGGTGTAAAAACATCTAATTTACTCAAATCTTTTCCAAAATATGTTTAGACATTAACATCCAATTAATAGGCTAATATAGGTAATTAAGAAAGATTATAATTAAAGTTGCTTTCATAATGATGTAAATTTCCATACGATTGATGTTTGATTGTTTAACGAAAGCTTTTTCTTCTAAATCACTATTAAAACTGTCCCCATCTTTGAATTGATAAATAATAGTGATGTTGGTGCAATGGCATAATGCCATGCATATTCCAAAAAGATCCTCTTAAATAATTTGTACTATAAAGAGTTGAATATGTACATGTCCTTAATAATTTCTACAACCACCCTGTGGAAATCACATGATGAACTTGTCCAATTAGAATTGGAAATTGGTTCCTCTTTCCATGAAAAACAATGCCAGTTAAAAGAGTTGTTAACCATTTTCTTTTCTTCTTGATTAATTCTTTGAAGTTTGTTCTCTTTTGACCCTAAGAAGAGGACAAGAGGTTATGCTTTTCTCTACGCTACCTGCCTACAATCAAACTAATTGTTTTGTAATAACACGTCTCCTTTTTTTTTATTAAAATTTAAATTAAAAATTTTATAATATTGAAAACGAATTCAATATTATTGAATTAAAATTAAATTCAAGTTGTTTAACTTCACTTGATTCACTGAAATCATATTACTTACTTGTCAGAGTTTTAAATACTCACTCTCTTAGATCATTTGAGTTTGTATTTGCTAATTAAAATGATTTTCCTCAGATGGGATTAATTGGAGAGGAACTGAAAATAGATTTTGTGATCTCTACGGGTGATAATTTTTATGAAGATGGTTTGACAGGAGTGGATGATCCAGCATTTTTTGAGTCGTTTACTAATATCTACACTGCCCCAAGCTTGCAAAAGCAGTGGTACTGCGGTATGTTGCCATCAAATTTAATATATGATTTTGCCCTAATTTTAATTTTAATCTAATTTGAATCTTGATAAATTTATGCTAATTTTTTAAAAATTTATATAAAAAAAAATTATTCAATTTTTTAATTTAATTTGAGGAGAGTGTGTGTGTGTCCAATCTAACATAAATATTAATGATGAAACTACATGCCAGATCAGTTAAACTAAAAAATAATGATCATACTAATCATCTTTATAAAGAATAAAGTATAATAGAACAAATCAATCAACCTAAATTATGAACACGAATTATTAAACCATAAATTAGATATTCCCATCTCTTCTCCTTCTCGTTTCCTGCTCTTTTCTTTCTTCATGCTATACCGTAGAATTTTTAACTGCGAGCTTACTTCAGTCGATGTTGGGGATGGCATACTGATGTTGGAGAAATCAAATGGCTTGTGATGAATTGTCAAGTGCCACTTTCCTTTGTCTCTCTTTAGTAAAATTCTTGTATGCACTCGGTGTATACCTAATCAATAGAAACTTAACTTTAATTGGCTCAGTGGAATCTTCCCTCCTGAGCTATACATTAGGCTCAGTTAAAAGAAAGGAGACAAGAATGGGAATTTCTAATTATAATTTGTTTATCAAATTGTTCAATGCTTTTTTTAGTGTCTTGCACTGACAAATATTAGAAAAAAATGTAATTAATGGATGCATTGATTAAATTCACTTGGTTATTATTTTCTTTTATTTTGCGGCAGTTCTGGGAAACCATGATTACAGGGGTGATGCTGAAGCACAGTTGAATCCCATTCTTACAAAAAAGGATAGTAGATGGCTTTGCCTGAGGTCATTTATAGTCAATGCAGGTGTATATTTCAAAACTTGTTTTATCCTAAAAATCTAAATCCTGGAGGAACAAATTATTTCAGATTCATCTAGGTCATAATTGATATTGATAATTTTATTTGTGTCTTATATCTGTAGAAATTGTTGAGTTTTTCTTCGTGGACACAACTCCATTTGTGAATGAGTACTTCATAAACCCAGGGGATCATACCTATGACTGGAAAGGTGTATCTCCTAGGGAGAATTACCTAGCAAATCTGTTGAAGGTAATGCTTCTAAATTCATACTTGACCTGTTTGATATTCTTCTATCCAAATGAAAAAGTTGAAAATGAATTCTGTGTTTATTTATTCCAAACAAATTGTAAAAGCTCTTCTGAAAAATTTTAAGGGTTGATTTTCAAATTAGTAGCCAAGATATTCAAATGACAAATTTGAAGAACAACTAATTCAATATGAAACTAGGAAAGGAATGATGCTTTGATTTCAACTTTGCAATAGGATGTGGATTCAGCGCTGGGAAGTACTACTGCAAAATGGAAAATTGTTGTTGGTCACCATACAATCTTAAGTGCAGGACACCATGGAATCACAGACGAGCTTCTAAAGCAGCTTGTTCCAATTCTACAGGTAAATTGAACTTATCGTTAATGAGCCAGTAATTACCAAAAGAATTAATCATCTTCTACAACACAGGAAAATTGCAATTGATTTTTTTTTCTCAATTACTTTCCAGAAACATAATGTTGATGCTTACATAAATGGGCATGATCACTGCATGGAACACATCAGCAGCAGCCACAGGTACAATAAAAAAAATTTTATTTAAAAAGTTTAATCTATGTAAAACACTAAATTAATTCTTTCTCAATGCAGCAAAATTCAATTCCTAACAAGCGGAGGTGGCTCAAAAGCTTGGAGAGGAGATATAAGGAAGTGGAATCCAGAGGAATTGAAGTTATATTATGATGGCCAAGGTTTTATGTCAGTGCAAATCACTGACACCAACGCCATTTTTGTATTCTATGATATTTTTGGCAATGTTTTGCATCAATGGAGCATATCTAAAGAGAGTCAGTCATCTGCATAGAGATACCATAATTAAGTACTGCTAGTGCTAGGAGTATGTAATCACTATTTGTGAGTAAAAAAGCAAGAAAGATTTGAAAAATTAAAAAGATAAATTTGTAATGAGGTACAAAATATAACTGAATCTATGTTTTAGCCATGGAGGCTTCCACACTGGTCTGGTGTACAAACAAATATTGCTATTAGTAGTTTGAATTATTTTTATTTAATTAAATATCTTCTATGAATTTACCTTTTCTTTCTGCTGAATCATTACATCACTTTCCAGAAAATGAACTGTTCTTTGATTTCCATGCAATCCTCTTCGGAGCAGAAGAAATCTAATCATGGGATTGCTCTGAGTTTCAACCAAAATACAGACAATTTTACCCATTTAAGGTTTCCATAAAATATACATAAATAATGTGATTGCGGTGCTATTCAGATTAGCATCAGTATCAGAAAACCCAACCTAGATCAGATTTAGATTCACGAAGAAAAATAAAATGAAAAAGTGTTAGTAGAAGAAAATTACCAAAGACAAATCAGCAAATGCTACAGTTCAAGTGGCTAATCCTTTGTCAAAAGCCTTTAAATGGACTACTGTGTATAATTTGCTCTGTTCTCCAGTATGGTAAGCTCAGTAGTAACTCTTTGTGCAATTTATCTTTATAATTATCCTCCTATGCAGTAATTGCAGCAGAAAAATTTGCCCAATCAAGGGAATGTTGACATTTCTGGTTGCAACTAACACAGCTGAAGACTGTCCCCACCAGCTGATGATCCTTGGGAGCAAAAGATTTTCAAGGCAATAATTTTCCCCTGTTGTGATTGTGATAATTGTATAACCTGACTAGTTTGAAGATGAAAATCAATCAATTCCATGATTGTCCAACAACGGAACTGTATCACCTTTTTTGAATTGCAAACAATTTCAGAATATCAGTGGAATAAAATGGAAGTCTCATTTTAAAGAAATTGTGAATTGTGAACATTTGGCTAGTCTAGGGCCCAATATACTTGTACTCCCATAAATATAGATGGAAAAAAAAAATGCAGATCAGATTTAGTAGAATATGCACATTATCCAAACTAATGCAGTAAACATTTCAGAAAAGGTTTTCAAAAAGAAACATTTTGCACAGAAGACGTAATATCAAGAAATGCGTACTAGAGTCCTTGAACTGTGTCACTATGAAAGAACTTGGATTGACAAACCTTTGGACTGGCTATACAGAGAATTGTCCCTTAACAACATCATCATCTAAATCTTTATTTAATTCACTGATTCTATATTTTTCCCTCAAGGTAGCGGTCATTAAATCAAATTCTTGATATAGGGGGAGAAAGTTTATTACAACAAGAACAAATGTGGCAATATGATTTAAGCGATACTCATATAATCATAATTATGGTGTTTTAAGTCAAGAAATGACTGCATTAACATAAAATCTTCTGAATGTTCACATAGAATTATAAAACTGATGCATTTACTAAATTACCTGAAGTGCAAAATATGGACAAATTCATGTTCACACTGACACAACTCAATTCCTGGCTCCATAAGTACTGTGAAATCTGAAAAAGAGATCCTTCCTTGAGAAGAATAAACGTCTTGCACAGCAAATATCAAATCCTGACTGGTGATTAGACACTGGCTCTGGTGAAAACCAATACATATTACAGGATGTCAGCAAAGGGAGCTTCAAACCAGGCACATTGTTTGAACTATATAAAATGTTTTCTGACAGAAGGGAAATGAGTTTAGCATCCTCCTCATGGCCACTATAACGGCTAAACCATAGCGTATGGGTAAGTCTTTTTACTTCAGTTATGTGTGAAAGCATATAGCAAATTAGTATCAAACACAACGATACTGAAAATAGACAGGTGGTTAGGATTACCCAAATTCACTTTAAAGTAATACTAATCATCAAAAGTAAGGAAAAAATTTCATAACACTAATCATCAGAAGTAAGGAAAAAATTGCAAGTCTTTTCCCTGTCTTCCCTATAGAAAGTGGAAGATGGGTGCCATAAAACCACTTTACCTGTGCATGTTCATAAATATTCATCCCAGTGTCATTAGATGGCTAAGGTTTTATGCAACTATCTTATTTGATTCTTATCAATTATCATGTTAATTAACAATTATCGATTTCTATCATCAACTAGTTTCACCACCATACATTGCAGAGAACATAATGGGGGAGAAGAAAAGAAATAATGAATAAACCACAAAATCCACAGTAGCGAAAGCAGAAATTCCAATGAACTGAGCATAAGCCAAGAAAAATAATTATCATCAATTAATCATAAAAAAAAAATGATCCAGAAAAAAATTCAAAGTACTGTAACGGTTCAGGAGATATAAGCTCCGGAATACTAAATTTACCCCGTCAACTGAATTAACATTGCTGCTGTCAGCTGTATATATTGCAATATCCTGAAAAAAAATACAGATAAAGTTTTGAATGAAAGTAAATTAAAGCGAATCACACCACTAGACAAAGAATCCATCAGTAGCATCATTTTAGTAATTCATTCTAAGTACCAAGTGAAATCAGTTTAAGTTTCAGCTGAATATATTGCAATATCCTGAAAAAAATACAGATAAAGTTTTGAATAAGTATATTAAAGAGAATCACATCACTAGACAAGAATCCATCAGTAGAATCAGTTTAGTAATTCATTCCAAGTGAAATCAGTTTAAGTTTCATTCTCAGTTCCTTCATATCAGAACATTAACGATTATTACATTCAAAACCAATTTAGCTGTTGCACTTACTCCAGCCCTGGGAAAAGGAGTAGTTGGCTCTCCATCCTGGAAGTGAAAGAGTCCGCCTTTAAAATCCTTTGCATAACTATTCAAATAACAGACTGCCTTTTTACCAAGAGAAGCATGACAAACCATCAGCAGAATTAAATTACATGATGCAAAGTAGACAACAATGCAAGAAGATAATAAACGCATCAATGGAAACGGGAAAACAAAAGAATTTACAGATGGGACAATAGATATAAAATCATAAAAGCAAACAAGTAAAAGTGAGTACATGACCACTTACCGTGAAGTCCCGTTGTTTGAGATAAGGCCTGTTATCATCACTATGTCATCCAATGCTTGCTTCTCTGCTCCAGCTGATTCAGAAGGCATTGTATGATCAGGATCAAATAAGCAATGAAGAAATGTTTATGATCAAACAAGACTACAACAAAATTATCTTGAGGAATTCTAAACCATAAACCCAATTTCAGAATTACAATGGAAATTATCCAAGTAAGAATTTGCGCAAATATTCAAATCCAAATTAGTGACGCATGATTAAACTGCAGCAAGATCAGTAGCGTAACACTAGAGAGAAAAAGAAACACAATCAAACCAGTAAATTCCACAAAAAGCTCATACTCAAAGTGCTGCTACTCTTGTGAATGAACTCCAATTCGTTGCATTCATGGAGGGAAAGGAAATCATGGAGAATGAGACGTGGGTGCTTATATTTCTCAATCCACTAGTGTTATAACATTTCTCAAAATCAAATTAATTTGTTATTTTCTGTCGTTTCTGAAAAACTCAAATGTTTCTTTTCTTTTTGCTCTTCCATCATCAACGTGTAGACCGAAGCTTCATCTTCATTCATTAATCTTTAACAAAATACAAGATCATGTCCTTTTGCAAAAATATCCTGTTATGTTTGTTTTGTTAATTCTAATTTAATATTTTATATATTTAGTTTAAAAATATAAATATATATAACCAATAATTATTAAGTGGAGGTGAGTAATAAGATTTATTGCGCTACGAAGAGAATTGAGATATTATTAAGAGATATGATAAAAAATAAATTAGTGAATTAGTGTGTGCCAAAAAATAACATAAAGGATACTCTAATATTAAAAAAAATAGAAATATATATATTTTTAATTCTGTGAATATAATTTTATAAATTTACAAATAATAAAATTAAATTCTATTTTAAAAATAAAATTATATAAAATTAATAATATTTAAAATAAATATGTTAAAATTAATATATAATTAATATAAACTTATTTTTTATAAAAATTATTACAGTAAAAATATTTTAAAAATAAAAATAATTTAGTTCTGAATTATATAATAAGAATAAATTTTATCTAATATAATGTTTAGGGATGTTTCAAAAAGAAAGAATTAATGACCTTCAATTATAAAATTATATTAAATATAAATTATATATAATTTAATTAAATTTTATATTTTAAATTGTATTGTATTAAATATAATAATTTATTTTATAATTAAAATTTACTTAAAATAAATTATATATTTCTTGATTTCAACAGGGGTAAGTGATGTCTCTTACTATTAGTTGGGGGAAGGACAAAAGAAAACCAAGGAAAATCCTTGGTTTACCAAGGTAATATTTTATTCAATGGATGATGGAATGTGAGGAGCTGAGATAATCTTTTTTAAAATAAAATAAAGTAATGTAATAAAATGTAAGGTATATTTAATATTATTTTATTAAAGAGAGATATAATAAATAATTATTTAATTATTTTGTATTATTTAAATGAAAGGTATGAAAAGGTAAAATAAAATATGAAAATTCCCTAAATACCTTTATCATATAAATAGATATGTTTTAATGTTTGAAGCTATGTCGAGGATAATAAAGGTAATAAAAATTTTGGAGGTTTTGAGGGTTTTGAAAATCACTAAAACTCTTAAAAAGCTTACCTTAATAGAGCAAAAACTTTGCTTCTAAATAAGTTATCAATATACAAATTACTTAAAAATTCATATTTTACATTTAAAAACTTCCTTCCTAACATGATATCAGATTTTTTATATTTTTTAAAATTTTGATTATTTTAAATTTTTAATGCTAATGAAAAGTTGATTGGATTTACAATAATATAAAAAGTAAATTACTATTTCCTACTTGAGTTTTATCGTTATAGTATTTTCGTCTCTTTATTTTAAAAAGTAAATTAAAATATTTTTGAAGTTTAATTTCATCACATTTTCATCAATTTTTAACTACATTCAAACAAATTTTGTTAGTCAAACAAATCAAATGAGAGATAAAATAAATTATTATTTTATCTATAAACTTTATTATTATTACCATGTTATCACCCTATTCTAAAAAATATATTAAAATCTTATTCAGCAATAATTTTTAAGATAATATTAAAACATTATTTCTCTTATTTATATTATTTGGCAACACAGTATTTCATAAAAGATAACCCTTTTTAATTTTTGAAAGTTAAGAGAGTATTTTAACTAGAATGAACAAAACGATATCACTATTTTTACATTCAACAGTTAATCAAATAATTATTTTTATCAAAATTTTTACTTTAAATCACTATATAAACAGATAAATACTAACAACTAATATCTAACATAAATATTAACAACCGATATCTAATAACTAACAATTATTAAAATAGTTAATAGCTACTAAAATAGTTAAAATTGTCCAACAATGTCTAAAAATGAGTGGCAGGACTAAAGTGTTTGACAAAACCAAATCTTACAAACTCTTAAACTTATTTTTGAACATAAAGGAATGAAAGTAATAATAAGACTAAAAAGTAACTTCTTCTAATTTGAATCCTAAATTTACTGTTAAAAGTTTTCAACTTGTAGCCCATAGCCTAAAAGGCTGAAACTGAAAAGCCAAGTATAAAGTCGGATTCATCATTTGGCCACTTGTACAACAAAAATTCCAAGAAAACAAGGAGATTTTAACATGTATAACAAAAATTCTGAACAAAAGTTGAATTAAGGATGAGGTTTCCACCTAGTGTGAGTTGATATAATAAGACAACAAAAAGAAAAAGGAAAAGAGAACAGAAAGGATTGCAAAGAGAATTGAGAAGTTCCTCTTCCTACCCTTTGTCCCCCTTCCTAGTATCAAGTGTCCAAGTCTCCAATGTTGCCGCTCTTTACATTTGCTTCAAACTCATTGCAATTGCAGCCTATCCTTTTCGACAAAATACTCTCTCTCTCTCTCTCTCTCTCTCTCTCTCTCTCTCTCTAAACTGTTCCAGTTGACTTGTTTGCCACTGTATGATCAACATTTTGCTGTTGTTCTTCCTGTGTCACAGCCCTTCCATCTGTATTTCCATTACAATCTTGTCTTTGAGTCTTTCCATCTGATTTCTCTTTTGGAGAAGCACATGTAACAATATTAGCTTTCCCTATTCCGTTTTCCTTATCTGGCAGTGATGATGTCTCCACAGGAAAGTTTATTTCAGTTGTAGCTGTTGATATCTGTGGAGATGATGCATTACCAGAACCTGGTGGAGGAAGGAAAACACCAGTGCCAGGGACAAGGACAGGAAAACGATTTGGAGGATGCCTTGGAGGAGCTGCAGGCCATCCAGTAGAAACAGGGGGAATAGGAACTGGTGAAGGGAAAGGCATTGAAGCTGCAACAGGAGCAGTGACAAAGAGTGGTTGAACACCATTTGGAGGGGGAATTTGTGGCCGAATAGGCGGAGCAGACAATACACCAGTCGATGGAATAGCTGGATAATGCTTGGGCACCGGATGGCGAATGTGATTTGGTGATCTACTTGGTGGGGGACCCCAGTGGGGAGATGGGGCTGCAGCAGAGGAAGATAGCCATTGGCCATCACTTTGTGCAAATTTTTTGGGTTGAGATTTGGTGAAGGTAACAAGTATGCGTTGTTTTCGGATTGCAGGAATTGCATGTTTAGCAAAATCTGTGGATTTGCCTTGCATCACAAGGAGGGATCTGTTGTCATAACCAAAGAATGCTATATCAGCGACTAAGAACTAATAAGGCTATCAGGGACTAAGAACTATGTGCTCAATCTCTAAATATACTCAAGAAGAATAAATGTGGAAGAGAAATATATACAGTTCCAATTCACCTTCCCATGATATACATCATCCAAGTGTAGGTAAATTTTAAACCATGAATAAATAATGCAATTTTAGAAAGCTAACAACAGCAATAAGGAACTAGATGAACCATTTCTACTGACAAGTAATGCTAAGAATGATTACCCAGGTGCAAGAGGCAGCTTGAGAGAGCCTTTGTAATCCCCAGGATGGTCTGCTGAGATTACTCTTCCAAAAGTCAGGTCACATTCTGTCAAGAAAAGCATAGAAATAGGCTTGCCAAACCATGGAGGCCACAAGTGAGGCTGTGAGTGATCACCCTATGGAAAGTTTCCACCAAAAGATTAGCCTAGCTTGCATAATTAATGTTTATTCTGAATCACTACAAAGAATAATATAGTAAGCAACCTCATTATATATGTCAATTATGCAAGCGTCGGGCTTCATGGTAATTATCTGCTTGCTTACAAAACCATCAATGACATCTTGCAGCATGGTTGGGATGGATTCTACTCTGCGGTCTGAAAAATTTTTTCAAGCATTCCAAATTTTGATATAAGAGGAAAGCATCAACAACAAATGTTTATTCAATATCATTGGGAGAAACAAAATTTTGCTCATCTTATATTTACACAAGAATATAAAATGAGTTTTATGTAAGATGTAACATGCCTTTAGAACTCCCTGCAGCATTTTCATCTTCTGCAGGTGCATCTGCTATGGGAAGACCCAATTGAATCATCTCTCTACCATGTCCCTTCATAGGTCTCTTGGAGACCACATATGTCTGACCTGCTTCTCCACATTAAAAAAAAAAAAAAGGAAGAAGAAGAAGAATTTAGTTGAGGTTGATACTTACAATAAAGCAGAGACATATATACAACAGAAAGGAAAGGCTTCCAACAAAGCAGGAAATGATAATTAAAAGTAAGTATACATTTCATGACGCTCCATGCATACTGCAGATGCAAGTAGAAATGTCTTAGTAGCTATAGAATAGTGACACAAGAAGGACAACAACAGTAATCGTTGGCAAGAACATTAATTAACAACATCAATCTTCTCCACAGGGTCATCTCCTATAGACATCATAAGACAACTAAAGAATTCATCAATATATGAGCTTGAATAACTTTCTTTAAAATGAAGCTGAACAACACAAATTTTGACGCATAAATTAGAAAATACAAAATGCATTTAACTGTCCATAATATGCTTTACAAGCATGTCTATTGCCAAAGTAAAATTAGAGCACTCCCACAGAACCACACAGCTTCTTTCTCTTTTTCCTTTAATTGAGTGCATAAGAATTCTAGAAAATTCACTCTCTTAGTGTAATTTGCTCAGATTCTACACAAACAAACAAACAAACAAAAACAACAGGAACTGCATAAATAATGCATGAAAATGAATCCTAGCCTTGACATCTAGACAGTAGAATGGAGATGAGCAAATAGTAAAATGGATGTTTATTAATCCCAGCTTTAAATATAAGCTAAATTATTTTATTACTTCTATTGACAAAAAGAAATTAGCTTTCGCATGAGTTTCATTACATAAATATTATTTTAGGCTGTGTATCTAGTAGTCTACTTGTATGGCCGGAAAAGCAGGTATATCCAGGAGTAGACCCAGCCGGTCCAGTTAGGAACTGGAACATTCCAACCCAGAACCAAAACCAGACCGAAACAGGTCAAAACCGGTGTTGAACTGGACCATAACTGTCAGTTCAGACTGGTCCACCTATAGAAGTTACATAAGAGCATTCGAGTCAATGGCATGTTGTTAGTTGAAATATGGAAACATGTCACTGGACATTGGCGTCTAGTTTGTCAAAGTTGACCACAAGATTATTTTCTACTCAAATAGTACAACCATAAAATTACATATTCATACTTACTAGTCATACAAGACTTCTAGAACATGCAACCTCTGGTTGTTTCTAGCAACACTTATTAATTACCACTACTTCATGCATATTGCATGATCATGAATCTTCTAAGAAAGCAGCTTCCATTTCATCAGACCACAACAAAACTATGTCATGAGATGAAGTACAATATGGAAGGGTATATATAAGAACAGTATAATTAGATGTTACTAATTATAGTAGCTTCTAATCTAAAGAAGGATAAACCCTTGCCTTGAAATTGTCCTCTTCTCCCTGAAGCTCTCAAATCATTAACCAGCAAAACAAGCTTCGAAACTTCCACATCATCAAGCAATTGCTCATATAATTTGAGCCCATCAACCACATTAACCTAGTGCAAAGATAAGCACATCTTAGAAGCAGAAGAAAGAAGAGACTGATGTAGCAATCCCAGAGAAATATGAATCTATTCAGGATATCAAAAAGAAAGAGCCCATAGAAGTGTTACCGTCTTTCCATCAACTATCTCTGAACCAACAAATGTTTTTGGAGTTACAGTGAGATTCTGCTTCACACTCTGATTCTGAGTGGAACGAGCATCATTCTCTGGCAGAATATCCAAAGACAACTAAATTATAAAATAACATGCTAATTTTTTTTTTAGAAAAAACAAAAGAAAGGATAAACTGTGCTAAACCACAACAGTCTTGTAACCTTTAGAGGAGAAAATTAACAATATATGAGTTTAAAATACAGTTTGTAACCTTTTGGACTGGATTGCTTATCCATAGCCTCAGACTCAGCTTCCAAATTCTCAGACAAGGTTCCTTCTGAATTTTCTGAACCCTTCATGTGGTTATCTATGTGTGGCTTTGCAACAGCATCTGCTCCCATGACAAGTAAATGAATGAACATCCATGTTCCCAAAAGAAGTCTACGATGCAAGGTGTTAGCTGTAGTTTCAACTGATTTTGTATCTTTCATAATTTTGAGACTTTGATTTAATTTCACTTTGTATGATGTTAATAAGGCAGAATACATAATGTTTTCAACAGGAAAACAAAATAGAACCAAAACCAAATCAAAAGCCAGATTAGGAAAGCCAATCTTCTTCAGAAGCAAAGTAAAGAGAAAAAAAGACAAGAATCGGGAAAAAAACAGCATTTAACAAAGTAAAATTCTTAGTTTTAACAGTTACAAGCTTCTTAGAAATAAATCCTGACACTAGGACTTGCCTTTCAGCACAGATGGAGTGCACAACTATTTGGCAATATAAGCATGAACAAAATCAATCAACTACCATATTAAGAGGCAGCACAACTTCAACAAGCTGCAAAGATGTACAATTTAATCCTTGACTTAATACACCTACATCACCTCCAAGGACAGGATGCGAGGATGCCCCAAAAAGAAGGAGCGTGTTATAGTTATATGAGGTGGGGTGGGACAAGATTCCTGTATTACTTCTCAAAACAGAAACGAAAAGAAATTAGATGCAGAGTACATGTTAAAAATTATAATTGGAAAAGGTAGACTCAATCGAGTGACAGCAATATGTAGATGATAAAACACTTCCCTAATCAGCCTCCGCAAAATGCGTGAATTCAAAATCAACAAAGGAAGAAGCTTCCTTGATTCATTGACATACACATGTAAGAAATATTCATATAAGGCAAATCCATATGATAACATGAACACCAAATCCTTTTCAATCACAAACTTCAATGAATACGTGAAGTTAATAAAACTAATTCCTGCTATATCAAGCCACAAGAATTATAACATTAATCAGAAAACATAATCAAGAATCACGTTCTAAATACAAAACCCGCACTTACCTTTCTTATCCTCAGCAAGTGCTCGACTCTTATCCTCCAGTTTCTCACCATCACCACCTGATTTGATCTCCTCGAATTTGTCATTCCCACCATTCCCTGAAGAATTCCAATCAAAACTATGACTTTCTACACTAGAATTAACCGCTTCTTTCACTACCTCACCACCAACCTTATGTCCTTTGTTAAACCCAGCACTCCACGATCTCTTAAACTCCTTTCCCCCAACTTTCGCTTGATCATAATAATACCTTTGTTGTTGCTGCTGTTGCTTCCTTAATGCCACCTGCTGCAACGCAACAATCACCTCCCCCACCGAGAAATACTGCTGCATATGCAGCACAGAGTTCCAATTGCACCTCCTCTGCTGTATACACCCAATAACCATGTCATATTCACCTGGTTCCCCAACACAGCGCAGGTGGTGGCAGATGGAGTCAATGATCGCGTTGGCAGCCGCAAACTCCCCCCTCAACCACGAAATAAACCCGTCACGCTCATCGATGGTGAACCATTGGTGGCGATGGTGATGCTGCTGGTGGATCTCATTTCCAACTCCCCCGCCGCCACCGCCACCAGCGGGAAACTGCATTTTATCTGATAAGACCACATTTCCCGGTGGCATTGCCATTTGATGACCCAGTAACTAAAAATCCAAAACTACCACATATAAAGCATCAGAACAAAAATCCCAGATCTAATCTACCAAACAAAAATGTAAAATCTTGAATCAATTTAAGCGGATCACGTGGAATCAAACACTAAAATCTCAACCCCAAAAAATAACAATAAACTTCAGATATCATGAAACATTCTCCCTGCAAATTTGGCAACAAGCATCACTAAATTCACAACAAAAAGAAAGAAAATTGAGGCATATTAAGAAGTGGGTATTTAGATATGCACCGATCCAGAAGTCTCTCTTACTACAACATTAAATATAATTCTCATCCACAGGTGGTGGCGGGGAATTGTAAGTAACTAAGAGGAAATGCTTAAAAGAAAAGGTGAATTGAGCAGATCTAATTAAAAAGAAAGAAAGTATGTTAATTGTGTGTTTATCTGCAAATGGGTATACTTTAACAGCAATGTAAAAAAAAATTAAAGAAAAACAATAAAAAGATAAAGAACAGTGTAAGATCTAGGGTTTGAGCAGTGAACATGAGCTTGTAAGTGTACAGAGAAGGTGAAGGTCAGGAAAATGGCTTATAAAGTACGCATCTTGTGAGCGCGTATCTGTATATTTATCTATATAATATATGGTCTTAAATGGTGGCTATGAAAAAAACCAAAACTTTCTTTCCTTCTTTCTTTCTCAGTTTCTATTTCTTTTCTATCTTTGATTTTCTCTCTCCATCTTTAGCAGGTTTAAGTTTAGGGAGCTGACCACTAGTGTGAATGGCCTATTCAGATTAGGACTAGGATTGGGAATATTTTAGGGATTGTAAGGATAATATGGTCATTTTGGGTGTTTGGATTTTGGATTGGAGTTTCCTGGTTTAGGGTTTAGCTGCCAAAAAAATTGAGTTGCTAGTTACTAACTTCCCTTTTTAGTTGGGCATGTGAGCTTTCAATTTTAACTGCTAAAAATAGTTTGGATCCTACATCAATTATGAAGTACGTGTAAGTTGTAAATTATAAAATAATAAATTTTATAATTTTAGTAATGAAATAAAGACTTTATTCTATATATATGTATATTTTATTTTTAATAAAAAGAACAAAAAAATCAAGGATAAAATTAATATATATAAATATATGGTGAATGAAATTAGAATTTTATTAAAATTTTCAGAATTTTAATAGTAGTATATTTTATTACTAATCCATGTGTTTTATATTTAAAAAAAAACTGTTAAAATTTATTGTTTCATGAATTTTCAAGAAATTCAAATAATAAAAATATTTTATTTTTTAAATTAATGTAGAATTTCAATTATAGATATCCTCATGTTTTTTATTTTACATGAAAAAGGACTTTTATTAATGAGAGTTATAATAATTTTATTTTTGATAAATTTTAATTTAATAATAAAATAAAATAATCATAAAACACACATTTAAGATTCTTGAACGATGGAAAAATAAAACTTCAAAAATACATTTTACATTAATTTAAGTATTAAATTCTCACATCAAAATGTCATTTGCTAAAAACATAAATTACATGAAAAATATTGATAAAAATAAATGAATAAAATGACCTAGTCAATTCACACCTTTTAATAATAAAGTTTATAAGAAAATATGAATGATCAATAAAATGTAATTTGACAGTTTCTTTTAAATGTCACTTTACATGAAGTTAATGGATTTATTTTTAATATTTTAAAAAAAATAAAAATTAAATACTACAATTTATATTATAAAATATATATTTAAATTATTAAATTTTAAATAGATTTATACTTTTTCACTGATTTAATGAAATAAAATCTATTTAACTAATTGTAATTTTTATCAATGAGTAAAATTAATTTATAACGAATGCTTGAATACTAACATGACAGCCATATAATATAATTTAATATTAAATAATAAATCCATATAATACATATTTAAAAGTTAATTAAAATTAATTCTCATTTAATTTATTTCAAACTATTAAAGTTAAAATCGTCGAATTAAAATATAATTTCTTTGAGATTTTTTTATTAAAAAAAAAAAGTTATTGAATTCCCTTCTTAATCCAATTGCAACGGGTCACGGTGTCAGTGCTCAGTCCAACTAAAAGTGGACCCTCACACATCCTATTATAACCCTTCTGACCCCAGCAAAGTCTGTCTCCAGTCACAAGCAGCCCATGTTTATTTTCTATTTTTCTTTTTTTTTTTAAATCTCATTTTAGAAAAATCGTACTAAGGCATATATAATCTGCATTACTTTTATCTTTAAATTTAAGATTTTAATCAATTCCACCAATTATTTGAATATTTTTAAGCTCATTTTTTTATATATACTTTATATTTTTTTTTACTTAATTTTATTTAATAATATTTTTTTTTGGGTAGAATTTTATTTAATAAAACTTAAATAACCTAAATGTAATAATTTCTTACCATAAGGTGGAGTTTGAAGTAATATGAAATTTTAGTAAATAAATAAAATTGAGACGAGTCCTGTAAGGTGGAGTTTCATAAAGGAAAAAGTCCTATAAGTTGGTAGGCAACGGCACCGTGAACTTGAAAAAAAAAAAAAAAACCATGAAATGTGCGGCCTTGTTAGGAAAGCTTTATAATTAACTAACGTCGTCCCTCGATCTTCACATGGAAAATGCTTCCATCTAACTCAATTCTCGATTTTCTCCTTTTGTTTTTTCCCCCCATTTTTGCATCTGTCAAAATCTGCTAAATCATTACATGTATATCAAACACACACTATGGTTGTTGAAGGCTTCAAGCTATCAACAGTTATCAATGATTTTTTTGTATAGTAGTCACGACCCGATTCAATAGACCAGATCGACACTATGATTTGGGCCAACATAAAACTTTCAAAGTCCGTAGTATGTCTTACTGTTCCTAAATCCATAACTAAAGTCCAAAATTGAGGCTCAATATGTAAATAAAATAAAATAAAAATATTTCATTTTAATATGTGTCAACCCAATCCGATGATTATCAACTACTCAAGCGAGGGAAGTACAGCTCAACCCTATTACTACAATTTATAAATTATTTATATATCATAAAAATTTTTGTCATTCAGTAAAAAATCAAAAACTCAATTTAATATCGTCTCTAACAAGATCCACAATACTGCTAACACATGAGGAGTTCTAAATTATAAATTTAAAAATAATATTACAAATAAATAACTAGTAATAGACCTGTGAGGAAGAATGCAGGTTATTCAGAAAAAAAAAATCCTCCTGTATCCTAGAAAAATAGGGTGAGCAGGAATTAGCGTTCGAATCAGAGAGTAAATATTTATTTTACATACAATTTCTATAACTATCTAATTCTAATGTACCCTTAGAAATGAAATGTATCATCTTCATACAAGTTATACAAATCATATTAAGTCACATCAAAGATAATCTGGAGCACTTACATACCTGGGTCATATCCATACTCACACATAAATATATGGGGAGCTGCTCTCCTTACCCATCTCTCTTAATCCAAGGCCTGCTAGCAAAATCAACTCGAGTTGGACTTTCGCTTAATAATCCATATGCGGGGTTTAGTGAAATAAACTAAAAGCAGTACTCATTCCGACTTTCTAAAAAAAAAAGGACTGTGCCCCAAGCGAGATTAGCTCAAGCCGATTTGCCCGTCTTACCCATATCTATATACACCACATACACACTTACTCACATACACAGTTCCAGATTATCAAAACACAATAACCAAAGTAATATCATCAAGTATAAATACAAAGTAGGGCATGCCTAATATTTAACTGCATAAATATAAGTATAAGTGATACATGAGCATGCCAAAAATATAATAATATTGAAATTGTAAATAAAATGAATATCTACTCACAGTACACTGGGGGCTATTATGGCTGCTGGGTAGAAAAAAATAGCTGACCTCGATTATCTAAATAATTATATTATAGATTTATTAATACTAATTCAAAATAAGACTTTAAAGAGACAATATACAGCCTAATTCGTGTCGAAAATCCGGTTGAATTTCTCCTATATCTAGGACCTACTCAACCTGCAAAATGGTTTAAATAATACTTCTAAACTCAACCCATATCTCATCATCATTATATAGGCCCTCCAAACTAAGTAATAATTACAACATCTGACAATTCAATTATAAGACTTTAAAATTAATATTTTTTAAAAACTATCCAAATTAACTTTAAAAATTCTATAAACTTGTCCTGCGGTCCTTAACAATATGATAACGCTATTGCAAAATGAATCATAATTTTTTGATCATCCACGAATATTTTATGAATTTTATTCTAAACTTAGTATAAGGCAAAAATTGAGTAACGTAGAGTTCGGGTTTACCTATGCCAAAACTAAAACTTGGAACGCATCCGAAACATTTGAAAACGCTAGGATTAACTATAATATTGACCACGTTCTGAGACACACCGCCGGACAGCTAGATCTGGCCGAAAATGCGGTCTTGGCGCCGGTGAGCTATCTTCGATATGATCGCACCTAAATTATGTCCAAAAATTATTAATAATTATCATGAAATTATTTTTAATTTTTGAAAATCGAAAAAGCTCAAAATTCTCACCAAGCAATCGGGACCGTCCGATAATCGCCTTTTTCAAATGATATCCAATCGGAGCTGGGCCAGTCCCATTTCAAAGATTTCATCGCCCTGAGTCCATCGGTGGTCTCGGATTTCTAATCCTATGGTCGGATCGCCGGAAAAGTGCTCGGAAAGCTCAAAACCCATATGTTTTTCTCCCATATTTGCCTCGTCGATTCTCCTTTCTCCGGCCACCAAATGGAGTGCCACTGGTCCATCTGAAAGCTGGTCATCCTAGGAGTTTGTGGCACTTGGAACCATTGGAAATGGCCGTCGAAAATAGGCAGAAAATGGTCTGAAAGTTGGGCCCCCATTCGCGATTTCTCTCTCTCTCTCTCTCTCTCTCTCTCTCTCTCTCTCTCTCTCATTCTCGCCGGCGCTGCTGCAGTCCACAGTCGTCTGGTGCCTCGCCGTCGTCATCTTGCGGTGGAGGGGTTGTTGGGGGCGTCACCGATAGTGGTGGATGGGTCGTTGGAGAAAGAGAGCGAGAGGGAGGGAAGGAGAAGGAACGGGGGAGAGAGACGAGAAGGAAGGGGAGGGGGTCTCTGCGCTGCGTTTTGGGCTCTTTTCTTTTTTTTTTTTTTTTTACTTCTAATGACACTATTAGTCGCTCAATTTCTTAGGGGTTTACAATTAGTCCAAAATTATTTTATTATGTTAAAGTTTAATAAAACTTTAGTAATAATAAAAATAAATACAATTTAGGAAAATTTAATTATTTTATTATCATTTAATAAATTAAATTAAATTATTTATTTATTTATTATTTTTTTATAAAAACAAAATTACAAATAATAATTTAAAATAAATATAATAATAATAATATATATAAAAAATGACATTCGTAAGGTAAATATCATTATTATAAAAATACTAATTTGTGACATTAAATAAAATAGTAATAAGTTACGATCACAACTTTTAAAATAAATATATATAATCGGATTGTTGTAATAGTAGTTAATAATAAGATCGGCTTAAGAGAAATTCTAGATTCGACTTTGAGTTTATAAGTATATTGTTTGACTCGGAAAGACTTTCATGATTTTTAGGCTATTGCAAGGGTTCAGGAGGTAATTACTTTGATTAATTAATAACTGAAATACACCTCCTAATAATTAAAAAAAAATTATCAATAATTATTATTTATATTTGGTCTATAATAAATTTGAGGCAAATGATATATGGTGGATCCACTTGTTACATTAATAATCTTATCACATGATAAAGAGACTAAACTATTCGTAAACCCATAATACCGTGCGAGCAACTTGATTTGTAAATACTAAATACAATAATTTAATGTAACTCTAATAAAATATGAAATTCACCTTGAGATTATTAATAAATATTTTATTATAAGAAACAATTATGCATAACATAATTAATTATAAAAAGTGAATTACTAATCCAACTTGAAATTAGGTTAAAATCAATAATAAATTATTACTCTTGACCTAAAATACTTGTGTATTTTTTTTTATTAACTAATAACTAAAAGCGTTTCCATCGGAAAATTATATTTTTTATTTTTTTTTACCATTATGAATTGAGAAAAAATCAGATTATTCATTTTAAATTACAATTATATTTCATAATCCGACTTAAAAAAAAATAAGAGTGCAGACAATATTTATTTTAAAAGATATTTTTATTACTTTATTTTAAATAAATAAAATTATTATTTTAAAAAATAAACTTCACAAAATTTTATATTTTATCTCGCTTGTAAACAATCGATTTATAAAATTTTGTTAAGTTAATAGAAAAATAAAAATATATTATTTTAAAATTTTGTTTTTTAAGTCCACCAAAATTTTTTTTTATATCTATCTAGTTTTAATTATATCTCAAGGTTATTTTAGGCATTATAATGCTAATTACAGCTTTAATTATTTTATTTTTATTAAATAATAATAAATTATACTAAAATTCAAAATAAAAACTTTGCAATTAATAAAAATAAATTGTAAAAATATTTTAATTTAGTTGTAATAATAATAATAATAATAATAATAATAATAATAATAATAATATACTATAAATTTTAACATAATGTCGAAGAGAAAATATAAAATTGTTACAACCCAATCTATGGGTTGGACCGGCACTAGGACCTGGGCCAGCCTAAAGCCTCCTAGGCCCGTAGTAAGCCTAAACATTCCTCAACCCAATTCTAAGGCCAATTTGGGCTCAATTTCAAGAATTCAACCAGACAGAGTCCGACCATAAAATAAAACTTTTAACGGGGAGTTTTTGACTCGCCCGACCTGTAAACACAATATATAATCAATTGGGGAGCTCAGCTCACCCTCCACATACTCATAATAACATAAAGTCAAATGGGAGCTCAGCTCCCTCATCCAGTCCAACATACATGCATAAAATAAGTTTACAGGTCCAACATGGTAAATTATATTACAGACCTAAATCAAATAAATATTTCTAACACATGCGAAAATTTTAGGAGTTAACAGAATTATATAAACATTAATAAATGACCTGCGAAGAAGAAAAGCAGGTTAACCATAACACTAATCCTCCTGTAGCCTGAAAAAATAATGAACAGGAGTGAGCGTTCGACTCAGAGAGTAAAATATCAATTTTAACCATAATCTCTATAGCTATCTAAAGCTAATGTACCCTGCAGAGTGAAATGCAATATCATTAATATTTTCACATTATAACAGCAAAAAGGTAATCTGGAGCACTCACACGCCCGATAAGGTCAAACAATACATATATGGGAGCTGATCCCCTATATAGCCCTCTTAATCCAACCTGTGCCAGCGAAGAACTCAAGCCGGATTTTCGCTTAATAAACCAAATCGGGGTCCCAGCGAAGAACTCAAGCCATGTCTACCCCGAAGGACCGGATCCTAGCGAAGATCTCAAGCCGTGTCTACCCATTCTGTCCATAGCCAATACCATACCACACGCACGCCAACTCACGCACACTGCTCCAAATTACCACAACAACATCCATGGCATTTTAACAATTATGAATGCAACATAAAACGTGCCTAGTGTTTAACTACATAAATACATATTTATAAGTGATGCATGGGCATGCTTGGACATATAATAATATCGAAATTACAATCAAAATTAATATTTTACTCACAGACTTGACCGCAGTCACTGTGGTGGCTAGGCGGAGGAGGAAGGCTGTCCCGGCTCACCTGACAATTTTATTACAATTATTTAATATATTTGACTCAATACAATAAGAAAAAGATCAAAGATGTCCTAAATTGTGCTAAAAATCCGACAAAATCTTCCCTATATCTAGGATCTACCCAACCTGCAAAAAGGCTTAAAACACACTTCCATATCCACAAACCATATATCCACAACTCAATCACATCACACGGCCCCTCCTGGGCCCACCCAAACAGTCATCAATCACAACATGTAAAATTACAGTTTAGTCCTCATAATTTAACCCTCTTGTAAAAACTACCCAAATGAACATTAAAAATTCTAAAACTTTGCCCCGCGGCTTTCAGCATCATTACTAAGCTAATGCAAAAGGAATTATAATTTTCTAAGCTACCACAAATATTTTATAAATTTTTAATCCAATTCAAGCACTAGAAAATTATGAAAAGGTAAGGTTCGGGTTTACCTATGCCGATTCCGACCTCCGGAACGCGCTCGGGACATCTGACAATGGTGGGGTAGCCAAAATCTCGATCCAATTCTAAGACTTTTTTGGTAGCCGGTCTGTCTGGCCGGAAATTCACAAACTTGGGCAACCATCGAATTTCCGCGAATTGAAGGTATCTACACGAAGCCCACAACACGGGGGTTAGTATATAATTTTTACGGAATTTTCTAAGCTCATTTAATACTTGAAAAAACACTACAAAGTTTCGTGGGACCCACCGAAAAATAGTATTGAAAAATTTTGAAATTTATATTGCCGCGAAGCTCTCGACGAGTGGAGCGCTCTGGTACTCTCGGTTTTCTCGTGGAGTTCACGATTTGCGAGAAATCTAGCCAAAAGTCGAAATGGGCTAAAACTTACCGGACAAAAATTGGGCAAATCGCTCAATGGATTTTAGTGTTCTTAGTGTCTATAGAAAGCTCTTGAGGTGTAGATGGTGTTTGACATAAGACTTGGCCCAATCAGTGGCCGGATCGGTCAGATTTTCGCCGGGAAGGCGAGGCATCCCGCTGCGCGTTGCGTGACTTTGCAAGCATTTTCCCGGCATTCCACGCAGCGGTCGACGATGGGAGGCACTGGGGCGACGCGCCAGCGAGGTGGGGAGGCTGGGGCGGTGGCTGGCCGGCGTGGGGAGGAGGGAGGAGAGGGAAAACGGGAGAGAAAGGAAGAGAGACGGGACGCGCGCGGGAAAGAAAGAAAAGGAAGGAAGAGGCTGGTCCGATTCGATCGGTCTGGTTCGATTCGGCCTGTTCGATTCAGGATACAATTTTAAATTTTTACTCTACCTTGGGATCGAAAACGAGATCCAAAAATTCCAAAAAAATTCTAGAAAACTTAGAAAAATTCGTAGAGTCCATATATATTTTTAGTTTTTCCACATGGTCTTTAAATTAATTTTTAAAAATCATCAAAGTTTCATAATTTTGAAAAATCGAATTCTATTTCTAAAATTTGAAAAATTTTAAATAATTTTTTAAAATTTAAATAATTTAAAATATTAATATTTTTCTATAAAATAATAAATTTAAAAATTAGGGGTGTTATAAAAATTATGAAAAATAAAAGAAAAAATATTATTTATTTTTTATTTATAATAAAATTAATGATTTGGTTAGAAAAATTCAGTAATTAATTTTTAACTTTTTTATTTTGTTTATAATTTTATTTATATTTTTTCTCGATTTTTATTATTAATGATAAATTTTTATGTATTTTTATCTCTTATTGACCTTTTTTATTTCATTAATTAATATTTGAATTGATAAAAATAAAAAAATAAATAATTAATAAAATTAAATATAAGAAATTAAATTATATATTTTTACAAATATAAAATCAAATTATTAAAGAACATAATAGATTAATTAAATAGTAATTTTCTTAAAATAAAAAGAGATTTTCCAAATAGAGAATTTCATCGCATCCTTACCGCTGCAGTGCTATTCTGATGCGAATAAGGAAAAAACAGGCAATGGCTGGTTTGGTAAGTCTATGAAGGCTCATCCGCTCCATTGCCCAATTTCTGGAATTGCAAAATTATATCTTTAATGTCTATAAATGGGTAGCTGCCAGCAATAAATCCATTTCTCTTTTCGCTGGGAATCTAAACGCTTCTTTCCAAAGTCTATCTGCAGTGCTCTGTGACATCTACTATGGCTGCAAGTCTGCTTTCACAGTCTCTCTTTCAATACAAACCCTCTATTCCCCTCGAGATGCTTCAAAACCCTCGTCTACCTTCCCCCTCAACCGTCTCTCTTCCATCAAGTAATTTCTCCTCCTTTTACATCTCTCTCTTTCATCTTTTCTTTTTGTTTCTCTGAATGTGCTTGCATGTGTATGATCCTTTCTCCCTTCTTTTTTTATTGTTTTCAAGAATTGAACTTTGAGGCGAAGAGGGAAAATGGGTTCGTTGCAAAGTGTTCAATGGCCGTCACAGGATCGAATTCTTCGGCTGCGGTTTCGATTAATAGGGAGATGAAGAATCCCATAATTGTCATTGACAACTATGATAGCTTTACTTATAATCTTTGCCAGGTTTGGTCCTCTATCTTCTTGGATTATGATCTGGTCATGTAAAGTCAATTTGTTTTGTGGGTTCTTGCTTGTTTTTCATGTTACATGATAATTGCTTGAATTCTACCAAGTGTTTAGATGCCGAGAAAATCACTATAATTAGTAGAATTAATGTTTCTTCCATATCCATGGCTTTAAATGTAGGATTAGTTTCCTTTTTTTGCTTTTTTGAAAGCCTTTTCAATTGAACAAAAAAGGTATAAGTGGATTTCTAATCACGTCCACAAGAAAAGTTTTTTTTTTTTTAATAAAATATTTATGCTTTGACTTAATTTCTAGTCATTTATGCATGCACAAAAAATTTTATAATTTTTTTAATTTTTTATGCCTTAACTGAATTTATGATCATATGAGTTGTGTATGCTAGTGGTTTTTTTTTTTTAATATAAATGGAACAATTATACTTGAACTGAATTTATAACCATATGTGCATACATGAAGTTATTTATGTAATTTTTCACATTACGCTTTGATTTTGGCAAGTTTTGTATAAACGCAAATAATGAAATGTTTATTGAATTGAGAAAGAAGAAATAGTCCTGTTTCAGTCTTAGCTCTACTAAAGCAAATGAAAGCACTGTAGCTGCAGCCCATGTCGTTTAAGAAAGTAAATTGTATTTGATTGCATTGTCACCTAAATGAAATTTCAAAGTTTATATGCAAATGAATTAACTATTGTCACAGCCAAGAAAGTTCAGTTATTCACTCCATTTTGAAGAGACTGTGAACATGGCTAACAGTACCATATGGAATGCTAAGCTATATGTGTCTTAATAACTTGGCTTTTGTTTTGTAGTAGGGGTATTACCGACAATGATTTATGCCCCAAAATGACCTCTTTAATTTTTCGGACAAAAGAAGAAAAGAATAGAAAGTCTTAACTTTGATGAAAGTTATGTTTTGCGGCATTTAGGACCTTTTGCATTGTCAACTGTTTTGCTTGATAAATTTCCTATCTGTTTGGAACCTCTACCTCTCTCTTGCAAACACAATTCTTTTAATGCATTTTTATTTAAAAGCTGTTTTCCTGATACCTTGTGGTTATGAAGTACATGGGGGAGTTAGGATGCCACTTTGAGGTTTATCGGAATGATGAGTTAACTGTGGAAGAGTTAAAAAGGTAAGAACTCATATTTTATGTAGTAAATTGGCATTTGATGATCCTTACATCATGGATTATATATGTGTGTGTGTGTGTGTGTGTGTGTGTGTGTGTGTGTGTGTGTGTATGAGAGAGAGAGAGAGAGAGAGAGAGAGAGATGTTTGTTGTGTTCACTAGTAATATATGTAACTTTTGCTTTGAATTTTAATAGGAAAAATCCAAGAGGGGTGCTTATATCCCCAGGACCAGGTTAGTGTTTTGCATGTGTGTTATATTTATGAGATACACTCAAAGTTCAGCTGGATTAAAAGGATGAAATGAAACCTACATATGGTAAAGTACATTTCATTTTGCAGGCACACCACAAGATTCTGGAATATCATTGCAAACTGTTTTGGAGCTTGGACCTCTAGTGCCCTTGTTTGGTGTGTGTATGGGGCTGCAGTGCATTGGAGAGGCTTTTGGAGGTGAGTCTCTAAGACATTTCAAAATCACTTACAAACACCTTCATGTATTGGTTCGTGTTTTCTTCATATTCCTTATCACATTGCTGGCTTCAGGGAAGGTTGTGCGTTCTCCTTATGGTGTCATGCATGGGAAAAGTTCTCTCGTATATTATGATGAGAAAGGAGAAGATGGCTTGTTTTCTGGGTTACCAAAGTATGTTCTTTCACTAAGACATTCTTCTTTTCTTACTATATTGTTCAAATTACATGTTTCATATCATCCTGCTCTTGGTTGTCATGCTGAATGTCCATCTTGCCTTATGCAACGTGCACTGCCAATAGTTGTAGTTCATAAGACAACTATACACATGGTATTCACCTAGATGTAACTTGAGAATATCGATTTGTCAAGACAGCCTATAATTAATGAATGAAAACAAATTCCATACTGACATGCACCTTGACGCGTATCTGTAGAATTGTATGACAACCAAAGTTGAGCTTTGTCGTTTTCCTTGATAAGTTGATAATTTGAATTCTGTCATTTATTGGAACAAATCATCTGAGTCTTTTATTTGATTAATCGTGTAGAGAAATGATCACTATGAAGTTTATATTTGTTGTGGGAGGAATAATTCTTGTTACCCTTTCTTTTTTTTCCTCCATATTTGTTTAGAAATTTTCCTTCTCCCAGTGTTCTTCATTAACTATGTTTCATTTACGGAGAAGAGAATCACATTGTAGGTTGGAGGTACAGTCAAAGACATTAGTTCATTTGGATGCTTCTGTTTTTGACAACAAATCCCTTGGATTTTTTTATTTGACTAAACATGTAGTTCAATGACCATAATTTAAAAGGGTTAATTTGTTGTAGGAGGAATCTCTTCCCCTCTCCTCCTCCCCCTCCCTCCTCTCCCCACCCCCCCCCCCCCCCTCTCTCTCTCTCTCTCCCTCTTTCTCTTCTCCCGTTGTCTATTTCCTTCTCCCAAAGCTTTTTTCAATTTGCTCTCAAAAGCAGATCATATATACTATTTTGTGAATACCCATGCACATCTTTCAAATTGTGTTTCTATGATCTTTGAAGTGCTTGTTATTTTTCTCAACTAACTAGTTATTATGGTCTTAAACACTTTTATTTTAAATCATATGAGATAATAGTCAAAAAAAAATTTCCCTGGTTAAGGGCTTTAATTTTTCAAGTGAATGTAATAAACAATTTCTTTGATAATATCATAACTTTGCAATTGTTGAGATAATGACGTATGCAGTGATTTCTTTAAGTATTGGAATCTTCTTTGTCTTTCTGTGTATATTTTTCTCCCTAGAAAAATCACATTGTATTTTCTTGATAGGTGAAGAAAATTTGTTAGGTTAAATCCATCATTAACTTTCCTTATTGTTGGTTGACATTGGTATCTGGGAGTCTATTAGTTTGCTAAAATAGTTTGCTCCACCTCATTTTTCAGGTGACAGTAACAACTCAGTGAGGAATTAAGACTATTTTATATATCTTCCATAACTAGCCTTCAGTACCTTTATATCAAAATAGTACCTTAATATGTCAGTATGTGACAATAAAATTGTTCGTATGTCTCACTCATTTTACCTTTTCCAGCCCATTCACTGCTGGGAGATATCATAGCTTAGTGATTGAAAAGGAGAGTTTCCCTAGTGAAGAACTTGAGATTACAGCATGGACAGAGGATGGACTAATAATGGCTGCTCGTCACAAAAAGTATAAGCATCTGCAGGTGAGATTCTTTTCCCATTACTTATGTTATGCAGAGAAAGAAATGTGACGGCACGCTGCATAGGCTTAGGCAAATGTTCCTTCATACAAATTACTTGACAGATTTGAGTGAGGAACTAATAAGGCATCAGTAGTTCTTGTTAACACAATGGATTTTACCTTTTTACTATAGGTACAATCAAATATACCTGCATAAGCTCAAATTGAAATTGTTTGTCAAATCGCAGGGGGTACAGTTCCATCCAGAAAGCATTATAACATCAGAAGGCAAGACAATTGTTGGCAATTTCATCAAACTGATAGAGAGGGAGGAGGCTGAATCTCAAAACTAGTAAACATACCATGGTATGCTTAAATAGAAAAGTAGAGATATGTTTTGGGGGGGGGGGGGGGTGGGGGTGGGTTGGTTGTGTGGTGTGTGGTGTGGTTGGAGAGTGTAGCCTTTGGTTTGGTACTTTGTTTCATGACATTTTCAAAAGCATGTTTTTGTTATCTGTACAATCTATGCCTAATGAATAGTTGATAATTAAATAATTTCTGTAGTTGTAGCAAACTTTTTCTTTAACAATTCAGGGGCACAACACATTTCTAGAAAGATCGCCCTTCTTATCTCAACCGGTTATGTATGCAGTTTGTGGAAAACTGCAGAATGAAGTTAAGCTTTGAGACTGTTTATGGAGCTTTTCTTTATGATATAAAGCCTTGTTGCTGTTGAAAGTTGATTTCAACTCTTGACAGCTTGCCTTGTTGTTGCTTTTTTATTCTTTTTTTTTTTTTTTTTTTTAATTAGCAGCTTGATGAACTTGTTGAGATGCTTTCAACTCCTTTGATGGTATGATAATATGCCCATAATCCAATAATTTGTATGCTGCACCCACTTTCTGGGATTCTTTTCTTCACTAAATTGTTGCTTTGTGATTGATGACCCCATTAGCAACCACCAAGTATTCTTGCGTTAGAAAAGATATATATAGCATACTGTTTGAAGAAAGATTATGCCAAAGATTCTTCCATTTTACATGTCCCAACAATTCTTATGAGCGTGAACTGCTAAAAATAATTTGAGCTTCATGGAAAAAATGCTCTCAAAGGCTTAGTTTAACAAAAACATAGCCCAAAGTCAGCCATTATGGTAGGTCCTTAAATTTATTGTCTTTCCCAGGATGGGCTTCAGCTAGTGTAGACTGTAGATAATATCCAACCTACAAACTCTGGATCATGCCTCAGGTTAATATCCAACCCTGGTTTACTTTGTTTTGGAATGTCCCTCACTTTCAAGAGCCCATATTTAATCTTGGAAGAAGACAAAGAAAACAGGTAGTTACAACTTATTAATCTGGTGTTAGGTTATAAAGAGCATCATTATTTTTATAAAGACATATTAACCAACTTTATAATTCAGCCAATGCTAGAGTTAAAGAGCAGCTGGCTATTAGGCCATATGTGCTCTAATCATTGATGGGCACAAAGTTTGCATTGGAAAAAAAACACTCACAAAGTAGCTTAAAGGAATTCTTGATGCTTCTTGTCTTTGATTTATCCTACATCTTGAATTTCATTCCAACTTTTCTTTCAACTGCTACCAAAAATTCACATTAAAAACAAAATTAGATGTTAGCTTACGTCTAAATCAAAAATTTGTTAGGATGTAATTGATTAATTACTTGAAATTATTGAATTCTATTTTAGCTTTTGAAAAATGAATTTAGGTTTAATCTTTCAATCTTGACTTTCTATTTCCAACAATGATCAAATGCCTTGTGTTTATTATTTTTTTTCTCTTGCTTTTCAAATTTCAAGAAAGAAAAAACGTTTCAAATAAATAAAAATAATTTTTTTAAAAACGATTTTCAAGAGTTTCTGCACTTGATAAACGATAACACTGCATTCAAGTCTTGTGACATTGACATTGAAATAAGAAGGTGCATTTAAAAAGAAAACTATTTTACTAATTTATAAATTAATAGGTACTTGAGCTGTGACATAATTTATAGTTAATTACATGCAGCTAAATTTCAAAGCTTGATCCTTCAGGTTGAGGACAGGACCTAATTTCTAACCTGTGAACTACGAAAAAGTCCAACATTAAGCCAGTTACAGTCGCCACTTGTCATATATGTACTCCAACTAACCCTTGACAAAATGTGTTCTGAACTTGACAAGTCTTGACTTTTAAAAAATTGCAGAGGCACACCTTGTGGGGGGCCCAAACTCTGGACTTTCAAAACATAATCTGAGCATGCTTATGCTCTTGCTTGCTTGGACAAGAATATAAGAAAAAAACATACATAAATCATCATACAAGACACAAGATACTCGATGGCAATTCATTCTGGTGCAAAACCAAATATATACTAAAAACTACACGTTATATGCTAACATTTATTCATTGAAAACACGAGGGTGCCTCAAAAGTACAGAAAATCATCACCAAATTCAATTCGTAAAGCCAAGAGACATTATCAATGATAAAAGAAACAACTGGAAAACTAAAATTATGGAACTATACACATACATACCAACCCCGCTTCCCACCCACCCCATCATCAACCATATAATGACTCTCCCTACGACCCTCAGTAAAAATCTAAGCTTTTTCTCTCTATTCACAAAAAATAACTGATCCCCAGCTAGATCAAAGCATAATTTTTAACAAAATAACAATGATCCCCAACATTATGCAGTGATGATGCAACTTCCTTAAATGGAAATGTCCTCAGGATGCCTTGATCTGCTCCGGCGATGGCGTTTCCCATGATGGCGCCGGCCTCCTCCAAATGTAACAGGATCGAATGATTTGAGTCGTTCAGCTTCTTGGGAATTAATAACGCACTCAGATGGAGGAACCTTGTATCGAGCTTGATCATAGCAATAGGAATATGTCATATACTTTGTCCTAAAACTGTCCATTTTAATTCTTTGCAATGGGGTGACACCAGTGGGGATTGCTTGAGAACTCTCTGCAATATCACATTTTGATATGTGCTGTTCAATCGGATCAACAGCACATCCATGTAGCACAAAGTCACTGAATTTGGTGACATAAGGTGCATATTTGTAGTTTACTCTATATTTGCCTCCATTGGTAGCCCAATCAGACCCATCCCATATTGTTGCATACAGAGACATTGGCTTGGAAGGAAAATCACCACCCATAGATACTGTTCTTTTCACCTCCCTAATGGGAACATTGTCCACATAAAATCTATCGAGGAAAATAAATGTACAACACAGAATTAGAATGATTGTTACAACATAAATGGAGATTAATTCAAAAAAAAATTCCATTAATTATTTGTACAACTGTCATCATTCTTGTTTGTTCTTATACAAACAAGAATACCATTACCCTTAATTAGCAACACAGAAAACTTAGGAAAAGGAGGGGGAAAATAGATTGCGAACCTAACTAAAAAGATTCTTTGTTGTTTTGGTCCTCCATATAACTGATAAATTAAATCAAATAATCTCTAGAGTTAAAGTCTTCAGGGCTCCATCACATCAGTGTTTTCATTTTGTAGATTCTTAAACTAGAGAAAGAACTTACAATCAAAGCTCTAATCTTGTCCACCCTCTTCTCATAAATCAAACAAAGCATTAGCCAACTCTTAGCTACAGCTTAAACAAGAAAACTGATTTTGATAAAAACAGGAGCGTGTAATTGTAGACAAACGAACAGAAAACTTTCTGTACTAATTCCCCAAAACAAGAAACTCTTCCTCTACCTTAGAACAGATGCATCAACATCAAAACGCCCTAAAGCAGTAAATTCCATACCGTAAAGCAGTAAATTCCATACCGTATAACGTGAACTCATTATTGATAAACTAGTGTAGTACAGCTTCTAAATAGCAGTGGTTATAACAAATAATACAAAGAAAAGAAAAGGTGAAAAGTAGGTGAAAAGTTGAACAAACGCAGAAATCAAAGATGGTGAAGTGGATTTTTACTCACGTGATCTGGGAATCGGTCCAGAGAATGCTGTACTGATGGAAATCATCAGAGGGATCAAACCAGAGGCTATATCTTTCTTCTCTGCCAATGCTGGTGCTACCATTACCATAAATATTTGTCTGTATCCTCCAATCTTTGCCTCTTATGTTACCCAAGAACTCAAAGTCAATCTCATCATGGTTACTCTGGAATATATCACCATTCGACATCTATAACAATCAAATATTTGAATTTTATCAGCGATCATAAGAATAACAGTGAAATAACGAAGAAGAAATTAACAAGGGTGAGGTTGATTAACATAATGTTTTCCTAGGATGGAGTTCAAAAGTAGCCTTAAAAGGATATCATCCAAAAAAAAAAATCTATGGGCTATTGTTGGTTTTATCTGATGGTTAAAAATAAATGAATAAACGAATAATCTGACACATGCAAAAAAAAAAAACCATCAGGTCGCCATGGTTGGATCATACTATCAAGACCAAAAAACAAATTAGCATGGTAAGAAATCGGCAAAACTACAGAAAAAATCCATCTGAGTTTGATTGGTAAAATCAGAACAAAAAACTTCGATTATCAACGTGAAAAGAACAAATAAGTGGGAAATTAAAGAAAAATCAGTTTGGGCTTGATTGATTCACAATCAGAGTTTTGAACTTCCAAATGTGACCACAAAACTGTTGAATAAACAAGTTTATTAATCAGATTACTCACATAAAAAGCAACCACAACTCCAGCAGTATAATCTGCCGGCAACTTGATAGAAGCACTGAAGTAGCCATGAAAGTATAAGTCCTGAGAAACGAACCCAGACCCTGTTCACAGCCCCAGAGAAACTTTCAATCAACTGCTCAAAAATCAAAAATTGAAAAAAATTATATAATTAAAAAGAACGAACCCCAAATACCAAATATTACAACCCAAAAAAAAAATCACAGGACCTGTCCTTTCATCTAGTGATAAATGGACTTTCTTGCCATCTTTATGAACCACCAGATTATCATCCCCGAAAAGCTGGGTGTACCCTTCATCAAATGATATAATAGGTAAAGTTCTTCGAGACCCAGAAACAAGAACAGCAAATAGAGACAAAATAAGGAGAAATCCAGCAGGCAGATAAGAGACCTCCATTATTGTGTTAATGGTGTGTTTATTTATTATATCTTTTCCCTTGAGTCTAAGACTGAAATATACGGAGTCTCTCTATACCTTGTGTGAAAGGTGAGTATATATAAGGACAGAGAAGAGGAGAGTGATGAGGAAGGAAAAGAAGAAGCGGCTGTGTGTGGTTGAATATCTCTAACTAATAGAGAGGGGAGAGAGAGACAGAGACAGAGACAGAGAACCAAAAGGCTAATGAGAGAAGACAGAGAACAGGGAGGTCATTTTATTGGAGGGTGAGGGGTTGAGCTGTTCTCATGTTGACAGGTTTTGTTTTTCAATGTATTCTATTGAATTAGGTCCCAAGTTTCACCAAATTTTCTAATTATTGTATACCATTTTTTGTGATTATAAAAAAATGAAATTTTTATCTCAAAAAAAATTAATAAAGGGGTAAGATATTTTTTAGAGTTTATGACTATTTATTATACCATAAAATAAATATTTAATTATTGTAACAATAAAATATATATTTAATGAACTTTATTAGGTCTAATAATTTTAAATTAAATATTTATATAAAATTGCATATAATTAATTAAGATATATACATATATATATATAATTAAAATAACGGATACATTAATTGGGTCATGAATGATATGGAGTTTTTTTATTTTAGGATATGCCTGCTGTATAGTTTCTCAATTTCTTTTTTATTTGTTAAATTGTAATTTTTCTGTTGAACTTAAATTTAAATTATTGAATTTGAAACTTTCTTCTTTCATCCAATTACAATTTAAAGTCTATTAATTGTTTTGTATGGCTACGATTCATCAAATTTAGCATCTATTAAATTTCTATATATGCTTTTTTCTTTTGATAAAATAAATTTAATGATAATAGAGATACCTATTTCATAGCCCAAAATAACTTACACATTATTGATGAATTACTCAATGCAAGCATACATATATACCATTTCTCTATTACCTGGATGATTGTTTTAGTAATTTGTATATACTGAAGTTATCTTTAGAACAGTAAGATTTTGAATTTGAATATACTAAAAATATTAGTGTATTTGATGTTTCTTTAGCATAGTAGTGTTATTGTGTAACAGAAACTTTTCTGATAAATCTTGTGAAATGATCAACCCATTTGCTTCATCTAGCAGTGATAAAACTCCCTTTCTAAATCACATCAAGCTTGAAATTTTGGTTACATTAATGTTCAAATTTCTAAAGTTCATTCTAAGTCTTCAATTTACATACAGGGCAAAAGAGCATCAAAGTGGAAACAAGCTTCCATCCCCCAACCCCCACCCCCCTTCTCCCTCCAAAAAAAAAAAAAAAAAAAAAATTGTCACGACCCAACCTATGGGCCGGACCGGCACTAGGACCTGGGCCAGCCTAAAGCCCCCGAGGCCCGTAGTAAGCCTAACTGTTCATTAACCCAACTCTAAGGCCCATTTGGGCCCAAATTCAAGAAAACAAACGGACAGAGTCCGGCCATAAAATGGACTTCCCAACGGGAGTTTTCAACTCACCCGACCTGTAAACATAATAATACTCAATTGGGGAGCTCAGCTCACCCTCCACATACTCATAGCATCATAAAAGAAATGGGAGCTCAGCTCCCTCATCCAATCCATCAAACAGACATAGAATATTAAGTTTACAGGTCCAACATGATAATAATATTACAGACCAAATTCAAATAATTACTGCTAACACATGTGAAAATTCTATAAGTAAATAAAATTACACAAATATTGATAAACAACCTGCGAAGTAGAAAAGCAGGTTAACCCAGAATAAAATATCCTACTGTGGCCTGTAAAAATTTTTGAACAGGAGTGAGCGTTCGACTCAGAGAGTAAAATATCAATTTTAACCATAATCTCTATAACTATATAAAACTAATGCAACCTGTGGAATGAAATGCAACATCAGCAATAAATTCACATCATAGCATCAAAAAGGTAATTTGGAGCACTCACGCACCCTGTAGCATCAATCATAATATATGGGAGCTGATCCCCTATACAGCTCTCTTAAATCCAACCTGGTGCCAGCGAAGAACTCAGCTCGGACTTCCACTTAATAACCAAATCGAGGGTCCCAGCGAAGAACTCAAGCCGTGACTACCCCTCGAAGGATCGGGTCCCAGCGAAGAACTCAAGCCGTGACTACCCGTCCTATCCATAGTCCACACCACATCACACGCACACCAACGCACGCACGCACACTGCTCCAAATTACCGCAACAACATTCATGGCACTTTAACAGTTATCAATGCAACATAAATCGTGCCTAGAGTTTAACTACATAATTATATGCATATAAGTGATGCATGGGCATGCTGAACATATAATAATATCGAAATTACAATTAAAATTAATATTTTACTCAGAGACTTGACGACAATCACTGTGACGGCTGGGCGGAGGAAGAAGGCTGTCCCGGCTCACCTGATAATTTTATTACAATCATTTAATAAATTTGACTCAATACAAACAAAGAAAAAGACCAATATGTCCTAAGTCGTGCCGAAAATCCGGCAGAGTCTCCCCTATACCTAGGACCTACCCAACCTGCAAAAGGGCTCAAAACACACTTCTATATTCACAATCCATATGTCCACAACTCAATCACATCACACAGCCCCTCCTGGGCTCACCAATTCAATCATCCATCACAACATGTAAAATTTCAATTTAGTCCCTATAATTGACCATTTTTGCAAAAACTGCCCAAATAAACTCTAAAAATTCTAAAACTTTGCCTCGCGGTCCTTAGCAATATTATTAAGCTATTGCAAAAAGAATCATAATTTTCTAAGCTACCACGAATATTTTATGGATTTTTAATCCTATTTAAGCACTAGAAAATTGCGAAAAAGCAAGGTTCGGGTTTACCTTTGCCGATTCCGACTTCGGGAAAACGCTCGGGATGCCTGACAATGGTGGGGTAGCCAAAACCTCGATCCAATTCGGAGACTTTTCCGGTAGCTGGTCTGTCTGGCCGGAAATTCACAAATCCGGACAACTGTCGAATTTTCGCAAATTGAGGATACCTACACGTAGCCCAATAATAATATATAAAAAATCAGGGGTGTTACATTCTTCCCCCCTTAAAAAAAATTCGTCCTCGAATTTTACACAAGGCAGAATAAAGTACATGATTACACATTGAATAGATAAGGGTACTTGCTACGCATGTCCCGTTCTGACTCCCAGGTGCACTCTTCCACTGACTGGCTCCTCCACAAAACCTTAACCATAGAAATCTGTTTTGATCTTAGCTGTCTCACTTGGTAGTCCACTATGGCTACAGGTTGCTCCTCAAATGTCAAGTTCTCTTTTAGCTCTATTACATCTGGTTGTAGTATATGAGAATAATCTGGAATGTATTTTCTGAGCATGGAGATGTGAAACACGGGATGAACGTGAGAAAGGTTGGGTGGTAGCTCCAACCGGTAGGCAACTGCTCCAACTCTATCCGTAACCTCAAAAGGTCCAATATAGCGAGGTGCTAACTTGCCCTTTTTTCCAAATCTCATGACTCCCTTCATTGGAGAAACCTTCAGGAATACATAGTCGCCCACTGCAAACTCCACATCCCTCCATCTGGGGTCTGCATAACTCTTCTCGCCTTGAAAGTCAAGATCGTTCCCTGATTAAAGGAACTACCTCTGAAGTGTACTGCATTAGGTCTACATCATGCACCTTCGCTTCTCCCATTTCCGTCCAACACAGAGGAGACCTACACTTCCTTCCATATAGTGCCTCATAGGGTGCCATCCCTATGCTGGAATGGTAACTGTTGTTGTAGGCAAACTCCACCAAAGCTAGCTGCTCATCCCATTGACCTCCAAAATCCAAAACACTCATGCGAAGCATGTCTTCCAGTGTTTGGATTGTCCTTTCTGATCGTCCGTCTGAGGGTGGAAAGCCGTACTGAAGTTCAACTGTGTGCCAAGTGCCTTCTGTAACTTTCTCCAAAACCGAGAAGTGAACTGGGGCCCTCTGTCAGATATTATGGAAGCAGGAACTCCATGCAATCTGACTATTTCTCGAACGTAGAGCCGGGCATACTCTGCCACAGAGTATGTAGTCTTTACAGGCAAGAAGTGAGCTGATTTGGTTAGACGGCCTATAATTACCCATATCGAATCATATCCTCGCGTGGTACGAGGCAACCCAGTCACAAAATCCATAGTAATCATTTCCCACTTCCATTCTAGGATAGGGAGCTCTTGCAGCTTCCCTGACGGTCTATGGTGTTCAAACTTCACCTTCTGACAAGTCAAGCACTTGGACACAAAGTTTGCTATGTCTTTCTTCATGCCATTCCACCAGTAACTATCTTTCACATCATGGTACATTTTGGTGGAACCTGAGTGGACATTGTACAGTGTATAGTGTGCCTCTCGCATGATTTCATTCCTGAGGTTGTCCACATTGGGCACACATATCCTAGAACCTTGCACTAGGGCGCCATCATTGGCAAATCCAAACTCACCACCTTCACCTTGCTGTACTCTTTCTATGATCTTCATTAATTGTTGGTCTCGCTGGGAAACTCTAACTCTATCTCGCAAGTCCGGCCTCACCAAAAATGAGCCAACAAGACCCCCTCATCTGAAAGATCTAGGATTAAACCTTGATCCATCAACTCATGTACTTCCTGAATCAACGGTCTCTTCTCTGCTGAAATGTGCGCCAAACTGCCAGAAGATTTTCTGCTTAAAGCATCTGCTACTACATTGGCCTTCCTGTGGTGGTACCGGATGGTGCAATCATAGTCTTCCAGAAGCTCCATCCATCTCCTCTGTCTCAAGTTTAAATCCCTCTATTGGAAGATGTACTTCAAACTCTTATAGTCGGTGTATATCTCGCACACTTCACCATATAGGTAGTGTCTTCAGATTTTTAGTGCAAATACTACAGCCGCCATTTCCAAATCATGAGTGGAATAGTTCTGCTCATGCCTCTTCAGCTGCCTTGAAGCATAAGCCACTACTTTTCCATTCCGCATCAAAACACACCCTAGGCCAACTCTGAAGGCGTTACATAAAGACACCTGTATCCTTCACCGCTCATAGGTAGTGTTAACACAAAGTGATGGTTAGACACTCCTTATCCTCATCATTATAATTGACTCTATCGAGCTCTCTTCCTGTCCTTTGCATCTTATCCACTTCCCTTTTCCTATTTTTGGTATTGTTGGTATCTTTTCAACCTGCTGTAGTTATTCCTTAATTTTAGTCCTATCTCATCCTTACACCTTTTCCTTCAAAGATGTCTATCCCATCATCAACTTTAACTTTCTTTTTATTTCTTAGTCTTATCTTGATTACTAGTTCCATTACTTCGGGGATTCTAACCTTACGATTTTCTCCTACCAAAGACATTCTTCACCTTTTGTAACACTTATAATTAACCATAGAAAATTGCTTTTGTAACCCCTTTCCCAACTTAACTATCGAACATTATCATTCCCTACCAAATTTTTAGTAGGAAATTGCTCATCCTGGATGGATAGGAGCTCCAGAAACTATAAATTCCATCTGAACTAACACGGCTGTGGGAAATGTGTGTCATGCCTTAATTCTAAATAAGATACTTCACGTGTTTATTCTCCTTAATATAATCACATATACTGCCCACAACTTTCCACACTTCAACCTCAAATTACCCATTAGCAATAATTTCATCTATTGAAACTCATCCACAATTAGTATTTCCTCCAACTCATAGTTTAAAACGATTGCAAGCCTTAGTAGCTAACTCAATTTAACTCTGTCATTACTCATTCGTCCTTTCATACTTAATACTAGGTATGCACTTACTGTCATTCTCATATCAGAAATTATGTATGAATTTGTGCCTACCAAACTCTCAATAACTAGGTCTCCTTGACTCGATGTCTGCTCCTTATATAACCTTCTAGAACCAAAAGCACAAGCTAAACTTGAAAAAAGAAAATATCCTCTTATATTCAACTACACCCGATTGTCATATTATAACGTTTCACCTAAGTTTCTTGGTCTTTCTCTCCAAATTTCATCATCTCCTAGCACAATTATGCTCTACCTATAAGGTATCATCCGCATGAACCCTTTACTGTACCATTTTCCTTCTTGACATAATATTTTATAATTTATTAACTTTACTTATACTCGACCTATGATTCATATCTATCATCGTTTTTATTGTGCCCTTAACTTTTGTTGATTCTGAAAGATTTCTCTCACTAATAAATTTTTCCAACACTAATTCCACCCTTATCTAGGGTCATTAATTTGATCCTTGAACTTTCTAGTGATTTATAACCATCCAGACTTGTCACTTTTCGCTCTACCCCTACTATTGTCCTGTCGTTATTGCTTCACTACAAAGTGATTCTGTTGATCACACTAAAAATGTTTGCCTGACATTCATAACGAACCTCTAACTACCTTCTCACTATCTCAAAAGTCTAACCTAAAACCTATGTGTCATTATCTATCATTCTTTTCCTCTCATCATACCTATTTGATCCCTTAGACTGACTTTTATTCAACTTACTGCTTACTACCTTCTCTTTCTCTACCTATTTAGGTAGTCCGCAATACCATCGCACACCTTCTAACATTTACTCATTATTATTGTATTCCATACCTCCATCACTTTTCTCACTAATGTGGTCCCATTTTGGGTTTTCCATCCTTGTCATTCTCCTTGCCAAGAATAACACTTAGCCTATCCTATATCTTAACTTTGTTCCTTTTATTATACGCTCTTTAGGTTGTCCTTTCATTTATTTCCTTTGTCTTACCCAAAATAGAATTTGACTATTCTATCCCTGGTTCCATTCTTCTTCCTAACATAATAGCTGTACTTGCTAACTATATCTTTCAGAGTTTTTATCGCGTTATCATATGTCTGTGCTACTCAGATTTGGTCCTTTGACCACTCTAGCTAGTACTTCCACTAGCATTTAGATTATATTGCATCTGCAATCAATTGTCCAAACTTTCATTCTGCACTTTCTTTATCCATTGGCCTTCTGTGATTTATCTTCACTAATTTATTACTCTTAACACTATTATAATTAGATTATACTATTGTTTTGAATAATTTGAAATTAGAAAGGAACTCAGCAAATTACAGTCATACTTTTATTGTATGATCTCTATTCTTATCCTTTAGCTTACATAATACCCTTACTACCTCGAGAACTAATTTTGTAGTAATTTTATTATTATTATTATTATTATTATTATTATTATTATTATTATTATTATTATTATTATTATTATTATTATTATTATTATTATTATTATTATTATTATTATTATTATTATTATTTTCCATGTTTACTCAACTAGCCAAAACTTAAGATTCCGGGCACCCAAACCTGTCATCCAATTCAAAGGATTTACATCCATCATGATCTGATTATATATGATTCCTATAATGGAACTTGTATCCTCTCCAGGATACCCGAGCCAACTACTCTTTACCACACTCTACAGTCCCATCTGGGACACTATTCCATAAGTCATCATTATCAATAATAACCTTTGATCCATTCTGAAAGATAGGACTATATCCTAACTTGCTGCAACAAAGGTACTACATCTACCACCTTGCCAGAACCATGTCAAGTTAATGACTCTTTTATCATATCATAGCTCTATAAATCATCAATTCATAGTTTCGACCTTCTCTAGGTAGTAGAGTTGTACTTTATTCCATACTGATACACACAAGGTATACTATTCTCACTCTATAAGTGTCACCTTTACTTTGCAACTAGTCCGAAACCTCTGGTCTGATGGAAACTCTTGATGTAACTCTAGCTCATGCTGGGGTAACTGAGTCACTGACTCTAGTTATCACCCAACTGTGACCTTTCAATATTCTAACTCTAGACTCTTAACCAGGAGTTCCCAACTCCTCTGCAAATATAGAACTCGCTCGCGTAATTGTACCAAAACAGAAGCCATCTCAAACACCCTCATTATGGAGCACCACGGGGATGCACGCAGCTCTACACAATAATCTCATGTCGGTACTGTAATCTGCAGCTTACAGAGCAGACATCGAGAACATTGTATAGTTACTACGATACGTCCTGACAGACTAGGTCTCCTAATTTCTTATCTCTCCTGAATCTTCTATTATCACAAACTTATTCTGACAGGGTCATCTACTGATGACTGCCAGTAGTGGTATCCTCATCCTTATCTAGGGCAACTGTACTTTTAAGACTCACTTTTATGTACTCGTGCCTTACACGAAATGGGCACACCATTTAAACCCATACTGACAAAAATATAACATTTCTTGGAGTACGTATCCTCATGATAGACCTCACATGTCTACTAACTCTATTTCACATTTCTGTGTACTCCACGAAAATCAAGACACTAACTGAGGTAATCTTATATTTCCCGAGGTATAACGTAGAATCTAGAAACAAAGAATTACAGGAAAAGACGAAACAGAATCCTATACTCCGCATGTGACTCCTAGTAGACTCTTTCCAACACTTAGATAATTTTTCCCTATGAATCTGGAGCCTAAGCTCTGATACCACATTTGTCACGACCCAACCTATGGGCCGGACCGGCACTAGGACCTGGGCCAGCCTAAAGCCCCCGAGGCCCGTAGTAAGCCTAACTGTTCATTAACCCAACTCTAAGGCCCATTTGGGCCCAAATTCAAGAAAACAAACGGACAGAGTCCGGCCATAAAATGGACTTCCCAACGGGGAGTTTTCGACTCACCGGACCTGTAAACATAATAATACTCAATTGGGGAGCTCAGCTCACCCTCCACATACTCATAGCATCATAAAAGAAATGGGAGCTCAGCTCCCTCATCCAATCCATCAAACAGACATAGAATATTAAGTTTACAGGTCCAACATGATAATAATATTACAGACCAAATTCAAATAATTACTGCTAACACATGCGGAAATTCTAGGAGTAAATAAAATTATACAAAATATTGATAAACAACCTGCGAAGTAGAAAAGCAGGTTAACCCAGAATAAAATATCCTCCTGTGGCCTGTAAAAATTTTTGAACAGGAGTGAGCGTTCGACTCAGAGAGTAAAATATCAATTTTAACCATAATCTCTATAACTATCTAAAACTAATGCAACCTGTGGAATGAAATGCAACATCAGCAATAAATTCACATCATAGCATCAAAAAGGTAATTTGGAGCACTCACGCACCCTGTAGCATCAATCATAATATATGGGAGCTGATCCCCTATACAGCTCTCTTAAATCCAACCTGGTGCCAGCGAAGAACTCAGCTCGGACTTCCACTTAATAACCAAATCGAGGGTTCCAGCGAAGAACTCAAGCCGTGACTACCCCTCGAAGGATCGGGTCCCATCGAAGAACTCAAGCCGTGACTACCCGTCCTATCCATAGTCCACACCACATCACACGCACGCCAACGCACGCACACTGCTCCAAATTATCGCAACAACATTCATGGCACTTTAACAGTTATCAATGCAACATAAATCGTGCCTAGAGTTTAACTACATAATTATATGTATATAAGTGATGCATGGGCATGCTGAACATATAATAATATCGAAATTACAATTAAAATTAATATTTTACTCACAGACTTGACGACAATCACTGTGGCGGCTGGGCGGAGGAAGAAGGCTGTCCCGGCTCACCTGATAATTTTATTACAATCATTTAATAAATTTGACTCAATACAAACAAAGAAAAAGACCAATACGTCCTAAGTCGTGCCGAAAATCCGGCAGAGTCTCCCCTATACCTAGGACCTACCCAACCTGCAAAAGGGCTCAAAACACACTTCTATATTCACAATCCATATGTCCACAACTCAATCACATCACACAGCCCCTCCTGGGCCCACCAATTCAATCATCCATCACAACATGTAAAATTTCAATTTAGTCCCTATAATTGACCATTTTTGCAAAAACTGCCCAAATAAGCTCTAAAAATTCTAAAACTTTGCCCCACGGTCCTTAGCAATATTATTAAGCTATTGCAAAAAGAATCATAATTTTCTAAGCTACCACGAATATTTTATGGATTTTTAATCATATTTAAGCACTAGAAAATTGCGAAAAAGCAAGGTTCGGGTTTACCTTTGCTTCCGACTGATTCGCTTTCGAACGATGCCCGACAATGGGGATAGCCAAAACCTCGATCCATTGGAATTTTCAAATTTCTAAAGTTCATTCTAAGTCTTCAATTCACATCTAGAAAAGAGCATCAAAGTGGAACCACACAGCTTCCAATAATAATATATAAAAAATCAGGGGTGTTACAAAAATAATAATAATATTTGAAGCCTTGAAAGAGGGATAAAGTACCACAATTAAAATCATATCTATATAAAGCAAGAATATTTATATATTTTTTTTTAAAAAATAAAAGTTAGGCAATGGTAAAGGGTAGGCAATAGTAAAGATGTGAAGCACAATACAAGAAAATGATGAATCATTATAATGATTATTAATACTTTTTGGGGTCCAAAAGAGGTTCTCCTTTAATCAAATATATTATTATGTTTAACATGAAAAAAAAAACAAATCCAATTAAATATTAAAACAAAATAAAATTGGTCAACCTGGATCTCTTGGTGGACTGGTCAGAGGCAAGGGGTACGCATTCGGTTCGAATCGAATACAATTAAATTATAAAAATCGAATCGTAAATTTTAAAAATCGAATCGAATTGAAATGGTGAAAAATTGAATCAAACTGAACCTTTATTTTGGTTTGATTCGGTTTAAATTGATCGGTTTGATTTTTGATTGATTTTTTAATATAGATTTAATTTTTAAGTTATTTTATCTAACTTTAACTTTGATTTGAACCTAATAATCATTAATCAATGAAATTAAATAATTAATATATATATATAATTAAATATAATTTATAAAATTTTTATAAAAATAAATCAATTTAAAAATCGATTAATTCAATTTAATTTAATTCAAGTATATAAATTACAATTTAATTTAATTCGATTTAATTTATTTTTTTTAAATTAAATTAAAATAATTAAAATTTTTATAATATAAAATTAAATTAAATCGATTAAATTTTAAAATTAAATTAATTCTATTTAATTTAATTTTTTAATTTTAACCAAATTCTGCTCCGATCAGACAAACCCGTCCAGTCTCTCAGCATCACAGGTTTAGTCAAGTACATTTAGTTTCCCAAAATACCCTCGAGAAGGCTCGGAATCTACAGATTCGCAACCCCATGGCAAACGTGGGTCCCACCGGTGGCGTTCTCGTAAAATGAGGTGGGCCATAAGCTTGACAATTAATGGAAGGAAAAGTGAAAAACGCTCCCATCAACTCTACGAGAGTCGCGTGGGCCAACGTCTATATTTCGGCGCCTATGTAGTTGACAAGCATATGCCGTGGCAATACGGTAGATTATTGTAATTTAATGAATATTCACGGTCCACAATCGGCGCTCAAGCTTTTTTTTATCGCCAAGCCCACCCTCTACTGTCTACACTGGCTTTATTTTTTATTTTTAAGTAAAAAAATAAAAAAGGAATATCTAATTCAACATTGTTCGAATTTTTTTTATTATAATAAATATATAAATTTAAAATATATATATAAATTATATAATTATATAATATTAAAATAAAAAAAAATAACATAAAATTTAACGTAATTTAATCATAAAATTTATATTTATAAATAAAATAAAATAAAAATTTTATCATAATAATAAAATAAGTATAATATAATTAATTAAAATTTTTAAACTCTAATATTAATATATTTTCTTAAATATCTCATAATTTTATCATCATATATCTCATTTTTTATTTCAATCATATCACAACATAAAATTTATTAAATTAAATTATAATTTAAATTAATAAAAAAATATATTTAAAATTTAAGTTACAAGAATAATATTCTTATTAATGGATATTTTTTCATTTTGCTAGCGCTTTTTTGGCATTGCTCCAGAGGTGACGCGGCGTTCTGTTGCCTCCGTGTCCGTGTAAATCACCGCCAACTAGGCCACTAGCCGTTGGTGCATCGCTGGGCCCCAATCAAACTCTTTTTTAGCAGAGAGGGAAAGGGGCGACCGCAATCAAGTACCCGCCTGTGAGTTTCAGTTGGGTCGCTAAGTTAACGCCGTTAATCATGCGGTCAATCCCGTTAAAGTTATACTAAAAAGGTCTTTTTCATTTCGGCGGACTCACTCACATTCCCTTGATTGCTCGCATTCTCTCACAACCTCCATAGAGAACGGCGTCACCTTTTCACTACAGCGCGGCCCCACCTTTCACGCGCAGCTAATAAAAAATTGAAGAAGAATATGTTTTCGGCTAAATAAATTAATTAGTATGTAGTAAATTTTCCTTTTTTTTCATGGGTCTTGGAAAATGTGCATCAGCATGGGGAAAGGGGCAAAGGACCCAACGGGCAACGGCAGTCTACGATGCCGCGTGGTGCACGTTATATAACAAAACATAGCTACACTAATTTACGCATATAGTGAAAGGGCATGGGATCTGATGTTAGATCCCTAAGTACATTGAGGGTGATACCATGCACGTGAGCTACGAAATCAATACAACAAAATTGAATATCCCTAAGAATTGAACCAATGGAAGCCGTTGATCTTGCCACCTAGGCAAGGTTTTGAGATCACGGCAGTGCCATCTATGGAAAAAAAAAAAAAAAAAAAAAACTAAGACACTAGGTAGTTAACAGTTAATAGTGAAAGATGAAGAATGAGAAAATGAATAGGAAGGGTGATAATGATAAACTGGGAGGGGCATTTTGGTCAGGGAAAAAATAATTGGTGGGACCTTACAGGATTTTTGGTTCTTTGGTTGCTTATACAATGGCAAATGCTTTGAGGATTCCGTCCCTCCGGAGATGTTTGCCTTTGCCTGCCTTCTAAGAAACCGATAACAAATGCTGCTAAGTAAGCTTGATTTTATATAACCTTAATTTTGATCATTTTTAAATAAAATTTACATATTTTTATAATTTAATTAATTAAAAAAATCTCAATATAATTATTTAATTTTATTTTTTTGCAAAATTTAATTTAATTTTATTAGATGTTATTTGTAGAATATTATATTGGGTCCATCAAATGATAGTCGAACACATGCCAAAAAGGGTGAAGTTAGTTGGCAGCTTTTCGTTGCTTGCTGACGAGGGAAACCTGATATGTTCTGTTCTATGGAAATTTATGCCGCGTCACGGACATGGCCAAATGGCAAGGTTTATCCGCTCCATGTGTGAGTTTGTTTCTATAATTTTTTTTTTTTCTAAAGATAAAGATTTTTCTATAATAAATTGATTCCCATAAGTAGTACCCAATTCATTAATTTTGTGTTGAATTCATAATAATTTATAATTTTAATAATATGTAATATAGCCGTTAAGAAAGAGCCAAACATGAAAATGATAACATAAGACAGTAATATTAATTATATGTAATAAATATATGAAAAAAAATGATGAGATTCTACCGAACCCACCAGAGAGCTGCCAAGAAGGAAAAACATTATACTTAAGAGTCTGGTAAATCTTATCGGAGATTTAAATAAAAAGTGATGAGAAATAAAGCATCTAATCGAAATATAGAATATGTTTCTTGCTTTTTATCTGAAAATATTAGTAAGATTTTGCTTTTCAGAAGAAAAAATTTATTTGAAACAAAATAAAATCAAACAGATATTTTATCTGTGAAAAGAAATATTATTTTTTAAAAAAATATCTTGAGACTAAACATTTGTAATGGAATCCAATTGATATTGAATTCATTAAAATTAATTTTTATTAAAATTAATTTAAATTAAATTAGAAAAAATATTAAATTTATTTTTATAAATTAAAAAAAAAATCCTTCAATTAAATTTCAGTTTTACAGTCCCTACAACTAAAATTATGGGTCTAATTTAGCCATGCGTAGGTGGGATCCACGTAACTGATATCACGTAAAGTACAAAATAAAGTAAGAGAAATGGCAAGTTGTCTGTGGTAGGTCCGTTTCATATCATTTATCCCGACATGTCAAATGCAGAGGACAATCTATTTCGCAAGCTCGTTGCTTTCTCAATGCCATTTACACATGCACACACTTTTCTTTTATTTTAAATTAATTTCCTTAAAGTCATTAATTAATTAATCATTTCCATCTCCTTAATTAATCCTATAATCTAGATGATAACGATGATGATTATTATTATTTCAGCTTCATTTCTAAGCAAGGTTCCAAATGTTTTGTTTCACATACTAAGTTTCTTTATTAAAAAAAATAATGAAAACGTATATAAATAAATTCATTATATACGTAATAAATAATATTATATTTTTCATATTCACATATATTAATAAGTAATTTTATTATGTTTATATTGAGATTAAAGTTTAGAATACTTTCATAAGCTAATGGGAATTCAAACTTAAAACTTTTCTATCATTGCGTGAACTAATCCTTTGGACATTATATAATAATAATAATAATAATAATAATAATAATAATAATAATAATAATAATAATAATAAAAGAAATAAGAGAATGTTTATATTGCATATTTTTCTCTTTACATATGATTTTTTAGTCATTAATTATAATTTATATATTTAGTAAAATATGTTATAATTTAATGTAGTCAATATGATAATGAAAGTTATATCTAATTTATATAGCTATGAGAATATAATTTTGAAACATTGCTTTTAATTGTAGCTTAATTTTCGTTTTAACACTGCCACTCAACTATAGTTAGCAGATTTCCTAGCAATTTCCCACCTTGTTCTTATTAACAGATATTTGATTTTGACTACTAATTGTAAAATTAAACATGGTTTTTGAGATTTAAAAAAAAAAAAAGAAAAATGTTTATATGATATTTTTTTTTATTATATGCCATATAATTCTAATTATTTATTTGAAGACTGCAACTCACTTTCCAGTGCAACTACGTACAGCTCTTCAAAATTTTGGCATAAACGAAACCTGGCATGGGCGGCACAAATACGACAATACATTATTAATACGATTAAATGGATAACATGTAAAGAATCAATTTGTTTATTGTTTCGTTTTGTGCTAAAAATATTTAAAAAAAAAAAAACTCAAAATTCAATAGTCTATTTTCGATTTGGACATGGAATAATTATAAAATAATTACAAAAATTATTAATTATAATAAAATTGGTTATGGGTGGGATCCATATCATATCATCTCATCATGAAGCTCATCTTTGGCATTGGATTAAGCCTTAATCAAGGCAGTGTGGGCCAAAACAATTTATAGAAATTGATGTGTCATTAAAAATTGAATCAAAAGCCTTAAAATTGATTAAAGTCAACAGTTTTCTTAATTATTTTCCCAATAATTGATATCCTTTACAAGAAAATATGAAGTTATGGGTTCTGAGGTGGGGAATGAATGGTGATAAATGGAAACCTAATCAAGTTGGCTTTGAAATAGATATAGAAAGTGTGAGGTGACAAAACATGTAGCCAAATTGGAAATGATTCAAATGATAACATTAATTTATATCAATAATTTGGTATATATTATGTAAAAATTATAACCTTATTATTATATATATTTCGTTAACTATTGTATAAAATAAATTTAATAATATTTAGATTAAATATTTAATATAAAATTTGTACACAATCAATTAACATATATATAATTAAAATAATGTATATATTGATTAAGAGTTGATAAACTTATTTTTATATAAAAAGAGTTTATAGTAGTTACAACCATTTAGTATTTAACTAATTATTAAGGATGGTGAGGTCTATTTTTCTTGAGGAATTATAATGAAATATATAAATTGCTCGTTGTGACAGTTAATAAGTCCCAAACTTTTAACTTAATAGAAATACTTAATGAATTTTATTAACTAAATTAACTCTTATTAGTAGATAATTAACTTATTTTTAAATATGAATATAAAGATACTATAAGTGGATCATCTTAATCATAAAAACATGTTTCAAATGTCTAATCAAATTATTTTAAAGAATATAATTTCTTTATGAGTGTATATGTATCTTTCATTCAAGAACTTGTCTAATTATATTGTACCAATTAATACCATCAAGTAAAATTTCATTAACTTTTTTTAATATACTTTAATTTCAATAAATAATATATACTTTTTAAAAAAAAGTTAAAGATTTCGGGCACGATTATTAAATTAGTGTTTCATTCTTTCAAGTGTTTATTGTATATTTTATAATGCAGAATATTAAAAATTTAGATTTTCTTAATTTTTACTAAATTTATTTTTCATAAAATAATATAATATATTAAAAGAGCAAAAAAAAAAAATTAATAGGAAGAGACGGCCGCAGAGGCCAAGGTCTCGATCAAGTAGTTAAGCAAGAGATGGACAGCTTGAAAAAGTGTGCTTATCTGACAAGCACTACACGGTGCGATGATTTCCTATGCTAATCCCATAATTACAAATATTGCAATCATTACTATGCTATGAAGACCTTAGATGATAATAATAATAATAATAAGCAAAAATTACACTTTTTTTTTTTTTATGAAAAACTGCTGGGATTTATACAATCACGTGAATTGCTTTAGAATCAGGTCCTGTTTTGTCAACTCAAATTCCATGCAAACTCATCACGCAATCACGGGTCTTACCTTTCTTTGAGAAATCCATGTAGATCCGGTCACGGGCTGCTCGAGAATCCGACTCAAATTCAAATTGAATTCATGAAATTCAGAATTGAAATCCAAACCCATCAACCATTTTGAATTTCTAGCATCGCCAAATTGGCATATTCAAATACTAAATTACTAGTGGAATAGTGCTTACCGATGGTTGCTGACAACCCATTGGGCTACAGCCTATAATAATTGGGCTGAATATTGAAAGCATGGCAGCAACTCACTAAGCATATCAAAAGACTATAACGATAACAGAATCAAAGCTTTTCATTTACACAAGGTGAAATTTCTTGCTGCCGGTGGCACAGTTTTTGGATGATACTTTGGTAAAGAACAAAGTTTAACATATGCCAAACCCAACACACAAGCAATCCAAACAAGGATCCATCAATGTATATATTCTCTTTCTTTATTAGCTTTTTATCTCTATATATAAGCTAGTGCTCAATCGCTCAAAAATTGTGCTCAACATTCTCTTTCTCTCGTCCGTCACCATCCCAAAATGGACACTGTAGTCACCTATCACTACAGGCGATCCGCCTCTCGCCTAACATTAGTTGCACAATTGTTCGGCATCTTGGCTTTCATTCTCATGCTCATTTGGTTGTTGCATTATCGAGGAGGAATTGAGTATGATTCTGACAATATCGATCGCGTTTTCAATGTAAACCTTACTCTATTTGATCATTAATTAACTATACTTGTCTTAAAGTTACTGTGGAAAACATAATTTATTCTGTTTTTGTTTTGGCAGGTTCATCCGTTCATGATGTTTTGTGGATTCATCTTTCTTGTTGGTCAAGGTACTCTAATTGAGTTCTGAACTCGCAATCTCACAGCTTTGAAAACAATTCTAGTATTGCTAATAAAATCTAACATTGGAATGGTTGAATGTCATCTAACTTTATGGACTTTTTTAATTAATAAAAATCTTCATCTTCCATGGGACATATCTAACAGTTTCTTAAATTGGTGATGTAATGTTATATATATATATATATATATATATATATATATATATATATATATATATATATATGCAGCGATGATGGTATACAAGACAGTACCCGCGTCACACAATGTGCAGAAATTTATTCACATGACACTTCACCTAACCGCTATATGCCTTGGAATTGTTGGGATTGCTGCTGTTTTCAAGTTTCATGACATGGTAAACTCAGAGGATGTTTATACCTTGCATTCGTGGATTGGGATAGGCACCTTCTGCTTGTTTGGCTTGCAGTGGCTCTTTGGACTGTTCACATTTGTAACTCCACAACCTTCGCAAACTAAGCAAAGTATGCTTCCATGGCACATCTGTGGTGGTAGGGCACTCCTCTACATGGCCATTTCTGCTGCTCTTACAGGGTTGATGGAGAAATCTACATTCTCGCAGCAAAAGCATACTCGTGAAAATCATTTCTTAAACTTCACCGGATTATTCATCCTCCTCTTTGGCATCTTCGTCGACCTCTCGGTTGCTCTCGCCCGTTACGTGTGATTAATCATCATTATTATATATCTTGATTGACATATATAATATATCATTATTTTTTTTTTATTAGTGTGTGCGCATTTTTGAATCTTGATTCAATGCTTGTATATATATTGGATTGATATTGTAACAGTAACACCAGTAATGTTGTTTGTTTTCCTCCTTTTAATTTGCAAACGCAACAACTGCGTTGATTGTTGAAAATAAATATTGAAACAACTAGACCGGAAATTTGATGGATTTGAACTACCAAATTATTTCAGATATCAAAAGAATTATAAAGGTTTAGCTTAATGATTTTCATTTTAAGTTGAGGTCACAATTAAAACCAATTACATAAAAAGAGATGAATTTATATGAAAACGCGGTATATGGAAAAAATGACCGTACAAGGGAACTATACCATTGAAAATACTGAAATGGAGTGTGGTGTTGAGAAATTACTAAGGGGGTGTTTGGTTTTTGTGTTGGAGTGCGGTGATGGATATAGACACGCAGAATTAAATTTATTAGTTTTAATAAAAAAAAAAAAAAAAATGAATGATGGGCGATTTGATGATTTGATTTTTATTTAACTTAAAAATTAATATTATTAATATTTTTATTTTTTTATTTGTAATTTTAACATTTTAATTAACGTGTTTCAACTTTGTTAAAATATTTTTTATTAATAACATAAAATATTTATTTATATCCAAAAACTTAAAATTAATTATAAATTTTTCTATTAACAATAATAATTATTTTATTATTTTATCTATATTTTTAAAATTATTTAATTATCTTAAAAAAATAATTATTTTCTTATTTCAATAATAAAATAAATGATATAATATAAAAGATTAATAATTATATATTTATTTAAATAATATAATATATTAATTTAATAATTATATATTTAATTTAATAATAAAATAAATAATATAATGTAATAAATTTATAATTTTATATTTATTTAAATAATAAAATAAATTATATGATATATACTCTTATTAGTCATTTCACATATTAAACAATAATTAAATATAATTTTACCAAACACTTGATATAAAACAGTTATCATCACTTATCAATATCATCTATGAATATGACTATCATCACTACCATCATGATGTATTATTGAATTAAATCAGCCACTAAATAAGTGGGAATACACAGGAAAACATTATTCAAAATAGCGTTCCAAGGCTAGACGCCAATTAAAATAGTTGTTCCAAGGCCAAATGCTAATCAAAATAACTTTTAATATTTAAACAAAATAAAATAATTAAATTAAAGGCCAGATGTTACTTACACTATTTATAGTAGCGTCCAACTTTTTTTACTTTTTAAAATTTTTAATTATTTTATTTATTAAAATAATATTTATATTTATTTTATAAAAAATTTAAAATAAATTAATAAAAAAATTTAATAAAAGCGGGACGCTACTATAAATAGCGTCTAGGTTTTAATTTAAAAATTTTAATTATTTCATTTATTAAAATGATTTAATTTTATTTAAATAAAAAATAATTTTTTATAAATAAAAATATTATAATATATAATATTAATTATTATAATATTATTTATTAAAATAATATTTATATTTTATTTTATAAAAAATATAAAATAAAATAATTAAAAAATTTAAAATAAAAACTAAACTCGTCTAACTTTTAATTTAAATTTTTTAATTATTTCATTTATTAAAATAATTTAATTTAAATAAAAAATAATTTTTTTATAAATAAAAATAATATAATATAGAATATTAATTATTATTATATTATTTATTAAAATAATTAAAAATTTTAAATTAGAAACTGAACGCTGCTTATAGTTTATTTTATTTTAAATTTTAAATAAAACATAAATATTATTTTAATAAATAATGTTATAATAATTAATATTATAAATTATAACATTTTTATTTATAAAAATTATTTTTTATTTAAATTAAATATTATATATTATAATATTTTTATTTATAAAAAATATTTTTTATTTAAATTAAATTATTTTAATAAATGAAATAATTAAAAATTTTAAAATACTTAGCTTTTACTTTAAATTTTTTAATTATTTTATTTTATATTTAAATAAAATATAAATATTATTTTAATAAATAACGTAATAATAATTAATATTATATACTATAATATTTTTTATTTATAAATTTTTTTTTATTTAAAATTAAATTAAATTATTTTAATAAATTAAATAATTAAAAATTTTAAACTACAAGCTAGACGCTGCTATAATCCAGCTTTTACTAAATTTTTTAATTAATTTATTTTAAATTTTAAATAAAATATAAATATTATTTTAAAAAATAATATTATAATAATTAATATTATATATTATAATATTTTTATTATAAAAAATTACTTTTTATTTAAAAATTACTTTTTATTTAAAATTAAATTAAATTTTAATTAAATAAAAAATTATTTTAATAAATAAAATAGTTAAAAACTTTAAAGTAAAAGCCGTAATGTCCAGTTTTTACTTTAACTATATTATTTTATTTAAATTTTAGATATCATTTTGATTAGCGTTCGATCTAGGGATACTATTTTTATTGACATCCTATCTTAGGATACTGTTTTAAATAGCGTTTTTCGGCATATTTCCACACATTTGATAATTTCTCAACTCTATATCCCATTTCAATATTGTCGTTGCTACAGTCCCCTCGTACGGTCATTTTCCCCCGTATATGCTGGACTTACCACACCACCAGATTTTCCTGCCTGGCGGACGGCTTATTCCAATTTGATGGCGATCTTTCTTATAAGCTTTCTTAGTGCATATCAATAACAAAAGTTTGGAAGCATCGGTCAGAAAATATTTTACTCACCTTTCTAATAGAAACAAACGCACCACTTTGTTATTTCCATCTTAATACTGAACCATCATTACCAAATCAAGATTCATTTTGCAACGATTATTTTCTTTCTCTAGGAATCTTCACGAGCTTTGAGACATAATCCATAGAGTTGCAGGATTTGCAATGCCAGCTAAACCTAAAAGTCGGAGTTACCAAGTATCTGCAACCCCAGTAACCATGCTTGCACATTTGATAGTTGTAGCAGTGGCAGCCCTTGTGCTTGTTTGGCTCCTACACTTTGAGGAAGGCTTCGCATTCAAAGCTGCCAACAAAATAAAGATTTTGAATGTAAGTTTCATGAACAAAATCGAGTTCCTTGCTTAGTAGTGCAAGAATTCTAAGGGTAGCTAATTCAATTCTTTGTCCCTTGTATGTTTCTTCTTCAACTCACAGGTTCACACATTTCTAATGATAGTTGGATTCATACTTATAGCAGGAGAAGGTATAAACATTGCATTGCTATTCATTTCCTGCAATAAATTTTTTTCCTCTTTTCTCTTGGGTTGCTCATATATCTTGTCAAAAATCAAAATGTTTGTGTTGATTCAATTGGGTTAAAAATATAAGTTGATAATTAATTAATTTCATTTGAGGCATGCAGCTATTATGGCATACAAGACAATTCCAGCGAAAAGGAAGGTTCAAAAAGCAGGCCACCTAATGTTGCATCTGATAGCACTTGGTGCTGGAGTTTTGGGAGTCTATACAGCTTTTAAGTATAAGCATGAGTCTGGAGGTAAAGATATGGTTACCTTACATTCCTGGCTAGGCATGATTACCATCTGCCTATTTGGTCTACAGGTAATAAATTTTCCATAAACTTTAGATATAATATGTAAAGTATTTATTTTTAGAGCTGCTTTCTAATTCTCAAATGAATTGCCAATCATTAAAAAAAGTCTACTAAAATATCTAATTAAATAAAATAAATTCTAATTAAGAATAAAAACCAATAGAAGTTCTTAAGTAATGAAATGTTACTTCCTTTCCGATTAAAAGAAATTTAAATATTTTAAAGTCAAAATAAATCAAAACAATTCATTTTTCTTGTTAGTTGTGTTTCAAATTAACCAAATGTTGCATGATTTGGTTGCAGTGGGTGTTGGGTTTCTTCTCTTATGTGTTCCCTGGTTCAGAAATGTCAGCAAGAGCCTCATACATGCCATGGCACGTTTTTGGTGGCATGTTTATTTTCTTTCTCGCTATTTGCACAGCCCAGACTGGTCTGCTTCAAAGGTTCAAAACCTTAAACCAAGAAGGGCTTATTGTGAACTTCACAGGACTATTGCTTGTTCTATTTGCAATTGGGGTTGGCCTCAGTGCTGTCCTTCCTCGAGGATACTGATCACATCCTTCCAATTTTGAGATCATAATTCATGTAACCATTTGTTGTGGAATGTTTATTCACTTATTAATAAAAGAGGATTTCCAATTTATTAATTAAAACTTGTTAGTATTCTTTTCATTATCTTTGCTTATCCTTTATTAGATTGGGTAAGTAATCAAGGTTCTTTGCTCTAGTGGCATGGGCTCACCAGGTCAATAATGTGAAAGTGTAATTTGACACCATAGCACTAATGATTCAAGAACCCATCATCACAGGGAATTTTTAATGGTCCCAAGACATAATTTTCTAGTCAAAACCAAATTGCTGCTGAATCACCAATTCACCATTCACCATTATTCTCCCACCAGAAAATCTTCAATGGTGCCTGTCACTTCTTTTATACTCCTTTCATGAGTAGCAGAACAAGAATAGGCATATACCAGAACAAAATATCCATTTTCTATTGTTATATGCAGAATCATGTATTATAATATTCATAGCAGCAACTAGAATTGCTAATATTTGACATTTGTGGTCCAAGAACAGGACAAGATAATGGCTAATCTATTTGCTTCCACATAGAAATGTTAGGATTTGTCATTTTTTTTTATTACCTTGACCCTATGATGTACCTACCAATTGGTGCATATGCACCAATTTTTGTCATATTTGAGGTCCTATGAAATCCAACAAGATTAAAAAAAAAAGAAACAAACAAATTGAACTATACAAAGAACAAAAATTTTTTTCTCTGGTTATTCTTAGCATTTGAAGAAACACTCTTAAGTCAATGGTTGGTGAAGATGTAAACAAGTTACACACTGCATGTTAATCTCTGTCAACAAAATAAATAAAAAAAAAAGGAAGGGGAAAACAGGATTAAATTACACCCATTGCTGCTTCGTGGTCTCCATTCTCTCCAGCAAACCAGCAATCTCAGCTTGCATTCTTAGCTTCATGTTGTAGTAATCGCAATGTGAATTTTCTAAACTCTTCAGGTCTTCTAATTTTTTCCTCCGCCTTTCCTCAGTCTCCTGCAAACACAGTTTGGCGAGCTTCTCTGCATACTCTTCTTCCAACTTCTCAGACCTCACCCGAATCATCTGCAGGTAGCTTTCTGCGTCTCTTCGTGCTTCATCTGCCTTGCTCTGGAACATTCTGGCTTCTGCTTCTTTAATCCGTACAATGCTTTCTAAGCTACCGAGACCATCCTTCTTTGATAGCTTTCCAAACTGGAACTCATCATTGATTTTTAAGTCACCAAGGAGTGCAGCTCTGAGTTCATTTTGGTGGATATCGTTTGATCGTGAATCACGCCGGCCACTTGAAGAGCTCATATTGTAGAGGGCATATTTTTGAGGGAGAGAAGTGGATGGCAGTATAGGTGCATCATCTTTTCTAAGACTAACTTCAGTTGGCATCAATTCTTTAGCAGATACACCAGAAGCAGGAAAATCGGAAATACCATCTGCATCTAAAAATTCCAAAGAAGAAAGGAATAAAAAAAATTCAGAATCAGATGTTGATACATAATGCGATTCAAAATTTTTAAAATAAATAAACCATCAAGAAAATTATAAGACATTTCATGAAGTAGACAGTCCACCAGCGAACACCAAATGGTGATAGATTATCAGAAAGGGAATGTAAGGAACCGGTCAGGAAACTCACATTTCCTGGTTAAGGCAAGAGACCCCAGCACAAATTCTAGAGCATGTATGGACATCAGGGGACAATTACTAGATTCATCAAGATTGTAGTCAACAGACAATGCTATCATCCATCATTTCCACTCCGATCAAATATCAGAAGGTGGGGTTATCAAAACAGTTGCCTGTAACCCAGACTTATCAGACAAAACACATTATTTTATGATCTCCAGAAAGGAAAGAACTGATGGAAAAAGAAGTGTTTGTTGCTGAGCTTTTTTTTACCAACACTATGGAAGGACCATTTAACCACCCATGATTTGCTTCCATACTTGAGCCCTAGGAAGCACGTGACCTGAATTGTCCCAAAATTGCCAAACTAACAAAATAAGGAATAACTCCAGTAAAAAAAAAAACAGGGTTTTGGGGGGGGGGGGTGTGGTGGTGGGTGAGGGAGAGGGAGAGGAGAGGAATAACTCAACATTGTTGATTCCCTCTTGGCTCCTATCTTTAGCCCTATTTCTATTTTCTGTAGGAGGCCTTCTTCCACTTGCAGTTCAAGCCAAGCAATCTATGCTTAAGCTTAATCAGGATTGGCACACCTTAAGCATTTTCCTTTGTGCAAGATCACAACCAAGCTTGACCTTCAAGGGTCCATTATATGCATACAGAGTCCATTACATCAACATAGCTTTCCACTATACTAGATTACATCCTTATCTCCAATTAGAGATATTCTTAGGATCTAAGGAGATTTACTTGGTCAAACAGATGGAGACAACAACTTAAATTTAGTGTAACTGATTATTCTGGTTAATTACATGTTTCATTATCTTGCTGCCTAATTTGGCCCGATCTAAAGTCTAGATGAGCCAGGACAGTCTGCAGAAGCTCCAACTAGGAATGGAAAAATGGGCCAAGGGACCTTTGGGATTTAATTCAATCATGCATTTGAGAAATGTGTTCATCAGCCTTTGGGTTGCATTGGAGTTTCCATTCACACACTGCAACAATCACCAATCTAATGGACTCGTGTCAGTCATGCGAATGCTCTCAACTCTGTTTCAGCAGTGCTATATAAAAATTAAAGAGGTGTATCATTGTAAATTTAACACCACAGAATTTTCAAATTCTTTGATTGGCTTTTAATGCCATGCCATGTATTTACAACATTTCTTCAATAGGTTGGTCTCAAATTGTACTGATATCATTTATTCGTATATGTTTTTCATTCCCTTGTTTTGATTACAGCAATTCACCCACTAAAAACTGCATCAATTTCTCAATGATCCTAATGCCAATAGAGCATTATTTCCCATCTGATTCAATTTGGAGGATTTGACCAAAAGAAAAATCAAAAGAAATACACAAATTTAACCAACAAAGCTCTGTCCACAAGGAGAGTGGCAACTGAAAAATCAAGTATTTATTACACATAATTAACAAAAATCTTAACTTCAGATATAAGAAGTCAGGATCACAACGAAAAGAATTCTGATTTCTATAGATGAGGATAAAATCAATCAACAGCACAATTCAAGCAACAAGAAACAGAGTAAAAAAATTGCATGGAAAAAGCAGAAATTCAATGTTAAGGACTTACAGTTGAAGAACTGAATGATGATGTTACAGGCATCCGAAGGAGAGAGAATTTTACTCTCAAGCTTGGAGAGCAACGCCTCAGCCTTAATATGCAATTCCTTGCCTTTAAAATCATCACTTCCCTTGAAAATCTTCCTCACACAGTCGAGTTCTTTTGTTAGGGTTTCTAGACCCCAATCCTTTGCACAGCACACAAACACATCCTTGACAAAGCCAAACATTTCTGAAGCATGATTACAGCCAATGCAGTGAAATTGCATCTCTGTAGTCCCCTTTGGCCCCTTCAAGCTAGGACCTGGTCTAATGAGATTTTTCTGAATACCACAGGCAGCATGACACCAATGGGAACAAACATCACACCCAACCCAACTGCAAGTATTGTTAGCACAGTCAAAATTCATACAGACTGGACACATGCAAGAGCTGCAAAATCCCTTGTTTGCGCTGCAAAACTTACAGTCACAATCATCAACAGGCAGTATGCTCTTGCAATTCACATTCCTACACCTCATATACAAGAAAATTTCCACCAATTCATTTGCAGGAACCCGAACTTTCCCAGATATAAAACTTCCCAGCCCCATTCTCACTGCAACCAAAATCTCTAACTGATCCTTTTGACATTTCAAGAGAGCCTCCTTAGAAAGATCAGACCTTCTCTCAAGCCGGTTTTGAAGACCTACTAATTCTTCTTTCTTTTCTGGCATCGCAACAAGATTCTTTAAATACTCCTTAGTTGATGCTAATGTTTCTTCCGCCAGCTCCTGAATTATCTGAGCCATAACAGGAATAGACTCCCATACAATTTCATGGAGAATTTTCTCCGGTCTAGAGAGCTTTCTTGCCTTCCCTCCTCCATCTACACCCGCCACAGCTATCATATTCTCTGAATCCCTTCTCCTCGAATCACCTGAATAAGCTTCCAGACGTGGCCAAGCTGGCAATTCAGATGGGAAAAATGAAAGGTTGTCAGAACTAGTGGTTCTATAAAGACTATTATTACACGAATCCTTATTAGTTACACGATGACCCTGCATCATGGAAAATCCTCCATTACCACCACCGCCATGATTGTTATTGTTCAAAGCAACAAGCCCATCTCCATTAGGCCTAAACCGGCTATGAACCGATCCATTAGTCCCTTCCCCTCCACACCAAATTTGATCATCTCTCCCTACAGAATAATCATAATTCTCAGTTGTATTACGGGTCAAGGAGCAACTAGGATTGTGTGAAAATGGGTGAGAATAAGAGTAAGAAAGTGAAGCAGCAGTGAAATCGTTAGAACAGGTTGTCTGTGTGTTGTTGTTAGATGGTGCGGCACCTAAGGACTGTATGCTCCAGCTAGGCTTTGGCTTAATCACAGGCTCAGCATTTTGCAATGCATTTGATGCAGTTAGAGAGAGAGAGACATCAGGCAAAGCTAGAGAAAGATTTAAAGTACTTTCCAGCTTTGGCTTCTTTTCTCTAGAGGAGTTCTCCCTCTCATTATCTTCGTCTTCGTGAACCTCCCTCTTTGAAGAAGAATTGGACTTGGTTTCTTCCAGATTCATGAAATCTCTCTCCACCCATCTCTCATCTTGATTTGAATTCTCTGAAAAGATCACTTCTTTGCCCTTTTGATTAAAACCCAGTTTAGGATTTTCACAAAGGTAGCTAAGAGTAAGCTCTTGAGGTTTTGAGGCAAACCCATCAAGACCCATCTTCGACTCCTTGAGAAAATCAATCCCCTTGTGAGACAAAACTATTTTCTGTTCCGGATTTTCTTGGTTATATGAGCTCTCAGCCTCACCGTTGGAGAGATGATGACCTCTCCCCCAAAACATGGCCGTCTTTCAAAAACAGGGGAAGAGAGACTTACTTAGCAGGCGAGGAGAGAGAAGAAAAAAGAAAGAAAAAAAATAGAACAAGAGAGGGAACAAGTTGAGGCTAGAATTGGAACTTGGAAGGGCAAAATGGAAATTCTCAGAGAATCTGGGGGTGGGTTTGCACTTCAATTCATGTTGGTTGATTCTTCATTCTTTGCAACTACAGAAACCTTCTCTCTTCTCTCTCTCTCTGTCTCTATGGACAACGGCTGGAATTTTTCAAAGTGTTTACACGAACAAAAATGAAGATAACTTTTTCTTGTTTCTTGCTTATTACACGAGATTACAGCAATTGAACCATTGGAGTTACAGATAAATCTTTTCACCGTTACTTCCCTCTCAGCTCAGCCCAAAGAATACACCAAAGCTACGATCTTTTTCTTCTCTGTCTATTCTCTCCAAATAGGAGGAAAGAAAGCGAAACCGTGTAATTTAGGTCAGGTGGACTCGTCTTTGTTTTGTAGTTGAAGTCTGAATTTGTGGCTCATTAACAGTCACATTCCATGGAACAGTACCCATTAAGACAATGTCAACATTTACGTGAATATTCCTAACATGCTTTCATCCGTCCATCTCTTCCAATTCAAGCTCTTTGATATTTTCATATTTCATGATCGATGATCAAATAGCTTCATTCATACGTATGTAGTAATTTGAATTAATGACATTAAAATTATTTTTACAATTATAATTAATTTAAAAGTATTATCAAAATTTGAAATTAAAATGATGTTTAACTTGGTGCTTATAAATAAGACATAAACGGTTAATATATTTAATAAAAAATAAATTATAAATATATTTATTATTAAAATAATATAAAAGATATCAAATGATAATCATGATAAAATTTAAAAAATTAAGTCTTTATTTATTTAACGAAATTTAGAAAAATTAGTTAATAAAAAATATTTTTATAATGAAAGAGAAAATTAAATTATTTTTTATTTTTTAAATTTTAATAATTTTATTAAAAATATGAAAAATAATTATATATAACTAAAATAAATACATACTATTAACTTAATATTGTAATTAAGTTATAAAAATATTTTCAAGAAATATATTTTTAAAAAATATTTTTTATATATTTTATACACATATAAGTTATTTTTTATAAAATAAATGAAGTCTATATATGAGTACAATATTTATAGAAATCAAAATAAAAATTTAGTGTTTAACTTATTTTCTTGAGTAAATAAATAAAACAAAATTTAAAACATTGACTATATACGTATGTGAATGGATTTACACGTTATATCTCCTTCTATGATTAAGTTTTTTTTTTTTTTTTGGGCCAAAAAGGTTGTAGTCCATTTATATTTTGTCGTTGTCGCTTCATGGTCAAAATTTCCTTGCGTGGTAGGTTTAAGGCAACTTTCGAATTATCCCATCTCGAGAGTTGCCTATTCAAAAAACACAACCGTGGCATTGAATGTTTCCAGCTCCTCTATACGTTGACACCAAGTAGATGCAAGAATTGAAGCAAAAGCTTTGTTACAAGCAATCCGGCTAACTTCTGGTATGGATGCGCAGTCCATTATCCTTGAATCTGATTTTTAGATTTTGATTCAAGAACTAAAGAGTTTTTAGAGTGATTGTTGTTGAAAAATCCAAGCTACGATGAATGCTATTAAAAATCTAGTTTTTTACTTTCCTCCTGTTAAATTCTCTTATGTTAATAGGAAAGTTAATGTAATAGCTCACTACTTAGTCAAACTTAGTTTTAATCATTATGAATTTATAATTAAATCATATAAGAAGTGATTCAGTTGATTTAGCAGTAGGATTATTTACTGGGTGGACGCAATTAACCCAGTCAATTCAATCAATCAAAATGAATATTTTTCTTTTTAAGTGTTGGCAAAGGGAATTGATAGGATGTGGCAAGTACCCAACTTGATCGAATCCTATTGGGATTGGTTTAGGCTTTATACGTTGAACCTATTTGTATAAATAAATAATTAAATATAATATTTTTTAAAGTATTATATGTATATATATAATAGTCTAAGTAAATGGATTTATAAAGTTAAATGAGGAGTTTTTTTTAGATAACAATTAAGGTCGGAATGAGTTTAAATTTTAATAATATTAAATAAATTAGAATTTAAGTAAGGTGATTTTTGCAGATACTTCATCTGTTGACATCCTAGGAATTGAATTGAAATGTTCATAAAAAGTGCTTAAAATCATAATCAATTGAATTAGCTTAATAATTATATGTTTATTATTTCACATATACACATATATATGTATTATTTTTTAGCATAAACTTAATGTTTCATAAATATTGAAATATATATATATATATATATATATATATATATATATATATATATATATATATATATATATATATATAATTTTTTTTATGCAATTACTTTTTTATAAATTTTGAAGACAATTAAATTTTATATAAATATAACTCAATAAATATTAAATTTTGATTTTAAATAATTAAAATTTAAATAATTACATTTATTTATATTAATAGGTATTATAAATAATTTTTCTAATAAGTGCAAATATGCATCCATTAAAATTCATTTAACACCTATTTTTATGGGATTGCAATTTTAATGGTAAGTTGTGTAAGAAACTATGCTAAATGGACACAAATTATATTTAATGAAATATAAATTATAATTCCTCATATAAATAATGTGCACTAAATAAATCATAATAATACATATTTGCACACATTAAAAAAATCTGTATTTAATGAAGTTTTTAATAACTCATTAGTTCAACCATTAACTCATTAATTGAATCATTAATCTATCAATTTGGTCTCTTTGTTGGATAACCTTTAGATAAGTTTAATAATACTATATTAGACATATTTTTAGAGAAAAAAAAAAAACAAATGATAAAATGTGAGTATCGTTTTGAATTATTACAAATAAAATGCGAGGATTATAATTGCACGTGCAAATTCTGCAGTTTGAAGAATTTCAAATCTTCTCAACAACCTCAACAGCATGCAAGATATAGGTAGATTCTTTAGGAGGCTTATAGCTTATCAACAAATTTTGTTGCTGATTAATTTCAAACTTTTCTCTGTAATTCAAACTTTTCTCTGTAACTAATTTTCCTTGCTTTTAGCACTTGTAACCTTATAAGAGCTTTTGCTCTCATATTAATAAAATATAAGAAATAAACGTTACTGCATATTTTATCATGGTATCAGAGTAGGAGTTTTGAAGTTCAATAACAAAGAATGTCAAATCATTCAAACAACAATACCATCAACGCATCTGCTACTAATGGAGCTACTACAACTTCATCACCTTACTTGCTGCAGCCAAGTGACAATCCAGGACTATCCTTGGTCACATGTCTGCTGAAAGAAGATAATTACTCCACATGGCGTAGAGCTATAACGAATGCTCTATTGGCAAAAACCAAGTTTGGTTTTGTTGATGGAAGTTTGCCTAGTCCGTAGCCTAACTCACCTGATGAAGCTGCATGGATAAAAAATAATTCAATGGTGATTTCTTGGCTTTTCAATTCATTGCATCCTTCACTTCATGATAGTGTAGCTTACTTTGATACAAGAAGAGAGCTATGGGTGGATTTGGAGGAACGTCTCTTGCAAGGCAATGCGCCTCACATTTACCAGCTCAAGATGGATATTATCAATACTCAACAAAGGGATGTCTCCGTGGCTGCTTACTATAACAGACTGAAGGGACTTTGGGAAGAACAGAGTTCATATTTGCAGATTCCCATTTGCACCTATGAAGCTACAAAATCCTGGGCTGCCGAAAGAGAGAAGGAGAGAGTCCATCAATTTTTAATGAGACTCCATGACAAATTTAATGTAGTGAGGTCTCAGATTTTAAATACTGATCCCTTACCTACCTTGGCTCGTGCATATGGATTGGTATCACAAGAGGAAAGACAGCAGCAGGTTTCGGTAGTGAAAAGAAATAATCCAGTTGAGGGGGCGACATTCACCACTGCAAAATCAACTAACAGACTAGCTGGCTCTCGGAACATGGCCAGAAATCATGATGTTTCCAAATTGTTTTGTGAGCATTGTAAGCGTGCAAGACATACGAAGGAGACTTGCTTTGAGATACATGGGTATCCAAATTGGTGGGACAAGAATAGAAAGGGAAAAGGGAGGTCAGCCAACAACAGCAAGGTTGGAGAAGAAAGTGTTTCTAACTCGGTTGGCAGAGCAAAGCAGTTGTCTTGTTGAGCAGCTCTTGTTGTCAAAAGCTCCAAAGGAATGGGATCAATAGCAAATTGCTGGTAAGATTGATGTTTCATTTCCAACTAATAGTGAATGGATTTTGGATTCAGGATTTACCAATGAGGATTTTTGCACAATTTATTGCACAATGAGAAGGATCTTCAATGTGATTCTAGTGTTCGCATACCAGATGGATCTCTTGTCAGTGCTAATACCTATGGAGATGTGACTCTAAATTCTTCAGTAACCTTAAATAATGTTTTACATATTCCTTCATTTGCTTGTAACTGTGGTTCTATTAGCAAAATAACCCAAGCTTTGCATTGCGTAGCTCATTTCTTTCCTACCTTTTGTGTTTTACAGGACCTAGCAATGAGGAAGCTGATTGGAATGGGTAAGCAGAGGAATGGACTTTACTATTTTCGCACCAAGCCTGTTGTTTCAGCCTTCTCCTTTCAAAGGAATCAAGCTGTCTTGTGGCACCAACGTTTGGGTCACTTATCCTTTAATCGTTTGAATTCTATTTCAGAACTTTCTATTTCTCTTTTGAATAAAGCTGATGAATGTTGTGATGCTTGCCATTGTCACGACCCAACATATGGGCCGGATCGGCATTAGGACCTGGGCTAGCTTAAAGCCCTCGAGGCCCGTAGTAAGCCTAACTATTCCTCAACCCAACTCTAAGGCCCATTTGGGCCCAATTTCAAGAATTCAACTGGACAGAGTCCGGCCATAAAATGGATAATTTAACGGAGAGTTTTTGACTTACCTGACCAGTAAACACAATATATAATAAATTAGAGAGCTCAGCTCACCCTCCACATAATCAAAATGTCATAACTCAAATGGGAGCTCAGCTCCCTCATCCAATCCCATCATGCATACAGTTAATAATTTTACAGGTCTAACATAACTTTTATAATAAAAATACAAAATTTAACTCAATTTTACAAAATACATTAAATACTATTAATGGTCCCGCAAAGAAAAAGAGCAAATAATCTCGACTTAGAGAGTAAAATATTAATTTTAATCATAATCTCTATAGCTATCTAAAACTAATGCTGCAACATCACATAATAATTTTCATATTATAACAAAGAAAAGGCAATTTGCACTCACACTCAACACTATATATGGGAGCTAATCCCTTAATCCAACCTTGTCTCTAATAAACCTGTGTCTGTCTACCCTAAGAGGTCCCGGTGAGTGTCTCTCAAGCTGGCCATATCCAATACTATACTACACACACACACTCCAAATTACCACAACATTCATGGCACTTCAACAATTATGAATGCAATATAAACGTGCCTAGTATTTATAGATACATATTTATAAGTGATGCATGGGCATGCTTGAATATATAATAAAATCGAAATTACAATTAAAATTAATATTTGGCGGAGGAGGAAGGCTACAATTTTATTATAATTATTTAATACATTTGACTCAATACAAACTAAGAAAAGATCAAAGATGTCCTAAGTTGTGTTCTATATCAACAAATCCAAATCTTCTCAACAACCTCAACAGCATGCAAGATACAGACAAATTCTTTGGGAGGCTTATAGCTTATCCACAGATTTTGTAGCTGATTAGTTTCAAACTTTTTTTTGTAATTCAAACTTTTCTCTGTAACTAGTTTTCCTTGCTTTTAGCACTTATAACTTTATAAGAGTTTTTGCTCTCATATTAATAAAATATAAGAAATAAACGTTACTGCATATTTTATCAGATTATATATTAAAAATTTATTAATGAAAATTGCAAATACGACGAAAAAGGAAAAAAAAAAAAAAAAGATTGGGATGATAAGGAGCCATTTTCATGGTAAGGACGGAAAAAAGTCAAGATTTTTTTTTCTTTATATCGAATGATAGAATTCATTGATATAAGGGATTATACAACCATTAGCCTATTATAAAAAATTCAATCCACAAAGTAATATAAAGATTAAAAACTAAATACAGCCCAAGGTCTACAAAAAGAAAATTCTATCCTAAACGGGTAATCCGAAAAAGAAAAAAGGGCATATCATAATCTTCAAGTTGCAAAGCTATGAAAGAGGAAATGGATACAGTGAGAAGCATCGGGGCGGAACTCTTTAGCCAAAGGATGTGAATCAACAAAGCTTGATGAAGTCCTAGAAGAGTTAACACCTTGTCCGTCATTATCCTCACGAAGCAGCAAGATCGAGCAAACTAGAAAAAAAAGACCAAGAAGCTCCAGAGCAAACCAACCATATAACCCATAAAACATAAACACATGCTAGTTAAGTATTCCTGAAGGGTGATGAGGCAAAATTTTAATAGCAGTAGAAGCCATGGGTTCGGTCATGAGGTCAGAGCCAATTAGAGACCCTTGAGGTACCTTCATCCTTAAAAGCATTCCCCTCCCAGAGTTAAAGAAGATGGAGCAAATGCAGTAGCCCATCTCTGCTTGCAACCAACTCGGTAGGCAGAACAACAAAACCAGGAGGGACGAGCCGCGACAAGCAGGGAGGAGGAAGGCTGTCCTCTACCCAGAAAGGACAAGGAACAGTCAACGAAAACTCGGCAAGAGGGAGACCTTTAATCTCAGAAGCCAGCCAAAAACGAGAGGAAATTTCTCTCTCTAGGATGTATTATTGAAAAAGTCAAAGATTTGTGGTCTTACATCACATAGCCATTGAATCTTCTAATGGAAAGCAACCGCGTTCAACGTATTTTGGCCAATTTCACTACAAGATTGAAGATTCATCTCTTCTGTACTCGAAGATGCTCCGAAACATTCCCATCAACCCCACCTATTTATTTATTTATTTATTTATTATTATTATTATTATTATTATTATTATTATTATCCTTAAAAATATAACATTCTTTTTTTCATAATACATGAGACTATTTTTTCTAATTTAAAATATAATTATAATTTTATTTCTATGAGAATTACTATTTTTCTACGTTATATATATATATATATATATATATATATATATATATATATATATATATATGCTAGTAGTTAAACACTAGCGAATGACTTGAATCTGCATGACACCGCAAATAATTATTAATTTTTGGTTGTTGAACATCATAAAGAATTATAAAACCCTAGGTCTAGTTTGGAGGCCGAGTGGACTTGGTCTGCCCGTCATGCACTGCACTTACCAGGACTATTCTCTGGATTCCAAGACTCAAACCCCTCATCAATTGCATATTCATTTCTCTTCCAAGGAGGACTGGATCTCAACTAAAGTTGTACAGGCCCTCTAAATAAATCCATCATAATTGGTTTGATCAACATGAGATGGGAATAAATGGAAGCTAATCCCTTCATTCGTCTCCAGAAATTGAGCATTGAACCAATGTTTCCTGGAGATGGCCCAGAAGAGTGGACAAACGCCAGCTCGGGTATGAGAGTGATTGAGCTGTTATAGCTATTGGCATTGGAAATGAACCTGGTCATTTGTTTGGAGCATTCGTCGTTATTGACTATTGTAACAAAATTTATTAAGTCATAAAAAAAAAATGGATTTAGTATTGGAAAAAAGACTTTTTAATTGAAGAAATTAAAATTTAGAGAATTTTTTTTAATATAAATATCAAAATAAATAGATCAATAGGTGAATAATGATAAACCCCAAAATTCTAATAGTAATTCACCATAATTTGGCACGAGAATCTTTCTAACACAGGAGATGATGCCTTGGTGTAAAGTAGCTGGCTTTCTGTGTGTAAATTTTAAGTACTACAATGCCCTTAAAGTTCCTTGTAATCAAAGTCGTCATTTTTTTTTTCCCATTTTGCTTTTTTGTTTTTGGTCAATGATTTATGAAGCTTATGTTACTAGCAGGTGTTCCTCAAGGCTGAAAACTGTTGTTGGGCACCATCTAAGCTATTTGAACTCAATAGTTAAAATACACATTCAAGTTCATCCATTTATAAAATATAATAAATTTAAGCTCAATTATATTAATTAATAATCTCAAAAACTTACAAATTTGACTCGAAAGATCTGGAGTAAATTATTTGATGCCAAGTTGAATACATAACAAGGATCTCTGTTGACTAAATAATCATAAAAGCTCTTTGGCCAGCCTCCAATCACTAAGAATTCCAATATTAGGACATTACAAAGGAACAAAACCTTCAGACTAGGCAAAACTCAATAGTTAGCCACTATCTTATCAGGGTAATCATCAGAGCTTGCTAAGACGAAACTAATATAGCTTCTTCCTTCCTCAGCTTTCTTCTGTTCAGCCAGCCCAGCGTACATCTGTTGTCTGAATTGCTTACGAGCCTCTCGTTCTGATAGTTTTAAATCTTTGAAACCCTGCTCAAACTTGGCTTCATCTTCAGGTGAAAAGAAGGCAACCTCCATCTTCCCAAGCTCTTCATACATTTTTTCAATCTTGGCTTTCCAGAAGAGGCCCATTTCTGTGTCCATTTTCTGGTAAGAAGTTCTCAGTAGGTACTCGTCGATCCCTCCTGCCTTGTCTATGCAACGAAGGGCATGAGTGGTGACTTTGATTCTAATGTGTCGGTCTAAGATATAACTAAAGAGTCTCTTCTCTTGGACATTTGGTTTCCAAGTCCTCCTACTCCTATCATCACCATTTACCAACACACAATGCACTTCAGCCTGTTAGACTCCTTTTTTTTTTTTTTTTTTTTTTAGTTTTTTATAACAAACTTATAGCAGACACCCGAAAACTGAAACATGAAAACACAACAAGCAATAAATCTTTTCATGTAACTCAGGCTAGCAACAACGAAAGTAAATACCAAACAGCATTCAACATTATCTACAACTGCTATGTGTAGAAATAACACTTTGTACCAGTTCACCCAGCCACAACAACAGAAAATCATGACAATGACATGTATATTCTAAACCTGCTAGCCATATACTTAGCTTTCCATGGACCATAATACATGCTATCTTTATAATATGGCAATCAAAAATAGTACAGCATTACTCACAAGCAAGTCACCTCTGTTCAAGCTCAAATCATTGAGGCTGTGGAACAAAAATTTGAAATTTGATCTATAATTCATCTAAACCCAAATATCAAACAAGAAACTCTGAAAACAACCATATGCAAGGGAATTAGCACCTCAAAAGATAGTGATAACTGATAAGTCATCTCATCAAGCACCTTGGTTGGACAAGGACCAATTAGACGATTGAATAAGTTTTTTTGAGTCACTCTAAGCATATAAACATTTTCAACACCACCACCTTTTCTGGTAATAACCCTGTCGTAGAGTTCATTCATTACATGATCTGTCTGCTCATGCATGCAGCAGTTTTGCTTCTAACCCTAGTTAAGCAAATTAAGTTAGGAGTTACAGTCCAATAAGGCATCATTGCATCAATTGCCAAAGTGTTTCTTTATGTGTCATTTACACATATTCGAAAGTTTTCTTCAATACATACTCTCCATTGTATTATCCAACTATACTGAACCAAAGATCAATGTGCACCTTCCAAAAAAACTTTTAGCCTTTCTTGTTATAACTCCAAATTTCTATCCATCAGCAGCAATATCAAATGATACTTCATGCAAAGGGAAGATAATAAATAAGCATACACAAACTAACATACTAGGCAATCAACACCATTTCAGAGTCAATAATATTAACACCAACACTATCATCCACACAATTAATCATGTGCGGCGCCCTCAATTCATCCACAGGTCATTGACCAGTCATCACAAGATCAGATATTCTCCAAACCCGAAAAATTGGAACTCTCGATTTCCCTAAAAATGAAATTTCTAAGCAATACAAAGCATGGACAGAAAGAGAGAACGAACTTGTTACCACCATCTTCACTGATGCGATTGCCGAACTGGATGTGGCGACCGGCGAAAAGGCCACGCTTCGCTCGGCCCATAACGACCTTGCTATCAGGTATGGATTTCTTGAGAGACTCCTCGACTCCAGGTGTCAAATTTTTTTCTCCTACCTTTTTCATTACTTTCTTCATCATCTCCTTCCCTCTAAATGCCATTTTCAGTATTTTCTTTGTTGCACTAGATTCTGGACGACGGTTAGCAATTGCTTTTCCTCTTTCTTTTTGGATCTGATAAGCAAAATGAAGCAACTAAATGAAGAAGAATTGTTGTACAAAAAAGCTTTGAACCTAAATCAGCTAAAGTTCTATAAGGACAATATATTTCGCCAAAAATTTCTTATTTTATTCCATGATTAGCTCATGGTATAGGGAATTTATGGTTAGAGAAAAACAGACACGCACACACAACCTGCCTGGTACGATTTCTTTAGTTCTCATTAATTTTCTCGGCAACCAAACGGAAATGCTCGAAATTGTAGCAAAATCAGAATAGCAAAGAAAATGAGAAATAGCTAGTACCTTTAGGAGGATCTATTGATTGAAATAGAAACAGAGGGTAACTCAGATTGAATTCGGTAAAACCCTTGACGCTCAGGACTCAGAAACAGAGTACAATCATTGAACCCTAAGCTCTGCCAGTGGGGCTTGGACCTTCGGTCATCAGTCCGACCCATTACAAGCCCACATACATGCAAGGAAAACGAAGTGCACATAAAGTGATTTATGTCTGTTAACAAGGCCATGTAAATGGAAACAAAATTACTACAGAACATTAATAAAATAAAATATATTACTAGTTTTCAATTATTATATAAAAAAGCTATAGGACTTTTAATTTTCAATATATATGGAGAAAAACACATTGGATTAGTGCCCATGAAATGGGCTGAGCAATTATAATGTCTGGAGAGAAGTCAGGTTGCCCAGGAAGTCTTCACTGCATATGCATATATGGGTTTCATTCAAACATTTCTATTAATAAGCTTTAGAAGAAACATCACCATAAACAGTGTACTCTAGGACAACTACAGAGACATCCATGTTAAACTGAGAAATTTCACAAACAGCAAGAGCTCACCCTACCAAAGTCGAACCTTGCACAAACAAACAAACCAAACCCACCAAGACCAAGCTACAAGGAAAGCCAGCAAACTTTTCCATGGTCTTCAAATCACAGCAAATAGCTATTCTTAACGTCATAATGTGGTTAAAGCTCAAGATGTAACCATTTCCTGTAACCATGAACATTGATAAAAACAGAATTCTTCCCTATTCTTATTTACAATTTTAAAGATCCTGATGCCTGGTGGGATAATTTCACAAGAAAATAGCTACTACCAGCAAAAATTCCAAATTTACGTAAAATTAATATTTTATCTCCTCAAGATCTACAGCAAAATCTAAATAATCAAAATAAAATATGTTGTCAATTTTATGAATTATATAGTTCCGAGCTAAAACAATGATCAAGAAAGTGGTCTAATTTGTGTCTCAACTCTCAATTGCTATAACCTTTCAGTTCAACAAACAAATACAGAGTTCTCTTGAGACAAGTTAAAATGATTTGTTTCAAATTTCTCTGTTGTTTTCAAATAATAGATATGAGAATTATATACTACTTTTTATTATTTTCTAATGCAAATAGAAATAAAGTCAAGCAACAATATTTTTCTGTACATAAATCATGCAGGGTCCAAAGATTCAAAGGAACTGCCTGCACTGTAAGAATACTTAACAATCACTTCATCAGTCAAACTAGGGTACTGCAAAGCTTGAGGGATCTCTAATGCACATTAACATAAATATTATTGCAAGACCTTGAGATTAATTTAAGCCTTCAGAATCTCTTGCACAACAACGTTAGTCAGTGATGCGAAGTACAAATTAGAATTAATAAGGAGGAAGAAGAAGAAGAACAAGAAGATTGTTCTAGTGGAAAATTAATCTCAGCCTGTTGCCAATGCATATCTCACTGTACAAAGCAAAGACTATTATGAGCAGCATATCTAAATCATAAATTCAAAAGAAAATTACAAAATTCAGAGCTTCAAGGTAAGATCCGGTGCAGATGAATCGGTCCTTGGCTGCGGTGCCATTTCTACAATATTCATATTTCGACTTTGACCCAACTCTAAGCCAAACTTACCACCAACTGATTCATCCACCTGCCTAAAACTTCCGGGCCAATGCAGGCCAACATCATCATCTTCCGTGAATACTGGAGTTCCATAATAGCTTTGCTCAAATCTAGCTCCACCTCTTGTATCAGGAGGCTTTTGTGGTGGTACCATATTATGATGCATCGCAGAATGAGCTTTGATCCCAAGGGACCTAAATGCAGAACCATGAAGTGGCAGAGTTGCCAAGCTAGTATACCTATCTGAAAATATTCCCAAACGCATTGCACGCTTCGCCATTGTTCGTTCTCTCTTATGTGCATTTTGGTGGCCTCCGAGTGCCTGTGAGCTGTAGAACTTGCGTCTGCAGTAGTTGCAAGAGAAAACTCTGGGGATGGTTGCAGCTGGAGTAGGGGCAGCTACTTTACTGCTAGTCTCACCTGTGCCTTTCAACTCAATGTCATTGGAGTTAAAAGTAAGTGATAGGTCAAGGGAAACAGGCATTGGACCATGTTGAAGCTTAGCAAGATCTGTGAGAGAGGAAGACGGGGTGCTGCTGTCCTTGGAAGGATCAGGGGATGGTTCTTGCAAAGATACATTGGATGCCACTTGGCTGTTGATTTCAGACTCATTTTCAGATTCTAATTTGTTGTTCTGCAATGTCATGATCATGAAAAGCAAAAATACTTTGGTCTATCTGAATCAGAGAAAAATCGAACAAGCTGCTGAAGCTGATTGACTAATGCTTCACCTGCATGCGCAGAAGCCCAAGGGATGAAATTATTTGCTTTGGAGTGGGAATGTAGCTCAAATAGAGAAGGACAAGGTATATCATGCAACAAGAATAACATATACTAGCATAAGCATACAAATTTTAGACAAATACATATAGCTATAATCCAACTTCCATCCATGAAACAATGTAGATCATGACGACGTAAATGACCAGAGAAACATTTCTCTAGGTCTCGGGATATTCATGTCAAAGTGCAAACCTCATGATCATGCCCACATTCAGGGCCTCAGCAAAGAAGAAGGATGCACCAAATTCTGCCAATCGACAATCAGTAACAGAAGTAAATGATTACAATCATCTAATTCAAGACATATGCCATATCACAGCACACCAACTGGATGAAATTCCATGCAGTCATCTAATAGCTTTCAAAGTCATGCAAAACACTAAGATCACTGTTACCTTGGTTGGACGCAAGGGCTTTTTATATTTTTAGTAAACTACTTGAGCACTATTTGATTCCCTAACTTAGCCCCTGAGAAATTCAGAAAGAAATAACCTTTCTTTGTTCTTAGCCATGAAAGTATTTTAAACTCAAATTCCATTTAAGGCATGCATGAAAAATGAAATTTTATAACCTTCAACCCTCATGTGAAAAGTTATATAATTTGCTTATTATTGACTGTGCATTAAATTCAAGAATAGACTCGATATAATACATAAATACTTGGGTTCTATGGTAATGAATGACCTTAAAAATGATTTTCAAATGGCTATTAAAACCATTAAAGTATATATATTGCAATCCGATCATTTTGCCAAAACCTGTGTAAGCAATCAAAGAATGAACACAGGCTCATCATTTATCTTGCAGGAAATGGAAAAGCTACTGGTTCACAAAGATGACCTTTAAATCCTAACTAAAACTTGGAGCAAAGAAACCTCAATCCAGCTGCATCTGTGATTCAATAACAAGTAAAAGTTACCAGTAGACTAAAAAAGGAGCCATATATCTCTATGCTACCAGTAATAAATTGGGGAGTGCAATGTTGAAGTAAGGAACAAAAAATAAAGGATTCTGTGAAAGAACTAGTAAGTTACTCAAACACTATGCTTCACTGTTCTTTCAATGTGAGATTAGGCATTACAATCACCTTGAGAACTTCCTTAGCTACCATAGAGCCTTTTGAGTTCTGCATATTTCAATATGCCAAATCATTTGGACATGTAATATAGCCTCTTAGATAAAATGCCTACAATCATTCCAAGGAAATTCTATGGAACATGCTAATACAAAGTTACATGCACTACCTTCTCTTTCCTTCCCAATTCATTATCATTTTATTTTGTTGTTTTATGTTTACCATTTGTATCCTAATCCCAGTAATTCTCTCATACAAATTAAAACTGATTATCTAGCATGCAAATATTATACTTGATCCATTTTTTTTATGGATCAACAACACCATTCAAAGCACCACAAACCTTCTTAGGTTATCCTTGGAAGACTTGAACATAACCTGCAATATAAAAATAGAGACCACTCCATTAAGTTTTAAACCTTCATAATCTTTAAGACATTCCTCATAGCATACTTTCTGTAAATACATTTGCTAATCAATTGGTTCAGCATTGGTAGTTTCTCCAAAAAGAATAAATTGGTGACATTTATAACCCCAATTCTACAGATCAGTGTGTAAACAGAGTGAATCAAATGGGTAGAGGGTGCATAACAAGTTCAAACATGGAAAAAAATAATTCTCAATGATGTACGGCAGCTTTAATAAAGTTAATGGGCTGTATTGAAATTTATCTCAAATCAAGAAATCTGGCTAGTGGCATCAGTCTACTTAAACAACATAGTTTTTATTTGCAAGTTAGAAACTCACCATAAGCTACCTAGAGTAGGGAAAAGAAAAGGAAAATAAAGTGAAATCCAGCAACCAACAAATATTAAGCAACAAAAGTTCTAAAAGAGCAGAGTGCCTAGCATCATGTTAGTCACTGGAATTCATATATTCTTCTTTGGACTGGAATTCAAATATTCTTCTTTGGAGTTTCAAATAGCTTCTTTTCAACTAGTTTGAGGGAGTAATAAGAAGAGAATGTATTGATTTACAACAATTTGATTACATGTTTTCTTACTTGAATATATTGAGTATCGAAAAAATCATAGATATATATACATATATATCCCCACTCTTAGAGAGACAAACGAACTGAATTTGGATAGAAATTAAAACTTAAGTTTGTTCCCATATGTCTTCTTTTTCTAATCCAATCATAGTGAAAAACAGAGTAACCAGTGGAGGGCTACTGACTTTAGCTTGCTAAGCACATGCAAGATCCAGAACTAATTATATATATATATATATCCCCACTCTTAGAGAGACAAACGAACTGAATTTGGATAGAAATTAAAACTTAAGTTTGTTCCCATATGTCTTCTTTTCCCAATCCAATCATAGTGGAAAACAGAGTAACCAGTGGAGGGCTACTGACTTTAGCTTGCTAAGCACATGCAAGATCCAGAACTAATTCTTATGGGCACCCAACTTATAATCAGCAATGCAATCAGATTTATATACTTGAAAACTTCTATTTTCACCATAGAGTTCTATGCATGAACAACTTTTGCCAGAGCAACAGCTAAAAGAAGCTCTCTACTTACCCACAAATAGCCAGTAATATGTAGAATGTATCCATACTAGAACACTTATGTTTCACTACTAAATTCTTCTCCAACCACTATCAATTTAAGGTAACCAGATAAATTTTCCGCGGAGCTAAAAACCCTGAAATTTTACTTATAGTTGATCTCATATGACAAAGGAAAATAGCAGAAAATCTCCACAATTTCATATCATGAATGTTCTTCCAAAACAGAGGCCTTATACATCGGTAATCAGCAGTATAATGCTTCCAATAGACCTAGATTTTTTACTTTGCTTTCAAAAACAAGAAAAAAAAAAAATAGTTCAAGGACACCAAATCGATCGCCCACTCATGAACCATGATCACGTAAGTGAAACTAGTAATCTCACGTCCACTCTTATCAAACTAATTAGAACTCCTATAGGACACATCCAGACATCAACTGAATAGGATAGATTCAAGTCACACCAACCTGGAATGAAAATTATCCTTCATCTTGGAGCAGCTAATAAAAGAAATTAAGCTATATTATCAGAAGATTAGTACTTTTTTTGTTTAGGATAGGGGAAAATGCAACAATGAATTAGTTCCAATTGAGAATTTGTGCATTTAAATATGAATATAAACTCTTCATTCATGCCACCGGGAGAAGCACCCTTCACAAACATCGAAATCCAAATAACACAACAGAGTAATATAACTGGACCACAAAGCAAACACCCCACAATCACATCATCAAAAACCAGAAGAACACTTGACAAGTCCAGAATTCTACTAAACTCTCAGGCCCTTAACAAAAGCCAAAATCCACAACCCCAATAAGGATAGCAAAGAACTAGTAAATTTATGCCCCCCAAATATGAAAACGAGAAAAGATTAAAGATCAAAGTAAAATAAAAGGAGGGGAAGAAAAGAATCAGAAAGATAAAGAAACAGCCATAAAAATCAAATCTTGAGGTGATAAGGCAGGTAGTTAAAGAGTTCCTTACATGGTGGTATCTTGAAATTGGCTAGTATGGCTCAAGGACATGTTGCTTTGGAGATAGTGTGAAAGTATCAAAAGAAAAGACATAGTAGCAATTGTGTTTTCTTGTTTTTACCACTTATGGAGTAGGTGAAAATAGATAAAAAGTGAATAAACGGAGACATAAGCTCATCAAGATTCAAGAGAGATATATGCAGGCAATTATAGCGTCATGGGAAAGCAGAAGCAGAAGAAATGGAGATGATGGAGCAAAGTCAGAGAAGTCAGAAAGAGCTAAAAAAGAAGGGATATAATGCAGTAACCACTCTAATGTTGAATTTTGGGCTCCTCCATTCTTTTAACAGCTGCATATCATATGGACATGAGAGAGAGAGAGAGAGAGAGAGAGAGAGAGAGGGTACAAAAAGCCCAACAATAGAGACGCAAAGGCTTGTGATTCATCACTAATTCCATTATCTTTCCACCATAGGAGCAGTTTGAGTTAGTGTTTAAAAAAAATTAATATATTAACAAAAAATATTGCAATTAATTTAAAATTAAATTTAATATATTTTTTCAACAATATTTAAAATAATATATATTTTGTAAAATATTTCTTTTAACTAAAGTTTGACTTGAAATCAGTTTGTGGTCAGATTCTGTTCAAGGTTTCTTACCCATCAATTTCTTTTGCCGTCAGACGGAGTCCCATAACAACCCCCATCTCTCCCTCTCTTACAGTCTTTACTTGCTGCTGCTGTTCAACATGCACATGAGCCTTCACTTATGCCCATACATCTTTGCCTTTATATAGTTAAAAATTAAAAATTAAAAAATAAAAAAAAGAAAATTTTAAGTCTTTGGGACAAGCATAAATCATTAGTCATCTTCACATCTACAGGATAATATGGCTGGTTCATGACCCTTAGCCATGAGACAAAGGCCATGGAGCCAACCTTGCCTCACAGGTGGCCCCAGAAGATTGCTCTGTGTTTCATCTCTCACGCTCAGGAATTATTTGGTGTATGCAAACAAAAACATGCTCCTGATCAAGTTAATAATTTTGCTATTTTGTTATGAACTTAACTTTCATTTCTATTTATTGGAGTCATTATTTTTCTTTCCATCACTTGATGTGTTTTCTCATCTAGAGATGTTTGTATATATCTATTCAAATTAATTATTGATATATTATTAAAATAAAATTGATATTTTCATGTTGATATATTTGACATTATTATTGGACCTACAGTTAAAAAAAAATATTTTTCTAAATATATTAATTTGAGAGCATTAAAAATATTTAAAATTAAATTTGATAAGTTTTAGTTGTAAAAATATTAAAATAATAATTTTTTTTTAATTATTTTTTTAGTAATTTTTAAAATAATTAAAAAAAAAACAATTTTAAACTCCTAAAATCAATGTCAAACAAACATATAAGAAATTTCATTATAAAATACACTTTCTTATTTTGGTCAATTGAGTATATAAATTACTTCATATGTCCTATTATAGGTAAAAATTTTTCAAATACGATGATGCTTCAAATGCTGAAAGATATTTGATTTAATTCATAGTACGACGGACTTAGATAATGTATAATCAATTTTATAATATGTTTAAATTTAATAATGATATTTGTGATGAATTTTGATTTAAATTCACATTTTATTTATTAAATACTCGTTATTCTAATCCATTATATATATATATATTTGGATTTTGAAAATTATATTTTAAATAAATATATTTTAAATATTTAATAGTATTATAAAATTTTAAAATATAAATTTTTTAAAATATATAAAATTAAACATATTCAAGTAGTATTTGAATATATAATTTGATTTAGAACGGTACATACACTTTAAAATAAATTTTATTAAATTTGAAATAAATTTAAATATTGAAATTATTTATCAAATTCAAATTTTAGCTTGTAATTTTCGTAGATATCCTACAATTGCCTCTACCCATCTGCTTTTATTAAACATTGCTATCATATGACCAATAAAAGTTGCTATTGCCAAACCCTAAACCTAATTGCATTTGACTTTATGCATTCTCCATATTTGATTATCATTTTAGTAATGTACAGGCAATACAATATAATAGAGGGCAGCTCTCCCATTACTATTCATATTATATTTTTCAAAAAAATAAAAATAAATTAATTTTATATTCATTTAACTTTAATTAAAATTTAAATTCAAAAATTGACAGTTTTAGAAATAATTTTAATATTATTAAATTAAAGTTTATTAATTTAAATAAATTTAATATATTCACATTTGATAGTGATAAAACTTTTTAAATACATTAAAAAATATATATTATTGAAAAAGACAATCATTAACTCCAAATGAATTAGTCTTTTATATATCATAAAGTAGAGATAAAAAAATATTTTAATGTAAAAAAATTATATTGACATTTGATTTGACGGCCATATTAAGTATAATTGATGTTAAATAAAGTAATTATATACTTAGGAGTAACCTAACTCATATCATAATCTAATCGACATTTAATTTCCAAACGTTACATCTGCTGAGGTCTGTCTATGCATATTTGATGTAGCTTAGTGGGTTTACATCACTATGATGTTTCCTACTAAACTTTCTTGGCCAATTTTTTGAATTCTCTGCTCTGGTTTCTATGGGTCAACCGCCTACTCTGTCCTTTTCATCCCAAAAAGCCTCTCCACTATCAAACCCATATGCTTTCAAATCCACTCATATCTATACTCTATACTTTGTTATATATTGGTGGTCCCTTTTTTTAGTTAATTTATGGGATTTATTAAAAAATTAAAAAGAAAGTTATCTTATAATAAATAATAATAAAAAGTTGATTTCCTAGAACATTAGATTTTTTTTATAAGCATTATAAATATAAAAATATTTACTAGAAAAATTATAATATATATATTCATAATAATATTCATTTATTTTTTTTATCAAAAGTACAAATTAGAGATTAAGGGATTCGAAATTAATACTTATCAGACTTGAATTATATTATCAACCAACGAAATTAAGACGTACTTAAGTGAATAATGCTTATTCACTCAAATAAATTTTAAATATTATTATAATGTATTAGTGTAATTAAAATTATAAATTTCTTAAATTTAAATTTAAATTTTATTAAATGAGAAAAAGGGATTTTTTTATAAAAAAAAAGAAGAAGAAAGAATATATATTTTTAGTGTGTAACTCAATCTTCTTGATTGGCTCCACCAAGACACAACATTTAATATATATCCCTAATCTAAAACAAGGTTTAGAGATAAGAAAACTGTTAATTTTTAACACGCATTACTACAAGCCAAAGTGATGGAATTTTAATAATTACAAAATAAATAATTAAAAATGTTTACATTAGAATGTAGACAACCAAACGTGGCATCCAACGAGAGAGGCTCAACAAATTGGTCCCCCACCATACTTGAAAGCCAACGTGAGTCACCCATTATTCCTTTGGGGTAAAGTACGGAATCATGCAGACGATTATGATCATTTCTCTTTTACCATTATCTCTTTATTTTCAAACTATACTTTTCCAGGTGGCCTTTTGTTTTAGATTTTCTATGCTTGGGCTTGGCTGTATTTTCGAAGCCACTTATGGATACAAGTTATTCCGAAACCAGAGATTGCTCCATGCCACCAGTTTACGCGATTATCTCTCACAGGTTCACTTTCCATGTCATGAGGATGATTCACAATGCGATGATAGTAATAAATTATTATTTTATATATATATACATATAAAATATTGTATATAAAATATATAAAAAAATAAAAATAAGGCAAATATATTATCAATAAAAAATAATAAATTTGCAATAATAACTATTACATAATTATAATTTTAATTATTATATAATTTCAAAATATAAATTTTATAAATTAAAGAAATAAAAATTAAGCAATATTAAAATATTGTACTATATATTTATTTAAAATTTATAAATTTAAAAGTTAAAAAAAAATGCATATAAGGCTATTTACACAATACACCAGAAGTAGTAACATGGATTTTTAACTTTACTAAAGAGATACACTTAAATTTCTTGATTTATAATTGGTTTTAGAAAATTGCTTTTAATAGTTTTCACTATTTCCGAGTTCTAAGTGCTGGATTGAAGTCCCAGCATCTGCAGTTTAGGAGAATTTCTTAATTTTTCGACTTCTTCATTTGATGCAATATATATATATATATTTGAATGGTGGTGGAATTGAGCAAGGGAATTACAATTACAAGAAAGATCCTCTCGAGGCCAACTAAATGGTGAATAGTGTTGCAGCGCCGGGTGAGCCCATGTTATCTCAAAAATAGTAAGCTTGGGCCTAAATGCCTATTTTATGCAAACTCTAACTTGGGCTAATGGTATGGTGCCATAGAAAAACTAATTGTGGACTTTGCATCAAAGAAATTTGTTTTCTTTCTAATGGGGTATCTTCCTTCACCAATTGATGCTGATAATTTTTCTTGGTTTGACTTTGAGCTTGATAATAATTGTTTTCAAAATGTTGATGATGGGTTTGATTAAAGAGGTTATCTCTAGTTTTGTGCTTTTATTTTATTATATTATAACCAAATCTAAATGATGCGATTTTTCAACCAACCATATCCCAACTCACTAGACCTCAATTGGCATATACCTAATCTTAAGGTCCAAATGATACCTTTATGGCCGGTGTTGTGCCTGTGCAAAATTCTGCATTTTTTTCATCTACCTTCAATTCATGTCTACTAATTATTATTATAATCAAGGAACTTATTCTATACATATATATATATTCCCCTTTTGCGTTTCAAAACTTATTTACTACTACAAGTTTATGAAATAAATTTATCATTTTTTTTATTCATAACTATATGATATTAAGGCAGTGTTCGATTTAACTTATAAAAATTAATTTAGACTTATAAGTTAATACAAAACTTATAAGTATCTAAAATTTTAAATAATTATGTATTTGATTAAAATTTATATAAGTGACTGATAGATAATTAATATATTTGATAAAAAATATTTTATAAGTATGTTTATTATTAAAAAATATATTAAATAAAATATGTGATGAAATTTTAATAATAAAAAAAATAATATAATAAAACACTTAGTTATATTTTAGTATATGTTATAGTTTTCCACACGGAAGATGGTCTATCCAAAAATGCTGTAGCGAACAAGACTTTGAAGCTATTATAAGTATTTCAAGGTGGTTAAAATCAACATCACCAAGTGTGTTTTCTTGATAAAGTGGCATTGAGACTCAAAAAAGTTCATTGTCAAAGTAAATTGCATTACTTAGTTGTTGATTAATGTTTGGAAGAATAATAGCCGATAATTAAAAATATTAATTTTAATTAATTAATATTATTATTTAATTTTATTAAATACAATTATAAGGATAATTGAAAGTCCAAGTTGCTATGAAGTTCTGATTTGGAGCCCACTTAGTAGCAGTTTGTCTCAATGGTCCTACATACCCTGTTTATGCATGAAAATTTCTTATGGTACCCACCAAAGGAAATTAAAATTTTTTTTTATTTTTATTATTTATTAAAAAAAACCATAAATAGTCTAAGGATTGCTTTTCAAGAAAGGACTATCATGATAGTCTTTGTAGAAATGATTGGGAAAAAAAAATTAAAAAAGGAAAAAAGTGACAAGGAACCAATGTCCTCTAATTAGATTTAAAAAAAAAAAAAAAGTATCATATCTTTGCTCCACTGGGCTTGAGAGATTTGCCCAACCTTCACGACACTAGAAATAGAACCAAGTCAAATTCAAACTTCAATTTCTATATTTGTTCGACTTTATTGGATTTGGCAAGGTTATGTGCTCAACATATTTGCATATTAAAAGATGTTCCATTTAACAATCATATTATAATTTATTTTTATTTGTAAAAAAAAACTGTTCAAGTATAACAATTATAATCCCTTTAAATTCGAGATTCGGTATTATCAATTGATTTAATTCAATTCATTTTATAGAAAGAGATTTATCGCTAAACTTGAAATGACATCTAATAAAACGAAACATTAGAAAATTCAACACTTGCTCTTATTATACTTTCAAGCAGATATAATATTTAATTATCATATTAATGTGAAGAGTCGAATCTAAATAAAATAAAGTAATCTTACTAAATTAATGGCTAGATTATTAGGCTCAATTACGTATTATAATTTATAAAATTATTGTAAAAAATTAAATATAGTAGAAAAATGAGATATTCAAAAATAATTTATTGAACCCATGGTTATCCTAATCGAAATTGAAACCATTATAAATTGATTAATTATTTATTTAGAAAAGTATTTAATGAGGTCACATTTTTTGTAACGAAGAACGATAGGACAACCCATTATTTATATGATTGATTTCTTGACGCGTTAATTATCCTCAACTTCAATCATAATATAATTATTTTTAGAATTATAACATTTTAAATTTAAATTTAATAAAATTTGTATTTTTATGATAAAAATAATAGAACTTAGGACCACTATGTTATGTAAGTTAATGATTTATTTGAGTTTTAGCTTAATAACAATAAAATCGTTTTTAATATTATAAATTCTCAAGCTTAAATTTTAATAAAAATAATTATACAAAAAAAAAAAGAAATTATTCAAGAGACTTTTGTCAATAGGGTCTGTTGAATTTTGGCCCATATTAAAGCTTGATATGTGGTTTGATGGGAGAGGGATTACGTGGAAGATTTGATGAAGATTATATTCAAACTTCAAGCTTATTAATTAAGCGTTGAAACAGTTAGTTAAAAATGTTCCATCATCTCCTCCTTACATTGAATCTATAATTTTCCCTAAATAAAAATTTAAACAAAATCATGTGTGACATAAGTTCACGAGATTCCAAATTAGACCTTCTTATCTCCAGCATATGATTTATGATTTATTTTATGTTTATATATTAAATTGTGAAATGAATTGGTTTTAATCCTATTTTAAAAAAGTAATAAATAAATAAATATTTTTAATAAAAAATAATTATTAACATATTATTTTTTAAAAATTATATCTTATCAATTTTCATCTATCACTTTTCAAAAGTAATTTTATCAAAATTATTTATCACTTAGATAAAATTAAGGTGTATTGATTTTTTTTTTTTAATTTTACTCTTATTTTTGCTCCACACAATAATTACTTTTATAATTTTCTATAACACATTTTATTAACTTATTTTTCTTTATTAATTAAATGTAATAAAAGGTAATTTAATTAAATTATGAATAATTTTATTATAATTCAGATGATTTAATTTTTTTAAATTATTATATAAAAATCTTAAACGATATATAAAAATAAACGATGGTAATATAAAATAAACAAATGACATTTTTAATTTACTAAAAATATTAATGATATATATATTATATTTAATAAAAATATAATAATAATTATATTTCTATTTCCATTTTCATTTTTCATCAAGGAGAAAAATTTTGAATTAAATACATAGATTTACTCTCGACAACTTGAGAAGAAAATTAATCAAATTACCTTAGAGGGGTGTCAATTATCAATATATTTAAATGATAATAATAGAAGTAATTATATTTAATGAGATAAAAGGAGGCATGGGATGAAGCGTGAGAGGAAACACAGGACATCACATGGGCGAATAAAACCCAAAGGAAGGGGACCACAACAGAGCCATGGCAGGGCATGCAAAACCGCTAGCAATAGCAGCAGCGTAGGGCAGGATATCTTGGGGGGTGAGGCTGAGGGAAGCAAGCACCTGCCCCATGTGAGAGAGGAGAAGAAGAAGAAGAAGAAAGAAGGCGGTGAAGAATGGCAATGCGCAAAGAGGACATGATTATCATTTATTGAATAGAGAAACTTAGACTTTTATTTCTAAGAAAGCGATGCTCTGTGGGTCTTCACTAGCAACTAGCAACCCACATGGCCGACACTTCCACATCTCCCTCACTTTCAGTGGCTCCTAATATTTTCACTTGCACATTACATATACTTACAAACACATATCAACTCATTTTAATTATATTTTATTAATACTGAAATTTTATTTTAATTATATTAAAAAATTTCAAAATTGAATAATTTTAATTTTAATTAATCGAAAACTCAATAAATATAATGCATGCACATGAATGAGTGCCATAGCTATTGGCTTAGGCTAGTTGCTACCCTCTTCTTCTTCTCTTCTCTTCTGCCCATCTTTATATCTGTTGTGTTGAAGACAATGGTCCCCATGCAATCTCCCCCTTATTCCATCAGAAGATATCCCTTTTAAAAGAATACCCAACATCTGCAACTGTTGTCTATCTCCTTCATTTTTTGCCTTTAAATCACACCCACACTTCACCTGTCTATATTTGTCACTTATTGGGTCTTACAAATATGGTGAAATTCCTTTCCTAGTTGGGTTTTTTTTCTTTTTAAAAAAAAAAAATTTTTGAAAAAAAAAATTTTTCTTTTGCCTAGTTTGGACTAATGGGAAATCAAAGGATGACAGTAATTATGATAGTAATTATTATTGCTGCACTTTATAAAATTATGATAGTAATTTTTATTTTTTTTTATTATGATAGAAATATAATAAATTAAAAATTTGCATATAATATAAAATTTATTTTTTGTTTAATTAATAATTATATATTTATATTAATATTAAAAATTTTATAGTATAAAAATATGATCCATTAATATGTAACGACTAAAGGCTAAATTCACTTACTAATAATTTGTTGATTAAAATAATTGAAAAAATATTTTTCATAAAAAATATTTCATGAAAATACTTGCTATTATTTGCTTAAAATGTTAAATTAATATTTTATATTTATTTTATTTATATATAAATATTTTAATATTTTAATAAAATTATTAAATTTAAAAAATAGAAAATAATTAACTTTTTTAAAAAGAGAGAGTCATTTTCCTTAAAAATGATATAATTTTTTTCTTTAATTAAAAAAATATTTTATATTAACTCATTTTATTGAGTGTCTCAAATACTAAAAAATATAAAAAATAATTTATAAAATAAATATTTTCAATGAAATAAACGAAGTCTTAAAAAAAAAATTCATATTAAATTTACTAATTTAGAACATGAAAAAAATTAATTTGTGGCCTTTTTTTTTAAGGAAGTTTATTAATTGCCAATTTATTAAAAAAGATGGATTACAAATAAAGTTGTTATATATAGGTTCTGCATATATTAAAAATAATCCATAATGACATTTTACTTGATAATAATATTATTTTGAGTATTTTATAATTTCGTTTTTAAAATATGATAAAAATTATAGTTTAATATATTTATTTTTATAAGAAATAAGTTAATTTTCAATATATATTTCTGTTAATAAATTAAAAAAAGTCATTCTATTAAAATTTATGTTCATCAATAATAATCAAAGCAATTGATTTAAATCTAAAGAACTAAATTATTATAAATATTAAAATTATAAAAAATAAATTATTATAAAAAAATAATAAACTAAACTGTTATAGATTTCAATTCAATAATGATAAATTTTAGTAAAAATATTATTTTATTAATATAAAATATTTTAGGAACAAATATATTTTTCATAAAAAAATAGAAAAATTAAACTACAAATTTTACTTTATTTACTATATTATTTAATACGTAGATGGGTAAATTGATTTAAAGTTTTTTTTTCATAAATAATGCATTTTATAATTACCTTCTACAAAAGACATTGCCCATTTCTAATCAAATATTAGCGAGTGAGCGGAAGGAGATAATAATAATAATAATAATAATAATAATAATAATAATAATAATAATATGTGGAAATATAATTGGAAAAAGGGCAAATTAGGTGGGAATGAGATCTATTCCTGGTCGCGGGGTCACTATCTCAAAGATATGTGATAGTGATTTTTGCCACCCAAACCCAAATACAATAACCTTTTTTTTTTTTTTTTTTTAAAGTTTTATTGTTCTCAATTCATTAATCACAAACAAGAAAATTAACATATAATTAATAATAATAATAATAATAATAAATCACAATTCAAAGAAGAAAAACTTGTTCAAAACACAATTGAGGCAGATATTGAAACACCAACTTATTCCTCCATCTGTACTCTAACCTAGTCTTTGCTTTGAGTCAATTTCTTCATTCTAGCTTGCATAATTATATTACCCAAGTGTATGTGTCATAATCAATCTCATTTCTGCTACCACTTGCCTAACTCAATTACATTGACACACGCACACATAATATCTATGTAATTTTTATTATAAAATGCACTAAATATTTCTAAAAAACAACCATGAAATAATTGATAAAGAATTATCTTTATTATAAATTGATTTATTATGTAACACTTTGAAAGTCATTTCCAACTCTTATGATAAGTCTCTTTCTATAGCTCTCACATGAGAGCTCTGTTTTTTGCGATACAGATCACTTGCATTAATAGAAAAATACACAGATACATACGAGAGTGGAGAGGGAGAGGGTAGAGTAAAAGAGACAGAGAAGAGATGAAAGAATAATAATAAAAAAAAGGAGGAGGACAGAGAAGAGAGAGAGAGAGGGAAGAGAGTTGCAGGAAGAGAAAGTAATAGTTTAATGGATTGTGGGAGAGAATGGACGCCACCGTATCTACAAAAATCCTAAAAATTCGATTCAGTTAGCTTTAAAAAGCAAAGGACAGATAAAAGCGTATATAAATATAATCTCATACGTATATAAAGAATTCAATATTAAATTGCGGAAAAGTCAAAAAAGAATTGAAAATACTCTCAACTCTGTTCTGTTCTCAATCGCTATTATTCAAAGAAACTCCTCCACCTTTCTACAGGTAAACCATTGTTTTTGTTTTTGTTTTTGTTCCCTTCTTTCAACTACCCATTTCTTTATCTCGCTTTCTTTCTCTGTCTAAAAGCATTTGCTTTGTTTGCCTGCTTCTGCTTCGCTGTGTGTGGTGTGTTGTTGAGTTTATTTGTGCTGTGAAGATGAGTTCTTGATTATTATTTTATTTTTTTAAGCATTAAAGAAGAGAAGTGAACGTGCTCTTTCTTTTTTTGTCCTTTTGCTCTCTTATATTTAACAAAACCAGCAGATTTCACGCTTAGAGATAAAAATGATTAGTGTTTCCTGCAGTTATAAAAATGATTAGTGTTTTCTGCGGTTCTTTTTTTTTTTTTCTTTCTTTTTTTATAGGAAACAATCTTTGTTGAGAGATGAAAAGAGATACTATTCTTTGGAATTTGGGCTATTTTCCATCTTTTGAGAGCCATGCTTGTCTCTAACAATTGAGTAACTCATTCTTTCCTTTTTTTTTTTTTCCCTTTTCTTTTCTGGGTCTTTCCTTTTTGATTCTTGAAATGAGTTTCTAGAGAGGGAGAGGGTAGATTTGTTTATTTGTCCAATTCTTGTGCTAGTCTCTGTTTTATTTTTTGCTTGAATCACGCAAAACAATGCTATTGATGATAATTTACCTCTAGTTAAGCTTAGCAGTACCCTTTTCTTTCTATATCAGAAAAAGGGTACCTGCAAATTTGCCAGTCTTTTAAAGGAAGTTCCCTAATATATCCGCTATACGCACACATGTCTGTGGGTGCATGTGTTCTTGGGGCCTTTCTTGCTCGGATATGAACTGGGTTACAGAGAAACAACAAGAAAACCAAGAAAGCAAACGGCAACAACTTAAACAAGAAACAGAGATATTCTAGTTCTTAGTTTCTTCGTATCCATGGCTGTGAAGCTACAGCAGATCCACCACCAACATCACCACCACCACCACCACTCTGTAGCTGTCAAGGTAAATGAGCAGCAGATGGGGACAAAAAGGGGGTACACATTTATCCAAGCTCACAGGGCTTGGCTTCCTAAATTCCTGTTGCTCTGGGTCATGCTTGTGGCATTTATTAGTTGGATGATATACAATGGCATGGATGCTGATAATAAAGTAAGAAGAAAGGAAGTACTGGGTAGCATGTGTGATCAAAGGGCAAGAATGTTGCAAGATCAATTCAGTGTTAGTGTTAACCATGTCCATGCGCTTGCCATTCTTGTGTCTACGTTCCATTACAACAAAAACCCATCTGCAATTGACCAGGTTAGTGCCCCTATGCATATACATATAATATATTTCTATTTGGTTTCTGAAAAATGAGAAGGTAAAAAAGATCAGGAAAAATGATTTCCAAATGTCACTTCTGCTGCTGTTTATTCTCGGCCAACATAACTGAAGTTCGATTTTATTTTTGCCAAATAATCATGCAACGCTTATTTGAATTTTTATGCTCGGAATTTTTTTTCCCTGCTTTTAATTTGTTGAGGCTGTGATTGGTTTCTGATAAAATTGAGGGAAATAATTTTGGGAACTTCTAGTTGCTGCTGCTTCGTTTTCAAGATGCAAATTTACAAAATGGGTTTGACTCGGTCAAATATTTGTATAAGATTAGTTCACTTGATGAGGCAAAGCAAGTTCTTTCCAATTGTGTTTCATACAAAAAATGCAGGAAACATTTGCTGAATACACTGCTAGAACATCATTTGAGCGGCCATTGTTGAGTGGGGTAGCCTATGCACAGAGGGTGGTTGATTCAGAGAGGAAGGAATTTGAGAGGCAACATGGATGGACAATAAAGACAATGGAGAAGGAGCGTTCACCAATACGAGATGAGTATGCGCCAGTGATATTTTCTCAAGAAACTGTATCCTACATTGAATCTCTTGACATGATGTCAGGGGAGGTAAATCAAAATTACACAATTTTTCTGCCTCATTCTGGTTTTCTTGTTTATGCTATTTTAGGTTCTAACAGTATCACAAAATCAAAATCTGGATTTTAATTGGGATTGAGCCTGTAATTTTGCCTCTTTATGTAGGAGGACAGAGAAAACATACTGAAGGCTAGAGCTACAGGGAAAGCTGTTTTGACAAGCCCCTTCAGGTTACTAGGTTCGCATCATCTTGGTGTCGTCTTGACGTTCCCAGTTTACAGGTCTAAGCTTCCTCAAAACCCCACAGTGGCACAGCGTATAGAAGCAAGTGCAGGGTAAACAAGAAAAAAGTTTGCATTTTGTTTTTGTCATTTCTGGAATTTTGATTCTGATACAGTAAAAACATGTCATTTTGTGTCATCTATAGACCTGCTTTAATGCTGGCAGCAAAGTCCTAAATAAGAAAAAGATATTATTACATTATGTTTCTGTGAGATCATTTCATCATTTTAATATGATTCAGCTGTTCCATTTTCCTAAAACAATTGAAGAACATTTGGCACAGCAAATGCTTTGTTATTCCATACGCTGAGCAACATGTATAATTGTTATTTTATGTTACTGTTATGGGCCTGAAGTGTAAATCTAGCCTTTGACTCTGTGGTTCAATGGGATTAAATTCAAAGCCAACTGTGCCCTTATGCAGGGGTGTAGGGTTTAAGGAGGGGGAAAGCCATCCCCTGATTTGTCTTGCAATATCACATCCTTTACAGAATGGTGGATGTTCTGAATTGACAGAAATTCATTCATTTGTTAATGTGGAATTTATTGATGCCCTTTATAATATGTATTTCTAATTTTAAGCAGATACCTTGGTGGAGCCTTTGATGTTGAGTCCCTTGTGGAGAATTTACTTGGACAACTTGCTGGGAATCAGGCAATTTTAGTGAATGTTTACGATGTAACTAACTCTTCAGATCCCTTAATCATGTATGGTCACCAAAATCAAGATGGTGACATGTCTCTTGTGCATGAAAGCAAGCTTGATTTTGGAGACCCATTCAGGAAACATCAGATGATATGTAGGTGAGTGCATCCAATAATTGGTCAATATTTCACAAAATATGGGTCAGGTCTTCAGCATGCAGATACTTACTGATTTGGATTTCAAGCAGATATCATGAGAAGGCGCCGACGTCATGGACGGCACTCACTACCGCATTCTTATTCTTTGTGATCGGTTTGTTAGTGGGTTATATCTTATATGGCGCAGCAATTCATATTGTCAAAGTGGAGGATGATTTTCATGAAATGCAGGAGCTGAAAGTCCGTGCAGAAGCTGCTGATGTTGCCAAATCCCAGGTACTTATTCAAACATAATTGTGAAGGTAATTCATTCCTCATTACTAAGTTGGAGCTTCTTTTGACCTGAGTACCATTTGTGTTCTTGATGCCAGTTTCTTGCTACTGTATCTCATGAAATCCGAACACCTATGAATGGCATTCTTGGTAGGTGCATGATTTCTCTTTTTCCTTTCGGAGCATAAGCATGTTCTAGATGCTTGTACCTTCATAATTAGTTATGCGATCCGTGTATGATTGCAGGAATGCTGGCTTTGCTCCTAGATACTGATTTAAGTTCAACACAAAGGGATTATGCTCAAACTGCTCAAGCTTGTGGAAAGGCACTGATAGCATTGATAAACGAGGTGCTTGACCGGGCAAAAATTGAAGCTGGCAAGTTGGAGCTTGAAGCTGTCCCGTTTGACCTTCAGTCCATACTAGATGATGTTCTTTCTTTATTTTCTGAGAAGTCTAGAAACAAAGGAATTGAGGTAAGTCCTACAGAATTGCAAATAAAAGAAGTTTTACTTGTGTTTACTGTTGTAGGCTGAAATGCTTGGGAATGAAATTTGCTCAAGTTGAAGCATTTCATATGGTACTTGCATTTTATAAAAATTAAACTGCCAGGTGCTTTTTATCATTTTCAAAACTGACATTCTGCAATTATTTTCTTCTCTCTTTTCCCTGGCACTTGACGTCAATGGATATGGTGCTTATAATGTGGTGTCTCGTTACATCATCTCAAACATGGATATGCCATCAACTGTGGAATTATAGCTGGCTGTGTTTGTTTCTGACAAAGTTCCAGATATTGTTCTGGGGGATCCTGGGAGATTCAGACAGATAATTACCAATCTTGTGGGGAACTCTGTTAAGGTCAGTGAATTGCTAGCACAATCATTATTAAATGTCTTGTTACTTTGCTTCAATTATCAGTATGCCAGTATGCTATATGGGTAAGATTTAGTGATTTTAGCCATAAATGTTACTTCTTAACATGTTGCTTTGTAATAGTTCAATGATATTTCCTACTGCTGGATACGTTATTATCTTCGAAATACTTTTGGCGTAGTTGATTTATGTAACTAAATTTTTGGCAGTTCACTGAACGAGGGCATATATTTGTTAAAGTTCATTTAGATGAACATGCTAAGGCCACTACATTTGCAAAAGCTGACAGTTGTTTGAGTGGAGGATCCAAAGAAAGTGTAATAATGTCTGGTGCTCGCCAGTTCAAAACCTTAAGTGGTTTTGAAGCAGCTGATGATCGGAACAGTTGGGAAGCCTTTAAGCATTTAGTTGCTGATGAAGAATTCCAATCCAGTGGTTCATTAAATGTGCTAACCACTAATGAAGCTTCCGAGAGTGTTACTTTGATGGTATCTGTGGAGGATACAGGAATTGGAATCCCCTTGCATGCTCAGGATCGTGTTTTCATGCCCTTCATGCAGGCAGACAGTTCAACCTCGAGAAATTATGGAGGAACTGGTATTGGCTTGAGCATCAGTAAATGTCTGGTTGAGCTTATGGGTGGTCATATAAACTTTATTAGCCGGCCGCAGGTTGGAAGCACATTTTCATTCACTGCTGCTTTTGGGAGGTGCAAGAAAAATGCATTTAACAAAATGGAAAAGCGAAATTCTGAAGATCTTCCTTCCAGCTTCAGAGGATTGAAAGCAATGGTAGTTGATGGAAAACCAGTTAGGGCTGCTGTAACCAGATACCATTTGAAGAGGCTTGGTATTGTGGCTGAAGTTGCAAGTAGCCTCAAGGTGGCTGCAGGTACCTGGGGAAAAAATGGTTCACTGACGTCTGGGTAAGTTCTTCATAGATATCTTTGATTAAATTTACATGGGAAGAATAACAAAAGATATATCTGCAATTTTTGGCCCCTAATTGAAGATGTTTGTATGGCTTTATCAGTTACTTACAAGAGAGGAAATCTTCAGAAGCTACCACATTAAATATATCTAATTTGAGGGTGCTAAACTAGCTATTTGTTAGAGCAGAATGCACTTTTCTTCTTCCCCAAATTAAATTTTCCCTTAAAACCACTTTGAAGCAAATTAATTTTTCCCTTAAAACCACTTTGAAGCGAAATAGAAGTATAGAACACTTCTGCGAGTAAGATTCTATTGTAAGTCTTGCCTCAAAATAGTACGGTACTTTTTTTTATCCTGTTAGTAGTAGTTATAAACATGGTGGAATATAGCCAATCCTAACTACATTGGGATTAAGGTTGAGTTGAGTTTTGTCCTGGTAGGACTTCAGTTTTGGAGTTTGGACTCCGTATGAAAAAAATAGATTTGATGTCAATTCTATCTTGTTATTTATCTTATGTCTTGCTTTTAAGTTTAGGGTATATGGTGTGAGATTTTAACTTTATGGATTTTGTGAGTTACTCTTGATAAAGTTTCCTCTTTTACCCTCAGAGCAGTTGCTTTGTGGATTTGTAAATGCACTGTTTTATCTATATCACCGGCAAAGGTATATCACTGGTAAAGGTAATGCGTGGAATTGCCATTTCTAGATAAGATAATCAAAGAAGATATGACTGTCATTAGATTCTCTCCTGAATTCGGGAGGTATGCACTTATATTAGGTCATGCTGTGGGAGTTTTTCTTAAGTAGATTAGATGTTCTGTTCCATAAGTAACTGGTGCACAATAAGACATGAACCATGCGCCTAGTTGACAGGGAATGCTAGCTATGCTTCCTACAAGATGACCAGAAAGAAGATTTCTCGAGGAATCAATTAAAAAAAATCTACAATAGAATTCCTATTTCTACATTTTGTTTAGAACTTGAAATTATGATATAATGTATTTAGCTGCACCTCTTTTTTATTTTCAGTGGCAGCAGTACCCAGCCAGATATAGTTCTGGTTGAGAAGGACTCATGGATTTCAGGGGAGGATGGTTGTTCAAGCGTATGGCCACTGGACTGGAAGCAGAGTGGACTCGTTTTTAAGTTGCCTAAGATGATACTTCTTGCTACTAATATCAGTAATGATGAATTTAATAAAGCAAAAGCATCAGGTTTTGCAGATACTGTGATCATGAAACCTTTGAGAGCAAGTATGGTGGCTGCATGTCTTCAGCAGGTGTTGGGACTGGGGAAGAAGAGGCCACAAGGGAAAGATGTGCCGAATGGATCTTCTTTTCTCCGGAGTCTACTCTGTGGCAAGAAAATTCTGGTGGTTGATGACAATATGGTAAACCGTAGAGTTGCTGCAGGTGCACTGAAGAAGTTTGGAGCTAATGTGGAGTGTGCCGACAGTGGCAAAACAGCGCTAAAATTGCTTCAACTACCACACAGTTTTGATGCATGCTTCATGGATATTCAAATGCCAGAAATGGATGGGTAAGTTTTCAAGGTTCTGTTTGTTTATTGTTAAACTGCATTCTTGAAAATCAAAAAAGATGCTTTAAGTGTAGATCCTTATTTCTTAAAAGCTGAAGTTAGCGATTTCGTTGACCCGACTTTGTTGTTTTTGTTGATGAACATTCTCTACATTCAGTAGACAATGAACATACTTGACATTCAGTAGACATGTCACATAATTCATATACGTGAACCCATACTTTTTTTGTTCTGGTTAACAAATGTTTCTAGCTTGAATCCACAGATACTTAAATCTTCTCTCACTTATGCACGCCTATAAGTGGCTGCATGGTCTGGGAAACATTAGAGCAAGGGCTTCTTGTACACTACATGATCGATTTTCCTTTAATTCTTCTTCCAGGTTTGAGGCAACTCGCCGTATCCGGCAGATGGAGAGCGTGGCAAATGACCAGATAAATGGTCAATCCATGGTGGAAGAAGGAACTGCTAAAAAGGGTGAGTGGCATGTGCCAATTTTAGCCATGACTGCTGACGTGATACATGCCACATATGATGAGTGCCTGAAATGCGGGATGGATGGATACGTGTCAAAGCCTTTTGAGGAAGAAAATCTCTACCAGGCAGTTGCCAAGTTCTTCAAAGCCAAACCTATCTCAGACTCATAACCGGATCTCTCTTGCCTCCTGTAAACCAGGCAAAATATAAATTGTAGAGTTTTATTGGGTTGAGCACTGCCAGCAATTTTCAATCATCTGCTGGTGATGATGGATGATGGATGATGGTTTCCTTGGATTTTTATGATTCTTGATCAATGGTGATCGCAGGTTTGGCTGTATGGGCACTTATTTCTAACCAACTTCCTATTAACTTGACTAGAATCAGAGTACATGTATACTACTAAAGGAGCCTCCATCCCCCTTTTATGTATAGATCCTAGAAGAGGAAGGGAGCAAAAGGTGTAAATCTCATAATTTTTTGTCTTGTTGCTTTGTTGATGAAAAGGGGTCTCCACACCTTGATCTGTATTGTTGTCTGTTCTACATTGACTTAAAAATCAGTGAACTTTTCAATACTGAAAAAAGGTAGCCATCAGTAAAATGTGCATATCCACATTATCCAGATTTTCAATCCATTGAATTTTGCATCCATTGGATTTTGTCGTAGATGAAGGCTCATTGCTTCACTTAGAGTTGATAACCCAAACCTTCATCAAATAGAGTGCAATTATCATTTTGGAATTAGTGTCGATGATCGTATTCTGTTTTCGAAGATTCTGTTCATGCTCAGATTTCAGCTAGATTACAACTTGAGACTTGATTTGCTGCTGTATGGTATTGAGTTTTCGTCTTGTTCATTTAATAAGATTAAAATATATAGAGAAGAAAAAGGGAGGGTAGCCAAAAAAAGTCATTATTTAAAAAATACAAATAAAAATATATTTTTAGCATCAAATATATAAGTTCGTCGCTAATAATAAATTTTAGTGACAATAATTTGTTGCTAGTCCATATTATTTCATCGCTGGTACATTTTAACGCATGCTAAGGCAGACCATTTTGTGTACTGCCTCTGCTATTGCTATCTACACTGATTCTTCTGTCTAACAAAAGTGAGGACTCATCTTTTGGACTGAGTAGGAATAGCTAGACGCGAGAGAAAGACAAAAACAATGGTTCTAGTGGCCTTATCGAATTTGTTCCCGAGTTAAGGTCACCATTTTCTTTTGCTTTGGTTACTCTTTCTTTGGTCGGTCACTAAACTGCTTTCATTTCAGGCGTACACTTGCCTTGCCTTGCCTTGCCTATGCTTGCTTCTCGGCTTTGAACTTCAAACATTAACCTCCCTAAGAATTTGATAAATAAAAATAAAATAAAGAAATAATTAATTGAATAAGAATCCATTTTTTTAAATTCGATAAGGATAAATGATCTTTTTATATTATATTATTCAATTTTCGATGATTAATCAATTTGATCATTTAGATATTATCATTCATGATATTGATTAGACTCAATGATGTGACCCAACCGCAAGTGCACAGGTCGGTCGCACAAGTAGTATAGAAAATGATATCGTTTCCATGGAGAGTTATATTAGACTCGATGATGTGGCCCAACCACAAATGCACAGATCGCATAAGTAGTATAGAAAATGATATCGTTCTCACGGAGAATTATGTTAGTGATTGAATTGCTGATGTAAAATTAACTAATTATAGTTAAATTTAAACTAAAAAGGTAATAAAAGGAAGGGAATGGAATTTTAATTGTAATTTCAACTAAGAAATAATCTAAATAGGAATCCAACTATATTTATAAGAAATAAAACCTACAAAAGTAAGTGTGGCAAAAATTTAATTGATAATCAATCAAACTCAACTAACAATCAATGATAATAAAATGATTCCAGAGTTTAGGGATTCATATTCAATGTAATTTGAGATTTTAAATTGGTTATCCAAATACATGGGAATTATAGATTTAAAGGAGATTAATTCTTAAATCCTTTGAATACCCTTTCGAGTGAGACAAAGAGTGTTTTAATTAACTTAATCCTATTTTTGTAGAGCTGAAATTAATTAAAATTCATTAAGTTCTTTAATCAATCTATTAATCCTCTTAATCCTTAGTCTATTTCTAGATCCAAGTTAATTAAGTCCAATTTATTGATTATCTATATGAAAGTTTTCTCCTTTTGGTGCTTTAACCAAGGATTATGAACATTACTTAATGAGATCCTACACTAAGTATGTCATTGAGTACACAAAAAATGGATGAAACCTCATAAAAACCATATAACATGGATTACCCAATTAAAATTCATAAAATATCTTAAATATTGCATACCCAAATTCCAGAATTCTTAAAAACTACTCACTACCCATATTTAATGCAAAAGATTCTAAATAAATATGGAAATAAATCTGAAAAATAAACTAAGAATTAAGAAACCCAATAAAAAAAAAGGTAGAAAATAGTGAAGAAAAGATGAAATTTCCAAATCTGGGTCAGGAATGAAAGCAAATGTCGACTGCTTCCTGTCCCTTGCCTTTTTTGTGTCTTTCTCCTTTCCTCTATTTTCTGTCTGTCTAAATGAGATAAAAATTCTTTATTTATATTTTCTGACAAAGAAACCCTAAAATGGTATGTGAGGTCATCGATTCATGTGGGAGAATCTTTTTTTTTTCTAGCTCATTTATGAAGAAATGCACAGGTCATGCAAGATCTTGTTCCAATTTGGCAGTTACAGAGGCTTTCCATGAGGTTGCACAAGTTATGTGGGCTGCCTGTGCAAGTTTCTGCATGCTTTGAAGCCTCCCATGAAAGTGTATAACTGGACTGTATAATTTATGCTGCAAGTTATGCAAGTTTCGACAGTTTTAGAGTCTCTTCCGTGAAGCTACATGAGGGAAGGCATGAAAGTGCATAAGTTATGCAGCAGGTTGTGCAAGTTTCGGTTGGTGTAGGGTCTCTTCCGTGAATCTGCAAAAGGAATCCGCATAAGCTGTGCACTTTTCGGCAGATATTCAATTCTTTCTAATTTCTATGCAAAAAATGCACAGGTTATACAGTAAGTCATGCGGATTTCGGCAACTTCACAATTTTTAATTTCCAAGCTTCATTTTAACACTTTTGCGCTTGAAAATTACTTTCACTCGCATAATTACTTTTTAGTCCATCAAAAACACCATTTTATCTACAAATCAAAAACAAAATTACAAATTAGTCTAGAAATAAACAATTATGCAAAATTAACTAAATGACTAAAAAAATTAATTAAAAATAACTAACAAATCAATAAAATGACCATGAAATCTAACTTAATTAACTATGTAAAATGTATGCATCACTCGATATCATCGAGATGAAATTAATTCCATTGAATTTAGTATACATTGCTGATATTTTTAGCAATAAGATGCTTTTTCACAATATTTCATCTTTTTATTGACGGTACATTCGTTTCTAACTCCATAAGTAATTTCTAATAATGCTATAATATATATAAATTAAAATTTTAATATTATTTTTCTAATAATTATATTTATAATAAAAAATTTTATTATAATTCCTAATATATTAATTCTATAATCTTAATCTTGCAAGTATTATTAATTTATGAAAAATTATTTAATTTATTATAATAAAATCGATAAAAAAAATCTTAAAAACTAAATTTCTAAATATTTATAAACTTATAATATGGAGAAATAATAGGATAAACAAAAATACCCTTAATATAATTATAAAATTACTCCTAAAAATAATTATTTATTTAGCATAATTATAAAATTATTATTAAAAATTAAATATTTAATTAAATAAAAATTTGCATTTATATAATAGCCATTAAATACTATCCTATTCAACGATGACTGTCTTATTTATTACAAATTTATAGTAACTTTTTTTTTTAAATTTAATAACGACTAAGCTCTAACGAAATATTAAAATCGAGAATTTAAATTCTTAATTCAATTAATTACAAGTTTGTAAATAGAAACCATCCAATCATATCAAAGCCATACATAATTTTGTAAAAAAAAAAAATATTAATCTTAGCCTATGCTCAGTCTATAATTTTATATGGTTTGTGTAATTGACAACTGGAAAAGAAATTTTTTAGTGTGATTATTTGTAATTACGTAATTTTCAAATCGTTAATTATATTAAAATATTTTTTAGCATAAAATTTCAATTAAAAATAAATATAAAATATATTTTATATTATAAATATATTTTATATAATAATAAAAATATTTAAATATAAAATTTAAATCAATGAACTATTTTATTAATAAAATAAAATTTTAAAAATTATATTATAATTTATCGTTAATCATCTCAAATTGAATTTAGTTGCTTTAGTTACAATTGTGACGATTAACTGAAATTCAACTCTAAACGCACAATTTAAAGTTTTGATCATAATCATAAATATTCTAAAAGTTTTGAATTTTTTTTAATAAACTTAAAATTTATTATTTTAATCGAAAATAATTTTTTAAATTACCAACATAATATTTGATGTTTTTATATATATATTTTTTCAATTTATTAATAGAAAATCCATTAATAAATACTAACAGACCTTAATTCATTAATAAAGAAAAATTAGTACCAAGATTCACGGCAACCGACTGCGTCCATTATAATTGAATTATCAACAAATTTTATAGGAATCCATTGATAATCCATTTATTTCTTGTAATGTAAAAAGGATTGATAAATAAAGTAAACCATCAGCTGGAATTACTAATCAAGTAAGCTTTCAGGGTCAAAATCTGGATGACAAGCAAATACAAGAAGAATTAGACAAATATGATTGGCAACATACCAATATTACAAGCACAAAATTCCCAAAACTTTTATTTAAGTTAGCTTGTTTTCTTCATCAAGCAAAGAATTTTTACATATCCAAACATTGGAAAATCCAAACCAAAAGGCATATTCCTTATTATTCTTGTAGTAATATTATTATTATCTGATTGCAGAAAGATTTTGATCTCTAAGGCCTTGCTTGGACATCTATTAATATCCATGCTAATTTGCATAATTATATTTGTACTAATTGTCCAAGACCAAGGCATGCTCTAATTCACCTTCAACCAGCTGGTAGCCGCATGCATGATTGGTATAGCTCAGCTCTTGCATTTCTGGCAAAAGGATAAATTAAAGGAGTCATTTTTAACATTAACAAATGCTATTGATTTTCAAGTTTTGAAAAAAAGTTGAAAAATAAAATTTTTATTATAAAGAAAAACAACTAAATTTTTTTTCTTTTTTTTTAATCTTAATTAACTTTTAAAAAATTGATTTTTCAGTTTTTCATTTGAAAAACTAATACATGTCAATATAAAAATCTATTTTTCAGTTTTCTTAAAAAATTTTTCCAAAAAACTACTCTTAATTAAGCAAACTTTCACTTCAACTGTTGAAAATCAATGATCGATATTTTTAAATGATTTCCATCTATTCTATCAAAATATTTAATTCATTTTTAAAGAAAAATTTTAATCTAATCAAATAAGATATAATTTTTTTTATTAAATTAAATATCAATTAATATCGAATTATACTAAAAAAATTGATTTTAACTCACATAATAATTAGTATTAAAATTATTTTAATTTTCCATAAGTGAACAAACTTTCACTTCAACTGTTGAAAATCAATTGTTGATGTTTTTAAATGATTTCCATCTATTCTATCAAAATATTTAATTCATTTTTAAAGAAAATTTTTAATCTAATCAAATAAGATATAATTTGTTTTTATTAAGTTAAATGCCAATTAATATCGGATTATATTAAAAAAATTAATTTTAACCCATATAATAATTAATATTAAAATTATTTTAATTTTCCATAAGTGAACAAACTTTACTTCAACTGTTGAAAATCAATGGTTGATGTTTTTAAATGATTCCTATCTATTCTATCAAAATATTTAATTCATTTTTAAAGAAAAATTTTAATCTACTCAAATCAGTAATAATGCCTCGCAATGCCAAAGAAAATTGTCTTGGACTCCAATCCATATTTCGCAATGTCCAGCAATAAAAAAACAAACTATATGTCAAATAGAAGAAAATTTGCTTGTGTGATGTATTCATGTACACAACCATATGACTATAAATAGCTATTAGTTCATAGCATTATGCCCATCACTTGTTTAATTAGCTAACTAAAGAACGTAATGGTGATGGAAACAATTAACCGTATGCTTATTTTCTCCATGATAACCCTAGGGTTAGTCTTCTGCTTCTTCCCAAAAGAAGCTGCGGCGGACCAGGGGACTGCTACCTTCTACACTCCTCCATACGTTCGTAAGCTTTCATGAACTTTTATTCTTTAAAATTTTGATGCAAGGATATCAATTATATTGAGAGATTCTTTAATGTATTTGCTAATATATTGTTCTTTTCTTTCTCCTACTGATAGAAGATATCTAGATGATGGTCTAACAATATATTCTTATAGCTTTGATTGGATTAAAAATGCAGCATCTTCATGCTATGGGAATTCAGATGAAGGTGTAATGATTGCAGCAGCAAGTGAAGCAATATGGGACAACCGAGCAGCTTGTGGAAGAAACTATAGAGTGACTTGCCTAAGTGCAACCAACAAGGGAGACCCTCACCCTTGCAATGGTAACTCTGTGGTTGTGAAAATTGTGGACTATTGCCCCCCACCAGGTTGTCAGGCCACCATTGATTTATCTCAAGAAGCTTTTTCCTCCATCGCCAACCCTGATGCTGGAAAGATTAATATTGCCTTTGATCGGTAATTAACATATTCAGGCTTCATTCAACTTATTAATACATGCATCTTATAATATTCTCACTATTTTTGCTACACTAAGCATGATCATCAACTAAAGAATACACATAATTAATTAATATCTTGAACAGGGAGTTAAATTCATTTAATTAAATTTCTTTATTTTGTGTTTAATGCAGTGTGTGAAGTGAGAAGAGGGTTATGTTTCTGTTGGGTGGAAATAAGAGGCGTTTGAAGATACCAGAAGCAGCAGTGAATTAAAGTTATTATGTGCTTGAAAAAGATGTATTTGTAAAATAAAGTTTAAGTGCTTGAACAAGATGTATTTGTAATATTGTCAATATTCAGAAAAATAAATTAATTAAGATGCATGGGTCCGTAGTTTTGCACTAAACTAGCCCAGGAATTGTAGACTTCGGCCTACTCTGCATATGATCCCGAGCATTCAAAAACTCCAGAGCTCTAGCATGAATAAGCAGATCATTTGGAAAAAAAAAAAAAAAAAAAAAGAGCATTCCAAAGAAACCACAGTCTCCAGCAAGCCACTCCAGAAACCAGGGGCTAATTATTGTAGATTATAATAACATGTCGTTATGAGGAAAACTTAATCAATGAGGACCGAAGCAAACATAAATGTACATAAATAATTACGTATGAAACTGAAATTAATTTTGAAATTAGCTTTACATAGCTAGAACTCTCTTGCTAGGCTCTGCAAAATACCACCTTGATGTTTTGATTTCTGATATAATCAAGCTAAGTAATAACTAATCTAAGCATGTTAATGTTTGATTTTGATTCACAAGATTAGATATTCTAGGAGTAGCTTCCAGGTTTTGGCAGCTTACTTCCATTGTTATTATTGGAAATTTAGTGTAAATTAAAGAATGAATGGAAGTGGAATAATGATCTTTTGTTTAGTTATCATACAATCAAAATGAGCAGAAAGCTTAATTTGTATGGTTCTCTTTCCTGTTACAAAAGATCATGAAGAGACCAGATGCATGTTTTCTGCAAAGCTTGTCAGCCATTGGCAGGAACAAACTTGTTCATATTATTATATATACTACAAATTTATTCTATATGTGGAGGCCCAACTAGAGGCAGCAAATTTAGACCTTATCCATCGATCAGAAAGCAATTCATGATTGTGATTAAATTGAAATCTTGGTCACAAATATTATATAAATATAGGGACCGAAAGGTGGAGAGTTCATGGAAGATGGGACAGAAATAATGGTGAAAAATTCCAAAGCAATGCAAGAAGATTAAGCTTTGTCATCTTCATTTGGCACTAGCGACATATAGCTCCTATAATCAAACAAGACATTAATGACAACCATTAGAAAAAGCAAAATTACAGACATTCTTGATTATATATGCATTCAAATTATAAACTGCAAATTATTCCCCAAAAAGGACAAATGCTGGTGGCATTATAAATGTTCTACTTGATTTTTTATGAACTTAAACCATCATCCTATCATTTCAAATACAACAAATAATATTATAATAATATTTTTATTCATATAAATATTTTACCATATATATTATTAATTTAAATAATTAATTAAGTATTCAACTAATTTAAGCAAGAGTAATTTACATAAATTTTTAACTTACAATAAATTTGCATCAATAAAAAAAATTAAATTTAAAAATCAAAATTTGCATAAATATGTCTGTTTATTTTAATCAATAACCAAATGGTAGTTGACCACAACTATATTTTTTTCAACGCCCATGTTACCTTAATATTGTTTTTTATTGTTATTTGTATTAAATACTATTATTTATTATTACATTAAATATTGTTATTGATTGCATAGATTATTCTATTATATAGAATTTAGAAATTTATATATTACTTTATTATATTTTATTATCATATATCATATAGTATTGTTATATTATTATATTATAATTATATTATATTATATTTTTTATTATTTATTTAATTTTTAGATTTTTAATAGACTACTTAATATCTATGGACAATGGATGCTATTCAAAGTAGTGTCTCATTGTCTATGAACAATGGAAACTCTTTAAAATAGTGTTTCGTCTATAAAACATTATTATGGCTAGCGTCTTGTCTTCGAACTCATCCAGCTCGGCAACATTTCACTTCTCTTTTAATTAAGTTGAAACTCGCCCCTGGTTTTTTATGTTACACCCATTTAGAAAGAAGTCCATTAGTGTATCACACTTGCTTAATGAGTCATGAATAGTACATCCTAATTGTAGTTTTTTTTTATTAGATATTAATTGGTTAGTTTAATTATCATCACAGGGGGATTGCACTTACTGCTTTTAATTGCTAATCCCGGCTAAATCATGACCATAATTTTTCATGCATCTTATATGCAGATAACCAAGTTTGCTTGCGGAGGAATTGCGATCGGTTTTAGTGTTAGCCATGCTTTATTTGGTGGTGTGGCAGCATTAATTTTCTAGCATCATGGGCTCATTTAACAAGTGGAAAAGATAAATCTGGACTTAGTCTACCTAACCATTCAAGAGAGCCCATTTTGCGTGCGATCTATTCTACTAATTCAAGCCCCACAAAAGCTTCAATATATGAACAAGACATTGGCGACATTAAGATGTCAATATATATATACATATGAGTTGTTGCTTTTGATAAATAAGTAGATGTCAATAAGAAATGATTTGGTGCAGAATAGGTATGGCTACGAACATGTTGTTAACGTGTTCCTTAATTAGTGTATTTATATATCTAAATTTATATTTGGTAATTCCTTCCATGGTTGTTCTCTAGTTTTCTTCTCCTTCTTTGTCCTCTTCTAAATTCTAACTTAGGATTTAGGTTGGGTGTATCAGGAGGTCTAGTAATTGAGTTTTAGTTGAATAGTGCATACTAAATTTTTTCTAAATATTTTCATTTATAAAATTGATCTGCTTATAAAAAAAATGATCAAATACAATATTTCACACCTAAATTTTATCAAAAAAAGCTCGCAATACTCTGAACTTCAAAAACTATCCGTGACACATTTCAACTAAAGAGCTAGAATTCCAATTGTGCTGATATAATGATTTATTGATGAGAATTTAAATGGTATCATAATTTTACTAGTGTATTATAGGAAATTTATAATAATTGAGGTGTGTCATAGAAAATTTAGGACACCACGAGTTTTTGTTTTATATATAAAATTCAGGGGTAGAAATTGTTTAAAAAAATTAATAGAATTTTCATAAAATCATGTTTTGTTTTCATTTTTTTAAATAAATTTTTTATTTAAAAAATTATATTATTTTATTTTAAAAATTAAAAAAAATAATTATATTAAATTCTTGTAAAATAATGATTGCACTAAATAAATTTCAGTCATTTCTCTTTATCTAAAATCAAATAAAAAATATTCATATATTCTCACTGTTTTGTCAATTTTCAACATTGCAAATTCCAAATCTTCGATTAATTAGTTCTTGATAGCATCTCTAGCTAATAATAATCAAATTTATTTAGACATAACTGTATTAGTAACATGCCAAACACCTACTCCCTCTGTTGAAACCATATTACAACAGTATTCTCCTTCAGACATAGTTAACCTTTCTTCTTCCCTTTCTTTCTCCTCGCCTCTTCGCAGAACACTCTCTTCCCAGATAGATAATCTTGTTGAGATATCTACCCTTCTTGAAGATGCTCAAATAGGAGAATCTCTCTTACCCCTCCTTAGCCCCTATAACATTTATCGCAGGTCTGGTTCTTTCACCAGAGGTATAAGATCTTTGTTAAACTCTCAAAGATACTACCTAAGGAATATGTCCAAGCATCTCGCATGGACCAGTGCAGTCTACATGCCATTTCCTCAGAGCAGTATGTAACCCTTGAGATTCCTTTTCCTCTAGTACCCAGATGGAGAAATGAGGGATATTCCCACCTGCATTTTGGTGCAGTTAGACTAATCCTTACTCTGCATAGAAGAAGAGGACTTCCAGTTACTGCCAGAGTCTCTCTATCAGACACCTGTTTTCTCCAATATGAATATGTTGTCATTGGCACCTGCCTTATTACAGTCCATGCTGGAAGTGTAGTTCTCACCTTCTTTCCCAACTATAATATGTCTCTCCGAGACCCAAACCTTTGTACAGCCTTAAAGGTACAGGTCCAGATCACTGGTGCGGATCAAGTGACTTCTTCTATGATTGCCACCCTCCACCATCAGATCATTTATAGACTACAAGATCATGCAATTGATCTCGCTCAGGCTTTAGTATCTTCAAATGCGTTGCTTATCCTTGCGGATACTGACATAACGCCTACAATAGTCCAGATTCCTCGGCAGATTCCTAGATCAGAACTTGAACAACTTATTCCTAAAGTCTGGCTCACAAATTATGAGAAGATTCATTCTACTTTTCAACCCATCCAGATTATAGAATCGTCTTTTTGAAGATAATCTGATGGGATAGTCTAGACCACATTCCAACCAGCAAGACACTCTAAAAGCTCTCTACCCATTTTCCAATAGATGATGGTTACTTCAATTCCCAAAGAGAAAAAATGGTACCCCATTCGAGCAGTTACTTCAGACAACCATTATATCCCATGAAGATCAATGGACATTGTCCCTGGGATCTCCCGGGATCAGGTCTATGTGATGATGATTGTAATTGTGCTAATGATTATTGGGCAAATGAGTGTGGACATCCATTATCAGAAAACAACTGGAAAAGGCTAATCAGGACCAAAAAGGCATCCTGTCGATCACCATTCTGCCATTCATCTCATCATAAGGATGATCCAGATGAAAGTCCTTGGATTGTTATTCATGAAGAAACCAAATAAAAGAAGCCAAACTCTCATTACTTCACAACCTTTCATTCCTCCTCAATTACCCATTACACTGACTGATCAACCACCTTCGGATGACTCTGACACATTTGATTCTTCAGATTCTGATCCTAATGATCAAATAACAAATCTTACTGAATTGCTTATGACAGATCCTATTGCCCCTTCTGCCTTTGAAACTGGCACTACTGGTGCTATAGGACCTCCTTCACTAGGTCCAACAACTGAACCTACTGCAAGTACCCCTCATGTTGATATTCCAAATGATGATGTGAACTGAGACATGTGGCAAGAATCGTCGGATATAGTTTACTATACCCAAAAACTATTAGATTGTTTGTGGGTCAGATTCTTGTCAGGGAACTTGAGGAGTTCGACAGCGATATGTGGACTGGGTTGGAATATAAAATTAAATAAGAAATATTTAATATATAAGATTTAAATTTGATCCCACAATATATTATCCAAAACCATAATATTAACATTGGATGGACCCGCCACTGTTCGTACCGCAGCTCTCTGCCCTTTTTCAGGTTGGGCATATCAAATGTTGTTCTTTATGATGTGTGATTGTTGGGCCGAGCCTGGCCCTATAAATGAGAATTTTAAGAGTTTAATTGGTGGTGATTAAGAAATAATTAGAATAATATATATATATATATATATAAAATACTAAAACACTAGTTTTTTACTGTTACTAAGGAACAGTAAAAAATCGACTTTATCCTTTCTATTTAATTTTTTTTTTCATAAAATCTTCTCTTTTATTGTGTCAACTCTTCTACACTTTTCTTCCAATCCATCTACACTCTTCTTCCAAGTATTATTTCTCTACTTTTATAGGAAAAAAGGCGTTAGGGAAAAAAAAGAGAGAAATAAGAAAAAGTTATTAAGAACCTCTCAAAAACAAGTTATTTTTTCTCTCTTTTTTTTTTAGCTTTATTTATTTATCATCAAGTAAATTAATGATCTATTATTTATATTTTAATTCATCTTTCATTTGAATTTTTTTAGAGAAATATTTTTTATTCTTTAATATTAGAATATAAGTTTTAAATATTTCTTAAAATAATTAAATGGAGGGGAAAAATATTTGGTGAATTTCGTCTAAAGTTATTTTATTGGTTTATGAAGAATATTGATAATCTTATCATGTTATGGTTTTTTATTTTTGGTGTTTTTATTTTTGATTTTTTATTTTATTATTAAAAATAAAAACTTCCATTTCAATTTTTGCATAATATAGCTTAAAATTTTTTGACATGCCACTCTTTTTTTTCTTTTTCAATTATCTTTTAATTTTAATTTAGGTATTTTATTTTACTATTTGAATTTTTAAATTTCTATTTATTTAAATTTTAAACTTCATAAGTGTTCATATACTAATTCAAATTATTTTTTACTATTTTTTATGTTATTTTCTTTTTAATTGTTTTTTAAATTATTTAATTATTAAATTTTCTTTAATCATTATTATCTTTATTTAACTAATGTTAAGATGATTTATTTTATGAAAAAATGAATTTCATTTTATAAATCAAAATTACACTAAGAAAATATAAGACTTTCATATTAATATAGGAAAGTATGATGATAATAAACCATTGATTTATTTTAATAATATTTATTGTGCTTTTTTAAATTTTTTTCTCTATAAGTACTACTTTAAAATAGTAAGATTTTGATTGACATTATTATTATTATTATTATTATTATTATTATTATTATTATTATTATTATTATTATGTAGAAAATATTAAAAAAATATATCTATAGACTTTTTTATAGCATCTATTTAGAGTTTTTAGTTTATTAAATTGTATAAATATAATTTATAAGCGATAAATTCTTAAATTTACTTTGCTCTTAAAGTCTAAATTAATCGCAATACATTTAACTTATTTTTTAATAATTAAAAATATTTAAAAACAATGTGAATATACTTTACTTTTAAATACTAGATTAATTACCGTAAGAATAATGTTATGCTTTTTTTTAGATGAATTAATCAATTCATTTTTTTAATAAGTGTTATTATTATCTTCTTTTATTACTAGACTCTATAGTTAAATATTTTCTATTATTAAATTATACTTTGTTCAATTTATTATAATAAGTAAACAATAAATAATATATTATTAATATTAATTGGTCTTAAATTAGAATATATATAGATAACTAATACATAATATATGTAATGATTAAATTTTAATTTTATTTAAATTTATATTAAATATTATTAACTATTAATAGATAATAATTTTATTTACAAGATATATGTAACGCCATCATTTTAGGTAGTCTGTGTATTCTACTATTCTAACGACTAATGTTTGTTCGGACAGTTAGGATGTCTGGAACTACACTCAAACTAGAGTGAGAAAACATAAATTGACCGAATACAGACTAAGTAAAATTAAAAAAAAAAGTAAAAGAAGTGATGTACAACTCGGTTAAACGAGCCGGAGTTACGACGATGAGTGACCGTACCGGGAAGTGATTGTGAAGATAGTTGTCGACTCTAGACCCACGAGGAACCCTAGGAAATAATTTTCGGGATTAAATTAGAGGATTTATGAAGATTAAATGATAGTAAAAAATTTTAAAGAAAATTTTAGGAAAATTAGTTAATCGGTACAGATAAAAAATAACCGATGAGCCTAGTGAAGGGCATTTTGGTCATTTCAACCCCAGAGTTGAATTTTGACCTAAATGTCAATTAAAATAAGAGAGATTAAAACACAAAATAAATGAAAAACATGAAAAATGCAATGGAAAAGAAAAGAAAAGAAAAGAAGAAAAATAAAGAAAATTCAATGTGAATTATGACATCATTTAAAATTTTGACCAATGGGAATTTAACAACCAATTAAAGGGATAAGAAGAGAGTTAAAAAGAGACAAAAACTTATTAAAAAGTCATCTTCTTCCTCTTGAACTCCATCTAACCGAACCACTTGAGCTTCCATACCACCATTGATTTTCAAACATCCAAGCTTAATTTCCTCCCTTTTCTCCCCATAAAATCCTAGGTCCCCTTCACTAAAAATAATGCCCACACCCTAAGCAAGACTTTGGCTGCTAAGAAGTGAGGAAATCTCAAAATTTACACAAGTCAAGAAGTCATCATCAAGAGGTTAGTGCACTAAATAAGTCTCTTTCCTTCTTTAACTAGTATCAGCATGCTAAATTAAGTGTAAATTTCATAAAATTAAAAGAAAACCTTGAGTATATGGAAACTTGATTTTCGGCATCCATGAGGATTGTGTGAAATTAATGGTTTTGATGGTTTTGAATTAGTTAATGATGTTGATTGATGAACTTATATACATAAGAAGTTGAATTACTTTGAGGATGCTTGTGATTGAAACTTTAAGTTAGGGTTTTGACCTAACTTTGGGGCTTTGGTGTTATTACTTGAAATTGGTGTTGTTGAGACTATTTGTTGACTATTAGAAGTTCCATGTATGTCAAATGAAGTTTGGGAGTTGGAGGAATTGAAATTGGGAGTGCAAATTCTCTTACAGGAAATTCGAACCTATGAGTCATGTGAGGTTTTTGAACCATAAATAGAGTTGTGTTGCTCCAATTGGTATGAGGCCAATTGGAGATGAAGCTGGGGTCATAATGCCCCATTTTTCATGAAGAAATCATACCCAAAAACTGTCCCTAATCTGGCCTAAAATTTGCTTGAATCCGGGTAACCCTAATCTGGACCTGGAAAAATGACCAAATAAACAGTAAATGTTCAAATGACCATAACTCACACTAGGAAGGTCAGAATGACCTGATTCTTGAACTATTGGAAAGGGTAGACATAGGATCATAACTTTCATGAAGAACACAGAGTTCAGAAATGCCTCTAACCAAACCAAATTGCTGGCCCAAGTTGGGACACAAAACTATCCAGAACCATATAGTCCAGAAATTACTAGACAAAGGCTTACCCGACCAACTTTGGAAAAAATGCCATAACTTAGTCTAAAAAAATCAAAATGTAATGAAATTAGTCGAAAAATTTGTATAAGACATATATCTACAATATTGGTGTTTTGACCAAAACCCAGAACCTAAGGGAACTAGGCCAAATTGCTAGAATAAGTCAGCACATCAAAACCTGGAACTTCACTAAACCACCACTTGACCTAGAATAGTTTTTATAGCATATCTCCCACTAGGAAATCCAAAATGGGATGAACCAAACTGTTCTGGAAACCTAAGAGATAGGGCTTCAACTTTGATTCAGAAACTTTTCTCAAAATTTGAGTGTAAGAACCCTAAAATGGGAGTCAAAGCTACTAATGTGAACCTGGAATCCTGTAGACAAAGGGTACCTAAGTCCAGGCTAGTTAATTTGCTATAATTAATTCTACAAGACCTGAAAAATTATAATTCAAAATTTTGAGTAATCATAAGACATAGGGTAACAACTTCTATGAAGAACACTAGACTTAAAAGTGGCAATAACATGCCCAATTAATTAGACAAAAATGTACTCTAGAATCTGCCTGAATCTAGACCCAGAAAGAGACTAGGAACTAGTTATGGTTATTTGACCATAACTTGAGTTCTAAAACTTCAAATGACATGAATCAAAAAGGAAAACAAAGACAAGACGTAGAAGAATAACTTCCATGAAGGAAGTGTGGCCAAACAGTGGCCATACCTTGACCAATTTGTTAGGTGAACTTAAGACATAAAATCTGGACCTTGAGAAAGGTTCATAAAATGACTTGTTATATGATATGAAGTTAATTAAAAAGAATTGTTAAACATAAAAGTGACATGAATATGCATGTGGGACTTATGTTTCCCATCATAAGTAACATGAAAATGTTATTAAATATAACTAAGCACATAATATGAAATTATAAATACTTAATAACTCTATTTTGCCCAAAGTATACCTAGACTTATTTATATAGCATGGATCAATTGGTATACCAATTAGGAACTACAGATAGTAGTACTGCCCATAGGAATAATCATTGATGGATAATATATGTCTAAGATGGTTGTTCTACTGGCTTTATGCCTGCCCATTGGCCATTGTGCCCAATTTTATTACTGGCCTCATGCCTGCCCGCTGGCCTTGTGCTTGACATGACAGACGTATACATGTTAGACATATGAATGTTTAACTAGTATACTCCCGTATATCCAGTCTTTATAATTTGTTATAGGTTACTTGGGCACAGATCTGAGCAATAAGATTTAAAATGATATAAATGAATAAAGAAGATCTTAATAACTTACTTGCTTCCAAAATTCCATAAAACATGTAAATGATTTAGAAATTTATGAAATTACACTTTGAATAATTATTTTAAATTGTTTAGTTATTTTTCTTTATTTTATACACCACTAAGCGTTATGCTTAGCGCGTTGGTTTTTCCATCACGTAGGTACAGGAGAGCAGCAGCAACAGCATCAGTAGCAGTAGTGCTAGATAGGATTCTGATCAGATCTACTATAGAGTGGTTGTCACCTCAGACTATTATTTTGGTAGGGCTCATGTATAGTTAAATTTTACATTTTAGTTGTTGTATGTAAGTAAACATTGTAAGTCATTTTGTGATTGTAAATAAAATTGTAAATATTGTACTTGAGTTTATATGAATGAAATAAAGTATTTTATTTACTTGAAATGATTATGAGTATTATGATGACATGACATAGTTTATGGAAAATATGAAATGAATATGTACTGTTTAACAGGTAAATAAGGAAATTCGTCGTGCACTAATAAAATAGAGGAGACTCTGTCTGGGTCTCCACAAAATAAGATGTGGTAAAAAAAAATCTACACGTAAAATAATGAAATTAAATAGATAATTAAATTAATATCATACACGACAAGACATGATAGGGTGCTCTGGCACAAAATGTAGCACACCTTGCTTGAATACACTGTAGACGGGTGAGGGGTGTTACATTTATTGGTATCAGAGCCGCTTGCATTTCCTCTTGGGAAATGGTGGGGCAAACCTCAGCGAGGATGCTGAGTCCCGAATGGGGGAGAAAGGTCCCTTAGGCAAATCCCACATCGAAAAAGCACGGAGATGGTCTTGGGTTCAAAAAGTAATGATATATAAAATAGGGGAACTAATTACTAGAGGCGCCTTTTGGTGGAATGGCTTGGAGAGTTGAAAGAACTCCAGAGTTAAGCGTGTTTGCTTGAGAGAAATCCTAGGATGGGTGACCTCCTGGGAAATTCTTCATTCCACCTATGGGACAAAACCATGAGGCTTACGACCAAAGCTGACAATTCCTCTAGTGGTTAGAGCCTGACCGTTACAATTGGTATCAGAGCAAAGGTTTAGGCGTTCTTAGGCATAGGTAGACAGAAAGATATAGTGTGCATAACATGCATGAGCCTTTATTTAGGAGTCGAGGTAACACTAATACAGATCTGTTCTTCGTTTATTTTATAGGATTGATGGAGTTCGATCCTTCAGAGGAAGGGTCCTATAGACCTTAGGAGGAAGAGATTGGTAGCCATGCACCTGTCTGTAGTCAGGGGCGAGACAGAAGAGAGGATTCATCACATGGTGCTGCGGGTAGAGTGCAGCAGGCATTTTTGGAGCAGATGACTTAGATGCTCCATCAGTTTACCAGAGCCACTCCGCAGCCACAGCCTACACAGCGGTCCCCACTAGAGAAGTTGAGAAAATATGGGGCCATCAACTTTATGGGTAAGAAGGAGGATGATCCAGCCGCTGGTGAGCATTGGCTAGAGCGGACTGAGAGAGTGTTAAAGCAGTTACACTGCACACCAGAGCAACAGCTAGAGTGCGCTCTGTCATTACTACAGGAGGAAGCCTAACAGTGGTAGGATACGGTGTCTAGAGCAGTGCAGTCGACCACGCTTACTTGGGATTTCTTTCTGACTGAGTTTAGAAAGAAGTATATTAGTCATGTGTACCTAGAGGCTAGAAGGAGAGAGTTTCTGACCTTGAGGCAGAGGCAGCTCATGGTCTCTGAGTACGAGAGGGAGTTTGTGAGGTTAGGTAGATATGCTCGAGAGATAATGCCTACAGAGGCTGACCAGTGCCGTAGGTTCGAGGATGGACTGAACGACAATATTAGACTTATAGTGATGGCACACGGGTATACATACTTCTCATAGTTAGTGGCCGCAACTCTTAATGTAGAGAGAGTATGAAATGATGAGCAGTCTAGGAAGGATAAATAGTGAAAGAGAGGTTCTGGATAGGGCCAGTTCAGTACACTAGTTTCTAAGAGTAAGAGGCCCAAAGGTTCCCAAGGTCAGGGCCAAAGACAGAAGTCTCAATTTAGCCAGAGAGGAGGACAGTCTAGAGCATCAGTGGGGAGTTCTCTAAACATAGCAGTAGGGGGATTAGCCTCCATACCATTATGTACCCACTGTGAGAGGAGGCACCGAGGGGAGTGTCGACTGTTGACCAAGGGATGCTTCCGATGCGGAGCTACTGATCACTTTCTATGGGATTGTCCCCACTGGAGTGTTCCCACTGCCCCACCACCGATTGAGAGATCTGCCCCCGCAGCATAGAGGGGTAGACAACCTACAAGGTCAGAGGTGACGGATACCTCACAGAGACCTACCACAGAGATTTTCGAGCGACCCGAGGCCCGAGTAGCACCTCGAATATATGCTATGGTTCGGGAGGAACCTGATCCAGCAGATGTTAGTAGAGATATATTTTCTTTTATAATGCTTTAGTATATGTATTGATAGACCCAGTATATGAGATGAAAGAAGATTGGTGCAGTTCCTCGACTATTTACACTGGGTAAATTTTGAGGATGAAATTTTTATTAGAGGGGGAGAATTTTAACGCCCTCATTTTAGGTAGTCTGTGTATTCTACTATTCTGATGATTAATGTCTATTCGGACAGCGAAGATGTCTGGAACTACACTCAAACTAGAGTGAGAAAACATAAATTGACCGAATACAGACTAAGTAAAATTAAAGAAAAGTAAAAGAAGTGAAGTACAACTCGGTTAAACGAGCCAGGGTCACGATGATGGGTGACCGTACTGGGAAGCGACTGTGACCCCAGACCCGCGAGGAACCCTAGGAAATAATTTTCGGTATTAAATTAGAGGATTTATGAAGATTAAATGATATTAAAAATGCTAAAGAAAAATTCAAGAAAAATAGTTAATCGGTACAGACCAAAAATTACTGATGAGCCTAGTGAAGGGCATTTTGGTCATTTCAACCCCATAGTTGAATTTTGACCTAAATGTCAATTAAAATGAGAGAGATTAAAACACATAAAATAAATGAAAAACATGAAAAATGCAAAGGAAAAGAAAAGAAAAGAAGAAAAATAAAGAAAATTCAACGTGAATTATGACATCATTTAAAATTTTGACCAATGGGAATTTAACAATCAATTAAAGGGATAAGAAGAGAGTTAAAAAGAGACAAAAACTCATTAAAAATTCATTTTCTTCCTCTTGAACTCCATCTAGCCGAACCACTTGAGCTCCCATACCACCATTGATTTTCAAGCTTCCAAGCTTAATTTCCTCCCTTTTCTCCCCATAAAACCCCAGGTCCCCTTCACTAAAAATCATGCCCACACACTAAGCAAGACTTTGGCTGCCAAGAAGTGAGGAAATCTCAAAGTTTACCTAAGTCAAGTAGTGATTATCAAGAGGTTAGTGCACTAAACAAGTCTCTTTCCTTCTTTAACTAGTATAAGCATGTCAAATTAAGTGTAAATTTCATGAAATTAAAAGAAAACCTTGAGTATATTGTAACAACCCAAAATTTTTAAATTATAAATAAAATGAAAAGGAAATATTATGTTATTAATATTATAGGATTTATTTGAATTGATTTTAAAATAAAGAAATATAATAATAATAAATAAATTAATAATAAATAATTTAATTAAAGTTAATTTATTAAATGAGAATAAAATAATTAAATTTTCCTATATTATATTTATTTTATCATTACTAGATTTTTATTAAACTTTAACATAATAAAATAATGTTGGACCTAATTGTAAACCTCTAAAAAGTTAAGGAACTAATAGTGTAATTAGGGGACCCAAAAACGCTGCGCAGGACCCCCCCCAGCTCTCCTTCTCTTTCTCCCCGACTCTCTCTTCTCCCTCCCATTTTTCTTCTTGTCGGCAAGAGATCCATTGCCGGTGACCACCCTAGCGCCTAGCAGCCAGCGCCACCGGATGCGACCACCAAAGGGACAGAAACGGAAGAAGGCGCGATGATGAGAATTGAAGAGAGAGAGAGAGCGATGACGAGGACTTCCAAGGCCATTTTTTACCGTTTTCGGCGGCCTATAGGCATGGGAGGGGTGGCGCTCGACTCCTGGGACCACAGGCTTCCCATCCCGACCGGCGGTGCTCTGTTTCATAGAGGTTTCCAGTGAGTTTCGAAGAGAGAAAATTTGGGCAGTGGCTTTTCGACCACTTTTTCGGCGATCCGACCGTCGGATCGAAAATCCGAGGCCACCAATCGACTCAGGACGATGAGATCTTCGAGATAGGACCGGTCCCGCTCTAATCGGACATCGTTTGAAAAAGGCAATAATCGGACGGTCCAGATCGCTCGGTGAGATTTTTGTACTTTTCGATATTCAAAAATTTAAAAATAATTTTATGATAATTATTAACAATTTTTAGGCATAATTTAGGTGTAATCGGATTGAAGATAGCTCACTGGTGTCGGGACCGCATTTTCAACCAGATCCGGTTGCTCGGCAGCCCGTTTCAAAACGTGGTCGATATTAAAGTCAATCCTAACATTTTCAGACGTTTTGGATGCATTGCAGGTGTCAGAATTGACATAGGTAAACTCGAACTCTAACTTGCTTATTTTCGGTGAATACCGATTTAGAATAAAATTCATAAAATATTCATGGATGATCAGAAAATTATAATTCCTTTTGCATTAGCTTAGTAATATTGCTAAGGACCGCGGGGCAAAGTTTTAGAATTTTTAGGGCTCATTTAGGTAGTTTTTGCAAAAGGGTTAATTATAAGGACTAAACTGTAATTTTTTATATTATGATTGTTGACTGTTTAGATGGGCTCAGGAGGGGCTATGTGAGTTTTGGGTGTATGGTTTGTAGATATAGAAGTGCGTTTTAAGCCCTTTTGCAGGTTTGGTAGGTCCTAGTTATAGGGGAGACTCTGCCAGATTTTCGACACGACTTAGGACATCTTTAGTCTTTTCTTAGTTTGTATTAAGTCAAATGTATTAAATAATTGTAACACCCTCACCCGACTATAGTGTAGCCGAGCAAGGCATGCTACAATCGGTACCGGAGCACTCTAACTTATCTTTATTTTTTTTTAATAATTTTGAATTCGTTTAATTTAATATCAATTATTTTTTGACGGAGAAACCAGTGGAGTTTCCCCTATTTTATTATCGTTTGGCATATTTCAATATTCACCTGTTTAAAATTCAACAATATTTTAAAATAAAAATCTCATCCATGCTAATCATAATTATCTCATCAATCATTCTCATAATTTTCTCATATTTCAAATCTCATCCATACATTTTAATTTCATAATCATTTTCATACTCATATCATCATTTGAAAAATCATTATGTAATTCAAATCTATACTCATTTGTACAAATTCATCCATGCTCCATTCTTATAGCAAAATTCTCAAATTTGCATTAATTTACATCATTTGCAATAATTAAATAAATCCTTAATTTACATGATATACAAATTAATTACAATTTGCTAATTTACATTACAATATAAGAAATAAATAACATACACAAAATACATGATATGCTTAATGTGAGCCTTATCTACATGCATTGCTAAGGATGTGACAACCTTGAACGCTCTGCAGATTAGAACTCCAAAATCTCTGTTTAGTATTTGTTGGGCTTTAATTTCAATACTTGCGCGAGGAAACAATTCCATCGCGCTAAGCATTGCTGCTTAGTGGTGCAATAATATAACAAGGAAATAATATACAAATAAAGATAGAAATAAAACATAATTTAGATAATTAAGATTTATTTATACTTCACACGCGGTTTTTAAAATTTAATATGTTTTATCCTAATTTAGTCTTCTTTGGAAGTGTTTATTTCGCCAATATACAGTAATAATGTACATAGAAAAATGATCTAAAAATAATAAATTTATGCTTATATTATCATGTAAGTCACATTTGCAATATTTATGTGTGTTATAATTTTCTTTGCTAATCTTTTAGCATTTTCTCAATACTTTCTAGGTTGTCTCAGATTATTTCATAATAAGTAAATTTTAATATCGGTCCAGTTCATTTCAATTATTTCTAATAAATAAATATTCTAATTTTTTTTTAGGTCATCTTACTCATTTATTTAATTTCTAATATTTTTAATTACTAATATTCTTAACTTATTTCAATAAATTTCACTGCCCAAGTAACCTATGACAGGCTGACTAAACTGGATAACGGGTCATTGGCACTGGACACCGCAGTGCCTCGGGCCGTCATACCATGGGACGCAAAACGTCAACCACGTATGCAGTCAGTATGGCTAAAAAGCCATAATAACATATAATCGGGTATTAAGCCATGAATGCGGGCATAAAGCCATGAATGTGGGCATAAAGCCATGAATGCAAGCATAAAGTCTTTCGCAGTACTGCTAAAACAATACCCTATTGGCATGCCAATCTATCCAATCTGACACACATGTCTAGGCAATACAAGGGCACATAATATCATTAAATATTAATATATTGTATTTTATAACTTTATTATTTCATGACAAATTTCATAATTTATACATTCATTATAATATTCATACATTCCTTACATCATTCATATTGATCACAATTCACATTCATTTGATCTACCATTCAAATTCAAAACATCTTTCCTTTCTCTCTTGATAGGAACCTAAATCCCAAATTACACTTTTATCACATTTATTCATTCAACAATCTATTCATGTAAAGTACATTTCATACTTCAAGTTGTATTGCTAATAGATTATGAACTCCATTGGTGTTGGGAGTATAAGTCTCAATTACAAAATTTTTGGTATTCATTAAGTCATTCAAATTCACCAATTACAATATATATTTATACAATACTCATAATGACTTCTTTAATTTTTTTTATTATTTCTTATGTCTTTAAGGTTACTATTTACACATTACTATTCATTCAAATTGTTGACTTTTCATATATAATAGGTGTGTTAATTCCAATTGCACTAAGATTCCACATTTTTTGTTCTAAATTTGTTGGCATTGATTGCCAATTGCAATTCAAAGCCTTCTAAAAGTATTTCCAAATTTTCAGTTTTTATATCCTATGTTTACTGTTTCATTGGTCTATGCTAAAGTGAGAATTTGGCTAATCTTTCTTCATGAAAGTTGTTCATTTATGTATCTAGTTTAATTTCTTTTTTGAATCACTCCATTTGGAGTTTTGTAGCTCAAGTTATGATCAAATAACCATAACTGGTTCATTTCCTAGTTCTGGTTCCTTAGCTAGGCAGATTTTGTAGTTACACTTTACAAATTTTATTGACTAAGTTGTAGTCACATTTAGGTCTAGTACTCTTCATAGAATTTGTTTCCCTATGTCTTATGGTCACTCAAAATTTTGAATCACAATTTTTCAAGTTTTTTAGAATTTATTATACCAATTTAATTGGCCTAAACTCCAGTACCCTATGTCTTCAGGGTCCAGATTCAGGTCAGTGAGTACGAGTGGATTTTTAGGGTTCTTACATTCATAATTTGAGGAAGGTTTCTAAAACAAAGTTAGATCCCTCTATCTTAGGATTCTGAAAACGTATGGCTCATCCTAAATGGAGTTTCCTAGTGGAAGATATGCTATAAAAACTAATCCGGGGTCAGATGAAATTGGGTAAATTTCCAAGTTTGGATGTACTAAGTTCTTTTAAGCATTTGACCTAATTCCTTTGGGTTCTGGGTTTTGGTCATAATACAAATATTGTAGAGCTATGTCTTATAAAAATTTTCCCATTGGTTTCATTGCATTTAAATTTTTATAGACCAAGTTATGGCTATTTTGCCAAAACTGGTCGGGTAGTCTATGTCCAGAAAATTCTGGGCAGAATGGTTCAGGTCAGTTTGGTGTCCTAATTTGAGTCAACAATTTCATTAGGTTAGAAGCATTTATGGGCTTGGTGTTCTCAATGAAAGTTGTAGTGCTATATCTAATCTTTCCAATGTATAAAAGTCAGGTCATTTGGACCTGTCTAAAGAGAGTTATGGCCAAATGAACATGTGCTGTTCATTTGGTCATTTTTCTGGGTTCAGTGTTTGGATATCCGGATTGGACCAGCAAATTGGTCAACTTATGGACAGAATTTGAACAGGGTTTCTTCATGAAAAATGGGGCATTTTGAGTCTAGTTTCACCTCCAATTGGCCTCATACCAATTGGAGTCACGCAACTTCAGTTATAGGTCAAAAAATACCCTAGACTCATAGGTCCGAATTTCCTGCATAAGAGAAGCACTCCCAATTTTCAATTCCACCCAACTTCCAAACTTTAATTCACATTTATATCACTTCTACTAGTCAATAATCAACCTCAACATCATCAAATTCAAGTCACAACACGAAATTCCATATTTGAGCAAACCCTAAATCAACTTGCATAAATTTTAAATTCTAAGAGAATTTCTAGCACTAACCTTATTCTTCTAGCTCCAAGCAACCTTCAATCGACCCAACACTTGATTCACCTCTTTGGGGCTGCCAACCAGATTTTCCTTTCACTTTTCTTCCCACTTTCCTTGGGTTTTATGGCTGGCTATGGAGGTTTATCAAGGCTGCCAACTATTTTTGTGAAGGAAGGTAATGATTTGGAAGCTTGAAATGGTGTTTTAATGATAGGAAAATGAAAGAATTTGAGAGGAAATGGAGAAAGAGAGGGTTGGACAGGAGAATGCTGGAGAAGAAAATGGATTTTTCATTTTTTTTTACTCATTTATCTCCTTTTTATTTGTTTATTAAATGGTTGTCTCATGGTGATTGGTGGAGAGTTGATGTCATCCTATGTCATAAATCTAATTTAATTCCATTTTCTTTTTTTTTTCTTTTCTACTCAATTTCAATTTAATTTTTAGCAATATTTATTCATATTTTGTGTCATAATAATTATTTACTTAACCCGACAAGTCGACCAAAAATCACCTCCGAAGGCGAAATGACCGAAATGCCCTCCGTTTGGCTTAACAGACTAAAATTATCTGTACCGATTGAAAAATTTTTCTAAGCCCTTTCTTGGCATTCGAATGCCATAGAAACCTCAATGACTCTTCTTTGGAGTCATAAAAATTATTTTATGAATTTTCTCCCAGGTCTAGGGCTTCTAGTTGAGAAAATCACAACTTCCCACTGGGTTACCCATCGCTAGGGTAACGGCTCATTTAACTTGGTTGTATTTTATTGCTAAAATTTTTTCTAAATTTTTCTTATTAATATTTGAGTTATTTATGACTCCTCACTCTAGTCTAATTATTTTTCCAGACGTTCTAGTTGTCCGGACCGACACTAGTCACCGGAACAGTAGAATGTGCGGAATTGTTACAGTGAGGGTGTTACAATAATTGTAATAAAATTATCAGGTGAGCCGAGATAACCTTCCTCCTCCGCCTAGCCACCACAGTGACTTCGGTTAAGTTTGTGAGTAAAATATTAATTTTAATTGTAATTTTGATATTATTATATGTTCAAGCATGCCCATACATCACTTATAAATATGTATCTATGTAGTTAAACACTAGGCACGTTTTATATTGCATTCATAATTGTTAAAGTGCCATGGATGTTGTTTGTGGTAATTTGGAGCAGTGTGTGTGCATGGCGTGCGTGTGGTATGGTATTGGATATGGACAGGACAGGTAAACACGGCTTGAGAGACACTCGCTGGGACCCGGTCCTTCAGGGTAGACACGGCTTGAGAGACACTCACTGGAACCCCACATTTGGTTTATTAAGCGAAAGTCCGCCTTGAGAGACACTCGCTAGCAGAGGTTGGATTAAGAGGGCTGTATAGGGGATCAGCTCCCATATATATATATATATATATTATTTAACAGTGTTGGGTGTGTGAGTGCTCAAAATTGCCTTTTTGCTATTATGATATGAAAATTATGACGATGTTGCATTTCACTCCACAAGGTACATTAGCTTTAGATAGTTATAGAGATTATGGTTAAAATTGTTATTTTACTCTCTGAGTTGAACGCTCACTCCTGTTCATCTATTTTTTCAGGCTACAGGAGGATTATTTGTTGTGGCTAACCTACTCTTCTTCTTCGCAGGTCCATTAATAGTATTTAATGTATTTTGTACAATTGAGTTAAATTTTAGACTTCACATGTGTTAGAAGCACTTATTTTTATTTTGGGCCTATATTATAAAAGTTATGTTGGACCTGTAAAATTATTAACTGTATGCATGATGGGATTGGATGAGGGAGCTGAGCTCCTATTTGAGTTATGACATTTTGATTATGTGGAGGGTGAGCTGAGCTCCCCAATTTATTATATATTGTATTTACAGGTCGGGCGAGTCAAAAACTCCCCGTTGAATGGTCCATTTTATGGTCGGACTCTATCTGGTTGAATTCTTGAAATTGAGCCCAAATGGGCCTTAGAGTTGGATTGAGGAATAGATAGGCTTACTACGGGCCTCGAGGATTTTAGGCTAGCCTAGGTCTTAGTGCCGGTCCGGCCCATAGGTTTGGTCGTGACAAGAGTGGTATCAGAGCTTAGGCTTTAGATTCATGGGAAAGTGTGCACCTAGAGTTGTCACATGCGGAGTATAGGATTCTATTTCTTCTTTTTTTTTGTAATTCTTCATTTCTAGATTCTGTGTTATTCCTCAGTTAATATAAGAGTGCTTCAGTTTAGCACCTCAGTTTGTGAAGTACATAGAAATGTGAAATAAAGTTAGCAGACATGTTGAGGTCTATCATGGAAATACGTTCTCCAAGAAACACTATATTTCTATCAGTATGGGTCTAAGTGTTGTGCCTATCTGGTGCTAGGCACGAGTATATAAAGGTGAGTTTTGATAGTATAATTGCACTAGATAAGGGTGAGGATACCACTCCTGGCAATCATCAGTGGATGACCCAATCAGAGTAAGTTTATGATAATAGTAGATTCAAGAGAGATAAGAGATTAAGAGACCTAGTCTGTCAGGACGTATCGTAGTAAATATACAATGTTCTCGATGTCTGCTCTGTAAGCTGCATATTACAGTACTGACATGGGATTACTGTGTAAAGCTGCGTGCATCCCCGTGGTGCTCTATAATGAAGGTGTTTGCAGATGGCCTCTGTTTTGGTACAATTATGCCAGAACAGAGTTCTATATCTACAGAGGAGTTAGGAACTCCAAGTTAGAGATCTAGAGTTAGAATATTGAAAGGTCACAGTTGGGTGGTAACTAGAGTCAATGACTCGGTTACCCTAGCATGAGCTCGAGTTACATCAAGAGTTGCCATTAGACCAGAGGTTGCGGATTAGTTGCAAAGTAAAGGTGACATCTATAGAGTGAGACCATCTGGTCCTCAGTATGAAATTTTGGATGATTTTTACAGTACGACAGATGTTTTGGTTAGAGCTTAGTGAGAATAGTATACCCTGTGTGTATCAGCAAGGTGTAAAGTACAACCCTACTACCTAGAGAAGGTCAGAACTATGAATTGATGATTTACAGAGCTATGATATGATAAGAGAGTCCTTAATTTGACATGGTTTTAGCAAGGCGGTAAATATAGTACCTCTGTTGCAGTAAGTTAGGGTATAGTCCTATCTTTTCAGAAGGGATAGAAGGTTATTACTGATAATGATGACTTATAGAATAGTGTCCCAGATGGGACTGTTGCGTGATATAGAGAGTTGTTAGCTCAGGTGTTCTGGAGAGGGTACAAGTTCCACGTAGGAATCATAAGATATAAGATCAAGATGTATGTAAGCCTTTAAATTGAATGACGGGTTTGGATACCTAGTATTTTAAGTTTCAGCTAATTAAATGGATATGAAAAATTAGAGTTGCTATAGATCCCCTCCCTAAGGTAGTAGATGGTACTATGTAGTCCAAAAGGGTAAGAATAGAAATCACGCAGGAGAAGTATGATTGCTATTCCCTAAGTTCATCGTTAGCTTCTTAATGCTTAAGACTAAAGTATACTCCAAATAAAGTAAAAGAAAAAGAAAAAAAGTTAGCATCGATATATGTATATATGGAGATAGAGTGCGGCTCAAATGCAGTAGGAGAGATAGCCTGAATGCCAGTGAAAGTCTAGCTAGGGTAGTTGGAGGATCAATTCTGAGTAACATTGAGATATAGATGACGTGGTAGGGATAGTGGAAATGTATAAGTTTCTGATATGACAATCAGGTCCAAAAAGAAAATAGAGCTAATGGATGGAAGAGTGAAAATTCGAATTTGGATAAGATAAAAAGAGTTGGCTAAAGAATAAACTGGAAAAACAAATTATGATAAGATTAGGAAGAATAGAGCCAAAATACCGAGGAGGTGAATGTGGTTCTAGGAAGGGTAAGCAAGATAAAATAAATAAATAAATAATGATAGAGAGTGTAGAAAAGGATGGAATTAGGAAGAACATTATTAAGTTATGGAATCCAGAAGTACAGGACTTAGAGCAAGTCATAATTGATGTAGTGTTAGGAGCCTGAGCCTAGAGCTTAGAGTTACAAAATCTGGATTAGACCTTATCTATTTTCTATCCCCAAGGTAGGATAATGGGGCAATGACATAAGAACCCTTTTGGTTGTTGACAGTATGATGGAAATTAGGTGAGGTGTTCCACCAAAGTAGGTAGTAACTGTTGAGCATGCTGTGGTAACTTGAATTGTATTGTCAGATAAAAAAGCAAGATTAGTAGGAGTAAGTTGGATAAAAGTCAACATAAGGGATATAAATATGGAAGATGAGGGATAATGTCACAGAGACTTTATATTAAAATTAGAGCAGTGAGACCTAGAGTCAAAAATTGGAGTTAGACATATATTTTCAGTATGATCGATAGAATAATTATGTAAAAAAAAAGAGTAATAATAAATAAATAAATAAATAATAGTATGATAATATGTAGTAGAACACTAATAACGGTCAGAATAGGATAAGATAGGTATAGGTGTAATTATAAGATATTGAGAAGTACATGGATTAGAGGAGTGATTGTTGGTAAGATTGGAGTAGATCTGAAAGAATCTGTGAGTGCTTTTATCTTCTAGAATATAACTAAGTATAAGGAGCATTGGACAAATAATTATAAGTATGGAAGATAAATGGAGAGTAAAAAAGAAATAGTAAATTCTAAGATGATATGTCAGGGGATAACAGTATAACAAATGGTAGATATAACTGATATCTCGTAATAACGCACAATAATTACAAAGAAATAATGAAACTAAAAAGGGAGACTAAGGGGTATGAGCTAAATCTTGTTTATTAAACAATGGTATACCATAAATGGTGAGAGAACATTTCTCCTTCTTTTCAAATTAGCTCATGTTTCGATTCTAGGAGATTATGTTAAGAAGAGAGGTCATGTCAAAATGACCTAATTAATTGAAAATTTGATGGGCGTTAGCACACATCCAATTTTTGAGGCGAAAATGACGATAATGGTGTACCTAATGTTAAATACGAAAGAATGATCAGAGAGGTGACAAGAGTTAAATCAAGCTAGTTACTAGGGCTTACAACCCTTTTGAACTATAAGCGGGAGGAAGTGCTATTTGCTAATGAGTTACAGTGAATGGAATTATTGCTAATGGGAAAAGTTGAGGCTGAAGTTTGGAAAGCTATGGGCAGTATATGTGATTATATTAAGGAGAATGAACACGTGAAGTATCTTATTTGGAATTAAGGCATGGCACACATTTCCCATAGCGATGTTAGTTTCTGGGGCTCCTATCCATCCAGGATGAGCAATTTCCTACTAAGGCTGGTAGGGAATGATAATGTTCTGATAGTTAAGTTGGAAAAAGGGATACAAAAAGAAATTTCTATGGTTAATTACAAGTGTTACATAAGGTGAAAAATGTGCTGGTAGGAGTAAATCGTAAGGTTAGAATTCCCGAAGTAATGGAGCTAGTAATTAAGATAAGACTAAGAAATAAAAAGAAAGTTAAAGTTGATGCTGGGATGGACATCCTTGAAGGAAAAGGTGTAAGGGTGAGACAGGACTAAGATTAAGGAATAAGTACAGCATGTTGAAAAGATATCAACGATAGCAAAAATAGGAAAAGAAAGTGGATAAGATCCAAAGGACAAGAAGAAAGCTCGGTAAAGCTAGTTATAATGATAAGGATAAGAAGGAATAGGTATGCTAGGAACACACTAAGAGATGTTTGAAACAAGTTGTTATGAGATGATAGATTAAAGGAGTAGTGGAGTCTTGATCTAAGTGCCAATGTATCAGAAGTAGGCCATATAATAAGAAGCTTTATGAAGAAGTCAGGATATTCGCATTCCAGAGGAGGAGTGAGAATCGATAAAGTCACATGAACTGGGTAGTCAGGGAATATAAACACTTTTATCATATAAAAGAAGAGACTCAGTTTGCTTTCCAATGTTAATAAATGGTACACTTAGCCCTTAGAGGGAACTCTACCTAACTAGTTACATAAGATGGACAAAAGTTGGTCTAAGGACCTTAGTAATAACACAAAAGAGATTGAAAATTTGAAGTATCATGGGAGTGAGAAGATTTATAGGTATTGACCATTGAGGTCAAAGGACAAGTAAAGATTTAGAATAAGATGCCTATGATAGGTGCTACAAAAAACATCTTATAGAACATTATAGGATAAAGAACATAAGTCCTGTCCTTGGAAAGCAGAAAGTGGAGGGGTAAGCGCCAAGGTTGATTGAAGTAATGAGACATCAAGTTAAGTATAGAGAGGTATAGTGAATACTTGAGATGTCAGAAAAATGGTCAATGAATAGCTAAGAGAAAAGAGCATCTCTAGGAAGAGATGATGACAATTATGACACTATGGTAGAATCAGAGAGCAGTAGAATGTCATATATAATATATGAAGAGTTTGAAGAATAAATGTTTTACCAATTTCTGCATAGCTGGAGGAGTAATGATTGCACTTGTTCTAATAATTTTCTTTTTCCTTTTCTCTCACTTATTCGAAAATTCGAGGATGAATTTTTCTTAAAGGAGGAAGAATGTAACAACCCAAAATTTTTAAATTATAAATAAAATGAAAAGCAAATATTATATTATTAATATTATAGGATTTATTTGAATTGATTTTAAAATAAAGAAAGATAATAATAATAAATAAATTAAAAATAAATAATTTAATTAAAGTTAATTTATTAAATGAGAATAAAATAATTAAATTTTCCTAGATTATATTTATTTTATCATTACTAGAGTTTTATTAAACTTTAACATAATAAAATAATATTGGACCTAATTGTAAGCCTCTAAAAAGTTGAGGGAGTAATAGTGTAATTAGGGGACCCAAAAACGTTGCGCTGGACCCCCCTAGCTCTCCTTCTCTTTCTCCCCGACTCTCTCTCCTCCCTCTTATTTTTCTTCTTGCCGGTAAGAGATCCGCTGCCGGTGACCACCCTAGCGGCTTCAGCGTGACCAGGCGACCACCAGTGGCTAGGAAACGGTGACGGAAGAAGGCGGCGGTGACGAGAATTGAAGAGAGAGAGAGCGCGATGACAAGGACTTCCAAGGCCATTTTTTACCGTTTCCAGCGGCCTACCGGCATGGTAGTGATGTCACTTGACTCCTGGGACCACGGGCTTCCCATCCCAACCGGCGGTGCTCCGTTCCATGGAGGTCTTCAGTGAGTTTAGAAGAGAGAGAAAGAGGAGAGAGAAAATTTGGGCAGTGGCTTTCCGGCCACTTTTTTGGCAATCCAACCGTCGGATCGAAAATCTGAGGCCACCGATAAACTCAGGACGATGAGATCTTCAAGATAGGACCGATCCCGCTTCAATCGGATAGCGTTTGTAAAAGGCGATAATTGAATGGTCCAGATAGCTCGGTGAGATTTTCGCACTTTTTGATTTCCAAAAATTTAAAAATAATTTTATGATAATTATTAATAATTTTTAGGCATAATTTAGATGCAATCGGATCGAAGATAGCTCACCGGTGTTGGGATCGCATTTTCAGCCTAATTTGGTTGCTCGGCAGCCCATCTCAGAATGTGATCAATATTATAGTCAATCCTAACATTTTCAGACGTTCTGGATACGTTCCAGGTGTCAGAATTGGCATAGGTAAACCCGAACTCCAAGTTGCTCATTTCCTGCTAATACCGATTTAGAATAAAATTCAAAAAATATTCGTGGATGATCAGAAAATTATAATTCCTTTTGCATTAGCTTAGTAATATTGCTAAGAACCGCGGAGAAAACTTTTAGAATTTTTAGAGCTCATTTGGGTAGTTTTTGCAAAAGGGTTAATTATAAGGATTAAACTGTAATTTTTCATATTATGATTGTTGACTGTTTGGATGGGCCTAGGAGGGGCTATGTGAGTTGTGGGTATGTGGTTTGTGGATATAGAAGTGCGTTTTAAGCCCTTTTGCAAGTTGGGTAGGTCCTAGGTAGAGGGAAAACTCTACTGGATTTTCGGCACGACTTAGGATATCTTTGGTCTTTTCTTAGTTTGTATTGAGTCAAATATATTAAATAATTATAATAAAATTGTCACGTGAGCCGGGACAACCTTTCTTCTCCGCCTAGCCGCCACAGTGACTTCGATTAAGTCTGTGAGTAAAATATTAATTTTAATTGGAATTTCGATATTATTATATATTCAAGCATGCCCATGGATCACTTATAAATATGTATCTATGTAGTTAAACACTAGACATATTTTATATTGCATTCATAATTGTTGAAGTGCCATGCATATTATTTGTGGTAATTTGGAGCAGTGTGTGTGCGTGTGGTATGGTATTGGATATGGACAGGACGGGTAGACACGGCTTGAGAGACACTCGCTGGGACCCGGTCCTTCGGGGTAAACACGGCTTGAAAGAGACTCGCTGGGACCCCGCATTTGGTTTATTAAGTGAAAGTCCAGCTTGAGAGACACTCGCTGGCAGAGGTTGGATTAAGAGGGCTGTATAGGGGATCAGCTCCCATATATGTATTATTTGACAGTGTTGGGTGTGTGAGTACTCAAAATTACCTTTTTACTGTTATGATATGAAAATTATGACGATGTTGCATTTCACTCCACATGGTGCATTAACTTTAGATAGTTATAGAGATTATGATTAAAATTGCTATTTTACTCTCTGAGTTGAACGCTCACTCCTGTTCATCTATTTTTCCAGGCTACAAGAGGATTATTTATTGTGGCTAACCTGCTCTTCTTCTTCACAAGTCCATTAATAGTATTTAATGTATTTTGTACAATTGAGTTAAATTTTAGACTCCGCATGTGTTAGAAGCACTTATTTTTATTTTGGGCTTATATTATAAAAGTTATGTTGGACCTGTAAAATTATTAACTGTATGCATGATGGGATTGGATGAGTGAGCTGATCTCCTATTTGAGTTATGACATTTTAATTATGTGGAGGCTGAGCTGAGCTCCCCAATTTATTATATATTGTGTTTACAGGTCGAGCGAGTCAAAAACTCCCCGTTGAATGGTCCATTTTATGGTCGGACTCTTGCTCTAATTTGTATGAGGCTAATTAGAGATGAAACTAGGGTCATAATGCCCCATTTTTCATGAGAATCCATACCCAAAAACTGTCCCTAACTTAGCCTAAAATTGGCTTAAATCCGGCTAGCCCTAATCTGGACTGGGAAAAATGACTAAATGAACAGTAAATGTTCAAATGGCCATAACTCACCCTAGGAAGGTCAGAATGACCTGATTCTTGAACCATTAGAAATGGTAGACATAGGAGCATAACTTTTATGAAGAACACAGAGCCCAGAAATGCCTTTAACCAAACCAAATTGATAGCCTAATTCGGGACACAAAACGGTCCAGAACCATATAGTCCAGAAATTACTAAACATAAGCTTACCCGACCAGTTTTGGTAAAAAGGCCATAACTTGGTCCATAAAAATCTAAATATAATGAAATCAGTGGCAAAATTTCTATAAGACATAGATATAAAATATTGGTGTTTTGACTAAAATATAGCGTAAGCCTTTTTGTGATTGTAAATAAAATTGTAAATATTGTACTTGAGTTTATATAAATAAAATAAAGTATTTTATTTACTTGAAATGATTATGAGTATTATGATGACATGACATAATTTATGAAAAATATTAAATGAATATGGACTGTGTAAATAATGAAACTCATCATACACTAATAAAACAGATTAGACTCAGTCTGGGTCTCCACAAAAATAAGATGTGATAAAAAAAAATCTACACGTAAAATAATGAAATTAAACAGATAATTAAATTAATATTATACAAGATAAGACAGGATATAGTGCTCCGACACCGAATGTAACACACCTTACTCGACTACACTGTAGACGTGTGAGGGGTGTTACAATATAAACATAATATTTTATATTATTATAAAACACAATTTAATAAATTTTTAATATAAATGTTTTATTTATTAATTACATTAATATAATAAAATAAAAAAAATATCCGAAGCATCGCGCAGAGGGTTTTAATGCTTGTATATATATAAAGCAAAGATTTGTTACAGCTCCTGCTGTATAGAATTCTAAAATTATTATATTTAGGTTAAAGGGTATTTTTTAATTAAATTTATTAAATTTTTTTATATTTTTTAAACAATTATAATCTATAATTATTATAAATTTAATGTTCTACATAAAATTCACAATTAATTTAATCTTTTAAATTAAAAAAAATATTAATTATTAAATATAATTATTAATTTATTAAATTTTTTATTTCTTAAAGTATTAATAATTAAATATAATTATTTATTTATTGATTGTTTTCTAAACAATTATAATATAATTATTCTAAAATTTAATTTATTAAATAAAATCTTTAAATAATTTGATCTTTTAAATTTAAATAATAGGAAACTATTAATTACTAAATATAATTATCATATTTCCTAATTTTTAATTTTAAAATATCAATGGTAATAAAATCAAGACTCATATTTATTTTAAAGAAAAATCAAAATTGTTTAGTATTATATTTTAAAACACATTTATTATTATTATAAATAAAGAATAACTTATGGTCATTAAAAAAAATTATGGCAATTAAGGTCATTAATTTAAAAGCAATTATCAATTTTTTTTTTTAAGTTTATGGTTAATGTTTTAAAGTTTTAAAATCTTAAATAGCAATATTAAAATTTTTTCATAAAGAATACTATTTTTTTAATTAACAATGATTTAATGATCTAATTAATTTTTAATATGAATTTTCTCTATTTTTATCTATTAATAGTTAATCCTTTCACCATTTAACACATGCTAAACCTTCTTTTCATCAAGCATTCTTTCTTGATCTAATTGCATTTGCTCTTTTATTTTAATTACTTCTTTAAAGAGTTATTGGTTTTAATTCATAAATCTTATTTATATATTTATGTTGATTGTCGTTTTCTTATAATATTAAAAAGAATTTGTTGAATTTTAAAAAATAGTAATTTATGCCAAAATTATCTTCAAAATAGTGTCATCATGATTCAAACTAATATTTTATTTTTCATCATTTTATTATTAGTATTTTCTAATACTATTTAATTCTCTTTAACCTCCACTAATTTCTCCATTTCTTTTTCTATTTATAATTGGAGCAATAATACTTTTTCTACTTAGTTTATAATTCAATCATTAACTCATTGATATTAATTAAATAATAATTATCACGTCCCATAATAAAAATATTTTGTAACTTTATCTTTATTACTATTAGTTTTTATTTTCCTTTTCTCATTCCATTATTAACCTTGTATATAAGAATAAGAAAAATAAAATTAAAATAAATTAATTTTTTAAAAAAGTTGAGATGACACAAATATAAATAAATTAAAATAAATTAAATAAATATATATAAATCAAATAAATATATCAATATTATTTATTTGAGTTGTCCTTTCCTTGAGCTTCCTCTAATTTCTCTATTTTTTTTAGTTGAATCATTCATGCCTTTCCTACATGATTTATAATTTAATCACTCACTCATTAATGACTGATTAAATTATAATTTAAAATTATACAGTTACATCTCATAATAAGTTTATTTTATAGCTTAATTTATTATTATTATTATTATTATTATTTTATTTTTCTCACCTTATTAAGCACAACAGAATTAAAATAAATTAATTTTTATTTATAAAAAAAAGTGTTAAATTGGCACGAATTATGAATTAAATTAAAAAAGATCAAATCATATTAATAGTAAATTAATATAAAATCAACCTACATTCCCTATATAAAGTCATCTAAATATATAATCTATACTCTCGCTTATAAAGTTGATGTAAATTTTTTTCTAAAATGTTAAGAGTTGCCTTTCAAGTATTAAATAACTATAAGGGATTAACGGTTACTTTTTCCCATTTCATTTTTATTTCTTTTTTTACATTAGATTGTTTTCCTGTTTACGTTAAATAGCTATTTTTTTAGTCAAAAATATTAAAGATATATAAAAAATAAAATTATATAAAAAATTTAAATATAAAAAAAAATGCAAAATATTAACTAAAGACTTCAAAAACAGAACATATATAATAATATGATTAATGAACTAAATATTAAAATAGTCTAAATTTATAATCTTACCAGATTTTTAGTTATTTAATGTCATTCAATTTGTTTAACTAGTAGTATTAGTAATTTTTAAATTATTTTTATAAATAAAATATTTTTACTATATTTTAAATAAAATAATGATATAAACTATAATTAATTTATGTATGAAAGAAATAAAAGAATTTTTTAAAAATAATTATGTCATAAATTAATTTAAAAAATTATTATTAACACAAAGAAAATTTATTTAAATTAAATTAATTAAGTAAAAATTAATTTAATAATAAAAAATTTATTATTATTTGAATTTTATATATATATTACTGTGCATAATATGAGTATTTCAATAATTCAGGAACACCAGTGTCCAAGTAATACAATGTCAGAGATTGCAAGGAATTGAATGACAATTATGCCCAAAACCAACACCTGGGATTGGTATAATATCTCGCCAAATTTTCAGGTATCCAATGTGGGCATACCCCTTAGTAAACTCTTCAAGATTTTGCTTTCTATGGAGATGGGCTAATTTAGTAATTTTCATTTTATTCAACATTAGGATTCATTTCTTCTAAAGAATAAATTTTCTTCTTTTTTTTTTTTGTTTCATTTTACTTATACTCATTAATATTTTACAAGCATATCTTGTATATAACACATTGTTATTATTATTATTATTATTATTATTGTTATTATTATTAGTTGTGTGTGAAGTCTTATATATAAATTTTAATTTTTTAAATTGATTTTATTTGATATTATGATGCAATAGGGTATATGTCATATTAATTATGTCCCATATGCATCATTGCACCTATGACCTCTTAAAGCAAATGATGTGTAATCAAGAAGGTTAATCTACAACTGTTTCACTGGGCCATTTCATGTGATTATGAGTTGTTTATACGCCTGCCTCAATTAAAATTGCATGGTTTGTTAGATAGATCCATTGCAGAGTCTTTGCTTACATGCATAGTTGACATTTATATTACATTATTATTTACCAATATAGCTTTAATATAAAATATTATGTTAAATATTTATTAATTATTTTCTATTTAGTCAAATTAATATATATATATATATATATATATATATATATATATATATATATATATATATAAGAATTTTTTTAGTAAGGATATTGAAGAAATAGAGATTTTATCATAAGTCTGTCAAGTAAGTGATATATTTTTAATCACTAAATCAAATCAATACCATAATGGAGAATATTGAACTATTTTATTTAACTTAATTATTAGAGATTTGTTTAGTTAGGTGGGATATGTTGTTTTCAGAATCCAAATCCTTTGAAATAACTTGCATGAATATTGCCAGCCAATTTTACCATATTTGAATGCCCCTCATTATATATATATAAAAGGTAGAACAATATTTTTAAGAAAATGTCATGCTTTATTTTTTTTATATAGTATTATTATGTGACATTTTTATTATATATAAATTATAATTTATTTAATAATTACTTTATTAATACTATAATAAGTAGACATTATTATAAAGTAACTCACAATAAATTAATATATAGTTATATTTATATTATATATAGATAGATTTTAATTATTTATATAATAAAATTTTTATTAAAAAGTTTAAGAGATACAAGTAATAAAAATAAATTTTTAAATAATTAATAAAAAATTAAAATATTATATTATTTTTATATATTAAAATTAAAAGAAATATATAATATGTATTAGCATGAGTAATTTCTATATGACACATAGTATTATCTTTTACAGTATTATTACGTAGTTAATATGTGACATTCTCTTTTATAATATTATAACGTAGTGTTCTCTATTATACATAAATTATAAATTATTTAATAATTACTATATTAATATTATAATAAGTAATAATTATTATAAATTATATATATTTATAATAATATTATAAATATAGATTTTAATTATTTTTATTATAAAATTTTTATTAAAATTAAAAAAATAAAAATAATAAAAATAAAATTTAAAATATTATATTATTTTTATATATTAAAATTAAATATATATATATATATATATATATATATATATATATATATATATATATATATATTAAAATCAATAATAGTTATTTACTAATACGCGAATAATTCGCTAGTTATAAGTGAGCATTTAAAATGGGAAAAGTTGATAATGGGATTATAAAAATTTAGCCAATAAACCATCTCAATTTTATTTTGTAATAAAAAATCTCAATGATTATATTTAACCAATTTTTTCTTTTAAGATCAAGTATTCGAGAGAAGAATTTTAATTCAATATTATTAAATATATATATATATATATATATATATATATATATATATATATAATTTGAGTTTATTAATATTAAAATCATATTTAAAATTATTTCTAACCCTTATCTCACGCAAAACAACCCATTCCTTACTCGTGAAGGGTAATGGCCAGCCAAATACTCGGTGGAGTGTAGAGTACGCTAACATTTTCCATTTTCCACACCTCGCAAATCCAAATATGTCCGACCTTGGACCCACCCCAATTACAGGGCCCCACACGTCACTGCCAACTTTTTTTCCTCTTTATGTCTCCATTTTTTAAAAATATCAAAATAAAAAGATTTTTTACCATAATTTTATTTTTTATAATAAAGTAAAATAATTGTAATAAATTTAGAAAATTATAAGTTCCATAAATTTGAATAAACACTTCACTCAAAAAGTCGAATCTCTGCTCTGTTTGTTAAAGCTACTTTTTTTTTTCAACACTGCATTTCACTTTCCATTTCTCTCTTCTTCTTCCTCTGTCTCAGCCGCTTTCTCCGCCAATCACTGCTCTCTATTCTGTCTCCCTCCAAAAATAGCTGCTTTTATCTTCTCTCCTATGCCTGCATAAACGCTAAAGCCCAGCTTCTTGTTTTCCCTCATTTTTTATTTTTCTTTTCTGCACTCTGCGCATCTCTCTGCACTGCTTCGCAGAGAATTCAAAAGAAATTTTCTCTTATTTTTTCTCAGCTTAGACGAATATTATATAAAATGAAGAAACGCCATCTAGATCCTACATTTGTTTTTCTTTTCTTCCTCTGTCTTCTCTCTGCTGCACAAGCTCAGAGCGAGGACACCGCAGTGATGGTTAAACTCAGAGATAGCCTTGGTGACTCGAAAAGTTTAGGGTGGTCTGGTTTTGACCCATGTAACTGGAAACAAGTCTCATGCGATGGTAGCAAGCGGGTGACCGGCATCCAAATCGGCAACCAGAACCTTGACGGCACTCTTCCTCCAGAACTAAAAAATCTGACGGCTTTGGTGAAGCTTGAGGTAATGGGCAACAAGTTAAAGGGTCCAGTACCGAGTCTTTCTGGGTTAAGCTCGCTTCAAGAAGTCCTTTTACATAATAATGGTTTCACTTCATTTCCTTCCGATTTCTTTGACGGGATGACGTCGTTAATGTCTGTGAGTCTGGATTATAATCCATTTCAACCCTGGGAGATACCTTCCAGTCTTAGAAGTGCCACTGCCTTGAAGGATTTCTCTGCTAATGGGGCTAATATAACTGGCACAATCCCTGATTTTTTCAACAATGATGTGTTTCCTGGACTGGAAAGTCTGCATTTGGCAATGAATTTTTTGGAGGGTGCACTGCCAGCGAATTTTTCACAGGCATCTTTTATTACTTCCCTTTGGCTTAATGGCCAAAAGAGTAATTCCCAACTAAATGGTACAATTACTGTCTTACAAAACATGACTAGTTTGACGGAGATTTGGTTACATAGTAATCAGTTCACCGGTCCATTACCGGAATTTACTGGGTTTAATGGGTTAGAGAAAGTGAGTTTAAGGGATAATCAGCTTACTGGTATTGTTCCGGCATCACTTGTGAACCTTCCCACACTTTCTGTTGTCAATTTGACTAATAATCTGCTTCAGGGGCCAACACCAAAATTTCCTAGTCAAGTTATTGGGGATATGAATGGCGGTTCTAATAGATTTTGCCTACCTACTCCTGCTGCCTGTGACCATCGTGTTGATGTTCTGTTATCAATTGTGAGAGACTTTGGATACCCTGCTAGTTTAGCTGAGAGTTGGGAAAGTAATGACCCTTGTGCACAGTGGAAAGGCATTTCATGTTCACCTGAAGGGAACATTACTGTTATCAACTTCCACAATATGGAGCTTACTGGTACAATTTCTTCAAGTTTTTCATTGATTCCTTCATTGCAAAAGTTAATTTTGTCAGATAATTTGCTTACTGGTACTATACCAACTGAGCTTGCAACTCTGCCTAGTCTTACTTTATTAAACGTTGCAAACAATAGGCTATATGGTAAGGTGCCTAGTTTCAGTCAAACAGAAGTGATAACTTCTGGAAACCCTGATATTGGAAAGGATCATAGTAGCTTCCCCCCAACTAGTACACCTCCTGGGACACCCAACACACCTGGCAAAGATGGAGGAGGTGGTTCTGATGGAAGTGGTGGTAAGAATTCTAGTAAGGGAAAGATTTTGGGTTCTGTAATTGGTGTTGTTTGTGGATTATGTGTCATTGGACTGGGTGTGCTTTTCTTTAGAAGGAAACGGAAACAATACAGTAGGGTACAGAGTCCAAATATGATGGTTATTCATCCTGGCCATTCTGGAGATCAGGATGCTGTGAAAATTACCATTGCCGAATCAAGCACCAATGGTACTGTTGAGAGCTATACTGATAGTGGTGGACTCAGTGACATTCATGTAGTTGATACTGGGAATATGGTGATTTCTATTCAAGTTTTGAGAAATGTGACTAACAATTTCAGCGAAGAGAACATACTAGGAAGAGGAGGATTTGGGACTGTTTACAAGGGAGAACTGCATGATGGGACAAAAATCGCAGTAAAGAGAATGGAATCTGGAGTGATGAGTGAAAAGGGTCTGGCAGAGTTCAAGTCTGAGATTGCGGTGCTCACTAAGGTCCGGCATCGGCACTTAGTTGCACTACTTGGATATTGCTTGGATGGAAATGAGAGACTTCTTGTTTATGAATATATGCCTCAGGGGACTCTTAGTAGATATCTCTTTAATTGGAAGGTAGAGGGTTTGAAACCACTTGAATGGACTAGAAGATTGACCGTAGCCTTGGATGTTGCCAGGGGTGTTGAATATCTGCATGGACTAGCACATCAAAGCTTTATTCACAGGGATCTGAAGCCTTCCAACATTCTTCTTGGAGATGATATGCGGGCCAAGGTTGCAGATTTTGGACTCGTTCGTCTTGCTCCAGATGGGAAAGCCTCAATTGAAACAAGACTAGCTGGAACTTTTGGGTATCTTGCACCAGAATATGCTGGTAACTCATCTTTAAATTTCATGATTCATTTTATGTGATCAGAGTAGTATTTTGTTCCTTGCATTTATTATAACCAAAAAGAGAACAAGAATTGAGTATCAAGTTTTGTGCCATAAGCAAATAGACAAACATCATGTTTTGAGAAGGCATAACAAAGAAAGCAATAATCTTAATCTCCCCTGCAATCTTTACTTGATGATCTATAATAACAATGCAGTCCTATTTCTATGTATGGAACATGAATACTTCAACAAATAATTTTGTTTTAGTTCAGGTTAAAGATAAGTTTTAACATGCTTAACTGGAAATTTTTTAATGCCTTGGCAGCGACTGGACGAGTGACTACCAAGGTTGATGTGTTTAGCTATGGTGTGATACTAATGGAGATGATCACCGGAAGAAAAGCTCTTGATGATACCCAGCCCGAGGATCGCTTGCACCTTGTTACTTGGTTCCGTAGGATGCACACCAACAAGGACACATTCCGCAAGAGTATTGACCCAACTATTGAGCTTGACGAGGAGACCCTTGCCAGCATTAGCACAGTTGCTGAGCTAGCTGGCCACTGTACTGCAAGAGAACCCTACCAGAGGCCTGACATGGGTCATGTGGTTAATGTTCTTTCATCTCTTGTTGAGCTGTGGAAACCAGCAGAACCAGATTCTGATTACTTGTATGGGATTGACCTTGAAATGACCTTGCCTCAGGCACTCAAGAAGTGGCAAGCACTTGAGGGAAGCAATTTGGATTCCTCTTCTTCACTTGCTACTAGTGGGGATAATACACAAACCAGTATACCCACTCGACCATATGGCTTTGCGGAATCATTTACGTCATCAGATGGACGGTAAATGAAGAAAAGAAAAAGTTTGAGATATGATGAGATGCCTTTAATTATGTTTCGTTTATTCTTCTGCTTGTTCTTGTAAGGTTTGCCCTCTCTATATGAATATTTTGTTTGCTCATGCTCTCTTCCCCTCCCCCCTCTATCTTTCCCTCTCTCTCCCCAAGTAGGTTGAAAAAATTTTACATTTTTCTGTGCTCCTTTAGAGGCTAGGAATTGCAAACAGAGAGATAGTCCTCAAGAATGGGATTACCTTTATTTGTCATCTTTTCATTTCTTTTGTTTCTTTTCATGTCTCCTTGATATCTGATTTACATTTAGTTCAGCATCTCCCTTTTGTTTTACAAGATTCCTAGCATAAAACTTTTGCATTGCAGCCCATAGTTGAACAGAATCCTATTTCGTAAAGCGGATGCCAAGGACCCTATGTGGTTAATGAGATATAAATTGTTTAATGATGCCAACTTCTTTTATTTTGTTTATTCCAGGGGATCATTACATTGAACAAATTTTATGTACATATAGCTTTACTGCTTGGGATCCGTCATAAAAGCTATGGTTATGCAATCTATTTCTAACCACTGATATGAGAATGTTTTGTTCTAGAAATGATGGAGGAGCCAATTTGCTTTCACCTATGCATGTGAGCTACAGTTTTTTGCATGTTGTGGATTGAGCAGGTCAATCAGACCTATTGATTGGTTCACACTTGTGGGATTCAATGATCCATCGTGGACATCACTTCTTGATGATAAAAGGAAATTCTTAATTCTATATATAATTATATATTCAGTGTTTTAGGTGGAGGGTATAACGTAAAATGGATTGATTTGAGACTGCGTGAACAGATCACCCAATGTCGTTTATGTGACGCGACAAGTCAATGCCGTATGTCAGGCGTGGAGAGGCTGTATAGTATGCATGCCAGCTGCAAATCTTTGTTGCCTACCATATCGAATATTATGTAATAAATTTGAAATATAACATGTGATTTTTTTTTTTTGCATAATTAAATTATTATTAGTGTTAAGCCAGATGTTCAGCCGAAAATTCTGCTTAATTTAAGCTAATTAAGAAGAAAACGGCTTGTGCTGGTGGATTTAATAATAATAATAATAATAATAATAATAATAATAATAATAATAATAATAATAATGTATTAATAATAATAATAATGTATTACGTTTGTGAAAGGATACGGGTTACCTACATTTAGAATGTAGAAGCATGTGTCAGGTAGATGTTTGAATGGAGACAGCGAAATCCCCCCTTTGGCTTGAAGCTTCATTTGGGCAAAGGAAAATTGTTGGTGAATGCCTGAATGGTGAAAAGCTAAGCTGGACCTAGAAAAAAGAAAGCGACTTAAAAATGCTTTGATGTTTTTGACAAAAAACAGGTTGGAATTTCGGGGAGGAAGAAGAAGAAAAAGAACAGAATAAGATAGAGCTCACATGCAACATGGTCCCCTTCGGCTTCACTCCCTATCTCAAATCTTTCTTTAGCCTAAGGACAATTGCGGGCCAAAGCTGCTCAAAGGCCAAGGCAATTATCTTGGTCCACTTGTGTTTTCTGTTTCAGTTGCTGAATTATTAGGTATATATGGGGTCATCAGCTCTAGCTGAGGGATTGATTCCAATTTATTTTGCCGATTAAGTTGGATACATCCGCATTTGAGAAGGGTGCAATTAATTATGTTAGAATTGTTAGCTGGTAACTGAATTAGATGAAAGATGGAGGAAAAAAATAACCAACAAGAAGAAGCAGAAGTCGGTTATAATAATAATTACAAGAAACAGCAAGACCCAGATCATTTTGGGCTTTTATTTGTCATCTATGGCAAGCTTGTTGCCTTGTTCTACTTGTAAGTAGTAAATTTCTTCTTCTGTATGGAACAATGAGCTGTAATATAGCACATATATGCTCTCATTAAGTCTTTGGTCAATTTTTCACGCTGCTTCAGCTGTAGGCTTCAAACTCAAGAAACCAATGACATGGTCAAACTATCAGAGTAAAGGTTCTCAATAGTCTATATGCCTGTTCGACAATGAGTTTAAAGAATTGAAATTGTTTTTTTTAATAAAAATATTATTTTAAGTACTATTAAAAAAATAATTTTAAAAAATATTTTATTATTTTAATTTTTATATGATTAAAATTTATTAAATTTAATTTTAAATTATTTTTTTATAATTTTTAATTAATATATTTAAAAAAATAAATTTTTAAACGTTAGTTTCAACGAGATTAGCACATTTCCTTTAGTGGAGGCTTTAGATGGCCCAATTGAGAGGGGTCGAAGAAAGCACTTGATGTAAATGTAGAGAAGAGGCCCATAACTTAAAGGTTATTTTGTACTTCTGAAAGGCGTAGGGTTAAGCTGCTATGGCCCTATCCTGTCTCTTATGAAGGCTATACGTTAACTCTCAAATCTAAACCAATACAGTCAACGCTCAATATGTTTCTTCAGAGCTAAGCCTCTTGTGACCAACTCCCCTGTCAACTTGGGCAGCTGAAGACTAGTATAGGCAACCCGCTCGAGGTTTTCCTGTCCACGGGCTAATTTTGGGCCATTGAATTGTTCATTGGTTTCGGTTCTTAGACTACGGTTCAATTTTAATTTTGATTTTGATTCAGAATTTTATCTGAATTTAATTTAGTTTGATCTGATTTATATTTTTTTTTATTTTTTAAAATGATATAAAAATTTGAAAGAGAAAAAAAAAATCGACGATATAAAAAAAATGGTCTGATGGCCACCTCTTTAATAGTGAAATTTATCAATTTTATATGCATGTGTAATATATATTTATATTTTTTATTTTTAACAAGTTAAAATCGGGCTCTATGCACAGTTGATTATTGAAATTATATTGATAGATTAGTTAATGGATATTTTAATGAGAAAATAAGTTTTTTTTTTTTAATAAATTTATATTGTTAAAGTTGAATTTCAAGTGGAATTAAGCATAGAGAACGTAGACATTTTTATTGAATAGAAAATATATGTGCTTTTGTTAAGTAGAAATTGTATAAATTAAAATGATAATGTATTACAATAAAAAAAAATAGATTTTTGAGATAGCATAAAAACAATGGAAAGTGATACAATAAAAGAAATTATGATTTAAATTAGTTTAATAATACAATAAAATTAAGAGTAAATTATATAAACAATACTTCATGTAACACCCCTGATTTTTTTATATATTATTATTGGGCTTCGTGTAGGTATCTCAATTCGCGGAAATTCGACAGTTGTCCGGATTTGTGAATTTCCGGCCAAACAGACCAGCTACCGGAAAAGTCTCCGAATTGGATCGAGATTTTGGCTACCCCACCATTGTTAGCCATCCCGAGCACGTTCCCGAAGTCGGAATCGGCAAAGGTAAACTTGAACCTTGCTTTTTCGTAATTTTCTAGTGCTTAAATAGGATTAAAAATCCATAAAATATTCGTGGTAGCTTAGAAAATTACGATTTTTTTTGCAATAGTTTAGTAATATTTCTAAGGACCGCGGGGCAGAGTTTTATAATTTTTAGAGCTTATTTGAGCAGTTTTTGCAAAAATGATCAATTATAAGGACTAAATTGAAATTTTACATATTGTGATGAATGATTGATTTGATGGGCCCACGAGGGGCTGTGTGATGTGATTGAGTTGTGGATATATGGATTGTGGATATAGAAGTGTGTTTTGAGCCCTTTTGCAGGTTGGGTAGGTCCTAGGTATAGGAAGATTCACGGATTTTCTACGACTTAGGACGTATTGGTCTTTTTCTTTGTTTGTATTGAGTCGATTTATTAAATGATTGTAATAAAATTGTCGTGTGAGCCGATGACCTTCTTCCTCCGCTTCACCGCCACAGTGATTGTCATCAAGTCTGTGAGTAGAATATTAATTTTAATTGTAATTTCGATATTATTATATGTTCAAGCATGCCCATGCATCACTTATATGCATATATTTATGTAGTTAAACTCTAGGCACGATTTATGTTGCATTCATAACTGTTGATGTGCCATGGATGTTGTTGTGGTAATTTGGAGCAGAGTGCGTGAGTTGGCGTGCGTGAGATGTGGTGTGGACTATGGATAGTACGGGGTAGTCACGCTTGAGTAATTCATCGACCCGATCCTTCGAGGGGTAGTCACGCTTGAGTAATTCAGGGACCTCGATTTGGTTATTAAGTGGAAGTCCGAGCTTGAGTAATTACCGGCACCGTGTTGGATTTAAGAGAGTCAGATAGGGATCACCCCATATGTTATGATTGATACTACAGGGTGTGTGAGTGCTCCAAATTACCTTTCTGATGCTATGATGTGAATTTATTGCTGATGTTGCACTTCATTCCACAGGTTGCATTAGTTTTAGATAGTTATAGAGATTATGGTTAAAATTGATATTTTACTCTCTGAGTCGAACGCTCACTCCTGTTCAATATTTTTTCTCAGGCTACAGGAGGATTTTATTGTGGTTAACCTGCTTTTCTCCTTCGCAGGTTGTTTATCAATAGTTTTGTAATTTTATTTACTCCTAGAATTTCCGCATGTGTTAGAAATATTTAAATGATTCGGGTCTGTAATATAAATTGTCATGTGGACCTGTAAAATTATATGCATGTTTGATGGATTGGATGAGGGAGCTGAGCTTCCATTTATTTTTATGCCGATATGAGTATGTGGAGGGTGAGCTGAGCTCCCCAATTGATGATATATTTTGTTTACAGGTCGGGTGAGTCAAAAACTCCCCGTTGAAAGGTCCACTTTATGGCCGGATTCTGTCCGGTTGGTTTCTTGAAATTGGGCCCAAATGGGCCTTAGAGTTGGGTTAATGAACAGTTAGGCTTACTACGGGTCTCGGGGGCTTTATGCCGGCCCAGGTCCTAGTGCCGGTCCGGCCCATAGGTTGGGTCGTGACAAATGTGGTATCAGAGCTTAGGCTCCAGATTCATAGGGAAAAATTATCTAAGTGTTGGGAAGAGTCTACTAGGAGTCACATGCGGAGTATAGGATTTTGTTTCGTCTTTTCCTGTAATTCTTTGTTTCTAGATTCTACGTTATACCTCGGGAAATATAAGATTACCTCAGTTAGTGTCTTGATTTTCGTGGAGTACACAGAAATGTGAAATAGAGTTAATAGACATGTGAGGTCTATCATGAGGATACGTACTCCAAGAAATGTTATATTTTTGTTATTATGGGTTTAAATGGTGTGCCCATTTCGTTTAAGGCACAAGTACATAAATGTGAGTCTTAAAAGTACAGCTGTTCTGGATAAGGATGAGGATACCACTACCGGCAACATCGTGAGATGACCCAGTCATAATAAGTTTGTGATAATAGAAGATTCAGGAGAGATAAGAAATTAGGAGACCTAGTCTGTCAGGACGTATCGTAGTAACTATACAATGTTCTCGATGTCTGCTCTGTAAGCTGCAGATTATAGTACCGACATGAGATTATTGTGTAGAGCTGCGTACTTCCTTGTAGTGCTTATGATGAGGATGTTTGCAGCGATCTGCTTTGGTACGATTATGCCGAACAGAGTTCTATATTTGCAGAGGAGTTGGGAACTCCTGGTTAAGAGTCTAGAGTTAGAATATTGAAAGGTCACAGTTGGGTGATAACTAGAGTCAGTGACTCAGTTACCCCAGCATGAGCTAGAGTTACATCAAGAGTTGCCATCAGACCAGAGGTTTCGGACTAGTTGCAAAGTAAAGGTGACACTTATAGAGTGAGAATAGTATCCCTTGTGTGTATCAGTATGGAATAAAGTACAACTCTACTACCTAGAGAAGGTCGAAACTATGAATTGATGATTCACAGAGCTATAATATGATAGGAGAGTCATTAATTTGACATGGTTTTGGGCAAGGTGGTAAATGTAGTATCTTTGTTGCAGCAAGTTAGGGTATAGTCCTATCTTTTTAGAAGGGATCGAAAGTTATTACTAATAATGGTGACCAACAAAATAGTGCCCAAGATAGGACTGTAGAGTGTGATAGAGAATAGTTGGCTCGGGTATCCTGCAGAGGATGTAAGTTCTATTATAGGAATCATATATAATCAGATCACGATGGATGTAAATCCTTTGAATTGGATGACGGGTTTGGGTGCCCGGAACCTTAAGTTTTGGCTAATTGAGTAAACATGGATAATAATAATAATGACAAATAAATAAAATTACTACGTAATCGGTTCGAGGTGGTATGTGTATTATGTAAGCTAAATGATAAGAATAGAGATCATACAATAAAAGTATGACTGTAATTTGCTGAGTTTCTTTCTAATTTCAAATTATTCAAAACAATAGTATAATCTAATTATAATAGTGTTAAGAGTAATAAATTAGTGAAGATAAATCACAGAAGGCCAATGGATAAAGAAAGTGCAGAATGAAAGTTTGAACAATTGATTGCAGATGCAATATAATCTAAATTCTAGTGGAAGTACTAGCTAGAGTGGTCAAAGGACCAAATCTGAGTAGCATGCATATGATAACGCGATAGAAACTCGAAAGATATAGTTAGCAAGTACAATATTATGTTAGGAAGAAGAATGGAACCAGGGATAGAATAGTCAAGTTCTATTTTGGGTAAGACAAAGGAAATAAATGAAAGGACAACCTAAAGAGCGTATAATAAAAGGAACAAAGTTAAGATATAGGATAGGCTAAGTGTTATTCTTGGCAAGGAGAATGACAAGGATGGAAAACCCAAAATGGGACCACATTAGTGAGAAAAGTGATGGGGGTATGGAATACAATAATAATGAGTAAATGTTAGAAGGTGTGCGATGGTATTGCGGACTACCTAAATAGGTAGAGAAAGAGAAGTTAGTAAGCGAGAAGTTGAATAAAAGCCACCTAAGGGATCAAATAGGTATGATGAGAGGAAAAGAATGATAGATAATGACACATAGGTTTTAGGTTAGACTTTTGAGATAGTGAGAAGGTAGTTAGAGGTTCGTTATGAATGTCAGGCAAACATTTTTAGTGTGATCAACAGAATCACTTTGTAGTGAAGCAATAACGACAGGACGATAGTAGGGGTAGAACGAAAAGTGACAAGTCTGGATGGTTATAAATCACTAGAAAGTTCAAGGATCAAATTAATGACCCTAGATAAGGGTGGAATTAGTGTTGGAAGAATTTATTAGTGAGAAATCTTTCAGGAATCAACAAAAGTTAAGGGCACAATAAAAACGATGATAGATATGAATCATAGGTCGAGTATAAGTAAAGTTAATAAATTATAAAATATTATGTCAAGAAGGAAAATGGTACGGTAAAGGGTTCATGCAGATGATACCTTATAGGTAGAGCATAATTGTGCTAGGAGATGATGAAATTTGGAGAGAAAGACCAAGAAACTTAGGTGAAACGTTATAATATGACAATCGGGTGTAGTTGAATATAAGAGGATATTTTCTTTCTTTTCAAGTTTAGCTTGTGCTTTTGGTTCTAGAAGGTTATATAAGGAACAGAAACTGAGTCAAGGAGACCTAGTTATTGAGAGTTTGGTAGGCACAAATTCATACATAATTTCCTGATATGAGAATGACAGTAAGTGCATACCTAGTATTAAGTATGAAAGGACGAACAGAGTAATGACAGGAGTCAAAAGAAGTTAGCTACCAAGGCTTGCCACCGTTTTAAACTATGAGCTAGAGGAAGTATTATTTATGGATGAGTTTCAATAGATGAAATTGTTGCTGGTGGATAATTTGAGGTTGAAGTTTAGAAAGCTATATGTAGTATATGTGATTATATTAAGGAGAATGAACACGTGAAGTATCTTGTTTGGAATTAAGGCATGACACATATTTCCTACAGCCGTGTTAGTTCAGATGGAACTTATAGTTTATGGGGCTCATATTCATCCAGGATAATCAATTTCCTACTAAGGCTGGTAGGGAATGATAATGTTCTGATAGTTAAGTTGGAAAAAAGGAGGTACAAAAAAAAAATTCTCTATGAGTAATTATAAGTGTTACATAAGGTGAAGAATGTGCTGGTAGGAGTAAATCATAGGGTTAGAATTCTCGAAGTAATGAAACTAGTAATCAAGATAAGACTAAGAAATAAAAAGAAAGTTAAAGTTGATGATGGGATAGACATCTTTGAAGGAAAAGGTGTAAGGATGAGATAGGACTAAAATTAAGGAATAAGTACAGCAGGTTGAAAAGATACCAACAATACCAAAAATAGGAAAAGGGAAGTGGATAAGATCCAAAGGACAGGAAGAGAGCTCGATAGAGTCAGTTATAATGATGAGGATAAGGAGTGTCTAACCACTGCCCCTGTGTTAACACTACCTATGAGCGGTGAAGGATACACCGTGTACTGTGACGCCTTCAGAGTTGGCCTAGGGTGTGTTTTGATGCGGAATGGAAAAGTAGTGGCTTATGCTTCAAGGCAGCTGAAGAGGCATGAGCAGAACTATCCCACCCATGATTTGGAAATAGCGGCTGTAGTCTTTGCACTAAAAATCTGGAGACACTACCTGTATGGTGAAGTGTGCGGGATATACACCGACTATAAGAGTTTGAAGTACATCTTCCAACAGAGGGATTTAAACTTGAGACAGAGGAGATGGATGGAGCTTCTGGAAGACTATGATTGCACCATCCAGTACCACCCTGGGAAGGCCAATGTAGTAGCAGATGCTTTAAGCAGAAAATCTTCTGGCAGTTTGGCGCACATTTCAGCAGAGAAGAGACCGTTGATTCAGAAAGTACATGAGTTGATGGATCAAGGTTTAATCCTAGATCTTTCAGATGAGGGGGTCTTGTTGGCTCATTTTTCAGTGAGGCCAGACTTGCGAGATAGAGTTAGAGTTTCCCAACACAGAGACCAACAATTAATGAAGATCATAGAAAGAGTACAGCAGGGTGAAGGTGGTGAGTTTGGATTTGCCAATGATGGCGCCCTAGTGCAAGGTTCTAGGATATGTGTGCCCAATGTGGACAATCTCAGGAATGAAATCATGCGAGAGGCACACTATACACTGTACAGTGTCCACCCAGGTTCCACCAAGATGTACCATGATGTGAGAGATAGCTATTGGTGGAATGGCATGAAGAGAGGCATAGCAGACTTTGTGTCCAAGTGCTTGACTTGTCAGAAGGTGAAGTTTGAACACCAGACCGTCAGTGAAGTTGCAAGAGCTCCTATCCCAGAATGGAAGTGGGAAATGATTTATATGGATTTTGATACTGGGTTTCCTCGTAACAATAGAGGATATGATTCGATATGTGTAATTGTAGAACGACTAAATAAATCAGATCACTTCTAGACTGTGAAGACTAAATATTCTGCGGGCACAAGACGCCGCTCTACATTCGAGAAATAGTCGATTGCATAGAGTTCCGGCCCATAATATCGGCAGAGGGCCCCATTCACTTCTCAGTTTTGGAGAAAATTGCAGGAGGCACTAGGCACACAGTTGAACTTCGATGCGGCTTTCCACCTCGCATGCAGACGGATTGAAAGGACAATCCAAACATCGAAGACATGCTTCGCATGAGTGTTTTGGATTTTGGAGGTCAATGGGATGAGCAGCTAGCTTTGGTGGAGTTTGCCTACAACAACAGTTATCACTCCAGCATAGGGATGCCACCCTATGAGGCACTATATGGAAGAAAGTATAGGTCTCCTCTGTGTTGGACGGAAATGGGGGAAGCGAATGTGCATGATGTAGACCTAGTGCAGTACACTTCAGAGATAGTTCCTTTAATCAGGAACGATCTTGATTTTGATGGCGTAAGAGTTATGCACCCAGACGGAGGGATGTGGAGTTTGCAGTGGGCGACTATGTATTCCTGAAGATTTCTCCAATGAAGGGAGTCATGAGATTTGGAAAGAAGGGCAAGTTGGCACCTCGGTATATTGGACCTTTTGAGGTTACTGATAGAGTTGGAGCAGTTGCCTACCGGTTGGAGCTACCACCCAACCTTTCTCACGTTCATCCCGTGTTTCACATCTCCATGCTCAGGAAATACATTCCAGATCCTTCTCATGTACTACAACCAGATGTAATAGAGCTAAAAGAGAACTTGACATTTGAGGAGCAACCTGTAGCCATAGTGGACTACCAAGTGAGACAGCTAAGATCAAAACAAATCCCTATGGTTAAGGTTTTGTGGAAGAGCCAGTCAGTGGAAGAGTGCACCTGGGAGTCAGAACGGGACATGCGTAGCAAGTACCCTTATCTGTTCAATGTGTAATAATATACTTTATTCTGCCTTGTGTAAAATTCGAGGACGAATTTTCTGTAAGGGGGGAAGAATGTAACACCCCAGATTTTTTTATATATTATTATTGAGCTTCGTGTAGGTATCTCAATTCGCGGAAATTCGACAGTTGTCCGGATTTGTGAATTTCCGGCCAAACAGACCAGCTACCGGAAAAGTCTCCGAATTAGATCGAGATTTTGGCTACCCCACCATTGTTAGGCATCCCGAGCACGTTCCCGAAGTCGGAATCGGCAAAGGTAAACTTGAACCTTGCTTTTTCGTAATTTTCTAGTGCTTAAATAGGATTAAAAATCCATAAAATATTCGTGGTAGCTTAGAAAATTACGATTTTTTTTGCAATAGTTTAGTAATATTTCTAAGGACCGCGGGGCAGAGTTTTATAATTTTTAGAGCTTATTTGAGCAGTTTTTGCAAAAATGATCAATTATAAGGACTAAATTGAAATTTTACATATTGTGATGAATGATTGATTTGATGGGCCCACGAGGGGCTGTGTGATGTGATTGAGTTGTGGATATATGGATTGTGGATATAGAAGTGTGTTTTGAGCCATTTTGCAGGTTGGGTAGGTCCTAGGTATAGGGAAGATTCTCACGATTTTCTGCGACTTAGGACGTATTGGTCTTTTTCTTTGTTTGTATTGAGTCGATTTATTAAATGATTGTAATAAAATTGTCGTGTGAGCCGACAACCTTCTTCCTCCGCTTCCGCCACACAGTGATTGTCATCAAGTCTGTGAGTAGAATATTAATTTTAATTGTAATTTCGATATTATTATATGTTCAAGCATGCCCATGCATCACTTATATGCATATATTTATGTAGTTAAACTCTAGGCACGATTTATGTTGCATTCATAACTGTTGATGTGCCATGGATGTTGTTGTGGTAATTTGGAGCAGCAGCGTGCGTTGGCGTGCGTGTGATGTGATGTGGACTATGGATAGGACGGGGTAGTCACGGCTTGAGTAATTCGCTGGGACCCGATCCTTCGAGGGGTAGTCACGGCTTGAGTAATTCGCTGGGACCCTCGATTTGGTTATTAAGTGGAAGTCCGAGCTTGAGTAATTCCGGCACCAAAGTTGGATTTAAGAGAGTCAGATAGGGATCAGCTCCCATATGTTATGATCGATACTACAGGGTGTGTGAGTGCTCCAAATTACCTTTCTGATGCTATGATGTGAATTTATTGCTGATGTTGCACTTCATTCCACAGGTTGCATTAGTTTTAGATAGTTATAGAGATTATGGTTAAAATTGATATTTTACTCTCTGAGTCGAACGCTCACTCCTGTTCAATATTTTTTCTCAGGCTACAGGAGGATTTTATTGTGGTTAACCTGCTTTTCTCCTTCGCAGGTTGTTTATCAATAGTTTTGTAATTTTATTTACTCCTAGAATTTCCGCATGTGTTAGAAATATTTAAATGATTCGGGTCTGTAATATAAATTGTCATGTGGACCTGTAAAATTATATGCATGTTTGATGGATTGGATGAGGGAGCTGAGCTTCCATTTATTTTTATGCCGATATGAGTATGTGGAGGGTGAGCTGAGCTCCCCAATTGATGATATATTTTGTTTACAGGTCGGGTGAGTCAAAAACTCCCCGTTGAAAGGTCCACTTTATGGCCGGATTCTGTCCGGTTGGTTTCTTGAAATTGGGCCCAAATGGGCTTTAGAGTTGGGTTAATGAACAGTTAGGCTTACTACGGGTCTCGGGGGCTTTATGCCGGCCCAGGTCCTAGTGCCGGTCCGGCCCATAGGTTGGGTCGTGACACTTCAATTAGGGTTATATAATAGTAAAATACCTAAAATTTAATTTATAAATCTCATGATCTTCGATTTAAATAACATAAAACCCCTTTATGAATTTTAATAGCTGGTTTTTTTGGTTATTTATGGATGTAATATTTATCAAATTGAAAAATTATTTTTTTTATGGATTGATAGTTTTAAGTAAACAGGTTATAGGTTACTAAAATGTCAATATTTGCAATAACAAAATTAAAATTTTTTTCTCAATTAGTGCCAAATTAATAAATAGAAAATATAATTTTTAATATAACAAATGCCTTGTTAGTAAAAATAATTTAGAAATTGCTACTGAATGTTACAGGGAGTTTTTCTGTTATTTAAATTAAATATTAAGAAATTTTATGTTACAAATTAAAGTTCAGATATTTTACTGTTACATATATTTAAATTGAGATATCGTCTATGTAATTTACCCATAAAATCAATGAAAGGAAAATGATAGTGTAGAATAGTTTACAATAAAGTAATCTTTACAAAGTTCTTTTATTAATTTCTATTTTCTAATATCTTGTATAAAATGAGCAATAAGACATCATATTAAAGATAAGTAACAAAATCAGTAATAAGAGATATTTTCTAGAGTTTATTGTGGTTAGAGATAATTTAGAATTATAAATTGTTTGCAATGTTTATTGATTAGTATACACGATATTTTTAAGTATCTCAATTTTATTTTTATTTTTTTCTATATTTTGAACCTTTTTTTGGAAAGAATAGGGTAAAATGAAGTTTTAACGAAATAAAATTTTTTAAAAGTAAAGTTTTTCATAATCTTCAAATATTCATATTTATTTAGTGTTTGAGAAAAAAAAAAAGACTTTTTAAAGTATTTAAAAATTTTTAAGAGAAAATTTTATTAATTCACTAATTTAATAAATTAAAAAATAGAGGTCTTTAAAAGTTTTATAAAACATCCAAAAATTATATTTTAAAAAACCTTCTACTTTCCTAAATAAAAGATCAAGATTTTTAAATCCCGAAAAACCTTTGATTACTTTAAAAAAACCTCTTCCCAAGTAAGGAGAAAAGAGTAATCTTAACTTTTATAAATTTTTATAATTTTTATTAGTGCAATTAAAATACAGATATGGAGACCTATTGTGTCTGCAACTTCTTGTGAAAATTTGAAGTTTTTTTCTTCTTAATTTTCTTTGCTAATGATTTTTTATGTATTTTTCTATTAATATTTAATTTAATATTAAATAATATACATTAGATTGATAAATGCAATTAAGATTGTGTCAAGTAGATTTTTTTTTTTATGCGTCTTCAACTGATTTGTTTTATTTATTATCTCTTTTTCTTTTTTTTTTTAAATTGAGTTTATCTTAATTAAATCAAGTTTTGTAAATTTTATATATTTGTTTCCCATTCTTCACAATACCTTTTCCTTTACTTTGAAATTGAAACATTCACAGAATATTTACTTCTTAATTTTACTTTTTTAATATATATTTTAGGATTTGTTTTTTTAATTTATTTATTTATCTATTCTCATTAATACACCTGCTTCGAAACAAATGAAAATTGACCCTTTCTCTTCATACATGCTACATTATAATTCATTTTGAAACACATTCATTATATTTATGTTTGAATAATTTAGCATATTTATTTCTTTTATAATTTATTTTTTACTGTTGTCAAATTCAAATATATATATATATATATATATATATATATATATATATATATATATATATATATATATATATATATATATAACATACGAAATGGTAATGTATATAATGAATTTTGTCAAAAATTAATAACGTTATTAGATTCTTAAAATAGTAATTAATTATATATAAACAATAACGTAAAAAACTTAAAGTAAATTAGTTCGTACCTTCACAGGTGTCATTACTTGAACTGAAAAGAATATCCTGTCCAGTCAGCGCACCAAATACCTCTTTAATCCCATCCACGGGCTCTGATACCACTTGAACTGAAAAAAATATCATATCCAGTCAGCATACCAAATATCTCTTTAGTCCCGTCAACGGGCCCAAACCATAAATTTTATCTTAATTAATTGCATTTATTTAATTTATTATTTAATATTAAAATATATATCATTAAGAAATACATCAAAATTAACATTGCTAATAAATGCACATGAAGGGATGAATCTTTTTGATTTTGTCTTAATTAGCTGCACTAATATTATTAAAAAAAATATATAAAAATTAAATTAAATATATAAAATAATCACTATTCCTTGCAAATAAATATGTTTTGGACATCATTTCTTTCTTCTCCACATATTCCTTTAAGATTCAAGAAACATGATAAATGAGAATTATAAAATCTAACTTAAAACTAATATCCTGATGTTATGAGGGATACCTTTAATTAGATAAAAGACATCTGTAAATTCTATATTATCTATTTTAAGTTCTCAGCTATAAGTTCAATATCAAGCATGTGTAGATTGCTTGCTTATTAGGACCTAGTATTACCCCTTTGCAACTATTGAAATAATTGCATAGTGTATTTATCTTGTAATAGAAAATTAAATATAAGAATCACATGCTTATATCATTAATATTAAAATAAATATTACTAAGAAATAAATGGGAAGGAGATCAACCTCTCTTCGATTTTATCTTGATTAATTGCATTTATCTAACCTATTATTTAATATAAAAATAATTATTACTATAAAATACGTGAAAGAAGGTCAACTTTTTCTTCCCATTAATATTAATATTGCTAAAAAATACATCAAAGTTAAATTAAATATTAATGGATCTGCCCACAAATTAAATTAATATACATAAATTTAACTCTATTGAAATTTAAAAAAAAAATTTTTAAAAATATATTTCCTAGTTCAACGTATGGAGAATTTTTTTTTTTAACACCAAAGCAACTTATATTGTTAAAAAATACGCTAAAATTAAATTAAATATTAATGAATCCACACATAAATTAAATTAACTCTTATCTGTGTAGAGAAAACCAATAGTTTAAACTTTGATAATTTTTTTTTCATATTAAAAAAACTCACCCACACGTACATCTATGGAGTCTTAATTAAATGACTATTAAAGAATAACCAATGGATAATATAATTTTTCCTTGGAGAGAACACCGACATGCATTTATTTATAAATATTATTTAAGGTCTAAAAAACAAAACGAAATAGAAATTAGCTCCTTAATTATTGAGACAAGTCATATATGGTGTGAAACAAAAAACCCTATATATGAATATCTGCTGTGAATTTTGACATTATTGTACTTGAGCCCCTTTGATTAGAAATTCAACACTCAAATATCATACATTCAACGTCCATGATAATTTTATCTAATATAATTGATATCGTCAACATTTTACAATGGGGTTCATTTATATAGTTTTTGACCTTCAGTCTTTTTGTTTACATTTCTTATAATAGAATTTGGTAATTCAGACTGAATAATCTTTCTCATATTCATATATGTTAATTACTGTCATTATCTTCTTTCTACAATATATAGTCTACACTAGTTAATAAAATATTTGTCTCAATAAACCCAGCAATATTCTAACGTACCCATCACTAATTTGAATATTATGCCTTTTTCTAATATTATTAATTAGAAACTTCACCATAATATGTCCCCAAGTCATAACTCTTGACTCAGTCTTTTTTTTTATTTTAAATAAATCATTTTATTAAAAACATCTTGAAAATTTAATAAACTCGTTTCAAATTAAACCAAGACTAGTAAATCACCTAATGCATTTAAACTTAAAACTTAAGGAGTATTTGGTACGAGATCAACAAGAATAATTATTACTCTTTAATTTTTAACTCTTACTAATGTTATTTAGATACTTAAAAAAAAAAGGTTAACTTTTCACTTTATTAATGTTTATGCCTTTTTAAGATATTGAATATTAGCCTTGGGTGGCCTAAGTTAATAATTATTCTCCTTAAAAAAAGCTTACAAAGGTAACATTTAATTTCTATTTTTTAACTTTCTACTAAATACACCCTTAAAATTATAGAGAAAAGAATATATTTTTTTTTTAATATAAAAAAACTTGGAGCTCAAAATAAATGGTAGGACGTTAACATATAAAATAATTGTTCTATAGCTAAATTATTAATGTTAGATGTTAATATAAGTTAATTAAGATGCCTGTGATGGGCATTTGGGAAGACAAAAGATTAGTATTTTTTTTTTTTTAATTTTATTGTCATTTGTTCTCTTCCATTTTTCTTTCCCTAATGAGCAAATCAAACTTGACTCATGCATGCTTCCTCCCTGCAGGCAAAAACATCCTAATGTAGAGAGAAATAATTTAATTTAGTTAAGTACCTAATCATGTAGAGATGCAGATTCAAGATTTAAATTAAACAAATTTAATAATTTTTTATGTATTAAAAGGAACACAGATTAATGATATATAAATGATTTATTATTATGATGCTGAAATTAATCTCATCAAAATAAAACAATACTCGTCACAGAACATGACTTATTCAATCCAAGTTAGCCAGAGACATGGATGAAGATTGAATGGCAATTATCTCCAATTGTATAAGTATGTAATTTTTTTTACTTTACATGGAACATTAAAATCAAACAATATCGTTAAGTGATTCCTTAATTTGAATTAAAAGGGCCTTTTGAGGTCCTTGAAATCTGAAGAATCGATACACTCCAATCTCTGCCTATGAGAGTTGAACAACTTTAACAACTCAGTTGCCATCTCCTTTGTTCTTTCGCCACAACCAATCTGCAAGAGCAGCAAGAGCTTCTGAAAAGCGCCCACTTGAAGAGCCTCAAGAAGAACACCTCCTTCTTGCCTCTTTTCAGCCTTGCAAATCTTCCATAAAACGGAGACTGAGAACTCCGTTGCCGTGTCTGAAACTCTATGTATTTTCTTGACTAGAACTGGGACAGTTAAAGAATGATCATTCGCCTCTTCTCTCCCTTGATCACAGCTACAGATTCCGTCGAGAACGCCCAACGATTTCTCACATATGCTTCTTTCGCTATCTACGAGCATCTCTATCAGTAATGAGACCAAACCCATATCTACAAATTTGGCAATGGCCTTCACATTTGTAGGTGTTGTTGTGACCATGTGATAAATGGTCACTAGAGAAGCTTTTGTTGCTGTCGGGCAAATGGGTTCCTTAATCAGCTCAAATAATCCTTCTGTGGCTCCATCAATTGCTGATAAAACCTCCAGTTTATTTTGATCCGATGAAACAAGCTCTTTAAGCACCAAAACTGCGTTTCTTCTCCCAGATAAATTTCCATCCTTCAAGAACCAGACTAAACAATCCATGGAAGCAGCAGAGCCAAGGTAGCTCTTGGCCTCTCCATCAAGAGGGAACATTAGTGTCAAACTCGACAATATTTCCTCCAAAACCTCAGCATTTTCGCTGAAAGATTCTCTGGAGAACTCTTCAAAAGCAACTGATAACACACTTGCCGTCCCATTACCCATAAAACATCTCTTGTTTCTTTCACTTTCGTTCATTATAGTCTTGATCTTGGCCACCAAATTCCGGCACCCAATTTGATCCCGTCCTTTACAAGCCATTGTAATCTTGGTCTGAATCTCCAAAACCTCGACAGAACTTACAGGAATTCTAGGCGTAGGAATCCTTTCAATCCCATAAGACCTATTCTCCACGCACCAATTTTGTATCATTTGACGTATTGTATGATTCGGTATAGGCTCTAGACTCCTCAACACCTGGTTGGTAATGGGACAAGTAAAATTCCCAGACTCTATCCACTTCTCAATACTCTCACGATCGTAAGTAATCCCAGTCGACAAGGTCACCGGATCCTTCATTAAGTCCAAAGATATCGGGCAACGAAAATATTTTGGTATGGCAAGCTCCATATTGTCCCCGCAGTTTTCACCCTCCCGCTGCTGCTTCTCTGCACGGCGGGCCGCCCTCCGCCTCCTCCAGGTAGAGATCATGATGAAATGCAATAGTACTCAAGAAATAAAAGAAAGGGTCCGTCTCTTTTGTGTTGTTTGGTAATATTTTCTTGTCAGGAAGAAATATATGTAGAGAGAGGCTGAGTTTGCGCGCTGTGTCAAATGGACGCGGTTGTTCAATATTTGACCTTTGAAGAAGATGAGTTGGTTTTACAAATTGAAATTGGTATTGATCAAAACAGAATCAAAATTTGACTCTTGAAAATATTTTTAAAATAAAAACTTAATAATCCTTTAAGTATTATTATTATCGTTTCGCCTTTTTTTCCCCGCTTTCATACCTTACGCGTTCCAGATGCGCGAATACATGCGTTTTGGTGAACGCGGGATTTACTGGTTTATTTATTAATTCATTGCATGTCTGGATAAGAAAAGAAATTCACTATGAACTCTCTTTGTATTGCCCACACGTAAATTCTTGCATTTCATACATCCAAATACATTTTGATTTCATTTAATGCCATTATTTTTCCTCTTTATTTTTTATTCTATACAATAAAATTAATCATATCACATGTGAATTGCCCATTTTTAGTTGATGTTCATACATTTATAGGAGAATTTAAACACTTAGGACATCGAATGGAGCATTTTATATTTCATCATCAAATAATTATTACATATTTCAAGTGTTTTGTATATATTGGTAAATTATAAACCCACACTGTATATTATAAAAAAAAAATGCAGTTGTTCTTTAAATTTAAGAGTATATATTCACTATTTTGTGAGTGAATACGTGTATACATAAAAAATATTTAATAATTTATCATATATATAATAAACTTAATAAAGAGAGTTTACTTCAATTGCTCATGCAATAGTTAAATTAGCTTTTTTTTTTTAATTTTAATTTTAATTAATTTCTATTATTGGTGTAAAATTTTATTATAATTATTGATTACAGTAGATTTTACATAGATTGAAACTGTTCAGATGGAATAGGTGCCTTCCTTCATTGCTAGGCTTGTGGCCATTGATCTGTTACCTTCTTCGTTTTTTAAATATAAGTTTTTTTTTTTTTTAAAAAAAATTCAATAACTTTACTTAAAATGAAAAATCATTAAAAAGAAAATGAATAGTTACATATGGGAGTAGAACTGAGTAGAACTGAGTAGATTTCGGTTCAAATTGAAAATTCGAATCGAATCGAGTTAATTTGATTTAATTTGTTCAGTTTTAAAATTTAATCGGTTCGATTCAGTTTTACATTATTTTGGTTTGGTTCAGTTTTAAAGAGAAAAAAATTGATTAAACCAAACCAAATAGTAATTTATATGTTCAAATCGAACCGAATCAATTTTTGAATTGATTTATTTTTATGGAAAATTTATGAATTATATTTAATTATATATATAGTAATTGTTTAATTTTATTGATTAATGATTATTAGGTTCAAACCAAAGTTAAAATTAGACCAAATAACTTGAAAATCAAGTCTAAATTAAAAAATCAATCAAAAATCAAAACCGATCATTTTAAATAGAGTGGTTCAGTTCGATTCGATTTTTTACCCATTTCTATTCGGTTATATATAATTTGATTTTTATAATTTAATTCGGTTCGATTCGGTTCAATTCGAACCGAATGCTTACCCTATATGGGAGTTTATCAGATATTGGAAAAAAAAAATAAAGAATGAATCAAATTAAGAATGAAATTTCTAAATTGCAGGGTTAGCTGTTATTGACTAGAATTGAAATCAAACCAACCAATTTCATTATTAGATTTGACTTAACAAGTCGGCAAGAAAGCTGGGATGCTACCTACCTATTACGGTTTACAGAGATCAAGCAGAAATCGATTTGTGCCCGACAAGAAACTGGGCCTGTCTAATTTGGTCCTACAACACTGCTTTTGAAATGGGCCTATATATATATATATATATATATATATATATATATATATATATATATAATTTATATATGCAAATTATGTTCTAAAAATAATTTACAATTTATAATTTTAAATTCAAATTTTAATTTTTTAAACTATTTTTTGTACTAAAATAAATATTTAAAATTAAAATTTTAAAATAGTAAATTTATTTATATAAATAAAAAAATAGAATTTAATATATTAAAATTTTATAACAAAATAAATAAATTATATATATATATATATATATATATATATATTCAAACCAAATCAGAATGGCTTTACTTTATTTTATTTCTATCTCAATTTAATTCAGTTTGATTAGTATTTTTAAGAAATTTAATTTTTGAATTTAATTTGATTTAAATTCAAATCAAGCATTTGCCCACCCTGCTCTCTCTCTATATAATTGATTTTATTATAACTAATTAAACTATATAAAATAAATTATAAGTTACATAAAAAAATCTGTAATTTCACTATGTAAATTAATAATTAGTTATTAATAAATTCAAAAGTTAATTAAAATTAAAATTTTATTTTGACGATAAAAAAATGACTGCTAATAAGTAGATATTAGCGTCTGAATTCAATTTTTAAGAATTTGGCATGCATTATTGATCGAAATTTTAATTAATAGTTATTAAATATTTTATATTAATACAATATACTTTAAGTTAATAAAAGAAATAAGTTTGATATATTTTATATTATTTTAATACCATATATTGTGAAAAAATAATATAAAAAGTATTGGTATATTTCGTATAATAATTTTAAAACTCAAATGGTGATTAAATTCAATAATTATAGGAGAAATTATATAAAATTACATTTAAAAATAAAATTTAAATTAATTTAGAACTAAATAATAAAAATAAATACAACTTAAATTAAAATATGAAAAACTAAAATCAAATTAAAAAAATATTAAATAGCCGAAATAAAACTAAATTAAAATATAATTATATTTGATTCGATTTAAATTTTTAAAAATTAAAATTAAAATCAAATCTAATATGATAGGAATACCATATTCAAGAGTCTTAAAAGAAACCATCGAGCTAGAGGAATGAAAAGTAGAAAGTGAGCCTTTGTTTAATTTTGGAAATGTATAATGAAAATGAAATTAAAAAAAATAAAAAAGAAAAACACTATTTTTATTTATATTATTTAGTTAATTGTATAAGTGGATATAAATAATGAGTTTATAAAATTTATTTTAACATTTTACCATTTATATAATATTATGTTAGATTTAGTAAAGCTTAATGTAATGTATTTAATTATGTAATATAATTAAAATTATAATATAATTGTTATTATATTCCTATGTTTAATTATAAAATAAAAATATTATTATAATATAATGATGATTTTATTTTTAATATTTAATTTATTTATAGTATTAATAATCAATGGTAGTAGTTATAGCGATTGGTTGTCGAGTATTCATAGTAGTATTAATAGTAGCTAAGTAATGGTGGTGGTGGTGATAACGATAATAAAGTGGTGGTGGTAATGGCCGAGTGGTGATAGTGATTACGTGGTGATTATGGTATTCAAGTGAAAGTGGTGATGATAATAATGATAATAACAGAGTGGTAGTGATAGGAGTAGTGGTGACAATTATAGTACTAATAATAGTGTTGACTATAAATGAAAAAAGTTAAAAGTAATTTAGCCTATACATAATTTTTTATAGGTCAATTCTATAAAATATACCAAATGTTTAGATCAATTCACATTTATATCCATAAATTCAATCTGTATGCAAACTAGCCAAAATTTTAAGATTTTTCACAATTGTATACAATGGTAAAATTAAATTTAAAAAATTAATGATAAATTAAAATATAGTACCTAAAATTTTATTTGATTGACAAATAAAAATTTTAGATATAATCATGATTTAACTTAAACGTTTAGCATTTTTAGTCAATTAATTAAATTTTATATTTAAAATATATATATATGTTATATTTATTTTTAATTGAAATTTTATATTACAAAATATTTTTATTAATTAAGATTAACTAATTATCTTTTGAATCAAGCTAAATAAATCTATGTATCCAAATATAAAATGTAAAATAAATTCATACATTTTTTACAAAATAATTTTGAAAATAATATATAATTGAAAATAATATATCTCACATGGATTGTAGCATTTATTAAATAAAAAATATATTTTCTATATAGTTTACTTTAATTAACATATATGTTTTATTTAATAGATTCTACAATTTATAATAAATAAGGTTTAAATATTTTTTTTCACTAATTTTTTTTCTCTTTTTTCTTTTTTATTGCCATTGTGAATATAAGATTAGAATTGTAGAACTATGCACATTATTGCATTGAGGTTTTTTTTTTTTTTTTTTTTTCATCTTCTTCAATTAAAATTTAAACTCATTAATGGGCTTTTCAAAATTTAGTAAAAAATTAATAAAAAAATTTATATTTAAACTAAATTTATCATTAATTATAACATCCATTAAATGAAATATACATGTTAATTATAGTAAACTATATATAAAATATATATTTTATTTAATAAATGCTACAATTTACGTAAAATACATTCTTTTAAATTTTGTGTTATTTTCAAAAAAATTGTGGTGAAAACACTTCGTAAAAATATATAAATTTATTTTTACATTTTATATTTAGATATATAAATTATTTGACTTGATTTAAAAACAATAATGTTAATTTCAATTAATAAAATATTATTTAATATAAAATATATATTCCTTTTAATATAAAATTTAATTAATTAACTAAAAATACTAAATATTTACATTAAATCACGATTTTATCTATAACTTTTATTTATTAATCAAATAAAATTTTAAATATTATATTATAATTTATCATTAACTTTTCAAATTCAAATTCAATTTCACTCTTCCGAATAAAATTATGAAAAATCTTAAGAATTTAATTAATTTATACATAAATTAAAATTATGAATATAAATATAAATTAATATATAATGTAACATAATAATTTTGATAACGATATATACAAGGCATAAATGTATGTTTATAATTATAGCCTACATAAATTTTATTTTATTTTATTTTTTTCTTTTCACTCAAAATTAGAGTAAAATAATTTTTGAGATTTGATTTTTCCAATTGTCCCAAGTATTTTATTTTCCATCACTTCCCTCCTTGCAAACAAAGCTCGAGTGAAAGACGCCTTTCTCTTTCGTTTGGAACCTATGGGCTATGGATACCTTCATAGTTCTTCCATATCAATGCTTAGTTAGTTATTGAATACCAAATGTCTCTCCTTTCCATTGACTGTATATACGTTACATAAGAATATATGCACGAATGGAAAAGCGGAAACCTAAGCTTCCGCGTCCCTATTCCTGTGTCTATCCTTCGCTTCCTTTACGAGCTCTGCTGGATCATGGTAGATACCTCTTTAAATAAACGTTTTTGTTTTCCCTTTTGGCATTGGCGTTTTATTGGTTTGTGAAATTGTTTAGGTTAGGGGAGCATTGCCGTTTCAGAAGTGCTAAGTGGCATTAGATTCTATAGAGTTTTCGGATAGAGTGTCTGGTGAAGAGTTGGCCTCAAATTTTGTTGATATCAATACCCAAATGGCTCAGAATGTGAGTTATTGGATAGTGTGTCTTGATAGCAAAAAGAGTAATTGTTCTATAAATTAAGATGTTGAAAATAAGTTTTTTATATTACGTTGTGTTGATTGATTTTGCAACTTATAATGCCCCGAGAGTACTAGGCTCGCCTCACAAAGTTGGTTAGTATTGTTATTTAGAATAAAGCATTGATTTTTACAGATTTCTATTTTATGTAGTGCTATATGCTATTGGTGGTTTAATTATCTGTTTCAAATATTAGTAATGATTCCCACAATATGTACGAATATTGTTTCACTTAATGGAGGTTTAGCACTTCAAGTTGTGATGATTATATTAGCAAGAATGTAGTATCTCTTGTTCATAAGCCTTCTAAATTAAGTCTTTCTAAAATATGGAATTGCTAGAAAGTTATTATGTGAATTATGGGTGTGCAAATGGTTGGTTCGGTTTCGAACCGAACCGAACCAATAAAACCAAAAATCAAAAATAAAAAATTTTAAAAACCGAACAAAATTGATTAATAAGAGAAAATCGAACCGAATCGAACCAATAAATATCAGTTCGGTTTGATTTTAAACCGATCAAACCGAAATTTATAAAATTTCATATTTTTAACATTAAATCTAAATAATAAAACATAAAAACAAAAAAAAAATTAGAAATCAAAACTCAAAAATCTTAAGGTTCGGTTCGGTTCGATTCGGTTTGATTCGATTTTATTTGATTTTCTATATATAAATAATTTCGATTCGGTTTGATTTTTTTTATTTTTTATGAAAATAACTGAACAGATTAACCGAAATTATTAAAATTATAAACCGAACCGAACCGATTGAATTTTAAAACCGAACCGATTGAACCAAATTGAATCGGTTCGGTTCAATTCGGTTTTTCGGTTTAAACCGAAAACTGCTCTCCCCTAATGTAAATATATCAGTCTCATCAAATTCAATTTTTTATTTGGGTTGTATTAGTAATCTAGGCTGGGTCCCTTCCCTTCCTTACCATTCTTTTCTTTCCTTAGTTTTTTTTTTTTGGTATGGCCAAGCATGATTTCAAATCACGATCGTGGGTAACGGAAATAGGCTTGTAATGGCCATAACATACCGGTAACGGCTTGGCGCCATGCAAATTTTTTTGAAAAATTAGCGAAGTTCATAAAATGACTATATATTGGTAGATACAAGTAAAACTAAAATATAAAACTATATAATAAGCACAAATACATCAAATAAAGACATTAAATCTATCATGTTTAGACATCATTCGGAACAAACAATTTATAGGATGATCTTAGCTTAGCAAGCAATAAGGAAGAGATTTTGTAAACGAATTGAGAAATTTAGGTGAAAATTTAAGAGAACATGAGAGGTATAGCAACTTTGGAATAGAGAATATGCAGACCAAAAAAAGAGATGTAGCAGAGGAATAATTAAAGTAATGGCTATTATCATTACGTTCTTTAAGGAGAAAACTTGTTTACTCCTCACTTTTTCCTATATCTTTAAGAAGTGTGAAGCTTGGTGGCTTGGATGGTGATAATTTTTGTTTTTATAGTATTTTTGTTATTTCAGTGTCAACATGACATTTTTGTTCTTGTAGTCTTTCTATATCTATATATCAAACATGCATCTTTGTAGAAAATGTGTATGAAGAATGAACAACTTGTTTAATGTTGAATGATTGGAATAAGATTTTATGTTGCTACTCCTTTATTTTATTTTTGATTCACTAATGATTTTTTCCTTTTGAATATTGATGTGTGGTTATTGTTTAAAATTGAGCCCCATTTCATTCTTTGTAGGCAAAGTGGCTGGTGGAATCTATGTTGGTCCCATTGAGGAGGTGAGTACTCAGTTGTTTGAGAGAATTTTTCTATTGGAGTTCTGGTCATACTTGCTTGACCTCTTGATCATTATATGCTTGATGCTTTGCCATTATGCTGAATGAAAGGGAAAAGAAAGAATGTTTACAATGAACCTTTCTCACTTTGTAGGAGGAATTTCTTTGGGAGCCTGAAATCATTAAGATAAAAGGCTCTGGATTTGAAAGGGAAGGAGGTACTTTGATTTCAGATTTATAACTAATGTTAACTTTTGAGTGTCATTCTTACTGGATTCTTGTGCTGATTTCAAAAGTTTGAAAACTCCCTCTTGTGGTCTTTATTTAATTGATACCCCTATTTATCTCTGATGTCTGACTAAGATATTGTTTGGTTCACAATGTGGGGGTGATATGGATTGTAATATGATATTACCATGTTTGGTTTACGTAGTAATATAAAATTACCTAGAATATCGCATCATAGTCCAACTTCCATGGAAACCTCCATTCTCCCCAAAAGGAATGAGCATGGAGTTTAATGAGTGTAATCTCCAATATCTGGATGCTTAGCAATTGAATACTGTGGCAGGACAAACACTACCTTATATTATATTTTCTGAACAAAAATATCATTTCAAGAAGAATAATCACTAATGTTCATGTGTAATGCAATTTTTTCCCCTATTGAAGTGTAATATCTCCCAAAATTGTGTTGTTAAAATCTAACTGGATTCCTGTGTGACCTATTGACGAATACTTGTTTGGCTTTGACAAAAAGAAAGTGAATATAGAAAGGTTCATGATATTAGAAGAATGTGTATTTTTTTCCATAATAAGCAAAAGTAATGCAAATATTGCTTTAAAAAACATTTAACCACTTTGTACTTAAAGTTATAATAGTAATCTTACTTTAATACCTTTGTGATTCAAATGATGCATCCCTAATAATATTTTATTTTCAACAAAAAATTGTTAATAAATCATTTGTAGGAATCTTATAGCTATGCTTCACATTACCAGGATACCAAAAAGTACGTTGAAATTTGTGAATTAAATGCCTCCTAAGTATGGCATATTGGTCTGTTGATAGAATGAGAAATGCATGAATTTTAGAATAAATCACTAGGTGAACTAACACTACCTCTGCAGATTGAGCCTCACATTCTTGATGGTTTTGAGTGTTTTACCAGCGTCTCTAGCTAACTATGATTATGGGCTTTGGGTTTTTATTTGAAATCTTTGTAAAGCACTCCAAGGCTAGTTAATTGTGAGTGGTGATACTGTCTCTAAGAAAATATGAGTTTTGAGATATGGATGACGGAATCTTGTATCAAGTTCCTGAGTGATTGAACTTTGTTATGGTTAGTGCCTTGATATTGTTTCATGTTCAGCTTGTGGTGCTAAAGTTGTCTTTTTTAATGAATGTTATACTGTTACAATTGTAATTTGATGAAGTTAATATTTATGGTGATTCTTGTAACTCAATATAAATTGAGTGCATAGTCTTTAATAAGAGAGCCTGGTTCTAGAAGTGAGTGCTGGAGTTCATTATATTAAGGAGGAGCTGATGTAACAATATCATCTCTCTTTTTTTTTTTGAGCTTGATAATATACACAATGATGCATACGGCTTACTATCAAATTTGATTAAAATCCAATCCCTTCATGCAATTGGTATACTTTGATGTTGGTTTCCAGTTTGTGCAAACATTTGTCTTCTTTATCAGCAAACACTTGTCTTCTTTATCAGCAAATAAAATTTAACCTTGTCTGAGAAGAAAGTGAGGTTATGCCAAACTGGTATGATAACTTTTTCTGTTTGAAAATTTTCCTAGCTACTTGTAATAGATTTATTTTAATATGTGTGTGGCTGTGTGCTTATCTTTTTAACATCAGAATTTGTTTTCTTGCTGGAGATTATTGAATTTTCTCTTTTCCCATATAAAAATTGGGTGCTTTTGAGGCAAAGCTTACTTTTCTTCACATTTTTAGCCATAGATCTAGTATTATACAGCAACAACAATTAAGCCTTAACTCCAAACTAGTTGGGGCTAGCTTTATACTTAATATTATAATGTTAAATAAAAGCATTGTTAACTAAAGGCTTTTTTTCTGACTTGTAGCAGCCTATAAATGACTATACATCTAGAAAATAAGAACACAAAAGTTTTGAGAAATTTGGCCAAGTTTTTTAATTCCTTTTGTTTCCAAAAACCTGAGTAAACCTTAATCCTAGCCTAGTTAGGCTATATGGATCATTTTCTTCTGTTCTACCTGACTTAGGATTATATCTAAAAGGATTCCTATATTATGGTCTAAACATTTTCCTTACTATCTTGTCTAATTATTATGGAGATCTCTGATTAGAAATCTCTTTCTCTCTTCCCCCTTTCTCTCATCTCTTTTGTATCTTTTCATAGACATATACTTGCTTTAAATGTATCTTTTTGGTCTCTAAATTAGTTATTATATTTTTTTTCTCTAACTGAATTAGTTATTAGATTGCCGACTATTACTGTCATGGTGTAAGGTTTTTTAGTTAATTTATTATTGTTATTATTATTGTTATTATTATTTTCCCTATCTTGGAAGTAACACGTTGCAACATGTTAAATATCACTGCTTTTCATTTTTAATATTGTGCTGTAGTTGTGAACTCTATTATTGCATTTTTCCAAAAATGTTATATAGTTTACAAGGCATTTATAGTTCTGAAACTTTGTTCATTACGATTCTTATGTAATTTTATTTTGAACAGCACATTGATGTGACAGAACATTGTGATAGATGTTTTCATTGGCCATAAATAAAACATAAAATTGCATGTAACCAACAAAATTTAATTTTTCTGCAGGTTACCCTTTTTTTGTTGAGGTTATGAAGATACAAATGAAAATGCATCAGCAGCAACAATAGGCATCATTGAGGTTTTGAGTTGAGCTTCATTTTTTGCCCAACATGTCTTCTATCTTATTTCTTTCACTCTCTCCTCTGATTAATGCAACCTCTGCAGTCATTAATTGGGCATTTTGATCTCCACCCCAACCGTGTTTTTGATATCGTAAGTTGTCTTTTTATTCTTTTATAGTAATAATAATAATTATATTATTATTATTATTATTATTATTATTATTATTATTATTATTATTATTATTATTATTATTATTATTATTTACAGTTTAAGAGTTTTGATTATCCATGGTTAATTCCCGGTTGCCATTGTTCTAACAATCAGGTTTTAGAGTTTTTTGAACTTCAGCCTGACAACACTATCTTTTTGGGTTTGATTCCTATCTTTCCTAAGGTGTGCTAAATTATAGTTAAGGACATTGGCATCTATATTTGGTTTATATTCAAATTATAACAAACCATTCGTTTGCTGACACTTTTATTTTATTTTCAGTCTCATGCATCACAAATTCTTGGTTTTAAGTTTCAATATTATCAGAGAATTGAAGTATATAGTCCTGTACCATTTGGGCTCTATAAGCTTACTGCTTTGTTGGTGAAGGAGGAATTCATTGATCTTGATAGCATGTGAGTGGTCTTCTCAAGCTATTTTGTCTTGTTGCATAGTGATTATTTTTATTGCTTAGAGTTACATACTTCAATTTCTTTTATATTTTTTTCATTTGAGGTTTGAAGAACTTTTAATTGTTAGCAATGCTTTAACTGAGCTGATAGCTTCATGATGTGAACATGCAGTTTAGGTGGATTGAAGGTGTGAAATTCTTAATTTGCTGTGATTGTGAATTAAGAACTCATATGTATGTTATCTATCTTAACGAACTGCACCAGACTTTGAAATTAGAATTCAGTTTCATATGGTGACAAAATATTCTATTATTGCATTGTAATATGAAGATTTGCAATGTTAACTTGGTTGACATGGTGTTATGTTGGCTTGTATTGATATTGATGCTATCTTATTGTTTTAATTAAAGGGACTTCTGTAGTTACTAATACTATCTGTTCCAGACAAAATGTGCCATATGTGTTCATGAATGCTACCATCTAATAGTAATTTGAAATATTTATATGGCTATTACTTGCCACTAGGTGTTGACAATGGTGTTATTGTGACCCTATCACCCTGTTATTGCATTTAAAATGGTGAAAGTATCAAAGAAGTCAAGGGCAGTTTGAATATGAAAAGAGTGATAACCAATAATTTAAAATCTTAAAGGCTGAAATTGCATCAGTGAGTATAGAGAGAGTCTTTACTAAAAAGCTACTCCTACCTTTTTTTAACAAGTTACATTGATAAAAGAATAATTTATTGATGGAAGACTAAGAAGTACTAGGTACAGATAAGAGAATGAAGTGTCCTTTTTTGAATAAATTATCGATAAATAGATGAAAAGAAAAGGTCAACATAGTAAAGCTCTACAAATCTAGTGAGATACTAGGGAATAACTTACTGAAAACTCTTAAAGCAGAACTCCACTATGTGCATTGACCTAATTGCTACCAGTGGTGATTGCTAATACTAGAATAACATAAGAGGAGCTGGCACTCTTGTACCGTGAAAGGAGAATTATAGTTTAGGGTTTAAAGTACAGGGTAGAAATTTAAGGGTATTTTTGGTCAATAAAGTTATGCTTATTATGGTCTGTGTGGACAGCCAAGTGGCTATGGTAATAGCTTCACCTTTAAGAATTATATATGCACAGTTATTTACTTGATTTGTTGATCCCCCCACCCCAAAATTTTCTCTCTGCTTTTATTTATCCTGATAAAAAATTCATATTTGTGTTAGATATGCTCATCTACTTCCTAGGGATGATGAGGCTTTTGAGCATCATAAGGCATTTTCATCCAAGCAATTGGACGAGGTATATTCTTATAATGGTATACTTGCTATAATTATTTTTGGCCCTTGATAGAGTTCAGTTTGTGTATATATATAACGTAAGTTTTTCTTTACTTTTCCTGGTTTTCAGAAGTGATTTTACTGTCTACTTTCAGTATTATGCTTATAGACTTTGCTTCTAGGGAAATTGACCGTACAAGGGTAACCTAAAAAATAATATACTGAAATGGGTTAGAATGTTAGATAATTACGGGAGGGGGGTGAGGGAACACATAAACGTTGATAAAAATAGCGTCCCAACAGAAAAAAATGCTATTTAAAATAGCGTCTCAAAGAAAATACTATTCAAAATAGCGTCCTGACGTGAAAACGCTATTCAAAATAGCGTTTTCACGTCAAAACGCTATTTTGAATAGTGTCCCTACAATCTGCAGCAACACGCTACTGATACTAGCGTCCCAGCGAGCAAAACGCTACTTATAGTAGCGTCCCAGTGCCGCTCTCTGCCATGCAACCCATGCAGCTGCTAACCCAAAAACACGCTAATATGATTAGCGTCCCAAGTACCACAATTTTTATATTTTATTTTATTTATTTAATTGATTTTATAAAATATATTAAATTTATAATATTTTGATCATTTAATTTTATTTATTTATTATATTTTATAAAATATATTAAATTTACATATGTTAGTTGTATACATTGATTTTTTTTAAAGTTTGTTTTATGTTTTAGTAGTAGTAATATTTATTTAATATTATATATTTGTGAAATTAATTTTATTTATATATTGTAAATAGAATATAATTGTACGGTTTAAAAAATATTTATATTCAAAAAATTAATGTTATATTTTTGTAAAAAAAATTTATTAATCATAAAAATATTTCTTAATTTATAAATTAAAAATATAAATGTATAATATTTGAAATAGTATATTTTATACATCTTAATGGGAATTTTTTTGTTTCTAATATTTAGAACATAGTAGATTGATAAATTTAAAATTATGTTAGTTATAAACGTTAAAAGTTATTAAAGTATAACTAATATTAATTTTTATTCTTATTATAATTATGGATAATATATTTTCTTCATAGCAGTTAATAAATGTAATTACTTTATTAGTTTTAATTACTTTATTATTTTCAAATTAATTAAATATATATATATATATATATATATATATATATATATATAATGTTTACTAACATGTCATACGAGCAATTGGCTTAAAGCAAGATATAAATTAAGACAATTATTCATAATTATTATACAAATAAAAATAAATATTTAAATTAGTCATGTGCCACAACCAGGTCTTCGAATATGTCATCTCGGTCGAAGAACTCGATGTTGTCCCCCTTCTTGCTGCTCTTCTGGATCATCTTGTGCATCTTGGGGTTGGCCAGGTTGCCCTTGTTGTTGTCCTGATGATTCCTCCCCTGCAGTATAATGCATAGCACCTTGTTCATGGTGTCCAAATAGACCTGCACCAGATGGAATATGGCCTAAGGCACCAGACTGATATAGTGCATAGTATTGATCTGAACCATATCTGCCAAATTGACTCGAAGCATATTGTGATGGCCCAATGCTAGATGGTCTGCCAAATGGAGCAAATAAGCTACTCATTGGTCTTTGTGGCTGCTGACTCTCAGTGAAGTCAAATGTGCTTCTGCTTTGCACATGAGAATGATATGACATCCATGGTGTTGATGGGCCAGGTATTGATGGGGTAGGCATCCAACCAGTATAATGTGGGGGGATAGTTTCTGAATATGGTTGGAATACTGTGGATGGATTAGGATGAGATGGTGCAGGAGCTAAGGGAACAGGACCAGGTGCTGATGCCATGCAGAAAGGGTGAAATGCGATAGGTGGGGGCATAACATCATCAGGTGGAGAGGATTGACGCATTGGATGTTGACGACGTCGAGGAGGACGTGATTGACGTCGTGCTGGTCTATGTGAGGGCCCAGGTTAGTTGATGGGTTGGTCCTCTTCCAATTCATCATTAAAAGTTGCTGCTTGAGGTGCAGACTGAGGAGGTGGCATTTGGCAAAGCCTACTTTCTTGTTCCAGAGCAATCATCATTTTCCTTAATGTACGCTTAACTTCTGCCACGTTTTGTGTTGATGGATTTTGTAATTTTATCAAACAATCCTCAATTGCGTCCTCTTGTAAAAATAAAAAATATATACATAACGTTACATTTTAGGTTAAAAAAGACAAAATTATTATTATAAGTATTTAATAATGAAAAAAATACATGTTGTTAATCATTACCATACAACCAATAGCAGCTCCACTTATTGAGATCCAACGTCTAGCAGCTCGACGGTACCACTCCATATATTCAGAATGATAGTGGAGTGGTTGTCCCATTTGTTGCCCTTGAACAATATATTGTTCTCGCCTATTCCAACGATTAATATATGTTGCATGGTGGTGTGCCCAATTACTCTCACTGAGTCGGAGAGTAATATCGTGCAACTCATCTGTTTGCATAAGTGGTGCTGGAATAGGCTGGGCCAAACCAAACTGCCTCATCACTCTGTCAGGTTGGTGCTATTCAATAATATGAAAGCAAATTAATGGCACCACTGTCTTCTAACTGGGATGACCTTGGATACACATGTCTGGCAACTCATCCAATAATTCCTCGCTATATGGTTTCCATGTGATCTGCAAGTGAATATTAGCAAAACATGAAGTGATTATAAATGTACGGAAAAATATAACATATTATTTTTTGTCAGATTTATGGAATTTTGACTTATGTATGGAATTTTATGTCATATTATTACATCTTCAGATCGTATCCAGTCAAGGTTATACCAAATTTGTGGCAGTACATGGGTTGTTACTTCAGTGATTTGTCGAGCTCTACTCCACTTGTTAGTTGATAAGAAAATTAAAAATATAATATAATAAAAGGCAATTTATTCATTGCTTAATGGATAAAAATATAAATTTAATGACATACCTAGCACCTAGAGGTGCATCATGAGGTGCTGATGGATCCCTTGTTGATGGAGAGATTATTTTAAATCTCTCCCAAGCCCAGATCTGCAAAATGAATAGTGGTCCTGAAATCTCCTTTGTTTCAGTAACAGCAACATGGCATAGCTCACGATAAAGGAAGGCTAAGCAAGCTCCGCCCCAACTGTATGTCGCAGCTTCCCTCAAGTCTTCTAAAAGGGGTAGAAACATCAAGTTGACACGTGAGTTTGTCTTGTCGGGAAATATCGAACCAATGAGTCGTAATATGAATGCTCTTGCATGCCATAATACGGTTAAATCATCAGCCAGATGTGGAATATCTCCAAACTCATCAGAGCCACAATAATTTTAGTGTATGTCCTCGGACCATTTCTGGGGGTGGTCTAGCTTCCAATAATGTCTCACAAACTTCTGGCCAGTTGGCCCGTGACATTCCAGTTACAGCAGACCCATGTACTAGCAAACCGGAAATAATGCTGACATCCTGAAGAGTGATTGTGCACTCACCAATTGGCATCATAAACGTATGGGTTTCCGGTCGCCATCGCTCTACTACTAACTCATTATGATGACCACCATCCTCATTCATGTCCCAGTCATCACTATTAATCCATTCTTCATCAGACTCCGCATCATCCTCATCATCATCGGGATAATAATCATTGCTAGCGGATTCAAAATCATCCGTACACTTAAGTGCTTCAGTGTAACAACTATTTGATAGGCCCGCTTCATCAACAACATTTGCAAATGGTCGAAAAATGTCAATATATAATTCAATCGATGACATACCTCCAATTTTATTAATGAAATTAAACATAATATTCACATTGTCATCGTTTGCCAAACCCATGCAATCCCATTTAAATGAGCCATTTTTTTCAATGGGTTGTCTGAATAAGATTTTCGATATAAATTCATGTCCACCTTTAAGATTAATTCCACGGACAATTTTCATTCCTAAAGTACCAAAATCCATACGTTTACCAACAGTAATGACAGTTGATGAACCCCCATAATATTCATAGCCTTCATCATCTATAATGATTTCTCCATCCCAATATAAAGTAGCAAAAGTTGGAATTGACATTTCTGATAAAATACAAATCGCAACAACTATCAGCATAAACGGTCTGGTTGACAATAGATCATTATATTTTACTTAATAAAGAAATTATTTTCAACAACATTTTACATTACTAATTTTTCTATTTTTTTAATTTTAATTAATAAAATAAATTCATATTTTATTTCTAATAATTACATTTTAATTAAATATGCAATGATTTTGACAAATTTTTATGTTACTATTGTTTTCACTTTTTAATCATATTTTAATAATATTAATTTTTTTAATAATTACATTTTAATTGTTATATTGAATTTCGCCAATTTTTTTTTATCTTACTATTTTTTATTTCTTTAATATTATCTAAATAATATAATTTTATAATTTATTTTTATTAATTACATTTTAATTAAAATGCTTCTTATTTTTGGCAATTTTTTATATTACTAATTTTTCATTTTTTTATAATATTTTATATAAATTTATATTATATTTTTATTATATCCTTTTCTATAATATATTATGAACTCAATTTTCTATTAATAAAGAAATTATTTTCAACAACATTTTACATTACTAATTTTTCTATTTTTTTAATTTTAATTAATAAAATAAATTAATATTTTATTTCTAATAATTACATTTTAATTAAATATGCAATGATTTCGACAAATTTTTATGTTACTATTGTTTTCAATTTTTAATCATATTTTAATAATATTAATTTTTTTTAATAATTACATTTTAATTGTTATATTGAGTTTTGTCAATTTTTTTTATTTTACTATTTTTTATTTCTTTAATATTATCTAAATAATATAATTTATTTTTATTAATTATATTTTAATTAAAATGCTATTTATTTTTTTTGGCAATTTTTTATATTACTAATTTTTCATTTTTTAATAATATTTTATATAAATTTATATTTTATTTTTATTACATCCTTTTCTATAATATATTATGAATTCAATTTTCTATTAATTTTTCCCTTTCTTCTATAGCTTTTACTAATTTTTAAAAACTTAAACTATTATTTTACTTTATACTAATATTCTCTGTTCAACTTATTAAACTATTATATGTTGTGATACAAAAATTATATGACTTAATATAAAATTTATTTTGTAACATAATTTACATTTATAATTTTTATTTTCTCTTTCCTAACATTTTCTTAATACTACAAATTTATATTATTTTTTCTTTACCTTCTTTACTATTATATACTAAAAATATAATTTCTTGTATTATTTTTCCCAATAACTTTTACTCATTTTATCAGTATTATGCTATTACTATATATATATCAACTTGCTCACAAACATACCAATATGCATGCATAAAAAAATATATATATTATTTTAAGAATAATAATTACATTAACACTCAAGCATTTTATATATTGCATGTTAAAAATTGTCACGAAAATTTATTTCTTAAGTGATGCTTACAAAAATATCAACTTGCTCACCAAAAGTTTCTCACAAACATGCACAAAAAAAAAAAAATTACATTATTTTCAGAATAATAAACATTATTATTACCTAAGCATTTCATATATTACATGTTAAAAATTATTAAACAATCAAAATACATACCTGAATATAATTTTTTTTCAAGTTTCTTCTTTCTTTCTTTGTGATCTACCACTACAACTGCACCTGTCACCTCTCCTTCTTGCTCCACCCGACTGTAAGCTGCTCCACCAAAATGAGACAATGGATGAGAAATGAACAAGCGTTTTGAGGGCTTGAGGGCTGTAAGCTGCTTCTTAGAAAAAATTACGTAATGGATGCCGTAAATGAGAGCGCAGGGAGAGAGAGCAGGGGTAGATATGGGGGGTGGGATGAACATAGGAGGCTAATAAAAATTGAGTCCTGCTTCACTGGAGATGGGACTTCGGCTATCTGCAGATTGGACTTGGGACGAGACTGGAGATGCGCCACGCCACGACCACAAGATGCTAATTATATTAGCTTCCGGAGCTACAAGATGCTAATATAATTAGCATCCGGAGCTACAGTTGCACACACAAGACACTAATAAAACTAGCGTCCCGCGTCCTGTTATAGATGGGACGTAATATTCCATCTGCAGGTGTGCGTGATCTGCAGGTGTGCGTGCAGGTTCTTGCAGCGGTGGCGTGTGAGGCATCAGGACGCTATTCAAAATAGCGTCTCAACTTCGGATGCTAATATGAATAGCGTCTGGAGTTCAGACGCTATTTTGAATAGCGTCTGGAGTTCGGACGCTATTTTGAATAGTGTCCCAAGCGCTGACCACTGACACCCGCCCCCTCTTCGTAATTTTTGGAGTTGTTAGCCCATTTCAGTATTTTTTGTTTCTGAGTTACCCTAATACGGTCATTCACCCTTGCTTCTATGGGTTTTCCTATTCCATTTCTGCAGCCTAACAAGACTGGAAAAATAAATCTGGCTGCTACTGGAAAGGACCTCATGGATGATGATAAACAACGAGACGTGGCAATCGAGCTTTTTGCTGCTTTTGACATGGAAACTGAGGCTGTTGCTGAAAGGTCCTCAGAGCTCGAAAGCAGTCAAACTTTGGGCTTGCTTGCGGGCTTTCTTTTAGTAGATGACTGGTAGGTTTACTGCTAAAACTTGTATTTTTTGGAATGGCTAAGAAAATCTCTTTTGCTTTTGCTTTTGCTTTTGCTTTTGCTTTTGCTTGTGGTTTATGATCAATTTGCAGTATGCACACAGTTTCTGTTTTCTTCTCCACAGTATCAGCTTTGCGCATTTGAATTGGATCAATTTGAGTCATTAGCTATGGTGGTTCTAATTAAATATTAATAATCACTGGTCTTTTTTCTTTTGTCACCATTTGGCTTCAATTTTTAGAAGATTTGTACAATCACTTTGATACCTAAATACAACAAGGATGGTAGTAAGGAATTTATATCACATGTTACTTATTTAACTTGTTCTTTTCAGGTTGCCCATTTATTGTAATTTGGAGTCTTTGTTTAATTTTTGTTAAAGTTTCTTGTGGCTCTCTAAAGCTATGTATGCTTTCACTCAATTCAATTGCTATTCACACATCATCAGAGGACCTTTTTGTCAGTTTAAAAATGCTACCAAGTTAATTTATTGACCTACAGTCATTGATCTATAAATACATAATGCATGATAAATGTTTTGTTTCTTATTAATGGTTCGTGGGAATTCTGCCCTTTTTCACCTAAGGAATGTTGGAATGATTCATTGTGTTTTTTTCTTTTTCATTATTCCTTGTGCAATGGTTTCCTTTGTTATTTACTTATAATTTATTTATGGATATAGGTCTATAGTCTATACATATATGTTTTATGAATGTTATTTTATCATGCATAGTTGTACCCTTTACCCCAAAGGAATGCTTGAATATTCTATCATTGCTTGCTTTTTTTAAAAAAAAATTTTACATGTAAATATTTTTCCTCATGCAGAACTTTGTAGCCCTATTTAATTAAGATTGGTAGTTTATTTATGTGTTATTGTGCTTTATTTGACATCTCTTTTCTCAGGTATCATGCTCACATCCTGTTTGATCATCTCTCTTCATCAAATTTAGTGGCACGCATTCAAATATGCGGTGCATTGTTTAGGTAAATTGACTGCACACCAAGATTGGCGTGTGGACCTGAGAAATGATTTTTTGGACTAGAATTCTTTTTAACCCATTATTAGCACCACTAGATGTGTGCATTAACTTTTTTGATAACTCTGTCATGCTTATGTTCAGGCCTGTTGCAAAGTCAGTCTCAGCAGCATATGATATCATTCGTCAAATGCATCTCCAAAATTTTGGGTCTTCTTCAAGAACTGGCATTGATTCTAAGGACACAATTAGTTCTCTTGGCCATAAGTCATTCGTTAATCTTCCCCAAGAGCTTTTTCAGATGCTTGTGACTATTGGACCTTATCTTTACCGTGATATAATATTGCAGCAGAAGGTACATATTTTCTTATATTCATTAAAATCTTTACCGTGAATGGTCAGATGTTCAGTTAGCTGCTTCCTCAGCTACCGCAGCAAGAACATCAAGATCAGTGGAGAATCAAAAGCAAATGGAAGAATCAGCAAATAGAATACCAGTTAAAATCACAGGCAGAGCTGCCTCAAAGAACTCTACAGAATCTGAGGTATTTTATTTTATGAAATGCGTAATTTGTTATGTATGGATGTGCTTCATAATTGTTATTGGTATCTCTGTGTTTGGGTGAAATCACTTGCCATTAGATTGGCATGTATAGAAAATAAGAGCCATATGATTTTAAGTTATTCACCATTGATTACTGCAACAGAGGAATCATCATGGTTAAACATGTGGTGAAGGGTGCCTACTTAAATTACCTGTTTATTTCTGTCATTTATCAATTTGTTAATTTTCTGTGTCTTAACTATCATGTTTACATTGTCTTCCAAAAAAAAAAAAAAAAAAACAAACTGTCATGTTTGCATTCTTAACTAGTAGACATGTTTATAAATGCACACCAATCTTTTGTCTCTCCCCATGGTGTCACCAGCTTTCGCACTGGGGATCCTGCACATCATTGAGCTGCCAACTCAATAAACATCCAAAGAAAATAAATTAGGGACTAAAATAAAAAGGAAATGGGACTCACCACCAATTGTTATGCTGGTGCCATTGGATCACTTAAAATTACTAGTCTGTGTTATCAAAGATGGGTCCATGGTTTAAATTTTGTTGGATCTTTTCTTGATGAAGTAGCATGAATGGTGTAATGCATACTATGTCCAGCCTTTCAGTTAGTAGAAAGAATATTTAAGGGGTGTAATCAGTATCAGGCCTTAGTCCTAATTTCTCAACTTACGGAGTGTTGCACTTCTGTTAATCATTGTAGATAGGAAGAGGTAAGGATGCCGTTATTGGCTAGAAAAACAAAAATTGATCAATTATCATATAGTTATTAGATGGCTTTATCTGCATTAATCATTTATCTGTTTATTTTTGTAAATTCTTTTATTTCCTTGATCTACAATCTAACTATATTTGTTTAAAATGTGGAAGGATTTATTATGTTCTATTTTTTGTTCATGTTGTTATTATAATTTTATTCTTTATTTGTTGGGCAGGTGAAAGCTTCAGCAAAACAGTCAATACCTTCTGGATCAATTAAAACACCTAAACAAGCTCTTGCAAAAGAAGACTCCAAATCTGGAAAGCAGTGGGCAGAACTCCTAGCACTTCTTCCGGTGATAAAGATATCCCTTCTTATTTGTTAGAAGGAAGGCAAGGAAATGTTCCTAATAATTCTTCTGCAATCACATCTAATGGTAATGCAGTTTCCACACCAGCAAGAGGCTTGACATCATCTGCAAGAAACTCTGATGGTCATGGTGGTAAATTAAAGGTGGATAGTGGAGCTGCCAAATCTGTGGTAAAAGATTATGTTACTAAAGGTGGTGATATTCAAAAGCAGCCTCCTAGACTTATTCACTCTCCCAGGCATGATAGTTCTCTTGTGGCAACAAAGTATAGTGATAAGCTGCAAAGGAGAACAAGTCCTGCAGAAGATCCCGACAGATTAAGCAAACGCTGGAAAGTTGATAGTGAATTGAGAGATTTGGAGGGTGAAGTTCGCTTCTCCGATAGGGAGAGCTCCATGGATGCTCGATTAGTGGATCTTGACAAGATAGGAACTGATGAACAAAGTATGCATAGAAGCACATATAAACTTATGGATAGATTAAAAGATAAAGGCAATGAGAGATATGACAAGTAATATGGTGAAAGATCAGAGCATCCTGATAAGTCTCGTGGAGATGATATTTTATTGGAAAGATCAACAGAGAGGTCAATGGAAAGATATGGAAGAGAGCGTTCGGTAGAGAGAGGGCAGGAGAGAGGTGCTGATAGGAATTTTGACAGGCCCTCTGACAAAGCTAAAGATGAACGAAATAAGGATGACCGAAGCAAGCTGCGGTATGGTGACACGTCCATGGTAAAATCTCATGATGACGACCGATTTTATGGGAAAAACTTGCCACCTCCACCACCCTTGCCTCTTCATGTGGTTCACCAATCTGTTAATTCTGGTAGACGAGATGAAGATGCTGATGGAAGTTTTGGAACTACCAGGCATACTCAGAGGCTTTCTCCTAGGCATGAGGAGAAAGAAAGGTGACTCTCAGAAGAAATCTTTGGTTTCACAACATGATGCAAAGCATAGGAGAGAAGATGATTGTCAAGAGAGAAAGCGAGGAGCGAGAGGGACTGTCAATGAAGGTTTGTATTAGGTGTTTAACTATTTATTCTATTTTCATCTAGGATTATTTGATGGGATTTGGCGACACCCAGAAATGGACTGCATTTGACACAGTTTCACTTTTCATTCCTCCCTCTTCTTGTGGGGTGGGGTAACTGTAATTTGGTTGCTTGCTGGATTGCATTGGCTTAAATTGGGTTGGTGTTAAGCCCATTATGAATTAATATGTGTTGATGTTTATGGCTCCTTTGTTCTTGTTTTTGGTTTATAAGTAGCCTAAAAGTAGACAACGATGCATGGAATTTGAACAATGTATAGCTTGGCTTGTTTAATAAATGAGCGGAGCTTGAGCCTAGATGACAAAGCGTGCTAAGATGCTAACTTTTTTTTTCACTTTTTTACTGCACTTAGAAGACTGAAGGTTTTTGCTTATCTTGGGAATGATACTGGTGGAGGAGAGAGAAAGATAAAGGGAGAGGGAGAGGGAGAGGGAGAGGGAGAGAGAGAAAGTGAACCTTTTGAACGAGGAAATGGATATTAGTGCCGCCTCTAAGAGAAGTAAACTTAAAAGAGAGCAGTTATCATTGGGGGAAGTTGATGAGTATTCTCCGCTTGCTCCACCACCTCCACCTCTTCCTATTGGTATGTCACAATCTTATGATAGGAGAGATAGGGAAGATAGAAAAGAAGCCATGATCCAGTGTGCAGGTTACTTCTATGAACCTCCAATGAGGATTCATGGTAAAGAAGCAGCCAACAAGATGACTCGTCATGATGCAGATCTGTATCCTTGAATCTCACTCTTAAGAATGCATTCATGATTTATGCGTATGCACCATATTTAAGAATACACAAGCATATTCTGTTAAACTATGCTCAAGCTGTTCTTATGATGGCTATCTTCCTATGAAAATCTAATTTTTGTTGTCTTCAAAAAGATCCAAGTAGTACTTGGTCTTGACCTGGACCCATTTGGACAATTGCCCTAAAAACTGGGCCATGGCTGGACTTGGCTTGAACATGTGGCCTCAGATCTGATTCTGATTAGCCTTGATATGCGATTGTTGACATTGATCTTTAATGGACAGTGTGTGTATATATATATATATATATATATATATATATATATATATATTGTCAGCTCATGAAATTTATGTTAGGCTTGATTATATTTTTGAAGTGTATTAATTACCTGATATTTCCAGTCCTTAATCCGGTTATAGGATGTATGACCGGGAATGGGATGATGACAAGAGGCAAAGAGCAGAACAAAAGGGAAGGCACAGGAAGTAGTGTGCTGGAAACAGACCAAGACTATGCGATTGGTTGAGTTCCCGTTAGCACTTACATTTCCTGTTAAATTGTACCAGACTAGCTGTGATGGCACATGATTTTAGTAGTTCTTGTATGAAAGTTTATTAACTGATATTGATCAACACCATTTCTGTGCGATCCTGTATATTCTGAGCACTGTAGACTGTAGAGTAGTTTTATCTTATTTTATGTTTCTCTCCTATTCTATACCAAGTGTAAATAAAAAAAAATTTTGAGAAACATTTTAAATCAATTACAATTTCACTCTCAATGGTACGAGGGCTAGTGTTTTGCTGCTTACGGATTGATCATATCAATGTTTCATTAAATCAAAGGTTATGTAAAAATGGCATTGTCCACTGGGAATCATTTATAATTTATAAATAAACTTCTAATCTCCTATACGACAGACCTAAATTGATAAAAAAACAACCATAGTAAACTAATCTCCAGCCAATTCTTGGTTATAATGATATGTTTTACTGAATCACACTCTCCAAAAGCTATGGATTAATGTCTTCTTCTACAATCTCCATGGACATGCAGGATTACTCGCACTGCTCCATTCGGTGCAATTTGGCAGGCAATAATAAGGCTGACAAAACGGATTGAACGCATTATTAGGATTATATACTTGCATCTCCCATTGATTGTTCTTTTCTTCGTTTGAGTCTTTTCCAAGAACCTCACATCCATAGCCATTGCTAAATCCAGTAGGGTTTATCGAGTAGTTGTTGATAGGAATACTTGGAAGATTAAGTGAAGCATCAAGCAGGACCTCCCAGTTATCATTTTCACTATCTTCTAATTGAATCAATGGACCCATCTCTTCCTCATTTTCCTCCATCTTTCTTCGAAATAAACCATTATTTTCTTCAGATTTCACCCACCTAACCATTTGCTTATTATTGTCTGCTTCATCATCTTCAGTCGAACTTGATTTATTAGACTCCACCCAGGAAGATGGAGAGGTAGCAGACGAAGAAGACTCTGTTAACTGCCACATCCCATTGAGGAAAGTCTCGAGAGCTCGAATCTGTATCTCAGGAATTTTTTCTATGAAAGGGTACTCGTAAGAGCCACACAACCCCTTTGCCTTGCACCAGTCATAGAATTCGCAGAGCTGCTCCGCCTGCAAGGCTGCTTTCTTGTAAATCCCGAAGGATAATATACAACTCCTGTATGGCATTTGAATCAGGTTGTCCAAAACCAAAACAATTTCCTTCCGAAAGGAAGTGTAACAGATGAAACTATCGCGAATGATATGTTTCATGGCGGATTGGACAATGAAGCTTCTAGCAGCAGCTCCTGTTGGCCTACAGTCTATCACTCGATCTATTAGGCTTTGAAGCAGCGGCAGAACTTCAAGAATCCCAATTGCTTCTTTCATTTTTTCTTGTAAGCTCTTCGGCATATCTTTTTCTTCTTCCTCTTCCTCTCGCTCTTCTGTTACCTTCTTGTCCAAGAAAATGCAATCAAGAGCTTCGTGGAGCAACTGAGCATAGGATCTAATTAACATGGTGTAATCCTCCGGATTCGAGGAAAAATCGTCACGAAAATGACAGGGGCAGAGAGACAGAATACCGTTGGATCTAGCATACAAAAGTTCAGCTCGAAAAGGGCTGTACTCAGGCAAAGACCTGAGCAAGCGGTGGAGGAGAAGGAGACATTTGAGTGCAACTTTCCAGCAGTGAGTTCTGCCAAAACGGCGGGTGAAACTAATGGAAAAAGAGTGAAAAGACGAAGGAGAGATGGAGAAGATCTTCAAAAGCTCGTGTATGTATTTTTCAGGTAATGGGAAGTCATCAGGCGCAGTTGCTTTGACAACGATGAGATCAATATCGCAAAAGCCTCCAAAAGTGGCCACTTTTGCATAGCTTACAGAGGTGTGCTCTTTCAAGGAACACAGAGTTTGCTTGAATCGCCTCTGCATGGTTACACAGAGGCAGAGAAAGAGAAGAATTATAGGAAGCTATGGAAGAAGCGGGACGGCCAAAGTTGGGATTTTGTTTATAGGAATCAGAGGCCTAGAAAATTACGAGAATAGTATAGTTTTTGGGTTATTATTAAAAATTTGCAGCTGTATTTTGTAATATAGTTTAGCACTAAATTTCTTTGGAATGCTCGAACTTACATTTTCTATGGACATTTGTTGTGCTTTTTCATTTTTAAGAAGAGAAAACCAATCTCGCCGTTCTTCACTACAGCAATCGCAACTGAGACGGCCAATGATTTTTATTATTTTATCATAAGGCCTAACACTTCTTATTAGCCCCTTTGCTGTGCTTCTCTAAGAAATCAATCTCTATCCTCATAATTTCATTATTGTTTGCATTCATTTGCTGATTCGGTTGGCGTTTGGATGGGTGCCAAGTGGATAGGACACTGGCAGGGCTTTATTTGAAATGATTTTTATGCTAAACTTCAATTCTATTTTATTAAAAAGAATTATTGAATGAGGTGAATGAAAAAAAATCATGAGCTCCCTTGTATGGGTCTGATAATAACTCGATTCTGAAAATAGTTGAGGTTAATGGGTCACTGAATATTAAAGGATAAAAAAAAATTAATTCAAATTATTTTATATAAAAAAAAATTTAAGTATTAGGATTGAATTTTAAAGTGACTGAATTTATTTAATTTTTATTTAAAATAATCAATAAATGGAATCAATATTCTTATTTTATTTTATCCTTATTTATAAAAATGTAAAAATAAAATATTTATATTTTTACAAAATCATAACCATATGAATTCATTTGATTGCCGGAATTTAATATTCTCATTCGGAATCACTTGTTTGAAAATTCAGAAGGTGTTTATGGGAATGGAATATTATCGTATTTAATTAGTTATTTTAATTTTAATTTTATAAAAATTTACAATTATTATGTTTGATTAAGTTATAAAAAAATAAAGAGAAAGTGAAGTTATGAATATATTATCTTTATAATAAATATATTTTATTTAAATTATCTATAATATTATAAATGTAATAATTACATAAATATAAGTACAAATATTATTCAAAAAACAAGATAACAAATATAATATAGTAATTAGTGTCTTAAAAATATAATCTGTGATAAATTAAATTAAGTAAATTTTAAAAATTAATTATTATTGAAAATTAAATATTATTTATAATAAGAATATTAGTGTACACTTATTAAGATGACAGAGTATTCCGTGGAAAAATTACTTTCTCATGCACACAGAAAAGTTCGGATGTAACCTACGAATTTTTTTTTCAAGAATACAAAATTTCCATACGAATCTAATAAAAAATAATATGAAAAATTATAAAAAAAAAAATATCTTGTGATTTTGCATTTTGACACGTGAAGAACCATAATTTGATTTTTGTCAATTTGATATCATATGTTTTTTTTCGTTAGCAAATGTAATTCAAATAATTAGTTACTATTAAATGATGTTAACGTGATAAATATGTGGCGTTAACATGGCAACACGTTAACATTACGTGTTCAAAACATAAGCGTCATGTAAGTTCGTCTTTCATATGATCATGTCAATGTCATATGTTCGCTACATCAATACCATTTAATAGTAAATAATGATTTATAATATATTTGTTAACGAAGAAAAACATAAAATATCAAATTAATTAAAATTAAATCACATTTTCTCATGTGTTAAAGTACGAAATCATAATTTTTTTTTTTGTATTTTTTTCAAGAAAAAACAATATATTTTTTGTATTTTTTTCAAAAAAAAAAAATTCCTAAATCACTCCATCAAGTGCCAAAATCACCCACTCTTAACTTGTCTTGCTCGTATCCTTGGGTTGCTGATTTTTGTTCAAACATTTCTGCCGTGCTTTGTCTCTGGTGGGGCTTTAATAAGTTTAGCCTTTCTCTTGGTGTTGATTCGGCAGATAATGAGAAATCATTAGGTGTACTTAATGTATATGTGTCATATTTTATAATTATGTGAGGTTTATTTTTTATATTATAAGGAAAATTTATTTTTTTGTAAGAAAGAGCGTTATTTTTTAATATTTCATAAACATCTAACAATTAGCTGCAAATGATAGTCCAATCAATTGATTTAGGATGTAATGAACTTCTTTGCCTCATGTTTCAGCGTGACGAGCTCTGTTTTATTGGGTCACAAGTTCGAGCTTAGATCTAACTCTCCTAAAATATTTTTTTGTTTGTGGGCTTGAGCCTTATGTTGGGATGGAGTTTGAATTTGTTTTGTCTAGGTATTTGTTCTTTTGCTATGAACCTCTATTTGTAATGTGCCTACAGGCCTTTTTATATTAATGAAATCATCTCTAGCTTAAAATAAAATAAAATACTCATCTTTTTAAATGACTTATTTTTTAATATTAAAAAAATAAATTATTTTAATTTTATACATTCTAAAGATGATAATTAATTAAATAAAATTTAATTCGTTTAAATTCATTTATTTTTAAAATTTTCAAAGACCTGCAAAGATTATTTATAATTTGATAAAATCAGAAGACTTAGATTAATGGTGATGGTGTTGTGCGTGTATATATATATTTGAACATTGAATAAATATTTTAGGAAAACAAATTCAAAATTAGCTCCGATAATTCAAATTTAATAAAATCAGAGCATTGATTCAGTCTTATTAAAATGATTTTCAAAATTATCGTATGATATTGAGGCAAAGCAATTGCCTTTCAACAGCGTGTGGTGGTCGAAGTTGAAGAGGTCGAATGTGGGTGTTCCCTCTTCTTCTTCTTCTTCTTCTGGTCTTAAGTCACCTTAGATGCATTTGCCAAACCTGTAATACAATCAAAGAACAAAGAGAATAATAACTGCAAAAAGACAAATTTGGAAGATTTCAAATTCTAATATTATTTTTTTTTCCACCATAAATAAATTCTTAACTCATTAAAATTGTAAAATCTCGAATTTAAATTTCAAACAGAATTAATTATATATATATATATATATAACTTGACCCAATTGGCTTGTTATATTCATGATAATTCTGAGGACCTTTTTTCAAGATAACCTTAATAACCTTGCCTTGTATGATACATGCTTATGTTACAGGGATCTTTGCATAGTATATGAGAATAATATTTTTTTTTTTACTTTTATTATTATTTTTTTTTATGAATTGGGACAATTACTACACTTTATTTATTTGACCTAAACAAGAAGTTTTCATATACAATCTCTCTCAATGTAAAAGTGACCTGAAAAAATTGGGGATGCCATCGTGAAAAATAACATATGCAAAACTATGTCAATGCTTTCTGAAAGGTCGCCAGTCATTCAACAGGACGGCATTAGTCTTGTACCAAAGCTAATAGAAGTTGGAGCCCAAACAAATTTATTAATCCAACTAGTCCTATAATGAATACCCACTTGCCAGTTGCCAATAGATATCTCTCTAGTTTATATATATATATATCCTCAAAGGGTTTTGATCTTTTAAGTTTAAGTGGGATTAGTGCTCATCATTCAATGCAATCAGATACAAGGTGTGTAGACAATGTACAAAGTATTCGAACGAGATACAAAATATTTGGATAAACATAAAGAGTTCAAATAAAACTAGAAATGAAACCATTAAAAGGATATATATATATATATATATCCTTAAAGGGTTCGGATCTTTTAAGTTCAAGTTGGATTAGACACAAAGTGTTTGGACAACATATAAAGTACTTGAATGAGAAACAAAATATTCGGATAAACGTAAAGAATTCGGATAAGACTATAAATTAAATTTTTGAAAACCGGTTTGGATTAAGTTCAAATAAGAAGATTATCTTAGAAATCAGACACATACTGTTGGAATGTATTATATTTTCATTGAGAATGTTATCTAATAGTGCATTGCATTTTCCTAATATATAGAAGAGAATAGATGGATATGAGTTGATAAGATTTTAAGTGTGGAGAAAAAGCACTTTTCTTTGCCTTATAAATAAGAGTGATGACACGTGTCAAGATACACAATTCATTTTCTCTCATTTTCTTTAGATATTCGCCTTGCATTTTTTGATATTTACTGACTTAAGTATCGAAGTGACTATACTCAAGCCATTGACCTCATATTTTTTTCTGTTTATAGGCTATTAAGAGTTCAGTCACCAACCCAATACATATATATATATATATATTATCTCTCTCTAGTTTTTCCTTTTAATACATTCGTTTCTCTAATATCCTCTCTAAGTTTTCAGCCTCGATATCTCACAGGTTTAGTAGAGGACTACCTCCAGTGACCCTCCTTTGCCCCTTTGGATAGGGGATGGTATTTACTCTTGCACAGTGATGGTTCCCCTCCTCGATCTGGATTATTTTGTTTTGGGTTTTATTATTAATGCATTTGTCTTTAGCAGAAGGATTCCCCCTTCCTGACTTTCAGCTGATCACTCCAGTCCGGCCTCTTAACGAAGGCACTGTGCAAGGTTGCTATTCTTGAGTTTCTACTTGGGAATATTAAGTCTAAGGTTTGGCCGGTAAGGATTTTGGGCTGGTTTTGCAGGGTTAAGGACTTGTATTTTTAATCCAAACTTTGGGTCTTAATCTGTGTACTTTGTTATCTAAGCTTTTATACAATGAAAATGGCAATTAAAAAAAATTTTCCTTATTTGACTTAATTATAATAAATAATTCTAACTTTTTTTAAAAAAATTAATAATTTAAATTTAATTTTTAACTCATTTTAATGAGGTCTAAATTCCAAAAAGTTTAGAGTAGGGGAGACCATTGCCCTGCTCCAACGACCCCAATACCGCCAACGGCAAGCCACATAACTCTGCCCCCGCTAAGAAGGTCTTCTGGCGACTAGTGATGGGGCTCCCTACAATACATCAATATCCTTCTTTAAAGTTGTACCATACCTGACTATGCTTAAACAATAACTATATATTGACTTGCATTCACAAAAGATCATAAAATTAAATAATGACCAACAATTACTATTGATAAAAGTGTCATTTCTATAAATGTTTTGTTAATTCAATTATATATTTAAATTTTAGAATTTATATTGATTTGTATAATGAAAAATATAATATTATAAAAAGATTTTAAACATTTTATTTATACATTTTAATAAAATTTTATTTTTATTTTTTAAAAAATTAAATTAATTCTCTTTGATTTTGAACACATCCATTAAACACCCGGAATATAATTAAGCGATTCAAGAAAAATACTATGAGAAAGATTTTACTATTAAAATTAGGAAGAGGATATTGCCTCTTAATGTTGAATTAATAATAAGTAAATGGAGTTTGGCTTGAAAATATCCATCATCTTTTAATTGACATATTGATATAAAATCCAATTAACCTACCATTTAGATAAATTTTAAGAGTTGTCGTAACTTTAAAGATTGTAGTAAAGATGCTTTCGAATTTAAAAATGTAATATAAAATTTATAAACTTGATATTTTGCACAATACAATTTTTTTAACACTCAATAGCTAGTTTTAAGTAACATGTTAATGTGAACAATTTAGAATAACAATAATAAGGACAATTGTTGTTGTTTTTCGAAAGTAAAATCTATCTAATTAGTTGCTATACATATAACAATTCATTATCTCCTACGACTAAGATTTTTTTATAATTGGTCTATGAAAAAAATTATAGCCAGTTTTACCATTGTCGCATAGAGAAGAGAGGATTGTCCACGTCATTACTACTCTGAGTTGTCTAAATTGACTATTAGGAATCAAAAGAATTTTACTGTACAAAATTTCCCACTACTGGTCGGGAGCCTCTTAACCTAACTTTAGTACAATGATACTCAGGCAATGCGAGGTCAGACAATGCCCTTCATGGCAACATTCCTCAAGTGGTGCCCTTTTGTACCATTATAGTAAAGTTAAATTAGCAGGACCGTAGTAATGGATTATTAGACTAACATATTCTGATGCACAGGATCCTCGTAAAGAGGCAAATGCAGAGCATACTTATGTCTCAGTAGAGAGTCGTATGAGCATAATATAATTTTAGATTTTCACGAAGAAGAAAACTGTTTAGAAAGCCATAATAATTTTAAAGAAGAGCTGATTTTATGGATTTCACTTTGAGGATATTAAATACAATAGGCTCATTATATAGAAGAGGAGCTAGGATAAAAACACCTCTTTGTGATTCTCGAGAGGAATCATTTTATAGTACTGATATGTGACAACACACTTATAAAACAGGCAAGGAGCATCAAATACTCTTAGTACATACAGGTTTTAATAAAGAAAATAAAGTGTTTTAGGTGTCCTGACACTCACACTTTAGTAAAGCAAATAGTATCAGCTCTTTTCTATTGAGGAACAGTTGAGTGGGAGTTTTGGCTTGGACTTAGATTAAAGTTCAAATGAGTCATTAGAGTTAATATCTTTGCCAAACATACTTTTGATCCATGACTGGTCTTCACGTGACTTGTCCCGATTCATCTTCTCATAATTTTGCATGGGGTCATCTTCTGTAGGGTGTTAGGAATCTTAGAATGTAATGTCATAATCAGGGACCTATTCTGGTTGAGCCTTTGGACGAATCGAGGTTGAATCCATCATTCGAATCAAGGGTTGGTAATTATTGATCTCATAGAGATGAGAGGACAATTGTTTGTAAAGAACTGAATCCATTGGCTTAAACTTTATAAATGTAAAGTAAGTTCACCATTCATAACCTGAGTTTTGAATCCAAAGCATGCTTTCAGGACTTCTGAAGAATGGTTGGTGAAGGATGAATAGGGATTTGATTTCCTTTGCATATTCAAGAGACCTTTTTTTGATATTGTTGTCAAAGATGATTTTTTCCAGATCATGGTGCTAGTCAATTATGGATTAGAACCATTCAAGGAAATGCCACCAGAAGTATCGCTGATTAGTCATGTCATGCAGGTAATTGAATAAGGTGGCTGTAAGGACTTCTATACTGACTGCATAAAGAGTAACCATGCACCATAAAAACTATTTTTCTTCAAGAAGGAGGTCCTCATTGCGATTTAGACACAAAACTATCAGGAAGGGAGCATCTAGCTGGAAATGAGTGCAGTTGTCCTTATTTTGGCGAAGGACATTAGACAGGCTCTGGCAGTGAAACATGTGGTTCCTTGCATATGTAGTGAGTTGTGACAAAGTCATATATGGAGTGCAACTTGGTGGAAATGTATCCATTGCAGGAATGAAAAATTGGGGAGTTGTTGAGCTGGAGGTTCTAGATGAGTTAGCCATGAGTATTAAGGGAAAAGAGTGTGTTGAGGTTATGAGACTGCAGGTTTTGGGCCTTGTGAGAAGATTAGGAATCAAGTTGTGATCTCCTTTTATTGCTAAACTATGTAGTCATATGTATAAAATCAGCTTTTGAGTCTTAAGAGATGTGGCTCTGAAAGAGTTTTGTTTTTGAAATATAGTACTTTTGGAAAAAAGGAATTGTCCATTACTATTAGAAAGCAGTGGCCAGGGAGATGGAATTCAAACTTTTTTATTCCATTTTTAACGGCCAAGATTTCTTTGCAAATGGTGTGGTAGTACTTTTAAGACTCTTTGAATTGGTCACTTGCATGTCCACAGATATGCTTTTTCTTATCAAGTTCCTCAAAGAGTATGGCACAATAGTATTCATCATTGATATCTGTCTGAAGAATCCTTTTATCAGTACTGGGAATCTTGAGTGGAGGAGGGTCATGAGCAACCTTTTTCAAGGCCTTGACAGCTGTAGTTTATTCTTTTCCCAAAGACGAGGCATTTTTTTTCAACATTTTTTATAGTTGACAAGTGTATTTGGATGCATGGGGAATCAAGTCCCTAAGGTAATTGATAATACCAAGGAATTGTTGAATCTGTTTGACTGAAAGACTTTCATCAGGGAATTTGAGCAATTCCTGGGCTATATGTGGACTAGGCTGGTACTTTCCGTATTATGATTTCATGCCAAGAAACTCAATATTAGACTAAGCTAGATGACTTTTCTTTTCAGATAGTATAATACTATACTGTTGAACCAAAGCTAGGAATTGGGCCATGAGCTATTTATGGGCTTGGACATCTTTTGAGTAAAGTAGAATGCCATTTATACATATATTTATTAGGGCTGAAAGTAAAATGGGGTCAAAGATTTGAACCATAGCCTTTTAAAATAATGATGATGCTACTTTTAGGCCAAATGGCATCACGGTCCATTGGTATTAGGCATTGAAAATTCTGGACTTTTTCAAAAGGCTTTTAACTTAAAATTATAACTAAAACCTTGATGAGCTAATGATTGGACTCTCTGAGAAAGAGGAATGAATGTAATCGGATAGTAAAAAAGGCTTCAATATGTTGTTTGTGAAAAACTTAATCACCTAAGTGGAGTTAAACTAGTTAAACCCCTTCATAGTCATTAATCTGTCACATTGAACTTGCAAAATTAAGAGAAAAATTTTGAATTACAAGAAAACCTAAAAATGCCTCACCAACTTTAGAACATGTCTCTTGGACCTATCAAGGCGAAGTCCTAGTATATGCTTGATGAAGAAATGATTAAGGCATTCTTTGATATAGCCTCACTAAGCGTTAGCCACCCTTAATTAAAATATATATCCTTTGTAGCCAACTTAAAGCCTATATTTATCCCTTAGAATTTATTATTTACCCATATTATTTATCTAGCCCCTAGCCAAAACACCTACCTTATCATTTTGAGGAAGCTAAATGCATAAGAAAAAGTATATTAGGTGCAAAATAAAAAATAGAGAGAGGATGTAGAACTCAAGAAAGAGTGCAAGTATGCAATTAAAATCAAATAAAATTTTTCCTTTTCAACCCAGTAAAAGCAATGAGTTTGGGGGAGAGGACAAAAGGGACATAAAAAAAAAAAAAGAGAAGAAGTCCCAAGATAAGTATCATAGAAGCACGCTTGGCACTATAAAAACTAAAAGCCCCTCCTCTCCATACAAAATCAATAGAATAAACTTCGTATACTTGGTAGTTTATGCATAAATGTTATCCTCGTATTTGCATTACCTAAAAACTTTTCATTGGCAACCAAGTCATTATCCCTTTAGCTCCATTACAATCCTTTTAAAGACCTTTTGATCTTTTGAAAGTGTACACTATATTAGTGGAGATAGAAAATTAAGACATGCCTATGGAGTTGGAATTGAATCAAACTCACCACAATCATCCTCAATAGAGGCAACTTGAGGAAGTAAGTGTTTCTTAAGTCTATCCAAATAAAACAAGTTATTTATGACTTATTAATGACCTTGTATAGAGAAATAATTAGTTGAAATACCATAAAAAGGGTGAGGTTCTAGTGGGCAACTGTTGAGGTCCCTATGCCTTGAAAGTGGGAATTGATATGAAGGTTGAAGAGTGTCCAATTATGTGCAAGTTAAGTTTTTGGTTATGTTTCTAAATACCTCAATGAGTTTTTAAAAAGTTTTATTTTGCTAGAGGACAAGTAAAGGTTTGAGTTTGGAGGTATATAATTAAGTCAAATTATATAGATATTTAAGGTTAATATTCATTGTATTTTGTTAGCATTTAGTCTCCTTTCATGTTTATTTTTATGTGTTTTGAGTATTATTTTAGAAAACATATTAATCCAACTCAATTCATTGATTTTTATATTTTATTAAGTGTTTTTAGGTGGTTCTAGAATAAAAAATGAGTTTGGAAGAGATTTAGAGGTCAAACCATAAAGAATATAGGGCCAAAAGCATTACACGGCCCATGTAATTTCCTGCACCTCATGTAACTTTCTAGATGAAAGAACGCTGAAAAACTAAAGTGGCAGAAAGTTATGCAGGGTGGGGCGTGTAACACTACACGCCTCATGTAAAATGCCCTGATAACAATTCTAATGCGACTTTTCTTGCTTCCAACCCGATCCGAGTGGACTCCTAAGGCTTCTAAGACTCTGAAATTAGGGTTTTTATATCAGATATAAATATAATAAATCAAGTATTGAGAGGGGGAGTGATTGCCAAATTATATAGATATTTAAGATTAATATGCATTGCATTTTGTTAGCATTTAGTATCCTTTTATGTTTATTTTTATATATTTTCATTATTATTCTAGAAAACATGTTAATCCAACTCAATTTATTGATTTTAATATTTTATCAGGCATTTTTATGTGGTTCTAGAATCAAAGATGAGTTTGGAAGAGATCTGGAGGTCAAAACGTGAAGAATACAGGGCCAGAAGCAGTACACGGGCTGTGTAACCCACCTTGTGTAACTTTCTGGACCCCATGCAACCTTCTGGACAAAGAAAACTCGACAAACAAAAGTGGCAAAAAGTTACACGGGGTGTGTATCACTACACAGCCCGTGTAAAGTCCCCTGACAGCAATTCTAATACGACTTTTCTTGCTTCCAACTCCGCCGGGATGGACTCCTAATGCTTATAGGACTCTAAAATTAGGGTTTTTATTCTAGGGTTAGGGTGTAGGACTCTCAATTTCATTATGGATTTGGTTTAATTTTATTTAATACATTGGGCATTTTATTCTTTGATTCAATCTCTTGTGATCTTAATACACGTTATGTGTTGGTACCCACTTAGTATTGATTACAGATATTAATTGAATGACTGAAAGGTGAAGGTTAATATTAGAAAATCAGGATTTTGAACATAGAAAATATGACCTAGAGATAGGCTGATGACCTTTGTGGAGTTCTAAAATTCTGATGACCTTTGTGGAGTTCTAAAATTAATCAAGGATCTTAAAGGGTTTTAATTAATTTAATCACCACAAAAGTAGGGTTTAGGTTACTTAAAATACACCTTGAGTGCCTTAAGAGAGAACTTAAGATAACTTATGATTAATTTTCATCAAAGTAATAATCTCCCAATTATTCAAAGAATTAGATTAATTTTATAATTGATTGAAGTATGAACCCCTAGCTCTAGAATGCCTTTGTCCATTAATATTCAAGTTTAGTTAATTATTTAGATTTTATTTCTTTTAATTTAGATCTAATTATTATTTCTATACAATTCGATCGTTTAGATAATTAAAATCACTATAGTTTGGTACTCAACACGGTCTTTGTAGGAACGATACTTTACTCATCACTTTATTACTTGTTAACGATCTGTTCACTTGCGGTGGTTGTAAAACCAGCAAACAAGTTTTTGGCACCGTTGCTGGGGACCGGTGCTTGATATCAAACAATTAGTGATTTGATTACTCTAGATATTCTTATTTCTTTTATAGTTTATTTCTTGATTAATTTTATTTTTACTTGTTTTTCTTGTGAGGCACATTGAGATGTTTCATCGACAAGTCTCCACAAGTTTTATTCAACAACACAATGAACCTTTTTATAATTCTTGGAGGAGGTTTAATGAATTGGTAGAGCAATTTGCTAATCATAGTCTTTCAAATTATGAACTCACTCTCAATTTCTATAATGGTTTGGATAAAGTGACAAGGAATTGGCTAGATTATGGAGCTTGGGCCATTGGTGATCACGTTCTTCAAAGAAACCATGAGGATGCCATTCACTTGTTGAATGACATGACAGATTTTGATTACCATTGGCATTGGGATCCTTTGCTGCAAGGTTGGAGTCACCAATACCCCCCAGACACCTATCTACCTAATATTGCACACCAACCATTTGAGCTACAATTAGAGAATAGAGTGGGACTTGAGGAGGCGATAGCTCCATTGGAAAATTTTGACAAACTAATGGTGAACAATGAGCTATCACTTTATGAGGAGGAATTAAATGAACAAAGTTGGGAGAATGAAGAAGCTTCATGGGAATTTGAACCTATAGAAGAAGTTGAGCCTCAAGAACAAAATTCTTTTGAAGATAACTTACCAGTAGAATTCCCATAAGAATAGGAGTTACTTAAAGAACAAGTGGAACCTAGAGCTGAAGAAAACAACTCCTTTATAGTTGGGGGATCATTGGAAGAGTGTTTTCATGAAGACAAATCAGAGATGAAGGTGGTGGATAAAGAAATAGATAAGACAATCAATCTGAGTTCATTAATGATGCTTACACATACACCACCAGAAGACCCTTTTTTATCATGGACACCACCTGCATCATCATATGTCCTCCATGAGCTAAAACAGTCCTCTTCCCAAGCATATCAATCCAAGCCATGTATTGTTCATGCTATGTGCAATATTGTTTCAGATCTTGCCAATCTTGAGGGTACCACAAATCAAAACCCATATGTGGTGTTACATGACAACTACTATGGGCGAAAACCACTTTTTGATAAGCAATTCTAAAAGGGGTCAAGCTAAAGACCTTAAATTAGCGCTTTTTGGGAGACAACTCAAATTTTAAATTTAATCTTTATATTTGTCTATTTCTTTTATTTTATCACCCTCCCAAACTTAATTTCGATGTTTGTTCACTTTGTAGGTTCAAGAAGCATTTGATAGGAGCAATGGAGATCAAACTCACAAATCTTTAAGCGAAGGCACACTTCAAGGGAGAGTATTTTATATCCATTAGCTTTTTCTTGTTATTACATTTGTGATACTCCTCTTGACCTGATTGTGATATCTTTATGACATTGAGGATAATGTCAAATTTGAGTTTGGGGGTGCATTTTATGCATTGCATTCATATATTGCATTTCATCACTTTATTTTGTCTATATTATATTTGTGTATCAAAAATCCAAAAAAATTTTATAAATTTTGAAAATTCTAAACTTCTGGACTTTTTCAAAAAGCTTTTAACTTAGAATTATAACTAAAACCTTGATGAGCTAATGATTGGACTATTTGGAAAAGAGGAATGAATGTAACTGGATGGGCAAAAAGGCTTCAATATATTGTTTGTGAAAAACTAAATCACTTAAGTAGAGTTAAACTAGTTAAACCCTTTCATAACCATTAATCTGTCACATTAAACTTGCAAAATTAGGAGAAAATTTTTGAAATATAAGCAAACCTAAAAATGCCTTACCAGCTCTAGAACATGTCTCTTGGACCTATCGAGGCAAAATCCTAGTATATGCTTGATGAAGAGATGATTAAGCATTCTTTGATATAACCTCACTAAGCCTTAGTCACCCCTAATTAAAAAAAAAAAAAATATATATATATATATATATATATATATATATATATATATATATCCCTTGCAGCAAACTTGAAGCCTATATTTATCCCTTAGAATTTATTATTTATCCATATTATTTACCTAGCCTCTAGCCTAAACACCTACCATACCCTTTTGAGGAAGCTAAATATATAAGTAAAAAGTATATTAAGTGTAAAAAAAAAAAAGAAAACGAAGAGAGGATGTAGAACTCAAGAAAGAGTGCAAGTGTGCAATTAAAATCAAAGAAAAATTTACCTTTCCAACCAAGCAAAAGTAATGAGTTTGGGAGAGAGGATAGAAGGGACATAAAAAAAAAAGAAAAACAAAAAAAAAGAGAGAAAAGAAGAAGAAGAAGTCCCAAGATAAGTATCATGGAAGCATGCTTGGCACTATAAAAACCAGAAGCCCCTATTCTCCATAAAAATCTGTAAAAACGAACTTAGTATACTTGGCATATTATGCATAAATGCTATCCTCATATTTGCATTCCCTAAAACTTTTCATTGGCAACCAAGTCATTATCCCTTTAGCCCCATTACAACCATTTTAAAGACTTTTTGATCTTTTGAAAAGTGTATGCTACATTAGTGGAGATAGGGAATTAAGATATACCTATGGAGTTAGAATTAAATCAAACTCACTTTAATCATCCTCAATAGAGGCAACTTGGGGAAATAAGTGTTTCTTAAGTGTATCCTGATAAAATAGATTATTTGTAACTTATTAATGGCCTTGCATTGAGGAATAATTAGTTAAAGCACTATGAAGGGGGTGAGGTTCTAGCGGGCAACTGTTGAGGTCTTTATACCTTGAAAGTGAGAATTGGTATGAAGGTTGAAGAGTGTCTAATTATGTGCAAGTTAAGTTTTCTGTTATATTTCTAAGTACCCCAATGAGTTTTTATAAAGTTTTAATTTGCTTGAGGATAAGTAAAAGTTTGAGTTTGGGAATATTGGATTGCATCAAATTATATAGACATTTAAGGTTAATATGCATTGCATTTGTTAGCATTTAGTATCCTTTTATGTTTATTTTTATATGTTTTCATTATTATTTTAGAAAACATGTTAATCCAACTCAATTCATTGATTTTTATATTTTATCAGGTGTTTTTATGTGGTTTTAAAATCAAAGATGAGTTTGGAAGAGATCTGGAGGTCAAAACGTGAAGAATACAGGGCAGAAGCAATACACGGGCCATGTAACCCACCTCGTGTAACTTTCTGGACCCTGTGCAACCTTCTAGACAAAGAAAACTCAAAAAACAAAAGTAGCAGAAAGTTACACAGGGTGTGTATCACTACATGACCTGTGTAAAGTCCCCTGACAGCAATTTTGATACGACTTTTCTTGCTTCCAACTCGACCCGGATGGACTCTTAATGCTTCTAGGACTCTGAAATTAGAATTTTTACACTAGATATAAATATAACAAGTCAAGAATTGAAAGGGGAGGGGGGGGGGGGGGGGAGGGGAAAATTTACATTGAGCCAATTTTTACATTCAAGGAGGCACATCAACCTCAAGGGAGGTAAGGGAGAAACAAGATCTGCAAGATTACTAGAAGGGATTTTTAGCTGAAGTTCAAAAAGTCCAAGGCTGTAATTCTCCTTCTGGGTTTTTTCACTCTATTTTCTTCTCATGTCTTCTCTTTATCTTTTTATAATCTTGATTGTAAAACTCACCATGGGTTGAGTAGGCTCTTTATTCTAGGGTTAGGGTGTAGACTTTCAATTTCATTATGGATCTGATTTGATTTTATTTAATAAATTGGGTATTTTATTCTTTGATTCAATCTCTTGTGATCTTAATGCATGCTATGTATTAGTATCCACTTAATATTGATTACAGATATTAATTGAAAGACTAAAATGTGAAGGTTAATATTAGAAAATCGAGAATATGAACCTAGAAAATCTGACTTTGAGATAGGCTGATGACCTTTGTGGAGTTCCAAAATTAATCAAGGATCTTAAAAGGGTTTAATTAATTTAATCATAATGAAAGTAGGGTTTAGGTTGCTTAAAATATACCTTGAGTGCCTTGAGAGAGGACTTAAGATAATTTAGGATTAATTTCCATCAAAGCAATAATCTTCCATTTATTGAATAAATTAGATTGATTTTATAATTGATTGAAGTGTGAACCCCTAGCTTTAAAATGTCTTTGTCCATTAATATTCAAGTTTAGTTAATTATATAGATTTATTTCTTTTAATTTAGATCTAATTATTATTTCTATACAATTCGATCGTCTAGATAATTAATCACTATAGTTTGGTACTCAACATGATCCTCGTGGCAACGATACTCTATTCATCACTTTATTACTTGTTAGCGATCCATGCACTTGCGGTAATTATAAAACCAGCAAATAGGGAGCTAATTTACATTCGAGGCGGCAATGGAGAAACAGGATATGCAAGATTGCTAGAGAGGATTTTCAGCTGAAGTTCCAAAAGTTCAAAGCTGCAATTCTCCTTTTGGGTTCTTTCACTCTATTTTTGTCTCATGTCTTCTCTTTATCTTTTTATAAACTTAATTGTAAAACTCACCATGTGTGAGTAGTTTTTTTATTCTAGGATTAGGGTGTAGCACTCTCAATTTAATTATGGATCTTGTTTGATTTTATTTAATACATTGGGGATTTTATTCTTTGATTCAATCTCTTGTGTTCTTAACGTATGTTATGAATTGGTACCCACCTAGCTATGATCTAAGATACTAATTGATGAACTGAGAGGTGAATATTAGTATTAGAAAATCAGAATTTTGGACCTAGGAAATCTGACCTAGAGATAGGCTCATGACCTTTGTAGAGTTTCAAAATTAATCAAAGATCTTAAAGGGTTTTAATTAATTTAATCACCACAAAATAGGATTTAAGTTTATCAAAATACATCTTAAGTGCCTTGAGAGAGGACTTAAGATAATTTAGGATTAATTTCCATCAAAGTAATAATCTCCCATTTATTGAATGAATTAGATTGATTCTATAATTCATTAAAGTGTAAACCCCAACTCTAGAATGCCTTTATTCATTAATATTTAGGTTTAGTTAATTGTTTTAGATTTTATTTCTTTTAATTTAGATTTAATTACTATTTCTATACAATTCGATCATCTAGATAATTAAAATCACTATAGTTCTGTACTCAACGCGGTCATCGTGGGAACGATACTCTACCCATCACTTTATTACTTGTTAGCAATTCGTGCACTTGCGGTGGTTGTAAAACCAGCAAACATGTAGCACCTATCTAACTTAGGTGACTTGTTTCGATCTATCTTCTTTCTGAAGAAGCAGAATTTTCCTTTTTTCTTCTTACTCTTCCCATACTTATACTTCTTCTGGTGAAACTTCTGTTTATTTTTGCATATGGAATTCTTTTCCTTGTATTTTATCTACAAATGGGACTTATCATAAATTTTTCTGAGCTTTTTTGAATTTGCCATAAATAGTTCCCAGTTTGCTTTTGCTCACAAAGCTTTTCCAAGGCAATCATTGAGAATTGATGAATTTCTCCAAGAGTGGTTTTTGAGAAATTTATTCTTTTTAACTGTTCATTGATTTCTGGAACCAGCACTTTTGGGAGAGAGGAAATGTAGGTAGTTTTGAGGTTAATATCTTATCTTCCACAAAGCATGTGTAGAAGATAGTTCATCCTCTAATAGTGTCGTTCAATATTTTTTGGCTTGATTGAGCAACATTTCCTTTCATGAAATTCCTTTCTACTATCTGTGAGCATATTTGTGGCATCCCCAAGGAATTCTATATGGATAGATCCAAGAACATAAGAGGTATTTGGCAGGAGAAAAAGTGCGCTTGTTGAAATTCACTTAAAGAAGTGAATCAACAGTGAAGAGTACCCTCGAGCCTTGCTGAGAATTCTTAAAGTATAAGGGGGCATTGTAATATCTTCTCTGCTATATCTCTGGGTGTCAATTCATGAATCAAATTGATATATTTTTCCTCTCCATTGAGAAGGAAGAATGTCATACAGAGTAAACAATGGCCCACCGTGAGATTGAGCAATTCAACTTCAAGAACATCAAAAATTACTAATTAAAAATTTTTATATTATATCTTTAAATCAAATATAACTCTTTTATAATTTTAAAATTCAAGGCAACTATTAAAATTTATCCGCATTCCTTGTTGGAAAATTCAAAACATTACTATTTACTAAGTCCTAGTCCAACGTGGAATTCTTTGCAGACCCCATCAGTCCACCAAACGAAAATAATAATAATAATAAACAGTTTACCACGACCATTTTTTTTTTTTAATTATTGCCAGGACCATAATAGCACCAATAAACTTCGTTTCAAAATAATTAAATTAAATAGAGTTTATCTGATAGGTAAAAATATATAAATTTATTTACACTCACATCTTTTAGTTGACCAGAATAGATTATCCTGTTTTCTTATTGGAAGATTGAAATTATTAATCTTCCAAGTTAGATTCACATGTACCTGTCTTTTTCTATGCTGACAAGGATAAATACCGCCTAGCCCTGTGTAATTTGTTGACATAAGACACCTCTTGAAATCTGGCTAAGCTAAATTGGAGGCTGCCCTTCTCCCTTTCTCCTGTACCTTGACAAAAAAAAAAGAAGAAAACAAATACCGCAGCTATACATATTTATATATATTGCAACCAATCAAATTTTATAAATTCTTTTCTGTTAAATAGAATAAGAACAATGCTATATTATATAATATTTACATTTTTAATATTCATATATAATTAATAAAAATAAAATTATTTAAATATTCCGTATTATATAATTTTACCATAAAAAAATTTAAATAATTTTTATTCTCATTAATTATATATAAAATAAATATACAAAACTGGTTGCAAAAATATCTATAGATAATAATATTAAATTTGTGAATACAAAATTTTTGTCAGGTTCATCACTGATATAGTGTGTGGGTACAGCCAATTAATCCTTTTGTGAACAACAAATTCCAGCACTCCATCACAAGTCAACAAGTCACGCGTCAACGCAGCGCCGGCCGTTCCGTAGCAGCCATTAAAGTACCTTACAAAGCTTTAGCTTTCCTTCCTCACAGTTCACATCACCATTAACAAGAAGAAAAGAAACCATGTCTCTCTTCTGCCTTCTATTCTCTCTTCTCCTCTTCTTGAGCCCTTCACCATCCTCACAAGAGAACCTCACTTCTTTCTCCTCCTTAAAATCCCCATGGCTTCCAACCCAGAACAAGACCTTGCTCTCTCCCAACTCCACCTTTGCCGCCGGTTTTCTGCGGCTGAACGGTGGCTTCACCTTCTCAATTTGGTATAACAATTTGTCAATAAAGTACACCGTTGTTTGGTCAGCTAATAGGGATGGTTCTCCACTTCTACTTTCTAACGAAGCCTCTCTGTTCATCACTTCCACTGGTGAGCTCCGCCTGACCAATTCTTCTTCAGGCACAAACTTGTGGCCTGGTGCAGCTACAGGAAATTCCAATTTTGCTGCACTTTCCTTGAATGAAACTGGGAATCTTGTTTATGGCAAGTGGGAAAGCTTCAAAAATCCAACTGATACGTTCTTGCCTACCCAGATCATAAACATAAATGGAACTGAACTTGTCTCAAATAATGGTAAGTTCCGTTTCTCGAATTCCAGTTCCCTTGTTTTCAATGGATCTGAAATTTATTACACGACACCTAGCCCGTTACAACAACTGAGGAAGGATGGCAGCGTGGCTCAAGCAAACGGAAATTCAATAATTTCTGCTGATTTTAATGCTACCGATGTCCGGTTGCGGAGGTTGACACTTGACGACGATGGCGTTCTAAGAATATACAGTTTCGATCCAAATCTGGGTCAATGGTTTGTTGCTTGGCAGGCAATTCAAGAACTCTGTAAAGTTCATGGGGTTTGTGGGCGTAATGCTATCTGTATGAGTGATGGCTCAAATACTACCTCCTGCGAGTGCCCACCAGGATTCACGAAAAGTTCTGCAAATAAAGATGATTGTGAAAGGAAAATTGCTCTCTCCAAAAACACTAAGTTTCTTCGGCTCGATTATGTCAATTTCACTGGTGGATTAAATCAGAGTAACCTGAATGTCAGAAACGTCTCTACTTGTGAAGCAAGCTGCTTGAACAAGGAGAATTGTCAAGGTTTTATGTTCAAGTATGATGGCCAAGGGTACTGTGTGCTTCAGCTTGAACGACTTCTATATGGGTACTGGTCTCCAGGCACGGAAACCGCCATGTTCTTGCGTGTGGATATTTCCGAACAAGATCAATCTAATTTCACTGGTATGACTAGTGTGTTGGAGACGACATGTCCTGTTCGAATCAGCCTCCCTTTCCCACCTGAAGAATCGAATACTACGACAAGAAATATTGCAATAATCTGTACATTATTTGCCGCAGAGCTTATTTCTGGGATTCTGTTCTTTTGGGCCTTTTTGAAGAAGTACATCAAGTACAGAGACATGGCACGGACTTTAGGCCTGGAATTCCTGCCCGCTGGGGGGCCTAAAAGGTTCACATATGCAGAGCTCAAAGCAGCAACGCATGATTTCTCCAATGCTAATGCCATTGGGAGAGGTGGATTCGGTGATGTTTACAGAGGAGAGCTGCCTGATAAGCGAATTGTTGCCATTAAGTGCTTGAAACATGTCACCGGAGGCGACGGTGAGTTCTGGGCAGAGGTTACTATCATTGCCAGGATGCACCATCTCAATTTGGTCAGATTATGGGGCTTTTGTGCTGAGAAAGGGCAAAGGATTTTAGTTTATGAGTATGTGCCTCATGGATCTCTGGATAAGTACCTTTTTCCTGCTGGTCAGGTTGCATCTTCAGGATCCGAGATGGAGATGGGTCTTGTAGCTTTCGACGGCCGGAAACCTATACTTGATTGGGGAATCAGATACCGGATTGCACTTGGTGTGGCCAGAGCAATTGCATACTTACATGAAGAGTGTTTGGAGTGGGTTTTGCACTGTGATATCAAACCCGAAAATATACTCTTGGGTGATGATTTTTGTCCAAAAATTTCAGATTTTGGATTAGCTAAGTTGAGGAAGAAAGAAGATATGGTAAGTATGTCTCGGATCCGGGGCACCCGTGGATACATGGCACCGGAATGGGTCAGAAGCGATCCGATCACCCCTAAAGCTGATGTATATAGTTTTGGAATGGTGTTATTAGAAATTGTAACTGGGTCTAGGAATTTTGAGACGCAAGGTTCTTTGATAGAGAGTGAGGATTGGTACTTTCCAAGGTGGGCATTTGATAAGGTGTTTAAGGAAATGAAGGTAGAAGACATTTTGGATCGTAAAGTTAAGCATTGTTACGATGCAAGGCAGCATTTTGATATGGTGGATAGGATGGTGAAGACGGCAATGTGGTGCCTCCAAGACAGGCCAGAGGCGAGGCCGTCGATGGGGAAGGTTGCTAAGATGTTGGAAGGGACTGTGGAGATCACTGAACCAAAGAAGCCTACCATCTTCTACTTGGGAGACGAATAAATGACTTGTCTATGCTACAAGTTTCTGAATAGTTGAATATATTGTGGCAATTCTAAGGATGAGTGAAAGGTTAGCAGGCTTTTCAGTATTGTTTTCTTTCCTTACTACTTGTACTTTTTACTGTTTTTGGGCTTGTTTAGTGTAAGGCTTTCCTTGCAGTAATTGTAATTCCAGTTAGCAGATGTAAAATTACTAAGATCTTCTCTTATTGCTTTGGCCATCCATCAATAGCTAGATAGTTGAAAGTTTGTTCATAGTGTAGGAGAAAGAGTTCAAATTTTAGCAAATTTTAAGATTCATAAAATTACAATTGATGTTTTTCAATGAAAAATACATGTTATATGCTCGTGCATTGCACGGTTCTTTTTATAATTTTAAAATTTATAATTAATTAATATTTTGAATGAATAAATTTTTATTGATAAATTGAAGAAGTAAAAAAACTTTAAAACATAGGTTTTTCTTTTTTTCTAACTTTTTATTTAATAAATATTTGAAGCAAATCATTCTGAAAAAATTCATCTAATTTGTTTTTTTTTTTTTACTAGTAATTTTTTTATAAAATTTATTCAAATAACTAATGGGTAAAATCACCATTTATGTGTATAGTACTACAAAAATAAAGAGAATGACTCCAAACCATATGAGAAATTTAGGTAGATATTCAATACTAACATAATGAAGTATTTAACATAATTAAATATGCATTAATTGGGTTAAAAATTAATATATGGATGAAAATTAATTTATTAACTAAAGAAACAAATTCAGGTAGAATTAAGATAAATAAATTTAAAAAATATTTATAACATACATTTAAGATGTTATTTATATTTTATTATAATAAAAAAATATACATAATAATAAGTAATTTAACTAATGCATGAAAAGAGAATGGCTAATTCATTCTACCCCGTGACAATTTAAAAAAATTTAAGAATTAGAATAAGTATTAATCAAATATATCTAATGTTCCCTTCAAATTAAAGTCCATTTGATGTTAATAAAATTTTAATTTAATGACAATTAATTATAATTATAAATAAGTTAATATATATATATATATATTTTTTTTTTTTTGAACTCCAAAGAAAATTTTTGCCTGTTTTAAATAAATAGATTGCAAAAATTACTATTAAATCACTCTATTTTAATGAAATTAATTATGTAGTTCTCTTATTTTAAAAAATATATTAATTAATTTTTATATTTTTATTTTATTTACTATTTAGTTCCTCTAATTAATTTAGATATTAGTTTGAATTTAATTCAATTTCTATAATTTAAAAAATATAATTATATAATCTCTTTATTTTATAATTATTAAACTATTTACTTCACTAATGATAATTTATCTCTTCTTTAATACATTAATTAATAAAAAATTTGATTTAAATTTGATATTGATGCTGTTTTGAAATTTCTCTAATGAGTAATGATAAGATAAAAGAGAAAATGTGAAATGAGTTATCTTAGGTAACCTCTCTAATAAGTTAGTAATTGAAATTGAAATCGAGAATAATTGATTAGAAAGAATAATATATTTGATTATAAAATTTTAAATTCTTATATAAGTATTAAATAGATTCTAGTTATGGTGAAATTTGAAATCTAAATAAATAAGATGTTTATCATTAATTGATAATATTTATATTTTGAATTGTTATTGTATTAAATAAAAAGATTAAAAAGTAATAAAATAAAAATATAAAGTATAATTAATATATTTTTTTCAAAACAAAAATATTAAATTATTAATTTTATTAATATATAAAAATTAAGTAATATTTTTTTTATAATTAACATAACTATAACCACATATATCATATTATCAGAAAATTATTAAGTGCTTTTGATATTCACGCACTTTCTTGGAAGAAAAAACACTCTTTATTCTTATATGCTTCAGAATATTCTATAATCTCTTAATATTCTCATATCAATATTTAAAAAAAAAAAAGATTAGAGATGGAAAGAAAATAAAAGTGAGACGTGTCATCACTTGATTTGTCCACGATCGTCGCCCCCACTATAGCACGCCAATGGCCAAGCAAGGAGCAACACTTACACGCCAGCATCCTCCTATCCTGTGGGCTTTGAATTTTTGTTTTTTTTTTATTCACAAATTTTTTAAGGGAATACCACTGACTGCTGACAGAATTTAAATACATTTTAGGAATTAAACGTGAAGATGATTCTATAATATTAATTAAACTAAAAGAAAATCAGTTTATTTAACGGCTTTTAAGTTAATAACAATAGAATAAATTACAATTAATTAAACACTAATTACAATTTAACGCAGATTGACGCCAAGAAATGAGAAAACAAAATCCAGTCACAGCTCAGCTCAAAAACCGCCACCGTTTTTTTACAAAATTCAGCAACCTTCCATATAAATACCCGAAGTTTTGATCTACGACAGTTTCGGTTTCCGATCATTCTGTGTGTCTCCAGCCATGGCGTTGAGATCCTCTGGTAGAAAGTTCTCCTTCAATATTCTAAGCGATAGCAGCTCCGTTGAAGAAGATGAATGTCTTCTTTACCAATCCAATACGGATCCGATCGAGAAAGTTTCCGTTTCTCCGGAGAAGCCGAATCGGAAAAAGAAGAGACATAGAAAGAAGAAACTTCCCGAATCGTACTCCATGATCCCTGAAGATCCGATCACAGACTCGGGCTTCACCGATTCCAATTCCGCTGTTCAGAACGGAAACGTGTTTTTGGAAAACCGAAGCAGTTTTGTTGGAGGTGGGAGTGTGGTGTGTACAGTGAGTGACGTGACGGAGGTTGCGGAGTGCCAAAGTGTGTTTAATAACAGTGGTAGTGAGTTGAGGCAGAGGAATGTGAGCAATGGCGGAGGAGAAGGAGGAGGAGAGGAGATGGTGTCGTCGTCTTCGCGGGTGGAGGAGAATGGGACGGTGGATAAAGAAGTGGAGGTGAGTTCGGCTGAGAAACAGTGGAGTCAGCCCAATGGGAATATTGTTCCGACTGTGAAGTTAGAACCGGCGGAGTCATTGGATTGGAAACGGCTCATGGCGGAGAATCCTAATTGTAAGTGACTGCAATCCTTGTGCATTACTCTCTTTATCCCATTTGTGTTTGTGTGTCCTGGTATATCATGCAGTTGTACACAATCTGGTGCTAGAATTTTGGAAACCCTTATACATGATTAGCTGTTATGGTCTTCTAATGAGTGTGAAGATGCTTCTTTTCCAATTATGTTTTAAACTTCACCCATGGGATGTTATTAAAATGCCGTTCATACTTGTACAAGTAAATTCCTCTGAAAACGGAAAAGGAGGCTGTAAATTTTTTTTTTCATCCTTAAATTGTTGGTATAAGATTGAGGATGTTAACTCTGTAGTTGTTAATATTGATATAAGATATGGGTAGGTGGGCGGTGCATTTGTAGAGCTGTGTTGTGAAATTGGATTCAATGGGTCATCATTTAAATGGGTACAAGCTTGTTGTCAAATGTGATAATATCAAGTAATGTAGTATAGAAATATGTCAGAAATCTAGTTCATAAGCTGTCTTGATAGTTGAGACTTGAGAATGAAACTTTGTAATAGCAAGCATCTCATAACTCAGTTCTCTTCTCTTGGCTATTAGAAGCTCAGGCAACCTTTGGATAAGATGATTAAACCTCATCATTTTTTTATAATGGAATACATTTCTAGAGGGAACAAAGTGTGAACTTGAACTTTTTTGTGACTATATGCTTATGTTCAGAATTCAGGGAATAGAAAACTGGCACTTCGATGACTGGCAATTTCTAATGAACAAATTGTGAATCAAAGGAGGTCAGTTAATTTAGGGCCTAGTTAATTTTCCTTTGGTTTGGCTGTAATATCATTAATTTAATTTCTTGTTTTTGAACTCACTGTTATGCTTGCCCATGGAAAAACGATGGGTGGACTTTCAAGTCTTTTGGGTTGTTGATGAACTAATGTCAACAGGCTTCATATTTCTTTATATTTTAATATCAACCAAAATAATCTTTGTAAATTATGCTATTCTGTTTTCATCAAGCAAGTTCCTTTTTTTCCTTGAAGATTATTGGTTCCCTTTTTTTTGCCTGATGATACATCATTGATTCATTATTTCCTTGTTTGGCATGCTTTCAAATATCCTTGCTTGTTTGGCTTTAACTTTATTTTTGGTGCTACATTTGCTGTCAGTTCTCTTTTCAGTGGAGACTTCACCGGTGAAGTACTTTATGGATGAAATGTATAAAGGAAATTCATTGAGGAGCACAACAACTCTTGGCAGTGAGAAGGAAAGGGAGAGGGTGTATGATACTATCTTTCGCTTGCCGTGGAGATGTGAATTGGTAATCTCAGTTTTCCTTTTCTGACGACAAGAAAAATTTAGCATTATGCTGTGATACTACATGTGTCTTTATGTCCAGTCATTTTAGTGATGATAAATTCCCTTGTATGATCATACTTGATTAATGCAACAGTAATTTTGCAGCTCATAGACGTCGGCTTCTTTGTATGCTTGGATTCATTTCTATCACTGTTAACTATCATGCCAACAAGGATTCTAATGACCCTTTGGAGGCTTCTAAGTGCAAGGTTAGTAATAGATTCATAATGCAATGCATACTTGCTAATAGAAATTAAGAGATGTTAACTAGGAGATTAGCTGCTTAGCGTCTGCTACTTCTCTTTAAGTTTTGAACATATTTTAACTTATCAACAATTACTTGTCTTGGGAATTCCTGCTTCTTGTTCTGTTTGTATTGTAGAGTTATGGTAACTCGTAATAATTACAAAATAACCTAACCATGTTTGTGGCAGGCAGTTCAAGAAGCCTTCTGCAGCAGAGCTTTCTGATGTTGGCTGCTTTCTTGTGTTGGCTTCAGGTGTTGCTCTTTTGGAGCGCACAGGTATTGTAAGTTTATACAGCAATATACATGCTGAGGATATTCTGTCATTTCTGTTTACAAATTTATGATTACTATTTCTAAGGCAGAAGTATAACTAGCTTTAATTACAGGAGTTGGAAGCAAAGTACTAATAATCATGTTTTCTTTTAAATTTTGTTCACCTCAGATATCAGCTTAATATATCACATGATCCGTGGTCAAGGAACAATCAAACTCTATGTGGTTTACAATGTTTTGGAGGTAAGAATAAACACAACTAATCCCTGAATCATTGAATAATTCAAATTTTCATGTCACTTGCAGAAATATTTACCTTAAAAGTTAAAAAAGATGGATGTATTATGTCCTTGAATTGTTAATGAAGCTCACAATTATCAATTAATGAAGTTTAATTCATAAGGGATGGTCATTTTTGTTAGCATCCCACACATGCACCATTTATGTTCTACTGGCACTTCCAAATATTCAAAAGCTTTCCTGTTAAAAGTAGGAATTTGATCAATATTAAGTTATTGAAAATAAGACAATTTAGAAGCATAGAGCTATTTGTTTGAACACCTATTTCTCTCTTTGTTTGTTCTAGTTTTCAGTTTGTATTTTACTTTTGGCCAAAATTAGGACCCTATACTTTTTCTATCCAAAAATTAGGACCCTTTTGATATCTTATAGCTTGATAGTATAGTGATGCTTCTTGCATAACTTAAAATGGATGATTTCAAAGATTATTGATGCTTCTTCCATATTTGTTGGATAAGTTGATTTTGATTTTCTGGCCGAAATTTATATAAACTTATTTGCACTCTTATGCAGATATTTGATAAACTATGTCAAAGTTTTGGTGGAGATGTGTTGCAGACTCTATTTAACTCTGCGGAAGGGCTTGCTAGTTGTTCAGAAGAAAATACAAGATTCTGGATTTGGAGATTTATCTCTGATCAGGCTTTAGCTATGGCCTTTTCAAATATCCTTAATCTGGAATTAATTTTTCCCTGTTTATTAGTGTCATTGATGTGTCATATCTCCATTTGGTTCCTTGACAATTCTTACTTCTTCATTCTTTCATTTTATTAGCTCAGTCAATCACTTTATCAACTTGTATTGTTGCTCATAATAATGCCTTGCTGGCTTTGCTAGTTTCCAATAACTTTGCTGAGATTAAAAGCAATGTCTTTAAACGTTTCAGTAAGGATAATATTCACAATCTGGTGTATTCTGGTAAGTTTGCAGAATTGTTCCTTTCAACTACAGTCCTGTAAATGATGGTTGAAGCTATCTTCTGTTTTCATGTATTTGTTGAATAGTGGCTTTTGCTACAAGTTTAAGTAGACATATTAAATGCATGGGAATGGGGATGTGTTGGCTTAGTGGCTTGCTTATTATTGTCCCCAAATTCCTCTAGAAAAAATGTTCTATACCTATCAAGTATGCAAACTGGAGTCTCTCCTAGTTATTTCGAAACATTTTAAATAAAATATGCAAATTGCTGTGACTTCCTAAATATTTTCAAAACATTTATACCTTTATCCATTTTATCCAGTTAAATGTTGATCCACTACACTTTTGTCAGTTTGCTGTTTTATGTTTATCCTTTATGTAGTGCATTTTAAGCCTATCAACTTTGAATTAACCCTATTAGCATCGATGTAAAAGCTGAAAAATCTGTATAACTTGTGCTATTATGAAATTTAGAAGTTTTCTGGATATGCATATTCTTGGTTTTGTTGGCTCTGGAAGTTTGTTGGACCAGCAGTTGAATTCATGGTGGTCGTTTTACTTTGGCTAATCACATTCCTTTCTTGTTCTTGGATCCTGTTACTATGTCTAAAAGGTCCTCTAGATGCAGCTAGTGCATTTAAATTTCAAGCAATTTCTTGTGGTGCAACTATGTTTATGTTGTCTTATGTATTTCATTATGCCACTGCTTTTCACCAGATTCAGTTGAGAGATTCCACATTTCAGCATTTCTAGTATTTGTCTTAGCTCAAAATATTCTGGAAGCTGAGGGTCCTTGGTTTGAGAGTTTTCTTTTTGTAAGTTAATTGTAAAGATTTTGTGCAATTTATGTTTTCAAGGGAAGAATTTATGAGAGATTTCTTCCTCACTGATTTCCCTTGCTTGCTTATATGTCTTTTGTTTGAACTTTGTAGAATGCTTTGATGGTTTTCATCTGTGAGATGTTAATTGACATCATAAAGCATTCATTCCTTGCCAAATTCAATGACATAAAGCCCATCGCATACTCTGAATTTCTTGAAGAGCTTTGCAGCCAGGTATGTCTTTTGTTGCCTTAACCCTCCCCTCATTAGAATATTATCCTTATATATTGGTCATTTTAAAACTTTAACTTCTCCTTGAATTCTGTGTCCATATTGAGGAGACCTGAACTTTTTTATGATTTTTTTTTCCTTCATGTATATTTTGTAACAGACCTTTTTTATTGGGTTATATTTTTTATGCAGACTTTGAATACTCAAACTGAGGACAAGAAAAAAAACCTCACTTTTGTTCCTTTGGCTCCAGCTTGTGTGGTAATACTTGTTAAAACCTCTACACTTAGCTGGCTGTTGATTTAGGCACTTGCAATGTTTAGACGAAGTTATTGTGATTCAAAGCACCAATATTGTTGATGTCCCTTTTTGACAAGGAGAACATGGTAGTTTTCTTAAGGTGCTCTATGATATGTCTGATGGAAAGTTCCCTGTTTCCTAAAACAAATTTGCTACATGTTATGCGGGCAATGTTGATGGTTTTTCACTGCATCTTCTGGCTAGTGGTTTAAGCAATGAGATTTCTTTGTTATGCCAATTTCTACAATTAGCTAGCTGTTTGCTTCTTAAACGGAGAGTCCAAAATGGCTTTCTTGATTGTGCTTAATCAATTTTTTGGCCTGAGATTGAAGTTTTTAGATTGTAAGTATATTAATCTGCTGGGTTTCAGGTTATCCGAGTGCTGACTCCAGTATATGCTGCTCACCTTCCTTACAGTCCTCTCCCATGGAGGTTCTTTTGGATCCTCCTCCTGTCTGCCATGACCTATGTCATGCTTACAAGTCTGAAGGTGATGATTGGAATGGCCCTACAAAAGCATGCCACTTGGTACATCAATAGGTGCCAGAAGAGAAAACGCCATCTTCACAATGATTAGAAGTTAAAATAAGAAAACAGAACTACTTCATAAGCATCAAGGCCTGGTTTATCTGACTGCTGAAGTTTTCCAGTATTTTCCTGCTGGACGAAACATCAACCGATAACATTTGCAAGAAGCCTCCTCCTGCAGTTGTTGGTCATGTAAAAAAGGTGCAAAAATATTTTCGGAGAGCTTAAACTAAAGCTAGCCTGTTGGTCAGAGTTTCACAGGGGGTAATGCTATTCCCTTCAATTTTGTTACAACAAAAGATCATCTAGTTAGTTTTTCTAAAGTTATGATGTACGGTACTTCCAAATTATCACAGTAGAATATTGTTTAAGACAAATTTGATTTATGGGAAAAAAAATATATGTTCAACGGTTAGCCCGTGCACCAATGCCAACTTATTTCCCTTCTGTTTTAAAATTAGTTTGTTTTATTTCATTTTGTAGCGGTTGCTGGATGAAAAATGATTTTCTGATGGCTGCAAATGGTGGTTCTCTCGGCCATATTTTGAACCTGGCAGCTGGTTTCAGGAATGCAGATTCCTAGGGTGGTTAATTCTAGGATGTTCTGTGATTTCGACCAGCTTGCATATGACTATGTTGTGCATCAAACATCTACAACAATAAAATTTGTGCGGTTTATTATGTTCATATCATCTTTCATTATCAATAAAATAATTATTAATTATAAACTCAAAGTTATACCATCAATTATATCAAATTGCTTAATGTAAATATATTAATTATTTATTTAACTACAATTTATAATAACTCCATTTTTTTAGAGTATATTTTTTTTATGTTAGACTGAAGCAATTATATTTTTCTCTAATTTAGACAGAAGCGACTACATTTTTCTTCATTTTATGCTAAAGTCTCTCTCTCTCTTCATTTTATGCTAAAGTCTCTCTCTCTCTCTTCATGGAATTGCAATGGACATATGTTCTTCGTCAACGAGCAAAGCTACTACTTAGCAATTGACAAAATTCTTCTCTGCAATGGGTGAAAATCTTCTCAATGAACAAAATCAAATAAAATTTTTACAATATTCTATTTATAGTATTCATCCCTTTAATTTTGATCTAATTAAGAATCTAACTCAATTTAAAAATAATATTAAAATAAAAAAATTTAATTTATACACTAAACATTTTTCTATCTTAATTAGAATATTTTTTTCAATCAAATTAAGAAAAAATATCTTTTAAATCTATTAAAATTTTGAGTGATAAATTTAATAGATTACATAAATAGAAAAATTAGTATTCATTGTTGGCCAAAATGAAAAAAAAAAAAGAAGGTTATTATTATTTTTTTTTTTCAAGATTAATGTGAAATGAAAGCCGACATGGCCAAATTAACTTTTATGTTGCTTTAAAAATGAATTTCTGACCATATTCCATGCAAGTGGAGAAAGTAGAATAAGCGTGATCAGCATGCACTTTGACACGAATTAAATTTAAATTATATAAAATATTATTTTCTTTTTTCTTTTTAAATTACCAAATTAGCCTGTAGCAACATCTGAAACGAGCTGGCAGTATTGTGGAATGTCATAAAGCTAGAAGATAAATATGGGCCAGCTGGATTTGGACTGAACTTGGCATATCTCTATAAAAGTGGTTTAAATTATTCAATTCAGTATATGCTCCTTAATTTCTTTTGGCCTTTGGATGTGGAACGATTACATTCCAACACTTCCACTTAGCTATTTTTTGCTTACAGTGTGTTTGAATTGAATGAAAGTTAAAGCATCAAAATTTCTCTTAAGATTTTTAAAAATCTTACTTCTTTTTAAAAACTCAAGTAAATTCAATACTTTAAAAAATTATACCTTTCTTCAAAAATTTCTTTTCAAATATAGTATTGATATTAAAGTATCTAATTTTAATTTTAATTTATTTAGCAACTAAATTGAATAAAAATTTCAATACGATTTTAGTTATTTTTTTACATATCGATTTCAGTTTAATTTTTAATATTTCAATTTTAATTTAATTTTATATAATTTTTATTTAAATTTTAAATTTTAAAATAATTTTATACAATTATTTTCATGATAATAATATTTGAATTATTATTTAAATTTTAAAATTAATTAATAATATATAATATATCATATAATAAATTATTTTTTAATAATAAAATCTATAAATTTTATATATAATTAAGAATTAAATATATTATTAATTAAATATCTTTAACACATAATAAAGTTAAAAAGCGTGCTTTAAACTTACTTAACATTTGTGTGCAACAGTATATTTGAGGTATAAAACTATGTTTAAAACTCTTAAACTTAAAATTTTAATTTGATTTGTTTTTTTGACAATGTAAATTCAAATAATATTAAATTCTTTTATGGAAAAATAAAATTAGCAAATAAATAAACGTCTCTCGAGCACAAAACGAAATATCGTTTAATTGAATTATAATAAACAATGGAGAATAGAATCCTCCTCAAGATCAATCTGGTGATTTCTGTTCCCACCCAATAACAATTGATAACACCAACTTGAAATCTCTTGATAGAGATTTTTAAGCTTCTCATCATATTTAGTGACATTCAAACTTAAATTTCCCAGATTTCATGTTCTTGTAATGCTAAAATGTCTTTTTGAGACCATAATAATAATAATAATAATAATAATAATTTTTAACCTTTATCCCATTTTCTCTTTTAATTAGTTTGGTCTTAATCCTAAGTACAAGCAATTTTTGATTTTTAGTGGGTGATTGTTTCATTTTTTGAAAGCAGCTGATAACTAATAAATACTCAAATAAATAAATTAAGGTGTTTGATAAATCTCTATTTTTAGAGCTGATAGCCAGTAAATAATTGATAGAATACTCTTTTAACTATAATTTTTATCAGCTTTTATCTTTAGAGCAGTTTAATTTTATTTTTTTTATTTAAACTATATTATTCTTTTAAAAATTTATTAATTATAAAATTTTTGTGTCTCTAAAATAATTTTTAATGTCAATAGATTATTCAAAATAATAATAAATGAGAAATAAATATAAAATATTATAAATATAATAATTATAATGTTCATTTCTATATATACTTAAAAAATAATTATATTTTTAATTAATTATATTATAAATTAATAATTAAATGTCTGCTTAAATAGTAAAATAAATAATATGTTATATATTATTATTAATCATTTTACATATAATAGTAATAGTTAGATATAGTTTTACCAGACGCTTAGGATATATCAACTATAATTTGTTATTAGTTATATTTAACAATTAAATCAAATAAACCTTTAATGCTGCGCGATTGAAAATCATTTACAAAAGCAAAGATTTAACTTGTGCAGGGAGTACCATTTAATGATTAAGTTAGTTAAAAAGAAAAATACCTGAAGAAAAATAAATTCTCATGAAATTTCATATGATGTTTATATCTAGAGAAAGGTATATTTATAGAGCTCGAATTATGCAGCATGTAGGTGATATAATTCTAATTGAATAATAATAATACGTGGACAGTAGTTGAATTGACTTTCTATACGATGTCGTAATACATATGTGAGTACATTATGCAGATAGAAGTGAAAGAACCGTGTTACATATGGCGATAAGGCATGTCGCAAAATCAAGGTGGAAAACTGCTTGGAATTAGAACATGAAGAAATTTGAATCTTCCCAAAGAGACAAAATTTTTCATATGATCAATTTTTGTTATTCAAACTTTAGATGGAAAATAGACGCTGAAACTCGTTGAATGAAATTCTCAATTCTTCAAAAAGAAAAATCTCAAATCAGTAGCATGGGTCACTATTTATACCCTACACAAACGTGTGTCTCATGCAAATATTATTATTATTATTTTTGTAAGGATAATATGAAGTATATATTCTCTGAAGATAATGTTTACAGGTTAAAATTTTCCATTTGTTTTATTATTAAATATATTAATAATCATCTAATTTGGCTTGATTCAATTACCTAATGCATATTATTTGATGCTGCCTTGGGTCTCCAATAGAGTTTAATTGGATATTCAGTTGTCTGAAAACATGAAAAAAGTGAAGTCAGCTGCTATTTGGGCATTGAGGGCTTATTTATATGGTGAAGAGAAAATCTCCAATGTGACAACTTAAGATTTAGTTGATAAATGCCTAACCGTTTATTACGAAAATATACTTTATCATCGTGATTCTCCGTGATGATCCTGGTTGTTATTTCTAAAAACTTGTCTTGTATCCATGTTGGATAAAGCTTGTGTAACACTCTTAATTTTTAAATTTATTATTTTATGAATAAATATTAATATTTTATTTTATTTAAATTTTAAGAAATTATTAGAAATTTTTTGGATTTTAAAAATTTAGTTTGATTTTCTGAAAATATAAAATTTTGATGATTTTTAAAAAATTAATTTAAAAATCACATGGCAAAACTAAAAATAAATTTGGACTCTATGAATTTTTTTCGAAATTTTTAGGCCTCGTTTTCAGTCTCAAGGCAGAGTAAAAATTTAAAATTTTGTATCTTGAATCAGACCGACCGAATCTAACCGGACTGATCGAATCGGACCGGCCTTTTTTTTTTCTTCTTCTTCCTTCCGCCGCGCGCCCGACCTCTCTTCCTCTCTCTCCCGTTTTCTCTCTCCTCCTTCCTCCCCACGCCGCACGCCCGACCTCTCTTCCTCTCTCTCCCGTTTTCTCTTTCCTCCCTCCTCCCCATGCCGCGCCGCCGCCACCCAGCCCTCCCCACCTCTCCGGCATGCCGCCCCAGTCTTCTCCCACCACTGGCCGGCCTTCCAGGCGGCAAAAAATGACGCACAAAGAGGCGCAACGCTCAGCGCGCCGTTTCGGCTTTCTGGCCAAAATCCGGCCGATCCAGCCACCGATTGGGCCGGGTCTTGTGTCAAACATCATACACCTCGAGAGCTTTCCATAGACACCAAGAACACCAAAATCCATTGAGCGGTTTGCCCAATTTTTGTCTGGGAAGTTTTAGCCCATTTCGACTTTTGGGCTAGATTTCTCGCAAACCGTGAACCCCAAGAAAAAACCGAGAGTACCAGAGCGCTCCAATCGTCAAGAGCTTTGCATTAATATAAATTTTAAAATTTTTTGACATCGTTTTTCGGTGGGTCCCACGAAACTTCGTAGTATTTTTCCGAGTATTAAATGAGCTTACAAAATTTCGTAAAAATTATATACTAACCCCCGTATTGTGGGCTTCGTGTAGGTACCTTCAATTCGCAGAAATTCGACGATTGCCCAAGTCTATAAATTTTCGGCCAGACAGACCAGCTATCGAAAAAGTCTTGAAATTGGATCGAGATTTTGGCTATCCCACCATTATCAGATGTCCTGAGCGCGTTCCCGAGGTCGGAATCGGCATAGGTAAACCTGATCCTTACTTTTTTGTAATTTTTTAGTGCTTGAATTGGATTAAAAATTCATAAAATATTCGTGGTAGCTCAGAAAATTATAATTCTTTTTGCACTAGCTTAGTAATGATGCTAAGGACCGCAAGGCAAAGTTTTAGAATTTTTAGAACTCATTTGGGTAGTTTTTGCAAGAGGGTTAACTTATGAGGACTAAATTATAATTTTACATGTTGTGATTGATGACTGTTTGGATGGGCCCACGAGGGACTGTGTGATGTGATTGAGTTGTGGGTGTATGGCTTGCAAATATAGAAGTGCATTTTAAGCCCTTTTGCAAGTTGGGTAGGTCCTAGGTATAGGAGAGACTCTGCCGAATTTTCGGTATGACTTAAGACATATTTGATCTTTTTCTTAGTTTGTATTGAGTCAAATGTACTAAATAATTGTAATAAAATTGTCAGGTGAGCCGGAACAGCTTTCCTCCTCCGCCCAGCCGCCACAGTGACTGCGGTTAAGTCTGTGAGTAAAATATTAATTTTAATTATAATTTTGATATTATTATATGTTCAAGCATGCCCATGCATCACTTATAAATATGTATCTATGTAGTTAAACTCTAGGCACATTTTATGTTGCATTCACAAATGTTAAAGTGCCATGGATGTTGTTGTGGTAATTTAGAGTAGTGTGCGTGAGTTGGCGTGCGTGTGATATAGTGTTGGCTATGGACAGGACGGGTAGACACGGCTTCAGATCTTCGTTGGGACTCAGTCCTTCGAGGTAGACACAGCTTGAGTTCTTCGCTGGGACCCCCTATTTAATTTATTAAGCAAAAGTCCGGCTTGGGTTCTTCGCTGGCACAGGTTGGATTAAGAGGGCTGTATAGGGGATCAGCTCCAATATATGTATTGTTTGACCTTATCGGGTGTGTGAGTGCTTCAGATTACCTTTTTGCTGTTATGATGTGAAAATATTGACGATGTTGCATTTCACTCTACAGGGTGCATTAGCTTTAGATAGTTATAGAGATTATGGTTAAAATTAATATTTTACTCTCTGAGTCGAACGCTCACTCCTGTTCATTATTTTTCCAGGCTACAGGAGATTTATTGTTGAGTTCTAACCTGCCTCTCTCTCGCAGGTCGTCTATTAAAGTCTGTAGTGTTTGTATAATTCTGTTAACTTCTAGAATTTTCGCATGTGTTAAAAATATTTATTTGATTTGGGTCTATAATATAATTTGTCATGTTGGACCTGTAAACTTATTATATGCATGTGTATTGGACTAGATGAGGGAGCTGAGCTCCCATTTGACTTTATGTTATTATGAGTATGTGGAGGGTGAGCTGATCTCCCCAATTGATTATATATTATATTTATAGGTCGGGTGAGTCAAAAACTCTCCGTTAAAAGGTCCATTTTATGGCTGGACTCTATCCGGTTGAATTCTTGAAATTAGGCCCAAATTGGCCTTAGAGTTGGGTTGAGGAATAGTTAAGCTTACAACGGACCTCGGGAGCTTTAGGCTGGCCCAGGTCGTAGTGCCGGTCTGACCCATAGATTGGGTCGTGACAGCTTGTCCCTATGAAACCAACTTGTATCCAAACTCTGTTTTGATTAGTCTATATATATTCTTATCATGCTCGAATGATTTAGCTTATCTACACTAAATCAGGTCAGGCATAAGGAGCTCGACCTCATGGAGACTGGTTTAGTTTTAGGGATGGTTTTATATCATTATTCCTACTTAATAATAATAATAATCATTAATTTTTTTTTATAAAAATCATTAAATTCAGTTAATCTAAAAAATAAAAGTTTAATGGGAAATATATAATGCACAAAACAAAGCTGCTACCTAAAATAAAAGTTTTTTTATTAAGAAAATTATAAAAGAAGCACTCGTAGATATTTTGCCTATCATAACCTCTGATCCTTTCCTTAAAAATCATAATGCTTTTGTTCTTCCCATTATACTCTACTAAAAAGAAAAAAAAAATAGAATGATTAAATTACTTGTTTATACTTTGAATAATGCAATTAAATTAATTAGAGCCATAAACAAAAGTTAGGAAAAAAAACTGAATGATTAAAATGTAGTAAAAGAATGAATTTGTAACCAAAGATAAACAATCCAAGTCCAACCATGGCATGTGAGTTGTCCCTTAACTAAATAAAAGACAAAATAGTTTTCCATTAAAAGACAAAGAAAATAAAGTTAATTAAATTTATGTTCTCTTCAATTTTGTGAAATTTAATTATTCTCAAAAATATAAATATTACAAATTTTTTTTTTTTAAAAAAAAAGAAGAAAATAAAGATAAAGGAGAATTGTTGAGAATTTTCCATTAAGAAATAAAGAAATCAGTAGAGTTGTGATAAAACATGCAACAATCTTTTGCAGATTTTGCTTTTTCCACTCATTATCACTTAGATTCGGTTTAGACTTAACAAATTTCGGAGTAAATATAGGAATTTTTTTTCTCTCTCTCCATCTTAATTTAATTTAATTTATAGCTTTAGAAACAATGAGCTTCATTGTGTCTCCATAAAGTCAAAACTATTCCTGTAGTTATTTCTTGCTTTTTTCAAAGGACATTGCAATTTGCAGGCATTTAATTCCCATGATTAAGACTTATTTCAATTTGCAATATGGAAAGTGCTGATTTTATGGAGAAAACTATGGCCCTAAAATTACTACAATCTTATTTTATATAACTCTTCAGATTTATTTATTTGTAATCTCTTTTTGTGAAAAAAAATTGTTCTTCTTTACTTGTTTTTTTATTCATGAAAAAGTGTAAAAAAAAATCTATTATTATTATTATTTACTTTCATAATTGTGTTAGACAAAGAAGGCAACATTTCTCTTCTTTTCAGCTTTCTCTTGCGACCAAAAACATGACATAACCAAGTTAGCTGACACCCATTTATAATGTACTAAATTCAAGCATAAAACCATATTCCGTCTCATATGAATTTGATGTTTAATTCAATTTTTTTCTTCAAATTTATGAATTAATTATTGATGTTCATATGGGTTGAGTTCAGTTTTTTCATAACTGGCTTAGTTTTTTTTTTTTTTTATGAACGCAAAAGGTAGGTTAAAAAAATCATTGTTTTTTTAAAAAAATCATTGTTTTTTTAAAAAAATCATTGTTTTTTTAAAAAAAATCATATTTTGTAAAATATTATGGAAATCAATATAAAATTTTGGTATTTTTTTACTATTTCTAAAATGAGGGAGAAATTCACTTACCATGAAACTCTGATTCCAGTTTCACAAAGATTTTCTTTGAAAAAAAAAAACCCCACAAAGATTTCTCTTTCCTTCCTTTTTTTATCTTATTCTATTTAAATTTATCAATTATTTTTTTTTCTAATTTATCAATCAAATTTATCAATTAAATAATTAGTTGTTTTTCCCTTCACGTCGTAACATTCCTTGTATCATTCTTTTCATAATCTTAGCACTTTCTCTTTTCTGCTTTGCTCTTATTCACTACCAATCTCTTTCCACTCATCCTTCACACTAAGAACAACTCCATCTCTAACCCAAGGAAATGGTATGAATTCTTCCCTTTTGGGTATTTTCTTTTTTTCATATTTTCTCTAAATTCATACTGATATTTCTTGTTCTCTTTCTTGAGTTTACACAGAAAATTACTCAATCTGCAAAAAAGAATTAATATTCTCATGCTCTGATGTTTATTTATTGAAATTGGTTTGTTTATTATTGTTAATGGCATTTAATTGATTCTTAATTTGTTGATTCAAATTTAAGTTTTTTCCTAATGAGATTTGTTTGTTCATATTGGATAGGTAGGATGCAAGTTTTATATAAAGAAAAAATCAGATTGGCTGAGTACACTTTTGCAGAGCAAATTTTTTAGTTCTTGTGATGATCATCAAGAACTGAGAAAGAATGAGAAAAATGTATTCTGCATCGACTGTAATATTGAATTTTGTAGGCATTGTGTGAAGGCTCATTGCCTCCATCGCCAACTTCAGATCTGCAAGTACGTATACCATGATGTTGTGAGGCTCCAGGACATTCAGAAACATCTCGACTGCTCTAAAATTCAGGTTTTATAATGATTTTTTTTTTCTTTAAGATGAATGACTAATTATGTACTTAACTAATTGGTTGCAGTTTAAGTAATTGAATTGGTAGGATTGAAATTTTTTTGCATTTTGTTGGTTGATTGCTGATTGGCATTAAATTCTTATTTGAAGTATTAAGGAGGATAAGGGCGGAGACTTTCTTTGTGTTATCATCTATAGAATCAGAGGAGCTTGCTTTTGCTATTAATTAGAGTAAATTATTTTAATTTTTAATGTTTCGTGTTTTGCAATATTGGGTCTTGACAATTTTGATCTTGCTTCTATTTTCGATAATTTTTTTTTTCAATTTAGAGAATGATTTGATATGAGAAAAGCAACCCTTTTTGTTTGCAGACATACAAGATTAATGGTGAAAAGGCAGTTCATTTGAACCCCAGACCTCAATCCAAAGATTCAAAACCATCAACCAAAGCAAAATTTGGTGCTTCTTGTGAAGCTTGTGGGAGATACATACAAGATTTGCCTAATCGCTTTTGCTCTATTGCATGTAAGGTAAATGAAGATTTTTTTTAATTCTTTTCTTCATCAACTCCATTCCATTGCTTAACCTTTATTTATTATTTCATAATGATGATGTGATTTTCAGGTCTCAGCTGCATCAGTAAAGCCTAAAGACCAAAACCATAAGATGATAACCTTCTCAATTGACCTTTCTTGGAAGGAAAACTACAATCAAGAAAGACATTCAAGTGAAGAGAATGAATCGTCTTTTTCTTTGACAGATATGTCGGAGGAAACTCAAGGATGGCTGAGTTCAACATTGAAGCCAAGGAGACAGTTGCGCAAAAGGAAAGGAATCCCTCGGAGGGCTCCTCTCTGTTAATACCAATAAATCTTTTCTCTCTTTCTCCAATCATATTCAATTTTGGCTCAAATGAAGGTACGCATTTAATTAATAAGACCACAGCTATAATAATCCTTTTAATCTCTAAAGCCAATCTTCATTAAAAAAAGCTGGATTAATTACTTGAAATTGGGGGGGAGAAGAGACCACTTATTGAGGCTTGTACAGAATGAGTAATGGAGTCTGGTTATAAAATACATAAAATCTTTTTGTATTTAGTTTGATGGTATCTCATTAGTTCTGTTCTTTTCTTGGTGGAAATTTGTATCTCCTTGGTTGTTAAATTGGATATTCCTCTTCACAATACTTCTATACTGTTCTTCCCTTCAATAATTTGTTCTAATTTACATGTTCCCTAAATGTGCTGGTATTATATGGTTCTTATTCTTTCTTTTTTAATCTTTGCCGTCATAGTTTGTGAATTTTGTCGCAATCTGTGTCGGAGCCGGTGGAGGTGTGTTCATGCTAGTTTTTTTTAATGTTCTTGTCAAATTGGGACCCTCTTTATGGCAACAAAGTTATGTTAATATTGGTGTTTCAAATGAATATGGCAGACAAAAGGGTTGGCATTAGGGTACAGAAGATTTACCTGTGAATAGGTAAAATCCAGAGCATGTCTCACATGGAAGACTGAATCTGAATCACATTAAAGCCATACTACCATGCCATTCCCATGCTTGCAAGGAGAAAGTTGAGGTTTTTTTTGTGGTGTGGTAGGCCACTGAGATCAATAGTTGTTGTCATTTCTTGATTTGGTTCCATAACATTCTTTTGGACTTTATATTTTAGTCTGAATGATTATAATTAAATATCTTAAATGGGATTTTTGTTAATTGCTGCAATAGGATTAAGAAAATAAAAGAATTCTTTTTTAGGGTATTTTGGGGAAAATGGTATTTGCAATTATAAATCATCTGTGGAATGTAGGCGCAGAGATTTTTGACTTTCACCATAGCCCTGAGCTAGCCTTTCTGTTAATCATCAAAGGCATAGATTGATTTTCCCTTTGTTTTGAGTAAAGCTTCGCAACAAAGGAAATAGGAGTGGAAACGCAAGATCACATTATGGGATATTATAAAATGAATCTGGGTGTATAATAAATTTGTTTTGATTATGATAAAATTTATATGAGAATTTTAATAAATAATAATAATAATTCGTTGGGATGAGGATTAATCTCCCTTGTGATATTGTCATATTATCAATAGATTGAATCTTATCAGCTTTTTAAAATTCATAAAAATTTTATTTAAATTTTAAAATAATTTAGGAAAGTATATCTTATCTGAGATGATAAATCAAGCATTTTTTTATTATTAAAAAAATAATTCATTAATCATATCATCTATATTATAAAATTTATAACTATTGATTACAATCCCTAATTCCTAATCTCTCGCTCTCTTTCTCACTTAGCACAACTTCATCACATCATCCCTTCATCCGCTTATTAGCTAATTTCTACTTTGAAATAGAATCTGCTTTAAAAATTTTAGCACCTTCCAAGAATACTCACAATCAAATTACACATCACTTTTAATATTTTGAAAAGGTGTTTATCTAAATTTATAAGTTTATAAACTTTAAAAATAAATTTACCTATTTATTTATAATTTTTTTGAATTTATAAATTTAACTTATAAACTAAAAAAGTAAATTAGGGATTTTTTATTTTTATACATATAAACTTTATATTTATAAGTTAATTTGATAATTATTTTATAATATCATCCTTATTTAATAATAAATATATTTACAAGCTTTTTTTTAATAAATATATTAATTATTTATTAATTACTTATAAACACTTTAACTAGATATATAAATACTTAAAATTTTAAATACTTTTAAACTCAAATTAACTTATAAATGCTAAACACCCTCTAAATCTCCGTACAAACAACAATATAAATACACAATTTATAACAAGATTAATTGGTTGATGAATTAGAATCCCCACAAAAAGTACATAATTCAAAGCTTCTTTAATTTAAAACATATCATATCATTTATTTATTTATATCAAATTTAGCCAAAAATATATCTTCTAAAAAAAAGGCAAAAATAATAGTTGGATTAATGCTTTGATATTTGTACTTGATAGAATATTGCATTTTTAATTCTAAATACAATTTAATCTGCTTTGTAAATTTTCTTTTCAAAATTAAAAAATAAATCAGTAACTGGATAACGGAATCATGCCAAGTGAATTCTTCTTTTGAACAATAATCTTGCATGAATATCGAGGCAACACGTTTTCATGGAGCTATACTGCAAATTTGTGTTTCTCGTGGGAATTACATCTTGCACCCAGCCAGCTTCTTCATCCTGGACCTGCACACATGACACAGAAACGAAGGAGGAACATCACCATCGTTAATGCTATTGCACCTAGTATGCTGCCAAACATGGCAAACATCACATGCCACCATTCTCTCTCCGTCATCATCCTTGGCCCCACACCTACAATCCACGGTCCAATCATTATCCCCACCTTGGTACCTCAGCTCTGTATCGAAGTCCAATCCACAGCCTCTCACCCAAACTTGCATACCCTGCCCCACTCCACACTCAAGTAATTCTTGGTCCTCCTTTGCCACCAATTCACCAATCCGTATATCCTTCACTACAAACTTGTCCATTACAAAATATGTGTCTATTAATGCACATTGCACCATCAGTTTGAGCTCACGAACTGTAGCACATTTTTGGGTCACCACCAGTTCACCTGGTGGCAATGGTCGAATCAGCTCATTCACCAATTCATCGTAACTCGGCTTAACTTGGCAAATTAGCCTCAGTAAATTATCCTCGCCATTTCTCTTAAACTGCCACTTCTTAACAAAATGCTTGCTGTCCAAGACTACAGTGGACGCTATGCTAACTGCGTGATATTCAGGGTAGCCTAATAAAACATTCTTGTACAAGAAAAGCAGATCCTTATAAACATCTAGTCCTGGTTGTAGAGACAGAATATCAGTATGGGACTGCGTTTTCCTTTCAATTGCTCCATCAGAAGCTTTTTCAAGTGAAAACTCTAATAATTTGGTAGTTGGGTTGTTTTCACGTAGAATAATTTGATTGCCCACAATAACTTTATTAATATGTTTTAGAACAAAATCAATCAAACCAGTGTCACCAATGTGTTCTCTAATGGCGTCTCGCAAGTCCTGGCGATGCATTCCAGCCCCATGTGTTTTCAAAATGTGAAAAATCACTTTCACTGCATTCTCTAATCTTCTTGCAGGCCATCTAGCATCCAATTTAGCAACAAAAGAAGAAAGTGTCCGATGGTCATCTGTATTCTGAGAAGCAAATGAGTTATCCTCACTAGGATGGCTAAGCAAAGGTGTTTTGGCTTGATGGGTTGTTTGTGTTGAGGAATTTGACGAGATTGAAGCCAATGCTAAGGCTGTTTTCCTTTGGATGAGGGATTTGGACTTAAAAGCAAGCATGAATTGGAGCAAATCACTGATGGTGACCAACTGGGTCTCGCTAACATCTCTATAAGATTGAATCATTTGTTCAATCAATTTGCCTTGTCCTTTTTTAGTGAAGTCATGAATAATATTACTGAGGTCTAGTGACCTGAGGATCTCAATGGCTCTGCTGTATTCTTGCTTTGTAAGCCCAAAGCTTCCACGGCATAACTTGTAACCCCATTTGCCGAACCAAGAATGGCCATGCGCGACTCCATGAAGCAATCTAAGGTTCATCAATCCCTTCTTTGACATATCATACACTGAAATATCTCTGAACACAAAGCAGAGTAGGAAAAGTAAAAGAAGAAATTAAAATTGAACTTTAATTATGAAGCTAAGTAAAATCGAAGTTGCTACCGTTGTGAAAATTTAGTTTCTCCATACCTTGTTTGGAGACTTGCGCAGAGATGATCCCAGAGGTTCATAAGCTCTTCTCCTTGAAGATAGTTTGAGATTGTTTCAGTCTTGATGCAGAGTAGATGGCCAAAGCCATTGCAATGAATGATACCATGTAAGAGATGGGTTTGGAGCTTAAGGGATTCTTTCTTTAGAGGCTTACTCCAGTTATGATCCTCAGGAACTATGAGGTGATAGTTTCTTTTAGACACAAAATGGTGACTCCATCCTACAAAGTTGCACCAAAAGCCAAAAGCCAAGTAAAAAAATAAACAACACTAAACTGGGGAAAAAGTAGGAAAAAAAAAATCTTAAAGGAGAGCAGCAAGTGGAATTCCATATCTCAAGCAAGAATACTAGATTGAAATCAGCAGCGAAGTGACATGTGAAACTAAAATCTGCTAAAAACAGATACCCATTTTTGAAATGGGGATGACGGACAGCTAATCAAACCCATAGCGAAGAAGAATTGAAGAAATTGAACAGCTGAAACCCATAGCAGAGAAGGACCAAAGAACGTAGGTAGAATACCAATTTCAAAACCAATTTAGAATGTAGTTAATTGCCTATACGGTTATAAGGCTTGAAGCATATGAACAGAGAAACTTCATTAAATCATTGAGACAAAACCTTAACAAAAATAAGCAGAGAAACTCCAAGAATCCAAGCACGGAAAGATTTACAGTGCAAGAGTAGAAGACAATTATCAAGATTATAGCAAATTATAATAAACAAAAACTAATAACACTGACATTGCAAAAGCAAGTTAAACGAAACAACAAATTCTACGAAATTCACCAAACAGAACCAAGAACCACTAAAAACAAGAAAAACCAATTCAGAAGAAAAGCACACAACATCAAAGACCACGACAACTTCGAAAAGCCACGTATATATACATACCAACGTATCTGCAGAGGTTACAGAGAGGCTGGGAGGACGAGGAGCCCTTGACGTTCTCTTGAACAATGTAGAGAGGGAAAACGACGCCGCTGGATTCACTGACAAGCAAAGTACACCATACAGGATTGGCTCCAACACTGTAATCTTCGGTCTCTGCGCAGCGTTTAAGAAACTCTCGGATGTTATCTTTGAAGGAACCGCGAAAGTACTCCATCATCGTCGCGGAGTCCGTGGAGCCGGCAAAGTAAGAAATAGTGAAGATATTTGGGGTTCTTTTTCTTTTCTTGCAGGCTTCAAATACGGTTATTGCCATTTGAGTGAAAACTGCAGAAGCTTTAGTTGCAGAGATACATAGAGAGAGAGAGAGAGAGAGAGAGAGAGAGAGAAGAGGTTTTAAAGGGAGATTTCACGATTGTGAATTGTCTTCCTCCGTAGGCGGGGGAATTTTGGGGGTTGAGCGGTGTTGTTTTGGTCATTTCATAGAGGGCAGCAACTAACTCGATTTTGTTTGTTGCGGTTTCCGTCACAGAAGATATGAAGCATTTGCTTTTCCTTTCTTCTTGTTCAATTATTCTTATTCAAACTTGCAATGTTGTTGATTTTCTCTCTCTCTCTTTTTGTATTTTTTTGATTTATTTTTTTTAATTATTATTTGGATTTGCTAAGAAAATGCCTAATATTAAAAGACAGTTTAAAAGAATTTCAGTGATTTCGACCTAGTTTATAATAAATTCTATGAACTTGACTCCAAAATTTGTAGAATGAAAAAAGCACACTAATCTCTTATATTATGAGATCAACACTCAGTTATTAGGCTACTAAAATAATCTAGGATTGCCGGAATTCGGTCCATCCAAATTAAGTGATCAGCCATTGTTAGTAGTTTCTCTTGCAGATGACTGAGATCCAATTGATAACTAAAACTTACACTTTTTTACCCAAAGCATAAAGAAACATGCAGGTTACTTCTGTAAAGGATGATGAATTTTATTAATAATTAAATGTTTTGATGGAATACTTAAAGCCCATTAAATATATCCTCACAAGGCTAAATTTCATTTACTGGACCAAATATTAAAACATGTACTTTTATTTCGTGCTCAATGGTTTATTTTGCTGCTCGATACTATTTCAGAATTCAGAGCATCACCAATTCCACTTCCACTTCCAATACTAGTACTACTACAATAACCATTACATATCAATAGAATTAACCATGAAGATATGCACAAATTTCCTCTGAATAACAAAACCAACAGTGAATAAGACATCTAGAAACCGGAAAGAACATTTTTGTTCTGCATATCTGTCATTGCTTGCATAGTACTAGATTTTTAACAAAAGAATGCATTGAATAGTTGATTCCTGACAAAGAATTACTCATGTACTCCAACTTTAAACTAGCCTGGTAAATGATGCAGACTTTATCTCCTGCCTTTTATGGACAGATTACAACAAGCATTTTTTGCCAAGTTGAAAAAGAATCAGATATCTATAACCTTTTTTTTTATTAGGATTTACGAAAGCTAACAGTAGTTTGCATTTTAGCATTGGCTTGAGATATATGAGAAGCAAATGTCAATTGACAAAAGGTGGGACAAGAATCCTCTCTCTTCTAATCTGCTAGTTTAAATACTGTAGCATCCACTCCATTTTCTGTTAAAATTAACAAATTATTAAAATTAAATTAAGAATGACAATGTAAAAGCACATGTTGTAGAAATGCTTTTCAAAAATGATGATAGATTGATATAATTTTATGGCATAGTTATAAGCTCTTTACCTTTATGCATTCATGCAAGTCATTTTCTTTTGTTCTGACATGATCCTGCAAAATTACTAGATTAATTAGAATCTGAAAGCATATGCTTCACAACACAAGGATGCACGAGGACCTAGTACAAACAATATGGCTTGTCTGTAATATTTCCTCATTTTATTAATATCCTATATCAGCTCTATCTCGAAGCTACTGACAGGGACTAAATTCAAAGGCTTTAGCAATGTTGGCCTGCTAATTGTTTTTACCTCGATGACCCGTTGGTAGCATTCGATTTGATCGCTTTCCAGAGAAGCCAAAATCACAAGTCCTGCTGCAACTGTTGAGGGCCAGTACCGAAGATGCTCATGGTCTGATAGCGCTAATTTTGCCAGGCATCTTGCCTTCTTCTCTACCCTGGCATCAGCTCTAGCAGCTTTCAAGTAGAACCTAAGATACATTAATAAAAACATAATATATTAAAACTCTTAAAACTAAATTCGCCTTATGGAGATTAAAGGGGAATTCAAGTCTTCTTATGTGTATAAGATGCGAATCTAGTCCTAATTAATTAATGCAATGTTCAAGGAAATTACCACATGAAGTTGTGGATGGTGGGCAAGAAGCACTGGAAGTTGAGTACCTCCTGAACCAGCCACTCCATGGCTACAACTTCAAATCTGCTGTACGCACTGTTCTCTATGGTGAAATTGTTCTGCCTCAAACTGAAATGCCACACTAAAATGTAAGTTCATGCATTCCCATATCCGCTAGTACAAATCTTGCAGCTAGATATAATATTGTCTTTAATTCTCGAAGAGATGACACTGCGCTTGTGGTTTGGCCATCAGATAGGTGAACACTTGGGAAATGAATTAATCATTTAACTCCGATATTTGATACATCAAGTTTGAATTACAAGTTCATGTCAGCTGTGGTCTTACTGAAGGTTCACTTCAATTACTCTTTTCTTATTCACAGAATATACTACTACGACCAATAAAAATGTCTTATAATGTGTCATCGCAGTTGAAGAAATTAAGGACATAAAATGATGGTACAGCAAAAAATTATTTAGTCCATCACATAATGATTATTTTTGGAATGACATAATCCTCCTACATAAAATTATTTTGGATTATAGATAATGTGAAATAATAGAAATATTTTTCTTAATTTATGCAAAGATATGATGCATAATGGTAATTGTGAAAATTGTGCTTCTAGGCTAGCTTGTATCTTTTTTTCTTTTCTCAATTAATTAATTAAGAAAAAGGAGGTGAATTAAGTTGATTACCTATTGTAGAGCTGATTTTCTTCAATTCTGGTGGCCAACGTAAGGCAGGCTATTCCAACAATCCGAAGGCTCCTCTTGTTCTTGAAAAATCCTTTGCTTAGAAACCTATCCAGAAGACCAACTCCAAGGAACATTGTCTCATGCTGAAACTCATTTGCAGTTGATTGCTGCTTATTCAAAACAGCATGCATCAATTAAAGAGTGAATAATGTATGTCAGTTCAAAAGAGAAGAAGAAAAAAAAAAAAAAAAAGCCGAATAACATATGTGATCAATAATGAAAACGGCAATCCCCGGCCCAAAAGAATAAGAGAAGCTTACGAGTTACGGTTTAATCCCAAGCATCACACGTGGGAAAGCAAGTGGGGATAAATAATGTTCAAGGGTCATGACAAAAACAATCTCAAGATTTTTTAAAATGAATTAAATGAATCTAATATTATTGAATTAAAATACATTGATTACTCTCGAAAAAATTTATGCTGCTTCTGCTTGCATAGCCAATAGAAGAAGAGAAAATCGAGTATATTGTATTGCAAAGTGAGAAAATATGGTCCTCCATCTACTAGAACACTATGTCTGCGGGAAGAGCGCATATGATCTTCAGTTTGAAAGCTCTGCGTATAAATATGAGACAGAATACCCTTACACGTACTGTGACGTGTCACAAGTAGATTGGATATGCTATGGCAAATGCTCTTGTACAAAATATTTTCTCCAATAACTGAAAGAACTTGCAGTCAGCTATCATCTTACACGCTTCTGAACGTGAAAAGTTAAGAGACAGAGAAGTAAACTTTCTCGAATCGCTGCATGCGAGCAAGTAAATATTAAATACGGTGATGAATAAGTGACCAAGCTGGAGAAGAAACTCACCTCAGCAATCCAGTGGACCATTTGCAACCGTTGCTCTAAGATGAGACCACCGTACTCCGTCGTGGAGCAGTAAAACTCGACATAGTCGTGCAAAAATAATTGCCTTCTCTCTCTTTCCCGGAGCCTTTGGTAGCTCTCCTCGTCTTCCTCATCTTCGAACTTCACAAACTGGAAAATAAATACACCAACAGATTTGATAAATTACACATGAAAACCAATTGTCTGCCGAGAAAAGAAAGGCAAAATTATTTGTTTTCCTAAAAAAATAAATTGCAAAATAGAGTCCAAAACTAACTAGAATATGACAAAACTAACGTTTTAACTAAGAACTCTACTGAAATTATAATTAAAATTATCTAAACCGAGCAAAATCATTTAATAAAAACAATGCAAACGGCTCTGTTTGGATGCCAAGAAAATTCACGAAAATATAGAAAAAACAATATGCTTAATTCAAAAAACTGGAGAGGGTTTACGCTGGAATGTTCTAGGTACTCTGCTTCAATGAGCAAGGATCTTATAATGTCTAGAGCAACGCTTGATCGCGAGAATTGTTGTTTAAACTCGAGAAACAATGAGTAAGTATGCGAAGGAGGAGAATCATCAATTGACTTTTCGGAGAATTCGCTTCCAGTATCCAAGAAACTTGACGGCGTGTGATATGAGAACTCAATGTCCGATGAGCTCTCTAAAAATGTTTCCGATTGTAGCTCAGAGAATGCTGTCTCATGATTAGAAGAGTATTCCGTAGCAGCATCGTCGTAAGAGATGCGCTCTGCGCAAGCAAGATCAACTTCGAGAACTCTCAAGCATGATTCCGCACCAGAAGCGATAGAAACGGTATCATTTTCCTTATCCTCCGATACGTTCTCCAAAATTCGGCTACCGGAACACAAATTTTGCTGAACAGAGGAAATCTCCGATCGGGTAACCGACATAAAATCTTCATTTATAGGAATTTCCTTTGAGTCTACACTTCTCTTCTTCAACTTTGAACTTCTTTTATTCTCAGAATCAGCTCCAGAATTCGACTCCACACAAGACGATTCACTCACTTCTATTTCATTTTCTTTCCTCTCGCTTTTCTTCTGCTTATAGTAAGATCTCGTGATTCTCCGAAACGGAACGTCTTCAATCCTTTCGATTCCTTCTGTTTCACGTGACTTTCTCTTACTTGCGCTGGATTTGACTACAACTCTGCTTGAATCGCAAGATAATTCATCTCCTAAGCAGAAGCAGGGGATTGAATCAGCAGAGAAAGCAGAGAAACCTCGGCTCCTTTGAGGAGCTGAATTCAAATGCGAGATAAGAACCGGAGAGCGAATTCGGCGAGGACGTTTGGTTCTTTGCTTCTTCATGATGTAAGGCTGTGGTTCGAATTTTGGCTTGAATTTAATCGATTTGAGCATAAATTTTATGTTAGCTTAAAATTCGAAATGCAGGAGAGACTTTTTTTTTTTTTTTATCTGTTTCAGGGCAGAGAGGGAGAGAGATGCGTGGTATTGCCGTATTGGTGCTGTTAAGTTAGTGAGTACTGAGTTGTGCAGTGCAGAGTTGAGCAATAACAGTTATGGAAGTTGGGACTGCTAGTGGTGGAGGGTTTTTATATGGTGTGTGTAAACCCACGTAAGAGTCATTTTCTCACTCGCGATGCGAGGACCAGATTGAAAGTGGGGTTGGAGATAGGATGAGAAATGCTCCTTTCGTGTACAGATGGCAAGGGGTAGGTATCTCGAAAATCACTCAATCTAATTGTAAATTTATTATTATTTTTAATATTTGAAATTCGTTTTAAATTTAATTAAAATTTATTTTAAATTATATAAATTCATTCAAATTTTAATAATAATAATAATTATTATTATTATTAAAACTATATTCTAGATAAATAAAGTAAACACGCATCAATCCAATTTAAGCTTAATTATTATTACCTAAGTCTATTTAACTTTTTGTATTTTAATTAATAATTTACATCAAATATATTTTTATTAACACAGATGCCCTCAAACACTTTACGGTTGAGAATAGAGTTCACAGCTTTCAACCTAACCTGTATAGCCTCAATTTGAAAAGGAGCTTCCTCTCAACAAAATCCACATCTTAATATGTGAAGAATCAACAATGAAGAACAAACTTTTTTTTTTTTCATCTCTCTCGTTTCTGATTATCGTTGGATTACATTTTGAATATAAGCTTGCCATTTGTATGACACAAATGGCTCCTTGCAATTCTTTTTAGTTTGGTTCATTTAATTTTGATTGAAACTATCCTATTTAAATTTAAATATGAAAATGTTAAAGATGGTTATGACCCAAATTCTGAGCTAGACCGGCACTAAGACTTGGGTTAGCATAAGACCCACAAAACCTGTAGTAAGCACAATTATCTCTAATTCAATCATAAGGCCCATAACTGTAGTTCAATTTTAAAAAAATAAATAGATAGAGTTTGACCATAAATTGGACTATCTAACGGGAAGTATTAACTTACCTGACCTGTAAATATAAAAATACACAATTTGAGTAGCTCAACTTACCCTTACAATCCTCAATATGATAAATAATCAAATGGGAGCTCAGCTCTCCCATCCAAGTAAATACTCATCTCATAAATTCAAGCACAATCATATAATAAGTTTATAACACCCAAATAATTAGGTTATTATAATCCCAGAAAAGGTTCATACACTACTGATACATGCGGAGTTCTAGAATATAAATGAAGAAAATAAAATATAATTAAGCTGCTGCTGGTAAACCTGCGAGAAAGGGAGCAGGTTATTCACAAAAAGACCACCTGTCACCAAAGGAAAAATAATTGAACATGGGTGAGCGTTCGACTCATAGAGTAAAATATTGATTTTAAATACAATTTCTATAACTATCTAGAACTAATGCATTGCCTGGATATGAAATGCAGCATAGTCACATAGTATCAAACAATTTAAGCAATATTCACACAAAAGATAATTTGAAGCACGCACACACTCATGTGTCACATCAACATATATACATATGGGAGCTGATCCCATATGTATATAATTAAGCTGCTGCTGGTAAACTTGCGAGAAAGGGAGCAGGTTATTCACAAAAAGACTACCTGTCACCAGAGGAAAAATAATTGAATATGGGTGAGCGTTCGACTCATAGAGTAAAATATTGATTTTAAATACAATTTCTATAACTATCTAGAACTAATGCATTGCCTGGATATGAAATGCAGCATAGTCACATAGTATCAAACAATTCAAGCAATATTCACATAAAAGATAATTTGAAGCACGCACACACTCATGTGTCACATCAACATATATACATATGGGAGCTGATCCCCTATACAGTTCTTTTAATTCCAATACCTGCCAATGAGGTCAACTCAAGTCGGACTTTCTCTTAATAATCCAAGTGTGAGGATCAGCGAGATCAACTCAAAGCCGTACTCACCCTGACTTATCTATATATAAGGATTGGGTCCCAGCAAGTGAAGCTCCAACAGTGACTATCCGTCCTACTCATATCCATATCCGCACCACACACATGCACACAGCTCCAAATTACCCTAAGGCGGCATCCACAACAATTTCATCAAATAAATATGCAATACAATGCGTGTCTAGTAATTAACTATATGTATATATTTATAAGTGAATGCATAGGTATGCTTTGAATATATAATAATATTGAAATTATAAATAAAATCAATATCTACTCACAGATTAATCGGAGATTACTGAGGTAGCTGGGCAGAGGAGGAGGGTTGACCCGAATCACCTAAATAATTATATCCATGAATTTATTAATATTAAAATGAAAACAAGAAAGTTAAAGAGTCAAAGACATCCTAAATTTATGCTAAAAATCTGGTAGAATTTTCCTTGTACTTAGGACCCACCCAACCTGCAAGGTAACTCAAACAATACTTCTAAATCCAATGGCCTCAGGCCCACATTACAATAACATCATATTGCCTCTCCTAGGCCTACCAAACTAGTCAAAAATCATATAATTATACATAAAATAATTATTTAAAAATTCGAGGTGTTACATTCTTCCCCCCCTTATAAAAAATTCATCCTGTAATTTTACACAAGACAGAATAATGACACAAAGTTAAATATCAAATAAATATGGGTACTTGCTGTGTATATCCCGCTCTGACTCTTAAGTGCATTCCTCTACAGATTGACTCTTCCACAGGACTTTAACCATAGGGATCTACCTTAACAAAAACTGTCTCATTTAATAGTCTACTATGGCTACTGGTTGCTCCTCAAAGGTCAAATTCTTATTTAACTCCACTGTGTTTAGTTGTAGCATATGAGAAGGATCGGGAACATACTTCCTAAGTATAGAAATGTGGAATACTGAGAGGACATGAAAAAGGTTTGGTGGCAACTCCAACTGATAGGCCACTACTCCCACTCTGTCCGTGATCTCAAAAACTCCTATGTAACAGGGTGCCAACTTATCTTTCTTTCTAAATCTCATAACCCCTTTCAAAGGAGAAACCTTCAAGAACACATAGTCACCCATTGCACATTCTACATCTTTCCGCCTTGAATCTGCATAACTCTTTTGCTTGCTGAAAGCTGTCTTTAAACATTCCCTGATCAAAGGAACCATCTCTAAAGTATACTGCACTAGGTCTAAATCATATACTCATGCCTCTCCAACTTTTGTCCAACACAGAGGGGATCTACACTTTCTGCCATATAATGCCTCATGAAGTGGCCTTCTGAAATAACTACCTTTACATGCACCTTATCAGAAATCATTGTTGATTCGATTTGGCTATTGAAGCGTCAGCAATACTTTTCTCCGTAACAAAAGCACATGTACTTCTTAGTTCTGTGATATTATGAACTTCTAGTTTACTTTTTGCCATGAGGTCATTGTACTAACTCTTGCTGTAACATCCATCACCCATCTACAGTGTAGCCGAGTAAGGGGTATCACACGGAGTGCCAGAGCACCTAATTTTATCTTATTTCATTTTAGTTCTTGATTTATTTATTAAATAACTCAAACCCAATAGTCTCAATACAATTCTCAAATTCAATATAATCTCAATACTATTTTCTCAAACTCAGAATCAGTTACATTCATCATAATCAAATAATCAACTCATATATCAGAGTTCTTAAATTTCATTAACTTACATAATTTGCCAATTAATTACATAAGGTTATCATGTACATGATATACAAATTAAATTATAATGTTCTCATTCACATTACAATATAAGCAATAATTATAATATACAAATTATATAATATGATTAATATGAGCCCTATCTACATGCATTGCTGAGGAGGTGACAACCTTGTACCCTTCTGATACTTCTGCAGATTTGGACTCCAAAAATCTCAGTCAAAGTACCTGCGCGAGGAAACAAATCCATCGCGCTAAGCATTGCTGCTTAGTGGTGCAATAATACAACCAAGAAATAATATATACAAATAAAGAAATGATAGAGCATAATTTTAAATATTCAGGAATCAATTTGAATTGCTATGATGTTTCTAGCATTAACTATCTTATATGCTAATTTGTACCCCTTTGGAAGTGCCAAGTTTATAACTTTACAGTAATAATATTCAATATTCAATTTATTCTAAGAGTATTGTATTTTTGGTTTCTACGATTCTGAAAATTGCATTTGTAATATTTAATTTAGTTGTGTTTCTATTACTAATCTTTTTCTCATCTCATTCAATACGTTCTAATATTTTAATTTCTAATATTCTTAACTTATTTCAATAAATTACACTACCCAAGTAAACTATGACAGACTGACTAAACTGGATAACGGGTCACTATGGCTAAAACGCCATCACTGTGGCTAAAACGCCATCAGAATGTCAACGACGTATGCAATCACTATGGCTAAAGCCATGATAACAGATACAATCAATATGGCTAAAAAGCCATCAGACAGATAATCAGATAATCGGGCATACAAGCCCCAGAAATATAGGCATAAAGCCTTACGCATAAAGCGTTACGCAGTACTGCTAAAACAATATCCCTATTGGCATGCCAACCTATCCAATCTGACACACGTGTCTAGGCAATATATGGGCACATAAGTACAATTAAACATTAATAGGTATTAGAGTGTCATTATTTAATTATAAGTTTCAATTACAGGTTGTCACACATGATTCTGCTCTTAGTGGGAACATAGATTTCTAAGTCACAATTATTCAGTATATCATCAGACAGATCACATTTCACATCAGTTTTTCTGGAGTACCATTGTACTCAATGCATTTTTCTTGTCTCTGATAATGAGGACTAATGTCCTATTCACACATTCATATGTTTCATTAAGTCATTATGTTTACTCTTCACATCACTAGTCAAACATAAATGTTGACTTTTTCCCACTTAATAGATATATTAATTCTAGTTGCACTATGATTCCTCATTTTGAGTTTAACTCCTGTTGGCATCGATTGCCAATCTCAATTTAAGGCTCAGTATATGTGATTTCAAATTTTCAGAATTGGTATACTTGCTTGACCTGATTAATTGACCTAGTCCCCTTGATTTATGGGTTTTGGTCCAATTACCAATTTTGTAAATCTAGTCTTATTGAAAATTTGGCACTGATTTCATGTCATTTGGAGTTCTATGGACCAAGTTATGGTCATTTTACTAAAGCTGGACAGATTGCACTTGCTTAGCAAATTATGGTCAATTTCAATTCTAGACAGTTTTTGTAACCCAATTTGGGCAAGCATTTCGACTTAGTTAATGGCATTTATGGGCTTTGGTGTCTTTACCAAAGTTGCCCTATGTCTAAGGTTTTCGATGGTATAAATTTTAGGTTATTTGGACCTGTCTACAGTGAGTTATGGCCATTTGATTGATTACTGTTCATATGGTCAAAAAATTATAGGTTTCAAATTGCCAATCCGGATTAGGTCACTGAATTGGTCATTTTCTTGATAGAATTTTGGCAAACTTTCTACATGAAAGTTGGTCCATTTTAAGTCTAGTTTTATCTCCAATTTGTCTTATACCAATTGGGGTCACACAAATTAGGTTATGACTCAAATTATATACTGCCTTCATCAATCACACAACTTGCACACAAATTACACTTCCAATGTTTAATCCTCCTTCTCCCAAACTACAATTTTGCATTCATAGCACTTCTAATTTCATTCATCAAGTTTCAAATTAGTCAATTCCCAGTAGCATACATAAGTCCTCAATATACAATACACAACCTTAATTCATGAAATTATCAACCTTCTAAGCTCATCAAGGCTGTCAGAATTCACCACTTGTATTAGGTCTTCCACAATTACTCAAACCCAATGCTCAATCATAACATACACATGAAATTAAGTTACTAGCACAATAAATTATCTTAATCAACATTAATTCCCATCAAATACATGTAAGAATAATTCAATAACCATGCACTTTCATGGCTGCCACTTTTATGACTCCCCAGTACTCAATCATTTCCTCAATGTTTCTTAGCAAATCAACTCATCTCAACCTTAATACAAAGTTTAATTAAGTGAGGTAAGGAAAACTAGCACTAACCATTTTTTGAGCTTGATCAAACTTCACCAAAACTCCTTCTTTTTGCTGCCAATAACTTTCCCAAGTTGTGTAAACTAAATTTAGTGAAAGAACTTGTAAGGATCAAGGCTTGATCATGGTAGATTGGAGCTTGGTGTGTGGCTGGCCATCCCTACGGTTCCGACTTGTTTAACCTAATTGCACTTTATCTCTTTTATTTTCTCTTAATTTTTCTTATCATGTATTTCATCATTTTATTAAATGTAGTTCCAGACATTCTAACTATCCGAACGGACATTAGCCGTCGGAACAGTAAAATGTATGGACTACCGACGGTGAGGGCGTTACACCTGCCTATCTTATGTAACCAGCTGCATAGAACTCCATCCAAATACCAAACATCTATGTACTATCTATCAACATTAAAAAGTGAACTGAGTCTCTTCTCTGACCTGATAAAAGTCTATGCATTATAGAGTAAACTAGTCAGCATGACTTTATCATTTCTCATTCCTCTAGAATGAGAGTTGTTTGACTTCAACCTGAAATTTCTTATTGTTTGATATACTTTCTAATACATTGGCACTTTGATTGAGGTTCTACTTGTGACACCCCTTACCCATCTACAGTGTAGCAGAGCAAGGTATGCCAAATTCGGTGCCTGAATACCCTATCTTGTCTTGTCATGTTCATTGTTAATTTTTAACTTTCATTTATTCATATTATCTTATGTGTAGAAATTTTTTTTTTATCACATCTTATTTTTGTGGAGACCCAGATAGAGTCTCCTATGTTTTATTAGTATTTTGTGGGTATAGACTATTTACCTGTTAAAATAATTTCATATCTATCTCATGTTTCTATATGTCATATCATAACATTTCTACTCGTACAATTTCAAGAAAATATAAGTTTCATTCATTCATTCATATAAAATTCATATACAATAATTTACAATTTATTTAGAACTCAAAATGATTTACATTGTTTATGTAACACCCTAGGCAAATCCCACATCGGCAAAACACGGGAGAGATGCTGAGTTTATAAGTTGGTGGTTCGTAACTCCTATTGACGCGTTTTAAAACCGTGAGGGTTTCGGCCCAGAGCGGACAATATCACTAGTGGGTCGGGCCGTTAAATTTGTGGTATCAGAGCCGCTCCGCGTGCAACCTTGAACGATGGTGGGGCAAACCTCAGCGAGGACGCTGAGTCCCATAAGGGGGGTGGATTGTAACACCCTAGGCAAAACCCACATCGACAAAACATGAGAGAGATGCTGGGTTTATAAGTTGGTGGTTCGTAACCCCTAGTGACGCGTTTTAAAACCGTGAGGGCTTCGGCCCAGAGCGGACAATATCACTAGTGGGCCGGGCACATGTTCATTTGGTCATAACTCTCTCTATACTGATCCAAATGACCTAAAATTTTACCAATGGAAAGTTTAGAGATAGGGCTACACTTTTCATGAAGACCACTTAACCCAGTTTTGCCTTTAACCAATTCAAATTGTTAGCACAAATTGGGTCATCAACCAGAAAATGACCAAATGAACAGTACATGTTCATTTGGTCATAACTCTCTCTATACTGGTCCAAATGACCTAAAATTTTACCAATGGAAAGTTTAGAGATAGGGCTATACTTTTCATGAGGACCACTTAACCCAGTTTTGCCTTTAACCAATTCAAATTGTTAGCACAAATTGGGTTACTAAAACTGCCAACCCAGAAAATGACCAAATGAACAGTACGTGTTCATTTGGTCATAACTCTCTCTATACTGGTCCAAATGACCTGAAATTTCATCAATGGAAAGCTTAGACATAGAGCTACACTTTTCATGAAGACTACTTGACCCAGTTTTGCTTTTAACCAAATCAAATTGTTAGCACAAGTTCACTAAAACTGCCAACTCAGAAATTGTCCAAAAATACTGTTCCTTTGGTATGCTTGACCAGTTTTGGCAAAAATGCCATAACTTGGTCTCCAAAGCTGCAAATTGAGTGAAACTAGTACCAAAAGTTTTATAAGACACAGAACAACAATTTTTATGTTTTGAACAAGCTCTAGAAACCATTGCATCCTAGGGAAAATATTAGCCAAAGTTAGGAATTGAAATCTGGAAAATGTTAAGTTGAACCCAGAATGCCATTTGATACCCGTGTGTTCATTTAGCCATAACTCCCACTAGAAAATTCCATTTGAGATGTGCCAATATGATCTGGAAACATGATACTTAGGGCTACAACATTGATTTAGACACCTTTCCCAAATTCCAAGTGTAAAGACCCTAAAAAGAGGGTCAAACATACTACCCTGAAGTTAGTTTTTGCCCTTATAGGACTGAGAGTCCAGGTTAATACATTGACCATAAATCACTATACCAAGCTTGAAAAATTATGAAATTGTACCTGGGAGTCCCTAAGACATAGAGGAACATATCTTGTGAAGGAACCTAAGTCTAAAAATGACCATAAAATGATCAAATGACTGGTCAAAGTTTATTGACCAGGTATTGTAAATTCTGGACAGCTTAGAGGCAAACGGACCAATTATGGTATTTTGACCATAAGTTGAGTTTTATAACCCCAAATTCAGTGATTCAAAAACTAAAATTCAAGTTTAAACATAGAGGAGCAATTGTTATGAAGGAAGTGTGACTAAATAGACATCCTAACCTAGTCAAATTCCTAGATAAAGATAACACATCAACATGAACCTAAAGAAAGGTTCATGGGAAAAATGCTATATATGATAATTAAAATACTCATAAGGATAATTAAATATTAAAAATGATATGAATATGTAAATTGGGACTAATTTCCCATTAATATGAAATTAATGGTACCAATGAACAGTACCACAAAATAGTAACAGTAAATAGTGCTAAAATAATTAAAAATGTTTAATTGTCCATAGTATATCTAGACTTATTTATTTAGTTTGGATAAATTGGTATACTAATTAGGGACCACAGATAGAAGTACTGCTTACAGAGCAAATCATAAACTAACAATATATGTCTGGTATGATTATTCTACAGGCTATATGCCTACTTACTGGCCATTGTGCCTACTTTATTTCTGGCTTTACAAGCTGGCGTCTCGTGCGACGGTGGCCTCGTGCCTATGGATGTATACTGAGGTAGACATATGGTTGTCTAACCCGTATACTCCCGTGTATCCAGCTTTTATAATTTGTTATAGGTTTCTTGGGCATTGATAATAATTAATTAATACTGAATATACAATAAGTAAATAGGAAAGATCCCAATAATTTTAATTGTTTCCAAAGTGTAATAAAAAAAATGTAAAAGACCCAGAATTTATGATTTGTAAATATTAATTCAATTGTTTAATTATTGTTATTATAAATTATGCACCACTAAGCGTTATGCTTAGCGCGTTGGTTTTCCATCGCGTAGGTACTGAAATCAGCAGCTGCCACAGTAGTATTCGGACAGAGTTCCAACCAGATCTGCCACTGATCAGCGTCACCTCACCAGTCTTTTGTATTTTGGTAGGGCCCATGTGTAGACTAGTATTTTGGTTCATTATGTCTAGTCATGATGTAATTACTAGTTTATGATGTATTTTATTTTGGACTTGAAATGAAACTTATAATTTATTATCTATGAATTTCCATATAAATGCAATAGATGACACTTCATTTTGAGATCTCATAAATAGTTGTGAATGATATGATAAAAGAGACTATGTTATGGAAATATGTGAGATGACTATGAATATGTTAACACGTGATAGTGGAACCCGCCAGATGCTAATAAAATAGAGGAGGATCTGTCCGGGTCTCCACAGAAATAAGATATATATAAAAAATAATAATAATAATAATTCTACACATAAATTACCTGTTTTAAATGACATTAAATTTATAATAGACATGACAAGACAAGATAGGGTGCTCCGGCATTGAATGTGGCACTTCCTGCTCGGCTATACAATAGACGGGTAAAGGGCGTCACATTTAGTGGTATCAGAGCTAGACTCCCTCTAGTACGGCGTGTGATGCGAGGACGCACCAGGCGGAAGTTGGTGGGCTTGTCACGACCCAGGGATGGGGTTGGGACGTGCTTGTTCAACCAGCTACGCACTGGGGTGGAAACTTCGTGTCCCACATCGGAAACGGGAAGAAAAGATTTGGGCCATATAAGTGGGAGCCTTCCTCACCTGGTCAGTGCGCTTTTGGGAATGAAACCTCCCAAGGGACAAATCCGTGAGGCCCATGGGCCAAAGCGGACAATACTAACTGGAGAAAGATCGAGCTGTTACAATTTACTTATATACAATAACCAACATGCAAAATATAAATATACATGAGCCCTACCAAAATGGACTGCTGAGGTGATAACCTACACTATAGCAGATCTGGCCAAATCCTGTTTAGGCACTACTGCTGCTGATGCTACTGCTGCTCTCCAATACCTACGCGATGGGAAACCAACGCGCTAAGCATAATGCTTAGTGGTGCATAAAATAAAGGAAAAATAACTAAACAATTAAAATATAATTATTCTAGGTGTAATTTCATAAATTTCTTACATATTTTATGAAATCTTAGGAGTAAGTTAGTTATTAAGATTTTCTTTGTTCATTTATGTTATTTTTAATCTTATTGTTCATATCTATAATGTATTCATGTACTTATTTAAATTTAAGGCTTATTACTCTTATCTGTGCCCAAGTAACCTATAACAAACTATAAAGACTGGATACACGGGAGTATACTAGTTAAACATCCGTATGTCTAATATGTATACATCTGTCATGTCAGGCACAAGGCCAGCGAGCAGGTATAAAGCCAAAAATAAAATCAGGCACAATGGCCAACGAGCAGGCATAAAGCCAGTAGAACAACCATCTTAGACATATATTATCTATCAATGATTATTCCTATGGGCAGTACTGCAATCTGTAGTCCCTAATTGGTATACCAATCAATCTATGCTATATAAATAAGTCTAGGTATACTTTGAGCAAAATAGTATTATTAAGCACTTATAGTTTTAATATTTTATGCTATGTACTATTAAGGGTTCATAACATGTTATTATTTCACTTCATATACTATCTATACTTTGTATCATTTCCATGTCATTATAATGGGAACATAGGTCCTAAGTATATTTTCATATGACTTATGTGTTTAGCAACTCATTTTGATTAACTTCATATCATACAACAAGCCATTTTACGAACCTTTCTTAAGGTCCAGATTTGATATCATAAGTTCACCTAATAAATTGGTCAAGATGTGGCCATTGTTTGGCCACACTTCCTTCATGAAAGTTGTTCCTCTATGTCTTGTCTTTGTTTTCCTTTTTGATTCGTGTCATTTGAAGTTTTAGAACTCAAGTTATGGTCAAATTACCATAACTGGTTCCTTAACTCACTCTAGTTCTAGAACCAGATAGATTTTGGAGTCAATTTTTCTCTAATTATTTAGACATATTACAGCTACTTTTAGGCCTAATGTTCTTTATAGAAGTTGTTACCCTATGTCTTATGATCACTCAAAATTTTGAATTACAATTTTTCAAGTTTGTAGAATTAGTTATAGCCAATTAACTGGCTTGGACTCAGGTACCCTGTGTCTACAGGATTCTAGATTCAGGTTAGTGGCTTTGACTCTTAATTTAGGGTCCTCACACTCAAAATTTGAGGCAAGTTCCTACATAAACGTTAGAGCCCCGTCTCTTAGGTTTCCAGAGCAGTTTGGTTCATCTCATTTGGGATTTCCTAGTGGGAGATATACTATAAACTCTGTTCTGGGGTCAAGTGACTATTTGGTTAAATTTTAGGTTTTGTTATGCTGACTTGTGCTAGTTAATTGACCTATTTCCTTTGGGTTCTGGGTTTTGATCAAAACACTAATATTGTAGATCTATATCTTATAAAAAATTTTCCATTGGTTTCATTGAATTTGGATGTTTTTAGATCAAGTTATGGCCTTTTTGCCAAAACTGGTCGCGTATGCCTAAGTCCAGAATTTCTGGGCAGTTTGGTTCTAGACAGTTTTATTGACCTAATTTGTACTAGCAATTTGATTTGGTTAGAGGTAATTCTGGATTCTATGTTCTTCATGAAAGTTGTGCTCCTATGTTTAACCTTTCCAATAGTATAAAAATCAAGTCATTCTGACCTTCCTAAAGAGAGTTATAACCAAATGAACATATACTGTTCATTTGATCATTTTTCTAGGTTCAAGATTTGGTAAGCCGGATTCAAACAGTAATTAGGTCAATTTATGGATAGAATTTGGGTATGATTTCTTCATAAAAAAAGGAGTATTTTGGCCTTAGTTTCATATCCAATTGGCTTCATACTAATTGGAGCAACACGATGCAAGTTATGGTTGTCTAAGCATGCTGGACTCATTAGTCCAAAAATCCTGCATGAAAACACACTCCCAATTTTCAATTTCTCCAATCTCCCAAACTTCATTTTGGAATACATGGCACTTATATTTATCAAATAATCATCTCAACATCATCAAATTCCAGTAATTACACAAAATCCCTAATTAATGATCACAAACCCTATTTTCAATTATCCAATTTGTGCAAACTCAATTCATTCAACTTCTAAAGCATATCAACTTATCAAACATCATCATGGAACCAATTTTCATTAATTAAAAACATCAAACCCTAAGGAATTTCATGGCTGCCGAAATTAGGGTTTCCCCTACTCATGGTATTCATTTTGATTTCATGGAAGTTTACTTCAATTTACCATACTAATCATACTTAGAAAAGGAAAGAAATGTGCTTAATACACTAACCTTTTGTGAACACTTCTTGGACTTGTGAAAACTCAAATTTTTCTTCACTTCTTGGCACCCACAATATTCCTTATGGTGTAGGGACAATTTTTAATGAAAGAAGCTTAGGGTTTTATGGTGAGAAAGGGAGGAAAATTGAGCTAGGAAAGATGGAAATGGAGGAGAGAAAGCTCTCCATATGGTTCGGCCATGGGAGTTTCAAAAAGAAAGAAGATAACTTTTTAATGGTAATTTGTCATTTGTGCTTATATATATCCCATAGTAATTTACACAAAATTTTAATAATGTAATATTAGTATCATGCTTAGGTTAGCATGCGATGAGCATGGTGTAATGCTTACATCAAAATTTATTTCTTTTTCATTTCATTTCTTTTCTCATTTCCATTGCATTTTTCATAATTTTAATTTATTTTATGTGTTTTAATCTCTCTTATTTTAATTAACATTTAGGTCAAAATTCAACTCTGGGGTTGAAATGACCAAAATGCCCTTCATTGTGCTTATCGGGTTATATTTTTCCTTTTACCGATTAGCAAATTTTCTTGAATTTTATTGACATTTTTATTATCATTTAATCTTCATAATTCCTTCAATTAAGTTTCAATATTTATCTTACAGGGTTTCTTGCAGGTCTAGGGTCAGCAACTGTCTTTACAGTCACTTCCCAGTACGGTCACCCATCGCGATGACTCCGGCTCGTTTAACTCATTTACAATTCATTTCTTTTATTTTTCCTTAATTTTTTTTGTCTTTATTTAATCATCTCATGACTCTTCACTCTAGTTCGAGTGTAGTTCCAGACATCCTGGCTGTCCAAATAGACGTTAGTCATCGGAACAGTAGAATGTACGGACTACTTAAAATAAAGGCTTTACACTACTACTATCTTAACCTATCATTTCCCATTACTTTTCCTTTTTCACCCTTATGCCTCTTCCTTCGAAGATGTCCATCTCATTATCAATTTTGGCCTTTTATTTAATTTTTAGTCTAACATGATTGCTAGTTTCATTATTTCTAAAATTTTAACATTGCGATTTGTTCCCACCAACACATCCTTCATGTTATATAACGCTATAGTGTCGACCTACTACTCATGCTCTACAATACATGCAATTCACCATAGAGGTTCCTATTATTTCTCCTTCCCCAACTTGACCATTAGAACAATATTATTTCCTACTACTCTTTGTAGGAAATTGCTCATCATTATTAGTTGGGGGCTCTAACATGGCAGTGGGAAACGTGTGTTGTACCACAATCCCATAAAAAATATTTCATGTGTTCATTCTCCTTAATATAGCCACATCCACTGCCCACAACTTTTCAAACTTCAACTTCAAATTTACCCATTAGCAAAAGTTTCATCCATCGAATTTCATCTATAGATAGCACTTCCTCTTAGCTTATAGTTCAGACTAACTTGATCTAACTCCTATCACTACCTTAATCGTCAATCCATCCTTGACATTAGGTTTGTACTTACTATCATCCCTATATCAGGAGATTGTGTATGAATTGGTGCCTACCAAACTCTCAAATAACTGGGTCACCTCAACCAAGTCTCTGTTCTTTATATAACCTTCTAGAGCTAAAAGTACGAGCTAAACTTGAAAAGAAGGAGAAATATCCTCCTACAGTCGACAACACACGATTGTCCATATAATAATGTTTAAACAATGTCTTTTGGTCTCTCTCTTTAAATTTTATCATCTCCTTGCAAAAGTTATGCTCTACCTATAAGATATCAGCCTCACTATCCCTCTGTTGTACTGCTATCCAATCCTAATATACTATCTTTATCTTGTCCCTTGCCTTCTGCTGTATTTTGGAAGATATCTTTTATTAATAGATTCTTCTAGAGCTAACTTCAATCGTACTTATTGTCATTCGTATTGTGCCCCTGACTTTCGCTGTATTCTAAAAGATATCTCTCACTAATAGATTATTTTAGTACTAAGTCCACCCTTTCTTATAATCATTATTTTGATCATTGAACTTCCTAGTGACTTATAACCACCTATACTCGTTGCTTCCCATTCTACCCCTTCTATTGTTCTATCATTATTGTTTTACTGCTGGTTGCGTACTCTGCAAGTATACGGGTCATTCAAGTAGTAAAGAAAAGATATCATCCCACAGAAATTTATTGTTTGAGTACCAAACTATAAAAGTTATGATTATTTAGGCTATCGATAATTTGTGCCAAAAATAAAGTAAGAGATGCAGCAATTAAATTGGGAAAAATAAGGAAATTATAATGAATTAAGCAATTAAAATTCTAAGCACTATACTAATTTACTAAAATTTCAACAAGTAATAAAAGATTTAATTAATTAATGGTAAAAATTGATTCCAGAGTTGAGGTTCATGAAGTAAATTTCATTTGGGATTTGGATAGGCAAAGCCAAGATTAAGGGAAATACAAGTTCGAAGGAAGTTGATTCTGATTTCCTTTAATTTCTCTTTCAAGCAAATTAAAGAGTGTTTTAAAGGAAATTAAACTCCATTCTCATGCAATGTTTAATTACCCAAAACCCTTTAAGCATTTTAATCAACTTGAAATTCCTCTTAACCCACTAGTTTATTTCTAACACTCGGTGATTAAGTTCATTATCTTGATTATCTATCATAGATTTTCACCTCTCGGTCCTTTAATCTAAGATTAAGAACAAAACCCAAAGGGTACCACCAATGGGTATGTAAATAAGCACACAAGATAAGAATCAAAGCTTATATATACTAAAATCTGGTTAAAACCAGTCCAAATCTACAAATAAAACTTAAATCATTACACCCAACTCTGAAATCTTAAGTATCTACTCACTCATGCTTGTATTTACAAGTAGAAAATATGAAATAAAGCAAGAAAACATGAAAATAAAACTTAAAATAAAAGAACTCAGAAGAAAAAGATCCAAATCTCTGAAAATGGAAGCTGAAAAACGTCACTCTGCAGGTGTTCTTCCTCCTAGAAATGGCGTGATTCCCTCTTTTCTCTCTCTTTTGATTTTTCTCTCTCTTTCTCCTTATGGTAAAAAATGAGAATATGATGCTTATATATCCGCTCAAGGTTTGCCCTAAAAATGGTCTCTAAAGGGATAAAGACAAAAGGTGTAAAATGTGTGAAAAGAGAAAATTTTTTCATGTCAGCAAATCTGCTAGCGCCATCCCACATGCCTCATGTTGATTTAAGTTGTTTTCAACATGCCTCATGTTGATTCAGAGGAGGAGCCTTTAGATTCTGCATGACTAGCTACACGGGGCATGTGGGAGTCCCTAAAAATTTCGGCGTGTTTTGCTCCAAAATCTCTGTTTACACGACCCGCCATATGGGGCATGTTAAAGTCCATGAAACTTTCGGCGTGTTTTGTTCCGAAATCTCTGTTTACACGACCCAGTGTGAATTTACATGCCTCATGTGGATTCCTGCTGGTTAACTCTTATCTTCACATGACCCTGAACATGAGGCATCTTGAGGCCCTTGATAGTCTCGGCTGGTCTTCTCCTTTAAGCGAATTTTCTTCACTTTTCACACTACTTTAAGCTTCCAAATCACTTTGAATTTCTTTTGTATGGACCTTTTTGTCTTTAAACCTTATTAAAACCTATCAAAAACATTAAAATTCCGAAAATCAAATATAATGAAACTAAAATTAACAAATTAACTAAAATAAGCATTAAAAGCATAAAATTACTAAACTAAAAAGGCAAAATGGATGCAAAACTATTCTAAAATACTTATATAAAATGAGTTTATCAACTGCAAAGTGACTCTGTTGATCACACTAAAGACATTTGCCTAACATTCATAACAAATCTTTAACTACCTTCTCATTATCTCAATAGTCTAACCTAAAGCCTATGTGTCATTATCCTTTATTCTTTTCTCATCAGGCATAATTGAATCTATTAGGTGGACTTTTATTCAACTTACTACTTATTGACTTTGCTTCTCTACCTAATAGGACAATTTAAGCTACCACTGCACGCCCTATAGCTACTACCTGCTTTGGTTGCATACTTTACTTAACTTTTCTCATATTATCAATAATCTAAAGGGTTCTTATCCCATTGCTCCTTATTCTATCTTAGGGATAGAAAACAGACAAAGTCTAATCCAAATCCTATGACTTTGAGCTCTAGGTTCAAGCTCCTAAGACTGCATTAATTATGACCTACTCTGATTTCTATACTTCTGGGTTCCATACCTTGATAAAGGTTTTCCCTAATATTGTCCTTTTCTAAGCTTTCTATCCTTGCTTTTCTATTTACCTCATTTACCTTTCCTAGAATCGCATTTTGCCTTCTCTGTATCTTGACTCTACTCTTCCTAATCTTATCATAATTTGAACCTTTTAGTTTGTTATTGAGCCAACTCCTTTTTATCTTACCCAAATATGAACTTTGATCATTTTACTTTTTAGCTCTATTCTCTTTCTTGACCTAACTGTCATATCAGAAACTTGTATATTTTTATTGTCTTTACCTAGTCATCTACACCTTGATGTTACTCAGAATTGATCTTTTGACCACTCTAGCTAGTACTTCCACTAGCATTCAAGCTATCTCTCCTGCTACATTTGGATTGACTATTTTGAGTTTCCTTTTTACACTTCTTCTATCTACTAATATCCTATGATTCATCTTTGCTGACTTACTGCTCTTACCCTTAGAGTATACTCTTATCTTGAGCAGTAAGAAGCTGAAAAGGAACTCAGGGATTAGCAGTCACACATTCACTGTGCAATCTTTGTTCCTATCTATTGGACTACAAGCTACCGTTTACTACCTCAAGGAGGAGTCTACAAAGATACTAGTTTCCCATTTCCACCCAATTCACCAAAACTTAAGATATTGGGTGCCCAATCCCATCATTAAATTCAAAGGCTTTACGTCCATCATGATTTCATCATTTATGGTTCCTATAGTGAAACTTGTACCCCTCTAAAACACTTGAGCTAACAACTCTCTATCACATATTATAGTCTCACCTGGGACGCCATTCGGTAGGTCACCAACACTAGTAGCAATCTGTTATCTCTCTTGAAGGACATTACCATACTCTGTAGCACAACTGACAGTAAAAGAGGTACCATATCTACTATATTGCCACAACTATGTAAGGCTATCATCTCTCTTATCATACTATAAACTTTTCTAAAACATCTTTTCATAGGCTATAATATTATTCGCAACCTTTGATCTACTTTAGGAAATAGAACCGCACTCTACATTTCACTGTCACACAAAAAGTACTATCTTTATCAAACTCTAGGCAAAAAGTACACTGTAATGACAAAACTAAGATCTCATACTTGAGACCAAATGGTCCCATTATGTGAATGCTACCTTTACTCTGTGATTATATTGAAACCTCTAATCTTATGGCAATTCCTGATATAACTCTAGCTCATGTGAGAGTGACTGAGTCATTAACTCTGGTTACCACCCAATTGTAATCTTTTAGCATTCTAGCTCAAGGGTTTTAAACCCCTATTTGGGAGTTCCAAACTCCGTTACAGAATTGAAACTCTATTCTGGCATAACTGCATCAAAACAGAGGCTGTCTGCAAATACCCTTAGAAAACACATTAGGGATGCACGTAGTTCTACACAATAATCCTATGTCGATACTGTAATTTGTAGCTTACAGCACAAATATCAAGAACATTACATAGTTACTATGGTACGTCCCAACAAACTAGGCCTCCTAATCTCTTATCTTTCTTAAACCCACTAACACCATAAACTTACTCTGATGGGACTATCCACTGACAACTGCCAGTAGTGATATTCTTACCCCTACCTATACTGCCATAACTCGCCTTTATGTACTCATGCCTTAAATTAGATAGGCACACCATTTAGCCCCACTATAATAGAAACACAGTATTTCTTAGATTACGTATTCCTAAGGCAAACCTCAACACGTTTGCTAACTTTAACCTACATCACCATGTACTCTACAAAAATTGAACCACTAAATTGAAGCACTCTTACACTATCCAAGGAATAATGCAAAATCTAGAAACAAAGAATTACAAAAGAAGATGAAATAAGATCCTACACTCTACATGTGGCAACTCTAGGTATACACTTTCCCATGAATCTAAAGTTTAAGCTCTGATACTAACTTTGTTATGACCCAAATTCTGGGCCAGACTGGCACTAGGACTTAGGTCAACATAAGGCCCCCAAAGCCCGTAGTAAGCCTAATTATCCCTAACCCAACCATAAGGCTCATAACTGTAGTCCAATTTCAAAAAAATAAATGGACAAAGTTCGACCATAAATTGGACTATCCAACGGGGAGTATTAACTCACCCGACCTATAAATATAAAAATATACAATCTGGGGAGCTTAGCACACCCTCACAATCCTCAATATGATAAATAATCTAAGGGGAGCTCATACTCATCTCATACGTCCAAGCACAATCATATAATAAGTTTACAACACCCAAATGATTAGGTTATTACAATCCCAGAAAAGGTTAATACACTACTGGTATATATAGAGTTCTAGAATATAAATTAAGAAAATGAAATACAATTAAGCTGCTGTTGGTAAACCTGTGAGAAAAGGAGCAGGTTATTCACAAAAAGACTACCTGTCACTTGAGGAAAAATAGTTGAACGGAGGTGAGTGTTCGACTCATAGAGTAATATATTGATTTTAAATACAATTTCTATAGCTATCTTGAATTAATGCATTGCCTGACATGAAATGCAGTATAGTCACATAGTATCAAACAATTCAAGTAATATTCACACAAAAGATAATTTGGAGCACTCACACACTCGTGCGTCACATCAACATACATATATATATATATATGGGAGCTGATCCCCTATATAGCTTTTTTATTTTCAATACCTGCTAGCAAGGTCAACTCAAGTCAGACTTTCTCTTAATAATCCAAATGTGAGGGTTAGCGAGATCAACTTTAAGCCGTACTCACCCTGACTTATCCACATATAAGGATTAGGTCTCAGTGAGTCAAGCTTCAACTGCGATTACCCGTCCTACCTATATCCATATCCACACTACATGTACGCCGACACACGCACACAACTCCAAATTACTCTAAGGCGACATCCACAATAATTTCATCAAACAAACATGCAATACAAGGCGTGCCTAGTAATTAACTATATAAATATATTTATAAGTGAATACATGGGCATGTTTTGAATATATAATAATATTGAAATTATAAATAAAATCAGTATCTACTCACAGATTAACTAGAGATCACTAAGACTGCTGGGCGGAGGAGGAGGGTTGACCTGATCACCTAAACAATTATATTTATGAATTTTTAAATATTAAAATAAAACAATAAAGTTAAATAGTCAAAAACATCTTAAATTTATGCTGAAAATCTGATAAAGTTTTTCCTGTACCTAGGACTTACCCAACCTGCAAGGCAACTTAAACAATACTTATAAATCTAATAGCCTCAGGTACACATCACAACAACATCATATTGCCTCTCCTAGACTGACCAAACCAATCAAAAATCATATAATTACACATAAAATAATTATTTAAAAATTTGGGATGTTACAAAAATAATGAAATCAAAATTTTGATTTTTAATTAATCTATTTTTATTGAGATTCAAACAACCACATCTTTTTAAGAATGATATAAGATAATGATTGATATTTCCTTTAAACCAATTTCTAATAGGTCTTTAATTTCATTTTTGAAATAATTCTATTCAAAAATTAAAATTGAAATCAAAGTTTTGATTCTTTGATCTTTAGGAACTAAACTTAAAATCAAATTTCAATCTCGTTCAGCTCTAAATGATTCTAGTTTTATTTAGTGTTTGGTTTAAATGAAAATTCATTTGGAATTCTTAATAATCAATTCTATGGAATTTATTATAACTAAATCAAATCATATCAAAATTGATAGAATTTGCTAATGAATTCTAAACTTAAAATCATATAAATTTCAAGTGATAAAATTATTCTCTTATTATATATTATTTTATTTTCTTTATTCTAAATACAAAATTTATTTCATTTGAAATGAGTTACATATTTAATATAAAATGTACCAAATAAAAAATTCATTCATAAATGAATTCTATCATTTACAAATCAAATGAATTTTACTATAAAATTGAACCAAATAGAGTTTTAATTTTATTTTAATTTCAATTTTGATTTCGATTTTAGTTTGAATATTGATTTTAACAAAAAAAAATATATAATTTTGATATAACCTTAGCAACAATGCACAGCCCTAGCCAGCTCGCACGTGTCTAAACTATTACAGATACCAACTTTCCTGTAAAAAGTATTGAATATCATTCAAGAAGTAATGAAAAAAAGTGGGCTAGGTGAAACTGAGCCCAAACCCAATACACAAGGGCTTCGATGATAATACCTTCACCCATGAAAATATACAAGGCGGAGGCTAGGGTTTTGCAGTGCACTGACCACCATACTTACCAAGTCGCACTATAAAAGTGCCTTCTAGTGCTGTATCGTTGGATCTGAATTCTGAGCGACTAAGCCTTTGCTCACCCGTCGTAAGGTATGCTTGTTTCAGCTATCTTGCCCCTATCTTTTGATCAGTGCTCTTGTTTTAGTGATGGGAACATATGATTATGATTTAAGTTTTGATAATGGTATTGTTTAAATCCATAATAGTACTGAATGTCTCTAATGATGATGTTTAGCTTAAAACTTTCGTTCTTCTGAGAAATTACCCATGTGGAATTCATATGGAGACCCGAACTGAAGAGACATCTTTTTAGGGTTTTATATATTTTTTGTATTTGGGATTTTTTTTTCTTTCCTCTTGGCTTGCCATTAACTGGGTTGTAAGTGGTCTGATAATTATAACTTAAAATGCTTAAAACCAGTAGTAAATGATCTTTATGTTGCCTCTGAGGATGATTAGTAGAATACTGATGTTCCATGCGGAAACTTTCTGGAGACCTGAACTGAAGAGGCTTGATTCTGATTTCTTTATTGAAATTCTGGACTATTGAACCTTTCCTTTTAGTTCATTTTTAGCTCATAATTGATCTTTTTTAGTACTTTTTTAGTAAGAGTTTAATCCTTTTGAAGATTTGATGAGGGTTTATCAATTTGGCAATTGAAGATAATGCCTGTGTCTTAGGTTCGTGTTTTGAAGCAAAACTAACTTTTGAGCTTTCGTAGTGTTGGTTTGATTGATTTTATATATCATTATGTCTAGTAACTGTCCTCCTCCATTGTTTGAGGACTTGAATTCTTCTACTTTGAATTGCATATTTTTGTCTAAGAAATTTCAATTTTAAATCTCAAAATTATATAGTACAGTTTTTATTTTCTTGTTGTTTCATTTATTGTTGTTTTAGACATTGAAGATCTTTTTTCCTCTCTAAAGATGTGGTTTTATAAACTTTCGTTCTCCTGAGCTTATAATGCTGAAAAATTGTGGAGACCTGAGCTGAAGAGTTTTAAAGAAGATCTTCAATGTCTGATCTGGTTATTTGTTATTTTCAATTTGCATTGTTTTACTTGCAAAGTAAGAAGAAATATGCCAATCAGTTTTCAAAAGTTGGAATGAAGAACTCCTTACTAATTTGTTGTCCAAAAAATGCCAAAATTATTTTTCAATTGATTCTTAAGCCTGTACAATAGTAGATTTGATATTACCTTTTCCCTTGATGACTAGCCCTGGTACATTACCATCTTTCTTTTGCCTTTTCAAATTGCGGATTTATGATACCTCATTATGTTTGTTTTATCGGACATTAATTTTTCTTTTTCTTGTGAAATGAAACCTGGGTTCTTATAGAATGATGATCCTTTTTCCCTGCTTGATGCATGTGTCATTTTTATCGTAAATTTGTTTCCTCCCTAATTAATTGTTTTATTTATTCTTTTGGCTTAGTGCTGGGGTATTTGTTGAACACAATCTTAAAAAGTGCAAATTCCTTTCAAGATGAGGTATTGGTTGATCTTTCTTTCATCTTTATTCAACTATCTCAGGTTTTCTATTTTAGAATTTCTAGTTGAGTTTTTATTTTATTTTATTTTATTTTGCTTACTTGCTAACTATCATTTGTTTTGTTTTTTGTTCTTACCATTTTTCTTCTCTCTTAGCCGACCAATGGAGGAAGAGGTAAGATATTTTTCCTCCCTTATATCATCTGTCTGCTACTATTTTTATTTTTTCTTATTTTAATTTTTGATTGAGTATACTTTTCTTAATGTGACCATAGCTGCTAGGTTTTCTGTACCACATTTTTAGGTTCCCCAAGAAATTATTTGCTAGTGCTGGTTATTAATTTTTGTGTGGTAGTTATGAATAATTCTCATGCTACAAAATTATTTTTACTCTTTGTAGTACATTTCATGGGAACTTTTAATAAGCTACTGTTTTGTTATTCACACACACAGAGCTTAGTTTGTAATGAAACTAACTATATTATAAAATTTATAACTTGAGTAATCTTTTATCTTGTAAGATTATAGATTCCATCAACAATCTTGTTCTTGTGTTATAGGCCAGATAGCACCAAATCATTTCTCTTATGCTTATCTGTGCTAATTGCTTCAGGTTAGCAAGAACGAGGAGGAGGAGTTTAACACTGGACCCCTTTCAGTACTTATGATGAGTGTCAAAAATAACACACAGGTAATGTTAAGTTTTATAGTTTCCAATCCTTGACTTTGGAGTTTGGACTACCATGTTAGGAGATGCCTTCTGTTTGAACCAGTTTAACCTCAGGGTGTCTCATTTGAATTTGATTTGCCTTCCCACACTAAATAGGTGCTCATTAATTGTCGGAACAACAAAAAACTTCTTGGTCGCGTTAGAGCCTTTGATCGGCATTGCAACATGGTTCTTGAAAATGTCAGGGAGATGTGGACTGAGGTTGGCTCTATTTAAGACTAATTCCTATTTATGGTTGTATCTATATTTAAACAATGCCCTTTCTTTCTTATTGGTAGTAAAATGCATTTTTTTTAGGTACCTAAGACAGGGAAAGGCAAGAAAAAGGCCATGCCAGTGAACAAGGACAGATTCATTAGTAAGATGTTTCTGCGTGGAGACTCTGTAATCATTGTTCTTAGGAATCCCAAGTGATGGAGAGCTGCTTTTGAAATCAATGGATCTTGTGGCTGGGTCAAGTATATTACTGTATCTGGAATGGGAATTGGCTGCTATTATCGGCACATTAAAACCTGATTTATGCAGCCTTTCAGACTCCACATCAGAATTTCATATTAGCTGTAAAACCAAATTGAGTTGCTCCTTGTGTAGGAAGTGTAGCTAACTTTTAGCCTCTTAATGATACGGCCCCTTGTTAAGTTGCGATTCCATTGTTAATGACATTGTACCTGTTCATTTTCTTGTCCCTATCGAAGTGTCCGGTGAATCTATTTTAATCCAGTAGGCTTTGATGTGTAGGACGGACCCAAGGTATATTTAGATCCAATAAATAAATGTTAAGCCTGACAGAAGTCTTCTTCTCCGCCTGATATTTTAGTAGAAGGATGTGCTTGCTGCCGTTTCAAGCGCTGCTAGCAAGATGTCTTGGGATCTCTTTTGTTTTCTATCATCAAAGGTGCTTCTTATATCTATGTTGTGATCATGTTAAAAGTCATACAAACGCATATGGAAGGGTCGGAGCAAATCTCCACTATAGCCAAGTAATCTCTCCCATGGAAGATTTAGAGAGTTTTAAAAAGCTTAAATTGGATCCTTAGATTTTTATTGATTTGGAGCTCGATTCAAAGATGATTTAGAAGATGTTTGGTTTGCCTTATAAATCAGTTATGTTTACTTATAAGTAATAAGTTATTGCGTAGATTAACGTTTGTTTTGCCTTATAAGTTAAAAAAATTATTAAAAATAAATAAGATGAGGGATGTGAGGAGGATGTTAGTCATAGGATTAAAGCTAAATGGTTGAAGTAGAGAAGTGCTACAGGAGTTCTATGTGACCGCAAGATTCTCAATAAGTTAAAAGGAAAATTTTACTATGCAATCATATGATCGGTCATGTTATATAGTAGTGAGTGTTGGGCACTTAAGATAAGAGTTGCGGATATGATAGTGAGTGTTGGGTACTGAAGAAGTCGTATGTGTCTAAGATAAGAGTTGTGGAAATGAGAATGTTAAGGTGGATGTCTAGTCATACTAGACTATATAAAATCCGTAATAAGAGTATTAGAGAAAATGTATGAGTGGTGTTAATTAAGGGTAAGTTGAAAAAAGGGATATTGAGGTTGTTTGGTTATGTGAAGCATAGATATACGAAGAAATGAGAATGTTAAGGTGGATGTCTAGTCATACTAGACTATATAAAATCCGTAATGAGAGTATTAGAGAAAATGTATGAGTGGTGCCAATTAAGGGTAAGTTGAGAAAAGGGAAATTGAGGTTGTTTGGTCATGTGAAGCGTAGATATACGGAGGCTCCAGTTAGACAAGTAGAAGATAGAAAGAAAAGAAGGAGTAGGCCTAAACTGACCTAGATGAGAGTAGTACAACATGACCTATAAATATTATATATTTCTGAGGATTTAACCCAAAATCGTTTAAAATAGAAAAAGAGAATTCATATAGTCGATCCTAAATTCTTAAGATAAAAACTTAGTTGAGTTGAGTTGTATATATCTTTTATGATAATTTTAACAAATTAAATTACTTTTAAATACTTTTTAATTAAATATTTAAATTATTTAAAAGTTATTTTTAAATAATTTAATCAAATAATTAAATACTTATTTTTAATTTAATTTATAAATTTAAATTATATATTTTAAATTAAAAATTAAAAATAAATAATCAAATCAAATACTCTCTACTCTTTCATTATTAAGTTTGATTTGTATTTAGTTATTTGATTTACATTTAACTGTTTAAGTTTGACTCACAATTCAATTTTTTTAGGAGTTAGAGTTTTACTCATCAATATTATTTAGTTAAATTATTGAAGGTTATAAATTTTTTATTAATTATTATTAAAATTCATTTAATATAATTAAATTAATAATTATAATGTTACCATTAGTTAAAATTTTTTTTGAAAGAACCATTAATTAAATTATAATAGTTATAAATTATATATTATATTTTTTTAATTATTCTTTTGATTTTATAATTATATATATTTATAAATTAATAATTAACTTATATATATTTAGCCATATATATATAACAAAATAAAATATAAATGAGTCTGATTATGAGCTTAACCAATTGAATATTAAAAAAAATTCATGTTGAACTCATTTATTAAATAAATATAAAAATAAGCTCAAAATTTAATTTATTAGGCAAAGGAGTTGGATCGAGTGAAGTATCACTATCAAAAGGGGCTTTAACTCATTTACATCTTAACGTTCGATCATGTATACGGTCGATCAAAGGCACGTGTCAATTTGTCAATGAAAGCACACGGTTTGGCCTTGGAATGACTCACCTACTCCTGCTTCAAAAATTGCAATTGCATCCGAGTTAGCATCAACACCAACCCGGTCAGTTAATTTAAAATTTTAATATATTCAATTTATGAATTAACTTTTGAAATGATATATTTAATAATTAATTTTTAGTCTTTTAATAACTTATCATCAATATTTAATTGTGAAAAAAATCACTATTTACTTTATATATTTTAATAAAATTAATTGCTCAATCATCCTATTTTTATAAAAAACATATTAGTTAGTTATTTTTCCTTCTCATCCTTTTACAACTAATTTATAATATTTTTGTGTCATAGTATTTAATGCTCTACAAGATACACACTTATTTATTAATTTAATAAAATATATATAAAAATAAATTCACAAAATTATTATATGTGTGAGCTCAATATGTTATTTTAACGAAGTAAAAAAAAAAATCATGTTTTAGTTTCTTAAAATTAATCTCAAGTTCTTGATTTCAAAAAAATAAATATATCATTCAAACTAATTCCAATAAAAAAAAATAAAGAAAACTCATCGCAATAGCCACAAGATGTTGACGTAGAATGGCAGTCACAATTTTTAAAAAATTTCTATAGCGGGGATTGATATATATAATAAATGAATTTGAATATTTTTACACAATAATCAATGGTAAGATGCTTATAAGATACAAGCGTTTTATTTTTTTTTTTAAGAGGAAAGTACATTTTATTACTTTGTATTATAGTGCTTTTAACATTCAAGGCTTATATACTTTGTTTTGTTGCAAAGAAAGATATATACTTTTGAGTCGTTAGCATCGTATGGACAATTAAGTATGACTGGTGTGGCATGCTGATTTCATCTCCATTGTTGACGTGGAATGCCAGTGATTTTATGTCACTTGTCATGTTGTCCTTAAACGTAAAAGGTTAAAAGCACGTGTCATTACTTTTCAAATAAGAAAGTTCAAGACCTCAATATTAAAAGCATAAAATTTTGAAAGTACATAGAAAAAAATTAGAAAATAGTGGGGAGAGAAGAAAAGGGAGAGAGATAAAAGAAAATTTAGGAAAGAGAGAGAGGCATATGAGAGGGAGAGAAACATAATGGGAGAAATGTGGAGAGAGAGAGAGACTCTTTCTTACCTCTCTCCATCTCTCTCCCTCTCTCTCACTGTGTGTGTCTCTCTCCATATTTTTCCTATTTTGTCTTTCTTTCTCATACCTTTCTCCCTTCTATTTGTGTCTCTCTCCATCTCTCTCTCTCTCATGCCTCCTTCTCTTTTCTAATTTTTTTTCATATATTTTTAAAATTATTATACTTTCACGTTTTAAACTTTTTTTAGGCAATTCAAGATATGTACTTTTAACTCTTTACATTTAAGGAAAACATAACAATCAGCATAAAAATTATTGATATGTCGTTAATATAGCCTTACATCAATAATGAAATTGACATCAACATGCCATATTAACGCCACATTAATAATAAAGTTAACGTCAATATAACTTATTAACACCATGCGGGCAATGGAATTAACATAAGCATGTTAATTTTACTGAACACTGTTAGTATTTTATTTTTATAGAATTAATAACGTAAAAATACATATCTTCATTTGCAACAAAATAAAGTATAAATTCAAAATACCAAAAGCACTATAATACAATAATAAAGTATACTTTTAATTTTTTTTATTGCCAATTGGCAAGTGAGTTTATTATTATTATTATTATTATTATGCACCGAATAGTCCTAATATGTAAGGCCTAACACGCATCTTGAAGCCCTTGTGCCTAAAAATTTGCACCATGGGAGGCAAACTGGCTTTGGTGCATTGACCCAAACATAATAGATATAAAAAACGATTTAAAAAATTAAAAAAAAGAAGAAGCGCGCATCCTCCACACGCCTTTGCAGCTGCAAGCCAATAAAAAATTAACCCAACTGCGCACTGGCGTCCACCCACTACATTTCCTTCTTCCAATTACAGTATGTTGCTATAATTGTCCTCTCCCCACTTTTCTTTTTTTTTTTATTTTTTTTATTTTTCTCAAATGGATTTAAATATTTTTAAAATAATAATATTTTATTATAATTAATGAGTTTTAGTTTAATTAAAGTCTAAAAAAAAATCTTATCATAGTTAAAAGGGCTCTACCAATTGATGATTCCCTAGACAAGCTAACTATGGGGCATGGCATGATGAACATTTGCATCTCAACAACTAAATTGACTTAGAATTGCACAAAGGAGTTGGATTCAACCCATTTTTGTCCTCTCAATCGGAAAGGAATCATCAAAGGTGTGAATGTGTAGATTATTCCAAATACTGAATTTAGATGATTTTTTTCCCCCTTTTCCTCATTATAATTTTCTTTCCTTGTTTACTCCTTTCCCAATAAAAGTTGACACCACCAACATGATCTTTATTGACAATAATATCTCCATCAACTTATCTAATAATTAATTATGATAAGGATAATTAAACCACTTTTCCAAATTAAAGTTAATGAAAATGATTCAGTTTAATATTTCGATTTAAATCGAAAACTGCACAATCATACTAAATAGAGTGCAAGAGGCCAATCAATCCTCTTTCACTTGTGATAATATTAATGCATTTTTTGTCATTGACATCGTTTTGATCTTCATTATGGGATATCTCGATAAATTTCTTATAATCTCGTGGACAAGCCAAAGAAGATTGCTTTCAAGAAAGTAAAGACTCGGTGACAAGAATCTATGGTGACATTTTGATATCCATGGTGATAAAAGAAAAACAACCCGGCCAATTTCTTGTCAAACAACTACATTTTTCAATTTGTTTTAGATTAATTCTTATGGGTCTTTTTGATTTAAATGGAAGAATAGAATTATTTTTTTTTAATGTGAAATTCATCAACAATTTTACTGAAAAAGATAAATTTTTATTATATGTATTAAATTAATAATGTTATTAATTTCAACAAAATACTATTAGCGTTAAACTATGTAATCTAAAATAAATATAACAAGATATTATTTCTTTTATTAATTTACGTATGAAAATAATTGAAATTTTTTTTTATTAATTAATAATTTGCTATAATTATGCCCAAATTGAAGTAGGAGAAAATCCTATTAAAACAGGTCAAAAATATTCAAATTAAATTAATTAATAGAGAAACTCAAATGGTAATTAATTTTGTAATAATAATTTTTTATTATTTGAATGTAGGAAATCAAATTAATTGAGGAGTAAATTTTGTATTATAATTAAAAATTTAAATTAAAATTAAATAGCAATTATATATTAGAACCATAGGAAAGATATAAAAGGTAAGTTAGTTAAGAGTAAAATTCTGATTATAATTAGATAATTAAATAAAAATTAAATAAGAATTATATATTACTAATAGGAAATATAAAAATTTTTACTTTTACACACTGTTGTAGAAAAATTAATAGTCTAAATGCTATATTTAAATTAATGAACAATTATAATTTAATTTAATTGACTACAATTAATATTAAATTTAAGTTGAAAACATTTAATCAAGTTGGTATGAATTTAAAATTCTATATGACATTACTAAAGAAAACTCTATTTACTTTATATAAATACATAAATATAAATTGTGACAAAAAAAAAAATCAAATCAAGAGATACTACTTCAAATTTTAAGGAAAAAATATTATTTAATCTACATATTTTAATAAAATTAACTACTTAACTTTTTATTTTTAAAAATATGTTAATTATTTTTTACTTTAATCATTTTAAATATTAATTTAAATTTTATTCAATACATAAAAATATAACTATATAATCCATTTATTTTCTAAATTTCAAACTATTTAATATTGCAATGATCATTTTTTATAATTTAAATATATTAATTAATTAAAATTTTAATTTAAATTTGATAAAAAAAATTAAAAAAATAAAAGAAATTAAGTAATTATTTTTTAAAATAAAAAACTAAATAATAGTTTTATTAAGATAGAATAAAAAAAAATTCCAAAATTAATTATACTAAAACGTTATCAATTATAATATCACTGGAAATGTACGTTATTTGCAGCTAAAATCCATTTGCAAGCAGTATATGCCACACATTACACGGGTTCCTTCAACGGAATCTGAGCCGCCACGCTACAACCCACAAGAAGAAAACAAAATCACACCTTTATTTACAAACAGACGAACAACTCATCATTATAATTCAGCTGAACGCTCCTGGCTCGCATACAACAAGTAGGTCACCGTTCTCCATTACCCCATACTTGCTAGCGGAAAGCCCTAAATTGTTGATTTTAATGGCTGCACCAACCCTAGGAAACTTAGACCACGAGAAGCAGAGCCTGCTCAGCCAGCACAAGGAGCGCCACTTCACCGCCGGTGAGATTGTTCGCGACATCATCATCGGAGTATCCGACGGTCTCACCGTGCCTTTCGCCCTCGCTGCTGGTTTATCCGGCGCCAATGCCACTTCTTCCATTGTCCTCACCGCTGGCGTCGCCGAAGTCGCTGCCGGTGCTATCTCCATGGGACTTGGAGGGTACTGTTAAACCTTTTTCTCCATTTTTATCTTTTTCCCGAAAATTTTCCATTCGAAAAAAAAGAGAGTTAGACTTGGAATGAAAAGCTTTGATTTCTAGTCCTTCGGCATCTGTGCAGGTACCTTGCGGCCAAAAGCGAGGCAGATCACTACGCAAGGGAGCTAAAAAGAGAAGAAGAAGAGATCGTCACTGTTCCTGATACAGGTTCTCTGATCAAAACTTTTGAAAAATTTTCTACTGATTCTAAAACATTTTTACGAATATGTAGAAGTTCAAGGAATAAATATGTGTTTAACGGAAGAGAATTGTTTGGAGAGCAGAGGCAGCTGAAGTGGCAGAGATACTAGCAGAGTATGGAATAGAGCCACATGAATATGGGCCTGTGGTTAATGCACTTAGGAAGAAGCCTCAAGCATGGCTCGATTTCATGATGAAGTAAGTCTTTCTACCTACTGCTTTCCTCTGTAGATTTGCCAATTCTTTTAAAATTTACTTGTACAGTTATTTAAACATATGTGAAGATTCATTTTATTTATTGATTTGAAACAAGATCTTTTCAAGGTTGGCACTATTTGATTTTCCATCCTAACAAAATTATTTCCACAAGCACTACTTTGAAAGTATATTTATTTAGGTATAGTAACTCAGCAATGAGTTATAGGAATTTTTCACTAATTTTCTGTATTATTTGTTTTTTACTTTTATGTATTTTAAAATAAATTATAAAATTTTTCATGTGTTTTATTCAACCCTCTATATTTATCATTCACTTTTTATCATCATTACATATTATTCATCATACTAATTTACTACGGCAAATATTTTTGATATAAAAATCTCATTTCACTCTTTAAAGGTATTAGAAACACTCTGTTTTCAAGTGAAGACAAACCGAAGTGGTCGATACTCCAGATCATGTTCGGGATATGCAAATTGCACTTGGGACTCAAGATTTGTTTTTAGTCTCACGTGATGATACCAACTTAATTATTTTATTTTTTTTATTTTTTAAAAAATATAATTTAGTCTTATATTTTTACTCTGTTACATTGTTATTTTTTTTATTAGTTAATGAATTTCTATTTAATCAAATTATTATTTAATTTTTTTTATTTTAATAAATTAATTAATTAGTTTTAGTGTTTTAAAAGATATTATTATTTAGTCTCTATTTAGTAAAATTAATTAATTTATTTATATATTTTAAAAAATATATTTTTAAATAAAAATAAAAATTTTATTATATAAGATTAAATTTGAATTTATATATATTTTTTACATTATTTAAGTATTTTCATTTGATTCCCTAAGCATTATTTTTGTATTTTTTTATTAAAAAATAATAAGTAATTAAGGCAATAATTTAAGAAAAGTGATTCCTAATAAAAAAAAAGACAAAAATAATGTAAGGGAATTTAATCAAATTATATTTGAAAAATTTTAAAAAAAATATATATAAATTATCATTTTTATTTTCTACACGACAAAATTTTTATTTTTCATATAGGAATATGTTTTTTAAAATATAAAAACTAACTGATTAGTTTAACTAAAATGGAAATACTAAATAGTAGTATTTTTCAAAATATAGATATCAACTAATTAATTTCATTAAAATAGAAAGACTAAATAATAGTTTGACTGGTATTGATTAACAAAAAAATTTAACTTAAGGACTAAATAATTTAATAAAAATAAATTAAATAATGTATTTTTTAAAATGTAGAAATAAATAGTTAATTTTATTAAAATATATAAATTAAATAGTAATTTTTCTTTTAAACCAACATATTTAATATAGATACTTGGTTTATTTCTCTATTCACATTTAATCATGAGCGATGCATATTAAGCATGTTCAGTTCCGCTTCATTAAAATTTTAGCTAAGAATCAGAACTGGAACCTAACCTTCCTTTGAATTTTAGGAATCAAACTTAGAATTAAATTTTGATTTCAATTCTAATTCGGTTCTAAATAATTTTAGTGTAATTCCAATTTTAGTTTCTATTTTTTTTAATTTCAATTTTAATTCTAATTTCATTTCAAATATTAAATTTTACACTTAAAATTATAACATTCTGGTATTTATTTTAAAATAGAAAATACAATATTAAATTTTTAATATGAAAACAATAATAAAAAAATATTAATATTAAAATAATAATATTAATATAAAAATATATTATTTAATAGGAATTTTATATTATCTTTTGCCTATTTCTTAATTAACTTTAAAAATATATATAATTAACATCTTATTTAAAAAAGTTAACAAATAGAAAATAATATTAAATTATATATATATATATATATATATATATATATATATATAATTTAAAAAAAATTATATAAAATTGATTCTTCGATTTGATTTCGATATAATTTTAATTTGATTCTTAATAAAAAAATAAAACAAAATTAATTTTTTTCTATTCTAATATGGTCCAATATAATTCTTCATTTTGGTTCAAAAACTCAAAAACTGTGCACAACTCTACTGTAAATGACTAAATGAGGCTTCCTTTTAGTCAAATGGGCTACTTAATACGTTCTCCCTAGTGGTTAATGGCTATGGCTGTTCAAGTTGGCAGGGGCATTGTTGCCCAGATTGCGAAGAGGTCACCCACGTGAGGAGATTGTTTTCTCTGTCGGTGAGACACAAGAACGATTGGAATTCTTGACCCCGTAAACAATGAAAATGAATTGGGAAATATGCTAAAACCGTGTAACATCATGACAAAACACAAACAGTTGTTATTGACCTTAAAAGTTTTAAAAGAACCATCAATCAAATGAAGGTTATCTTATTATATGCATGCAGGTTTGAACTGGGGTTGGAGAAGCCAGATCCCAGAAGAGCACTACAGAGTGCCCTAACTATTGCCATCGCTTACATTTTGGGTGGTTTAGTGCCTCTCATTCCCTACATGTTCATTCCAAGAGCTCAAGATGCTATGGTTGCATCAGTCATCTTAACCTTAATTGCGCTGTTGATCTTTGGCTATGGAAAGGGGTATTTCACAGGTAACAAACCCTTCAGAAGCGCCTTGCAAACTGCCCTTATTGGCGCCATTGCATCTGCTGCTGCATTTGGCATGGCTAAGGCTGTCCAAGCATGATCCTGCCGGTAATTGTATATTAGAAGGATTTTATGAGTTTCAACTTGCTTAGCGTGTAATGACAGCTGTGCTAGATAATTGTACTGCTTTTGGATATTTGTTTGATCATACTATTTACTTCAAAATTGTGGAATTTTCAAGGATTCTTAGGTTCAGCCAAGAATTTAGGCTAGCACCATATAAGGGGATTTAGTGCATATAAACTAATTAGCATGCCATCTGGATGTAATGCAAGACCACTGATTTAACATTCCATTTAATCGCAGTTAATAGAAATGAATGCGATAAAACTTTGAGCTATGAAAGAATTCAAATCTTTAGGGTGCACAGAAACTAATTAAGCATACAACCCGACTGCAATAAAAATTCAAATAGAAACTCATAAAAATTGAGCTATTGAAGATTTGAAATCTTCAAAGATTCAGTTTGCTAGTTGAGCATATTTTTCAATGTCCATCTGGGTGACCCTTTACCTAGTTCAATAAAATATACACTAATTATATGAGCACAAATTTTATCCCAAGGATTGCTCAACTATGGCAAACACCAAACAGGACTATACATGCCCCTACCACTTTTACGTGCCCAAACAAAAGGTTGAGAGAGAGAGAGAGAGAGATGTACCAACTACTGATAATATTTTACTATACCATGTAAGACTGCAGCATTTATGCAACTAAGGCAGAGTTGAACATGCAAATAAATTTTGTTTCATTGAACAATAACAACTACGGATTCATATAGATTTCAACAGTAAAATATTTTCATTTTCATGAAACAAAACTCTACTGCCATCTCTTCCACCAAGTGCAGTGAAAAGATCATGCAGCTATACCAAAATCTGCCGTGAAACAAACAAAAACAAGCATACATAAATCTACTTGCCACCATCAAAAAAAATAACCCCAATTACTTTCGTTTGCATTAAGGTAACAAATAAATAAGTTGGCCCCATCATAACTATCAAATAACTTATAATGTCCTTTGATAGGTTGGAAAGAAGAAGAGAACCAACTTACATTGTTTTGTCAGAATTTGCCCATGCAGAAGACTACATAATTTATCTATATAACAATTTTCTAGGTATTGTTCTAGTATAATCCACGTTTTTGGTTGATTTCTGATGCCAAAAGAGCCATTTGCTAGGTTCGAATTTCCAAGTTCTCAGACTTCTCTGAATGAGGCCCATGAGCCAGTGATTTGTACTCCAAGCTCTTAGATTTATCTATTTCTTCTGTTAGAAATCCAGAATTTCCTGATCTCACCATCTACTCAACCTGGGTTCCATGCACTGCTGTTCCAATTTCATTTTCAGTATCAGTAGTCCTTTCCGTGTCTTGTTTGGTATCATCAACATTCTGTAAGAAAGGACTGGCTAAAAAAAGCTTTTCCCATGCACCATCATCATATAATTCCGGTGGAATAAATGGGGCATGATTTTCAAACAAAGATGAATTTTCATCCATAAGCAATTTCATAAAATCAGGACTCAAGAAAGAATCTTTCCCATCAGAAAAAGTGTTAGATTCTTCTGGTTTTTCTGAAACCATAGGTGTAGGCATCTCATTCATTTGTGGTGGCTGGTACCTTATTATCATCCCATCAGAAGCTAATTGTTCTTCATCTGCACCTTGTTCCACTATGCTTCCTGGTTCAGCCATCCGCCAGTTGTTCTCTTTGGGGTGAAGCAACTGAACCAGAAATCCTGGACATTGCATTACCATAACTAAAAATGACAGCATCTGCTGCTGATTTTTTTCCATTCCTTGAACTTTATCTCTCAAGAGGAGTAAGTTATTATCTGCATTTTCCTGGTGCTGCCTAAGATTAATCAACTCCTGCATCAGTGCATTTTTGTCAGTCTTCAGATTCTCAATTTTCTTCCATAGCCCCTCATTTTCAGTTTTGCCAAAAGGCTCAACTGAGCTATCCTGCTGCTGCAATTCTTTTTGATTGACAGTGAATTGAGAATGTTTTCTTCTGGAGATGTTCTTTAACAATTGTTTTTGATTTCTGATAAATCCATCATTTGCAAACTCCCAGCGATCTGTATCAATTTTCCTGAAGCCCTGAAAATGTTTATAGTTACTAAATCTTTACTACCATAATATTATTTCAATTTTCGCAGTTAGCAGTCGCACATGGCCCACATGGCAACATATTATGATCAATCAAATACATCTGCAAATGGCATATGGTACAAGTAGTGAAAACTTTAGGAATTAGATAAATTTTCCTTCACTTAAGAAGTTTATAAGCTTTGAGAGGCCATGAAATTACTCTAGCAAAAAATTTTACAGATAAGTATCGGCATAAAGAGCCATAATTCTCATATGTTCAAATGAAAACAAGAACCTGAAACCGAAGGTCAAGAGCGAATGCACTGGCTATATTTTAGCAGGACAAACCCCAAATTAAATTTTTTATAATCCCAAATCATTGTCATGTTAAAAGAACATAATTGTAGAACAAAATCTGTATTGCATCTTATATAATCCCAAAACTTTCCTTCCTTCAGACAGAAAAATTCAAACCAAGAACTTCCCCAATCCCAAAACTAAAAACCGAATAAAGTCAAAGCAAAGCTTGTAAACCCTGATACCCAGTAAAAATTAAATTTCACAAAGTAACATTAATTAGAGAAGAAAATCTAAGAGGTTCAATTAGGATAATTTGAGGAGAAAATTTTCAATTAGGTTAATTGTTGTTTTAAGCAAATATATTTACCAAACAAACTCTTAATGAACTAACATGAGAAATTCCATAGAAATAACAATTGAAAAACATCAGTCTTCACAGTAAACAATGCCCCCAGAATGATTGTAACTTGTAAACATAAGTAGGTGGCTCCGCATCATGATTCTAGCCAACACTGATTTAGCTATTGTCACTATTTGCTTATTTCATCCTAGCCAGCCTGGTTTCAGCCAGGACTCCAAAAAAGCAAAATAAAAGAAAAAAGAAACAAAAATTATCACAACATTGATCATAAAACATTTATTAAGCAAACAAAATCTTGTGGATTCACAGCATAAGCTACATATCAAAACAATAAGCAAAGGCTATAATTTGAAGTAGCAGACTTTCTAAGCAGAAGGCAAACAACAAGCAATCGGTAGATCTTTGTTAATCCAAGTATCCAACAGTTAAGGCCTCCCACAAATTGATTCCTTAATCAAATGGGTGTTGGATGGTTGGAAAGGTATCCCTCGCTGATCCTTCCCACAATATTAAGGGAAATGCTTTAAGAAGATGATTCTAAATGCTGACAAAGGGCACTTGCTCAAAATTCATGAACCATGCTATTCACCTTAAGTTCCCAAAACATAAGAACAACTAAAACACAATACCTCTGTACTCTCTGCTGTCATCAACAACAACAATACCAGTGTTTGAAAGCCATGTGTAAGTTCTCAATACATTTCTATAATGTTCAAAGCAAGAGTGGATAAGTACATCTTCCATATTTTTGACTCCATCATTAAAATGCAACATTGATGAGAAATTAGCAACCTATCATTTGCAGAGGAGGATTCAACCTTTAGTTTGTATCTAGCATCCCCAGATAACATAATTCTCCTCACCAATTTGCTCAGAAATAGTCCACTCATTCCATGCCGTTACTAATTAGAAAACAGATGCATACTTTTATATCCAGAAAAGAAGCCAAGATAGACTTTATCCCTTGCATATTATAAATAGACAGTGAACATACTTATAAAACCACTAGAGATCAATATCAATGCAACACTTCTTCACTGAAAATTTGCGAAAAAAAATCAATTATCTGCTGACTTTAATTTTGATAAAAAAGAACTTCAACAACGAAAATGAGCAAGTTAGATACTTGTAGATTCTATTTTTCAATAAAATTTTGACAGGTACAGTCTTAATTTACGCAATTTAAAACACCCACATATAAATTAATCAAAAACCCATAAATCAACACCAGACCACACAACTAGAACACGCTAAAGCAACTTAAAATCATACAAAACGAAATTTATCTACCCACTAAAGCAAATAGAGATTATTAGAAAAGGAAAACTCACATAGATATTAAGCTGCCTGATAAAGCTAGAAGAATTGCTGTGCTTGAAGTACTTGGGCAGCAATTGAATAGAAAATTCAGTTATATCCCATATAATGAAGCTATCATTATTTTGGCTCCATGAAATAATCGAATTTGTGGACTCATCATCTACCATATCGTAGCATTTTTTAAGAAAAGGAGCCACTGATAGAGACCCACCATCTCCTGATTTCACCATGTGTTAATGATGGTTACAGAACCCACAAAATCAAGAGAATTCTGAGGCAGAAAGAAACAGAAAATGGGGTGTACCCTTGCAAAGTCTTTGGAGTCAAGCAATCATAGGATATACATACATGAAGCGGAGAAAGAGAACTAGAGAAGGGTATAACGGGAATTTGATGAATTGTACTGGTGTAATCAGCCATTGGCTCTTGCCACCTTTTTGACTGTTGGGTTTTTAACCGCGTAGAGAATGGAAGATTTTTCATTATGCACTCTGCGGTTGGGCTTTGTGCGATTCGTGCAGTGAGATATTTACAAGAACATTATCTGGACATTTTAAAAATTTTTATGGTAATTTTATTTTTTATAAAATAAAATTATTTTATTAATAATTATAATAATTCATTTTTAAAATTATAGAAATCACATAAATTTACTTAATAATTAAATAACAAAAACAATAAATTAAAAATAAATAAAATCCATACCAAATAAAAAAATTTATTTAATAATTAAAAAAACCACAAATTAAAAATAAATAATCCATACCAAATAGACCTAACTTAAGGATGTTTTGACAATAGAAGATGGGCTGAGAAGTGTATGGCCCATGCCACAGGTGGCAAGAAAACGTCACAGAAGAAGGTCTATGTCCAATCCAAAATATTATAGGATTGGGTGAGATGGGCTTTGGCCTTACAATCATTTTTTTATAAAGGACACACATGATGTTGAAATCATTTTAGACAATGAAATCTTAAGTTTAAATTCCAATCATAGTGAATTATTAAAAAAAAAAAAAAACTCTCCTTAATTCTTCTCCTTTTTTATCATTTTTTTTCAAAGTCTTATTTATTTAAAATTTTAACTATAATTCCTTTAATATACTTTAAAACAACAATGTTTCATGATGTCGACTTGGTTTTCTATTTTTTATTTTTAAAAAATAAATCAAATTGAATAGATCAAAATATATAAACAAAAAAAAAGAGTAGGGAAAAAATATTAAATAATTCTAAAATATATTTCAAAACGACAATATTTCATGATGTCAGCTCGATTTTTTATTTTTTATTTTTTAAAATTGAACCAAGTTAAATAGATGAAATATATAAATAAAAATCAAATCAAATATAGTAAAAACTAAATAAAAATAAAATAAAATTATTCTATTCTTTCAGTTTTTTCATTTGAATTGAATACTAATCCCCTCTTGTCAAGAAGATAAAGATTATGGAATAAAGGAATAAAGGTGAGTGTAGAAGCTTTCTCTATATGGATTTTATAACATGCAATCCAACGGCCAGCAAGGGTTCATTTATTACAACATCCAACGGATGCATCATAATCAGAACTAGCATAAAGAATAGAAACTTTATAAAGTTTCGTTGACCCGTGTGTGTTTGTGTTATATTTATAAAAAAAAAAAAATACATCAATATTTTTTTTATATAATTGAAGTTACACAATTTATTTTTAAGTTATTCTCACATTCAACCTTAGGTGAGTTGCTATCAACAAGCTCTTCCATGGCCTCTTTGAGCCTTTGTAAGCTAATGAAGTATGCTTCATGTAATTAACACCAAAATTTCATCCACAACAAAAAAATATACCAATCCGTCGCAGATGGGCTAGTTTTCGTCACAAAAAATTTTAACGACTGATTGACGATAGATACGTTTTCGTCTCTAAAACACTCGTCAGAAAATTTTGCAACCAAAATTCTATCTGTCGCTAATATTTAGCGACAGAATTAGCGACAAAATATGTCGTCACTAATATAAATGAAACTGATTTAATTTTCAGTTACTAGTGTCATCAGAAAAATGACGTCGCTAATCCGTCATAAATCTGTGTCTAATTTTATCACTAAATCTATCGTTAAAGTTATATGGTCTATCGATAATGCATAAATAATTTTTAAAATTTTAAATAATTTTAAAATTTCGTCGCTAATTCGTCGTAAATCTGTCAAAAGAGTAATATTATTTATTATTAAATTTATTATTTTTTAATTATTTTGTTATTCCTATAGAATAAATTAATAAAAAATCCATAAATAAATACAATATATTAATTATGATTTTTCTAATCAACATAATTAAAATGCATATATTCATAAAGTTGTAAAATAATTCATACAAAGTAGCTAATATTAACAAAATGTAAGTTAAAATACAATCATATTCAGAAAAAATACTATTAATATTCCGCACATAATAATATATTTAAACGAAAACATAAATAGCATAGTCAATTATCTAGATTATCCTATGGATCTGTGGAGTCTGAAGTGGTTGGATGTGAAGATGTTGTAAACTGAGTACCACCTGTGGTCTTTAACTCCTTTCGCACCTGGTCAAGTATTTCAGTCATCATCTCTGCCCTCATTCGTGATCCTTTTTCATCTATAAGTTGTTGAATTTTCTCTTGTGTCATCGCAGGCTGAGAAGATGACCCAGGATAAGCAGATGTGGATGATTGAGAGGTAGATGATCCACTTGTTTGAGATTTTACAGAAGACCCAAAACCATACACCCTTCCTTTATTAAAGCCTCTAGATACTTCTATCCACTTATCCATATCAAATATTGGTGGGGTTTCAGAATTAGAACCATATTTCTCCACAATTGCACTTGCATAATCTTCCTAAACAAATGAAATACAGTAATATCTTATTAAATGAATAGCCAACACACATAACCTTACATTATAATCTAATACAACTTAATGACAATAAAATTAAATTAGAAAAATATTGTGCTAAAATTAATATTTTCAAAGAAACTTACATCGACCCATTGTAATTTGCCATCAATGAATACACCATCAGCACCCTTTTTGGTGTGAATTGCTCAAAATACTTCAATCTTATTTGGTGGTCTACCTAACTTCTTTGTCTACAAAATAAAAATTATCGTATTGTGTAATCAACAAAATACACACTAAATAATTTTACAACCAACAAAATGCATAACTATAAATAAAAAATAACTTAAATTAAAAAATTATACCAATCGATCCTCATGAATCTCAATTTTGATTGAACCACCAGCATGTTTTGTAATTGACCCATCTTTTACTGTCATTCTATTAATCTTAGCAGATTGTGACTTCTTTCGCCACTCTGGAGAACTCCAATAAGCAACAAGCTCATTCCACACCTCTGCTTTCATCCAGTTTGGTCCTAGATTGTGCAAATAAGCAATATCACTTTTCTTGTGCTTCACCAACATTTCATTCCTAGCTCTGTTAAGAATATCACGAAATCTATCCTTCCCAAGCTTAACCCAAGCAAGACGCACATTCTGCTCTTCAGTTTCATCCCACATGTAACGACCCTAAAAATTTCATTGTTAGATGTTATAAATAAATATGACAATTTATATTTCAATCATCCAATAGATAAGTCATGTCAAACTAGAAGAATACCCTAAAATAACAAGTATTATCCATTAAAATCCGGCAGCATTTCAGCTGTTTTTCAAACATCTAACAACAAAAAGACACAACCTGTTGAAAAGCCACTTCTATAATAATCATCCACATCCATTAATTCACAACCTTCCCACCATATAAATTCAACATATTCAATTGAATTAATTTCAATATAAATAGGTAATTTGTATCTCACTTGAAATTTTCCAAATAGCTCATCCTTCATCTTATTGGGTATTTTTGCCCAAGATAAGTCATGCCAAACTAAATGAATACCCTAAAATAACAAGTATTTTCCATTAAAATCCAGTAGCATTTCAGCTGTTTTTCAAACATCTAACAACAAAAAGGCACAACCTGTTGAAAAGCCACTTCTATAATAATCATCCACATCCATTAACTCACAACCTTCCCACCATATAAATTCAACATATTCAATTGAATTAATTTCAATATAAATAGGTAATTTGTATCTCACTTGAAATTTTCCAAATAGCTCATCCTTCATCTTATTTGGTATATCTGCCCAAGATAAGTCATGCCAAACCAAATGAATACCCTAAAATAACAAGTATTTTCCATTAATATTTGGCAGCATTTCGGCTATTTTTCAAACATCTAACAACAAAAAGCACAACCTGTTGAAAAACCACTTCTATAATAATCATCCACATTCATTAATTCACAACCTTCCCACCATATAAATTCAACATATTCAATTGAATTAATTTCAATATAAATAGGTAATTTGTATCTCACTTGAAATTTTCCAAATAGCTCATCCTTCATCTTGTTGGGTATTTCTGCCCAAGTTTTCCATGGAGCTGTAAAGTGCATCTTAATGTCATTGGTTATTGAGCGAAAGACAGATATATCCAAGAAGCTGCACCATTAATAATATTTAAAGTAAAAAAACTTCACTTAATAAGAAAATTTTTTTTGTAGAAGTTTTGTTTAATTTATCTCAACCGTCTTAAATATTGTTACTTACACAAGGCCCCTTAATCTTATCATTTGTCGATTTGTTGGGTTTACTGGTGTTGGCTGCCCTAAATTCGAACCTCTAGTTCAAACTAATGATGATGACGATGCTGCTACTTGCCCCCCTAACTGTAATAGAGTAGGTGAAACTTGAGTATCCACTGGCAACTGTAGTGGCTCATGTCCTATGCTTTGGTCTTCATCTTGTTCATCCCTCAAAGACTGCATGGGTTGAGACATTGTGTCATGTCGACCTCATCCTCTACCTCTAGATGATGATATTCTATGAGGCATCCTGTAAAGCACAATATCCATAAGTACCAAAGAGCAAATAAATGCATATATGTAAGAATTTCATATGGATTACAAGCTATGCAAAAATAATAGCTTCACAATCACATATAATAATAAAACACAAAATTACACAACAACTTAAGTATGAAATAGTGAAATTACCCTTTTTGTACCATACAATAATGAAAATCAATCATCATCACTATCATCATCTTTATCGTTTTCATTTTCGTCTTCGTCTTCATTTTCCTCTTTGTCTTCATCTTCATCTTCCTCTTCGTCTTCCTCCTCCTCCTCCTGTTGCACTAAATGTTGCAATTCATTTTCATCTAACTCTACTATATGATTTGAATCAAGTAGCAAGCATGGATCATCAAGTTCAGTAGTTGGTAAAATTTCTAAAGGTCGAGAGATAACATCTTCTTGGTAAGCGACCTCATCAGAAGTAAACCCGTTATCACTTATATCAACCACCTTATGAATGTTAAATGTGCTCCTAGCTTTGGTTTTGAATACTGCACACCAATCACCCCTTGTTTTATTAATTGTAGGATATTTTGTGTAACACACTTGCTGAGCTTGATGGGCTAAAATAAATGGATCATTAGAGGCAAGCCTTGATTTGGGATGAATTTCTATAAGCCCGTACTGAGGATGGACTCTTATCCCTTTATTAGTGTCAAACCCAAATACTCCAACTGTAGTACCTCATTCAACAAACCATAATAATAACTTTCATATTCATTGTAACAACTTCCTTTCACTCAAACACCACTATTCAATGTTTTTCGATCTCTACCATAATCATGTGTATGAAATTTAAAACCATTCACAAAGTACCCCTTATATGATTGAACTCAGACGTCGTGGCCTTGAGCTATTTGGTAGATGCGCTCTTCAACTTCATTCTTCTCTACATATTCTTTGAACCAATTTGCAAAGTCTTGTTCCCGCAATTGTTCCAATTGTTGGTTATTGATATCTGGTATTATACCTCGTAAATGGTCATCAAACATCCTACGCAATAATTTGATCACTTATATGTTGTATTTCATTAATTAAAAAGAGGACACATGTTAGTTAGGAATACTTACTCAATAAATGGTTCGATCTCTTGACAATTCAACAATACATAAATATGAGCAGCAGAATAGTCCTCATTTGACATGATCCTTCTATGCGGTATTCGACCAAAAGGTCGACCTGAATGAGTGAAAATTGAAATGTGCCCCATTGGTTCAATGTTTCCCCCATCATCATTTCTTGGAACTTTATTTAATCTTGTTGGGATTTGTGGCTCAAAGTAATGAGAACAAAAGGTTGATATTTCCTCAATAATGTATGCCTCGACAATTGAACCCTCAACAGAAGCTTTATTTTGGACTTTTTTCTTTAAGTCAAAAAGGAACCTATTATTAACAAATTTGATTGTTATTTCATCAAGAAATATATATGTGAAATAAATAAAAAAAAAGGCATTTTTGCAATATTTACCGCTCAAATGGATACATCCAACGATATTGCACTGGTCCACCTACTTTGGCCTCATAAGCAATATGAATAGGCAAATGCTCCATTGAGTTAAAGAAACCCGGTGGAAATATCTTTTCTAACTTGCAAATTGTTTCAATAATGTTTTTTTCTAATATCTCAATATTGTCCACAAATAGTATAGTTGCAGTAATGTCCCTAAAAAAATGACTAAGCTCAGTTAATGCATCCCAAACTGCTTTAGGCAATATGTCACGAAATGCGATTGGGATCAATCTTTGCATCAATATGTGGCAGTCATGACTTTTCAATCCAAAAAACTTACAGTCCTCCACACTTACAGCCCGTGCGATGTTGGAAGCATATCCATCAGGCAATCTCAAATCCTTTAGCCACTGACAAATTATTTGTTTTTGTTCTTTATTCAAAGTATAAGTGGCTTTAGGTTTTTATACTCTACCATTATATTGCACTAAGTGTAATTCAGGACACTTGCAATAAACTTTTAAGTCCTCTCTTACTTTGGAGTTGTCCTTAGTTTTCCCATTCACATCCATAACTATGTAGAATACATTGTCAAACACATTCTTCTCTATATGCATCACATCTAAATTATGCCGAATTAAATTTGAATTCCAATATGGAAGCTCCCAAAATATACTCCTCTTGACCCAATTATGGTGTACACCAAATCCAGGTATTGTTTGCTTCCCACTAGTTGTCCCAAATACAATATCAGGTAGTGAATTTACCCGATTTTGTATAACATCACCAAACAAACGAGGAGGGGGTGGACTCCTTTCTATGACACCTTTTTTGAATTTATCTTTTAGTCTTCTGTGTGGATGGTTGAGAGGAAGAAATTGGCGATGATAATCAAAGAATGATGCTTTCCCACCATGTTGAAGAACAAAAGCTTTACTACCTTCCATGCAATACGGACAAGCCAATTTTCCATGTGTGCTTCATCCGGATAACATACCATATGCAGGAAAATCGCTTACTGTCCATAAAAGTGCTGCTTTCATATGAAAGTTCTGCGTAGTATGAATATCATGAGTCAAAACTCCTTCAGTCCATAACATTTTCAACTCATCAATCAAAGGCCTCAAGAACACATACAAACTCTTGCCAGGGCTTTTAGGACCCGGAATCACCTTATTCAAGAACATATAAGGTTTTTTCATGGCCATCCAAGGAGGTAAGTTATACACTGCAATTATTACTGGCCAACAAGAGTAAGGATTAGAACGTTACCCAAAGGGATTGAATCCATCAGTGCATAATCCAAGACGAACATTCCTAGGGTTAGATGCAAACAAAGGATAAGTGCGATCGAAGTGCTTCCATCCCTCACTATCAACTGGATGTGACATAGTCCCATCGGTATGTTGGTTAAAAGCATGCCATACGATGTGCGCTGCGGTTTTAGATGACATAAACAACCTTTGAAGCCTAGGAATCAAAGGCAAGTAACGTAACACTTTAAATGGTAGATTTTTTTGTCGAGCCATACTTGATTTCCTTGGCTTATACCGAGGGTGACCGCAAGTTTTGCATGATGTTCCATCACTGTTTTCTTTGTAATATAGCATGCAATTGTTGACACAGACATCGATTTTTTGATAACCAAGCCCCTGAGTTGACATCATCTTTTTCGTGCTGTAGAAGTTGCTTGGCAAGAGATTACCTTCTGGTAGCATGCTCTTTATTATTGATAATAAATTGTCAAAACAATTATGACTAATGTGGAAATCTAACATGCAATTTAATAGTTGAGATACAGCTGATAAGCGTGTATGATTATTGCAACCTTCCCATAAGGGAGCATCAGCATCATGTAACAAGCCATAGAAACTTGAAGCATTTGGATTTGGTTCCTCTTGTTCAAGGCCCATGAAACCATTTCTCACTCCAGCCATATCCTCATCAAAATTCATTGCTTCCATAACTATACTTCTATAATTATTTGTATCAGTTGGTTAAGTCATATCATCAATCGAAGTACTAGAAGTTAGTAAAGAATTAAATTCAGATGTGAAACCTTCACCATGCGCATCCCACTGAGTATATGCCACAACAAATCCAAATTTATACAAGTGATAGGTGATATCAATTCTTTGTAGGTATTTCTTGTTCTTACATTTAGAATAAGGACAACGAATCTTATCATTGGAGACAAGATCCACTTGTGCATAGGCAAAATTTAAAAAATACTCCACCCCAACCTCAAATTCAGGATTAAGGAAGCCATTGACATCTAATCGCTTATACATCTAACTACTATCTACAGACATGATATATATTTTCTGAAATTCAAACAAAAGTGGAAACAATAATTAAAAATTAAAAAATAAATTAGCAACAAAAAAAATAGAGGGTTGATAATATATTTGGATTAACACAAATTGAGCATTCATATTTATATATGTGTGTGTTTGGTGAATTAGGAACTTTTGGTGAAGTAGGAAATTGAAATTTAAGAATATTTTAATGAGTTTTTTAAAATACAGAACTGACTTATTAAATAATAGCAATATCTAAAAATTAAATTATAATTTCCCCCTAATTTTAATAATTTAAATTATAAGATTGCTGAACTATTGATTAATTGAAGGTAATTGAAGGGTACTTACCACTAAGCTGATGCTGGTGGGGAAGGAAAGGATAGAGTCAGAGATAAGAAAGATGAGTGTGGATTTTCAATTCTAAGGAAGTGGGATGGTAGAGTCTAGAGAGAAGCAGATGTCTGTGAATCACATGTTCATCTCTTTTTCATTAGATTGGTTTGTAGAAAGGGAAAAAGTGGTGTCCTAGCAACCTCAATCATTATTAATTTAATTAATACCTCTAATAAAAATTTCAATTTAAAATTAGAATTATAAAATTTCCCAACTTTAAAAATGGTTTTAATATTGTAAATTAATAAATGAAAATATAGAATAAAAAATTAATGGTTTTCCTTCATAATTAACCTATTAGCTTATTATTCAAATTGTTAAAGAAAATACTTTTTTATCTTATTTTCCTTCTCACTTTTCTTTTTAGAAAATGGGAATCATTCATTTAAATTTTGTAAATACTAAATACATACTGAAATATTAATATATAATAAAATAAAATTGAAGCAATGATAAAAAAAAAAATAGTTTGCATAAAAAAAATAAGTATAGACAGATAGACAGATATTGAAAAGTCATTTCAAAGTCATCCATTCAAATTGGACAGCATCGATAAGCTCTTGGACTGTAACACTTGTTATTGAAAAGACAATAGACAGATACATTTAGCTTTCAATGTTTTCCATGCATGATAGTTCTTTTCTCTTTGTTTCCAGTCTCCATGAAAGAAAGAAAGAAAAAAAAGAATAAAAAGAAAAAGAAAGGTGTGATTTGGTAATGGGTATGGGTATGTTGAGCCATTAAATATTTAATACTTTTATCTTATATCCGATCAATAGGTAATAACACATCTTCACGTGTCCAAGCATAAACATTTAAAACATAAAATTTATAGAAACTAAATTTATAGACAGCTCAATATTAAAAAAAAAAAATTAATTCATACCAAAATAAAGATTAATCTAATACCATTTAACAAAAACATACTGAACTTAATTAAAACTTTAAAATGATAACTTTTAATACTTAATTTTTTTAATTTTTTATCAAATACATTAGTGTTAAAAGAATTGCTTAAGTCTTTTTAGGAATTTTACCTAATACTGATATGGACAGCAACTTTTTTTTTTCAATGCTTTCACAAAAATGAAAGAAATAAATTAAAAAAAAAAAGGAATAGAACTTAGGTGAATCCAACCCACGGACATGCATCAATCAGGCTGTCCTTACATCATCAGATATTAAAATGCAAGTGAAATAAACCTTATTTATCAGCTAGAAAAATAGATGTAAGTGTTCACGTGTATGTCAGAGAGGCAGAGACAACTAAAAAAAATTCCTTTACACATTCAATGAAACAACAGCAAAGGAAATTCCAGATTACATACCTTATGATAGTGCGTAATTGCAGCAGCAAAATTATCCTGCACGAGGATAAAGAACGAATGAGATGATGCTTAAAAATCTAAAAGACAACGAAACTTGAAAATTTAAGGTTCTGTTTAATGCAGGAATATCTTACTACAAATAAGAGGGAAAAAGAATTTTAGTGAGACAAGAAGATGGGATATAATTGATCAGTTTTTGCTCTCAAAATTTCTTGTTTTGCTTGTTTTATAGATCTAGTAGTTTAATGTAAATTTTTATTTGTGGATTGCTACTTCATATCACACCATTCATCTTAGCATTTTCCTCCTCTTGGAATCATATTCACATATTGGCTTCTTTCCACCAAAATTTCTGCACTTAATAAAATGATTTTGGATTTGAATTCTGCCAAGAGCTTTCTTAAGTGTTTCCTTTTTCTTTCTAAACTTTGTTTTTGCTTTTGAGAAAAAGTTCTCTTCCCCACATGCTCAAAGGGACCAAATTAAATATCTTCTCCTAATCTACAAGAAAAAACAAAGAAACCAACAACTTGAGAAGAAAGAGAGTACATTTGAGTATTATTTTTTTTTTGGTATAGTACTGTAATTGAAATTCAGACTCAATCTCATTAATTTGGAGGTGACTCCTATATTATTAAATTAAAGCTCATGGAGTATTATTTTAACTTTATCTGCAATGAAAACAACTAAAGCCAATGTCAGTACTACTCAAGAATCACAGCTAATTAATACATATGTAGAATATGCATTTTACATAAGATTATGACCATTAATAGTTAACAACAAATAATTGAAAAAATTTGGAGAAAGAAACCAAATAATTGAAAAGATCAGGACAACGTTTGGTATAGTAGTGAAACCATAATGTTGATCATGTGAGTAGAGAAAGAAAAGTAAACCTCAAAATTTAGCTCTGTTAATTGGATTATTGCTAATCTATTACTATTGAAAATAAAAGTAAGTAAATAAAAATAAAAAACTAAAATCACGAGTGAAGACAACATTACAGTACTCCAATAATTTGAAAAATATTAACCTGAGTCATTCACTCTGAAAAACCTGGACATGCTGTGACTATTGGTTGAAAATAGACTTCAGGAAAAGGCAATTCTTCTTGGGACCACCCCACCCACCCCTAAAACACTCAAACAGAGATGCATTGTATTGCACATTTTTGAACAAAAAGCCACTGTGAACAACTGGAACCATCACTACAATAGCCCTTCCTAATTTTCTTCACTTCCCTTGCAAATCCTTCATTCTACTCATTTGGCAAGACCTATGGCTTCATTAGCTTACTACCCAAATGGGCTACGATTAGGATTCGCAGTCACTGTGGTGATGCTCATCTTTTACCTCACATTCTTTCCTTATTCCACTTCAAGTAAAAAGAAAAATGAAGCACAACCATTTTGGTTAACTTCGTTTGATGACTATTTTTTTTTATTGTACTGGTTCATTTTTGACAATAGGATCAGCATTTTTCAGAGGAGATGAAGGTGTGAAGCAAAGCTTATATATATAGCACAGCAGAATGCTAAATGTTGCCATCGCAGAACACTAAACAGGTTCCAATTGAACTAAAATCTCATATTCAATAAAGTGATATACTCAATTTTAAAAAGAAAACAAAATCGTAACACACAAAACTCAGAAAATTGAATACCAGACTCAAATTTTCAATACAAAGTAAATTAAGAAAAGAAAGAGAACGCAAGAAATTTGATTAGAAATCTAAAACTAAAATCAAATAAAAAATAAAACCAAATTACTTACCTGTTGAGCGCTGAAACCAGAAGCAGGAAATTGAGAACAACAAATTACTGTCGAGAGCGCTGAAACCAAATTACTTACGGTGGTGGATTGTCACAAACGGAAAGAGGGAGCAACTCCTCACTGTCGAGAAAGAGAGAAAAGAGGAAGAGCCGTTTTGAAAGAGAGGGGATAAAATGCGGCTGTCAACATTAGGGTTTTAAGTCTTAAAATCTAAACTTTCTGACAGATTTCTGACGGAACTATTGTCCGTCACAAATTTCGTTAATAACCCGTCGCTAATTAGTTTAATATCCGTCACTATTCCCTTAAATTGATACCCGTCATTAATCCGTTGAAAGTCTGTTGCTAAAAGAAATTCTTTCTGACGAATTTATTTCCGTCGCAAATTCCGTCTCTGAAACAACTGTTTTTTTGTGGTGATCGATTTAATCTCTCTTTAACCTTTGCTTTAGAAAAATTCTCTCAATGAACTCATAGAATGTGTTTGAAAAGTAAAAAAATTGTAAGAATTTAGTTAAATGTATTTTTATTTGATTAATTTTCATATTAAGTACATGATTATTTGTCAATTTAAAAAATAATTATTTATATATCATGTGATGAAAAACTCATATGTTAAAACAATAATTCATATAATTATATATCCATTCTCTCACTAATTACAACACAAAATTGATTATTGAAGGACATGCTAAATCAAGTTATCTAAACATCTGTTAATTAATTGATATGTAAAAAATAAATAAATAAATAAATAAATAAATAAATAAATAAATAAATATCCTTCTTAAGTCTCTATTTGTTATAAGAGTCTTTCAAGCTCAAATGACAAAGATTTGTTTAAACAAAACGAAAAAAGAAAACTAGTGCGGAAAGAATGTGATGTTTCTAATTAAATTTGGGATTAGGTAAAAAAAAAATTATACATTTAGGAATTAGGCAAGAAATAATTTATTAATTTAGAGAAAATGATATTGGGATAATGAATTTCACACTTAACAAAATAAAACATAAATCGCAACGGATTAAGTATTTTTAAATACCTGATTTGATTAAAATTTATTAAAATAAATTGTAGAAGTATATAATTGGATTTGGAAATGATTTAGAATAATATTAGTCTCAGATTTAGTTCATAATCAAATTTTATGTATTTGGGATATAAATAATTAATTAAGTAGTTTTTATTTTATAATAATATTAATAAATTTTGAATATTATATTTTAATATATAGAATTTAAATATTTTTTGTGGTTATTAAATTTTAAAGTAAAAATGAAATGAATTTATTTACTTACTTAATTAAATTAAATAAATAGAGTGAGGCCATGAACGAGAAAAAGAGAAGGGAAAAAAACATTAAAGAACCCTAAAATATGCTTCAAATCAGTTTTTTTTTTTTTATTATTATCTAATCACACTAAAAAGTTAAATATATTCACTCTTTTATAATTTAATCCAACCGTTTCAATTTAGATATGAAAATATCAAATCTTTAAAAATTGAAAAATTTTATTCAACTTTGAAATTGAATTTGGGGAAATGTACTCTCACTAATATAGCATTGCCATGTGAATTATTAAATAATGGAGATTATATGTCACACCCTACTCCTCGTAAGATGTAACATGCTCCCGTAGTACATCTAATGAATTACCGTACTTTGCCTACCGGTAACCCATTAAATATACTACAAGGGATTTTAAAACAATTTTCATTCATTTTTAAATTGGTGGGTAAAATTTTTCTCAAATATTAAAAAATTTTATTTAAAGTCTAACATAAATCTAATTTTTAGATATTTAAAATCTCCATAATTTTTACAAAAATTTCGGCAGAGTGCCATCTGTATTTTGAGAAAACAGTTCTTTAAAACCTGAAAATAAAGACACTCCCAATATATTTCTCAATCACAATTTCTTCAAATTCACAATCAATCTCAACTATTTTTTTTTTTCAAGTTTCAAATTTCAACAATCCTCATTTCTCAATATCCAACAATCATCAAAATACCATTATTCAAACTCATTTCACAAATTAGCACAAGCAACTCAATACACAGTTTAAATTAAATCAAATATGGAAACATCTCATTAAAGTAACAAAATTAATATTTACATTCATGGGAGCATTAAAAATTTAGTAGTGCAAAACTTTATAAGTACATAAAATCTCAAGATAATATTATAATAATTTGTATTTGATTATAGTCCAAAAATATATTACAAAAGAGTTGGTACAACTGCTCAACTGAAATTATATACATGTAATTATAGAATTACATCAAAATCTAATGTACAAGGGTATACCTATGATATACTCGAAGGTAATCTCACTATGTCTTTTCAGTAATCCTGCTCAGCTCCTTTATATTTTCTTTCACCTGCGACAGCATACAAAGCTATTGCTGAGTAGTGAATTCAGTGGTGCACAAACTAATAATTTAAAACTTAATACAAATTATTTTTAACAATTTATAATGGATAAAAATTTAAAATTTCTAAATTCTTCAAAAATCCATGACATTCAGAAATCAATATTTTCATTCATGCAAATTTTTCATTTGAATAACATTTTGATCAAATAGTAACTATTTATTTACATTTCTTTTAAATTCTGAAACAATACAAAAATTTTTGAATCACTGACAAATTATTTATTTCAATCACAATTTATCAAATTATGCGTAATGTAAAGGGCATTGCCAACAATTCACACAGTCGAACCCATGACCCAAAATTCAAATAGATGCCGTGTTGTATACCACGACATTTCACACTCTCCCAATAACCAAAGCTAAAAGGGAGAAACAAAGACTAGCTAGTATATATGAGTACTCATTCAAACTCTTCCCCAACTGGTAAGCCAGAGAGGAAGGAACTTGCCTTATCTAGTGGAGGAGATATCTCACTAGACAAGCTAATGAGAATTCACAACAAATTTTGCCATGTCAACTGTGGTTTCAAATCATATTCAAAACAATTTCTATTTACAAAATGTTTACAAATCATCAACATATTTAATCATCATAAATTCAAGCTCAAGATTGACAACACATCAAACTTAAAATTTACAATCCTCAAAACCATGCAATAAATCCTTAAATGCATAAAAAAAATTTACATTTAATTTATACAATTTTATTCAACAAATTAAAATCCTCAACACAACAAAATTATAAATCATAAAATAAACTTGTTCAAATCAATTTAGAAGTGAAAAGTAACAAAATAGTTAGTTGTGCACAAACCTTAAGCGAGTCGCCTCTTGGCCTTGACTCGATTCCTCGGGTTCTTTCCCGGTGTTCTTTTCAATTGAAACACGCAGTTTCATAGTGTTTTAGTATCATAACTCATCGTAAATCCAAAAATAAATTCAAATTCATTTATACCTAGCTTCAATATGCTAAACTTGCCATTCTTTAAATTTTGTATTTCGGGGTTATTATTTATGATACTATTCAAGTTAATTTGTTGACTTTCTAATGCTTAATAGGTATGGAAATTCTAATTTCACTCACATACTACATTTTGGTTACTAAATTTATTGGTTTTGGTTGTTTACTCAAAATCTAAGTCTTTTAGGCAAATTTGCAAATTTTCAGTTTTGGTGCCTTATGTTGCACTGTTCCATTGGTCATTTTTCTGTTAGAATTTGGCAAAACTTTCTTCATAAAAAATGTCCGCTATTGTCTTAACTTTATTCTCCTTTTTGAATCACTCTATTTAGAGTTTTGTAGCTCAAGTTATAGCCATTTGAATCATGGTTGCCGGATTGGACTTAACCCAGATTTTCTGGGCAAATTCTGGTTCTGGCAATTTTAGGTTACCAATTTTGGGTGACTAAATGACTTGGTTAATGGTATAATTTGGGTTTGTGTTCTTCATGAAAGTTTTAGTTCTATATCTCAACTGTCCACTGGTAAAATTTCAGGTCATTTAGACCTGCCTAGCCCAAGTTATGGCCAAATGAACAAACACTGTTCATTTGGTCATTTTTATACAGGTCAGACTGAGAAAATCCGGATTTGGTCAATTTGTTCACTAAGTTTTGGTCACTTTTTGGGCATGATTCCCAAATGAAAATTGTGTCATTTTGTGTCTATTTTCATTCCCAATCGGTCTCATACCAATTGGACTTGTAAATTTTCAGTTTTGGTCCCTCAAAGGGACCTTGGTCCTGCTGCCTGCAGCATGGCCATTTTCAATCCTAATTCACTCTCACTTCCAACACTTCCAACACATCTCAATTGGTCACAAATGACCATTTCTCACCTCAAACAAGGTTAAACACACCATTTGATCATTTTTCTAATTTTTTGCTTCCAAAACCCTAGGTCCAAACCCTAATTCATATTTTTGTTACATTTACTTGATTCAAAGCATACCAACATCATTCATCAACTCAATTAAGCTTCCTAACATATTTAATTCAATCAAAACACATGCATTTCCATCACAAACCCTAGCTGCCAGAATTTCCATCTAGTCCTCCAACAATTAATTTCTTTTCAATTTAAGCATATTTCCAAGTTCTTCATGCTATAAATACTTAAATTAAACTAAAAACTTAAAGTGAACTCACTAATCTTGAATTGCAGAATTTTTTTCCTCTTCAAATCCTTCCTTTCTTCTTTCTTTCTTGCACAAACTTCTTTTCAAGACTAAAAGACCAAGTTTAATTAAGGGATTTGCAATTTTTATGGCTAAGGTTTGGTTTTTTCAAGCTCAAAATGAGCTTTAATGGTGATTTGGTGAGGCAGAGTTGAGAGGGAGAGTGGTTCACGTTTTTTTTAAGAAGATGAAGTCTTTTTTTTTTCTTTTATGAATTTTGTCTTATGGAAGACCATAAATCAAATTAAATAAATTTTTAATTATAGTATTTATGGCATCAAGCATGATGTCATCTCTTTTCACTTTTTCAATTTTCTTTTTTTTTTTCTATTTATTTTTTTCCATTAGTTCTTTAATTTAATTCTCGATTCCAAAATTTTCTATGATTTTATTTAACAGTTAGGCCAGGAGTCAGCTCTCGCGGTCAATTGACCAAATTGCCCCTCGCTGGTTCAACCCGGTTTGCAAATAATTCAATATTCTTCCGGCTCTCTCACCTAATTATTTGACTTGCTTAACAATTCTTTTTCGTAATTTTCTCTTTTCCACTGTGTTCATAATAGTCCTAAGGACCGCAGCGTCACATTTTACAGCTCGAAATTTGAGTTTAAATCGACTTCGCAATCCTTCTCGAGAAGGTCACCCATCGCTGTGACTCTCGGCTCGTTTAACTTCTTATGTTCTGTTTTTCTTATTTATACTTAACTAATTGGCAATTACTAATTATTTGTATTCAGGGCTTATCTAGTTGTCTTAAGTATGGTTCTAATCCCCTTAATTGTCCAGACTGACACCGGTAACCGAAATAGTGAAATATACCAGGCTATGCAAATAGGGGCGTTACATTATATGCCATATCACTTTAAAAAAAAAAATTCTCACTCTCAAAAATCAGATTACTATATGCAATTTAAAAAATAATGTATTACTAATTATTTATTAAAATTATAATATAATTAAATTGTTTAAATTTGGGTTATTGTGAAATTGAAAGTATATGTAAATAGATCCATTTTAATTAATTAATGGCATTATTATAATTTATCGGAAAATAATTAATGGATTTAAATAATAATTAATAAAATCATAATTTTTAATAACGTGATTAATTAAACTTAATGAATTGAGTTGGACCTTGCAAATTTAGTAAATCATTAAATAGACTTACAAGTTTGGACTCTTAAGTGTGATAAACAAATTAAATATGAGATAGAGATGGTAAAAAGTAAGATATCTATCAAAATTATCTCACTCGAATCTGAATTTGATTAACTCTTTTTAAATTCGTTTAAAATTTATTATTAACTACTTAAATCTGTTTTAAACCTAATTATTATTATTATTCAAATATTACTTGAGCCTGTTTAATTATATATTTATGAATTAATAATTTATATGAAAAAAATGTTTTTATTGATAATTTACATTTTCATCAAATTATTAATTTTTATTAATAATTTATATTTTAAAATTTAATAATTTTATGAAATATTTAAATTTTATTTATTTAAAATATAATATATAAAATTTTTAAATATTATTATAAAAATATATATTTTATATTTAATTAATGATTAATATTAACTCATGAATGTCTTACATTTAAAATTTAATTTAATATAAGTATTATTTTTCAAATTCAAACTTATCCTAAATTTAATTATATATTATTTAATTATTAATTACATAATTAAATGAATTTAAATAATAATGAATAAAATTATATATTTAATATTTTTACTAATTAAATTTAATGAGTGGATTTCGACCTCACGACCTCGATAAATATCTAAATACAAATAAGTTCTTGATTTTATACACGAGTTAAATGCAAATTCAACTCACAAGTGTATAAATAATAAACAAATTAAATATGAGGAGCTTGATAAAATTTAAAAGAGCTGATTTTGATTCTCAAATCTGAGCTCAAATTGAGCTTAAACTCAAATTCAAACTCCATAAAAATTTAAGGAATTAAATTTAAGCTATTCAAAACTCAATTCGTGCAGCTCATTTACACCCCTTGCCCTGCTTTCGCCCGAACCTCCCAGCAAAGACAAACAAATTGTTTCGTTTACAGCTAAGACCCACCTAAACAGAACTTGAATTTATTCCATCCACATGCATAAACCATTGAGTGCGGCACAGGAAGTTGTTAGCTTAAAATCACAAGGGTGATGTGTTATGAACGGATGATATATATAAACTGATCTTGTTATTTGGGCACAGAAAATATGTCTGACAACAATAACAGAATTGAAAAAAAGATAGAAATAGACACACAATAGAAAAAAATTTTCACTATATGTAGATGAGATAACAATATGAGAAGATAATATTTTTCTCTAAGATTTTCTCATTACTCACATAATTCACACCTCTCATATATATTTTACACAAATACAAAAGTTTTATATATTTATGAGTAAATATAAGAGTTATATATATATATATATATATATATATATATATATATATATATATATATATATATATGAGTCTATTAGAATGGCTAAAATAACCGACTTACTAATCGACTTATACAGCTAATATATCACTCTGTTTTCAACATGATTAAGCAACCATTTTACAGCAATTTATTTATTAGACAAAAGCTTATCAGATAAGAAAAGAAAATGCAAATCCAGACTCAATTCCTACTACCCTCCTTTCACATACATATACCGCTGTACTTCGATAATTGTAATTTATCATTATTATTATTTTAACTTTGAGCCAAAAGTGGCTTTACCTTTGACATGATTTTCCCTTTTTAAAAGTTTATGTGCATGCACGACACGTGCTGTTTCAGCTTGTCCAATGGGAAATGCAAGATAAGACATTTGTGATAAACTTCATCACTATAATGGATAATTATAAATTAAAGGATAATGTTTCTTGAAGAAAAAATTCAAAAAATATACATTAACAATTTTCAGAATATTTTTTTTTTAAATATATTTAAAATATCAACGGAGTTAACAAGAGTAGTAAAAGACTTTGTATTTTAGGTTCTGCAAATAAAGAAAACCCTCATCGATAGTGCTTACCCCCATAACGAATCTCCCAATATAAACAGAAATAAGTCTAACCTAATAAGCCAGAAGATACCTGTAATTTACTTTAAAAAAACAAAGCAATCCATAGTTTCTTTGTAAAATTATTGAAGTGGAAGTTATAAAGTTCATGGATCTCTTTGTAAAATTACTGAAGTGTAAGTTATAAAGTTCATGGAGTAGACCAGCTTCCACTCCAAGTTGCTGCAGTTCTTTGAAGGTAGAAGTTACGCATGGCGCTGTTTACTGGAAAAGGGATTCTCCAGAGCGAAGCTCTAAAGAAGGTAAGTGTCTTCTCCTTCCTCATCCCCTTGTGCCCTGGAATTAAATCCAAGCAATCAACCATATTCATCTGGAATTAAATCTCTAATTCTACTCTCTTTTTTTCTCATTTAGGAGAAAGGTTACATGTTGAATTCTATAGGAATTTTTTTGAGTATAACATCTGATCTTTTCTAACTTCTGCCAACCAAATGAATCATATGAATGTCTCATAATGTCAAAGACCAGTAGAGTTTATCCCCTAAGTGGATCTCTAGGAAGAATAGTTCAGATTAAGGAATCATTAAGGTGAAAAAAAAAATGAAGACACAGCTCATTCATTGGATGACAGATCTTTCAATAAATTATCTGAAACTAATAATATATGAAATTTCATTTTTTTTATTTTATCAATAATTAAGTAATTTGAAAAATTATTTTAATTATAGTAATGTAAAATGAGCGAAACTCATATCATCTAAATATGTTTTTTAAAAATAAATTAGTGATAATTGTCCGTTTTATTAGTATAAAATTAAAGGATTTAAATACTAATCGCTCACTTCTCTTATAAAAATTTAAAAATAGCAAAAAAAAAAAAAAACAGTATTTTATATGAAAAGGAAAATCAGCATTTCACGTGTATGTATATTTGATATATTTTTAATTTTGAAAAATTTTATGTCAGTACATCTTTGAAACTACTTCATATCCTAGAGAGCAGAGAGAACTCAAGAATTTACGAGAAGCTACAGTAAACAAGTATGGCAACAAGTAAGTACTAATTAAGTGTCCATAATTAGTCCACATTATAATTTATTTTCATAGAGAAAAATTAGCCCATTTACAGAATTATAAAAAAAGCATGGAATTTTGAATTACAGGAGCCAGATGTCTGTGCCAGTTGATGAAGGGCAATTCCTATCAATGCTTGTAAAGATTATGAATGCCAAGAGAACCTTGGAGATTGGTGTTTTTACAGGCTATTCTCTACTTTCCACTGCACTTGCACTGCCTGATGATGGCCAGGTTTGCTGTTTTCATTCTTGCAGGATAATACCCATTCCAGGACTACAAAACCTGCATGATTTACTATTTTATTTTGCCATACTTTGATGATAGTGATTGATTATTTGGATCATAAGTGTGAATTAATATAGTGTTTGAGCCTCATAACCTATCGGTTTGCACTTTTGGGTTGGATTTGTTTCTCACAATGGCCTTTTTCAACAGATAACGGCTATAGACCTAGATCAAGAAGCTTATGAAGTCGGATTACCATTCATCCGACAGGCAGGCATGGAGCACAAAATCAACTTCATCAAATCAAATGCCATCTCAGCGTTGAGTGAAATGTTGAACAATGTAAGTGTTTCCATCAAAAGTTAAGTAAACATCAAAAAAATTTGAGGAAAATGATTCAGCAAGCCCAAGTGCTTGCGTTCTTAATTACCATGAAAATAATGGATTGATATATTTGGATTTTGTTTATTTTGACATCGACACAGCAGGATAAAGATAGATCAGAATTTGACATGGCATTTGTAGATGCTGACAAATGCAGCTACAAGCAATTCCATGAACAATTGTTGAAACTTGTTAAGGTTGGAGGTATAATAGCTTACGATAATACCTTGTGGTATGGCTCTGTTGCTCAAAAAGAAGAAGCTGTACCGGAGCATCTAAGGGAGACAAGAAAGGCCATAATGGAAATCAACGAATATCTGGCTTGTGATCCTCGCGTCGATATTTCACAAGTCTCTATCGGTGATGGTGTTACCGTATGCAGGCGTCTGTATTGAGAAACAATCTATATTTATTGCAGATGTTGCAGCTAGATGGTGTTTAATTGCGAATAATTTATTTTATATCCTACTCTATAATTATCGAATCTCTATACAAGAAGCTTCTAATATATAAAATGACAAACTACATGAGTCATTAATTAATCATCATTAAGGCAATAATAAAATTTAATTCATATTTATTCTTGAAAGAGGATAACTTGAAATCTTCTCCTCCATAAATTCTACGAGAGGAAAAGCCACCCTAGTTAACTTCTTGGTGTTTAATTATGGATTATGGTCCACGGATAATTGTTTAATAATTTCCTCTTGTGTTACTGTTGTTTGGGGTATTGTTCAAGGCAGATGAATGTTTTTGCATTTTCTTACTTGAAATAAATGGAGCAAAAAAGAAAAATTTTTCTCGTTAAAATTTGAGTCTATCATAAATTTAAAATATAAAATATATGATGAAATCTATTTATTAAATATATGAAATTTATATTTTAGATTATGATATACCAAATTCTAAACAAGAATTTCCCAAGCTAACATGATAAGTTAAAAAACACTTAAATTTGCTATCCTTACAATTAAACTTTAACGTGCCAGGTTCTCATGTAGAGCGTTCCATTAATAATTGAAGATGGGCTGAAAAGTTTGTGGCCCATGCTTGATTGTCCAATCCAAAGAATTAGTGTTTGAACTTAAAATTGGCAATTTGATTGCCTAAGAAAAATTAAAAGAAAGTCTTGTAGCTTGCCTTGGTTTTACTAGACCATATTTTTTTTTCCCCTATCCCAATAATAACACTTTTTTGTAGGAGAAAAGGAACTTTAATAAGAAACGGAGAAATTAAAATCATCCGCAACAAACAGAAGTTTACAAAGAATAGTAGAAGGATATATATATATATCCAATGTATTGGCCATGGATTTTAATTGCTTGGTGCTAAGTAGAGGAGTTGGATTTTTTATTTTTTGAGTGATTCTCATTTATCTCCCTTAACTACTTGTACATTTCCTTAATGAAAGATGCTGTCTCTTGCAATGGTTCCTTCATAGCCTCTTTGAGCTTGTTTAAAGAAATACAGTATGCTTCCTGCGGCAGCCAAACTTCATCGATTAGCTTCTTTTTTTTTAATAAGCCAGAGTCAATGTTATATATATTATAGGGAAAATAAGTTTAATTCCTCTATTCTAGCAAAACTAATTAAAAACTAATTAATTGGTTTTTTTATTTTTTAAAAATATATTAGATATTAACATATTTTTGAAAATAAAAGAATAAAATAATTAATTTTATAAAAAAAAATAAATAATAATTTTCCTTATATATTAATAAAGAAATTTTAGTTATTTAACATCTCTTCAACTTTCTCTTGATTCTATATCATGAGGAAAATGCTCTCCAATGAACTCGTCATGATCACAGAAGTCACTTCTTCATGTTCTAATTTTCTATTCTTTTCTTCTAGCTGAAAAAGGATCAATTTATGATCGCTTTCACATTGTTATTCTCTAATCATCTACAATTTGAACTTAAAATAAGGAGCAACATTTTTTATTCTTCCCTTTAAAAAATATTATTTAGCATTGAGTATAATCTACGAGGCAGGCAGCGAGGAGCTAGCTTACCATGAAGATATCTAGCTCTGACGTGCCAGGAGAATTGGGAGTTCCATGCTTGAATTTTGCTTGTTTTTTCCCAATCGCCCTATCAACATCTTGAATTTCGCCTAAACCCACCTGTCATCAATGAGCCACTGACCTCAGTATATTTTACATAACATAAAATTTTGTTTCAGGAGGAGATTAAAGAGTAAAGACTCAAATATGCCAAAGTCACCTTTGCAAAGTCAATAATATATCTTTAATTAATTAACGGCATTATTATAATTTATCGGAAAATAATTAATGGGTTTAAATAATAATTAATAAAATCATAATTTTTAATAACGTGATTAATTAAACTTAATAAATTGAGTTGGACCTTGCAAATTTAGTAAATCATTAAATAGACTTATAAGTTTGGACACTTAAGTTTGATAAACAAATTAAATATGAGATAGAGATGGCAAAAAGTAAGATATCTATAAAAATTATCTCGAATCCGAATTTAATTAACTCCTTTTAAATTTGTTTAAAATTTATTATTAACTACTTAAATCTGTCTCAAATCTAATTATTATTATTCCAATATTACTTGATGATGCGTCCCAACCGCAAGTGCACGGGTCGTACAAGTAATATAGAAAAGATATCGATCCCACGAGGAGTTGTGTTAATGATTGAATTTTCGATATAAAAGTTGACTAAATTGAAGTATTCATGAAATTAAAATAATGAATTAATGGGTAATGGAGTACGAAATCTAAATGTGCAAATTTAATATTCTATTCAACAATGTATTAATTAAACTAAAATTGCATCAAATTGAAATAAGCAAGTTCAAATATGGCAATATTTAAAATGGCAAATGATTAAATTCGATTAGAAATTAACAATGGTAAAAAGGCGATTCCGGAGTTCGGGATTTCATATTCAAGCTATTTTGGGATTTTCCCTAGCTAGCCCAATCCATGAAATTTATGGGTTTAAAGGAGATTAATTCTAAAATCCTTTGAAAACTCTTTCGAGTGAGACAAAGAGTGCCTTAATTAACTTAATCCTACTTTCGTGGAGTTAAAATTAACCAAGACCCATTAGGTTCTTTAATCAATCTATTAAAACCCTCTTAACCCTTAGTCTATTTCTAGATCTAAGTTAATTAAGTCCAATTTCTTGATTAACTATCACTTGGTTTTCTCCTTTCGGTGCTTCAACCAAGGATTAAGAACATAACTTAATGGGGCCCTTCATTAAGCATGTGAATAAGCACACAAGAAATGGATTAAACCTCATAAATTCATTAAATTGGGACTAACCCAGTTCAAATCCACAAAAATAACTAAAATATTACATCCCTTACTCCAGAATCAAAAGTAAACTACTCACTATCCATAATGCTTACAAGATATGATGAGTTTAAATGGAAATAAAGCTTTAATCTAAGCTAAGAAGTAAGAAATTAAACACTAGAAATGTAGAAAAATGTAAAGGAAGGAAGAAATCTGCAAATCTTGGTTAAAAATGGTGTGGAAGGTGAAAATGACTCCTCAAATTCTGCCTCTCTTCTCCTCTTCTTCTTTTCTCCTTGCCTCCCTCTAAAATGAGAAAATGGGACTATTTATAGCATTTTTCTGACATGGAGCCCTAAAATGGTATGTTCTAGGAGGAATTATTTGAGGGAATCTCCTGCCAGCTCATTAATGAACTCTTCATGGGATGCATAAGTGGATCGCATAAGTTATGCAGTCCCTTATGCGCTGATTCTGGGCCACTTATGCAAAACTGCATGACTTGGTGCATAGGTTATGCACAATTCTGTGAAGGTGCATAAGGGAGGCGGGAATGTGCATAAGCTATGCTGTCTCCTTATGCACACTTCGGCTGGTTCTGGAACAGTGATCTTTCTCCTTATGCAAATCTGCATAGCTTATGCGGCAAGTTATGCACAATTTGGTCAATGCATATTTCAGCTTGAAAACTTGTTTTTGACATCTTTGGTAGAAGACACTCCTCAATGGCAAAATTCTCTTGATCCTTCAAAACACCATTTTTCCTACAAAACAAAGTAAAATTATAAATTAATCCAAAATCGACAATTATGAAAAACTAACTAATTAACTAATGAAATTAGCTAAAAATGACTAATAATCAAATAAAATGGCTATGAAATTAAACCTCAATGATTATGCAAAATGTATGCATCAAATACCCCCAAACTCAAGCTTTTGCTTGTCCTCAAGCAAACTTTAAAATGTAATGCAAAATTTTTAGGGGTGCCTTATCCAAAGAGCTATGAAAATTACCTATTAAAGTAACTAAACACACCTTCAGCCATACCAGCAATCCATATACCCATCCTTCAAAATGCAAAGAATCTAATGCTTATCCAAGCTTTCACCGCTTAGCCATCAAGTCAATTATCATTCAAAATCTCCAAACCAACAAATCAAAAGAGATAGTCATGCTCAAAAAGAATTCTAGGACAATTGATAACCAAAGTATCTCAACATGGAATGATAGAATTGAATGAATAGATGAATAGTTTTCCAATCCCATAGGCAAATTCCCTACTCCTATCTCCACTAATGTAGCAAGTACTATCAAGAGATCAAAGGTCTTTTTAGGGATGTAATGAGGCCATGGGGTTTAAAATGAGGCTAAGAAGAAAGATGGGTAAAAGTATTCAAAGCATGAGAATATTTTCAATTTTTAAACATAAGGTACACTTCTTATTTTATTATAATTTTTTCTTTTTCTTCTTTTTTTCTTTTTTTTTTTGTATATATGGAGGAGAGAAGTACACAATGAGAATTGTCAAGTGCTAGCATAGTTTACAAAACACATAAAAATGGAGGGACATTTTGATACTTTAGACTTGTATTTTGCATTTTCTTTTGATGATTGTCCCTAAAAATGCCACCCCCAAACTCATTTCTTTTAATACTTTGGGTGGATTTCTTTCATTTTGAATGGCAATAGTGAAAAGCACATATAGTAGCACTTGTACAAGATGACAAGCACTTCTTCTCCCTTTTATTGTATATTTTTTTTCTCTTTTTTTTAATTTTTATTTTTATTTTTTTTAGAAAGTGTACCTAACATTCAATATTATTCTCATGAAAAGGGTTGGAGTGTTTGGTTCATTGGCTAGGTAGCAATAAGGATTTCAAGAAAAATTAGGGATAAAAAGGCTCAAAGGGGTTTTCAAAGGTCAATTTTAATTAGGAAAAAGGGCCAAAGGTTTAAAATGAGAAGGTTTAAATCAAAGAATGCCTAATCATCTCTCTTTTCAAGTACAAGCTGGTATTTCGCCTTGAAAGGTTTAGAAAATTTGTTCTAGGATTGGCGAGACATCATTTGACTACCTTATATCCAATAACTCCCTCTAAACACTTCCATCTCCAAATGACTAGTTGGGTGGCTTTTTGGCTAAGAAGATATAGGCAAGGGATAACACTTCAAAACTTTGCACCTCTTAGGAAACTTTCAATCCACAAACCCAACTAAAGGTAAGTCAAATCACTCTCATAGGCAACTTTTCAATACTCAAGGGATTTGGCAAAAGAATTTAATGCATGATGCATGATTCCTAAAAATGAGCAATGCATTAACTAAATGGAAGAAGTCTATTTGTGTGCAAAGTGTATAATTTCTAAGTGATGTATAATGTGTGTGTAAATGTGTTATGTATATGTATGTATGGATGTATATGTAAAATATTTACAATATATGTAAATGAAATGGGATGAGATGTTCCTATACTCAAAATGTAAAAAAAATGAAGCAAAAATCAAAATGAATGTGCACCCCCAAACTCAAAATTAGACATTGTCCTCAATGTCTCAAGTAGTGCATTATCAAAATTCAAAGTAAAGAGAAATTACCAGGAATTGTGAAATTTAAGAGCAAAAGGAAAGAGTTACCTGGTATAGAGCAGATGAGAATTCAAGGAATAATAGTGATGCATAAGAGGCTGTACAGGTTATGCAGAGTAAAGTGCTACCCAAAACATGTGCATAAGTAGGGTGCATAAGCCGTGCGGTTCTGCATGAGTGGCAATAAGGGTTGCATAGGCTATGTAAAATATTTGCAAAAATTTTTTTTTTTTTTTTTTTTTGGTCATGCGGAAGTGCATAAGTTATGCACTCTCCTTATGCAAGTCTCAGCAGGTTTTAACTTTTCCAGAACATGTGCATAAGTAGGGTGCATAAGCCGTGCGGTTCTGCATGAGTGGCAATAAGGGTTGCATAGGCTATGTAAAATATTTGCAAATTTTTTTTTTTTTTTTTGGTCATGCGGAAGTGCATAAGTTATGCACTCTCCTTATGCAAGTCTCGTTTTAACTTTTCGAACATGTGCATAAGTAGGGTGCGATTCTGCATGAGGGGCAATAAGGGTTTCATTTTTTTTTTTTTTTTTTTTTTTTTTTGGTCATGCGGAAGTGCATAAGTTATGCACTCTCCTTATGCACTCTTCGGTGGGTTTTGAAATTCAGAGTCTTTGGTTATGCAGAAGTGCATAAGCTATGCACATTGCTTATGCAGGTCTCGGCAACTTTTGGAATTTTCTGATTTCTGGTCATGCACAAGTGCATAGGTTATGCACTCTGCTTATGCACCCCTCGGCGATTGGAAATTGAGTTTTTGGTTATGCGTATGCATAACTTATGCACCTTCCTTATGCACCCTCGGCAGTTTGAATTTTTGGAGTTCGGTCATGCGTAGTGCATAGGCTATGCACTCTGCTTATGCAGACTTCGGCAGAGAGAGAAAATGCAGAATTTTTGGTTATGCAGAAGTGCATAAGTTATGCACTCACCTTATGCAAGTTTTGACAGATATGAAATTTGACAAAATGAGGTTATGCAGAGTTGCATAAGCTATGCACCCTCCTTATGCACTTGCAATAAAGGTGAAAAAATGGCAAGAATTATGGTTATGCAGGATTGCATAAGCTATGCGATTCTTATGCACAATATAACAAGATCAAGAATGCAATAGAACATGGATTGCAAGTGTGAAAAATACCCTAGAATGAGGAAATATAATTCCATGAAGCATAAACCATGAGAATTTTTCACCAAAAACACATCAATATATACAAAGTTCATCAAAAATGCATCACACAAGCATGTAAAAATGGATCCTACATAAAAGACCTTTGAGAACTATGCCATTTTAAGACAAATTCTGCAAATCAACATTTAGCACATAAAACTCCATAAAATTTGCATGAAGTTGCATCTAACCACAAATGATGAAATGAAGTCTCCAAGTTTTGCCAAGAAAATGCAGCATTTTTACCTTGAATCCTACAACCCAAAGAAGCTCAAAACTGCAAAAATGACTCACTTACCACCATATTAAGATTAAAATCACACATACTTAAAAGTCTCACACCCAACCTCACCAAAAACACAAGCCATCTGCTGCAAACACCCTCTTTCTTTGTCGAATTTCTTCTTCCTCTCTGCATAAACCAGATTGCAGCTCAAGGACAGAATCTATCTGCTGCAGACTTTTCCTTTTCTGCAGATTGCATTTTTCCTCTGCAATAACCAGATTGCAGCTCCCAATAGTTCACCAGCCTTTCTTCATTGATATACATCTACAAGGGACAAGATTTAATAATGTCAAAAATTGAATTTGAGGAAATTTAAGATAAAAACAAAATTAATGAAAATGAAAGTAAATCAACAAAAGCAAAATAAAAGGACTTGGGATGCCTCCCAAGAGCGCTAATTTATAGTCCTTAGCTAGACTCTTTTCATGTTTCATGGTGGCTGAAATTGGAATTTGTTGCCTCTGTTTCCAATAGGTGCTTCAATGAATCTATACTTCATTTTCTTTCCATCACATGAGAAGATCCTTGTTGCTTTGTCTAAAAATCCGACCATTTCTTTCTTGACAACCTTTGGTGCATCTTTTTCTTTGAGAGATGGTTGCTTTACTTCACTTTTCTCCATTTGCTCAACTTGAAAGATTGGTGCCATAGGACAAGGTGGATTACTATTCAAATCTTGTGCAAATGCAGCCTCTTTTGGATTTTCATCATTGATACTCCCTTCATGGATAAGACAACTTTCAAGAGAAGCCTTCGGATAGCTCTTTCTAAAGTGCTCTTTTACTAACTCATCAACTATATCAATTCTCAAACAAGAGTCTACATCTTCATGTTGCTTCTTCTTATCATTGCCAATATTGAAGACTAACTGATCCTCTCCGATTCTAAGAGTAAGCTTTTCACCTTTCACGTCAATCAAAGCACCAGCTGTAGCCAGGAAAGGCCTCCCCAAAATGATTGGCATATGAGAATCCTCTTCCATGTCCAAAATGACAAAGTCAACTGGGATGTAAAATTTTCCAACCTTCAGTGGTATATTTTCCAAGATCCCTTCTGGATATTTAATTGATCTGTCTGCCAACTGAAGAGAAATGTGGGTTGGCTTAATATCTCCCATGTTAAGCTTCTCATAGATGGAGAGGGGCATAAGGCTTACACTAGCCCCTAAATCACATAAAGCTTTTATAGAACATGATTCCCCAATATGGCATGGAATTGAAAAACTCCCTGGATCCTTGAGCTTTGGAGGAAGTTTCCTTTGGAGGATAGCACTGCATTCCTCGATTAAGGCTCTGATCTCATAATCTTCAAGTCTTCTTTTGTTTGAGAGAATTTCTTTCAAAACTTAGCATAAGAAGGCATTTGGGAAAGAGCATCGATAAAAGGCACATTTATATATAGCTTCTTCAAAACCTCTAAGAACTTCCCAAATTGCTTATCAAGCTTGGCTTTTGAAATCTCTGTGGAAAGGGAAGTCATGGCTTGTAAGGCTTTGGAGGTATATATTTCTCTTCTTTCTCTCCAACCTCCTCTTTACCTTTTCTTGCACTCCCTTTTCACTCTTTTGTTTTTCATCTCCTCAAAATCTTCCTCATTTTCTCTCTTTTCAACTTTTTCACTCTTCTCATTATGCACTATTTTACCACTCCTAAGTGTGATGGCATGACATTTCTCCCTTGGATTTTATGTTTGACTAGGAAGTTTCCCATAGAATTGGTACTTGATGAGCATGCTTGTTGTGCAATCTGATTTTCCAGCATCCTATTGTGTGTTTGCATTTGTTCCAGCCTTGCTTTCATCTCTCTCAACTCTTCATCACGCTTAATTTGATTAGCAAGAATTTGTTGTAATAAAGCCTCTGTGGTGGAACTTTGTTCTTGCTGTCTTGGTAAAGGTGCAGTATTTGCATTCTTTCTTGAAAACTAGGTGGTGGTTGCCTAGGTTGTTGGTATTGATGCTCTTGTTGTTGTGATGGAAAGTTCGAGTTGAAGCTTGATTTTGCTGATTCTCCCATGAAAAATTGGGATGATTCCTCCAAGCATATGAAGGATAATCTACTCCACAGCTCATTGTTCCTTCTGCATAAGTAACTTGTTGAGAACTTCCAGAGCATGATGATGAACTGATTAGCATACTTAAATCCTCCATTTTCTTAGCAAGGACATTAGTGAGTGCATCAAATTTGGCATTGATCATGTTGAATGGATCAAGCTCATACATTCCAAAGAACTTGCCTTTTTGAGTTGGAGTTGACCCTCTTGGACTACTCCATAGATGACTGTTCTTTGCTATTTTCTCTAATAACTCATAAGCTTCATCTTCATGCTTAATGATGAATTCCCCTCCAGTTTGAGCATCAATGATTCCTCTGATAGCAGGAGTGACATTTGTGTAAAAATTCTGGTTTATCATCCATTTAGGAATGGCATGATGTGGACATTGTCTCTCCAACTCCTTCCATCTCATCCATGACTCATAAAGAGTCTCATCTTCTCTTGGTCTAAAAGCAATCATTTGATTCCTCAACTCTTGAGTTTTTCCAGGTGGAAAGTATTGGGCAAGAAATGCATCAGTGAGCTGCTCCCAATTTGTAATTGAGTTGTGAGGTAAAGAATCAAGCCAATCCAATGCTCTATCTTTCAAAGAGAATGGAAACAATTTTAGCCTTGCTGCATCATCAGATACTCCAGGTTGTTTTTGCATGTCACAAATCATAGCAAACTTCTTCAGATGTGTGTGTGGATTTTCAGAAGGATGACCCCCAAATTGAGAATTCTGAATCATTTGAAGGACTCCAAAATCCATCTTGTAACTATTTGCATCAATCCTTGGTCTTGCTATGCTCTCTCTCAAGTCATCAAAACGTGGAAAAGCATGATCCATCATACTTCCCCTAGGCACGTTAGCATTAACAACTTCTTCACCATGGGCTGCATTTTCATTATTTTGATCATTTCCAGCATTACCAACACCAATTCTAATTCTTTCATCAGCCATGTCTGCTTCTAATTCAGTTTCTATCAAGGCTTCTTTTCTTTTTCTGGTTTCTTTCTTGTTGGCCTTACAAAATTTCTCAATTTCAGGGTTGAATAATAAGGATGTATCACTTGTGCTTCTAGCTCTTCTCATAAAAGATTAAGAGTACCTGAAAAAGAACAAACAAACACAAAATGAAAAGATAACAGAGATAAAACTAAAAAACAACTAAAATAATCAAGAATTCAATCTTAAGCAAACAACTCCCCGGCAACGGCGCCAAAAACTTGATGCGTCCCAACCGCAAGTGCACGGGTCGTACAAGTAATATAGAAAAGATATCGATCCCACGAGGAGTTGTGTTAATGATTGAATTTTCGATATAAAAGTTGACTAAATTGAAGTATTCATGAAATTAAAATATTGAATTAATGGGTAATGGAGTACGAAATCTAAATGTGCAAATTTAATATTCTATTCAACAATGTATTAATTAAACTAAAATTGCATCAAATTGAAATAAGCAAGTTCAAATATGGCAATATTTAAAATGGCAAATGATTAAATTCGATTAGAAATTAACAATGGTAAAAAGGCGATTCCGGAGTTCGGGATTTCATATTCAAGCTATTTTGGGATTTTCCCTAGCTAGCCCAATCCATGAAATTTATGGGTTTAAAGGAGATTAATTCTAAAATCCTTTGAAAACTCTTTCGAGTGAGACAAAGAGTGCCTTAATTAACTTAATCCTACTTTCGTGGAGTTAAAATTAACCAAGACCCATTAGGTTCTTTAATCAATCTATTAAAACCCTCTTAACCCTTAGTCTATTTCTAGATCTAAGTTAATTAAGTCCAATTTCTTGATTAACTATCACTTGGTTTTCTCCTTTCGGTGCTTCAACCAAGGATTAAGAACATAACTTAATGGGGCCCTTCATTAAGCATGTGAATAAGCACACAAGAAATGGATTAAACCTCATAAATTCATTAAATTGGGACTAACCTTCAAATCCACAAAAATAACTAAAATATTACATCCCTTACTCCAGAATCAAAAGTAAACTACTCACTATCCATAATGCTTACAAGATATGATGAGTTTAAATGGAAATAAAGCTTTAATCTAAGCTAAGAAGTAAGAAATTAAACACTAGAAATGTAGAAAAATGTAAAGGAAGGAAGAAATCTGCAAATCTTGGTTAAAAATGGTGTGGAAGGTGAAAATGACTCCTCAAATGCCTCTCTTCTCCTCTTCTTCTTTTCTCCTTTTCTCCCTCTAAAATGAGAAAATGGGACTATTTATAGCATTTTTCTGACATGGAGCCCTAAAATGGTATGTTCTAGGAGGAATTATTTGAGGGAATCTCCTGCCAGCTCATTAATGAACTCTTCATGGGATCAGATAAGTGGACTGCATAAGTTATGCACCCTTATGCGCTACTGGTTCTGGGCCACTTATGCAAAACTGCATGACTTGGTGCATAGGTTATGCACAATTCTGTGAAGGTGCATAAGGGAGGCGGGAATGTGCATAAGCTATGCTGTCTCCTTATGCACACTTCGGCTGGTTCTGGAACAGTGATCTTTCTCCTTATGCAAATCTGCATAGCTTATGCGGCAAGTTATGCACAATTTGGTCAATGCATATTTCAGCTTGAAAACTTGTTTTTGACATCTTTGGCTGTAGAAGACACTCCTCAATGGCAAAATTCTCTTCAGTCCTTCAAAAACATCATTTTTCCTACAAAACAAAGTAAAAATTACAAATTAATCCAAAATCGACAATTATGAAAAACTAACTAATTAACTAATGAAATTAGCTAAAAATGACTAATAATCAAATAAAATGGCTATGAAATTAAACCTCAATGATTATGCAAAATGTATGCATCACTTGAGCCTGTTTAATTATATATTTTTGAATTAATAATTTATATGGAAAAATATTTTTATTGATAATTTACATTTTCATCAAATTATTAATTTATATTTTTAAATTTAATAATTTTATGAAATATTTAAATTTTATTTATTTAAAATATAATATATAAAAATTTTTAAATATATATTTTATATTTAATTAATAATTAATATTAACTCATCAATATCTTACATTTAAAACTCAACTTAATATAAGTATTATTTTTCAAACTCAAATTTATCCTAAATTTAATTATATATTATTCGATTATTAATTAGATAATTAAATGAATTTAAATAATAATAAATAAAATTATATTTTTAATATTTTTACTAATTAAATTTAATGAGTGGATTTCGACCTCACAACCTCGGTAAATATCTAAATATAAATAAGTTCTTGATTTTATACACGAGTTAAATGCAAATTCAACTCACAAGTGTATAAACAATAAACAAATTAAATATGAGGAGCTTGATAAAATTTAAACGAGCTGATTTTGATTATCAAATCTGAGCTCAAATTGAGCTTAAACTCAAATTCAAACTCCATAAAAATTTAAGGAATTAAATTTAAGCTATTCAAAACTCAATTCGTGCAGCTCATTTACGCCCCTTGCCCTACTTTCGCCCGAAACTCCCAGCAAAGACAAACAAATTGTTTGGTGTACAGCTGAGACCCACCCAAACAGAACTTGAATTTATTCCATCCACATGCATAAACATTTGAGTACGGCACAGGAAGTTGTTAGCTTAAAATCACATGGGTCATGTTCTTCTTTTTAAAAGTTTATGTGCATGCACGACACTTGGTGTTTCTGCTTATCCAATGGGAAATGCAAGATAAGACATTTGTGATAAATTTCATCACTATAATGAAAAATTATAAATTAAAGGATAATGTTTCTTGAAGACAAAATTCAAAAAATATATATTAAAAATGTTCAAAATAATTTTTTTTAAAATATTAACAGAGTTAATAAGAGCAATAAAAAATTATGTATTTCTTAAATAAGGTTCTTTAAATAAAAAAAATCTTCACTGATAATGCTTACCCTATAATGAATCTCTTAATATAAACACGAACAAATCTAACCTAATAAATTAGGACATATCTGTAATTTCCTTTAAAAAACAAAGGAATCCATAATTTCTTTGTAAAATTATTGAAGTGGAAGTTATAAAGTTCATGGATCTATTTGTAAAATTACTGAAGTGTAAGTTATAAAGTTCATGGAGTAGACCAGCTTCCACTTCAAGTTGTTGCTGCAGTTCTTTGAAGGTAGAAGTTACGCATGGCGCTGTTTCCTCGTAAAGGGATTCTCCAGAGCGAAGCTCTAGAGAAGGTAAGTGTCTTCTCCATCCTCATTCCCTTGTGCCCTGGAATTAAATCCAAGCAATCAACCATATTCATCTGGAATTAAATCTCTAATTCTACTCTCTTTTTTTCTCATTTATGAGAAAGGTTACATGTTGAATTCTATAGGAATTTTTTTGAGTATAACATCTGATCTTTTCTAACTTCTGCCAACCAAATGAATCTTATGAATGTCTCATACTGTTAAAGACCAGTAGAGTTTATCTCCTAAGTGGATCTCTAGGAAGAATAGATCAGATTAAGGAATCATTAAGGTGAAAAAAAAAAAAAAAGAAGACACAGCTCATTCATTGGATGACAGATCTTTCAATAAATTATCTGAAACTAATAATATATGAAATTTCATCTTTTTTTTTATCAATAATTAAGTAATTTGAAAAATTATTTTAATTATAGTAATGTAAAATGAGTGAAATCATATCGATCTAAATATGTTTTTTTAACAATAAATTAGTGATAATTGTCCGTTTTATTAGTATAAAATTAAAGGATTTAAATACTAATCGCTCACTTCTCTTATAAAAATTTAAAAATAGCAAAAAAAAAAAATATTAATAATAACAGTATTTTATATGAAAAGGAAAATCAGCATTTCACGTGTATGTATATTTGATATATTTTTAATTTTGAAAAATTTTATGTCAGTACATCTTTGAAACTACTTCATATCCTAGAGAGCAGAGAGAACTCAAGAATTTACGAGAAGCTACAGTAAACAAGTATGGCAACAAGTAAGTACTAATTAAGTGTCCATAATTAGTCCACATTATAATTTATTTTCATAGAGAAAAATTAGCCAATTTACAGAATTATAAAAAAAAGCATGGAATTTTGAATTACAGGAGCGAGATGTCTGTGCCAGTTGATGAAGGGCAATTCCTATCAATGCTTGTAAAGATTATGAATGCCAAGAGAACCTTGGAGATTGGTGTTTTTACAGGCTATTCTCTACTTTCCACTGCACTTGCACTGCCTGATGATGGCCAGGTTTGCTGTTTTCATTCTTGCAAGATAATACCCAGTCCAGGACTACAAAACCTGCATAATTTACTATTTTATTTTGCCATACTTTGATGATAGTGATTGATTATTTGGATCATAAGTGTGAATTAATATAGTGTTTGAGCCTCATAACCTATCGGTTTAGACTTTTGGATTGGATTTGTTTCTCACAATAACCTTTTTCAACAGATAACGGCTATAGACCTAGATCAAGAAGCTTATGAAGTTGGATTACCATTCATCCGACAGGCAGGCATGGAGCACAAAATCAACTTCATCAAATCAAATGCCATCTCAGCGTTGAGTGAAATGTTGAACAATGTAAGTGTTTCCATCAAAAGTTAGAGTAAACATCCAAAAAATTTGAGGAAAATGATTCAGCAAGCCCAAGTGCTTGCGTTCTTAATTACCATGAAAATAATGGATTGATATATTTGGAATTTGTTTATTTTGATATTGATACAGCAGGATAAAGATAGAGCAGAATTTGACATGGCATTTATAGATGCTGACAAATGCAGCTACAAGCAATACCATGAACAATTGTTGAAACTTGTTAAGGTTGGAGGTATAATAGCTTATGATAATACCTTGTGGTATGGCTTTGTTGCTAAAAAAGAAGAAGTGGTGCCGGAGCATCTAAGGGAGGCAAGAAAGGCCATAATGGAAATCAACGAATATCTGGCTTGTGATCCTCGCGTCGATATTTCACAAGTCTCTATCGGTGATGGTGTTACCGTATGCAGGCGTCTGTATTGAGAAACAATCTATATTTATAGCAGATGTTGCAGCTGGATGGTGTTTAATTGCGAATAATTTATTTTATATCCTGCTCTATTATAAAAGAAGCTTCTAATATATAAAAATGACAAACTACATGAGTCATTAATTAATCATCATTAAGGCAATAATAAAATTTAATTCATATTTATTCTTGAAAGAGGATAACTTGAAATCTTCTCCTCCATAAATTCTAAGAGAGGAAAAGCCACCCTAGTTAACTTCTTGGTGTTTAATTATGGATTATGGTCCATGGATAATTGTTTAATAATTTCCTCTTGTGTTACTGTTTGTCGACACCATATTTTGGCCGATCCCCGAAATCAATAAACTTTGAAACCGATCCCCTGCACTGAGTCTCCCTTTGCCAGCCAATCACATTTCCGATCTCTCCTTAAAAGGAATCGAATCAATACTAAGTCCCCATATCATTTAAAGCCTCACCGATCTCTCAAACCAATTGTTAAGTCTCCTGACTAGTCAATTACATTTCCGATCTCTCTTGTCAAACGAGATTGAACCAACACTAGACCTTTATGTCACCAGTCTTATTGCCGATCTCCCTTTTAAAAGTTTGGGAATAATAAAGTTAAGGTTCCAATCCTGTTTAATGATGATTCCGATCTTAAGTTTTCAAATCAAATTTTTAATTTTAATCAAGTCCCGTTTAGCGTTTGTTCTCAGCCGATCTCATGCTTATAGTGTTTTCCGACCTCTTACACTTAGATTAATAATCACTTTTAGATGTTGTGATATGTTCAGACAATCAAGTGCTTATGCAATATAGATACTTTCCGATCCCATCCATTCATTGAACAAAAAGGGAGCTTCATTTCATTTCAAATTAAAATTTATACAAGTCATTCGGCTGGAGGATCACCCCCAGCCTGTTCTACATTTTGCTCGCTTCCTCTCTCACCTTCAGCCTCCTCCTCACTATCTTCACCTTCGTCCTGGGGAGCCAGATCCACCATCCAAGAGAAGTCCTCCTCGGGATACCGCTTCCTGAGCTCGGCCAGAAGATCCCTGATGTGGCTTATCCGCAAGTATACGGGTCGTATCAAGTAATAGAGTGATAAGTAAAGTATCGTTCCCACGAGGAATTGTGTTTGAGTACTAGACTATGGTTATTTCGATTATTTAGACTAATGACAATTTGTAAGAACTAATTTTACTAAATGCAGTAATTTAAGTAGAAAATAAAGAAAATAGGTAATGGGTAATGTAAATAAAGTGTTAATCTAAGCAAAAATTAACTAAATTAATAATGGGTAAGCAAAAACAAAGACTAATTAATAATAAAATTGATTCCAAAGTTGGGGTTTATGAATTAAGTCTATTGGGATTTGTCTTGGGTCATCCAATTTTAAAAGAAAATAGAGTTTGAAGGTGATTGATTCTAAAATCCTTCGATATCTTTTTCAAGCAAACCAAAGAGTATTTTAAGAAAACCAAACCTACTTTCGTACGATATTTGATTAACTTAAAACCCATTAAGTTTTGTAATCAATCAATGAATCCTCTTAAAACCCTAGTTTATTTCTAAATCTGGGGGATTTCAAGTTCTAATCCATGATTATCTATCAATGATTTTCACCTTTCGGTCCTTCAATCAAAGATTAAAAACTAGACCCAATGGGATCCAACATTAGGTAAGTCATAAAGCACACAAAGAAAAGAATCAAAACTCATATTTATATAAATCTAGATAAAACCCAATCCAAATCCACAAATAGATTCAAAATAGTGCGACCCAACTCTGAAATCTTAGAAAAATTATTCTATCATGATAAAATTTACAAGAGGAAATGATAAAACTAGCAAAAGAAACATAAAAATAGACTAAGAAATAGAAAAACCCAGGGGAAGGAGAGCCCAAAACTCTGAAAAATTGCAGGTGGACTGCCAGCAGCTCTCCAGCAGAAATGGCGTGCTCCTTCTCCTTCTTATTCTTTCTTGCGTGTTTTTTTTTTTTTTTTTCTTTTCTTTGTTTCTTCCCGTTTCCCCTTTTGTGGCTAAAAACTAGGAAATGATGAATTTATATGGTCCCAAAAAGTTGTCTTAAAAGTAAATAAGAGCCAAGGAGTGGATAGGAAATGAGGTGTAAAATTATCCAAGTCAGCAGCACTATTCACGTTCTGGGCAGTTTGCTTAGGGTTCGGCTTAACCCTAAGCAGCTTCTTAGCAAATTTCAGCCTCTGGTCGCACTGTCTGCTTAAGGTTAAGCAGACCCTCAGCAAATCTCGGCAGACTTAGAGTAAAATAGACTTTTCTGCTCATGCTTAACTTATGCTGCACCTTAAGCACTGCTGCTTTACCCTAAACAGGATCTTAAGCAAAAACTCAAGCAAATTTCGGCTAACTTGCTCTTTCAAGGCTTGATTTCTTCAACTTTCCTCTATGCTTAAAGAACTCCAAATTTCTTCAAATCACTTCCTAATGCACTCATTGATCTTCGATTTGCCATAAAATCCTATCAAAAATAACAAAATTACAAAAATCAAATATAAAGTATCTAAAGTTAACAAATAAGCTAAAATAAAGATAAAAACATAAAATATACTAAAATATAAGGGCAAAATGGATACAAAACTACCCTAAAATGCCTATATGAAATGAGTATAACAAATTCCCCCAAACTCAAACCTTTGCTTGTCCTCAAGCAAATTAAAACAATTAATGCAATTTGGGGTACCTACCTTAAATTTATGAAAATTACTTATCCAAACTCTCAAGCTTACTTTTAGCCGCCAACAAACCATATACCCACTTTCAAGGTGCAAAGAATTCAATCCTTACCAAAGTTATCACCGCTTAGCCTTGGGTCAATTATTCATATTATCAAGCCCAAACCAATCAATCACAAAGAATAATCATGCCTAAATAGACTATAGGGTAATCCACAAACTAAAGTGTCTCAAATAATGATGGAAGTAAATGAATGGATTAATGATATCACAATCCCATAGGCAATTCTCCTATTCCAATCTCCACTAATATAGCAAAACACCATCAAAAGATCAAAAGGACTTTCAAGGGTTATAATAGGGCCAAGGGGGTGATAATGTGGCTAACAAGGAAAGGATAAAAGTAACAAAATATGAGAATAATCAAATTATTAAAAGATCAAGACACAAAATTTTTTTTCTCTCTTTTTTTTTTTTTTGAATCAAATGGGGGAAGGGACTTTATAACTATTCACCAATGCTAGCATATAATTTTGAAGCTTTTAGAGGGACTACATAAATAACATTGACTTTGAATTATAATTGTCCCTTTCAATTCACCCCCAAACTCATTTCTTTGTGTACTTGGGTGGTGAATTACTTTACATACCATAATTGAATTTGCTAGCTTTTTTTTTTTTTTTTTTTTTACTTTAGTCACTTCTCCCAACTAATTATTATTATTATTATTTTTTAAGTGTATCTATCACTCAAAGAATTATTCTCATGGAGGGTAGGTAAGTGTTTGGGTTATGGCTAGGCATTAATGTGGGTTCCAAAGAAATAAGAGGGATAAATGTAGGCTCAAATTGGTTTCAAAGGAAATTTTGAAGTGAGGTTGGCTAAGGCTAAAATATGGGTTTAAAATTCAAAGAATGCCTAGATCATTTCTTTTTCAAGTGTATGCTATGATTTCGCCTTGAAAGGTTTAGAAAGATTGTTCTAGGATTGGTGAGACATCAATTAGCGACTTCTCACCCTAGAGTTTTCTCTAAGCACTCAAAGTCAATGCAATTGATTGGGTGGCCCTTGGCTAAGAAGATATAAACTAAAGCAAGAATCTAATAACTTTGCACCTATCTAGAACTTTCCATCCATCAAACCCTTCTAAAAGTAAGCTTAATTGCTCTTCAAAGCAACTCTCAATCCTCTAAGGACAAGGTAAAAAAAAGTATTTTTTATGATATGCATGATCCAAAAATGAATGCATAAATCAAATTAAAACTAAGTGTAATCTATATGAAAACTATATGCAAATGTATGTATATGGGTATAGACATGTGTGAGGTTTATATATAAGTGTATGAATTGTCTATATATGGATGAATGAAATGCAATAAATGAATGAATGAATGAATGAAAATTTTAAAGAAAATTTTAAAAATTTTGCAAAAATTTTGCCCTCACCCCCAAACTCAAATGAAACATTGTCCTCAATATCTAAAATGAATGCAAAGATGGGCAAAATTGTGTGAACTAATCAATTAATGAAATATATACAATCGGGGATTAAATCAATATAAGCTCAAGTATTTCAAAATTAGCTCAAAATGATATTAACAATGAAGCTTTAGAGAGAAAAATGTGAAAAGGTATCCCAAATGTATAAATTTACACTGCTTAAGATGTTGCTTAACCTGTTGCGTAGGGTAAAGCGAAAGCATAAGTATTAGCAACATACCATAAGCATAAATAGTAAAAGGGTAAGCTGTTACCTCCAAATGATGTGAAACATATGCGGCTCCAAGAAAATTGTGCAACTCATCAATGTCAGCAAAATTAGGATTGAAGAAAAAAAATAGAGTGCAAAAATAATGTGCAAGAAAATGAAAAAGTGTAAAGAAATAAAATCTAACAGTTAAATCAAAAATTAAACCAAAAAGCATTCACAGAGTAACTATGTGTATAGCAGAAAATAAAATAAAATAAAATAAAATAAAGTAAAGGAAAGAAGTGCAAGTATAATCATGTTTTAGATTACCAAAGTATTACAACTATTACCAAAGTTTGAAAATTAAAATAAACAGATTACAAAATAAACCTAAAACAGAAATTAGAACTATTGCTACTGATCAAGCTCTGCTGTCAAGGCTTTGGTGCTGCATCAGGGTCTGCTTCAGGTTCTGCAGTAGGTTCATTGTGATCTGAAGCTTCAGAAGCAGTTTCCAAATTTTCTGTGAGGTCTTTCATTTCTTGAAACATGGCTTGGCCCCAATGATATAAATTGTTGTAGGATTGGGCCAGTTTGTTGTAAAGCTCCAACATTTGAAGTTGATGTTGCTTCTGTTTCTTTTTAAGAGATAAAAATCTCTTTTTAAGTTTCTTTTCTAGCTTCTTCTTTTGGTTAACCTGCTGCTGACCCATGGTTTCAATTTTGATTTCTAAGCTCTTCAAGGTAGCAAGAATTTCTGTGGTGTCAGGTGAGGGAACAGATGGTTGGACAGTGAAACTTGCTATTCTGGATTCCAAGGATCTTAAGAGGGACAAAATGTCTGCTGAAAACTGTGGGGTAGTGGTTGGTTGTGGTTCTGCTGGTGCAAAGGTAGTGGGGTCTGTAGTACCAGTGGTATCAGGATGCTGCTGTAACAGAGTATAGGTATGGCCTATTTTCTCACAAACATCCATATGCAGCAACATTGTGCTGTCTATATATGATTCCCCAGAAACTGGCAGCAATTTATATAGGCTAGCATCAAAGCTAAATGAGTTTGCTATAGCAGTTATATACCCCCCAAAAACTATACTACCTTTAGTATGCTTTGTGACAATTTGGTGCCAATGAGTAGCTATGAAATGAGCTGTGCTTACTTGTTTTCTCTCCTTCATGCACCACAAGAGAAACAAGTCACCAACACCCATAATACTGTTACTGTGTCCCCTTCCTAAAACAGTGTAAGAAATGAACCTATGGAGGTATTTCAACACATGATCAACTGTCCTAGAGGCTTTTGCAGTCATCTATCTATAATAACCCCCAAAAGGTGCAATATCCTTCCAGAATTGAACAGGGTCATAAACAGTTTTCTGCCACTCAATATTTTTATACCCCGAACCCTGAAAACCAAAAATTGCATTCATAGCATCCATGTCTAACTCCCTATCAATTCCAGCACATCGAAAATATATCACATCTTTATGTTCAGGCACTGTTGGTTTGAAATTCAGCTTTAAGGAACTAAAAAATTCCAGGGTCAAATCCTTGTACACTGGTTCCCTAATCTTAGCAAAATCACCCATTATGACATCCAAATAGGCAAATACAGAGTCATAGATGCCTAATTCTTTCAAAATCTGCTCATCCATATACTTATTTGCCAAAATAGGTTTAGAAACTAATTTCTCATAGGCATTTTTCATATCCATATCCCTAAAAGCCCAAGGTAATGGAGAAATTATCTCCTCTATATTATCGGCAGATGACGCAGGTGCTGGAGAGTGTAAGGGAGACTGAGGTACTGGTGTTTGGGCCACTGGTGCTGGAGTTTGCGAGGAAGACACAGTCCGTTCTTTGGTAGTTCGGAGAGGGTGAGGTGGAGAATTTAGGTCGAAAAGGCAGAGGGTACTCATTTCCATTTTCCGGCGGGTTTCCTTGGGTCTACTGACCCTTTTGTTTTGCCTTTGGTTTCGTTTGAGTAAGCGCAGCTCGTGCACTCGTTACGGGAATGGGTGTCGAGAATTGGTGTTTCATTTTGCTGTTCGATTTGCGGCGAGAGGGGAGTCGGCGGAATGAGAGGTGGTATTTGGCTTGGGGGTAGTGGTGGTGATTGAGGTGGTGGCGATTAAGGTAATGGCGGCGTTTGTGGTGGCGGTGACTGAGGGAGCGGCAGACTGGGGCTGGGGTTAGGGTTTGTGGGCAATGAGGATGGAATACCCATTTTCGATTTGACAGAATGTCGAAATCTACTGAGTTTGGGTTTGTGGGAAGACCACATTTTAGTTCTTACGATTTTAATGAAAAGAAAGAAACCTTTCGGCTTCCCGTAAAGATTTGCCGGAAAAAATGGCGTGGGAAAGGAGTCGACGAGGTTTATCGGGAGTGAGGGCGAGGCTTTGGAAAATTGGCGGACATTTTGGGCTATTTTAAATTGTGGGGCAGACTTGTGGTAATATGGGCCATGCTTGGGGTTAAGCATAAGGTTCAGCAGAATTTGCTTAAGACTCTACTTGACAAGCAATGTCATCAGCAAGTTTCGGCAGGTTTTGGGAAAAATTGTGGTTTTGCTTGCCAAAAACAGTCCAAAAGCTATAGAATTCTATTATGACCCTCAGCAATTACCAAATACACACAAACACCATAAAATTGAGGGATTTAAGTTCATCATCTCTTAGCACTCATCAAACACAATATATTTTTATTTAGCTCATGCAAGCATTTTTCAATCAAGGCACTAATTGTGATTACCTTTTTGCACACTTAATGAAATGGTCTTCTTTCTAAACTTATACCAAAAGCACATTTTCAGCAGCATTTGAGACAAGTTCCAAACATTCAAGAATTGCAGAAAAGACATAGAAATTGACCTTTTAAGCAGCATGAACAGTAACCAAAAATCTGCAGACTACAAAAACTAGCAGCAATTCAAACAAAAATATGCAAATTCCTATCAGACTACAAAATATATATACACTAAAAGGTGAAACTCAACAAACATTATTTTTGCACTTCAATAAAGCTCACATCAGTCCTAAATATCGAGATTGATCCTCATCTAAGTTGCATTTCACAGAATTCACACAAAACACAAAGTCAAAAATGTGCTATCGAGTAGATTGCAATATCAGCAATTTAGCACAAGTTTAAAAGTGTTACTGTTCACAGGCACTGGATAAATTGCAGAATTTTGCTTATACTTGCTCTCTTTCAATTCTTTCTTTTTGCTACAAGTGTTAATTTGCCCAATATTCATGAATGACCTACAAAAGATAAACAAATGTCACTTTTGAGTTTAATGAGGCTAAAAACTGGAAATGAAATGAAATGGAAAATTAACAAACTATAAAAGGATATGCTTGGGTTGCCTCCCAAGAAGCGCTTGTTTAAGGTCATTAGCTTGACCCCTTCAAATATGCTAATCAAAAAGTGGCTTCCTTCCATAATAATTATCATATAATATGACATATGGGTCTTGATGTAAAGTGCCCTCAAGATTGGCCAGATTTGAAGCAAATTTGCATGTAGCATGAACAACACTTGGAGTTGAATCACATGCTTGGGTTGAAGAAAGCTTAAGCTCATGTAGGATATAAAATGATGAAGGAGGTATCCATGAGAGAAAAGGTTCTTCTGGTGGTGCATGTGAAAGATCCATCAATGACCTCAAGTTGATGGTTTTATCAATTTCCTCAACCACCAACTTCTTTTCTAACTCATTTCCATATAAGCCCTCTTCTAATGACTCTCCAAGGATAAAAGAGTTGTTTCCTTCAACTTTAAGTTCTATTTCTTCTTCAAGTAACTCATTTTCTTGTGGAAACTCTATTGGTAACTCATCTTCAAAGGATTTTTCTTTTTCTGATTGAGGCTCCACTTCTTCTGCAGATTCAAATTCCCATGAAGCATTATCATAGTTTAACCCATTTTCCCCAGCTTGAGTATTTTGTTCCTCCTCATAAACTCCATTCATCATCTTAATTGATAGCTCATTTTTTTTCATTGATGTTTCAAGATCATCCAATTTAGCTACCATCTCTTTAAGTTTCATTCCTTGGTCTTCTTGAATCTTCAATAATTGGTTAAAGAGATTTTCAAATTTATCTTCTACCTCTTCATGTCCCACTCCCTTCTCTTCTTCAAACTCAAATGATTGGTGTAAAATATTGGGTTGTTTGTGGTATGGGGGATATTGGTGACTCCAACCCTGCAGTGAAGGGTCCCAATGCCAATGGTAATCAAAATTCGCCATGTCATTCAACAAGTGAATGACATCCTCATGACCTCTTTGAAGAACATGATCACCAGTTGCCCAAGCTCCATAATCTACCCAATTTCTTGTCGCTTCATCCAAACCATCATAGAAACAAAGAATTAGAGACTGATTTGAAAGGTTATGGTTGGAAAATCTCTCTACCATATCATTAAATCTTCCCCAAGCAGCATAAAAGGGCTCCAAGTGCAGTTGAGCAAAACTTGTGAAGACTTGTACATGAAACATTTTGAAATACCTCACAAGATAAGCAAATGGAAACAAAATTAGAAATATAAAAGAAAATTTTAAAAAGAAAAACACAAAGTAAAGTAATAATAAAAGAAAATTAAAAAGAAAATGTCTAAATTAACCAAACAACCAAATCATCTAATATCAAACAACAATTCCCCAGCAACGGCGCCAAAAACTTGATGTGGCTTATCCGCAAGTATACGGGTCGTATCAAGTAATAGAGTGATAAGTAAAGTATCGTTCCCCCGAGGAATTGTGTTTGAGTACTAGACTATGGTTATTTCGATTATTTAGACTAATGACAATTTGTAAGAACTAATTTTACTAAATGCAGTAATTTAAGTAGAAAATAAAGAAAACAGGTAATGGGTAATGTAAATAAAGTGTTAATCTAAGCAAAAATTAACTAAATTAATAATGGGTAAGGCAAAACAAAGACTAATTAATAATAAAATTGATTCCAAAGTTGGGGTTTATGAATTAAGTCTATTGGGATTTGTCTTGGGTCATCCAATTTTAAAAGAAAATAGAGTTTGAAGGTGATTGATTCTAAAATCCTTTGATATCTTTTTCAAGCAAACCAAAGAGTATTTTAAGAAAACCAAACCTACTTTCGTACGATATTTGATTAACTTAAAACCCATTAAGTTTTATAATCAATCAATGAATCCTCTTAAAACCCTAGTTTATTTCTAAATCTAGGGGATTTCAAGTTCTAATCCATGATTATCTATCAATGATTTTCACCTTTCGGTCCTTCAATTAAAGATTAAAAACTAGACCCAATGGGATCCAACATTAGGTAAGTCATAAAGCACACAAAGAAAAGAATCAAAACTCATATTTATATAAATCTAGATAAAACCCAATCCAAATCCACAAATAGATTCAAAATAGTGCGACCCAACTCTGAAATCTTAGAAAAATTATTCTATCATGATAAAATTGACAAGAGGAAATGATAAAACTAGCAAAAAAAACATAAAAATAGACTAAGAAATAGAAAAACCCAGGGGAAGGAGAGCCCAAAACTCTGAAAAACTGCAGGTGGACTGCCAACAGCTCTCCAGCAGAAATGGCGTGCTCCTTCTCCTTCTTATTCTTTCTTGCGTGTTTTTTTTTTGTTTTCTTTTCTTTGTTTCTTCCCGTTTCCCCTTTTGTGGCTAAAAACTAGGAAATGATGAATTTATATGGTCCCAAAAAGTTGCCCTAAAAGTAAATAAGAGCCAAGGAGTGGATAGGAAATGAGGTGTAAAATTATCCAAGTCGTGACACTATTCACGTTAGGCGGTTGCTTAGGGTTCGGCTTAACCCTAAGCAGCTTCTTAGCAAATTTCAGCCTCTGGTCGCACTGTCTGCTTAAGGTTAAGCAGACCCTCAGCAAATCTCGGCAGACTTAGAGTAAAATAGACTTTTCTACTCATGCTTGACTTGTGCTGCACCTTAAGCACTGCCGCTTTACCCTAAGCAGGATCTTAAGCAAAAACTCAAGCAAATTTTGGCTAACTTGCTCTTTCAAGGCTTGATTTCTTCAACTTTCCTCTATGCTTAAAGAACCCCAAATTTCTTCAAATCACTTCCTAATGCACTTATTGATCTTCGATTTGCCATAAAATCCTATCAAAAACAACAAAATTACAAAAATCAAATATAAAGTATCTAAAGTTAACAAATAAGCTAAAAACATAAAATATACTAAAATATAGGGCAAAATGGATACAAAACTACCCTAAAATGCCTATATGAAATGAGTATAACAATCCCCATGAGCGTTCACATAAGCTCCGGCCTCCCTCGTCACTGCCTCTTCTTCTTTTGCTTTAAGCTCCTCAGTGAGGCAAGTGACTTCAGCAGCTCGGAGCGCCGGAACCTCTTCAAGAACATGAGCCTCCTTGGCTAGCTTATCCTCATAAAATTTCATCCGCCCCTCAATTTCAGATATGTAGTTTTGGGCGGACGAAAGTTGAGATCGGAGGGAAGCAGCTTCCTGACCCACTTTCTCGACATCCTGCCTCAAGCGGTGAGCCTTCTCCCGGATAATATGTTAGTTCACCAGACTCTCCACGCTTAGGCTAATGGTTTGTGTCAGGATATCATCAAGGCTGTTCGGGGTTAGCCTATCCCGATCCTCCCGAAGGCAGATGGAGAACCCCAAGACCTTAGCAAAACCCGGGTACTCCCGAACCGTGCGGTTCTTCTCCAGCGAGTGGATCAGGATTTGAGCGCCGGGGGAAAGGGTCCTCACAGGTGGTTGGGAAGGACCCCCTTCCGCACTCGAAGCAACTAGAGGGGGTGGTGACGGCTTTTCTTGACAAGGAGGAGACCGAACCACTTCTACGTCGGGGATCGGCTGTCCCGAGGGTTGAGACGAGCCTCCTTGCATTTCCCCAGGATCATGCCTGGGCGTCTGAAGCAGCTCGGCCCGCTTCATCTCCCGCACTTTCCGGGAGACCTCTCTTTTCCGCTTCCGGCTCTCTTTAGAAGCCTCGCCTCTTGCCATACCTGCACAAAGAAAAGGTCAGTGAGATCGCTGAGGCCCAAAGATCAAAGATATAGAAAATACCGAAGCCGAGGTCAGAGAGCTGGAGCCCGCGTTCTTCCCCAGTGACCAACTGCATTCTCTAATGATGCAGTTCAGCCGTAACTGCATCTAAACAAGAGTACTTCTGATGGGCCACCTGATCTTTCAGTTCCATCACCATTAGGCCTTCTTCTCTATTCAGGGTGATCCGCTTCGGAAGTAAGGGACCCTGATGTAGCCAACTGCGTGGGAAACCCTTAAAGCCGTTCGGAATTTTGCTCCTCAGAATAAAGAAGCGATTCTTCCAATTCTTCAGGGAGGAGGGCAGATCGGTAAAGAGCTCGCAATGTGGCTTCGCCTGAAAGAACCAGTAGTCATCGTCCTTTCGGCGAGTTAGCCTATGTAGCTCGGCGAACACCTTAGTTGTAGGACGGAGTCCTTTGGCTCGGCAAAGGCCTCTGAAGGCTACTAGGATCCGCCATGAGTTTCGGTGAACTTGGGCTATGCACACTTGGTGAAATTTTAAGACTTCCTTGAAGAAGTCGTCAAGAGGGAACCGCAGCCCGGCTTTTAAATGCTCTTCGTATACCATGATCATATCATTCTCTTCGAAGAAGTGATCGACACGAAGATCGCCGTGACACTTAATCAGCTTGTATGAATCAGGCCGAATGTTATACTCTTGGCTGAACGACTGCAGGTCGGTTTCTTGAAGGATTGATAGCAGCTCATCCATGGAAAGGTTTTCTCTCCCTGAAGAATGTGTTTGCCTCGAGGAGGCTGCTTGACCGCGGGCTGGAATGAAGGTCCTAGGGGGTTCAGATCGCCTGCTTGTTCCGACTACCTCTACCTCATCTAACGACCATGAGACCTGAACGGAAAGGGGGCTTGCCGCTCTCTGACCCTCGGCACTGCTCATTTTCAAAGAAAAGAGGAAATTTAAACTAAAAGAAAGATCAAAACCCTTACCGAAGTGTGATCGGTGTCGAAAGAACTTAAAAAAATGAGAGGATTTTGGAATCGCTCGCGAAAGGCTGAAAATGACATAAGGGAACAACTGGCGGACTCATCCCCTATTTATACTAGTCTGAGCATTTAATGCTCACGGTCTCCCAAGCGGCGCATCGGTTAGCGGGAGTCGCCAGCTTTTTCTGACACGTCTCACGAATATTCCAGAAATTCCATTATAAGGAGAGATCGGCTAGTTAGAGATCGGTGAATTAAGGTGAATGTTTGGAAGTTCGGATCAGTTAAGGGGCTGTTCAGTTAGGAACCGGATCTGATAAACACATCAGAGATCGGAAAATAATCAATACAATAATAATAAAAATGATAGTTATCAAAATAAAACTTTATTTCCGAAAGGTCAGATTACATCATTTGGGCGATCTCTAGAGATCGGATTACATTAAAAGTCGGATTATATCATTTGGGTGATCTCTAGAGATCGGATTACATTAAAGGTCTGATTACATCATTTGGGCGATCTCTAGGGATCGGCAGTACATCCCATCTAATAAAGACCTATGTCAAAGCCTAGTCTCGTGGCTGAATCAAAAGATGTGTTAGACCAGCCATCGACATCGGATAGATGTACAGCTCAGATGGGGGGATTATGACTCTCATGAGGATGAGAGAGGTCGTCATCAATGTTATCGCTCGGAAACGAGCCGCTGTCAGGACACCCAATGTGGTGAGAAGCCAAATGAACTTCAAGGGGCAGTCACCAATGTTAAGGGGAATATTAGCAGTATTCTCGCCCAAAATCAGTTCGCCGATTATATCGATCGAACGATTCGAGATCGAGACTATCGAAGTCCTCGATCCAGGTCGGCAAATTAGTCCAGTTCTCTCACTATTATCAAATGAGGTTATCATAATTCTCCGATCACCAGGATCGTAAATTTTCAGTCGAGGAATAAAGAAGACAATCGGGAAAAGATCAAAAGCAACTATCATGGCTGGGATTATTGCCGGAGCGGTTAGAACAGGAAATGTGAGATGGAAAGAAGGGAAAATCAAATGCGGAGGGGTTTCCCATTGAAGGTATATATATAGGGAAAATCTGAGCATTTATTGCGAGCAGAAAACGAAGCGGATGCCTCGGAAATCGAAGGAATAAATGCTTTGACTGAACCGGACCAGATAGAGGAAAAGACCAGAGTAGGAGAGGTCGGAAGAGGGGAACCCGGCATGAGAGATCGGAAAAGGATCATGTTAGAAAGATCGGAAGGGAGGAGAGGTCATAAAACAAAGAGAATAAGACAACTTCCGCTAACTATCGTCATAATTAGAGCCGAGGTAGTTAAAGCGTCGCAGACGAAATCTCCACCGCACGCCTCAGAATCGCCCATATTACTGACAGGTGCCAGAGTATGTCATGACAGTGCTGTAAATCCCAATCTTCACCGTTGATCTTACTTGTAAGGACGAGCCCGGAGCCCTTGGATCAAAGAAGAAGATGACAAGACCAACGCCTTTTATTCCCAGCCTTCGGATCGCCCTGGACAAGAAAATTTGAGCCATCAGATTAGAAGAGAAAAAGGACAAAAATTTCTAAAAAGGATCTCAGCCATTCATTCTGATTCTCTTTAATTCCCAAACGTCAGATCATGTCCTTCAAAATCTAAACCTTCCATCTCCCTCAAAATAAATCCTGACCCTTCATGGGGAGTACCCGGTCCATATAAATACCTGCATGAAAACTGTTCAAGGAGGACGGAAAAAAGGGTGGTAATTATAGTGGAAAGGCTCTGAAAATTAATTCAGTTTCGCTACTCTGCTATTTTTAAGCGAGAAAGACCTTAGAAACCAGTTTTCCAAAGCATTTTCTTTGAAGGAATATTGGAAACTGGAATTCCTGATTTTCAGTTTGTTCATAGCTCTGTGATACCCTTTCTTAAGTTTTAGTTCTGTTTTCATCACCTTTATATCCACTTTTATTTTCTGAGTTCAATCTCATTCATTATCATTCCGGTTCGATTATATGCTAACTAAGCATTCGTCATTTCAAGGCAAGCATTAGTCCCCAGACTGTTAGCCCGAAACTCTACAATATTCGTGATAGGTTCAACTTCCTGCAGGTGAGTGTTTGAACCGTTGCCTTATCCAATGTTCGTCTTTATTTTCTTTTTATTTATACACGTAATTTTCGTTAAAGTTTGTCTTGTGTCAGAAGGTCCCACGTAGGTGGTTATTCTCATGAATTTATCTTTTGATGCAACTGTTCGTGTCATTTATTTATTTTTGGTCTTTTATTATCTCTTAACGTAGGTGTGCTATTTACGGGTAACGTACAGATAGTTCGATAAAATGTTGGTAACAGTGCATTAACATAAGAGTTTTTTTAAAATAAATGTTCGGATAATAAATAAGAGAGTTATGAAGTTGAATCACTAGACTAGCTCGAGAATATGACTGGGTAAAGGTGGGGAAGGTCGGAGTAAAATTGAGTTTCGGGATAGCGAATGAAATAGAGCAAATGTTGCCTGCCGAAAGGTATTGGTAAGGCGATCACATAGGAGGTCGGTAAAATTCAGTCTGATGTCCCCTATCTATTCATGAGGTACCAATGAGTTAAAAGAAGCCTCATTCGGGTCCCTGGCATAGTCGGATGCCAGAACCCTTAGTCTTAGGCTCTTATGATGTGTAGCTGTAATCAAATTTTAAGAGGTCGGAAAAATCCTCGTCCGATTCCCATTCAAGTAAAAGAGGTCGGAGGAGAGTTCTTATCCGATTCTCAACCAAAATTTTAACAAATATTTAAAAGAGATCGGAGGAGAGTTCTTATCCGATTCTCAATCAAAATTTTAATAAATATTTAAAAGAGATCGGAGGGGAGTTCTTATCCGATTCTCAATCCAACATTTTAATAAATATTTAAAAGAGATCGGAGGAGAGTTCTTATCCGATTCTCAATCCAAAATTCTAATAAATATTTAAAAGAGATTGGAGGAGAGTTCTTATCCGATTCTCAATCCAAAATTCTAATAAATATTTAAAAGAGATCGGAGGAGAGTTCTTATCCGATTCTCAATTGAAAAATTCTAATAAATATCTAAAAGAGATCGGAGGATAGTTCTTATCCGATCTCCAATCGAAATTTTAATCCAAAAGAGATCGGAGGAGAGTTCTTATCCGATCTCCAATCGAAATTTTAATCTAAAAAGAGATCGGAGGAGAGTTCTTATCCGATTCTCAAATCGAATTCTAACAAATATGCGAAATAACCCCTTAAACAAAACTGATACGCAACAGTAACTCACTAAGGGTCGTCTCATTTATTTATGTATCTGGGTAACCCGAATTGGTGGAAAATCAAATATTCCCTTTTACTAAGAGGATTAACATCTCCGTTCGAACCTCCTAACTATTAATTTTAGTTTATAAAGAGCTTGAAGTTAAATCTGCTTACCCTCATTGAGGGGCGAGCTGGGGTGCCTAACACCTTCCCCACCCGTTTACGGACTCCGAACCTAGAATTTCTGTTTTTGAAGTGGTTTCATTTTAATTTATTTTCACAAATGGTTTTCTTTAATTTCCCTCAAAATTAAAGTGGCGACTCCTCACTCTTTCCCACTTCGGTGAGTATTCGTACAGGCGACCGCAAAACACCTTGCGACAGCTTGGCGACTCCACTGGGGAATTTGATTTTCCTTAAACCCCTTGCCCAGAGGTCCAAAAGCAGATTTAATTTTATGTTCCTATAAACTAGAATTATATTTAGATGGGTTCAATTTATGAAATTCGAAAACCTTAGTCTATTAATGTTTGTTATTTCCTCTAACTGCTTTGTTTATTTTTGTTTTATATCCTACAGCATTCTTCGTCTAAAAAGGAAAAATAAAAATCCCCCTGTATTGGGAAGAGGTAAAGGTGTCCCTTCACACACTGAACACTCACATAATGTTCTCACACACTTCAGCCCTATACCCGGGCTTTCTTATCCTTTTGGGAAAATAGGAAGGGGTCATGTAGCGATACCCGTGGGTTTTACCCCATTAGTATCCGTGAAGGCTTCTGGTCAGATTGAAACTCGTTCTATCTACTGTGATACCCGTGGAACTTTCCCGACAGTATCATGGGGGATAGAATGGGGCTCTACTATTTACAGTAGGGGCAATTTGGGAACCTGTGGCTTTTAGAAAATTAGACCTTGAGCTAAACTGTCACGATAGCTGGAAGCCGTAGCGAGCTACCTTATAAGATAAAACTATCCAATTAGGTAGCACCTAGCCGGTACTAGGACTCTCCTTATTTTAGGACAAAAGGGGCATACTTACTTTTACCCTATTTTGTTTGTGTTTTATTTTGTTCCTATTTTTGAGGGTAATCTTGAATCATACTGTTAAGAAAACCTACACACTTTCCTACTTTGATAAATGTGTAGGTGTCACTCTGCCAACAGTATAATTCAAAACTACCTGAATTTATCCTGCTAACAAGTCTTTCCTGCAGGCATTACCAAATTAAGGTCTGTAAAATGATAAGCATCATTTTTAACATGGCATCTTCGAGTTAGTCGACAGGAGAAGTTCTTAAATCAGAACAGAATGCTAAACCATGGCCCGAACCGCCTCATAGTTCAATGCCCCCACAAAGTGATACTAGCTCATTACCTCCATTGGACCTGAGCAAAATTGAGGTCAGAATAAAAAGTCTCGAGGGTCTGGCTAATGATTGGAAGTCATTTCCCGATCAGGTCAAAGCACGATTTGAGAAGAAATATGGGAGGATCGCAACCTTGATACGAGTCCAAGTCCAAGTCCTGGCATTAAAGGCCATGCTATCAGTTTGGAATCCTAAGTATGAGGTGTTCTCTTTCAACCATATCGATACTGCTCCCACTATGGAAGAGTATCAGGCATTGCTAGAAATTCCTTATGCGGTGCAGAATCGGATTTACCTGCACCTCGAGCATAGGCAGACCTGGAAACGGTTCGCACATATAATGGGGATTCCCCCGGAAGAAGCAAAGGCGAGGGAAACTGTCAAAGGGAACACGCATGGATGGTATTGGACTTATCTCAAGAAGTGCTTGGATCAATACATCCAAGATGAACAGTGGAATCAAGTTTCATTGACACTCGCTTTGGGGATTTATGGCTTGATATTATTCCCTGGACCTTCGGGAATTATAACCTGCAACGTTACAGAGATGCTCTGGGCAGTAGAAAAATAGAAGGTCAATCTAGTACCGGCAATTCTTGCCTAGACTTTCTTAACCCTTACTTACTGCAGACAACAAGGCAAGGGATCCATTAAATGCTATTCTCAATTGTTGCACCTTTGGATCATCAGTCACATGTGTCCTATAGAGACAAAGGGATTGACTCGGTATCTTGACCAGCCTCTCATCGAGAAGATGACCAGATTAGTAATCAGCCCAAAGGATGAGCGGCAGTGGCGAGAACGGATTTTGAGCTTCAACAGCCATGACTACTGTTGGAGGAAATCGTGGACGTCGGGTCAATCCATTTTGGTCAGCACGGGGGGTAATCAATCAGTATCCCTAATAGGAGTGACTAGATACACAAGTTACACTCCGACATTAGTAATGAGACAATTCGGCTCAACACAGTTCAGAATCAACATTGAAGAATACCACCGAGGTCATTTCTACCATGACCTCAAGGAGGAGGAAGGGTTGAAAATAACTCGCAGATCCTGGGAAAACATCACTATGATGGAAAGGTCGCCTAAAGGTCCGAGTGCCACGGGCGATTATCTTAAATGGAGGGCTGACAGGGATCAAGAACACTTAACTGCATATCCAACCAAATTTGAAGGCAGCAACCCTCGCCAAAACATCCTTCCAGAAGAAGCTAGTAATCATTTGGCCAATTCCCTACAAAAGGTAAACACCGAAAACTCGCAACTGCAAGAACAAATAAAACAGTTGGAGGACTAACAGCAGATCCTCAAAAGAAAAGTAAGAAGGCTTAGGGAAGAGGCGAAGACCGAAAAGATGGGGTTCGAAGAGCAAGAGACACGGTGGGAAAAGGAAAAAAGTTGTCTCCAAGCTGTAATAAAAGAAGCAAAAGTACAGAATAGCAAGCTTCAGGAGAAAATGAAATATCAGGAGATACTCATTGAAGAGTATAAACAAGAAAGCAAAAAGAAGAAGCTTGAACTGAAGGAACAGGCACTGCTTATCAACGATATTCTAAAGGAATGTGCTAAAGAAAGAAAGGAAAAAGAAAGACATATCAGGAGCTGAAAGGAAATGTTGACCAACTGGAGAGAATGATAGCACAGGGGAAACAAGAACTCCTCCTTGAATCCGAGTAAGCTCTGAAAGTGTTCAATCCTGCCAGACAAGAAGAAAGGCTATATGAGTATCTCAGAAAATTTCATAACATTATAAAGAACCTCCCTGAGCCTAGGCCGATGTAAAGAATGCTGTGTATGAATTATTCAGTTAATGGAATAACTTTTGGGCCATTGTTTAGCAAAATTGTGAATGAATAGTATAACTCCCGTAGGAACCCCCTCGCTAGGGTTATGCGAAAAATTGGATGTGCCATATGGACAGATATCATAAATGCGCATTCAATCTAGTCATTCACAGTCAGACTATCGTACTATGCCATGATAAAATTGATGCAATCATCCTTCTGCAGATTTCATTTTGGCTCCCAAATGCCACTGTATCCTTTGTCCGAACCCGGACCTTTAGTTTTTTTACGAAATTCAAAATTCATTAAAAACTTTTTTACTTCCTGCAGAAAATCAACATTGCTTCAAACAAAGCAAGCCTGACTAGGCACGCAGTTCAACCCAAGCGAGTGTACTTAACAAGATCACGAACAAAGAAGATAATGGAAGACCAGAAACAAGTCCAGAACCTACAAGGACAGGTTTCTGAATTGAAAGACCAAGTCTCGGAGCTGATGAGACTAATGAGGGAAATGTCCCATAATAAGCCTGCTTCAGAGCCTAACTTACCACTACCTCCCCCACCTCCTACAACGGCTGATTCTCACCATGCTTCAACCTCTTTCACCTTCCAGCCATCGATCCCGAATCCGACAATCACTGTCAATCCGAGCCCACTGAATAATGAACCACCTTTCTCCTATTATCCAGCTATCTCGAATGCCGAACCATACCCTTCAGTCATGATCCCTCTAATTCACCCCGCCCCTCATTTCCCAATTGGGGGAGTATCTCTTGCAGTGGAAGGAGAAAATAAGACGAGAGAAAATGAGAAGCTATCCGCTCTAGAAGAGAGACTAAGAGCAATAGAGGGACTGAACATGTATGGTTCAGTTGATGTGGCATCGCTAAGATTGGTGCCTGATGTGGTGGTGCCGCCTAAGTTTAAGGTCCCGGACTTCGACAAGTACACCTGGAATTCAGACCCTCGCATTCACTTGGCCACCTATATTGCCAAGATGTCCGCCCTGACAGATGACGATCGACTCCTGGTTCACTTCTTTCACGAGAGTCTCTCCGGGACCGCCCTGAGATGGTGTATTCAGTTGGACAGGAGCAAATTGCGCTCCTGGAAAGATTTGGCAGATGCTTTCCTGAAGCAATACAAGTTCAACTGCGATGTGGCCCCCACAAGGAGAGATCTCCAAAACTTGGTGCAGAGGGATAGGGAAAGCTTCAAAGAATATGCTCAGAGATGGAGAGAGAAAGCGGCAGAAGTATATCCTCTGGTTACTAATAATGAGCTTTGCCCCCTGTTCATTGAGACATTGAAGGCTTCTTACTTCAATCTGATGATCGGAAATACCTCCAACAGCTTCTCAGACATCATCCAAGCTGGTGAGAGAATAGAAGCCAACTTAAGGATGGGACGACTGCAGGAGTTGACTGAGAACCCTGCAAAGAAAAATGCCAGTTTTGGCAAAAAGAAGGAGGGTGATGTGCATTCCATCACCCGGCAGAACAATCACTCCCCACTTCCTCAGAATAACTACCGGCCATATCCTCCCCCTCATGGCCAAACCATTGCAAACATTCCACCTCCTTTTCCAAATTATCCTCCCCCACGCCCACAGTATCCACCACCGACAAATTACCAACCCAGACCACCTCCTCCACCTATTCAACCCAGACCACCTCAAAATAACCCGAGACCACCAAGAAATCCTGATCCACCTCTTCCCTTGCACTTAGCGAAATATACTGATACCTCGTCGGTATAAACCAAATAGCGTCGATTCCCCTTGACCCAATTCAGCCGCCATACCCCAGGTGGTATGATGCGACGGCCCGGTGTGAGTATCATGGAGGGGCACAAGGGCATTCAACCGATAACTATGGGGCACTCAGGGGAAGGGTGCACGCCCTAATCAGGAATGGGTGGTTGAAGATTGAAGGGAATGGTTCTCTCCCCAATGTTACCTCGAACCCATTTCCCAATCATGGTACGGGCAATAGTGCAAATATGATAGAGTTGGAAGGAGAAGGGTCGACCTTGGAGGTGGATCAACTAATTCCTCACTTTGGAGAAATTTTCACAATGGCAGTAAGGGAAGGTTACCTCCACCCCCAAATAACAGAACCTAAAGATAAGGCGGGATGCCCCTATCATGGAAAGGCAGCTAACCACGAGCTGCAAAATTGTGAAGAGTTCAAACAAGAGGTTCAGAACTTACTATCTCTCAAAGTTCTGAGATGCCAGGCAAAGTAAAAAATGAAGGGCGGAGTAAATACAGCCTGATTCGGCCAAAACGCCTCTACCCCTAATCACAGAATCACTTTCTCACCCCCAGCATCGTTACCACCAGTAACAATCATACAAACCCCGCCTCAGCTCCCTGTCACAAACACTCATGCCATACCTTGGAATTATAACTTCCAAGTTTTCACCCAAGGAGCGTCAAGCAGTACATCGGCTCTTAATCTTGCTTCACCTTCGGCACCTCCAAAACCGTGCTTCACTCCTCATGAGCATTTCAAAATGACTTATGCCGGAACTACCAGTAGTACTACACCCCAAGCTAATCCTCAGCCCGTTGCTACCATAAAATCCTCCCCGCTTGAGCCAGAAGTTGAGTTTATAACCAGAAGTGGGAGGTGTTACGGGAATGAGGAAAAGGAAAAGAAGAAAGGGAAAGTAAAAATGGGAGAACCGCAAGAAAATACGGAAGAGGAGGCTGAGAAAGCAGAGAGAGAAGAACCTACCGGACCTAAAGAAGAGGAGGAGTTGTTGCTTCAAATAATGAAGCAAAGTGAGTATGATGTGGTGGAACAGTTAAGAAAGACACCTGCTCGAATTTCATTGTTGTCGTTAATTCTGAGCTCTGAGGTGCACCGTCAAGCCCTGCAAAAAATCTTGGATTAGGCCTTTGTGAACTCCGACATCACACCGGAGCAGTTCGAGAAGATAGTGGGACAAATCCAGGTGTCCAGTTTTGTCACTTTCTCAGAAGAAGAGATAGGCCCTGCAGGCTTAGCCCACACTAAGGCCCTACATGTGACAGTTAAGTATAAAGGTAGCATAGTAGCCAAGGTCCTTATTGATAATGGATCCGCGCTCAATGTACTGCCTAATGCCACCTTGGCTAGGCTGCCGGTTGACCATTCAAATATACGTCAGAGTGCTATGGTGGTAAGAGCCTTTGACGGTACAAGAAAAAAAGTGTTGGGAGACATTAAATTGCCCCTCCAAATTGGAGCATGCACCTTCAACGTCACATTCCAAGTGATGAACGTTGTACCTGCGTACACTATGTTGCTGAGGAGGCCTTGGATCCATTCAGCGAATGTCGTTCCTTCAACTTTGCACCAGAAGATAAAGTACATTATGGACGGCAAAATCATCACTATGAGAGGGGAAGAAGCCATATTGGCCACCAAGCCACAATCACTTCCTTATGTGGAAGCTGCTGAGGAGTCGTTGGAAAGCTCTTTCCAGGCCCTCGAATTATAAGAAACCATCTCAAGAAATGAAGGGGCTATGGCTATGGTAGCCAAGGTAATGTTGAGGAATGGGTATGAAGAGGGAAAAGGGTTAGGCGCCGCATTGTAAGGGATTGTCGAACCTATACCAGCTATCCAGAAGGTTGGCCATTGCGGTTTGGGTTATGAGGAAGATGCCCTCATGGATGGGCGATTCTGGATGAGGAATATGCTTCGGGATCAAAGATTTGATCAGAAAACCAGGAAAATGAAGGTAGTCCCGAGAATCACGGAGGTCTTCACTAAATCGGTCATTGAAAATCCGGCAGAGATTGAAGAATCACCCGATGAACCCTCCATCGATGTCATCCATCTTGATTCCTTGTATGAGGCTCTAGTCTCGCCAATAGCTGAAGGGCAAGAACTGGACAACTGGACAGCAAAAGACATCCCTGTACTTAATTTCGAGTAAAGTACTTTTGGTTATCTACACTTGATCATTTTGTCCATGGTGGCAAGTGTAATATTGTAAATGGACCCTTTCTTATGTCATAAATGTTAATGAATTAATAGCGCATTTTATATCCAATTCCCTCCTTCCTTCTTTTTGAAATCCATTCTTATAATATATTCCATTTTCATTTCTTCAGGACCATTCATCAATTAACACCTAATAATTCAATAGACTCAAAAATTCCTCTGGTTAATTTTGAAATCCCCATAACTGCCATTACTTCAAGTGATTCTGAGGTGGAGCTCACAGAAGAAAGGGATGAAAGGGATGAACCTTCCCTAGTGCCTTGTAGAGACAAAACGCACACCATAAACTTAGGCACTGAAGAAGTAAAAAGGGAACTTAAGGTTGTGGAGAGTGAAGAATTGGGAGATATGATCAGTTTTCTTAAGGAATTCCTAGACGTATTTTCTTGGAGCTATGATGATATGATTGGTTTGGACCCTCATATAGTGATGCACAAAATTCCCCTAATTCCGGGGACAATCCCGATAAAGCAGAAATTAAGAAGAATGAATCTTGACACTCTGCTCAAAGTTAGGGATGAGGTCAAGAAGCAGTATGACGCTGGGTTTCTAGAAGTAGTCAAATATCCCCAATGGATAGCTAACGTTGTCCCAGTAATGAAGAAGGACGGGAGAGTCAGGGTGTGCATTGATTACAGGGATCTTAATAAAGCAAGCTTGAAAGATGATTTCCCTCTCCCTCACATTGATGTGTTAGTAGACAATGCTACGGGATTGGGCAGGTGTTCGTGTATCGATGGGGCATCGGGGTACAATCAAATCCCAATGGATGAGGAAGACAAGGAGAAAACTGCCTTTATCACTCAATGGGGGGTATTTTGTTATCCGGTCATGCCTTTCGGGTTAAAGAATGCTGGCGCCACTTACCAACGCTCTATGGTCACATTATTCCACGATATGATGCACAAAGAAGTGGAGGTGTACGTGGATGATATGATCATCAAATCCAGGGGAGGAGAGAGCCATGTGCAAGTGCTGAAGAAAGTATTCGAGAGACTTAGGAAATATCAGTTGAAACTGAACCCTGCCAAATGCATATTCGGAGCTAGATCTAGGAAATTGTTGGGATTCATAGTGAGTGAGAAGGGAATAGAAGTTGATCCAAACAAAGTCCGAGCCATTCAAAAGATGCCATCCCCAAAAACAGAAAGGGAGGTGCACAGTTTCCTAGGCAAGTTGAACTACATATCAAGGTTTATTTTCAATCTCACCGCTAAAGCTGAGCCTATTTTTAGACTACTCCGAAAGAACAACACCACTCAATGGGATTCAGTTTGTCAAGAGGCTTTCGAGAAAATCAAGCAGTACCTGTCCAACCGACCAATATTGGTTCCGCCGGTGAGTGTTTGAACCGTTGCCTTATCCAATGTTCGTCTTTATTTTCTTTTTTTTTATACACGTAATTTTCGTTAAAGTTTGTCTTGTGTCAAAAGGTCCCACGTAGGTGGTTATTCTCATGAATTTTATCTTTTGATGCAACAGTTCGTGTCATTTATTTATTTTTGGTCTTTTATTATCTCTTAACGTAGGTGTGCTATTTACGGGTAACGTACAGATAGTTCGATAAAACGTTGATAACAGTGTATTAACATAAGAGTTTTTTTAAAATAAATGTTCGGATAATAAATAAGAGAGTTATGAAGTTGAATCACTAGACTAGCTCGAGAATATGACTGGGTAAAGGTGGGGAAGGTCGGAGTAAAATTGAGTTTCGGGATAGCGAATGAAATAGAGCAAATGTTGCCTGCCGAAAGGTATTGGTAAGGCGATCACATAGGAGGTCGGTAAAATTCAGTCTGATGTCCCCTATCTAGTCATGAGGTACCAATGAGTTAAAAGAAGCCTCATTCGGGTCCCTGGCATCGTCGGATGCCAGAACCCTTAGTCTTAGGCTCATATGATGTGTAGCTATAATCAAATTTTAAGAGGTCAGAAAAATCCTCATCCAATTCCCATTCAAGTAAAAGAGGTCGGAGGAGAGTTCTTATCCGATTCTCAACCAAAATTTTAACAAATATTTAAAAGAGATTGGAGGAGAGTTCTTATCCGATTCTCAATCAAAATTTTAATAAATATTTAAAAGAGATCGGAGGGGGGTTCTTATCCGATTCTCAATCCAAAAATTCTAATAAATATTTAAAAGAGATCGGAGGAGAGTTCTTATCCGATCTCCAATCGAAATTTTAATCTAAAAAGAGATCGGAGGAGAGTTCTCATCCAATTCTCAAATTGAATTCTAACCAATATGCGAAATAACCCCTTAAACAAAACTAATACGCAACAGTAACTCACTAAGGGTCGTCTCATTTATTTATGTATCTGGGTAACCCGAATTGGTGGAAAATCAAATATTCCCTTTTACCAAGAGGATTAACATCTCTGTTCGAACCTCCTAACTATTAATTTTAGTTTATAAAGAGCTTGAAGTTAAATCTGCTTACCCTCATTGAGGGACGAGGTGGGGTGCCTAACACCTTCCCCACCCGTTCGAATCTCTGTTTTTGAAGTGGTTTCATTTTAATTTATTTTCACAAATGGTTTTCTTTAATTTCCCTCAAAATTAAAGTGGCGACTCCTCACTCTTTCCCACTTCGGTGAGTGTTCGTCCAGGCGACCGCAAAATACCTTGCGACACTATTGTTTGGGGTATTGTTCAAGGCAGATGAATGTTTTTGCATTTTCTTACTTGAAATAAATGGAGAAAAAAGAAAAATTTTTCTCGTTAAAATTTCAGTCCATCATAAATTTAAGATATAAAATATATGATGAGATATATTTATTAAATATATGAGATTTGTATTTTAGATCATGATATACCAAATTCTAAACAAGAATTTCCCAAGCTAACATGATAAGTTAAAAAACACTTAAATTTGCTATCCTGACAATTAAACCTTAACGTGCCAGGTTCTCATGCAGAGCGTTCCATTAATAATTGAAGATGGGCTGAAAAGTTTGTGGCCCATGCTTGAATGTCCAATCCAAAGAATTAGTGTTTGAACTTAAAATTGGCAATTTGATTGCCTAAGAAAAATTAAAAGAAAGTCTAGTAGCTTGCCTTGGTTTTACTAGACCATATTTTTTTTTTCCCCTATCCCAATAATAACACTTTTTTGTAGGAGAAAAGGAACTTTAATAAGAAACGGAGAAATTAAAATCATCTGCAGCAAACAGAAGTTTACAAAGAATAGTAGAAGGATATATATATATATCCAATGTATTGGCCATGGATTTTAATTGCTTGTTGCTAATTAGAGGAGTTAGATTTTGGATTTTTTGAGTGATTCTCATTTATCTCCCTTAACTGCTTGTACATTTCCTTAATGAAAGATGCTGTCTCTTGCAATGGTTCCTCCATAGCCTCTCTGAGCTTGTTTAAAGAAATGCAGTATGCTTCCTGCGGGAACCAAACTTCATCGATTAGCTTTTTTTTTTTTAATAAGCCAGAGTCAATGTTATATATATTATAGGGAAAATAAGTTTAATTCCTCTATTCTAACAAAACTAATTAATTGGTTTTTTTGTTTTTTAAAAATATATTAGATATTAACATATTTTTGAAAATAAAAGAATAAAATAATTAATTTTATAAAAAAAAATAAATAATATTTTTCCTTATATATTAATAAAGAAATTTTAGTTATTTAACATCTCTTTAACTTTCTCTTTATTCTACCAGGTGGAAAATACTCTCCGATGAACTCATCAAGATCACAGAAGTCACCTCAAGTTCTAATTTTCTGTTCTTTTCTTCTAGCTGAAAGAGGATCAATTTATGATCGCTTTCACATTGTTATTCTCTAATCATCTACAATTTGAACTTAAAATAAGGAGCAGCTTTTTTATTCTTCCCTTTAAAAAATATTATTTAGCATTGAGTATAATCTACGAGGCAGGCAGCGAGGAGCTAGCTTACCATGAAGAGATCTAGCTCTGACGTGCCAGGATAATTAGGAGTTCCATGCTTGAATTTTACTTGTTTTTTCCCAATCGCCCTATCAACATCTCGAATTTCGCCTAAACACACCTGTCATCAATGAGCCACTGATCTCAGTATATTTTACATAACATAAAATTTTGTTTCGGGAGGAGATTAAAGAGTAAAGACTCAAATATGCCAAAGTCACCTTTGCAAAGTCAATAATATATCTTTAGCCACTAACAGCTTGATCAAGTCAGGTTAGATTATAAGACTGTTGAGTTGACTACTTTAACAGTTAACCTGGAATATATAATTTTTTAATTTATAAATTAATTTAAAATAAATAATTAATTATTTAATAAAATTACTTAAAATTAATTTTTAAATAATTTAAGTATTTGATTTAAAGGTGCATACTATATTCTATTGATCGGCCATAGATTTAATTCATTGATAAATACACTTTTTTATCACTCTTCATCAAGAAGAATAATCAAGAATGGGACGCTTATCATCAATGGAGCGATAAGTGTATCCAAAGTGCAAGGCTAGAAGAAGAAAAAAAAACCCGGTTTAATTGCTTTGCCATTTATGAAAGGTGAACCGCATAAGAAATATGAATAGTGGCACCAAGGACGTAGGACCATGGGACAAGGTTTACCCGCCAAGCATAAGTTGGAGTGTTATATTACATTAAATTTTTGGAATAACTATAATAAATGAAGTTATAGCCTTAGGATTCTCCACTTTTTGGCCAAGAATAGAAAATTTCTACCAAATGGTTCCCATGGACGTTTTTTTTAATCAGAACCCATGGAATGCTGCTTGGTTCCTCATCATCATGCTTGATTCCTCATCATCATGCTTGATTCCTCCTAGATTTGCACAGTTACTCCAAGCATATATAGTAAAACAAATTAGAGATAAAGAAAGAAAACGAAAACAATAGATATGTACATATATAGTTTACCTTGACACAGTTGATATATGTCTCAACCAAAAGGAGATACAAAGGATGCCCCAAGATTCTCCTTTCAAGAAGTTCATCATCATCTTCTTCTTCCTGGCCTGCAACCCTCATGCTATGATCATTCTCTCCACTGTTAACCTCCATCTCCTTGGGTTTAAAACTCGCAAAAATAAGTGTCTAGCTACGTAGTATATATATACATATATATAAGCAATACTAGTGATGACAAGTACGATTACCTACTTCCTGTAGAAGTAAATCAGTCACTATATTTATGGAAAAAGAAAGATATATATGTCCCTCTGCATCCTTTCTGATGACGAAGGCCCTGAGTCAGTGATTCTGAGAATCTGAACTAAGAAATGAATCCAGACTTTTCCCCGAAAGGAACTAATCAAGCGCAATCTTTACCATCTCCTCGATTAATGGCAGGAGCTTTTTTTCTTGGCTAGTTAATAAAGAATTATTTGTTTTTCGTCAAAGTAATTAAATGCTATCTGATACTGTTCATCCTGGGAAAGTGAAAGGCTCTTCGCCACAGGACTAGGTCTCATTTGGGGGAATGGGTTGTTAATCGGTTATATTTTGAAATTTTTTCATAGAGAGACAGTACAAAATATCTGATCAATAAAAAATTTATAAACATAACCAATAAAAAATTATATATTTTTTTATATAAAATTTATTATAATTTGAACTAAAATAATAATTAATAATTAATTGAGTATATACCCTTGCATAAATAACAATTACTCATACAAATTACCCCTCTCTCCACTTCTAATAAGGTCAACGTAGAAATAATGCGGGCTTCTTTTTTCTTTTTTTAATCAAAGATAGCAATATCATGAAGTGGATTGAAGGATAATTACAATCCCAAAGCCAGAAACTCTCCTAAACAGGCAGGCTCAGAACACCGAGGAAAAGAAGTAACAAACCCAATGCCTCTAACCAATTAGGCTACCCACATACACGCCTAAAGCCCACATCTTAGCAAACCCGAGCTACAGGTCGAAGCAGGAGAAAGTTGCAGCGCCGCCGTCGGTCTCCACCTTCTGGGAGTGTGATATTAGGCTTCCTCCGCTGAACCAAGAAAGCCTCTGATGGCAATCATGGAGCTCATCTTCTATAACAGAAAAAGGAGCCTCAGATTTCCAAGCTCAGCACATTATCAGTGACTGGGAGAAGGGTGAATTTTCATCTGTATACGTTATCTGTTACATTCAATTTAGGTTATGTTTGAAATAAATATAATAAATTATATAATATAATTAAAATGGTAATGTAATTATTTGGGTGAGGATAAATGAGTTAGGAAATTAACTTATTTAGTTGGAAGTAAATATCCACTTTTTAATAAAGAAAATACAATTTTTTCTCCACTTCTTAGAAAGTGAATTACTTACTGAAACTACGTAACTTATTTCATAGAAAATAGAGTTTCATAAAGTAGTTCATTTGAACCAAATAAAGCCATAATGTAATTGACATTACACTCTTATATTTAGTTATAAAATGAAAATATAAGTATACAATATAATGATAACTTTAATTTTAATATTTAATTTATTTATAGTGTTAATGATAAGCGGTAATGGTTGTAATGATTAGTAATCGAGTGGTAATGATAACTAAGTGGTATTAGTGGTGGCGACAATAATAGTTAGGTGATGGCAGTGATAAGGTAAGGTAATAGTGATAGTGACAACCAGGTAGTGGAAGAGGTAGTAATTAGGGGTGAGCATTCGATTCGAAACGACTGAACCGAACTAAATTAAATTATAAAAATCGAATTTTAAATTTTAGAAACTGAACCGATTCGAAATGGTGAAAAATCGAATCGAACTGAATCGCTCTATTTCGGTTCGATTCGATTTAAATCTGTCACACCTTACCCCTCTGTAAGGCATAACATGATCCCGTAGAATACCTAATGAACTACCGAACTTCACCTACCGATAACTCATTAAGTACCCTACAAGGGATTTTAAAACAATTTTCTTATCTTTGACAAGTGGTGAGCATTTCAAATAAGTATTTAAAACATTTAGTTGAAATTAAAACTAATTAATATTTTTGGCCATTTTAGTTTTCCGTAAATTTTATAAAAATTTTGTGAGTTTACTCAGATTTTGAGAAAACCGTTCTTCGAATACCTGTAAAAAGCACTTCTAAAAGTTTTTCTCAACCACTACTTCAATTTCAAACTCAATCTCAAACAATTTCTCAAATTCACAAGTTCAATAATTTCTTCAAAATACTGTCCATCAATATCATTTATTCATATTCCATTCAAGATAAACAATTTATATATTCATCATACTAAAATTTACATTAACGAAGTCAAAACTAACATTTATTAAAACTTTTATACAAACTTTGTACAAAGTGCTCAAGACCCATGTACATGTCCATACATTTATGTGCAATATATACATCAAAAGAAATATTTACTGTTAGGGTATAAATTATACCCAAGACTTCAAGTGATGACTTCACACACCTCAAGCTTTCATCACGCTTCCTCTAATCTCTATATCTCATGACAGAATAAAAGCTATCACGAGTACTAAGACTCATGGTGCACAATATACTAAAATAATCTTTATGCAAAACTTAAAGCACATTCATTCAAAATTTGACTAAACATGAAAATTAAATACAATCATGCATTGTAAGATTTTACATGTAAACCAAGTTTATTTCAAAGTATCAAAACACATTTCATAAAACCCACAGTTAGATCACGCCATTCAAACAAATAGAATCTCAATAGCCAGAGGCTAAAAAGAAATCACATGAATCTCAATAGCCAGAGGCTAAAGAGAAATCATATCACAAGGCTAGCTAGCTCAAATATATGGATATCCATTCACATCCTCTTCTACTGGCACACCTCAACACTTCTCCAGAGAAGGAATCAAAATTCGAAACTAATTACCCCCACTAGTCGTGCTAGTGAGGTGTTCAAATATATGGTCATGACACTGTGGTTTCAAAACTTATCTTAACAATTTGCTAAACATTGTCATTTCAAATATACACAATAACTTTCACAATTTAAATCAAACATCATAAAAATGCTATAATCCAATATTTCACATTATTCAAAACATTATGCAAAAGATGATTATAAAAGTATATGTTGTGCACAAACCTCAAACGAGTCGCCTGTTGGCCTTAACTCGACTCCTCGGGTTCTGTCCCGGTATTCTTTTCCACTGAAACACAAAATTTTCTAATGTTTCAGTACTAAAACTTAAAATAAATCCAAAATAAACTTAACTTCACATTTACCTAGCTCTAACGTGTTAAATTCGACGTTCTCGAAATTTTGTGTTTTGGGTTACTATTCACTGCACTATTCAAGTCAAATTATTGACTTTCTAAGGCTTAATAGGTATGGGAACTCCAACTTCACCCACATACCACATTTTGGTCACCAAACTTGTTGGTTTTGGTCATTTGTTTAAAGCTTTGGTCATTTTGGCAAAATTGCCAATTTTCGGTTTTGGTTCTCCGAAGTTGCACTGTTTCATTGGTCGATCTACTGTTGGAATTTGACAAAACTTCCTTCATAGAAAATGTTCCTTATTGTCTTAAGTGTATTCTCATTTTTTGATCACCTCAATCGGAGTTTTGTAGCTCAAGTTATGGCCAAAATAAGTTTACTGTTCACGTGCACTGTTCATACTGCAATTTAGGTGCTGTCAGATTTTTGGTTCAACTTTGGTCAATTGTTTGATCAAGTTAAGTTCATAATTTGGTCTCACTTTCTTCATATGAAATGTTGTACTATGTCTTAGGTTTCCATCGGTTCAAGAATCGCCTAAATCCGAGTTTTCTAGAGAGAGTTATAGCTATCCAAACATTGCTGCTCAACTAAAAATCTGCAGAATTTCAGTACAGAAATTTTAACTTTGCTCAATGATTTGAATGAGTTAATGGCATAATTTGGGTTGGTGTTCTTCATGAAAGTTTTAGGTCTATATCATATCTAATTGCTGGTAAAATTTCAGGTCAATTTGACCTACCTAGCTCAAGTTATGACCAAATGAACAGTTTTGGTCAGTTTAGTGCAGTGGCAGCCTGCAATCAATCCACTTTGGTCAATTGTTTCACCAAGTTTTGGTCAGTTTTTGGCCATGGTTCCTTAATGAAAATTGTGCTCTTTTATGTCTATTTTCATCTCCAATTGGTGGCATATCAATTGGACTTGTAAAATTTGAGTTTTGGTCCTTCAAAGTGGGTTTGGTCATGCTGCCAGCAGCATGACCATTAACCTACGAATTTGGGTTAATTTCCTACCATTCCCACACAATCCATTTGATCATAATTGACCATTATTTCACTTCATAATAGGTCAAACATGCCATTTATGCATTTCTCCAAATTTTGGTTCACTAACCCTAGCATTGAAACCCTAATCACACTAAATTGTTTCATTTAATCACATTTAAGCATACCAACATCACATCTACCTTCATATAAGCTTGCCTACACTTATAATCTAATCAAATTCATGCACTTACATATCAATCCCTAGCTGATCAAAATCCAGGTTTAGTCCTCCTACAATTAATTTCATTTTATTTTAAGTTAAGATCTAAGTTACATACAATAAGAACACAAATATTAAACATAATTTTCAATTTTAAATTCACTAACCTTAAACTTTGAATTTCAATCTTCCTCAAATCTTCAAATTCTTTTAATTTCTTGCTCCAAATCTTCTTCTTGAGGGTCAATTTAATGGTTTCTATAATTATTTTCAAGGATTAGGGGGTGAAATCTAAACTTTAAGAAGCTTAAATCTAAGTTTTAATGGTGAAACAAAATAAAAAGAGAGGGAGAGGAGAGAGCTACGGGAAAGAGAGAAAAAAGAAAGAAGAATAAGTAAAAAAATTGGTTTTTCAATTTTGTTTTTAGTCTTTAATTTGACTTAGTCAATTAGTTAATTAAATTAAAATTAATTATGAAGTCATAGTTACATCATCATGATGATGTCATCAACTTTTCAACTTTTTCATTTTCTCTTCTTTTTTTTTTCTTTATTTTTCTATTAGTTCTTTAATTTAATTGTCGATTCTAAAATTTTCTTTTCTCCGATTTTATTTGACAGTTAGGTCAGGAGTCAACTCTCGGGGTCAATTGACCAAATTGCCCCTCGCCGGTTCATCCCGGTTTGCAAATAATCCAATATTTCTTCCGGCTCCCTGACCTAATTATTTGACTGGCTTAACAGTTCTTTTTCATGATTTTCTCTTTTCCACTATGTTCATAAGGGTCCTAAGGACCGCAGCGTCACTTTTTACGGTTCGAAATTTGAGTTTAAAATGACTTCGCAGTCATTCCCGAGGAGGTCACTCATCGCTGTGACTCTACTGCTTAACCTCTTATGTTCTGTTTTTCTTATTTATAGTTAACTAATTAAACATTATTAATTATTTGTGTTTATGGCTTCTCAAATTGTCTTAAGTGTGGCCCTAATCCCATTAATTGTCCGGACCAACACCGGTCACCGGAACAGTGAAATATACCAGGCTATACAACGGGGGTGTTACAAAATCGATTAGTTTTGATTTTTTATTATTTTTTAATTTAGACTTGATTTTCAAGTTATTTGGTCTAATTTTGACTTTGTTTTGAACCTAATAACCATTAATCAATGAAATTAAATAATTAATATATATATAATTAAATATAATTCATAAATTTCCCATAAAAATAAATCAATTCAAAAATCGATTTGATTCGATTTGGTTCGATTTGAATATATAAATTATTATTCGGTTCGGTTCGGTTTAACTGATTTTTTCTCTTCAAAATCGAATCGAACTAAACCGAAATAATCGAAATTTTTATAATGTAAAATTGAATCGAACCGATTAAATTTTAAAACCGAACCAATTTAACTGAATTGACTCGATTCGATTCGATTTTTCGATTTGAACTGAATTCTACTAAGCTCTAATAGTAATGGCAAAGCAGTGATAGCGGTAGTCTAATTGTGTTAGCATGATGATAATGGAGTAGTGATGGTAATGGTGATAGGGGAATGATAGTGCTACTAGCAATAGTGGTCATAATAGTGTTGATAATAAATAAAAATAATCAAAATAAATAATTATGATTATATCTATTTTTATATGTATATTATTTTAAATATAATTATTATATTATTTAATTATTATTACATTAAATTTTTTATATTATTAAATAAAGTAATTAAATATGTAATGTAATCACAATTACATTACAATTACGTAATACTAAATATGACTTTATTACATTATAATTAGTTAATTTTAATTTTTATTAATATAGTCAAATTTTTAGAAACTATAATATAGAACAATTATTTAATCTTTATATTATAATAATATTATTAATTTTCATCTTTAACTAAATTAGTTAATTTTTATCATTAAGTTTTGGGAATCAATCACTTAGAGTTATTTTTAAATTATAATAAAATGTTAATATTAATTAGAATTCCATTAAGTAAAAAAAAAAACTAATTTGGGTTTGTCTGGCGGAGGACCAGAAGCAGAAATGTGGGCCACATTTATTTATTTGGTGTAGGGCCCAAATCACTTTCTGCTCAGTGCACAAAATCCCAGCCATGAAGTTTTCTACACGGCAACACGTTAAAGCTTCTTGTTAACCATTAATTAATAATAGATTTTAATTTTGCCATACAGTGATCGAAAACTCTCTATCTCTTTATTAAAAAAAATAATAATAATATTTTTGAAATTCAAATTTTGAATCACCATGAGAAATTCTTTTCTAAATACATAATGCAAAAGATTCAAATTATTTCTCTATAGACACAAGTTAGTAGATAATATTGAAAATTCTAAGCAAGTAAATTTTCTAAAAAAAAAAAATTGAACTTAAAGCTTTTACAATTATTAAAGGTAACGTTAGCACCTTAATTGAACTTATTATTATTCAACAAAATTGAAAAAAAAAAATCAAAACGTGACCGACAATTTTAGGGCATGCCCTAAAATTCCATGTGAAGGAATGATGAGTGGATAGTGACTCGTTTCCAATTGGAAATTATGCAATTAATCCATGGTTTCAGCTCAAGTTGATTTCTGACTTTGGAGAAGCAATGATATTATGATAAATAAATAAATATTCATGAAGATGTCAATTGACCACTGTGCTTTTGCCATGATTGCATCTTCATGACTTAATCATCCATCTAATCCGTCTCCGATTATTTTTAAATTAATCCAAATTCTCTGTATATATATACGCCAATTATCCATTCAATTAGTTGAAAGACGAGTATATAGTTTTGATGGTTTTATGGCTGCTGGTTTTGAGTCACCAAAATTAGCATTGTTTTTAAGATGCAATTGAGAATAATATATATTAATTAAAGATTATTAAATTTTAATTTTAACTTAAATTTAATATTCTTTTAATCATAAAAATTTAATAATTATTAAATAAATTTTAAATTACTTTTTTAATAACATTTAAAATTATTATTATTATTAGTAAGAATTTAATTTCACTATGGAGAATTTTAAAAATAAGAATTTTGAATGCATTATGTTAATATAAGAGAGTGTGTTCTTAAATGATTTAGAAAGAAAATACTTAATTAAATTAATTAGAGAATAATTTAATAATAAATCAAAAATTAAAATTCTTTAATTAATAATAAAAACTGTGAAATTTTAAATTATTAATTTCTTATATTATAAGAAAGAAAATTGTCCAACAGTAAAAAAAGAAATTCATAAATTGATGCTTTCAAATTTTGAAGGAAAAATAAAGAAAGAAAGTAAATTTAACAGAGTTTAATTGGTGATGCCACTAACAAGAAGCAAGATGATTTGCCATGCGCATGAGTTTCCCAATCATATTCAAAAGTGCATGACTTTATTAATTATAAGCATCATTATAGGGTTGAATACAAAGTGATGGACATTTAATGGGTCCAAAAATCACATGCATACAATTCCTTAAGTTGACATGAAAATCTCTTACTATAAAGAGAGATCTATCATCATTCATCAATACTTACAAATTTTTGAGGTTATTTTAATCGTTGTTCTATCAAAATTGTGATGTGTTTTACCTCACAGTTATTTTTCTGAATCAATAGCATAACATGAGTATATGTTGTAATATATTCAACTCTCAAACCACAATAGCTCCCCGAAAATAAAGAATAAAGCTCTTATATAAAAAAGAGCAAAAATTTTTAGTGATGAAAGGCAGAGTAAACAAGAAAAAGAAATTTTTTTACCACATTGTTGCTATTCACCCGAAACAACAAGGGTTGGTCACTCGGACAAGTGAAACTATGCCATAGAGATTCATTCGGCTTGTCTAAATAGGATTTTGAGATACTCACATAATCAAGTGAGAGTTATTAGTCCAGTGAAATTATGAGTAAAAATTCTAATTCAATAGTGACTTTAACAAATATCATCCTAGAGATATCTAGGTGACAATTCTAGCATAACACAAACTTCCAATGCCTACTCCATGTCTATATGAAGAAATTGTCAGATACGCATATTTTCATCTTGCTACTCATTATTCTTTTTGATATTCCATTTTTCGTTATTGACTTGAATACCGAAGAAGCTGTCAACAATAATCTACCCAGTAATCTTCATCTTGCAAGAAACTTGTGCCCCATGAAAATTTCAAACATCATCACACAGGAAAAAAATGTATGAAAAGAAAAGTTCTACTTTTATTGGAAAAAAAAATGAAGAAAACGAACTGAAGAGGTATATAGCATTAATGCAAAAATAAATAAATAAATAAATAAAGTGAAAGCTGTAGTGGAAAGGGATAGTGGGTAATTAGAATTTAAAATAGATAAAAGATGTAACAAATTGAAGTGTGAAAGCTCTTTGCCTGTAAAGTCAAAATTACTTACTGCTTAATCCACTTTATTCGAGAGAGGAGATGAATCCTGCTTCCATTTGCACTTCAACTTTTTACCACTCTTTTCTTCATTTAAAAGGAAAGAAGAGTGGGAAAAAGTTCTTCGCCTAGTAGACTCTAATTAATAATTATTAATATCTCAAGCAGGCTTTTTTTTTTTAAAAAAAAAAAAAAATTATTTTATCATAAGAAATACTTACAAATTTTTCTCTAAAAAGATTGCAGCTCATTTTATGATTATTAGATATATTAAGTGTATATGTATAATTTTTTATAATTATATATGATTTATTTTTCACATCATAAGGAGAATTTACTTTTATTTAAAAAATAAAATATTATTTTTTTGTGCATCGAGAGTATTCTTCAATATTCTCATCCCTTATCAGACATAATACTTCCTACCATAAACTATTTCAAAATATTTTTTTTTTGCATAAAAAAGTTGAGCATAATATAATTTAGTCCAATAAACTCAATTCAATTTGAATTTTTTAAAACATTACATGATTTTTTTTTTCTCTATCAAACTGAAAATTTTAAATTTGGTTATGAATTAACTTTGATAAAAAAATTTCTTTCAATATCAGAAAAATCAATGATGGAAAAACCTTATTAACGACTTTAGTAATTCAATTTAAGGATGCTAATTAAATGTTTAGCGACATTTTATTAAGTGTCAGTATTTGCATTGCTAGAAGTGTGGTCACTCCACATTTTTTGTGATTCAAGACCTTTGTGTCAGTTACATTAACTTGCTGCCACTTTTTCTACAATCATTGCTAAACAGGTGACACACAAGATATTTAGCGTCATCATATTGACTACACTTTGCATTCATATTGCCATAAAAGTGCCAGCACTTCTTCTATAAGTGTCACTAAATGGGGCTACGCATAGGTTCTTTAGCGTCGTCATATTGACGATACTTGTTATTTAAGTGTCATAGAATGAACGACGCATAATTATGGTTATATCCCTGATTAGCTATATTATGTAAGTACGCTGTAACAAATGTGAGTACATTGATTCAATAAGCATTGCAAAATGACGATGGATAATTATAGTTGTATCCCAATTGGCTACAATATATACGTATAGTGTTCTAAATGTGGCAATACTTACTTTATAAGTGTCCCAAAATGAATGACGCATAGTTATAATTGCGTCTTTGTCATAACCTGATTTCTGAGCCGGATTGATACTAGGATTTACGTCAACATAAGGCTTTCGAAGTCCGTAGTAAGCCTAACTATCTTTAACCTGACCATAAATCCCAATAAGGTAGCCTAATTTTAAGAAAAATAAACGAATAGAGTCCGATTATAAATTGAACTATCTAACTGGAAGCACTAACTAACCCGACTTGTAAATAAATAAAATCAATAATATAGGGAGTTCAGCTCACCCTCACAATCCTCAAACCACAAATATCAACATTTGGGAGCTTAACTCCCTCCATCATCAATAGTAAACATTTCATACATCCTTACAATTTTACATAATTAATTTCACAACTCCAAAACTAATTTATTACAACTCAAATAAAAAAAAAAACTATTGGTACATACAAAGTTCTAAATTTAAATAAAAAACAATAAAGATTAATCAAAATATTTTCTATTTAAACCTGCAGGGAAAGAAAGCAAATTAATTTCAAATAAAGTCACCTGTCGCCTAAGGAAAAAATAGTTGAACAAGGGTGAGCGTTCGACTCAGAGAGTAGGATATTGATTTTAAATATAATTTCTATAACTAATTAAGTTTAATGCATTCTTATGTATGAAATGCAACACGTTCATATAGTTCGAACAATTCAATCAATATTCGCACAAAAGATAATTTGGAGCACACACACACCCATGTATCACATCAATACATATATGGGAGTTGTTCCCCTATACTCCTAATCTAATATCTGCTAGCAATGTCAACTCAAGCAGGACTTTCGCTTAATAATCCATATGCGGAGACTAGTGAGATCAACTCAAAGCCGTGCTCACCCTGAATTATCTATATATGAGGATCGGGTCCCAGTGAGTCAAGCTCCAGTGAGTGCCCGTCCTATCCATATCTATGTCCACACTATATGTAACACCCCTATGTTTGGTAGTGCATTCTACTGTTCCGATGACCAGTGTATGTCCGGACAGCTAGGATGCCAGGAATTATATTTAAATATTAGTGTGGAGACATAAGGTATTGAAATACAATAGAGAAAAATACAAGAAAAACAAAGGAAAAATAATAGCAATGAAATGAAACTAAGTTAAACGAGCTAGCACCGCAGCGATGGGTGACCGCACGGGGAAGTTACGGCGAGGACCATTGACTAGCCCTGAACCGCCGGGAACTCAGGAAAATATTTTCGGGACATAATTAAAGGTCTACTGAAGTGTAATTGACATTGAAAATGTCAAAGAAAAATTAATAAGTTAGTATAAATGAAAAACGAAAATTAAAGAAATTGGCGGGTCAAGGATTAAATCGGTGTTACCGAAAAAGTTTGAATTTAACCCGAAGAAGGGCATTTTGGTCATTTGACACCTAGAGTGGACTTTTGACCTAAATGTCTATTAAAAATAAGTAATATTAAATATTGAAAATATCATGAAAATAAGAAGTTTTATACATAATGTGATTAAAGAAATTATGAGGATTAATTGGAATATTCATAAGTTAATTATTATAATGTTAGCCTAAAGTTAGTGGAATGTTAGTGGCACATAATATGTTCATAAAGCTAAATTAGGGGAGTATATGTAGACCTAAGTGGACAGAATTTATTATCAAAAAACACTTCATTTCTCCATTTCAAACAGCCATGCCTAATTGAATTTCTCTTCCACACCTCTGTGGCCACCCCTTCATGCAAGCTCCATCCACCATCATCAAGCCATTAGTTCTTCTAGGTTTCTTCACTAAAGTTGTTCTATACAGCTTGGGCAACAATTTGGGAGCAAGAAAGGAAAGTTTTCGTGGAGTTTTGAAGAAGTCCAAAAGAGGTAAATCTGTATTTTTCAATCTTGCTTCCTTAAACTTTGAGTGGATGTTGTCGGTAGTTGATTTATGGAAGAATTTTGATGTGTGATGAATTATTGGAGTTGAGCCATTTTGGCAGCCATGAAACCTCACCATGAACAACTTGTCCTTGCATGTAAATGGTTGTTTGGATGTTGATTTAAATGTTTAATTGTATTGAAGTTGAATTCCATGTGTAAAGTTTGATTTGTAAGCTTGAAAAGTGAGAATGGAAGTTGATGGGTATGTGTGAACTTATGGCAGCCTTATGAAGAAGATTGAAGTGTTTAAGTTCATGAAATATTGTTGAATTATGTTGCTTATGCTGGCAGCATGTGTATATGAATAATGGTTTGGATTTGGATATATAAATGAGGTATGTTCATGTGGTTAAATGATTGTAATTGGACTTTGAAAATTCTGAGTTATAATGTGTATGCTGAGAGTGGTTACAAGCTGCCCAAAATGACCAAAATGTGATATAAAGTGTGTTAATGTTATGGTACCAAATCAAAATTGGCATGAAAGGTAAACTTGGTAAGTATTGAATATGTAATTGGTAAGTGTTGAATAATATGTAACAGGGCAGTGTACATTTTAGCTTAGAACCTTAAGTGTGTGACTCCAATTGGTATGAGACCAATTAGAGGTGAAACTAGGCACAAAAAGTGCCAAGTTTTATAAAGGAAGCTTACCTAAGTTCTGCCTAGATGGTGACTTGAAAAATGACCAAATCCGGATTAGTGACTTGAAAGTCTGAAAACTGACCATTTGGGCAGTAGTTAGTGTTTTAGCCATAATTCACTCAAAACAGGTCCAAATGACCTGAAATTTTTACCATGAATAGTTTAGACATAGATCTACAATTCTTATGAAGACACCAAAGCCCAGAAATGGGTAGAACCAAGCCAAATAGCTTGTACAAGTTCAGGTACCAAAACTGGCCGAACCAAAAGTGACTTAAAAATGACCTAAGCCTACCATTTTGGTGCATTCTATTCAGCATTGGTAAATTGACCATAACTTGGTCTACACAACTCATAATGACCTAAAATTTTGCCCCGCGTGCAATAAGACATAAACCTACAAGTTTGTTGTTCGAACCGGAACTCAAAAATCGAGGGAACTAGGTCATCCGGCTATGTCAAAATAGTACACCGAAATCCAGTAAATTGCAATAAAATGCAATACACTTGGAAATGAAATTGGTGACATATACCAACATTAAAGGGCTATAAAATGTGACATATTGGTAATATTAGAATTGACTCACTTAGAGTGCATCAAGGGTCAACATTATAGGTTGACTAATGAAATGAATTGATGGGAATAGTACCAAGAAAATTTAAATATTGGATTTTATTGTTAGAAACAAATTCATTGAGTACTGAAACACTTTAAATTATGTGTTTCATTTGAAAAGGATATTGAGAATCATAAGGAACACTGAGTCAGGGCCAAGAGGCATTTATCAGAAGTTTGTACACAATAATTTTGATTTCTCATTTTCTACTTAAAAATTTAATTGAATATTATAGTTTTAAATTGTATCTGTGCATAATAATTTTTATATTCACTGCTTTTACCATAAAATTTATTTAGAGAAATGAGTTATGAATAATTTTGATTGTTTTAGCTTTGGAAATATTATTTCGAAATTATTGTGTTGCCTACTTTGCAAATGGAAATTTTGAGATAAAATGTGATTTATGGTTTGTATGAAATATTGTGATTTGGAATGATTCACACTTGGCATGACAATTACTATGTTCCTCCTCCATTTATGGGGTGAGTGTGATTATATTCCTCCCTCTTTGACTTACCAGTCTGAGGTAAGTGTGGATGAGTACTCATTATCTACTTAGCTTCCTCCCTCATTGATTTCGATTATTGGGGTGAGTGTGTCTTGTCATGATATACACACGGCATGTTCAGAAAAGTTTGTGTCATGACCTAAATTGTGTTATTGATTGGCAACACTGTGTTATTCAATTGTTTGATCAAATTTGTGTTATATGAGCTTTGAAAAATTGTGAATTGTTTGAATTGTAAATTGTCAATAAAAATTTTATATACAACATTTTAAATTGTTATTGTGCACCACTGAGTAAATTTTATTCAGCGATAGCTTTTCATTGTTGTCGCAGGTAGACAGATAGACAGAGCAGCAGAGTAGGCTGCTTGTGCTACATTTTAAGATTTCACCTGGTATATTGAGTATACCATATTGTGTAGTTTTTATTGTAATATATGTACACTGTATGTATATATTGTACTTGGTCTTGAGCAGTTGTAAACTAAAATTGTAAATTATTTTGGCTTGTAAAAAATATTGTGACATATTATCTTATCTCAGCTTTTGGAAATACTAGAAAATTGATTGTTAAAATGAATTGATAATGTTGATAAATTTATTGTGTTGAACAAATTTATTGGAGTTTGGGATTGAGAAATATATTGAAAGTGCTTTTTACAGGTTTTTGAAGAACTGTTTTATTCAAAATACAGATGGCACTCTGCCAAAATTTTTACAGAAATTATTAATAATTAAAATGTGTTATTTGGTTTCACTTCAGTTAAAAAAATTTCTAACACCTGTCAATAGTGCTCACCACTGTAAAAAGAAGTAAGAAAAGTTTTAAAATTCATTGTAGTGTATTTAATGGGTTATCAGTAGACGAAGTTGGTAATTGATTAGGTATACTACGGGATCATGTTATGCCTTACGGAAGGGTGGGGTGTGACACCATACTCACGCCAATATACACACAGAGCTCCAAGTTATCTTAAGGCGACATCCACAAACAAATTCAATAACATATGCAGCAAAGGAGCATGCTTAGCATTTAACTAATTATATACATACATATAAGTGAATGCATGAGTATGCCTTAAATATAAATTAATGATATTAAAATTATAAATAAAATCAATATCAATTCACAGTGCACCTAATGCTTATTGATTTTGCTAAAAAGAAAAAAATTGTTAATTTTGATCACCTAAGCAAACATACCAAATAATTATCAATAATAGACTAACAATAATTATTTAAAAAAATAAAAAACTTCCTAGGTTTGTGTTAAAAATTCGGTAGAGTTTTTCTTATACCTAGGATCTAACCTTCCTGTAAGAAAAATCTCATTTATAACTAAACAATTCAAAAGCCTTAGGCCCACAACAGAACAGAACAGAATACAACACAACACAATGCCAATTTGGGGCCTACCAGTATCGTAAGCTATGTCCAAAACTCTAATCTCTAACTCGGTTCCTGAACTCCTCTACAGTTCAATTACAACCACAATCTTAAAAGCTCTTACTAAAATATCATAATATAATTATAATCAAGTTAATTAATAAAACTTCAATTCTATATTAAATTTCTAATGAATATTCGACAATATTTTCTCTTAAAATTGGACTAAATTCCTTGTCACAAAACTCAAATCCACCATTCAATAATTATATCAATTTACACAAATTCCCAACTTATATCTTCATATAATTATTAATTTCAACACTTCATACTCAAATCTAAATTAAAATATTCACAATATATCCATATCACCAAAAATCTTACTAAACATTTATATTTGTTTTCTAAAAATATTCCACAATAACTTAAAAATTCATTAAACACCATATACTATCTCAAAACAATTTTAGTTCTATCAAAATAACATATTCAGCTTAACCCAATCCTTAATACCAAAATTGAAAATTTATTCATTCAAATTTATATAAAATATTCTAACTATCAGATAAATTTTAAATTTTAACCATATGTTCAAGACATCCAAATCCAATATCAGTAAAAATTTTAGTATCAAATTATTTCTACATCATAAGATATCAAAATATCTATTAAACCCCCCCTTCAAATTCTGAATTTTTCAGAATAGCTCTTAATCAGATAACTCATACAAAATAATTTATATCTCACAAACCATACGTTTGAAATTTACCAAATTTTAACACAACAGCCTCAACATCCTAAAGATCATATCTACCAAATTTCATAATTTTTTAAGCATCTTAACTATTTATTTTCCTCAAAATTATGTAGCCAAAATTTAGAGTTCCAAATGTAGACAGCCTATGTTCAACAATTTATTTATCCAAATCCAACCATTGAAAAATTACCAAATTTTAACCATAACTTTTACACATATAGACCTCAAATATATCTACAAATCAACGATGAAAGATGCACCAAACTCACCTAGACGGAAGACAAATTTGCTACTTCTGCTTAACCCCCATTTCTGCTCCTACTCATCATCTTTCTCCCTTTCTCTCTCTAATTTCTTGCTTTTCTAACTACTCTCTCTCTTTTCCCCTTGCCGGCGTGCTTCCTTACTGGAGAAACCTCAAAAATCTGGCCACTCTTCCTTCTTCTTCTTCCCTTTCTTTCTATCTTTCTTTCTTTTCCTTTCTTCCTTCCCTTTCCCGATACTTCTTTCTTCCTTTTGTTGTTTCTTTTTTTTCTTTGAAAGTGGTCAGTTGTCCCACTTTAAGAGGAAAAGTTCATTTTAGTCCTTGATCTTCCAAATGTCTATATTACACCCAAAAATTCAAATCTTCACTTATAAATTCAATTTCCAAATTTAACTTTCTCCCCAAAACATTATAAATGTTATTTCTATTTCTAATAACAACTATATTTAACATTTTCACAAAAATTGAGGTGTTACAATCTCCATTTTAGCTACACCATACGCATAATTATTTCATAACGATGCAATAACATACTTAATTTAAAAAAAAAAAATTCAAAACACTCTTATATTAATCAAATTCTAAAATTTGATTGCAAAATTTCATTCAACGTCAGGAAAATTAGTGATGAAATTATATATGTATCCTTGAATTAATATATCATGTCTTATTCACAAATTTCATCGTGATGACCTTGTCAAAGGGGTGAAGGTAGTTAGACAAGTCCCTCCAATCACTAACATCCTTTATGTGGATGATACACTGTTGTTTGGGAAGGCATCTAGAGAAAAGACTGCTAATATCAAAGAAATTCTTAACAAGTATTCTACTATTTCTAGTTAGAAAATCAACTTCCATAAATCGGCCATCATGTTTAGCAAAGATATTCCATCAAATCTAAAAATGGAAATTCTCTCAAGCTTTGGTATGATGGAGATGAAGTGGGATGACAAATATCTTGGGCCACCCTCATTTTGGGTTGATAAAAAACTCAGGCATTGAATTTCATCAAAGATAGAGTTCTATCTAAGACTCAATCTTGGAAACAATCTCTTCTCTCACAGGCAGGCAGAGAAGTCCTTATCAAATCCATGCTTAGTGCTATCCCAGTTTATGCTATGGCCATTCTTAAATTTCCCCGTGTCTTCTGTGCTAAAATGAATAGTCTTGTTTCGAATTTTTGGTGGAGCAGAAGAAATGATGAAAAGAAAATGTGTTGGGTTAGCTGGAGCAAAGCTTCATGTCCTAAGTTCATGTGGGGGGGGGGGGGGGAATGGAGTTTTGATATTTTAAAATTTTAATTTGGCTTGTTTAGCTAAGCAAAGTTGAAGGTTGATTTCAAATCGTGATAGTTTATGGGCAAAGGTAGATGTATTTCCCAAATTCGAATTTTTGGCAAACTAGAAAAACTCAAAAAGTCTCCTGGATTTGGCAAAGCCTCCTAGCGGGGAGGGATATACTGAAAGAAGAGTTAGATTCAACATCGGAAATGGCTCTAATATTCTCTCATGGAAAGATCCGTGGGTCCCTTCCATCCCTGGGTACAGTCTATCTGGGCATCCCAACTGTCCAATAAATGTTAACATGATCGCAGATTTGATTAATCATGATTCTCTAGAATGGAAGACAGATGTGCTCTTTTCCATCCTTACTCATTCGCAGGTCTAAGAAAATTTTGAAGATTCCAGTGGTTCCCCGTGGTTGCAGTGATGAGTTAGTTTGGCACTATGAAAATTCTGGATCTTATTCAGTTCGATCTGGTTACAACTATTGAACATAGAACACAAGCTTTTAATAATCTCAAGAGGAATAAGAATGCACTCAGTAATGAAAATCTCACAACTCAATTTGTTTTCAAAAGGAAGTTACTTTATTTGATCCAATAGCAGCCTTATATAGGCTTACAAAGAAAGACACGTTAACATGATTTCTCCAACAAATTCCATGACTTCACTAACAAGACTCAACTAAACCACTAAAATATAGAAACAAACCAGTAACAATTCATGCCTAAAAAATAGCAACATACTCATAACAGTTAAACCCATTAAGATGGCATTAACAATTAAAACTAATTCCGAATTGACTTGGTCAAATCAACCTTCTAGAAACCATCAGGCTGGTGTTGCAAGCTTTAACACTCCCCCTCAACACCAACTCTCATTCTCTCCACTATGCCAAGCTAATGACAAAAGCTTTCAAACTTGTTGGTGCTCAAACCTTTTGTGAACAGATCTGCTACTTGGTCCTCTGTCTTAATCTGCTACAACTCAATTTCTCCTTGTAGAACTTTTTCCCTGAGAAAATGATAATGCACTTCCACATGTTTAGTTCTTGCATGAAAAATTGGATTCTCTGCCAAGCGTATTGCTGATTGGTTGTCACAACACAAGGGAATTACATATTCTACGGGATGATGTAAATTCTTCATGAGTTGTATGAGCCAAGTACTCTCTTGAGCTGCCATTACTGCTGCTTGGTACTCTGCTCCTGTTGTTGACAAAGACACAATAGGTTGCCTTTTGCTGCACCAAGAGATTGCTCCTGTTCCAAGCATAAATACATACCCAGTAGTTGAGCGACGGGTATCATGATCTCCTGTATAATCAGCGTCACAATAACCAACTAGCTTGCAATCTCCACCTTTCTTGTACAAGATACCATAGTCAACTGTACTCCTTATATATCTCAGCATTCATCGAACAACATCCATATGAGGTTTCTTTGGATTTTGCATATACCGACTCATCACTCCAACTACATAAGAGATATCACGTCGAGTTAAAGTTAGATAGATTAAACTACCTACCAATTGTCGGTACATTGTTGCATCTTCCAAATCTTTTCCTTCATGTGCACATATTTTGGCATTTGGTTTTAATGGTGTCGAAATTGTCTTGCACCCAAGCATTCCAAACTTCTTTAACAAATCTTTAGAATACTTTTGTTGATGAAGAATTATTCCCTCTTGAGTACGATCAACCTCTAGACCAAGAAAGTGCTTGAGCTGTCTAAGTTCTTTCATCTGAAAACGAACTGATAAATTCTCCTTTGTTTGGAGAATTTCTTCTTCCTAATCACCTGTCATGATTAAGTCATCTACGTACACCAGCACAATAGCTAGCTTCCCTTCATTGATTTTGACAAACAAACTAGAGTCTGCAGGTGTCACCGAATAGCCACTTTGAGTCAGGAATTCAGCAATCTTACCATACCAAGCCCTTGGTGCTTGTTTTAATTCATACAATGCCTTTTGCAGCTTACATACATATTCAGGGTGACATTGATTTTGAAAACCCATCAGTTGAATCATGTAGATCTCCCGATCCAACTCGCCATGCAGGAACGCGTTATTCACATCCATCTACCATGGGTTCCAATCTCTGTTAGCTACAAATGCAAGTAAGATTCGCACAGTTATAAGCTTTGCAACTGGACTAAACGTTTCATCATAGTCTAGTCCATATTTATGACTAAATCCTCGAGCCACCAGACGAGCTTTAGACCTTTCAATTGATCCATTTGTGTGTTGCTTTATTTTGTAAACCCATTTGCAAGAAATAGGTTTCACATCTCTTGGCTTTGGCACAAGCTCCTAAGTCTGATTTCGTTCTAATGCAGCGATTTCTTCTTCCATAGCTTCAACCCACGTAGAATTCTAAGATGCTTCCTCAAACGTCTCAAGTTCTTTTGCCACTTTTTCTTTTGTTATGGCAGCATTAGCATATTTGAGATTTAGCTTTCGGATTCTTGTTGACCTTCTGGGTTGTGATTGTTCAGTTGGTACTTCTACTTTATTAGTCTCACCTTATTCACTTGGTTGTTGATACACACTAGTTTGCCATGAATTTTGAGTCATACCTTATTCAACATCATTGTCATCATTTGAATCTTTAATTTCATCTGAACTCAACTGGATTTGGGCAGATTTCAACTTATATTTAAAACTATCAGAGTCTGGTAATATCTCCTTTTTTGAGGACCACCATGAAGATGTTTCATCGAACACCACATTTCGGGATGTGTAACACCTTGTAGTTGTAGGATCACAACATTTCCACCCTTTTCTTTTAGCTATCATATCCCACAAAAATATATCTAACAACTTTCTTGTCAATCTTGCCACGCAAATGATTAGGTACAAATACATAGCACACACATCCGAATACTCGAAAATAACTAACTGTAGGTTTCATGTTCCATAATTTCTCAAAAGGTGAAAGAAAGCATAACCTTTGTTGAGGAAGTCTATTGATCACAAAGGCTATAGTCCTCATTGCTTCTGCCCAAAAACTTACTGGTACATTCTTTGCATGGAGTATACTTCGATAACTTTCAGTAAGATGTTTGTTCTTTCTCTCCGCTACACCGTTTTGTTGTGGTGTGTTGGCACATGTGAATTGGTGATGTATTTGACATTCCCATAGATACTGGGAAAACTTGTCTGAGCTATACTCTCCCCCATTGTCAGTATGCAAGCAAAGAATTTCCTTATCAACTTCTGCTTCAACTATCTCTTCAAACTCTTTGAACTTTGAAAATGTATCAGATTTTTCTTTTAAAAAGAAAACCCACACATACCTAGAAAAGTCATCAATAAAGGTCACCATATACTTCATCCCACCAATTGATGGCTGCTTAATAGGTCCAAACACATTAGAGTGTATTAACTCTAATGGTTTCTTTGCGTTAAACTTGGACTCCTCGTACGGCAATTGATGTGCTTTACCGTACTGACACCATGCACAGATTGTGTCTATTCTTACTTCAAGTTGGGGAAGCCCCTTAAGCATAGACTTGCTCATCATCACACTTAGCTTGGAGTAGCTAACGTGACTCAATCGCATGTGCCATAATTCTGCTGTTTCATTCCTCCTGGTCTTGTCTACAGATGCAGACTTTGCTGACATCACATAGACTGATTCTAACCTTCGTCCCTTCATCATTGGCTTTTCTGAAATCTTGAGATCACGATACACCTTCACATCTTATGGGCCAAACAAAACAAAATGACCTGATGATGTTAATTTTGCTATCGAAAGTAGATTTTTCTTCACTCCTGGGACATGGTAGACATGTTGAAGTGACACCTGGTTAGCACTATATTGGGGAGAAACAACCGTCTTACCAACGTGAGCTATTGGTAACTTAGAATTGTTGGTTGTCACCACCACACGGCTTCCTTTGTATTATGATAAGTCCTGTAGCTTTTCTTTGTCGCCTGTCATATGATTTGAGCAGCCTGAGTCAATGATCCAGTCATTGTCATAATCAATCTGTTCAGATGTTGTTACAGTGAGACCTAACTCCTCCTCTTCTGTAGCAAAGAATGCTTCAGCATCCCAGTCATCTTCGCTTTTCTCCTTTGTATTGGAAGTAGCAGTGTTGCTCTCCACAGACCTTTTCTTGGACCAACGAGCTTTTGCCATGTGACCCTTCTTTCCACAATTGTAACACTTCCCTTCAAACCTTTTACTGTTGCCATGATTCTTTAAAGCTCCTCCTAGATAAGAGCTCCCCTCTCCTTGATGATTTTTCACCTTCTCATCATTCCTTTTAGATCCACTAATGACATGCTGCTTGTAGGTCCCTCTGCTTTTAATGGTGCAGAGTGCTTCCTCTTCACCCTTCAGCGAGACTCCTCCCATTTGCTTAGCCATGGCCTCTTGACCAGCAAGTAAATTTTCAAACTTAACAAGTGATGGTTGATTTGGCCATCCCTGTACTGCAGCAATGAAGCCTCTAAATTTAGGTCTCAAACCATGAATGATTATTCTTTTCATCCTAGTTTCTCCAATTGGAGCTGTTGGATCCAATTCTAAAATTTCACGGCATATCGACTTCACCTTGTGAAAATACTGGGCCACTGTCATATCACGTTGCGCTACTGACAACAGATCACTTTCTAACAGCTGCAATCGCATGTCATTCTTCTTTGAGAAAAGTGTAGCTAGCGTGTCCCAAGCTTCTTTTGGTGTTTTAGAATCTCGGATATGCTCCAATACGTCTTCTTCTATTATAGTCTTTAGAGCAAACATAGCTTTGCATGCTTTTATCTTCCACTTCCGCAAGGTACCACTTGCATCCTCTGCCTCCGGTTGTGTAACTTCATTTCTGTTGACTACCTCCCACAGATCTTGTGTAACGCCCTCATTTTACATTGTTTGTATATTTGACTGTTCTGGTGACCTAAAGTCTGCTCGGACAAGTCAGGATGTCTGGGACTACGCTTCAGTGATAGTGAAAAGGCATAAAATAATGAAATAAATAATAAGAAAATACAAGAAAAATTAAGAAAAAATAAAATAGAGGAAATAAAACTAGGTTAAACGAGCCGGCACCATAGCGATGGGTGACCGCATCGGGAAGTTACGGCGAAGACAATTGCCGACCCCAGGATCGCGGGGAACCCTCGAAAATCATTGTCGGGATATAATTAAAGGCCTATATAGGTTTAATTGACATTAGAAATTTCAAATAAAAATTAATGAATTGGTACAAAAAAAAATGAAAAATCAAAAAATCGACAAAAATTGGTAGTACCAAAAAATCGAAAATGCAATCCGAAGAGGGGCATTTTGGTCAATTGACACCTAGAGCTGAATTTTGACCTAAATGTCCATTAAAAATAAATGGTATGAAAATTTTAAAACACCATAAAAAGATGAAATTATATATATAGTGTAATTAAAGGAAGTATGGGGGTATAATAAGAAATATCAAAACTTGAATAAAATAATAATTAAATAAATATAAGTGGAGGTATAAAAGGACCTAAGTGGGCAGAATTTCCTACTAACAAACTCATCTTCTTCACTTCCATTCTCCATAGCCGAATTGAATTCCCAAAAGCCTCCATTGAAGCTCTCACGTCCAAGCTTTAATCGTCCATCTTCATGCCATGATCTTCACAAGTTGTCTTCACTAAACTTCATCCTCATACCTTGGGCAGCATATTGGGAGCAAAAAGAAGGAATTTTGTTAAGGTTTGAGCAAGCTCCAAAAAAAGTTAAGTGTCCAATTCACTTCCTTTCTTAAGTAAAGTTTATGTTTAGCTTGAGATGAGTTGATTGGTGATGAAAATTGATGGAATTGTTGAGTTATTGGACTGCCCAATTTCAGGCAGCCATGGAAGCCTGTATTACTTGAGTGTTTCTTACATTTAATTGATGGGAATTGATGGGAATTAAGGTTGATTAACTCAAATTGAAGTGTAGCAAGTTAATGCCCATGTGTATATGTTAATGCTTGAAATTAGGAGTTTAAAAAAGGAATTGAATACCTTAGTAAACTGCCATGGTTGGCAGCTTGTAAACTCTTGAATTTGTATATGAATTGATGAAAATTATTCACAAAATATGATAGAGTTGAATTGGGGGCAGTATGTGTGTATTTGTTATGGAAGTGTATGTGACAATTTGGTGAGTATGTATATTGAATTTGGATTGGCTTACATGTTGAATATTAATTGTAACACCCCTGATTTTTTATATATTATTATTGGGCTACGTGTAGGTATCCTCAATTCATGAAATTCTGTCCTGGATCTGTGAATTTCCGCATGCACCGATTCATCGAAAAGTCTCCGAATTGGATCGAGGTTTTGGCTACCCCACCATTGTTAGGCATCCCGAGCGCGTTCCCGAAGTCGGAATCGGCAAAGGTAAACCCGAACCTTGCTTTTTCGTAATTTTCTAGTGCTTAAATATGATTAAAAATCCATAAAATATTCGTGATAGCTTAGAAAATTACGATTCTTTTTGCAATAGCTTAGTAATATTTCTAAGGACCGCGGGGCAGAGTTTTATAATTTTTAGGGCTTATTTGAGCAATTTTTACAAAAATGATCAATTATAAGGACTAAATTGAAATTTTACATATTGTGATGGATGATTGATTTGATGGGCCCAGGAGGGGCTGTGTGACGTGATTGAGTTGTGAATATGTGGATTGTGGATATAGAAGTGTGTTTTAAGCCCTTTTGCAGGTTGGGTAGGTCCTAGGTATAGAGGAGACTCTGCCGGATTTTCGGCATGACTTAGGACGTATTGGGTCTTTTCTTGATTTGTATTGAGTCATTTGTATTAAATGATTGTAATAAAATTGTCAGGTGAGCCGGGACAACCTTCTTCCTCCGCCCAGCCGCCACAGTGATTGTCGTCAAGTCTGTGAGTAAAATATTAATTTTAATTGTAATTTCGATATTATTATATGTTTAGCATGCCCATGCATCACTTATATGCATATATTTATGTAGTTAAACTCTAGGCACGATTTATGATGCATTGATAACTGTTAAAGTGCCATGATGTTGTTGTGGTAATTTGGAGCAGTGTGCGTGCGTTGGTGTGCGTGTGATGTGGTGTGGACTATGGATAGGACGGGTAGTCACGGCTTGAGTTCTTCGCTGGGACCCGATCCTTCGAGGGGTAGTCACGGCTTGAGTTCTTCGCTGGGACCCTCGATTTGGTTTATTAAGCGAAAGTCCGCTTGAGTTCTTCAGGCACCAGGTTGGATTTAAGAGAGTCAGATAGGGATCACTCCCATATGTTATGATTGATGCTACAGGGTGCGTGAGTGCTCCAAATTACCTTTTTGATGTTATGATGTGAAAATGTTGTTGATGTTGCATTTCACTCTACAGGGTGCATTAGTTTTAGATAGTTATAGAGATTATGGTTAAAATTGATATTTTACTCTCTGAGTCGAACGCTCACTCCTGTTCAATATTTTTTCTCGAGGATTTTATTGTGGTTAACCTGCTTTTCTCCTTCGCAGGTTGTTTATCAATAGTTTTGTAATTTTATTTACTCTTAGAATTTCCGCATGTGTTAGAAATATTTAAATGATTCGGGTCTGTAATATAAATTGTCATGTGGACCTGTAAAATTATATGCATGTTTGATGGATTGGATGAGGGAGCTGAGCTCCCATTTATTTTTATGCCGATATGAGTATGTGGAGGGTGAGCTGAGCTCCCCAATTGATGATATATTTTGTTTACAGGTCGGGTGAGTCAAAAACTCCCCGTTGAAAGGTCCACTTTATGGTCGGACTCTGTCCGGTTGGTTTCTTGAAATTGGGCCCAAATGGGCCTTAGAGTTGGGTTAATGAACAGTTAGGCTTACTACGGGCCTCGGGGGCTTTAGGCTGGCCCAGGTCCTAGTGCCGGTTCGGCCCATAAGTTGGGTCGTGACAAATGTGGTATCAGAGCTTAGGCTCCAGATTCATAAGGAAAAATTATCTAAGTGTTGGAAAGAGTCTACTAGGAGTCACATGCGGAGTATAGGATTACATTTGTCTTTTCTGTAATTTTTGTTTCTAGATTCTACGTTATACCTCGGAAATATAAGATTACCTCGCTTAGTGTCTTGATTTTCGTGGAGTACAGAAATGTGAAATAGAGTTAGTAGACATGTGAGGTCTATCATGAGGATACGTGCCCAAGAAATATTATATTTTTGTCGATGGGTTTAAATGGTGTGCCCATTTCGTAAGGCACGAGTACATAAAAGTGAGTCTTAAAAGTACAATTGCCTAGATAAGGATGAGGATACCACTCTTGGGTCATCGTAGATGACCTGTAATAAGTTTGTGATAATAGAAGATTCATGAGAGATAAGAAATTAGGAGACCTAGTCCGTCAGACGTATCGTAGCAACTATACAATGTTCTCGATGTCCGCTCTGTACATGAGATTATTGTGTAAGTGCGTGCATCCCCATGGTGCTCCATAATGAGGGTGTTTGAGATGGCTTCGCTTTGGTATGCAGTTATGCCGAGCGAGTTCTCAGATTTGCAGAGGAGTTGGTAACTCTTGGTTAATAGTCTAGAGTTAGAATATTGAAAGGTCACATTTGGGTGATAACTAGAGTCGTTGACTCGCTACTGACATGAGCTAGAGTTACATCAAGAGTTGCCATCAGACCAAAGGTTTCGGACTAGTTGCAAAGTAAAGGTGACACTTATAGAGTGAGAATAGTATACCTTGTGTGTATCAGTATGGAATAAAGTACAACTCTACTACCTAGAGAAGGTCGAAACTATGAATTGATGATTTATAGAGCTATGATATGATAAAAGAGTCATTAACTTGACATGGTTCTAGCAAGGTGGTAGATGTAGTACCTTTGTTGCAGCAAGTTAGGATATATTCCTATCTTTTCAGAATGGATCGAAGGTTATTACTGATAATGATGACTTATGAAATAGTGTCCCAGATGGGACTGTAGAGTGTGGTAGAGAGTAGTTGGCTCGGGTATCCTGGAGAGGATACAAGTTCCATTATAGGAATCATATATAATCAGATCATGATGGATGTAAATCCTTTGAATTGGATGACAGGTTTGGGTGCCCGGAATCTTAAGTTTTGGCTAGTTGAGTAAACATGAAAAATAATAATAATAATAATAATAATAATAAAATTACTGTAAAATTAGTTCTCGAGGTAGTAAGGGTATTATGTAAGCTAAATGATAAGAATAGAGATCATACAATAAAAGTATGACTGTAATTTGCTGAGTTCCTTTCTAATTTCAAATTATTCAAAACAATAGTATAATCTAATTATAATAGTGTTAAGAGTAATAAATTAGTGAAGATAAATCACAGAAGGCCAATGGATAAAGAAAGTGCAGAATGAAAGTTTGGACAATTGATTGCAGATGCAATATAATCTAAATGCTAGTGGAAGTACTAGCTAGAGTGGTCAAAGGACCAAATCTGAGTAGCACAGACATATGATAACGCGATAGAAACTCTGAAAGATATAGTTAGCAAATGCTATTTTGTTAGGAAGAAGAATGGAACCAGGGATAGAATAGTCAAGTTCTATTTTGGGTAAGACAAAGGAAATAAATGAAAGGACAACCTAAAGAGCGTATAATAAAAGGAACAAAGTTAAGATATAGGATAGGCTAAGTGTTATTCTTGGCAAGGAGAATGACAAGGATGGAAAACCCAAAATGGGACCACATTAGTGAGAAAAGTGATGGAGGTATGGAATACAATAATAATGAGTAAATGTTAGAAGGTGTGCGATGGTATTGCGGACTACCTAAATAGGTAGAGAAAGAGAAGTTAGTAAGCAGTAAGTTGAATAAAAGTCAGTCTAAGGGATCAAATAGGTATGATGAGAGGAAAAGAATGATAGATAATGAAACATAGGTTTTAGGTTAGAATTTTGAGATAGTGAGAAGGTAGTTAGAGGTTCGTTATGAATGTCAGGCAAACATTTTTAGTGTGATCAACAGAATCACTTTGTAGTGAAGCAATAACGACAGGACAATAGTAGGGGTAGAACGAAAAGTGACAAGTCTGGATGGTTATAAATCACTAGAAAGTTCAAGGATCAAATTAATGATCCTAGATAAGGGTGGAATTAGTGTTGGAAGAATTTATTAGTGAGAGAAATCTTTCAGGAATCAACAAAAGTTAAGGGCACAATAAAAACGATGATAGATATGAATCATAGGTTGAGTATAAGTAAAGTTAATAAATTATAAAATATTATGTCAAGAAGGAAAATGGTACGGTAAAGGGTTCATGCAGATGATACCTTATAGGTAGAGCATAATTGTGCTAGGAGATGATGAAATTTGGAGAGAAAGACCAAGAAACTTAGGTGAAACGTTATAATATGACAATCGGGTGTAGTTGAATATAAGAGGATATTTTCTTTCTTTTCAAGTTTAGCTTGTGCTTTTGGTTCAAGAAGGTTATATAAGGAACAGCTGAGTCAAGGAGACCTAGTTATTGAGAGTTTGGTAGGCACAAATTCATACATAATTTCTGATATGAGAATGACAGTAAGTGCATTCCTAGTTTTATGTTTGAAAGGACATACAGAGTAATGACACGAGTTAAATTGAGTTAGCTACTAAGGCTTGTAACTGTTTTAAACTATGAGCTAGAGGAAATACTAATTGTGGATGAGTTTCAATAGATGAAATTATTGCTAATGGGTAATTTGAGGTTGAAGTTTGGAAAGTTGTGGGCAGTATATGTGATTATATTAAAGAGAATAAACACGTGAAGTATCTTATTTAGAATTAAGGCATGACATACATTTCCCACAGCCGTGTTAGTTCAGATGGAACTTATAGTTTCTGGAGCTCCTATCCATCCAGGATGAGCAATTTCCTACTAAGGCTGGTAGGGAATGATAATGTTCTGATAGTTAAGTTGGGAAAGGGGTTACAAAAACGAATTTTCTATGGTTAATTATAAGTGTTACAAAAGGTGAAGAATGTGCTGGTAGGAGAAAATCGTAAGGTTAGAATCCCCGAAGTAATGGAACTAGTAATCAAGATAAGACTAAGAAATAAAAAGAAAGTTAAAGTTGATGATGGGATAGACATCTTTGAAAGAAAAGGTGTAAGGATGAGATAGGACTAAAATTAAGGAATAAGTACAGCAGGTTGAAAAGATACCAACAATACCAAAAATAGGAAAAGGGAAGTGGATAAGATGCAAAGGACAGGAAGAGAGCTCAATAGAGTCAGTTATAATGATGAGGATAAGAAGTGTCTAACCACTGCCCCTGTGTTAACACTACCTATGAGCGGTGAAGGATACACCGTGTACTGTGACGCCTTCAGAGTTGGCCTAGGGTGTGTTTTGATGCGGAATGGAAAAGTAATGGCTTATGCTTCAAGGCAGCTGAAGAGGCATGAGCAGAACTATCCCACCCATGATTTGGAAATGGCGGTTGTAGTCTTTGCACTAAAAATCTGGAGACACTAACTGTATGGTGAAGTGTGCGAGATATACACCGACCATAAGAGTTTGAAGTACATCTTCCAACAGAGGGATTTAAACTTGAGACAGAGGAGATGGATGGAGCTTCTGGAAGACTATGATTGTACCATCCAGTACCACCCTGGGAAGGCCAATGTAGTAGCAGATGCTTTAAGCAGAAAATCTTGCGCACATTTCAGCAGAGAAGAGACCGTTGATTCGAAGTACATGAGTTGATGGATCAAGGTTTAATCCTAGATCTTTCGGATGAGGGGTATTGTTGGCTCATTCTTGGTGAGGCGGACTTGCGGGACAGAGTTAGAGTTTCCCAGACCAACAATTAATGAAGATCATAGAAAGAGTACAGCAAGGTGAAGGTGGTGAGTTTGGATTTGCTAATGATGGTGCCCTAGTGCAAGGTTCTAGGATATGTGTGCCCGATGTGGACAATCTCAGGAATGAAATCATGCGAGAGGCACACTATACACTGTACAATGTCCACCCAGGTTTCACCAAAATGTACCATGATGTGAAAGATAGTTACTGGTGGAATGGCATGAAGAGAGACATAGCAGACTTTGTGTCCAAGTGCTTGACTTGTCAGAAGGTGAAGTTTGAACACCAGAGACCGTCAGGGAAGTTGCAAGAGCTCCCTATCCCAGAATGGAAGTGGGAAATGATTTCTATGGATTTTGTGACTGGGTTGCCTCGTACCACGCGAGGATATGATTCGAAATGGGTAATTGTAGACCGTCTTGCCTGTAAAGACTACATACTCTGTGGCACAGTATGCCCGGCTCTACATTCGAGAAATAGTCAGATTGCATGGAGTTCCGGCTTCCATAATATCGATGAGGGCCCCATTCACTTCGGTTTTGGAGAAAGTTGCAGGAGGCACTTGGCACCTGATTGAACTTCGATGCGGCTTTCCACCCTCGGACAAGGACAATCCAAACACTGGAAGGCATGCTTCGCATGAGTGTTTTGGATTTTGGAGGTCAATGGGATGAGCAGCTAGCTTTGGTGGAGTTTGCCTACAACAACAGTTACCATTCCAGCATAGGGATGACACCCTATGAGGCACTATATGGAAGGAAGTGTAGGTCTCCTCTGTGTTGGACGGAAATAGGGGAAGCGAAGGTGCATGATATAGACCTAGTGCAGTACACTTCAGAGGTAGTTCCTTTAATCAGGGAATGACTGAAAACAGCTTTCAGTATGCAGAAGAGTTATGCAGACCCCAGACGGAGGGATGTGGAGTTTGCAGTGGGCGACTATGTATTCCTGAAGGTTTCTCCAATGAAGGGAGTCATGAGATTTGGAAAGAAGGGCAAATTGGCACCTCGGTATATTGGACCTTTTGAGGTTACGGATAGAGTTGGAGCAGTTGCCTACCGGTTGGAGCTACCACCCAACCTTTCTCACGTTCATCCCGTGTTTCACATCTCCATGCTCAGGAAATACATTCCCGATCCTTCTCATGTACTACAACCAGATGTGATAGAGCTAAAAGAGAACTTGACATTTGAGGAGCAGCCTGTAGCCATAGTGGACTACCAAGTGAGACAGCTGAGATCAAAACAGATCCGTGTGGTTAAGGTTTTGTGGAGGAGTCAGTCAGTGGAAGAGTGCACCTGGGAGTCAGAACGGGACATGCGTAGCAAGTACCCTTATCTGTTCAATGTATAATCATGTGCCTTATTCTGCCTTGTGTAAAATTCGAGGATGAATTTTTTTTAAGGGGGGAAGAATGTAACACCCCTGATTTTTTATATATTATTATTGGGCTACGTGTAGGTATCCTTAATTCGCAGAAATTCGACAGTTGTCCGGATCTGTGAATTTCCGGCCAGACAGACCAGCTACCGGAAAAGTCTCCGAATTGGATCGAGGTTTTGGCTACCCCACCATTGTCAGGCATCCCGAGCGCATTCCCGAAGTCGGAATCGGCAAAGGTAAACCCGAACCTTGCTTTTTCGTAATTTTCTAGTGCTTAAATAGGATTAAAAATCCATAAAATATTCGTGGTAGCTTAGAAAATTATGATTCTTTTTGCAATAGCTTAGTAATATTTCTAAGGACCGCGGGGCAGAGTTTTATAATTTTTAGGGCTTATTTGAGCAATTTTTGCAAAAATGATCAATTATAAGGACTAAATTGAAATTTTACATATTGTGATGGATGATTGATTTGATGGGCCCAGGAGGGGCTGTGTGACGTGATTGAGTTGTGGATATGTGGATTGTGGATATAGAAGTGTGTTTTAAGCCCTTTTGCAGGTTGGGTAGGTCCTAGGTATAGAGGAGACTCTGCCGGATTTTCGGCATGACTTAGGATGTATTGGGTCTTTTCTTGATTTGTATTGAGTCATTTGTATTAAATGATTGTAATAAAATTGTCAGGTGAGCCGGAACAGCCTTCTTCCTCCGCCCAGCCGCCACAGTGATTATCGTCAAGTCTGTGAGTAAAATATTAATTTTAATTGTAATTTCGATATTATTATATGTTTAGCATGCCCATGCATCACTTATATGCATATATTTATGTAGTTAAACTCTAGGCACGATTTATGATGCATTGATAACTGTTAAAGTGCCATGATGTTGTTGTGGTAATTTGGAGCAGCGTGTGTGCGTTGGTGTGCGTGTGATGTGGTGTGGACTATGGATAGGACGGGTAGTCACGGCTTGAGTTCTTCGCTGGAAACCCGATCCTTCGAGGGGTAGTCACGGCTTGAGTTCTTCGGACCCTCGATTTGGTTTATTAAGCGAAAGTCCGGCTTGAGTTCTTCGCTGGCACCAGGTTGGATTTAAGAGAGCTGTATAGGGGATCAGCTCCCATATGTTATGATTGATGCTACAGGGTGCGTGAGTGCTCCAAATTACCTTTTTGATGTTATGATGTGAAAATGTTGTTGATGTTGCATTTCACTCTACAGGGTGCATTAGTTTTAGATAGTTATAGAGATTATGGTTAAAATTGATATTTTACTCTCTGAGTCGAACGCTCACTCCTGTTCAATATTTTTTTCTCAGGCTACAGGAGGATTTTATTGTGGTTAACCTGCTTTTCTCCTTCGCAGGTTGTTTATCAATAGTTTTGTAATTTTATTTACTCTTAGAATTTTCGCATGTGTTAGAAATATTTAAATGATTCGGGTCTGTAATATAAATTGTCATGTGGACCTGTAAAATTATATGCATGTTTGATGGATTGGATGAGGGAGCTGAGCTTCCATTTATTTTTATGCCGATATGAGTATGTGGAGGGTGAGCTGAGCTCCCAAATTGATGATATATTTTGTTTACAGGTCGGGTGAGTTAAAAACTCCCCGTTGAAAGGTCCACTTTATGGCCGGACTCTGTCCGGTTGGTTTCTTGAAATTGGGCCCAAATGGGCCTTAGAGTTGGGTTAATGAACAGTTAGGCTTACTACGGGCCTCGGGGGCTTTAGGCTGGCCCAGGTCCTAGTGCCGGTCTGGCCCATAGGTTGGGTCGTGACATTAATGGAGTATTGTGTACCTTGAAATATTGAGTATTCTACCCAATTTACTTTGCTGGAATTGTGTTGAATAAATATAGAAGTGCCAAGAATGAATATTGAAGTGTTGGGAGGAGGAGGATTGCCAAATTGGGAGTGTAAATTCTCTTATGCAAGTTATAATTGCTGACAGTGTATAAATTAGGTTATAAGTGTAAAGTTGTGACTCCAATTGGTATGAGGCCAATTAGAGATGAAACTAGACATAAAATAGGTCAACTTTCATGTAGAAGTGTTGCCCAAATTCTACCTAGAAGTGACCTAAAAGGATGACCTAATCTAGAAATGAAACTATGAGAACTCAGAAATTGACCATATGAACAGTAATTATTAAAATGACCATAACTCACTCAAAACTGGTCCAAATGACCTGAAATTTATATCGTTGGAAAGCTTAGACATAGAGCTACAACTTTGGTGAAGCCACCAAGCCCAGAAATGCCAATTACCAAGTCAAAATGATTGCCAAAGTTGGGTTATAAAAACTGGCCGAATTGACTTTGACCTAAAAATGACCTAAACTTTGCAATATAAGTGCAACTTGACCAGCAATAGTAAAATGACCATAACTTGGTCCATAGAACTCCAAATGACATGAAATTATTCCAAAAATTTCAATAAGACATAGATCTACAATATTGGTAATTTGACCAAAACCCAAAAATTGAAGGAACTAGGTCAATTAACTTGATTAAATTGGCACACTAATTTTGGAATTGGCACATTAGACCATAAAATTTAGAAAATTCAAATAAGCATATCTCCCACAAGAAGTGTCCAATTTAAATGAGCCATACCAATTTTGGAAAGCTAAGAAAAAGACCTAAAACATTGTTTTAGACAACTTTATCAAATTATAAATGTATAAGGTCAAAATTTAATGTCAAAGCCATTGACCTAATTGAGGACGATGCCAATATAGGACCTTTGAGTCCAAGTTAACAATTTATCTATAAAGAATTCTATAAGACTTATAAAATGGTAAGTAAAATTTTTGGTTGTCCCTAAGACATAGGATAAAAATACTTATGGAGAACGCTAGACCTCATTGTGATTACAAACAGTCCAAATAAATTAGTAAAATCAGAACCGAAAATGCCTAAAAAGGAAATTAAAATTTAGATTTGACCTAGTTATGGTTAATTGACCATAACTTGAGCGATACAACTCTAAATGGAGTGATTCAAAAAGAAAATTAAAGAAGACACAATGAAAAACAATTTAATGAAGAGAAATCTGTTAAATTTACACTGTAGCTTAGTCCAATAGATAGTAAACATTGGACATGAAATCTGAAAAATGGCAATAAAATACAATAAGCTTTAAAATGAAATTGGTAACATATACCAACACTTAGAGATAATAAAATATGACAAATTGAGAACATTAAAATTAATTCATCTAGTGTGTATTAATGGTCAATATTATAGGTTGACTAATGAAATGAATTAAAGGGAATAGTACAAAAAAAATTTAGATATTGGATTTTATTGTTAGAAACAATTTAACTGAGTACTGAAACACTTTAAATTGTGTGTTTCAGTTGAAAAGGATATTGAAAAGCATAAGGAACATTGAGTCAAGGCCTAGAGGCGACTCAAATCAGGTCTGTACACAATACTTTTTATATTTACTGCTTTTACTATAAAATTTATTTGGAGAAATGAGTTATGAATAATTTTTTATTGTTTTGGCTTTGGGAATTTTATTTGGAAATTATTGTGTTGCCTACTTTGCAAATGGAAATTTTGAGTTAAAATGTGATTTGTGGTTTGTATGAAATATTTAAATATTGTGATTTGGAATTGTTTTAATTCACACTTAGCATGGCAATATTATTATGTTCCTCCTCCATTTATGGGGTGAGTATGACTATATTCCTCCCTCTTTAACTTGCCAGTCTGAGGTGAGTATAGATGAGTACTCATTATCTAGCTGGCCACCTCCCTCATTGATTTCGATTAGTGGGGTGAGTATGTCTTATTATTGTGTACAATACGACATGTTCGAAAAATTTGTGTCATGACCTAAGTTGTGTTATTGATTGGCAACACTGTGTTATTCAATTTTTTGATCAAATTTGTGTTATACGAGCTTTGAAAATTGTGACATGAAATTGTGAATTATTTGAATTATAAATTGTCAATAAAAGTTTTATATACCGCATTTTAAATTGTTATTGTGCACCATTGAGTAAATTTTACTCAGCGATAGCTTTTTCATTGCCGTCGTAGGTAGACAGACAGATAAAACAGCAGAATAGGCTACTTGTGACTTCGCTTTGGGATTTTGTCGGGTATATTGAGTATACCACTTCCTTGTAAATATTATTGTAATGTATGTGAACTGTATGTATATATTGTACTTGGTCTTGAGCAGTTGTAAAATAAAGTTATAAATTATTTTTGCCTGTCAAAATATTGTATTACAATTCTCTTATTTCAGCTTTTGAAATACTCATTTATTTTGCACTTTATCTTTGGAATTGCTGAAAATGATATTGAATTGAGTTTGAACTGTATTGAAGACACTGATTTGAGTTGAGCCATATTGGAGTTTGGAATTAAACAAATATATTAGAAGTGCTTTTTACAGGTTTTTGAAGAACTGTTTTGCTCCAAATACAGACGGCACTCTGCCGAAATTTTTACGAAAATTATTGATACTTTTGACTTGTTGTTTGATTTCACTTTAGTTAAAAAAAAAAAAAATAACATTTGTCAAAAGTGCTCACCACTGTAAAAAGAAATAAGAAAAGGTTTAAAATCCTTTGTAGTGTATTTAATGGGTTATCAGTAGACGAAGTTTGGTAATTCATTAGTTATACTACATTATCATGTTATGCCTTACGGAGGGGTAATGTGTGACATCTTGGCCTTGCATGTAGGACACCATACATGTTGCCCATGTATTGTAATTCTGGTTGTTGAGCTTTTTAATCCCTCCAACAACTTGAAGATCGGTCATCTTGTTAGTATAGATCAACTTCCATCAATTTGATGGTACTCAGACTATCTCACGACCAACCTGGCTCTGATACCAAAATTGTTGAACACAGAACACAAGCTTTTAATAATCTCAAGAGGAATAAGAATGCACTCAGTAATGAAAATCTCACAACTCAATTTGTTTTCATAAGGAAGTTACTTTATTTGATCCAACAGCAGCCTTATATAAGCTTACAAAGAAAGACACGTTAACATGATTTCTCCAACAAACTCCATGACTTCACTAACAAGACTCAACTAAACCACTAAAATATAGAAACAAACTAGTAACAATTCATGCCTAAAAAATAGCAACATACTCATAACAGTTAAACCCATTAAGATGGCATTAACAATTAAAACTAACTCCGAACTAACTTGGTCAAATCAACCTTCTAGAAACCATCAGGCTAGTGTTGCAAGCTTTAACAACAACTCCTTGCCAACCAACGAATTCATGAATGGAATAGAAGACCTCGTCATTCTCATCATATTCTTCCTCATTATTGGCGAAAAGCCTGGAGCTTACCAATTCCCCTAAAAATTAAGGTTTTTATTTGAAAAGCTGTCTTGGGTGTTCTTCCAGTTATGGAAAACTTACAGAAGAGATGTATTTTAATTTAGCCCTTTTGCTCTTTTTGTAAGAAGGAGAAGGAATCAATTGAACATTACTTGTTTTGGTGCAACCACACTTGTGCTTTATGGTTTGTGAGCCCTTATGCTTATAAACCCAACCCAAGGGGTTTTCATCCTTTTCTCGGCAGTGGTGTAATCTAATTTCAGAAGTTATTCTTGGAAATTTTATGCAAGATATTTTGTGTGCAGCTGCTATTACATGTTGGTTTATATGGAAGAACCGTAATAGAATGGTCTTTGAGCATATTGACCCAGACCCAATCCAATTTGTTCGTTTTATTTCAAAGTTATTATTTGAGATTGTAGGCAACTCCTCGGAAGATCATCCTCATGTCAATCATATGGCCATTGATATGTCTTAGGTGAGATGGATCCCTCCTACCATAGGTTTTTTTAAATTCAATTGCGATGTTGCATGGAAACAGAATGGGGCTTTAGCAACTATTGAGGTTATTGTTCGAAACCATGAAGGGCAGGTCATCAATGGGATCGCTAAAAGATTGGTTAGTCCTCTCCTCTAGTTAGAGAAACTCTGGCAGTGCTAGAAGCAGTCCTCTTGGCTATGAAAATGGAGATCAATTGCATATAGATTGAATCAGACTTAGAAATTCTCATATTTGAAATTTTCAACAGGGATTCTAGGAAATTTTAGGAAATTCAGGCTACTGTTCAGGCTATTCTGTCATTCTCTCATTTTTCTTATTTGTATTAATTTTTTTCAAATTAGCAAAAAGGCTAATGAACCAGCCCCATACTTTAGCTAGTTTGAGTTTCAGAAATCAATTGCCTTGCAACTTGCTATCTGCAATCCCAGAATGTCTTCATAACAATTGTAATTTTGACGGTCAGTGGGCTTGTAATGCAAGATCTTTGCAATTCATAAATAATAATAATAATAATAATAATAATAATAATAATAGTAATAAAATGATCTTCCATTAAGTGCTGCTGGATCTAGTATCTAAAATAGCAAGGGATAAATCCATTCCTCATTCTCCTCCAAACCCAGCAAGTTAATTACTTGGCTTAATTATGTCTAATTATACAAAACCCTAAAAAAAAAACTAAAATAAAAGTATGATGGGACGTAAAGTTACTGCCATTACCATTATATCGAACGCAGCAACCCGAAGCCGCATATTAATTCTTTCTCTAATGGACAACACGTCACTCGTGACAAAATTCCTTTGCCAAATTGCAATTTTATGTCTCCAAATCTTTTATTTGATGGACATGAAAAGTTTCCACTGAAGGAGTGGGGGTTGCTCAATCAACCATGTCCTTCCAAGGATTAGCAAATGATATTTTATTTTATTTTATTTTTTTTAAAATCACTTTAGTCAATATCTTAATTATAATTTTGATATCAATGATTTCTTAAAGAGATGGATTTGAAAGAAATAGAGAAGGGATAAGTTATCAATTCGTTTAAAATTTTCATTTTTATTGGCATATACACCAATTATTTGAATCTTCATAATTGATGCATTTGATCTGATGGGCTCTTGATAATCAAGACACATAATGATTTAGCAGTTATCTTTGAGAGAAAACATTAAAAAGTTAAATTAAAAAACCCAAAATTCACCTTTTGGGTTAATAACAGTAATTCAATCAATGAGTGCATTGACTGAATTGAGTGAATGTCCCATTTCTTGATTATATATATAACCTATGCCTCAGATCATCTTGATTAGGTTTTTTTTTTTTTTTAATCTTTTATGTATAAAACCTTTTTCATAGTCCTAAGTTTTTTTTTTTTTTTTCTACTCTCCCTTGTTGTTCTTAAGCGCCAAGTAAATATAATTATTTAGTTTTTGTGTTATAGTTAAAATTAATGACTTTATTCTATTTAAAAAAAAAACATTAATTAATTCTTAAATTTTGATTTGATCATACATTTTTATTTCTCCGTTTATTTCTGTTAATTTTTGCCGTTAACAATAAACATTTTTATTTTTAAATTTTTATCATTATAAATATTTATGTTTATAAATTTTTATAATTATTAATGTTTTTATCCCTCATTGACCACATTTTAGTCTCTTCATTAACTATTAAATTGGCAAAAATAAATAGAAGAATTAAATAGTTGAGTTCAAATGTGAAAGAACATATTATATATTTTTAAAAATACATAACTAAATTATTAATTTTAACATAATTAAAATATTAAATATTAATTTACCCTAACCCAAATTGTGTGTTTTATATGTCGAGGGCTAATTCTATCATATCTATTTCTTGGAAGCTGTCCGACTTGGGTGGGTTATAAGTTGAATTCGGACAGGGCTTCTGTAGGCAGTCCTAGACAAGGAGGGGGTGGTGACATCATCCGAGATAGTAGAGGCTTTCGGGTTGCTGGTTTTCTTGTTAGACTTGGCATTTGTAATTCAATGCAAGCTAAATTTCATGTTCTTAACAATGGTTTGAAAATAACTTGGGATATGGGTTATAGGAAAGTGGCTGTAGAGTTGGACTCGAAGGCTGTTCTAGATTTGCTCTCTAATGAGAAAGGATCTAACCTGGGGTTTGTGAATTTGATTTCATAGTGTATGGGTCTTCTTCATTGTTCATGGCAAGTGCATATGGGCCATTATTTTTGGGAAGCTAATAGAGTAGCAAATAAACGGGCAAATTAAGTTGTGAATATTTTTATGGGTTTCATGTGCTTTATTTTCCTCCAAGGGAGATTATGAATTTAAGTTACGTTTAATAGAGCATAATTTAATATAATATAATCAATTATATAATACAATTAAAATTATAGTATAATATAATATAATTATCATTATATTACTTTATTTAGTTGTAAAATAAAAATATAAATAGTATCTCTTGACTTAAGATCATTTATTCTTTTCAGTAAGTTCGTTTCTTTTTAGGTTTTTGTCTTCTTTTTTAATAAAAAAAATTACTTTTTTTTTTTAATTTCACTTAGAAGTAACCACCACGTCATCATGTGTTCGCGATCGTCAAGAACCCATCTGATTTAAGGATAACAAATCATTCTATCTGAATCCGATTAATATTTTTAAAATCCGAATTTATCTTAATTCAAATTAAAATTTATTTTCAATAACTCGAACCCATTCCATATTCAATTATTGATACCATGAAAACCCAAAATCATTTAATTATATATTTTTTTAATGCATAGTTTAAAAAAATATATTTTAATTAATAATTTATATTTAATAATTTAATAATTTTATAAATTATTTTAATTTTATTCAATATAAAATAAAATATAAAAAAATTTATAAATATTATCATAGAAATATATATTTTATGTTTACTTAAATATTTATATAAATAAATTTAAATAATAAACAACAATATATAAAATTTAAATTAAACTTAAACTAAAACCTATTACAAATATTATTTTTTAAACCTAAATTCATTATAAATTTAATTATATATTATTTAAATTTATTTTATTTAAATTTATTTTATTAAAATTTAACCAAATTAAATGCTCACAAAAACTCAATCTATCTTAATGCGGATCCAATCAAACACTTTAATTGTGAAGGTTTATTTTACAATTTATTTTAAATCAATTCAGGTTATGATCAGACCAATGATTCAATGATAGGACGCCTATCTCATATGACATGCGGTTAGATACTTCAAATTTAATTAAGATTGTTCTTTATGGGTAATTACTTTTCGTATCTTATTTTATATTCAAATATTTAGTTTTTGAATTTTGACATTTAATATCAAACCCTTCATTGATCGTAGGGCCACAATTCCTAATAATGCTTAAGAGTTAATTAATTAAATATTAGATGTCGTACATTGCTTTCAATGTTAATTTATTTTATGAGAAAATTTTTGGATAAATTAAATCTATCAAGTTGTTTATATACTAAGATAATAAATTTATTTTATAACAAAATAATTTAATTGAATTAACTTATAAATAACTTGGTAAACTGAATTTACTTTTTATCTTTCTTAATTTATGATATCTTACTTTTTATTAAAAATAAAAAGGACTTATTTAGTGTAAAAATTTTATAATATATAAAAATGAATTTAATAATTTTTAATTAAATATTCATATTGAGATTCATTTAAAATTAATTAAGGTGTATGTATAATTTAAATAATAAATATTCAAATTTTGATATAAATATTTAATTACAAATTATTAAATTTGTTTTTATATAAAAATTGAATTAATAGTAATTATATTGGTTTTAAATTAATAAAAAGGGTAAATAATTTTATTTTGATATTTTGATTATGGATATTAACTACAGTAATAATAATTTATAATTTTTTTAGTAAAATCTATTGCATCTTGTTTAACAAAGAATCAAGTCCACAGACATAAGGCATAATCAACTGAACTTTATTAAGGTAGTTGGGCACTTCCCATTAAAAAAAAAAAAAAGAAAAGAAAGAAGGTTGTTGGCCACTTAGGTCTCTTTTTGTTCATTTGATTGATGGAGGTTTAAGCATAAGCAAAAAGGACCAATAAAAGAAAGTCAAGCATTCCAATAAGACCTTCCCCTGTGAATCCTAGCCATCTTTTTAAATTCTCTTTATTTTCACTTGTGGTTACCTTTTCTTTTTTTTTTTATATTTTTATCTTTTCAAATTTATATATTTTTTAATAAATTTATATTTATTTTTAATTTTTCTGAATTTTATTTTTCCATTTAAAATAATTTATTATCTTTTTTTTAAAAGAATTTGATATTTTCTTTGGACTCATCCAGTCTCTTACTGATGAAATAAATTAATTTATTTTATTATTTAAATAAAAATATAATAATATAAAATATAAATTTTTCCTTTATGAGTGTATCAAAAGATTGTCTTTACATTTCAATATTTTTTAATAAAAAAAATAATTTTATCACTCAAAATTATTCAAATTTATGGTTTTTATTTATAAATTTTTGTTTAAAATCAATTGATGGTTTTAATATTCGATTAACAATTAATATAAATTAAAAAAAAAAAAAAGATATACAGAGTTATCTGTATACATTGTAGTATGCCAACATGAACCTTATCCTTTCGGAGTAATTAATTATTTAACTACTTAAAAACATTTTAACTACTAATACAAATATGTAATCATTTTAATAAGCCAATACAATATATCATATAATTTTTATTTGTTGAGACTTTCATAAATACATATTATTATATATTTTATTATAGTATAATTTAATAAAAGTACATTTATATAGTAAAATTTTTTTACATAACTGAATATATAATTAAACTAATAATTCAATATTAATATGTAATAATAAAATATGAAAATTTTGATTTTCAAAACTTTAATTTTTAATAAATTTTTAAAATATTTAGTAACACAGTTTTTAAGGTTTTTTTTTTAAATAAATTCAAGTTTAATATATTTATATCTGCTTCACAATCTAAATTTTGATCAATAAAATGAATGGCATTTTTTATTTACTAGTTAAGCTAACAATAGATTATTATTTATTATTTTACCACTAGCCCAGCTGGTTGATATTTAGTATCTGTCATAGAAATTTACAAACAGCCTTCTCCTCCTCTATTTTTTTTTATTTTCTTTTTTATCATTAAATATGAATAATAATATGTCATGTTACTCTATTAATATTTGTAATTTAAATAATTCTTTAAGTCATAAAAAATAGTAAGTTTCTTATAATAAATTTTTTTATCGTTCAAAATTAAAAATAATTAATTACTATTTAAAACATTATTTTTTTTATTTAAATATCTCTAGATAATATTTTTTAATTATTTATATTTATAAATTTTCTGTTATGAAAAGAATGTATTGTATTTATAGTATGATTCTTAACAATGTATTTTTAAAATTTATATTTAAAAAAATAATATCTATCATATCTTTGCCCAAGCAGAATATCTATTTTGTCGTGCTAGGTTCACATGCTATATATAGTAGTAACATTAATAATGACGATATATTTATAAAATAAATATAATGGATAAGGCTATAACAGTATTTTTTATATGATCTAAAGTTAAACGACATAATATAAAATAGTATATTCAATTATATAACATAATTAAAGTTGTAATATAATTATTATTATATTTTTATATTTATTATAAAATAAAAATATAATTAATATAATATAATGATAATTTTAATTTTAATATTTAATTTATTTATATTATTAATAATTAGTATTAATGGTTATAGTGATTGGTAGTCAAATTATAGTAATAGCTAAACAGTGAAGATGGTGGTGGCAAGAGCGATTGTTAGATGGTGGTGACAAGATAAGGGTAATAGTGGTAGCAGTAGCTAAGCGGTGATAAATGTAACAATGGTAAAATGATGATAGTAGTAACAGCAGCGTGGTAGCCGGATTGTGTGATAATAGTAACAGTAGTTGCCGAATAGTAATAATAGTGGTAGTGTCTACAATAAATGAAAAAAATTAAAATAATTAATCATGATTATATATATATATTTTTTATGTAATAATAATTACGTTACTTTAAATATAATTGATTATACTATGTAATTATCATTCTATTACATCAATTTTTTTATATTATTAAATAACATAATCAAATATCTAATATAATTATGATTATATTATAATTTTAATTACGTAATATCAAATATGGTCTAAATACATAACGCGATTCAACACATAGATAAAAAATTTAGAGTTAGCATATATGGGTTCAATTAATTCGTTGAAGACAAAAAAAAAATTAATAATAATGATTTAATTGAGTTCATCCACTTAACTCACTAAAATGCACAATGATCTATTTAGTGCCTGATTGACATTATATTTAGATACTATTGAAGAAAGTATCTTATTATTTTAATATTTTTATAATTAAAATTTATTAAATTTAATTTCAAATTATTTTTTAATACTCTCTAATTAGTATATTTAAAAAAATTAATTTTTTCAACAATAGTTTCAATAATAATGTCAAACAACTCTTAATTAGATCAACATATTAATTTATTTTATTTTGATCATTAAAACCTATCATACAATAATAAATTTATATAAAAGTAAAATCATAGGAATAAATTATACAAAGATAAGAAAACAAAACTATACAGCATTCTAATTTTTTTTAATATTGTCAATTAATATTTAAAAATAAAATTTTATTTATCTCTATTCGTAAAACTAAAAAAGAACACTTTTAATTTGTTTTGAATACATCAAATTGATATGCGAAGTTTGCCTTTTATTTATAAAAAACACTGATCAAATAATTTATTGACATTTTTAATTAAATATTTATTTAATAATTTAAAACATATACACACGCTAAGGTTTGAGTCTATTTTTTGCAACTTTTAATTTTTTTTCTAAGTAAGCAGACCACCCTACTTATTAAACTGGTCACATGAATAGTGTCATATAACTTGTTTATTAGATTTACTTAATAAATAAGTCATTAAATGAGTTATAGAATTATTTTATGTGGCTTATTTAATAAATAAATTATGTTCAGATTTAAAATTTATAATATAATTAATAATTATATTGTGTTTAACTTGAGAATAATCGTGCCATAATAAAATGAAGGAAAAATATTATTTAACCTTTGCATTTTAATAAATTTAACTAGTTTTTTTTTTTAAATATTATTTAGTTCCTTATATTTAATCTATTAAATCGTTTAATACTTTTATTAATTTTTTCATTAGACGTTAAATTTAATGTTAGTCAAATTACTATTTATATTTTTAATTTTAATAAAATTAATTAATTAATTAATATATTTATTTTAAAAAACATATTAGTTATGGCTAAACAACTCACACATTGAAATCAAAATCAAATGGAATAAAAAACAAAATAATAAATTTTTATTTATATTTGGTAATCATAATTAAATTCATTTTTGAGATATTTGGTTCATATATAAATTTAGAATCAAAATCAAACTTATTTTATGCTTAATAAAAATCAACTTAAATAATTATATTTTTTTATATTTTTGCTTTTTTAATTTTGGTTAATTATAATTATATTTTTTTAAATAACTAGAAACACGTAAATATAAAAGTTATTTTTTTAATTTTTATTTTAAATTTTAATTATAAGAAAATATAAAAAATTGTAACACCCCTGATTTTTATATATTATTATTGGGCTTCGTGTAGGTATCCTCAATTCGCGGAAATTCGACAGTTGTCCGGATCTGTGAATTTCCGGCCAGACAGACCAGCTACCGGAAAAGTCTCCGAATTGGATCGAGAATTTTGGCTACCCCACCATTGTTAGGCATCCCGAGCACGTTCCCGAAGTCGGAATCGGCAAAGGTAAACCCGAACCTTACTTTTTCGTAATTTTCTAGTGCTTAAATATGATTAAAAATCCATAAAATATTCGTGGTAGCTTAGAAAATTTCGATTCTTTTTGCAATAGCTTAGTAATATTTCTAAGGACCGCGGGGCAGAGTTTTATAATTTTTAGAGCTTATTTGAGCAGTTTTTGCAAAAATGATCAATTATAAGGACTAAATTGAAATTTTGCGTATTGTGATGGATGACTGATTTGATGGGCGGGAGAGGGGCTGTGTGATATGATTGAACTGTGGATATATGGATTGTGAATATAGAAGTGTGTTTTGAGCCATTTTGCGAGTTGGGTAGGTCCTAGGTATAGGGAGACTCACGATTTTCTACGACTTAGGACGTATTGGTCTTTTTCTTTGTTTGTGTTGAGTCTTTTATATTAAAAATTGTAATGTAATTGTCAGGTGAGCCGGGACAGCTTTCTTCCTCCGCCCAGCCGCCACAGTAATTTGTCGTCAAGTCTGTGAGTAAAATATTAATTTTAATTATAATTTCGATATTATTATATGTTCAGCATGCCCATGCATCACTTATATGCATATATTTATGTAGTTAAACTCTAGGCACGATTTATGTTGCATTCATAACTGTTGATGTACCATGGATGTTGTTGTGGTAATTTGGAGCAGCGGTGTCGTGCGTTGGCGTCGTGTGATGTGGTGTGGACTATGGATAGGGCGGGGTAGTCACGGCTTGAGTAATTGTGGGACGTTCCTTCGAGGGGTAGTCACGGCTTGAGTAATTGGGACCCTCGATTTGGTTATTAAGTGGAAGTCCGAGCTTGAGTAATTCGGCACCGGGTTGGATTTAAGAGAGTCAGTATAGGGATCGGCTCCCATATGTTATGATTGATACTACGAGTGCGTGAGTGCTCCAAATTACCTTTTGATGTTATGATGTGAAAATGTTGTTGATGTTGCATTTCACTCTACAGGTGCATTAGTTCTAGATAGTTATAGAGATTATGGTTAAAATTGATATTTTACTCTACGAGTCGAACGCTCACTCTGTTAAAAAATTTTACAGCCACGGGAGGATATTTTTGATGTTAACCTGCTTTCTCCCTCGCAGGTCAATTATTACTGTTTGTATAAACTTGTTAAATCTTATAATTTCCGCATGTGTTAGAAATGTTTATTTGATTTGGGTCTGTAAACTAAATTATTATTTTGGGACTCAGAAACTTAATATGCTATGCATGTTTGATGGATTGGATGAGGAGCCGAGCTCCCATTTATTATTAAGTTGATGAGTATGTGGAGGGTGAGTAGCTCCCAATTGACTATATATTGTGTTTACAGGTCGGGTGAGTCGAAAACTCCCCGTTGGTAAGTCCATTTTATGGCCGGACTCTGTCCGTTTGTTTTCTTGAAATTGGGCCCAAATGGGCCTTAGAGTTGGGTTAATGAACAGTTAGGCTTACTACGGGCCTCGGGGGCTTTAGGCTGGCCAGTCCTAGTGCTTGGTCCGCCCATAGGTTGGGTCGTGACAAATGTGGTATCAGAGCTTAGGCTCCAGATTCTTAGGGAATGTTCATCTAAAGTGTTGGGAAGAGTCTACTAGGAGTCACATGCGGAGTATAGGATTCTGTTTCGTCTTTTCCTGTAATTCTTTGTTTCTAGATTCTACGTTATACCTCGGGAAATATAAGATTACCTCAGTTAGTGTCTTGATTTTCGTGGAGTACATAGAAACATGAAATAGATTTAGCAAACTTATTGAGATCTACCTTGGAAACACGTACTCCAATAAATACTATATTTCTGTCTGTATGGGTTTAAATGGTGTGCCCATTTCGTGCAAGGCACGAGTACATAAACGTGAGTCTTGAAAGTACAGTTGCCCTAGATAAGGATGAGGATACCACTGCAGGCAGTCATCAGTGGATGACCCCGTCAGAATAAGTTTATGATAATAGAAGATTCAGGAGAGATAAGAAATTAGGAGACCTAGTTTGTCAAGACGTATCGTAGTAACTATACAATGTTCTCGATGTCTGCTCTGTAAGTCGCATGATGCATCGACATGAGATTATTGTGTAGAGCTGCGTGCATCCCGTGGTGCTCCATAATGAGGGTGTTTGAGATGGCTTCGTTTTGGTACAGTTATGCGTAACGAGTTCTATATTTGCAGAGGAGTTGGGAACTCTGGCTAAGAGTCTAGAGTTAGAATATTGAAAGGTCACGGTTGGGTGATAACTAGAGTCGATGACTCGATTACCCAAACATGAGCTAGAGTTACATCAAGAGTTGCCATCGGACTGCAGGTTTGGACTAGTTGCAAAGTAAAGGTGACACTTATAGAGTGAGAATAGTATACCTTGTGTGTATCAGTATGGAATAAAGTACAACTCTACTACCTAGAGAAGGTCGAAACTATGAATTGATGATTTATAGAGCTATGATATGATAAAAGAGTCATTAACTTGACATGGTTCTGGCAAGGTGGTAGATGTAGTACCTTTGTTGCAGCAAGTTAGGATATAGTCTTATCTTTTCAGAATAGATCGAAGGTTATTACTGATAATGATGACTTATGGAATAGTGTCCCAGATGGGACTGTAGAGTGTGGTAGAGAGTAGTTGGCTCGGGTATCCTGGACAGGATACAAGTTCCATTATAGGAATCATATATAATCAGATCACGATGGATGTAAATCCTTTGAATTAGATGACGGGTTTGGGTGCCCGAAATCTTAAGTTTTGGAATTGAGTAAACATGGAAAATAATAATAATAATAATAATAATAATAATAATAATAATAATAATAATAATAATAATAATAATAATAATAATAATAATAATAATAAAAATAAAATTACTGCAGAATCAGTTCTCGAGGTAGTAAGGGTATTATGTAAGCTAAAGGATAAGAATATAAATCATACAAAAAAAAGTATGACTGCAATTTCCTGAGTTCCTTTCTGACTTCATATTGTTCAAACAGTAGAAAAATCTAATTATAATAGTGTTAAGAGTAATAAATTAGCGAAGATAAATCACAGAAAGCCAGTAGATAGAGAAAGTGTAGAATGAAAATTGGGATAATTGATTACAGATGCAATATAATCTAAGTGCCAGTGGGAGTACTAGCTAGACTGGTCAAAGGACCAAATCTGAGTAGCATAGACATGTGATAACGTGGTAGAAACTCTGAAAGATATAGTTTGCAGGTACAGCTGTCATGTTAGGAAGAAGAATGGAACCAGGGATAGAATAGTTAAGTTCTATTTTGGGTAAGACAAAGGAGATAAACGGAAGGACAACCTGAAGAGCGCATAATAAAAGGAACAAAGTTAAGATATAGGATAGGCTAAGTGTTATTCTTGGCAAGGAGAATGACAAGGATGGAAAACCCAAAATGGGACCACATTAGTGAGAAAAGTGATGGAGGTATGGAATACAATAATAATGAGTAAATGTTAGAAGGTGTGCGATGGTATTGCGGACTACCTAAATAGGTAGAGAAAGAGAAGTTAGTAAGCAGTAAGTTGAATAAAAGTCAGTCTAAGGGATCAAATAGGTATGATGAGAGGAAAAGAATGATGGATAATGACACATAGGTTTTAGGTTAGACTTTTGAGATAGTGAGAAGGTAGTTAGAGGTTCGTTATGAATGTCAGGCAAACATTTTTAGTGTGATCAACAGAATCACTTTGCAGTGAAGCAATAACAACAGAGCAACAATGAGGGTAGAATAAAAAGTAACAAGTATGGATGGTAATAAATCACTAGAAAGTTTAAGGATCAAATTAATGACCATAGATAAGGGTGGAATTAGTGTTAAAAGAATCTATTAGCGAGAGAAATCTTTCAGGATTCAACAAAGGTTAAGGGCACAATATAAACGATGATAGATATGAATCATAGGTCGAGTATAAGTAAAGTTAATAAATTATAAAATATTATGTCAGGAAGGACGATGGTACAGTAAAGGGTTCATGCAGATGATACCTTATAGGTAGAGCACAATTGTGCTAGGAGATGATGAAATTTGAAGAGAGACTAAGAAACATAGGTTAAACGTTATTATATGGACAATCGGGCGTAGTTGAATATAGAGGATATTTTTCTTTCTTTTCAAGTTTAGCTCGTGTTTTTGATTCCAGAGCGTTATATAAGGAGCGGTAGGCGAGGCAAGGAGACCTAGTTATTTGAGATTTTGATAGGCACCAATTCATATACAATTTCTGATATGAGAATGACAGTAAGTGCATACCTAGTGTTAAGTATGAAAGGATGATCGGAGTAATGTGTGAGGAGTTAAATTGAGTTATCTACTAAGGCTTGCGACTGTTTTAAACTATGAGCTAGATGAAGTACTATTTATGGATGAGTTTCAATAGATGAAATTGTTGCTGATGGGTAATTTGAGGTTGAAGTTTAGAAAGCTATGGGCAGTATATATGATTATATTAAGGAGAATGAACACGTGAAGTATCTTGTTTGGAATTAAGGCATGACACATATTTCCTACAGCCGTGTTAGTTCAGATGGAACTTATAGTTTATGGGGCTCATATTCATCCAGGATAAGCAATTTCCTACTAAGGCTGGTAGGGAATGATAATGTTCTGATAGTTACGTTGGAAAAAGGGGGATACAAGAAAAATTTTCTATGGGTAATTATAAGGGTTACATAAGGTGAAGAATGTGCTGGTAGGAGTAAATCATAGGGTTAGAATTCTTGAAGTAATGAAACGAGTAATCAAGATAAGACTAAGAAATAAAAAGAAAGTTAAAGTTGATGATGGGATAGACATCTTTGAAGGAAAAGGTGTAAGGATGAGATAGGACTAAAATTAAGGAATAAGTACAAGAGTTGAAAAGATACCAACAATACCAAAAATAGGAAAAGGGAAGTGGATAAGATGCAAAGGGCGGAAGAGAGCTCGATAGAGTCGGTTATAATGATGAGGATAAGGAGTGTCTAACCACGCCCCTGTGTTAACACTACCTATGAGCGGTGAAGGATACACCAGTGTCTTGTGGCGCCTCGAGTTGGCCTAGGGTGTGTTTTGATGCGGAATGGAAAAGTAGTGGCTTATGCTTCAAGGCGGTGAAGAGGCATGAGCGAACTATCCCACCCATGATTTGGAAATGGCGGTGTAGTCTTTGCACTAAAAATGCGGAGACACTACTGTATGGTGAAGTGTGCGAGATATACACCGACCATAAGAGTTTGAAGTACATCTTCCAACGAGGGATTTAAACTTGAGACAGAGGAGATGGATGGAGCTTACGGAAGACTATGATTGCCCCATCGGTACCACCACAGGAAGGCCAATGTAGTAGCAGATGCTTTAGCGAGAAAATCTTACAGCGATTTGGCGCACATTTCTGAGAGAAGAGACTGTTGATTCGGGAGGTACATGAGTTGATGGATCAAGGTTTAATCCTAGATCTTTCGGATGAGGGGTATTGTTGGCTCACTTTTGGTGAGGCCGGACTTGAGGGCGAGTTAGAGTTTCCCGGCCAGAGACCAACAATTGATGAAGATTATAGAAAGAGTACAGCAAGGTGAAGGTGGTGAGTTCAGATTTGCCAATGATGGCGCCCTAGTGCAAGGTTCTAGGATATGTGTGTCCGATGTGGACAACCTCAGGAATGAAATCATGCGAGAGGCACACTACATACTGGACAGTGTCCACCCAGGTTCCACCAAGATGTACCATGATGTGAAAGATAGCTATTGGTGGAATGGCATGAAGATAGACATAGCAGACTTTGTGTCCAAGTGCTTGACTTGTCAGAAGGTGAAGTTTGAACACTAGAAACCGTCAGGGAAGCTGCAAGAGCTCCCTATCCCAGAATGGAAGTGGGAAATGATCACTATGGATTTTGTGACTGGGTTGCCTCGTACCACGTGAGGATATGATTCGATATGGGTAATTGTAGACAGCTTGACCAAATCAGCTCACTTCTTACCTGTAAAGACTACATACTCTGTGGCACAGTATGCCCGGCTCTACATTCGAGAAATAGTCAGATTGCATGGAGTTCCGGCTTCCATAATATCTGACAGAGGGCCCCAGTTCACTTCTCGGTTTTGGAGAAAGTTGCAGGAGGCACTTGGCACACAGTTGAACTTTAGTACGGCTTTCCACCCTCAGACAGACGGACAGTCCGAAAAGACAATCCAAACACTGGAAGACATGCTTCGCATGAGTGTTTTGGATTTTGGAGGTCAATGGGATGATCAGCTAGCTTTGGTGGAGTTTGCCTACAACAACAGTTATCACTCCAGCATAGGAATGACACCCTATGAGGCACTATATGGAAGAAAGTGTAGGTCTCCTCTGTGTTGGACAGAAATGGGGGAAGCGAAGGTGCATGATGTAAACCTAGTGCAGTACACTTCAGAGATAGTTCCTTTAATCAGGGAACGACTGAAAAAAGCTTTCAGTAGGCAGAAGAGTTATGCAGACCCCAGACGGAGGGATGTGGAGTTTGCAGTGGGCGACTATGTATTCCTAAAGGTTTCTCCAATGAAGGGAGTCATGAGATTTGGAAAGAAGGGCAAGTTGGCACCTCGGTATATTGGACCTTTTGAGGTTACTGATAGAGTTGGAGCAGTTGCCTACCGGTTGGAGCTACCACCCAACCTCTCTCACGTTCATACCGTGTTTCACATCTCCATGCTCAGGAAATACATTCCCGATCCTTCTCATGTACTACAACCAGATGTAATAGAGCTAAAAGAGAACTTGACATTTGAGGAGCAACCTGTAGCCATAGTGGACTACCAAGTGAGACAGCTAAGATCAAAACAGATCTCTATGGTTAAGGTTTTGTAGAGGAGCCAGTCAGTGGAAGAGTGCACCTGGGAGTCAGAACGGGACATGCGTAGCAAGTACCCTTATCTGTTCAATATGTAATCATATACTTTATTCTGCCTTGTGTAAAATTCGAGGACGAATTTTCTGTAAGGAGGGAAGAATGTAACACCCCTAATTTTTATATATTATTATTGGGCTTCGTGTAGGTATCCTCAATTCGCGGAAATTCGACAGTTGTCCGGATCTGTGAATTTCCGGCCAGACAGACCAGCTACCGGAAAAGTCTCCGAATTGGATCGAGAATTTTGGCTACCCCACCATTGTTAGGCATCCCGAGCACATTCCCGAAGTCGGAATCGGCAAAGGTAAACCCGAACCTTACTTTTTCGTAATTTTCTAGTGCTTAAATAGGATTAAAAATCCATAAAATATTCGTGGTAGCTTAGAAAATTTCGATTCTTTTTGCAATAGCTTAGTAATATTTCTAAGGACATGGGCGAGTTTTATAATTTTTAGAGCTTATTTGAGCGTTTTGCAAAAATGATCAATTATAAGGACTAAATTGAAATTTTCGTATTGTGATGGATGACTGATTTGAAGGGCCCAGGAGGGGCTGTTTGATATGATTGAACTTTGGATATATGGATTGTGAATAAAGAAGTGTGTTTTGAGACAAATTGCAGGTTTGGTAGGTCCTATGTATAGGGGAGACTCTGCCGGATTTTCGGCACGACTTAGGACGTATTGGTCTTTTTCTTTGTTTGTGTTGAGTCTTTTATATTAAAAATTGTAATGTAATTGTCAGGTGAGCCGGGACAGCTTTCTTCCTCCGCCCAGCCGCCACAGTAATTTGTCGTCAAGTCTGTGAGTAAAATATTAATTTTAATTATAATTTCGATATTATTATATGTTCGAGATGCCCATGCATCACTTATATGCATATATTTATGTAGTTAAACTCTAGGCACGATTTATGTTGCATTCATAAGCGTTGATGTACCATGGATGTTGTTGTGGTAATTTGGAGCGGTGTCGTGCGTTGGCGTGCGTGTGATGTGGTGTGGACTATGGATAGGGCGGGGTAGTCACGGCTTGAGTAATTGGGACCCGTTCCTTCGAGGGGTAGTCACGGCTTGAGTAATTGGGACCCTCGATTTGGTTATTAAGTGGAAGTCCGAGCTTGAGTAATTGTTGGCACCGGGTTGGATTTAAGAGAGCTGTATAGGGGATCAGCTCCCATATGTTATGATTGATACTACAGGGTGCGTGAGTGCTCCAAATTACCTTTTTGATGTTATGATGTGAAAATGTTGTTGATGTTGCATTTCACTCTACAGGGTGCATTAGTTCTAGATAGTTATAGAGATTATGGTTAAAATTGATATTTTACTCTCTGAGTCGACGCTCACTCTGTTCAAAAATTTTACAGCCACGGGAGGATATTTTTGAGGTTAACGCTTTCTCCCTCGCAGGTCAATTATTACTGTTTGTATAAACTTGTTAAATCTTAGAATTTCCGCATGTGTTAGAAATGTTTATTTGATTTGGGTCTGTAAACTAAATTATTATTTTGGGACCTGTAAACTTAATATGCTATGCATGTTTGATGGATTGGATGAGGGAGCTGAGCTCCCATTTATTATTAAGTTGATGAGTATGTGGAGGGTGAGCTGAGCTCCCCAATTGACTATATATTGTGTTTACAGGTCGGGTGAGTCGAAAACTCCCCGTTGGTAAGTCCATTTTATGGCCGGACTCTGTCCGTTTGTTTTCTTGAAATTGGGCCCAAATGGGCCTTAGAGTTGGGTTAATGAACAGTTAGGCTTACTACGGGCCTCGGGGGCTTTAGGCTAGCCCAGGTCCTAGTGCCGGTCCGGCCCATAGGTTGGGTCGTGACAAAAATATATTTTAATTATTTTATTTTTTTATTTTAATTAATTATATGAAAATATAAAAATATTATTTTGCTATAATTTCTACTTTAATTAATAGTATGAAAATATACAAATCGAAACATTCCAATAAGAATATGGATGAAATTTAGCATTTAGCCTTTAATAAAATAATTATTCTCATTATTATATTTTAATTCCTTAATTTAAAAAGAGAAATGTGATCCTCTTAATTGTATGAATTAACTTCTCTAATTTATGAGAATAGAAATGAAAAAAAAAAGTTTTCAAAAACCTATAAAGAGAATGAAACCCATTTATTCCCGTTGCCGACCAATTTTTGGCAAACCAAAATGGGTCTTAGTCTCTATAATTTAATTTCATTAATTATTTAGTCATTTCATTTATTTTTATATTCAAACTATCCCAATCTCTCTCTTTTTTTCTTTTTACCCTCCTTATTTTCCACTTATGTATGTTTCTTCTTCTCTCTATTTACACTATTTTTCTCTTATTTTCTCTCTATTTTTCAACTTTTAATAGAAAATAATATAAGTTATATGTGTAAAAAAATTAATTAGTTCTCATACATCTCCAAATAATTAAAACGATAATCTATAAAATTATTTCTTAATATAAAAAACACTAAAATGACACTTCGGACAATGAATAAAAATACTTGAACAATGAAAATATAAATTCAGACCAGTCCCCACAAAGAAAAATTTTCATTTCCATCCAAAATTTTTTTTTAAATAAAAATTAACTAATTAGATAAATTAAATAGTAATTTTTTAACAAATAAAATGTTCATATTTCATTTAAAAACGACTCAAAGGAATCCAATATCATTGGTAGTGATGTAGTAAAATTTAAACTTGTATAATCCACATTTAGAAATAATTCATAATATTTTTTAAAATTAAAAGGAAATATTAAATTTTAAAATATTTATGAAATGGTTTTGTTAAGGGCATATTATGATAAAGTTGCAAAAGATAATATAAATATTAAAAAACCATGTTAAGAAGGTGGTCTATATTTTATTAATGTTTTAGCTTGTATGATGTTGATATTTTAATTAAAAAAAAAAGATATTAGTGCATAAATGTTGATGATTTATTTATTTTGAATAGCAAAAGCGAAGAAGATAATGGTACTCTGTGTTGTACTGCATATACACCAAAATATACCACGTACCATCCCTTTCTGTCCTTTTAAATGCTACCCAATACGGTACTCTGCTTCCCTATCCGTTCGATTCAATGACACTTTAATGTAACGGACATGATGTGTCCATGTGGGCTTCACTAGCACTCGTGCTGATAACTCCTGATTTAAAACCTTATCTTTTTTATCCAAGTGTTCACTGTGAGAAAGCCGTCGCCGGCTTCGCATTGTCGTTTTCGACTTTCTTTCGTCGTTTCTCACAAAAAAAAATCCGCATTAAACGCGTCGTTTTATAGGACCATCCGCGTATATGCTCGCACTTATTTGTATGTGCTTATCCACTTTATTTATTTATTTTTTTTTAATTTTGATTAGTTTATTCTTTCTCGTTGATTTTATAATTCCTACATGTATATGTGGGACCCGCATTATGACGTGGCGGATAAGTCATTGTGACATCCAGCTATTGTTGTCTCGTGTTTGGAGCCGGGTGGGCTCTCTCTAATTCGAATCGCCTCCATCTCCAACCGTTTCGGCCGATGCTATTGTTGGTGCCGGTTAATATGTGTCATTTGCGATTGGAGAGATGAAAGAGAAAATGCAAGTGAGGGAATCAGGGAAATATAAGGAAAGGACGAAGTACATAAACATACTAGCAGAAAGAGACAAGGTGTGGGAAACAAAGGAAACACATGCAGCAATGGCGGAACAGGAGAGAGAGTTGTTTAAAGAAAAGAAATGGTGATTATTAGGGACAACATGTAACCCTAAACTCTAAATGCAAAATACACCATTTAAAATGATTTAGTTCGATCTTTCAAAGAAATTTTATTTTGTATATCAAGTAATTAAAAATGGAGAGAAGGTTTCATTCATTAATGATTTTTTAATTCTTCATAATTTAATTAAATTACTTTTTATTTTATTAATTAAAAAAAAACATGATAAAATAAATTATAAAAAAATATAAAAATAATTATTATGTTTAGTAAAATAAAAAATTTAATAAATACATATTAATATTCTCAAAATGGTACAATTTTAAATAAAATAATTTTTAAAAAGTGACAAATAAAAATGAACGAAAATAATAAAAAATTATTTATTAATTGAATACTTATTCTACTTGTCTCATTTTAAGTGATGTTTAAAATAAATTTTCTCACTTTATTAACTCTTATGAAAAATTAATAAAGTATTAATCTTTTTTTTTAATTTTATTATTATCTATTATTATTCTTGATACATTTATCTATTTCTTGTCACATTTTTTTATCTTAATTAAATATAAAAGTGTTTTAATTAATTATTAATATTTTTTACTTTTATGAAAATAAGCTTATTCAATCTTTTCTTTAATAAAAACATTAAGACAACACTTGAAATGGAATAAAAGGAGTAATTATTAATATAGCTAATAGTTAAATTTTAATTATTAAAGAGTTAAAGTTTGAAAATTAGTGATACATTAATAATTTTAGGTTATTTCTTCTATATGGTTAAAACAATAATTTTTTTTAAATATTTTCATAATATACTCTTCACTCATAAATAATTTATTTTATCAAGTTATTTCTGAAATTAATAAATTTTATTTTTTTAATCATATTAAATGATTATATCAATAAATTAATAAATAAATTATTACTTTAAAAATAAAAGTGATCTATAATTTAAAATAAAAAAAAATATTTTTATAAAACTGAGAAAGTGTTAATGATTAATTTTCAAAAAATTATTCAAATACTTTATTTACTAAACATTCTAAATCAATGAACTAAAATTTTTTATATTGATTTCTGTCTACATCAACTCTTCCTAAAAGAAACCCACAAATGTAGAATGGTTCAAGCACTGAGTTATCCTTTTATTTATCAACTTTAAGCTTCATCTTACCTATTAATTTCATGTTACGTCTGTTCTCAATATTAAAAGTAGAAATTCATTATTATAACAATAAAAAAGTAGGTGGGAGCTGATCAAATTTCAGCCCATATATCGGGAAGATTAAAAAATTATTTTTTTATAGAATATTATTTTGGATAACATTAAATAATTATTTAATTATTTTAATATTATTATGATTAAAATATATTAAATTTATTTTAATGTTTAAAATAACTTTTTAATAACAAATTGTTATGTCAAAGTATATTTTAACAAAACGGCAATTCTTAGTCCTTAAACGGCGATTCTTAGCCCTTAGGATTGAGACGCGAATGCCACTTAACTTGGAGCCGTTGGGGGAAAAAAAAAAAAAAAATCCAAACCCTAAATATCGAAAGAGAATTTCGGGTTTGTCGATGAAATTGGCATGAGGCAAATAGCGGTCGGGTGTGAAGATGGGAAACATCCGATAAATCGGGTCAACCGAGACACGGATCTCGATGCTACCACTGTAATACTGTCAATGGAGCTCGGTGTCTTTGACAGGTAAGCCTACGAGAACCTGCAAAAGCAAATAGTTTTATGCCACGTGGTCTTTACCACTAGACAGCTAATTTCAGACAAAAGAGCTCTCTATGTGGGTCCCACCTCCCCGCATGATGCCTTGTGGCGGACACACCAAAGGACAAAGGATAAGAACCAGAGACTCTCTTTCGGTGTTTCTCTAGTGCTTGTTTTCCCCTCCACTAATTTCCGTTGGATCAATCTCCTCGTAATCATATCCAACGGTGGGTATTGCTTCTCAGATTCTCAACGTTTCGTTTTATTTTATACTGCTAACAAATTGAAAAAAACAAAAAAGTATCCAATTTTTTTATCATTATCATTATCATATGTGCTTTTCTCTGAGTCTGGCAGAGTGTGTTTATAAGGGTGGATTCGGAATGGATTCACTGGGAGAGCCAACATAAAAAAGCCACTAAAATTTTCCTTCCTCAAAGGGAAAAGAAAGAAAGAAATATCTTAGTTTTAGCTGCTTAGATTTTGTTTTTTTGGTCTAAATTTGCTTGCTACCCACAAAAGAGAAAATGGAAATCAATTTTCAAGAACCTGGTAATTTCTTGAACTATTCTAATTTTATTATCATTTTTATTTTAGATGGTCTCTGTTTAAATTGATTTTTGGATAGTCACTCTATTTTTTTTTTCTTCTTTCACTTCATTTTTTTTTTAATTTATTTGTCAAACAGTGCAAGCGTTTTAACAATCTCTAGTGGGATATCAGGTTGTCGCGGCAGTATATTTTCTTTAGCTCAGTAATCTTGAATCTATTCCGTTCCTTTATTTCTCTCTCCTTTTTAATCTTGATAGCCAGAGGCTTGCTAGTTTTATGCCACGCTTCGTTTGATTCATTTCTATCTATCTATCTATCTACACTGAAATTTCGCTTCCCTTTTCACTTCCTTTTTCATATGGTTTAACCTTCGGTGCTGTAAGTATTTTCTATGAACTCAAAAAATCTAAGTTGTTCTTTGTTTTCACATTAAAGTGGCTATCTTTTTCTTGATTTAGAGCAACTTGGTGACCTTGTTTGAGTAAATCTTGAAAAGGGTATCTTCTGATTTGTAACTCGCAGTATTGTTCTTAATTTCTTGGTTTACGAGATCTTAGAAGCTTGCAAGCTTAAGTTTTGTAAAGGGTTGTCTTCCAGTGTGGAAGATTTTGCTCAAATGAGAGATTTCTTGCCCACTGTCAAGCAAAGAGCTTAAATTTGCTAGATTTTGTTGCAAAAACCGACAAAAGATATGGTGTCAAGGTCATATTCTAATCTATTGGAGCTCGCCTCTGGGGAGTCTCCAGCGTTTGGCCGCATGACCCGGCGAATCCCTCGGATTATGACGGTGGCTGGCATAATTTCGGACCTAGATGATGACCAGTCGGCGAGTGTATGCTCTGATCCATCATCTTCTTCGGTCCAGAAAGACCGAATAATTATTGTAGCCAATCAGCTGCCAATAAGGGCACAGCGAAAATCGGATGGTAGTAAGTCTTGGATTTTCACCTGGGATGAGAATTCCCTCCTCCTCCAGTTGAAAGATGGATTAGGGGATGATGAGATTGAAGTTATTTATGTTGGTTGTTTGAGAGAAGAAATTCACCCTAGTGAACAAGATGAGGTCTCGCAGATACTTTTGGAGACCTTCAAATGCGTGCCTACATTTATTCCCCCAGATCTTTTTAGCAGGTACTATCATGGTTTCTGTAAGCAACAGTTGTGGCCTTTGTTTCATTATATGTTGCCTTTGTCACCTGACCTTGGTGGTAGGTTTAATCGGTCACTGTGGCAAGCATATGTTTCAGCAAATAAGATTTTTGCTGATAGGATCATGGAGGTGATTAACCCAGAAGATGATTTTGTATGGGTGCATGACTATCATCTTATGGTGCTGCCAACTTTCCTTAGGAAGAGGTTTAATAGGGTGAAACTTGGCTTCTTCCTCCATAGCCCCTTTCCTTCATCAGAGATTTATAAGACATTGCCTATTAGAGAAGAGCTTCTGCGAGCCCTACTAAATTCGGATTTGATTGGATTTCATACTTTTGATTATGCAAGGCATTTCTTGTCTTGCTGTAGTAGAATGCTTGGTCTTACCTATGAATCCAGGAGAGGGTACATAGGCCTTGACTATTGTGGTAGGACCGTAGGCATCAAAATTCTTCCTGTTGGTATTCATATGGGTCAGCTTCAGTCAGTGTTGAGGCTTCCAGAGACTGAAACAAAGGTAGCGGAGCTCATTAAGCAGTTCGGTGATCAGGGCCGGATAATGTTGCTAGGGGTTGATGACATGGACATATTCAAAGGTATAAGTTTGAAGTTGTTGGCAATGGAACAGTTGCTTGAGCAGCACCCAGAGTGGCGAGGCAAGGTGGTGTTGGTGCAGATAGCAAATCCTGCAAGGGGCAGAGGAAAAGATGTGAAAGAAGTCCAGGCTGAGACTTACTCCACTGTGAAGCGGATCAATGAAACATTTGGGAGGCCTGGATATGATCCTGTAGTCTTAATTGATGCACCACTGAAGTTTTATGAAAAAGTGGCATATTATGTTGTTGCTGAGTGCTGTTTGGTCACTGCTGTAAGGGATGGAATGAATCTCATACCTTATGAATACATTATCAGTCGCCAAGGGAATGAGCTTTTGGATAAGGTGTTGAGGCTTGAACCATGTACTCTGAAGAAGAGTATGCTGGTTATTTCTGAGTTTATTGGTTGTTCCCCATCTTTGAGTGGAGCAATTCGAGTGAACCCCTGGAATATTGATGCAGTGGCTGATGCAATGGACTGTGCCCTGGAGATGGCTGAGCCAGAAAAACAACTTCGACATGACAAGCATTACAAATATGTTAGTAGTCATGATGTTGGTTATTGGGCACGCAGTTTCCTTCAGGATTTGGAGAGGACTTGTCGTGATCATGCTAGGAGGAGATGCTGGGGTATTGGATTTGGATTAAGCTTCAGAGTTGTGGCACTTGATCCAAACTTTAGGAAGCTTTCAATGGAACACATTGTATCAGCTTACAAAAGGACCACAACTAGGGCAATTCTTCTAGATTATGATGGTACTCTAATGCCTCAGGCTTCAATTGATAAGAGTCCATCTCCTAAGTCAATTGACATCCTAAATAGCTTGTGCAGAGATAAGAACAACATGGTTTTCCTTGTTAGTGCCAGAAGCCGCAATACACTCGCTGAATGGTTTTCTCAATGTGAGAAGCTAGGATTAGCTGCAGAGCATGGGTACTTCCTGAGGTAAATTGGTCTCAATTTGAAACTCATCATTGTTATTAGTTTTGTAACATTATTTGACTTATAATTGATAATTATATGGCTCCAGGCTGACAAGAGATGCGGAATGGGAAACATGTGCCCCTGTAACAGACACTGCTTGGAAGCAGATTGCAGAACCTGTGATGCAGCTCTATATGGAAACAACTGATGGTTCCACTATCGAGGATAAGGAAACTGCTGTAGTATGGTGTTATGAGGATGCAGATCCTGATTTTGGTTCATGCCAAGCTAAAGAACTTCTTGATCATCTTGAAAGTGTTTTGGCCAATGAACCTGTAACAGTCAAGAGTGGACAAAATACAGTGGAGGTTAAACCTCAGGTTTGCATAAAATATTCCTTTCTCTTGTTGTAATGTTGGTTTCAATTTTCCCTACTCTCTGTCATATATCATGTGGACCTGTATTTGAATTAAGATCATTTCAATTGAATCAGTAGATGTATTGGTAGAGTTCTGCTGGGATGGGTTGGGTTAATGTTGAAGTACAATCATTTGACAAAGCTTTTAATAATGGTCATAATGATAATAAAAGTAAACCCATGAGAAGCATTCACAAAAAAATAGGACTCACCTTGATTTGGCCTGCTTGTACCGAGTTTTGATTGGTTTAGATTACCATTACCAATAGCTTTGGAGTTAGGGTGGAAGCATTACCTTTCTGTCAAGTAAAAAATCTGTCCTTATCTCTTTGAGACGTTGTCTTTTTGTGGATAAATTTTGACATCCATTCCTGAACTTATCTAGTATAACATTATAGTATTTTAACTTAAAAATGTAACATAAAACCCTTTCAAATTTTGCACAGTAAAATCCCTCTAACCTCTAATTGTCGGTTTTTCAGTTAGACGTTGATTTGAACAGTTCTAGCGTAGAGTTTAATCAATATTTCTCTTTTCTTTCTCAAGTTATGTGTAAATTGAATCTTTTTTCTCACTGTAAACAGAATGATTTTTCAGGTGCAGAGAGAATAATTTTACAATTTGAATAAGAGAGGGGAGAGAAATGTTGATTAAGAGCCATGCGGGAGCTGTTTACATCAGTTTTTAACTGCAAAATCAATAATTGAAAATTAGAAGGGTTTTACTTCGCAAAATTTGAAAGTTTAGGGAGTTTTATGTTACGTTTTAAAGTTTAAGGACTGTGTGTTACATCCATATAAGTTCAGGGATAGTTGTTGCAATTTACTCGTCTTTTTGTTGTAGAATTTAATTACGTAAAAGGGAAGGAACAATGAGAGTTATTGAATTCTCAAATGTATACTATTGCACTAATACAAATCCAGAAGAAGGTTGAAATCAGTGTATGTTAGGTCACCCTATGGTTATTGTATTGGTTAATGATTCATAGCGCTCATGTGGATGAGTCTGTAAAGTGCAATAGAAATAGTAGGATACCTGAATTTAAAATGGTCCTATAAATGGAGAAAAGTTTGCATTTAATTCTTTAGGTTTGCATGACCAGGTTGCCATTCTTTTAGTAGAATTGTCTCAACTCCCTTTTGAACCGTACCCATGATCTGAAGTGCTCACCAATCAACCTAATTAGAAGGGTTCTGATCTGAATGATAACTTTGTAAATGGCTAATGAGCTTTTACTTATTGACGTAGGGTGTAAGCAAAGGGCTTGTGGCTAAACGCCTACTCGCCACAATGCAAGAAAAGGGAATGTCACCGGATTTTGTTTTGTGCATTGGAGATGACCGGTCAGACGAAGATATGTTTGAGGTAATTACCAGTTCCGTGGCAGGCCCCTCAATTGCTCCGAGGGCCGAAGTGTTTGCTTGTACAGTTGGTCGAAAACCCAGCAAGGCAAAATATTATCTGGATGATACAGCAGAAATTGTTAGGCTGATGCAAGGTTTGGCTTCAGTTTCAGAACAAACAGTAACAGTGTAAGCTGAGTGAAGGATGTACTCTCTTGTTTTCTCCTTAAGCATGTAGGTTGAACAGTATAATCCACATAGTTTTCTCTCTTTTCCTGCTTTTCTTTGATGTGTAAATTATCATAGTGTTGCGTAAGAGAAGCTGTGGAAGCGGAAACACTTTTTTTTTACTTCTTTGTGTTTGATTTCTTTATAGTGAAGTTGTAAATACATGTTTGCTCCATGAACCTGAGCTTGTTGAACTGCAATTATCTCTACATTCTTGTCCTTAGCTCGCAAAATTTATCCATATGATTCTATACTCCTACCCACTTGAGCTCTTCTGTATTGCTTGCTAAATTGGTTAGTTTTGGTTCAAAGCAGGACAAAAGGAAGAGGAAGATAATCATCTGGCCTCAGTTTTATGTTACTGGTCTTATTTATGTTGGGGTGGTGGGTGTTGGTTGTCGCCGGCGGTGTTGTGGGTTGGAGGAGGATTTGGGCACTAGTGGTGCTACTGGTATGGCCTACAAATTGATATCTCTCTTTTTGTGCAATCGACCTGCCTGTTGGGTTGGGTTTTTTTCCCTTTTCATGGATCTAAAGTTTACTCATAGCCCTACAATGGGATGTCTATCATATGAATTTTAAGAAAATCCTTCCTCTCAACTATGGCCCAGCTCGGAATTAAAACCAAATTAGTCTAAATTGGATTTGAAACTTATCAAAATCGGAATGATCATGTTCATTTAATTTTTCATTAAAAAAAATTTTTAACCATTAGATTTAATTAACATCAAAATCAAATCAGAATCAGTGAAAGTTGTAGCATGAGATCGGTATTAGAAAGTGTTTGATTGATTTAACTTATAAAAATTAAATTATGAGTTAATTTAAATTTATAAGTATTTTAAATTTTAAATAGTAAAATATTTATTAATAATTAATAAATAGTAAACATGTTTATTAAAAAATAATTTATAAATATATTTATTATTAATTTTTAAATAATAAAATATTATTAAAATAATTAAAAAAATATTAAATGAGATTAAAATTTTAAAAATTAAATAAAAATAAAATAATAAAATAATTAATTAAATTGGCTTATAAATATATTACTTAAGAGTATCAAAATGGAAAATGGTTGTTCTCAACTTATTTTTTTTTAATTTATAGGTTAAAAAATATTATAAATAAATTCATAAATTTATTTTTAAAATTTATAAATTAATTTTATTAATTTATATGTTAAGATAAATATTTCTAAAACTGAAATATAAAATTCATGGAAGTTGAATTTTTTTTTTGTAAATTTTTTGGTTATTGTAGAAAAAAAAAAAAAGAAGTCTATCGTATCTCCTTAATCTCATTCTCACTTTGTCCCATTTGCCAACTTCAATTTTGATTCCTCCGGCGAATTTTCATGGTCCATGATGAAGTTCCATTCTCCACTCGATTCTAGCCGCCATCATCGCTAATTAGCCAAAGAAAACCCATTGTAGAAAAAATAAAAAAATTGACAATGGAGAGAAGACTTTTATTTTTCTCTTTATTTTTCCTCCACACAACGATTTTGATCGAATTATATTAGAATAAGTTTAAATATTATGTAATTAATTTTGGTTATAGCTGAGTTTAGAAAAAAAAAATTATAATAAATTCATATTTTATATGTTAAATATTTATTTTATATAAATAATTAATTAAATATAAAATATATTTTTATAATAATATCTATAATTTTTATGTATATTATATTTTCAATACTTAGAATTTAAACATTTTATAGGATTATTACCTTTTAAAATATAAATTATTCATAAAAAATTTATTTTTTATGCATTAAATTTATATCTCTCAATTCCTTTTAAAATATTAATTTGTTATTACATGAAATTATTACTATATTGTATAATTATTCCTAAATTAAAGGGCTTTAACTAAAATATACTTGGTGAAAAAAAAAAATTATTGTAAAAACTCTTTTCTCAAATTGTCGTTTTGTGGGATTGGCTTTGACCAAAACTCCTTGGCATTAGTCTCGCTATTCAATCAGGGGCCACATGAATATGGGGTTATGACCTTGTTAACCATCCAAAGAGAGGAATGCTATATTGTGTTTCAGCATTTTGTCTTTCATTATTTGAATTGGGAATTCCTTTGTTTCATACGAGGGTTTTGGATTGGTCAGAAATATGAACTCAAGCCCATTTTTACGAATGGTGAAGCAGAACACAAATTTGTGTGAATTCAAATCCATCCTATCTTTGATTTGATGGGACTCAAAAGCATTATTATTAAAAATTATTATCATTTTTTAAATATGTTAATTAAAGAGTATTAAAAATTAATTTAAATTTAATAAATAATTATATTTTTTTTTAAATTATTTTTTTAACAACATTTAAAATAATAATTTTATTTAAAAAAATAATTTTAACCCTCTTAACGCAACGCTAAACATGCACTAAAACTCCACTTTCAGATTTTTGGAGTCCTGGGGCAGAGTCAACGTTACGTGGGTATATGTACATTCGTTTTGCACACAATATTTCACAATACACATAAAATGTCATAATGAGAAACTAAGAATTTAATTAAGCAGATATGAAAATTTGAAGTATAAATGAATTTTGTTATTAGATTATGATTTTACCTGTAAAATACTTAGAATTATAATGGGTTAATATAATATGTAGTTAAATCAAGTAACAGATTTATAGTTACAATGCCAATTTCACATGATTTGAGTTGCCCATACATAAGTGGATAAGACGCCGCTAGACGAACAGGTGCGGGCAAAGATATAAAGGATACATGGACAAAAATGTCAGGCAGCAAAGCAAAGAAAATTTACACATTTGCCTCACATTATGCAGGAACAGCAAGGCAAAAGATAGGGGCAAAAATGCAATTGAAGACAAGCAAAATCAATTGCTTTGAACTTTTTATTTCACTGTAAGTTCCTTTAAAATAATATTAGTTTGATTTCCATTCCTTTCCCTTTTTTTTTTGCCTAGAATCAGTGACGGCGATTGGCCCAACATATGAGTCTCGGAGGGCCAATTAATGCAAAAGGGTAACAACATGAAGGAAAAAGGCAAACTGATCTATGTAGGTACGTACTATCATAATTGCTGAAATATTGACAAAGTCATAATAACCAAATGAATAAATGAACATTGGCAAAGTTCGTGTTACACTGTTACTCACATTTATAGAACCTAAATTTCTTTTGCGAATTGATTGGTGAATTTAGCTCTAACATTACTCATCGGTTCTCATGTTCTGAATGATCCTCCTCCTGAACTTTTTATTTCGCTTATCCATAATATTGAGTGGTGCAGCCTGATTTGAGCTTGACGCGTAAAAAGAATTAACATAAAAAGAACCATCCATGAGGCATTTCCCCGCAAGAGCATAGTCAAAGTTTAGTGGGGTATGTATATTGAGGTACAATTGATTATTAATCAATTTGGGAAAGCACCAAAGAAGAGTGTTCACAAACCCTTTTAGTCCTGGGAGACATAAGACTTGCTCGGTCGTCTTAATGTCCATCTCTTTCACAGGACGAAGTCCTGACCCTTCATAACAAGGACGCTAATATGAACAGTACATGGTTTTCTAATTATAGCCATGACCATGTTTTTTATTTTATCAGTGCGCAGAAGATATATATTGCTTGGCAAAATCGATCACTAAGTTATTGGAGCCGACGGCTTGACTTTCATTTATTATTATTATTACCGTGTGTCTAAGAATTCCAATGTACCTGTGGTTGATATGAAATGAAACTTCGCCGTCAACATTCAACACGGAGATAGAATAACATCTAAAGGAAAAAGACACGGAGATAGAATAACATCTAAAGGAAAAATATTATTTAGGACATATATTTTAATAAAATTAATTATTTAATTTTTATATTTTAAAAAATATATTATCTAATATTTATATTTTATTTTTAATAAAACTATTTATTATATTTATTAAATATTTTGTTAGTCAATATTTATTAAAATTATTATTTAATTTTTTTATTTTAATAAAATTAATTAATTAATCTTTATATTTTAAAAAATATAACAATTTAATCTCTTTATTTTAATAAAATTAATCAACTAATTCATATATTTTGAAAACACAATATTTTAAAAAATATATTTTTTTTGATGAAATTGAAAATTTTGCCATATAAAAAGTAAATTCAAATTTATTATTATTTTTAAATTGTTAAAATATTTTCATTCAATTTTTTTTGCATTTAATTTTTTGTTTTTTCTGTTAAAAATTAATTTTCTTGGATTATTATCTTGATTGCTTAGAAATCTAAGAGGATTGATTAATTTTTTTTTTATATAATTTGTATCAATTTTTGTTAAATGTGAGAAAGAAGAGTATGAATGAAAGATATACAGAAAGAGAGAAATAAAAAGAATAAAATTAGAGCAATTTACGTAAAAAAATAATAAAAATAACTAAAAAATTGATGAAATTAAATTAAAAATTAATTAATATAATTTATATAGTTAATAAATAAATTTTACTATATATTTTATATTTTGTGTATTATCCTTCCACCTTGCTGCAAAATTCTGGTGGTAGCACTCTGAGGATAAATCAAATATTCATTGGCTTAGATGGAAGAGGTTGACCTGCAGTAAAAGGGATGGTGGTATTGGATTTAGGGATTTTAATTTGCTTAATGATGCCTTCTTGCTAAGTAGGCATGGCTGCTTCTGAGAGTTATCCTCAATCTTTATGGACCGGTTTGATGAAGGGTCTCTATTTTCCGTTTTCTGATTTCATGGAAGCTAAGGAAAAATATTTTTCTACGTGGGCATGGAGGAGTTTGCTGATTGGTAGAGAAGCCCTGCGTCCTGGAATCTGTTGGAAAGTTTCAGGCCCCTCTTTTGTCAATGTCTGGACAGAACCTTGGGTCCCTACATTACCTGATTTTCGAAACAGAAGTAGCAGACCACCTGATTCTCCTATTATCTATGTGGCTAACCTGATTAATGTTGAAACAAAAACTTAGGACTTGCATAAATTAGCATCTTCTTTTTAAGTAGCAGAATGTAAGGAAATTTCGAGAATTCTTAGCCTACCCGATTGTGGCATTATTCTAAGTATGGTATTCCCTCAGTAAAGGCTGTTTATTATCAGCTGAAAAAAGCTCAGGTTCAAGCTGCCCATGCTCGTTTGCCTTCTTCTTCTACATCTTTGCCGCAACCATTGTGGAAAATGATTTGGTCTCTCCCTGTTCCCCCTAAGATTCAAAACTTTTTGTGGAGAGCTTGTTCTGACTCGCTAGCCACCAGAGTCGATCTTTATAAGCCCAAGTGTGCTAATTCTTCAGTATGTCAAATTTGCAATCAATGTGAGGAATCTCTTGAGCATTTAATCTTCTTTTGTCATCATTCCCGAGCAGTTTGGCTTGGTTCTACCCTGATGTTAGAGGATTTGGTTCTTTTCAGGTTTGGTTTCAAAGTCTTTTTGAGAGGGTAAGAGCTCAGGACAAAAAGGAGATCCAGCTAGCTAGTTTTTTGGCATGGCACATTTGGAAATCTCGAAATGAAGCCATTTTTGAAGATGTGGGCCCTAATCCAATGGTTACTATTCATAAAGCTCAACTTGCTGTTTCTGAATTCAACTCTTTTCTAATACAACAGCATCTTTCTAACCCCACCAGGTTTCTTTGCACAATCAAAGTATGGGAGAGCGGCATCTTCCTGCAGATGGTGCCTTTAAAATAAATGCTAATGCTTCCTTTGACCATGTGTCGTCTTTAGCTGGTTTGGAGGTAGTGTTGAGGGACTCTGGTTGTAATCTAGTCGATGGTTGCTCTTCTTCTTTTGCTAGTTTATCAGCTCTTGCAGCAGAGGCTCAAGCCCTTAAAACAGCCGTCTCCTTTGCAGTTAGTAGAGGACTGTCTTCTCGCTGTTTTGAAACTGATTCTTTGCAGTTAGTCAAGTGTATTCTACTACCTCTGCTCCTCTCCCATGGGAAGTGGAGGTTTTCATTCAGGACATTAGATCTAAGTTGGTCTTGTTCCCATCCTTTGCATTTGCTTATGTTCCTAGATCATCTAATAGGTGAGCTAATTGGGTCGCTAACATTGCTAGGTTAGGGAAGCTGTCTTCAGTTTGGACAGCAAATCCCCCACCTCAATTAGCAAACATATTAGTTACTGATAAATTGTATATGCAAGCTGTTTCCCGAATGAAATTCATTTTTTGAAAAAAAAAAAAAAGAAAAAAAAAGGCGTTAAATGACTGGTTGATCTGATCTGTTCTTTTCTTGGATTCACACACACTTGTCCTTTTATACACGTTTGATTTAATTGAGTGGTGGAGCTGACCTTTTAACAATTTATTTTTAGATAATTAATAAACACAATTTTAAAAGTAACCATTAATTTTGTGATAAATACGCGTCACATAGTATAATTTTAAAGAAAAATTTATGGATATAAAATTTATCAATTTCAATTTCGATTTCGATTTTAGTTTTAATTTTAATTTTTATTTAATAATTATTTTTTTAAAATATTAAAATCCAGTTTCATCTAAGCTAAATTAATCAGTTTTAATTAATTTTAATCAAATTTTAATTTCAATTTAAATTAATTTGACTCTAAATGATTTAATTGCTGATGTGAAATATATAATCATGGAAGGACAGTATTTTTTTTTTATTAGTTTTATTCTTTTGGCTTCTTTCCATGTTATGTCCAACTTTTGTTCAACGGTTTGTCAAAAGATGAAATAATCCCCCGATATTTTAGTTTAAAAATCATTTCTCAGTTCAAAAGCTTCACCTTCCGACATTTTGAAATGTTAAAGAATTTATGACTATTATTTGTAATTAAGTAGGTTCTAAATTTCTGATATTTGCTTTAGAAAATAGTAATGGTTGTCATCTTATTGCTTCACTAATTTTTGGTTATAAAAAAATTAATGATATATGAGAGAATATATTAGATTTAATTCCATTCATAAAGTTAGATCAAGATAAAAAAATTTATCTAACTCTCTTATATAGTTAAAATATTTTAATTTAAATCAATATAAGATAATATATTCCTCACACTTAGACATATGAAAAGTGAAGTTTGTTCGTAAATATACCTTTAAGTGACCTAATATAGATTTTTTTTTTTAAGAGTCCCATTATTTAGATTGTAATTGATTTAAATTATTTACTAAATTGTTATATAAAATATATTTCAAATTAAAATTTTTAAATGAAAGTAAATTTAATTATATATTAAAAATATTATATAATTGAATGAGGAAAAAAATTTATATAAAAAATTATATTCTCTAATATTTTATTTTTAATTTACTATATACGAATTTACGTGTAACGTGCCCAAAAACTAATTTGAGTAAGAAAAAATTGAAAAACTCCACCATATGAATTGTAGTATAATTAATCATAATTATAGGCACTCACCAAGGTCTTCTGCTCGGGTCACGACAGAGAGCACTAATAAGCTCCAAGTCTTGACGTTAATTCTTAACAAGAATTGGACCACAGCCTCTGATTTGTCTAGAATAAATGTCATCGCCAAATTGACCCTAAAGGCATAAGTGTTACCACAGTAATGATCATGAAATTAAGTAATTATATTCTGATAACACATATATTTTTTCATTATTTAATATATGCCATCCAACTGGTAAGATTTTCTCATCAATTATTGAAGACTATAGCGCACGAAAGACATCATTTTTTGTTTTTATATTCAACACGTTTATCTGATTAAGAAATGATTAGACATAATTAAATAAAATAATGTTAAATTATTAATTAATTTCAAAATTTGCTGCAAATTTATTATACTTGAGGATTTGCAACAAATTCTATGGGGCCACTATTTTTATAATACGACCCTTATAATTCCCCATTGCTTATGGCTTTCGCGTTTTTATCATTAATTATTCAAATAATAATTAAAGAGATAGACAATGTTGCCTTCTAATTCCAAACTTTCTAATTGATATTAATTATTCAATATGAACATAGATATTATATAAACAAAAACAAAGGATATTCATATTATTTTAATTTTTAAGTGAATGACCTATTTTCACCATTTAATTTTAATTCAATAATTACATTAACAATCCATAAAATTTTAGGTCAAAGAGTTCCTTTAACTTAAAATTTAATTTTGGCTCAAATCAATCTCAAAATATGTACATGTTTGGCACGTGAGGTGACAAAAACTAAAATCATATGTTTCTGAGACTAAGGTCAAGTTCTCCCTTTTACTCTCCCTATCTTCTTTATACTCCCTTTTCCCTCCTCGAACATCAATATAAACCTCACCATAATCAACATTAGCACCAACAACTTCAGCGATAAAACTTTCCAATACACTTTTCTAATCTCAGTCGATATCAGTCAAAATAGGCTGTAACACGAGATTCCAAAAATGAATTGCAAAATTGAAGGATTTGGCTATAAGGTGATATTTCAATTCATAAGTTAGCCATGGAATTACCAATTCAAGGACCTACTCAAATGGGTTCTCCAATTCTACTCTTTTAACTCTTAAATCCACTTCGGCACATCATTATCTATGTACACAAGCTTTCTAGCTAGCCACATTCTTCACAGTCCTAGAATTGTTGAGAGCATATGCGACCTCTACCTCCTCTTGTTCAGCTTGGTAAGATTACTGAGGAGGAGCTCAAGCAATGTGACGTATTTGATCCTAAGAAGCTATGGGTCACATATATGATGTCTCTTTGAGTTCGTATAAAATCAAATCTTTGGTGATTTTTTTTTGTGAATGACTAAGGTTGGCAAAACTTTGGTTTCTTTTAGATGATAGATTGACAATAACAGACATAGTATACAGATTTATGGGTAAACGACGGACGCAAGTTATTTTGCATTTAAATCTAAAAAGCTAATGACAGACATAAAATTTAAACTTAGGTCTTTTAATATATTTCATTCATAATTTGAATATTTTTAAATTTTATTTTTTATTATATAAAAGAAAATTATTTAAAAAACATAAGCCACTAATTTTTTTTTTAACTTTGGTTAAACCAATAAAAAAAAATAACTTTTTGAGTTTTTAAAATATGAAGTGATTAATTTTTTTTTATTTAATTGAGTCAATAAACAAATATAAACATTTTAAACTTATATTATAGAAACTTTTTTCCTTGAGGGGACCAAACATGAGAGTTTATTAAAAAAAAAAAAGTTTATATTCAACCTACTCCCAATTAAAATTTAAAATTTGAAAGAGGTGATCGCCTTGCAAGCCCCTAGGGGTAAGCATTCGGTTTGAATCGAATCGAAATTGATAAAAAATCAAATCGAATCGAACCGTTTTATTTTGATTCGGTTCGGTTCAAACCGATCAGTTTTGATTTTTTACTGATTTTTTAATTTATACTTGATTTTTAAGTTATTTAGTCTAATTTTGACTTTGGTTTGAACCTATTAACCATTAATAAATGAAATTAAACAATTTATATATATATATATAATTAAATATACTTCATAAATTCTCTATAAAAATAAATCAATTCGGTTCGATTTGAATATATAAAATTACTATTCGGTTCGGTTCGGTTTAACCGATTTTTTCTCTTTAAAACTGAATCAAACTGAAATAATCAAAATTTTTATAATATAAAATCGAACAGATTAAATTTTAAAATCAAACTGATTGAACCGAATTGATTCGGTTCGGTTTGATTTTTCAGTTTGAACCGAAATCTGCTCACCCCTACTAGCCCCCCCTTAGGTCCATCATTGTAAATTTATGTCGTTTGAAAGAGAAGATGATCTCTTCATGCTTGGGGTTGAAGGAGTTGTATTGTGTGATTTGCTTTGAAGGGTTATATTTGGGATTCTCAATACGTTGGTAAGCCTTTTTGAAGGCACGACCAAGTATGGCTCCTTACCCTTTCTTCAGCCATAGCTTTTGCAATAAGTTTTTTCTTCAATTGTTACCATACATACACACACATAAAGAATTAGTTTATATACACACATAGTCAATCAATCTTGGAGATGTTTGATTAAATGCTTTCTTAAACATGGCCTAAAGGGAAAACTTGTTTAGATCTATACCATCATGGACCCAAGAAATAAACATGTAGATTCTAACTACTACATATCTATGTTGTGTCTTAGGTCTATGATAGACTATGTCTAGGCAAAAATTTCCCATGATAAAAAATGCGGAATAATGGAATGCTTTGATAAAGCATATGAATAATTTGAGACTTACTTTTCATTATTGTAAGCATATGAATACTTTGAGACTTACTTTTGATTATTGTATATGTAAGGGTTATATACAAGTTACAGTTATAATAATACTGGGAGACTTATCAACATATCTATTAGTTATAGAGGATTACATAGGATAATATATCCCTTATCATGCCCCTTCAATTCAAAATGTTGGAAGTCAATTCAAAATATAAGCTTGTTTCGAAGTGCAACATGCCATGTATATGAAACAACTTTAGTAAGCAAGTGTGCTATGTGATTTTTCGATGAAATGAACCATACTTGCAATTCTTTCTTCGCAACTTTATCATGAACAAAATGAAAATCTAACTTAATATGTTTAGTAAATGCATGAAACACTAGATTAGTAGATAAATCGATAGCATTAATAATATCACACTATAGGTTAGGGACCTGTTGTAACAAAGAAATTTTATGTAATAAAGAGTTTAACCATGTTGCTTCAGTATTGGCTGCTCTAATGGCCTTATATTGGTTTCAGTAGAAGATTTTAGTAGTCTTTTACTTCCTTGTACTCCATGATACTATGTTTTGGCCCATGTAAATAGCATATCTTGAAGTTGATTTTCTATCATATTGGTTGTTAACCTAGCTAGCATATATGTAGATATTGATATTATTGTCTTTAGATTTACAAAAAAAAAAAAGACCATGAGTGGCAGTGAGTTTGAGATACCATAGAACACGTTTAATGGCACACCACTGTTCCTTAGTAGGCGCATGAATGAACTGTGAAACTTTATGAATGGAGAAATAATATTAGGTCTTGTGAATTGCAAGTACTTTAAAGCACCAACAACACTTCTAAAGAGTGTTGCATCTTTAATGAGGTCACCTTTTTGAGCAAAGAGTTTGGTGTTTGGACAAGTAGGGTTCATGATACCATTGCAATCATACATGTGTGCCTCATGCAACAAGTAAGTTATACATTTCCTTTATGTTAATAAGTGTAACAACCCAAATCGAGGATTGTTACTGGTGCTAGGGATTGGGTCAGTTTAAGGCTGCTGGAACCCGTAGCAAGGCTAAAACTTGTGAAACATATATACATTCCTACATCTCACCATCTTAACATACATTGAACCATTATACCTTAGTCTTTTCATTCATACATAAACATTCATAATATAAAATTAGTTCATAATTTGAACCTTAATATACATAAGATCCAAAGTGTAATGGCTAATCATGCATACCCTCAAAAGGGTTAACATAACATAAACAGCATCATACTTAAATAATTATTACATTTTTACTTAAATTACCAGTATAGTACTATCAATTCATAAATTATGTGTCCATCTACCTATACATCATACACAAGGAAAGGTTAAGGCTACCTGAAGCTCTCTCTTCAAGAACTCTTTTAGTCCGGAATTCTGCACCCGGAGATTAGGAAAAAGGGGTAAGCTTACACAAGTTCAGTGAGTAAACTAACCATCACTTATTTCATCATTCATTCATACATGTGCAATGCATCATTCACATGGATTTTCACATAACAAACATTTTATGTAAGATGGACATTATTATCAATAACTTTCTAAACTTTCCTTTTAACATGACCTGTGTCATATATCCAGAGGCAACTATCATATCTCCCTTAAAGGGCAATGTTAAGATCCCCCCTTAGAATTTACTTATGGATCCATAATATTACATATTATAACATGGGGGGAGTAATGGGTCATTCAATATTCATTAATGCACTAACAACAATTTATGCAATTATGTAATATCTTCATGTTCTGGATATATACATCCTAAATAAACATGATATGATGCATGAGGATGCTCATTAATCATTTATAAATAGTTTTCATTTTATTAAGGTTAGAGTTACTCACCTCTTGTAGCTTATCAACCTCCTTACTTGAATGGGAGCTATCATTAGATGCTTACTCTTCTGAGTTCCTTAAGCGTGATCCTATAAATCAGACCCTAAAGTGTTATACAAGGCTCTAAAACTCTAAATATAACATAAACATCCCATTCTAGGCCCTTAGAAACCATCAAATTAGATTTTGGAACCTTAAAATCAAAGGAAAAAATAGGTGGATAGAACCAAGTTCGGCTGTCGGACCCTTGGGTTTTGGCTGTTGAACTTTGGAACATTATGTGCCCATTTTGGGTAGTAGCCACTGCGGCTGCTTAAGTCTGGGACTTCGGCTACCGAACCAAGAAAACTTTCAAATTTTCTAAGAAAATGCAAGCTTCGGCTGCTGAACCTCTAGCTTTCAGCAGCTGAACCTGGGAATTTCCAGAATTCTCAAGTCAAAAACCTGTAGATCCATTCTCCCAAAAGCCTCAAAACTTGTTTTAAAGTTTCAAAACATAATCTCATTACATATACACATCTCTAGGGCCTAAAACAACTAGAAAACATGTTTAATAACCACATATATTCATCAAAACTCAAATTCTAGGTTCCCCCAAACCCAACATGCATAAACTTCATCAAAAACTCAACTTACAACAACTTTTCATGAAATTAAAGCTTTAGAAACATAATTTCTCATCAACTCTTTTAGATCTATCTATTAGATCAAGAAGAAAAAAAAGGTTACCTCTTTTCTTGGTGCTTGGAGGCGGGAGAACCAAAACTTCAAAACTTGAATCTACTCTTCCATACTTCTAAATGGAAGAATCCACCTATAAATCTTCAAAAACTTAAGGAGATCTCTTCAAAAAGCTTCTTGTATGCCCCAATAGTTGAGAGAGAGAGGAAAGAAAAAAATCCAAGTGTTTTGAGTAGGAAATGAGCTGAGATCCCTTTTATACCCTTTCTGTCGAGGGACTTCAGCTGTCGAAAGTTTGAAACTTTCAGCTGCCAAAGTTGATTTTGCCCAAATGGGCATTTGAACCATAAAAAGGACTTCGGCTATAGAAAGTTTGTCCTTCAGCTTCCAAAACTCCTTCTGCCCAAAACAACCACTTTAAAACTTTTAAAGAATAAAACCCTTAAAATATTTTTCATTCTTAAATACATTTTGAATACACATACATGAATATATTTTCACATCTTATTGCCACACCCTTATAAGTAAAGTCTCATTCTTCACCAGAATACTCCGTCAAGGACAAATATCCCGTTATCAAAAAATGGCAAGCGTTAAAATAAGAATTTGTTATATAGGCGCTAGTTCCTAATTCGTCTTCCTCTCAAAATTACACTGGAACCTACCCAAACATTACTCAATTTATTCCTTTGAAGTTGATGTCAAGTAATTGCCCTCTATGGCAAGCTCAGTTTAAACATCTTTTCCATGATATAACTTATCCAATCACATCTCTGCTTTTTTGTTCAATAATAAAAAGTTAGAAAATGGTGAAGTTAATCCTCTTTATGAAAGATGGTTTTGTGAGAATCAGTTAGCCCTTGGTCAGTTTTTCAGTTCTGTCTCAAAAAAGTTTGCTCACTTATATAATAAGCTCCTAAACTATTAGGGAAGCTTGGTCCACACTTGCTACCATTTTTGCATCAAGCTCTCAGACCCAAGTCTAGCAAATCAAAAAACAACTAAAACATCTATTTAAGGGCAATGAGCCTATTGATGACTACATGCAACATGCCAAATCTCTCTTTAGCTTGCCGCTTTACAATGCCCTATTTCTAAAGATATGCTTGTCAATGACATTACATGGCTATGATTTTTTCCCGTATTGAAACTTGCAACACTCCTATCACATTTGATGACCTTTATGCTTTGGTTGAAGTGATGAAACACATCTAAAAATGGAATCTCTATTGTTTGACTTTGCTGTGTCACCCATCGCCCAGTTAGCTTTTAAACCATTCGGTGGTTCAGATTGATGTTCTGATTATGGCCATGATGACCGTGGTCAGGGACACAACTCATACTTTTCCTTGCCTGTCACTTTTGTCAATCCCACAACTTTTTGCTACAATTATAATGGCAATGGCCATTTGGCTAGGCAATGTCCCACTCTTAAGAAATCGTCCACCTCACCATCAACATCTTTTTGGCCCAAGCCCATTTCTAATTTTTCGGCACAACCAATGACCAACCACAATGGATTGTGGATCCAGGAGCAAATTTTCACTTGAATGCTGATCATGGGAATCTTGCTCAATAATTACCTTACCATGGCACTAACAAAATTTTAATTGGAAATGGTAAATCACTTCCGATTTCTCATGTTGGTTCCTCTCTTTTAAGTATTCATGATCATTCTTTTCAATTTGATAATAATTTGTGCTCACCTTGAATTTCTCGTAATTTGCTATTTGTTAATGCCTTGACTAATTAAAATTCTATGTTTATTGAATTTTTCTCTGATACCATGAAAGAGCATATGAGTGGTTTTAGACTTGCTTTTCGTTGTTGTATACGTAAGGGGTTTATACAAGTTACAATCATAATAATACTGGGAGACCTATCAACATATGCATTAGTTACAAAGGATTATATTGGATAGGATATCCCTTGTCATGCTCTATAATAAACTTGCAAGCTAATTAAGCTCTTTAACTCTTACACATTCACTCCTTGCATTGAGTGAGAGAGAGAGAGAAATAGAGAGAGAGGAAGAGTATAGAAAAAGAGGGAAGAGAAGAACGAAAGGTTTGAGAGTTTGACCTACATATATGTTTTAATTAATAGAATTGCAACTCTGTTATGGATTAATTTGAGTCAAAGTTTTAAGTTGAAGGGCTTCTTTGATCTAAAATTTTTATGAGGGATAATGACTATTGGCAAAATTAAATAGTGAAAAGGCCACTTACCTAATTTTTAATATTTTTGTTTACGCAATCTAACATATCTGAAATTATCCTTAACAGGAAGATTTTTTTTAATTGGTTTCGATTGAGACTCGAATACAATATTTCATAGCCTTAGAAATGACTCTAGTGCCACTAAATTAAAACTCATTGATAATAAGAAGATTGAATTAATAGTAAGTACACACATTTGTTATATAGATTACACCATATTTTATTTGAAAATGAAAATTAATCTCAGCATATGATTTTTTTTTTGTTACATCAAGAATTTTAAAGGATCTAATTTTTATGATTTGAATTTTTGACTTCCTATATTATAGAATAAACCATTCATAATTGAATTGCTAATTTAATGGTGGGCAGATAGATACATTTTTTAGAATTTTAAAAATTCTTCAAAAGATGAAATTATTTATTTTTCTACAGTATAACGCAAGCATTATAGGTCACTCATTTGTTATTAGCCCAACGGTAGATAAATGCGATGCTATATATGTATGGTGCTGCTTTTTTCCCTTCAAACCTGCTAAGTTGACGCAGAAAGGATAGCTTCGCCAGAGACGACCTCAAGCAGCTGGACACGGGCATGCTCGATCTTTAGTGCAAAATGGACAAGCCGCCCCTTCCCTATTGTTTCCCTGTTATTCAAGTTACTTCACGTGGAAGGCATGGTCATTGGTCAACAGGTAAAAATTTATCCAATTTGTTGTATTATAGAATCAAAATATAGAGTTCCCCTTATTTTATATATAAATTTCATTTCAATATTTTTATTCTAGTTATCGATTATGATGAGTCTTATATAAATCTCATCATAATTAATAATTAAAATTTATTTATTGTATATATAACAATTGTATGGAATCATTTTTACCCAGATTATTTGATTTTTTTGAACTGCAGATTATTCAATGATTTTGAAATATATTTTCTCTCCTCATTAATATATAGTCCCACTCTTTTATATATATATATATATATATATATATATATATATATATATATATATATATAAAACCACAATTTTACGTATCTTAAGTTGATAATAAATGTGACGTGTTATCAAGAATTTTCTGGCGAATAAATAGAAACCCAGAACTAAAATTTTCTTATATTAACTATGTGGAACAAATAATGGTCAAAGCGCCGCTCCAGAGTCTTGAATAAATGGGAATGCAAAAATATACCCTCCTTGACGTGTTCTTTATTTCACTTTTCTTTCTCTAGCTTTTCTCTAAATAAGCTATAACTCTATATCTCTGACCCCCCCAATATTTTTATCATCAACCCGACTAGATCTGAAAGAAGCTGGAAAGGAAGAGAAGAAAAAAAAAAGACAGGGCTGGCAGGGATGAACAATAATGGAATAGTAGACATGGCTCTCAGCTGCCTAGGCAGAGGATTTGATTTAACATCTGATTTTCGTCTCAAGTACTGTAAAGGCAAACAAAGATTAGTTCTGCTTAATGAAGCTGAAAAAAGAGAGCTGTTGGTCCCTTGTTTTGGAGCTGTAAAAGATGTATCCATTGATATCAAGTGTGATAAAGGTGATCGAGTTCGATATCAATCCGATATCCTAGAGTTCCAACAGGTATAAATCTTTCTTTCCTGTTCTTTCTTTCTGGGTATTGAATCCATGATTACTAATGAATAATATTAATGCAGATGTCAGAGCATTTCAACCAGAAATCATCGGTGCCTGGAAAAATCCCATCAGGGTTGTTTAATTCCATGTTTGGATTTGAAGGAGGTAGTTGGGCAGCTGATGCAACCAGCACTAAATATTTGGGACTTGATGGCTACTTCATTGTTCTATTTGATGTTCATATTGATCGCTATCCCCTGACTCTCTCCGACGAAGTCCTCAATGCAGTGCCATCCTCTTGGGATCCCTGCGCCCTTGCCAGGTGCGTAGTTATCACATATTTGTATTTTCTCTGAGTTAATTATCTGTTTCAATAATAATTTAGTAAGTTTATGCACGCCATATTCGTATGAATTTCGATTGCTTATTGTTTTTAGGCTTTTTTTTTTTTGGTTTAAAAAAAAAGAAAAAAATTGGAAACCAAAACTTGACTTGGCCGTGGTGAGGACTTTTCAAACGCCACACCATTGGTGATGTTCGTAGGATCAGAGGTTTGACGTCTCTTTTTAGTAAAGATTCTTTAATTCGGAACAAATGTGATGCAATCAGCTACCAAACAATACATCGAAATTTGCAGATCAGTGCTTCAAAATTGTCAATGTCCATATCCATTGAGAATATCGAAATTAATTCAGCTTATTATAATAATGAATGCTTTCAACCACATAATCAGATAAGCCAATTCCATCAACCTTTCTACTTCAGAAATAGTATTAATGGAAAACCGATGTAGGGGAGCGACTTCTAGTTTTGTTCAGTAATATTGAAATTATTTTAAGATTTAAAAATTTTTGAATTTAAATTTAAATAAAACCATATATATATATTTATAGAAAATTTCAATTGATATATTTTTATTTATTTCTTTTATAAGATAAAACACTCCATCTTACACTCATTTTAGAGTCAATGAAATGCTCCTTTCATCTTCCTAGTTGACTTTATATATATATATATATATATATATATATATATATATATATATATATATATATATATATATATATATATATATATATATATATGGTTTTCTATAAATATATATATATATATATATGGTATATTATAATTGTGTGACTTCCAATTTTCTTTTTCTTATTGTAACTAATGAATTTTGCAATGAAAGAGATTGATCAAACAGCTTCAAGATTTTGATCTTTTGACTTAGAAAAGAGAAATTAACGCAAAGAAAAAAAAAAAAAATCTAAGCTAACTACCTACGCAGACCAAGTCATATACAAAGTTTCGATCAATAGTGTTCATGACCTAACAGGCTAACCATTTGCTGCCAGTTTATTTTATTTTTCTAAACAAGCTATGCAATTCTTGTTTGACCAACTAATGTTAGTAATAATTCATGAATAGAATCCATGTGTCAGTTTAACTTGAAGTCAACAATATCAGCAGCCTTAATACAAGGAAAAATAGTGATAAGTTCACATAATGCAAAAGGGTGAACATGCTTTTGTATTTTTGCATCGATCTTTAGTGTAATTAGTCACAAACTATCAGGAAATTGCTGATTTTTTTTACACATGTATGATTCAATTCCAATGTGCGTGAAATTTTCCTTTGCATAGACTGGTATTGGGTGGCAAACGGAAAAGAAAAAAAAGTAAAATTATAAAATTATGGAAGGGGAAAGGAGAAGGAAAAAAAAAATGGAATGTTGATAGGATCCAGGTATTGAAATTATTGTGGGCATATATTTTCCAGGTCCTGATTAGAAAATTTGATGGAAGAGAATGTATTGGTAGGTTGGTTTGGCAAGCAAAATTGAAGAAGTGACCAAACTTTTTGAACTTTAAAACTAAAGTTGATGTCATCAAGTTTGTAATTTTTTGACAGATTCATTGAAAAATATGGAACTCATATTATCGTGGGGTTGAGCATTGGAGGCCAAGACGTGGTCCTAGTCAGGCAAGATAGATCTTCCAACTTGGGTCCATCTGAGCTCAAGAAACACTTAGATGACCTTGGAGATCAATTATTTACAGGGACATGCAATTTTTCACCTAAATGTAGAGAGCAGAAGAACAAGGTTCTTATTTAATATGTCCCCTTCCACTGCCCCCTAAAAGGGAAAAGAAAAACCTTCAATTACTGTATTTATGTCTTGATTAATTGACTAATTCTGTTAATTGCAGGCTCCACAAGCATTCAATGTCTTTGATCCTCAACCTGTTACCTTCAATAGCTTCTCATCCATGAATACAAAAGATGTAGGTTCCATCCCCGAAAAAGAAATATTCATTTGAATTAAAATTTTATTTTTTTCTTAGTTGTGCACATGCAATTGCAGTGTGAAACGTAGATGCCTTCTGTGACTCTTAACAATAATTGAAATGTATAAAATCATATATATTTAGCATTTTTTTAGCTAAAATAATAGGCAGAAATCTAGATTCACACAAGAATAACAATCTTAATTATTTGTAAGAGAAATATTGCCACGAGAATTTGATTTCAAGACCTTTTCATGCTCAAACACTTAATTTATATTTAATACGCAATGCATCTGTTAATCTCTTTATTTATTTCTCATAACTTGAAAAAGAATTAATAATTATAGGAATATTTCTGGATATTGCAATTCGTAAAACAAGAGTGATGAGCTCTTGCTAGCTATTCTAAAATATAAAGCTGACATTGAAGTAGTTGTGTTTTTGCAGGGAATCACTGTGATATGCACAAAGAGGGGTGGAGATCTATCAGCAAAAAGTCATTGCGAATGGCTTCTGACTGTTCCATCGAAGCCAGATGCGATTCATTATAATTTTATACCTATAACTTCCCTTCTCAATGGTGTTCTTGGCAAAGGCTTCTTATCACACGCTATCAACCTGTATCTTCGATGTAAGTTTTCCATTTTCTCTTCATAAAAAATAAATAGCTTGTGTAAAACTCTAAAGTCCAAGAATTTTATGATAATTAACATAACACTGACGAAATGAGTGTGCATGAGAACAATTAAATGTTCTTAATTAATGGATATCAACTCTTTTATTTCTTTTATCTTCTTCTTTAAATTTTTTGTAATCTTTAAAATTTTATGTGATTGCAGACAAGCCTCCTATATCTGATTTACAATACTTTCTTGATTTCCAATCTCACAAGATTTGGGCACCAATTCACAATGACCTCCCGCTAGGTCCTACCACAAATATGGCAGGTCCTTCACCAGCTCTCCACTTCAACTTGATGGGTCCTAAATTATATGTAAATACTACTCAGGTATTATCCAAACCGGTACAAAAACTTTCCTTATTTTTTTTCCCTGTCAACTCCTAGCTAAAGGATCTAAATTCTAATGCAAATATTGCTATAATCCATCAGGTTATGGCAGGAAAAAGGCCTGTAACTGGAATGAGGTTCTATCTTGAAGGCATGAAAGGTAACAGGTATGTTAAATTTCACAAGACAGCTCACAACCACGAAACTACGATCTAAGAGGACTAGGACTAGCTATGCCATTTTATATTTTGATCATATAAATATGTTTGATGATTCAGGTTAGCCATACACCTCCAACATCTATCGAATACTCCAAAAATGCTAGAAAACAAGATAGATGACACTCAGTGGTGGCGAGGATCAGAAGAAAGTAATGATGATGGATTCATTGAAGTTGTTTCTCGGAAAATGTTCTCCCATATATGCACAGCACCTGTGAAGTACAACCCGAGATGGAGTAGAAGAAAAGAAGTAGCCTACATTGTCACAGGAGCTCAACTTCACATAAAGAAACGCGACTCAAAGAATGTCCTTCATCTTCGGTTGCTGTATTCCAAGGTTTCAGATTCTTTTGTAGCGCAGTCCAGGTGGGTTCAAGTCTCCTCTGAATATTCACAAAAATCTTCAGGCCTACTCTCTGCCCTGAGCACGTCGATATCAGGAAATGCAGAGAAAAAGAAACCACAGGCAGTGGTTGTGGATTCTAGTGTGTTCCCATCAGGACCTCCAGTGCCAGTGCAAACGCAGAAGCTTTTGAAATTTGTAGACTTGTCACAGCTGTGTAGAGGGCCTCAGGATAGTCCTGGACATTGGCTGGTAACTGGGGCTAAGCTGGACTTGGAGAGAGGGAAAATATGCTTGCAGGTTAAATTCTCCTTGTTAAATATCTGTTCATGAAACAGAATATTTTTAGTGTAGTAACATGATTTTTTTTTCTCATATATATATAAAACATATTGGCTAATTCTCAATGCGACCAATAGAATTGTGTACATAGGGCTGGTGGCTTTGACATTAGTAATTAATCGAAATTATTTTGTTCTTATAAAGATGTATATGACAGTTCAGAATGTTGGATTATTTATTTGCATCTGGATGTGGATTAATATTATTAAATTGTTAGACTCATTGGCATATTAAATAATGATATCAAATAATAAGTTTAGTAATTGGCAATATCTAAATGATGGATTAGGCTGTCCATAAGCCCCCCACTAAGTAAGAGGCCCCAACTCTCAGTCCTATATATATATATATATTCTGATAACTCCATTTAACATCAGATAGAATTCATATAGAAATTAAAATCTGTGGATATTGAGAGTTGTGAACCTACCCTTTCGCTTCCGTTCTTCATTATTCATAGAAAATTATGGATACTAGCGTACTTCCAGATACACATATTCTTTGATCATGTAATTTATAACAATTTAATTATTTCTAACAATTTGTATCAGAGCCAGGTTAGGGATTACATTTTTTTTTTTGTTAATTTCATTATTGTATGTTTGAATATTGATACATATATTTTGCATAGTCATTTAGGTTTAATTTCATAGCCATTTTATTTGATTATTAGTCACTTTTAGCTAATTTCATTAGTTATTTAGTTAGTTTTTCATAATTGTCAATTTTGGATTAATTTATAATTTTTACTTTGTTTTGTAGGAAAATTGGTGTTTTTGAAGAACTAAAAAGAAATTTACTTTTGAGGAATGATTTCTGTAGCCAAAGATGTCAAAAACAAGTTTCAAAGTTGAAGTATGTATTGGCCAAATTGCGCATAACTTGCCGCATAAGTTATGCAGTTCTGCATAAGGAGAAGAAACTGTCCCAAGCACCTACCGAAATCTGCATAAGTTGCCGCATAACTTATGCAGATTCGTGCCTCCCTTATGCAACCTCACAGAATTGTGCATAACCTATGCAGTCTTGCACCTTGCTCATGTAGTTTTGCATAAGAGAGCCAGAAACCAGCCGAAAACTGCATAAGAGTTATGTAGTCCCACAAAGACTTCATTGATGAGCTGGCAGAAGATTCCTTCAGAAAATCACACCTCAAACACACCATTTTAGGGCTCATTGTCAGAAAAAAATTATAAATAGATCCTTATCCCATTTTAGAAGAGAAGAGAAAAAGAGGGGAAGAAAAGGAAAAGGATAGGACAGCAGCTGAAGAGTCAAAAACGTCTCCCACACCATTTCCAATAAGATTTGGAGATTTCCTTCTTTTCTTGCATTTTTCCTACCTTTCTAGTATTGGGTTTCTTATTTCTTAGCTTAGATTAAAGCTTTGTTTCAATATTAACTCAGAATATCTTGTAAATATTATGGATAGTGAGTAGTTTTCTTTGATTCTGGAGTAAGGGATGTAATATTTAAGATATTTTGTGGATTTTGATTGGGTAATCCATATTTTGTGGTCTTAATGAGTTTTATTCATTTCTTATGTGCTTAATGACATGCTTAGTGTAGGATCCCATTAAGTGATGTTCTTAATCCATGGTTGAGGCACCGAAAGGAGAAAACCTTATGATAGATAATCAAGAAATTGGACTTAATTAACTTAGATCTAGAAATAGACTAAGGATTAAGAGGATTTATAGATTAATTAAGGAACTTAATGGGTCTTGATTAACTCTAACTCCACAAAAGTAGGATTAGATTGATTAAGGTACTCTTTGTCCCACTCGAAAGGGTATTCAAAGGATTTAAGAATTAATCTCCTTAAAACCCATAAGTTCCACAATATTGGATAACCAATTTAAAATCCCAAAATAGTTTGAATATGAACTCCCGAACTCCGGAATCGCCTTTTTATCATTGTTAATTTCTAATTGAATTTAATTACTTGCCATTTTAAATCTTGCCATATTTCAATTTGCTTATTTTAATTTGATGCAAATTTAGTTAAATCTCTACATTGTTGAATAGATTATTAATTTTGCACATATAGATTTCATACTCCAATACCCATCAATTTATTGCTTTAATTTCAAAAATAGTTCAATTTAGTCAATTTTTTTATATTAAAAATTCAATCATTAACACAACTCCTCTTGGGAACGATATCTTTTCTATATTACTTGTACGACCCGTGCACTTGCGGTTGGGCCACATCAAGTTTTTGGCGCCGTTGCCGGGGAGTTGTTTGTTTAAGATTGAATTCTTGATTATTTTAGTTGTTTATAGTTTTATCTTTGTTATCTTTTCATTTTGTATTTGTTTGTTCTTTTTAGGTACTTTTAATCTTTTATGAGAAGAGCTAAAAGCTCAAGTGACACATCCTTATTGTTTGATCCTCAAATTGAGAAATTTTGTAAAGCCAACAAGAAAGAAACCAGAAAAAGGAAAGAAGCCTTGAGAGAAACTGAAATTGAAGCAGACATGGCTGATGAAAGAATTAGAATTGGTGGTGGTAATGCTGGAAATGATCGAAACAATGAAAATGCAGCCCAAGGTGAAGAGGTTGTAAATGCTAATGTGCCTAGGGGAAGTATGATGGATCATGCTTTTCCTCGTTTTGATGATTTGAGAGAAAGTATAGCAAGACCAAGAATTGATGCAAATAGCTACAAGATGGATTTTGGAGTTCTTCAAATGATTCAAAATTCCCAATTTGGGGGACATCCTTCTAAAAATCCACACACACATCTAAAGAAGTTTGCTATGATTTGTGATATGCAAAAACAACCTGGAGTATCTGATGATGCAACAAGATTGAAGCTATTCCCATTCTCTTTGAAGGATAGAGCATTGGATTGGCTTAATTCTTTACCTCACAACTCCATTACAAATTGGGAGCAACTCACTGATGCATTTCTTACACAATACTTTCCACCTGGAAAAACTCAAGAATTAAGGAATCAAATGACAGCTTTTAGACCAAGAGAAGATGAAACTTTTTATGAGTCATGGATGAGATGGAAGGAATTAGAGAGACAATGCCCACATCATGCCATTCCAGAATGGATGATAAACCAGAATTTTTACACCAATGTTACTCCTGTAATTGGAGGGATTATTGATGCTCAAACAGGAGGAGAATTTATTATGAAGCATGAAGATGAAGCTTATGAGCTATTAGAGAAAATTGCAAAGAATACTCATCTTTGGAGTAGTCCAAGAGGACCATCTCCAACTCAAAAGAGGCAAGCTGTTGGAATGTACGACCTTGATCCATTCAACATGATTAATGCAAAGTTTGATGCACTTAAAAATGTTTTGGCTAAGAAGATGGAAGATTTAAGTATGTTGGTTAGTTCATCATCATCATTTGGAAGTTCACAACAAGTTGCTTATGCAGAAGGAACTACCAGCTATGGAGTAGACTATGAAGAGCAAGCTGCATATGTTGGTAATTATGGAAACAAACAAATGGGAAATCCTTACTCTCAAACTTATAATCCAACTTGGAGGAATCATCCCAACTTTTCATGGGGAAATCAGTAAAGTCAAGTCCCAAATCAGAATCTTCAGCCACAACAGCAATAAGGAATTCCATATCAGCAAAATAGGCAACCATTGCCTAATTTTCAGCAGAGAAATATGAATCCTCCACCAAAACAGCAAGAACAAAGTTCTACCACAGAAGTTTTGTTACAACAGATTCTTGCTAACCAAACTAAGCATGATGAAGAGATGAGAGAGATGAAAGCAAGGCTGGAACAAATGCAAACACACAATAGGATGCTGGAAAATCAAATTGCACAACAAGCATGCTCATCAAGTACCAAATCTATGGGGAAACTTCCTAGTCAAAAAGAAAATCCAAGGGAGCAATGTCATGCCATCACACTAAGGAGTGGTAAAATAGTGCATACTGAGAAGAGTGAAAAAGTTGAGAAGAGAGAAAATGAGAAAGATGTTGAGAGAAATGAAAAACAAAAGAGTGAAAAAGGGAGTGCAAGAAAAGGTAAAGAGGAGGTTGGAGAGAAAGAAGAGAAATATATACCTCCAGATAGGGGTGTGCAGTTTTCGGTTTAAACCGAAAAACTGAACCGAACCGATTAATTCGGTTCAATCGGTTCCGTTTTAAAATTTAATCGATTCGGTTCGGTTTATAATTTTGATAATTTCGGTTAATCGGTTCGGTTCGGTTATTTTCATAAAAAAATCAAAAAAACCGAACCGAACCGAAATTATTAATATATATAAGAAATAAAAAAAAATTGAATCAAATTGAATCGAACCAAATCGAACCGAATCGAAATCAAAGAAAACCAAACCGAACCTAAAGATTTTTGAGTTTTGATTTCTAATTTTTTTTGTTTTTATGTTTTTATTATTTAGATTTAATGTTAAAAATATGAAATTTTATAAATTTCGGTTTGATAGGTTTAAAACCGAACAGAATCGAAATTTATCGGTTCGATTCGGTTCAGTTTTCTCTTATCAATCGGTTCGGTTCGGTTTATAAAATTTTCGATTTTCGGTTTTCGGTTTTATCGGTTCGGTTCGGTTCAGAACCGAACCGACCGTTTGCACACCCCTACCTCCAGAGCCTTACAAGCTACAGCTTCCTTTTCTATAGAGATTTCAAAAAGCCAAGCTTGATAAGCAATTTGTGAAGTTCTTAGAGGTTTTGAAGAAGCTATATATAAATGTGCCTTTTATTGATGCTCTTTCCCAAATGCCTTCTTATGCTAAGTTTCTACATGAAATTCTCTCAAACAAGAGGAAACTTGAAGACCATGAAACTGTAGCTTTGACAGAAGAATGCAGTGCTATCCTCCAAAGGAAACTTCCTCCAAAGCTCAAGGATCCAGGGAGTTTTTCAATTCCATGCCACATTGGGGAATCAGGTTTTACAAAAGCTTTATGTGATTTAGGGGCTAGTGTTAGCCTTATGCCCCTCTCCATTTATGAGAAGCTCAATATGGGAGATCTTAAGCCAACCCACATTTCTCTTCAGTTAGCTGACAGATCAATTAAGTATCTTGAAGGAATTTTAGAGAATATGCCTCTGAAGGTTGGGAAATTCCATATACTTATTGACTTTGTCATCTTGGACATGGAAGAGGATTCTAATATCCCAATCATTTTAGGGAGGCCTTTCCTAGCTACAGCTGGTGCTTTGATTGACGTGAAAGGTGAAAAGCTTACTCTCAGAGTCGGAGAGGATCATTTAGTCTTCAACATTGGCAATGATAAGAAGAAGCAACATGAAGATGTAGACTCTTGTTTGAGAATTGATATAGTTGATGAGTTAGTAAAAGAGCACTTTAGAAAGAGCTATCCGAAGGCTTCTCTTGAAAGTTGTCTTATCCATGAAGGGAGTATCAATGATCAAAATCCAAAAGAGGCTGCATTTGCACAACATTTGAATAGTAATCCACCTTGTCCTATGGCACCAATCTTTCAAGTTGAGCAAGTGGAGAAAAGTGAAGTAAAACAACTATCTCTCAAAGAAAAAAATGCACCAAAGGTTGTCAAGAAAGAAATGGTTGGATTTTTAGACAAAGCAACAAGGATCTTCTCATGTGATGGAAAGAAAATGAAGTATAGATTCATTGAAGCACCTATTGATAACAGAGGCAATAAATTCCAATTTCAGCCACCATGAAAAATGAAAAGAGTCCATCTAAGGACTATAAATTAGCGCTCTTGGGAGGCACCCCAAGTTCTTTTATTTTGCTTTTATTGATTTACTTTTATTTACATTACTTTTGTTTTTATCTTAAATCTCCCCAAATTCAATTTTTGACATTGTTGAATCTTGTCCATTGTAGATGTATTTCAATGGAGGAAGGTTGGTGAACTGCTGGGGAGTGACCCTTAATATGATATTTTGTCCTTCAACTCTCCCAAGATTGATTTATTTTTACTGCATAACCTGTGCAGGTTTGCTTCTTGGTTTATGCAGAGAAATGAAGATTTCAGTAAAGAAGGGTTTGCAGCACATGGCATTTGTTACTTTGTTGAGGTTGGGTGTGTAACTTTTGTACAGCATGTGTTTATCATGTTAATATGATGGTAAATGGGTCATTTTTGTAGTTTTGAGCTTATTTGGGTTGTGTGATTCAATGTGGACATACTGCATTTTCTTGGCATAACTTGGGGAGTCAATTCTCATTTGTGGATAAATACAACTTTATGCAGATTTTTATTGAGTTTTTAATGTACTAAATGCTGATTTGCAGAATTTGAGTTGATATGGCATAATTCACAAATGCCTCTTATGCAGAACTCACTTCTACAAGCTTGTATGATGCAATTGTGATGGATTTTGTATATATTGATGTGTTTTTGGTGATAATTTCTCATGATTTATGCTTCATAGAATTACATTTCTTCATTCTAGTGTATTTTTCAAACTTGCAATTCATTTTCAATTGTAATCTCAATCTTGTTGAATTGTGCATAAGTAACTGCATAGCTTATGTAGCTTTTAGACCATTTTGCCATTTTTCATCTTTGCTAAAACTTGCATAAGCCATTGCATAACTTATGCAATCCTGTATAACCACAATTCTTGCCATTTTTCATCTCTACTAAAACCTGCATAAGCCATTGCATAACTTATGCAATTCTGCATAACCACAATTTTTGCCATCTTTCATCTCTGCTGCAATCTGCATAAGTGTGTACATAACTTATGCACTCTTGCATGACTTCAAATTCTGCATTTCCACTTTCTGCCGAAATCTACATAAGGGAGTGCAAAAGTTATGTACTTCCGCATAACCACAAATTCTGGAAATCAAAAATCTGCCGAAACTTGCATAAGTTATGCACTTCCGCATAACCACATCTTCTGAAATTCCAAAATTTGCTGAGACTTGCATAAGGGAGTGCACAGCTTATGCACATTTGCATGACCACATTTTCTGCACTTCTCTTTCTGCCGAAAACTACATAAGGGAGTGCATAAGTTATGCACTTTTGCATAACTGACTTTTCACACTTCCATTATTAGCCGAATCCTGCATAAGTCAGCGCATAAGTTATGCACTTTTGCATAACCAATTTCTCACACTCTTTTTCTTCCACCGAAACCTGCATAAGAGGGTGCATAACTTATGCACACCCATTCTCCCCTTATGCAGTTTTACACAGGTCCTGTGCAAATCAAAAACCTTTCGGCACCCACTTTCCCTCTTCCCGTCGTTCCTGTTCACTTCCCCCACGTCATTTTTTCTCGGCATCATCCTTCCTCCCCACTCCTCTTTTTGCAGCCCTTTGGCCTAACTTCCCTCTGCCTCTTTTACTTTCTCCATCACCTCCTCCATTCCCACCATCGACAACACCATGGAATTGCCTCCTCATTCCCCTCAAACCTCCCCTCTCCAAGTCTCGCCCTTGGCAATGCGGCCCCCCAACCCCGATTCGCCTCCACAACAAACCCCTCCACCACCTCCCACAGCCACCTATAAGAGGAAAATCCGGTCGAAATCCACCCGACCTATGGCTTCTGCACCTCCTCTCACAAAACGCAAAGACCCACCTACCACTCCACTTTCAGAGCCTCCACCCAAAAACCCCAAAACTTCAGCTTTCACGCGACAAGGGGTTGGCATTTCTACCTCTACCCCACAAGCCAAATCACTCTCTTCTAGCAAAAAAAACAAACTTCAGCAGCAACACAGGTATCTAAACTACCTTGGCCCCTCCCTGATGTAACTCACAAGGCAACCTTTAAGAGACTTAAGGACAGGAAGGTGCAACCCGTAAGGTACATTTCTGCGGATGCCCTCCAATTAGTTGGTTTATTTGATAATGTTGTTGCCTACCTTGATGGTTTAGGTTGGATGGAATTTGTGCATAAACAAGAACTAGTTTATCCAGCTCTAGTTTTGGAATTTATTTCCTCATTTTCTGCTACTCTGAAATTGCATGAGATAGATTACAAGCCAACTATGAAGTTTAGGTGTTTGGGGCAAAATAGAGAGCTATCATTAGACCAATTTCATAGTATTTTTGGGTTTGCAATTGATGGACTATTTAGGGTGCCATATATAGGGGTAGAGGCAGCAAATAAAGGTGTTTGGAATGCTGCTCAGTTTTGGAGGAGTATCAAAAACCAACCTCAGAGTTTTTCTGCTGGCAGATCCAAGACCTCTCAAATACTAAACCCTGCACCTAGATTTATCCATAGGCTTATTGCTAGTACTATCTTGGGCAGAGGGACTAGTTCTGGTGCTGTTGGAAAATCTGAATTGTTCATATTATGGTGTGCTTTTCACAAAGTCAAAGTTTCTCCTGGTTACTTCTTTTGTGAGCATGTGTTACATATTGCTACCAAATCTATAGGTGACATAGTCATGGGTGGGCTCATAACTGTTATAGCTAAGCATTTTGGTTTTAATCCGAAAGAGCTTCCTCTACCAGCACTTTCAGACACTCTATATTTTGATGCTACTCACCTATACAAAACTGGATTCAATTTGCCACCTTCTGACACTGCACAACCAGCAGCAGATACAGGACCCACTGCACAACTAGAGGCACAATCTGTACCACCAGTCCAACAGCATTCTACTGAACCTACACCACCCACTCAGTCTGCATAGGATATCCCAGCAGATTCTGCACAGCCTACACCTTCTGCAGCTGGACCCTCTTCATCCATAACACCTCCTCCCTCCAACACTAAAGCGTTATTCACCTATCTTGAGAGGCTTAGTGATGATGTATACTTTGTGGATAGGAAGCTTGAAACTGGTCTTGACTCCCTCAAGGATCGTCATGATCAACTCTTTGATTTTGTTATGGAAACCAGAGACAAACAGAAAGAATTAAAAGAGATGATGAAGCAGCTCATGGCTTTTCTGGGAATGCCACCTCCACCTCCATCACCTCCTCCAGAACCACCCCTTCGACAGCAGCCAGCTCCAACTAGTCCTTTAGCAGCATCTTTGGACAAGGGCAAAACCATAGAATTAGATTAGTTCTTATTTTATTTTGTTCAAACTTCTAGGAGTTTTTCTTTTTGGATATGTTGAAACAATTTTAGTTTGCCTTGAATTCTGTTTTTTCTTGAAGTTCTATTGGATGGCTATTCCATTAGTTTTTTTTTTTATTGATTCTCATTGCCTTTACTGCCCTTTTGTGCATACTTGTCCATACACTGTATATATTTGCATGCTTCTACTGGTGTTTGCACATTTTTCCTTGCTATATCATCATGCAGTAGCTTTTGAATATACTACACAGGCTGTGAATCCCCTTATGCAAATGTTCTGCATAGCCTGTGCAGTTCTTTATGCCACTCATGCAGAACTGCACAGCTTATGCACCCTCCTTATGCACCTGTTCTGTACAGCATTTTATTCTGCATAACTTGTGCAGCTTCTTATGCATCATCATCATCTCTTGAATTCTCACCTCCTCTATACCAGGTAACTCTTTCTTTTTGCTCTTAAATTTAACAATTCCTGGATATTCTTCTTTGCTTTGAGTTTTAATGCTGCACTGCTTGAGACATTGAGGACAATGTCCAATTTTGAGTTTGGGGGCGCACATTTTGATTTTTGCTACATTTTTTCACATATTGAGTATAGGAACATCTCATCCCATTCCATTTACATATATTGTAAATATTTTACATATACATCCATGCATACATATACATAACACATTTACACACACATTATATATCACTTAGAAATTGTACACATTGCACACAAATAGATTTCTTCCATTTAGTTAATGCATTGCTCATTTTTAGGAATCATGCATCATGCATTAAAGTCTTTTGCCAAATCCCTTGAGTATTGAAAAGTTGCCTATGAGAGTGATTTGACTTACCTTTAGTTGGGTTTGTGGATTGAAAGTTTCCTAAGAGGTGCAAAGTTTTGAAGTGTCTATCCCTTGCCTATATCTTCTTAGCCAAAAAGCCACCCAACTAGTCCTTTAGAGATTGGAGTGTTTAGAAGGAGTTATTTGATAAAAGGTAGTCAAATGATATCTCACCAATCCTAGAACAAATTTTCTAAACCTTTCAAGGCGAAATACCAGCTTGTACTTGAAAAGAGAGATGATTAGACATTCTTTGATTTAAACCTTCTTATTTTAAATCTTTGGCCTTTTTCCTAATTAAAATTAACCCTTGCAAACCCCTTTGAGCCTTTTTATTCCTAATTTTTCTTAAAACCCTTATTGCTACCTAGCCAATGAATCAAACACTCCAACCCTTTTCATGAGAATAATTGAATATTAGGTACACTTTATACTTTGAAAAAAAAAAAAGAGAAAAAAAAATGTAATAAGAGGGAGAAGAAATGCTTGTTATCTTATAAAAGTGCTAGTATATGTGCTTTTCATTATTGTCATTCAAATTGAAAGAAATCCACCCAAAGTAATTAAAGGAAATGAGTTTAGGGGTGGCATTTTTAGGGACAATCATCAAAAGAAAATGCAAGATACAAGTTTAAAGTATCAAAGTGTCCCTCCATTTTTATGTGTTTTGTAAAATATGCTAGCACTTGATAATTCTCATTGTGTATTTCTCTCCTCCATATATATATACCAAAAAAATAATAATAATAATAAAATAAGAAATGTACCTTATGTTTTCAAGATTGAAAATATTCTCATGCTTTGAATCCTTTTTACCTTTTTCTTCTTACCCCATGGCCCCATTACATCCCTAAAAAGACCTTTGATCTCTTGATAGTACTTGCTACATTAGTGGAGATAGGAGTAGGGAATTTGCCTATGGGATTGGAAAATTATCCATTCATTCATTTAATCCCATCATTCTATATAGAGACACTTTGACTATTGATTGTCCTAGAATTTCTTTTGAGCATGACTCTCTCTTTTGATTGGTTGGTTTGAGAATTTTGAATGATAATTGACTTGATGGCTAAGCGGTGAAAGCTTGGATAAGTATTAGATTCTTTGCATTTTAAAGGATGGGTATATGGATTGTTGGTTTGGCTAAAGGTGTGTTAAGTTACTTTAATAAGTGATTTTCATAGCTCTTTGGATAAGCACCCCTAAAAAAATAATTGTATTATATTTTAAAGTTTGCTTGAGAATAAGCAAAAGCTTGAGTTTGGGGGTATTTGATACATAAATTTTGCATAGTCATTTAGGTTTAATTTCATAGCCATTTTATTTGATTATTAGTCACTTTTAGCTAATTTCATTAATTATTTAGTTAGTTTTTCATAATTGTCAATTTTGGATTAATTTGTAATTTTTACTTTGTTTTGTAGGAAAAATGGTGGTTTTGAAGAACTAAAAAGAAATTTTACTTTTGAGGAATGATTTATGCAGCCAAAGATGTCAAAAACAAGTTTCAAAGTTGAAGTATGCATTGGCCAAATTGCGCATAACTTGCCGCATAAGTTATGCAGTTCTGCATAAGGAGAAGAAACTGTCCCAAGCACCTGCCGAAATCTGCATAAGTTGCCGCATAACTTATGCAGATTCGTGCCTCCCTTATGCAACCTCACAGAATTGTGCATAACCTATGCAGTCTTGCACCTTGCTCATGCAGTTTCGCACAAGAGAGCTAGAAACCAGCAGAAAACTGCATAAGAGACTGCATAACTTATGCAGTCCACTTATGCAGTCCCACAAAGACTTCATTGATGAGCTGGCAGAAGATTCCCTCAGAAAATCACACCTCAAACACACCATTTTAGGGCTCCTTGTCAGAAAAAAAATTATAAATAGATCCTTATCCCATTTTAGAAGGGAAGAGAAAAAGAGGGGAAGAAAAGGAAAAGGAGAGGGCAGCAGCTGAAGAATCAAAAACGTCTCCCACACCATTTCCAACAAGATTTGGAGATTTCCTTCTTTTCTTGCATTTTTCCTACCTTTCTAGTATTGGGTTTCTTATTTCTTAGCTTAGATTAAAGCTTTATTTCAATATTAACCTAAAATATCTAGTAAATATTATGGATAGTGAGTAGTTTTCTTTGATTCTGGAGTAAGGGATGTAATATTTAAGATATTTTGTGGATTTTGATTGGGTAATCCATATTTTGTAGTCTTAATAAGTTTTTTTCATTTCTTGTGTGCTTAATGACATGCTTAGTGTAGGATCCCATTAAGTGATGTTCTTAATCCATGGTTGAGGCACCAAAAGGAGAAAACCTTGTGATAGATAATCAAGAAATTGGACTTAATTAACTTAGATCTAGAAATAGACTAAGGATTAAGAGGATTTACAGATTAATTAAGGAACTTAATGGGTCTTTATTAACTCTAATTCCACGAAAGTAAGATTAGATTGATTAAGACACTCTTTGTCCCACTCGAAAGGGTATTCAAAGGATTTAAGAATTAATCTCCTTAAAACCCATAAGTTCCACAAGATTGGATAACCAATTTAAAATCCCAAAATAGCTTGAATATGAACTCCCGAACTCCGGAATCGCCTTTTTATCATTGTTAATTTCTAATTGAATTTAATTACTTGCCATTTTAAATCTTGCCATATTTCAATTTGCTTATTTTAATTTGATGCAAATTTAGTTAAATCTCTACATTATTGAATAGATTATTAATTTTGCACATATATATTTCATACTCCAATACCCATCAATTTATTGCTTTAATTTAAAAAATAGTTCAATTTAGTCAATTTTTTTATATAAAAAATTCAATCATTAACACAACTTCTCGTGGGAACGATATCTTTTCTATATTACTTGTACGACCCATGCACTTGCGGTTGGGCCACATCAAATATTAGTCTCGACAAACAAATATTGAATTTCACTTCATAGTTTGATAAACAATTTTTTTTTTTACATTATATATATATATATATATATATATATATATATATATATATATATATATATATATATATATATATATATATATAGCCATGAAATTGATTGGATTAGTGTTCCGTATATATAGCCATGAAATTGATTATCATGGCCGATAAATGATGGCTGACAAATGAAAGGATATATATTTATATATATTATTGAATTTCAAAACAGTACATGATATATTCATATAGTAATTATGATTGAATTTTGTAGCCCATATAAAAATTATATATTGTCACATATAATTAATTTAACAAAAGTTAAGAGTATAAAATATTTATAATTCTGTTTGATTATGTGTTTATTAATAGTTATTGGTTTTGTTAGACTAATTATATTCAGGCATATTGAGAATATATTCATGAGTAGTAACATTGCTACTATTTTCATAATATAACGTCCATGGAAATTCTGATTATGTTAAACACTTTTTATGATTATGAACTCACCTATTTTGGGACTAATCAAAAAATTGTTTTGTTAGTTTGTTTAAAAATATATTCCATGGATTTCAAGAGCTATTTGGATTATATTAATAGTGGATATATCAATCAGTATAACACTATTAATATAATATATTGTTATTGGTTGTAATATTATTTGTTAATTGTCTTTAATATATTTTTTAATACTTTATCGGTATAAAAAATATTAAAGATGTTGGTTTATATATATATATATATATATATATATATATATATTTGATGAGTTCAATGAATTTTCTTGATTTTATTATAATCCGGGACCCTTAGGCGGGATTATAATAAATAACAATTTTATTCATAATTACTTTTTTAGCTGGATCTGAAATGAAACTTTAGTTTTGTGATTATGTTATCGGTATAAAAAAATGTTAAAGATGTTGGTTTATATATATATATATATATATATATATATATATATATATATATAAACCAACATCTTTAATTGTATATTGTCACATATAATTAATTTAACAAAAGCTAAGAGCATAAAATATTTATAATTCTGTTTGATTATGTGTTTATTAATAGTTATTAGTTTTGTTAGACTAATTATATTCAGGCATATTGAGAACATATTCATGAGTAGTAACATTGTTACTATGTTCATAATATAACGTGTATGGAAATTCTGATTATGTTAAACACTTTTTATGATTATGAACTCACCTATCGTGGGACTAGTCATAAAATTATTTTGTTAGTTTGTTTAAAAATATATTCCATGGATTTCAAGAGTTATTTGAATTATATTAACAGTGGATATACCCATTGGTATAACACTATTAATATAATATGTTATTATTGGTTGTAATATTATTTGTTAATTGTCTTTAATATATTTTTTAATACCCTATCGGTATAAAAAAAATATTAAAGATGTTGGTTTGTATATATATATTTGATGAGTTCAATGAGTTTTCTTGATTTTATTGTAATCCTGGACCCTTAGGTGGGATTATAATAAATAACAGTTTTGTTCATAATTACTTTCTTAACTGGATCTGAAATGAAACTTTAGTTTTGTGATTATGTTATAGGTATAAAAAAATGTTAAAGATGTTAGTTTATATATATATATATATATATATATATATATATATATATTTGATGAGTTCAATGAGTTTTCTTGATTTTATTGTAATCCGGGACCCTTAGGCGGGATTATAATAAATAACAGTTTTGTTCATAATTACTTTCTTAGCTGGATCTGAAAGGAAACTTTAGTTTTGTAATTATGTTAAATACATAATTCATGTTTCCTTTATTGTTTTATTCCAGCTGCTGTTTCTATGCAATTATCTGTTGTGAAAACTCTGAATGGCTCTAATTTTAATGACTGGAAAGAGTCTTTGAGCATGTACCTAGCAATAGCCTAACTGGTTTTAGCCTTAAGGGTTGATGCAACTATTGAACTTACTAATGAATCCAGTATTGCTGAAAAGACTTATCATGAGAAGTGGCAAAATTCAAATAGGGTTTGCTTAATAGTGATGAAGTATACTATAGATAAGTCCATAAGACAAAGTATTCCTGATAAAGAGACTGCTAAGGAATTTCTGCAGGCTGTTGCTGAAAAGTTTAAAAAATTTGACAAGTCTCAAAAGAGTCATTATCTTTCTTTGCTGGAGCACACCTAATATGATGGTGTCAGTGGTGTGCGGGAACACATCATGACACTTATAAGTTGTTTCAATAAGCTCAAGTCTTTTGGTCTTGATTTGGGAGAAAGTTTTCTGGTCTGGCATATTCTTGAATCTCTTCCACCCTAATTCAAAATTCTCAAGACTTCTTACAACTTCCAACAAGGGGAGTGGACAGTTGATCAGTTGATAGCCATTGTGTGCCAAGAAGAGGAATCTATGAGGAAGGGGAATACTCTTTCTGTTAATTATGTCTTTAAAGGGTCTAGTAGCAAGACTAATGAGAAATTTTAAAAGGACGAGAAACCTAAAGCTAAATTTGAGAACAAGAATGGTGGTAAGCATGATCATAATTTAACAATTAAGAAGAAGCCCTTCAAAGGCAAGTGCAACTATTGCAAGAAGCTTGACCATAAGTTAAAGGGCTGTTTTAAGCTTAAGAAGAAGCATGAGAAGGAAGGTAATAGTCTAGAACTTGCCCCTCTAGCTCTAGTATGTTTTGAATCAAATGTTGTTGATATTCCTTTAAATTCTTGGTGGTTGGATTCTAATGCTATCATTCATGTTTCAAATTCCTTGCAGGGGTTCAAAAACGTGAGGAAGCCAAGTGAAAAGGAGAAGTAGAACTCAAAGGGACTGTTTCTTCGAATTTATCTTCTAGACATGTGTTGGAATTAAATGATATTGTTTACGTTCGTTCTTCAAGGAGAAATTTAATTTCCAGTTCTATTTTAGATAAGTATGGTGATGTGTTTCTTCAGGATAATGGAAAAATTGTTATTTATTTTAAATCTAATATTGTTGGTTCCACTGTTTTATGCAATGGTTTATACATGTTGGATTTAAATTTAGTTCCTTTTCAATCTGTTGATGTTCCTATCAATGTTATTATTGGGCACAAACGTCAAAGAGTTAATGAGAACTCTTCAATATTGCACAGACGTTTGGGTCACATTTCTAGGGAAAGATTATAAAGGATGGTTAAACAAGGTGTCTTGCACGGTTTGGATTTCTCTGATTTTAATACATGTGTTGATTGCATTAAGGGAAAATTTCTTGCTAGAGCTAGAAACAAAGGGGCAATTAGGAGTGAAGGTGTGTTGAATTTGATTCATACAGATATCGGTGGATCCATTTCTCCTGTTGCTATGTGAGGTTTTAAATACTACATCACTTTTATTGATGACTATTCTAGATATGGTTGGATTGATCTTCTTTATGAGAAGTCTAATTCCTTGGATGCCTTTAAAGCATTTAAGGTTGCAGTTGAACTGAAAACTGTGAAGAAGATTAAATGTGTAATGTCATATAGGGGTGGTGAGTATTATGGCAAGTATACTGAGACTAGTAGAAATCCTAGTGCTTTTGCTTTGTATTTACAAGAATGTGGGATTGAGGCACAGTACACCATGCTTGGAACTCCACAAAAAAATGGGGTTGCAGAGAGGCGAAATCGTACTTTGATGGACATGGTGAGATATATACTTAGTCATTCTTCTTTAACAGAATTTTTATGGGGTGATGCTTTGAAAACTGTTGTGTACATTCTCAATCAAGTTCCTAGTAAATCAGTGCCTAAGACTCCCTATGAGTTAATGTTTGGTAAGAAGCCCAGTTTGAGACATTTTCTTGTATGGGGTTGTAAGGCAAAGGTGAGGCCATATAACCCTCAGATCAGAAAGCAAGATGCTAAATTTGTTAGTGGTTTCTTAATTGGCTATTGTACAAGTTCTAGAGCTAGTAGATTTTACTGTCCAACTCATTCTACTAAAGTGATTGAATCAGATCGTGCTGTTTATTTTGAGGATGAGATGGATAGTGAGAGTCAAATACCTCGTGTTGTCAATCTTAGAGATGAGACTATTGTCTTTCCTATGCCTTTGCTACCTTCCTCAGTAGATTTTAATCCTCATGAGGGCAATGATGAAGTTCAGAACCCTGTTGATGTTAATTTAGAACCACCGGTTGTAGATGCTGAGGGGCCTTATGTAGTTGATGAAGTTGTACCTTTGAGGAGATCTCAAAAGATTCGTAGACCTGCAATATCAAATGATTATATGGTCTATTTACATGAACATGAGTTTGATGGTGTTGATATTTCTGATCCTATTTCTTATTAGGAGGCTATATGTGGTCCTAATTCTTCAGAATGGATGAAAGCCATGTAAGATGAACTATCTTTTATGTATCACAATCAAGTCTAGGATCTTGTTGAATTACCAGATGATTGTAAAGCTGTAAGTTGTAAATGGGTCTTTAAGACCAAAAGTGGAGTCAAAGGTGAAGTAGAAAGGTACAAGGCCAAACTAATAGCAAAAGATTATAATAAGAGGAAATGTATAGATTATACAGAAACATTTTCCCCAGTGTCCACTAAAGATTCCTTTCGTGTGGTTATGGATTTAGTTGCTCATTATGACTTAGAACTCCACCAGATGGATGTTAAAATAGCTTTCTTAAATGGAGACTTGTATGAAGATGTGTATATGGTTCAACCTAACAATTTCATAGAAGCTGGTAACGAACACTTAGTATGCAAGTTGAAAAGATCCATTTACGAGTTAAAACAGGCTTTTAGACAATGGTATCTGAAGTTTGATCAAGTTTTGACTTCTCTTGGTTTTAAGGAGAATGCTTCAGATCAATGCATCTTTTAGAAGATGAGTGGGAGCCATTTCATTATTCTAATGTTGGATGTTGATGACATTCTTCTTGCCAGTAATAGCATCAATCTCTTGAACGAGACAAAATACATGCTTTTTAGTCATTTTGACATGAAAGATCTTGGTGAGGCCACATATGTTCTGGGTATTCAGATTCACCGTGACAGGTCTCGAGGCATATTGGGTTTGTCTCAAGGAGCTTATATTGAATGAGTTCTTAAGAGATTTAACATGCACACTTGCTTCTCTTCTGTTACACCTTTTCTGTCAGGTAAGAAACTCTCAAAAGCTCAGTGTCCTCAGGATGACAAGGAAAGGACTAAAATGGAAAAGATTTCATATAGTTGTGCTGTTGGGAGCTTGATGTATGCTCAAGTATGTACTCGTCCTGTGACACCCCTTGCCCGTCTACAGTGTAGCCGAGCAAGTTATGCCACTCAGTGTGTCGGAACACCAATTCATGTTTCAATTTCAATTAATCCCTTTTTATTCATTTATTTATAATTTTTAATAAATCTAAATTTTTTCGCAAATTTTATAGAAAATCCGACAGAGTGCCGGCTATAAATTGAAAAACAGTTCTTCTGAACCTGTTTAAAAACACTTCCAATATAATTATAATCTCAATCTCAGTCAACCACCAACATTTTTCAATAATTTCTCAAACCAATTCAGTATCTCAAAATTCACATTCATCTCATATCACACCAAATTCAATGAGAAAAACTCATATTTATTTCTGAACACAGCTCATAGGTAATTACAGCAAAAATATGATTACATGAGTTTATAATATACATAACAAAAGTTTACAAATACAAAAGACTTAGGTAGCCCAATGTCCTACCAATGCACTGCAATTTGTGAGGTGACTTTGAACTCTGAGTGCAGATCTGAAAACTCACCCTGTATGAGATCTGCTGGACTCCCCAGCTATGTCTCCAGTACCTGCGCGTGACAAAAGCGACACGCTAAGCAATTCTGCTTAGTGGTGACAATATAAAATAAAATAAAATAAAATAAAATAATAACATATATGCAGAATGTATATTTACATTTTTGGTAGACTTAATTTCAAATATTTATTGCAATATTATTCGATTAAAGTTTGGTAAGATTTATTAATATTACCCGAGTAACCTATACTAGTTGACTGAACTGGATAAACGGGTAAACTGGCACTGGGTATCAAGTACCTTGGGCCGTCACACCATCGGTCATATATGTATCTCCCAGTGTGCAACAGAACAGCTAATAAGCTGTAATAATTATCGGGGATTAAACCCGAGTATAACAACTCAATATCATAGCCAAAGGCTATTATGTCACAGAATGGCATGGAAAGCCATGAAATACAGAATGGCATGAAGCCATATGCAGTACTGCTAACAGAACTCTATTGGCATGCCAACCTATCCAAACCAAGCACATTAGGCCTACTAGGGCATTTAACACTTTTTATTTATGTAATTCTTTGAAATTGAATTTTTATGATTACTATTCATTTCATTGGTCAATCAAAATGTTGACTTTTGCATTGGCAATAGGTAAATTAGTTTAAATATCATCAACATACCACATTTTGCATTTTAAACTTGTTGGTATTGGTTGCCAATACCATCTCTAAGCTTAATGTGAATTGGACAGAATTTTCAGTTTTCAAGCTTTGGGTTTACTGTTCTATTAGTTACTATTCCAGTGGGAATTTGGAAAAATGATAAACATGAAAGTTGTTCCTTATTTTGTCTAGTTGAATTTCTTTTTTTGAATCACTCAATTTGGAGTTTTTTAGCTCAAGTTATAGTCCAAAAACCACAACTAGCCGGATTGAAATTTTTCTGGACTGACCATATCTACAGTGCAGTGAACAGTGACTTCAACTCACTTGTTGGATAGGTTCTGGTCATAATTTGGGTTAGGTTTCTTCATGAACATTGTTGGTATATACCTCAGCTTGTTGTGGGTAAAATTTCAGGTCAATTGGACCATTCTACACTGAGTTATGGCCAAATGACCAAACACTGTTCATTTGGTCATTCTGCAGAAACAGACTGCAGGTCACTCGGATTGGGGCAAGCTTTTGGTCCACTTGGTTTGGTCTTATGGGCATGGTTTCTTCACTAAAGTTGTGCCATTATGTGTCTAGATTCATGTCCAATTGGCCAAAAACCAATTGAACCTCTACAATTCAAGTTATGGCTGCCCAAACCTGCTGGACTCATGTTCAATTCTGCAAGTCACCTAGGGCAGCCACACTAAACCTAAATCCCATCCCTCAACACACTTCATTTTTGGTTTAAATAGAACTAAATGGTCACTAATTGACCATTAATACTCATTTTCATCATCACATGGTCAAAGTCCCATTTCTCCACTCCAAACCCTAACTCAACATTTCAAGCCATACAGTAGGATTGCATTTCATCAATCCACATAAAAGAGACATATTGTGGCAGCCATACTACCCTTTTTAATTTCATTAAAATCATCACAATATTGCCCAACCAAGGCTGCCAAAACTTAGGGTTTACATGCAAATGGTACTCCATCAATTTCCTTATCATTTGCACTCATTCATAATTGTTAAACATGAATTTAAAGTGAAATTTAAGTTTAAGTCACTAACCTCTATGGAGTGTGATTTTTCCCACTTGCTAAAACTCTTCTTTTCTTCTTCTTTTTGCTCCCAAAAGAATCTCCAAGGTGTAAGAAGATTTTTTTGTGTTGCTAGATTAGGGTTTTGTTGAGTAAAAGTGAGAGAAAGCAAGCTTTAAAAGCTTGATAATGGTGAGAATGGGAGAGGGTTCACGGCAAGGAAGAAGAAAGGGAGAGAGGGATCTGTTTTTTTATTCATTTTCAAACCATTTTGTCTCTTTAAGATAAGTTATGCCATGTGTCAACATTGGGTTGGGTGAAGGCACACTAATGACATCATGTGATGTCATAAATTCCCATTTAATTCATTTTTTTTTCTTTTCTTTTCTACTCATTTTCAATTCAATTTTTAGTAACATTGATTCACATTTTATGTCATAATAATTATTTACTTAACTGGACAAGTCGGCCAAAAATCACCTCTGAAGGCGAAATGACCAAAATGCCCTCCGTTTGGCTTAACGGGCCAAAATTGTCTGTACTAATTGAAAATTTTTTCTAAGTATTTTCTTGGCATTCTAATGCCATAAGAACCTCAATAACCCTTCTCTGGAGTCCCAAAAATTATTTTATAATTTTTCCCCCGGGTCTAGGGCTCCTAGTTGCGAGAACCGCAACTTCTCACTAGGTTACCTATCGCTAGGGCACCGGCTCATTTAATTTGGTTGTATTTTATTTCTAAAATTTTTCTTAAATTTTTCTTATTGATATTTGAGTTAATTATAGTTCCTCACTTTAGTTTAAATATTTTTCCAGACATTCTAGCTGTCCGGACCGACACCGATCACCGGAACAGTAGAATTTACGAAATTGCTGCAGGGAGGGTGTTACAACTCTTCCCCTCTAATTTAAATTTCGTCCTCAAAATTTACCTTATGCAAACAGTTGAGGGAACTGTTGCCTCATCGTCTCTTCACTTTCCCAAGTTGCCTCCTCGGCGTTGTGGTGCCTCCAAAGCACTTTCACCAGTGGGATCTGCTTATTTCTCAACTCTTTTACTTCCCGAGCCAGGATCCATATGAGTTCTTCTTCATATGTCAGATCCGGTTGTACTTCAATTTCTTCCATGGAGATGACATGTGAAGGATCTGAGCGGTATCTTCTTAACATAGACACGTGGAACACATTGTGGATCTTGTCCAGCTTTGGTGCTAAAGCTAGCCTATAGGCCACTGGACCCACACGTTCAATGACTTCATATGGGCCAATGAACCTAGGGCTTAACTTACCTTTTCTTCCAAACCTTAGTACCTTCTTCCACGGTGAGACTTTGAGAAACACTTTATCGCCAACCGCATATTCTATTTCTTTTCTCTTTAAGTCGGCATAGGATTTTTGTCTGTCTGAAGCAACCTTCAGATTAGCTTTGATTAGTTTTACCTTCTCTTCAGTCTGTTTCACCAGGTCTGACCCTACTAGTTTATCTTCGCCCAATTCAGTCCAGCACACTAGAGTTCTACATTTTCTCCCATACAATGCTTCATACGGGGCCATTTGGATGCTAACTTGGTAGCTATTGTTGTATGCAAATTCTGCCAGTGGGAGGTATCTATCCCAACTTCCCTCCAACTCAATGACACAACTCCTCAGCATATCCTCAAGGACCTGACATATATTTCATGTTATTATTACCATTTCAGTTCAATATGTGTATTAGTTTAATTGGTTTCAATTGTTTACCTGGATTACTCTTTCTGATTGCCCATCTGTCTGAGGATGGAAAGCTATGCTGAAGTGGAGTTGTGTACCCAAGGACTCATGCAACTTCTTCCAAAATCTCGATGTAAATCTTGGGTCTCGATCAGATATGATGGAAAGTGGAATTCCATGCAGTTTAACTATCTCACTGATATACAATTCTGCTAACTTCTCCAGTGAGTAGTCAGTCCTAACTGGCAGAAAGTGTGCTGACTTTGTAAATCTATCTACTATCACCCATATTGCATCATGTTTCTTCTGGGTGAGAGGTAGACCACTCACAAAATCCATGGTGACCCGATCCCATTTCCATTCAGGTATGCGTATAGGCTGTAGCAAACCTGATGGAACTTGATGTTCTGCCTTGACTTGTTGACATGTCAAGCATTTAGTCACATAGTCAGTTATGTCTTTCTTCATACCAGGCCACTAATACTGAAGCTTCAGATCATGATACATCTTTGTACTTCCTGGGTGCATAGCATAAACACTGGCATGTGCCTCTTTCAGAATACTGGCTTTTAATTCCCCATTATCTGGTACACATACTCTTCCTTTGTAGTACAGACACCCATCTGCTTTTACTTCATAGTCAGTTACTTTTCCCCCTGAGATTTGGCTCATAATAGCCATTAACTTTTCATCTGCCTTTTGCCCATCCAAAATCTGTTGTAGCAGGTTTGGCCTCACTTGCAACTCAGCCAAAATAGCTCCATTTCGAACCAAAGATAGATGGGCATTCAATGATCTCAAAGCTGTGATGGATTTTCTGCTCAAAGCATCAGCAACTACATTTGCCTTCCCAGGATGGTAGTCAATTACACAATTATAGTCCTTTAGGAACTCAATCCATCGCCTCTGTCTAAGGTTGAGCTCTTTTTGGGTTGGCAAGTATTGCAAGCTTTTGTGGTCTGTGTAAATGTAGCACTTTTCACCATACAAGTAGTGCCTCCATATCTTCAGTGCGAAGATAATTGTTGCAAGCTCTAGATCATGGGTAGGGTAATTCTGTTCATGTGTCCTTAGCTGCCTGGAAGCATAAGCGACCACCTTCCCCTCTTGCATCAATACACACCCTAACCCATTATGAGAGGCATCACTGTAGACCACAAAGTCCTTTCCTGACACTGGCTGTGTTAACACTAGTGCCTCTATCAACATAGCCTTTAACTTCTCAAAACTGGTTTGACACTTGTCATTCCAGTTAAATCTGACATTCTTGTGTAACAACTTGGTCATTGGAGCAGCTATTAAGGAAAATCCCTTCACAAATCTTCTGTAATACCCAGCTAGTCCCAAGAAACTTATGACCTCAGTTGTATTCCTGGGAGGCTTCCATTCCATCACTGCTTCTATTTTCTTAGGATCCACTCTAATCCCATCAGCTGACACTATGTGTCCAAGGAATGCAATCTCATTCAACCAGAAGTCACACTTGGACAACTTAGCATACAGCTTCTTTTCTCTCAGGGTTTGCAGAACAATCCTCAAATGTTCATCACGTTCTTCCCTGGTCTTGGAATACACCAAAATATCATCAATAAAGACCACTACGAACCGATCTAGGTATGGATGGAAGATACAGTTCATAAGGTCCATGAATGCTGCTGGTACATTTGTTAGGCCAAAGGGCATCACTAGAAACTCATAATGCCCATACCGAGTCCTGAATGCAGTCTTTGGCACATCTACGTCCCTCACCCTCAACTGATGATACCCTGATCTGAGATCAATCTTAGAAAATACTCATGCTCCCTTCAACTGATCGAACAGATCATCAATTCTAGGCAACGGATATTTATTCTTCACAGTTATTTTATTCAACTGCCCGTAATCGATGCATAGCCTCAAAGTCCCATCCTTCTTTTTCGCAAACAGCACTGGAGCTCCCCATGGTGACACACTGGGGCGTATAAACCCCTTATCCAGTAACTCCTGTAACTGAATTTTCAGTTCCTTCAATTATGTGGGCGCCATCCTATAAGGAGAAATAGAGATTGGTGTTGTACCCGGTAGTGTCTCAATAGCAAATTCAACTTCCCTTTCTGGTGGCAAACCAGGCAATTCTTTAGGGAATACATCTGGGAAGTCTCTTACTGTGGGTATATCACTCAGGTTTGGCTTAACTTGCCTAGTATCAACCACGTGTGCTAGGTAAGCTTCATTCTTCTTGTAACTGTGGCTGAGATAACATTGGACAGGAAATCTGTCATTTCACCCACAACAGTGATCTCATTACCCTCAGAAGTTTTCAGAGAAATTCTCTTCAATTTACAATCAACCATTGCCTGATGACGTGACAACCAGTCCATTCCCAAAATCATGTCAAACTCATAGAAAGGCAACTCAATCAGGTCTGCCAAGAATTCATACCCCTGAATCCTTAACAGGCAACCCTTGATTACTTTGTTCACCACTACGCTGTGGCCCAATGGATTAGTGACCAGAATGTCTTGGTCACTCTCCTCTACTAGTATCCCCCTTTCTACGGGTAGGTTGATGCATATGTATGAATGAGTGGATCCTGGATCCACCAATGCATGCACAGATGTATTGTAGAGGGAGAACGTACCCCTGATGACGTTCGGGGCACCTTGCTCCTCCTGAGCTCTCATGGCATAGGCTCTGGCAGGTGGTCTGCCCTCAGACCTCTCTGCTAGCTCAGATGCAGGCCTCTGTGATGGTCCCACTGCCTCAGATTTACCAGATTTTCTACCCCTTTGTGGTGCAGGAGCAGGTCTATCTGCTTGTGTTGGAGCAGCTGTAGCAGTTCTGCGTGGACAGTTCCTCAACTGATGCTCTGTCGACCCACACCTTAAGCAGGCACCAATCACTCTCCAACACTCCCCCTTATGCCATTTCAGACAATGTGGACATGTAGAAGATGCTGGGGCTGCTCCCCTGAACCCCATTCCTGGAGAGCTGCCCACTAATGGTGTGGACTGACCTCTCCTAGGGGTAAACTGTGGCCTGGGCCCCTGAGACTGACCCTGACCTTGTGGTTAACCTAAACTTTATGCAGGTGGACCTTTGAACTTCTTCCCAGATGTAGGAGATGAACTAGACTGACCCGGGCCCCTCTTCTGCTGTCTCTCCCTTCTAGTCTGCTCACTTATTCTTACTTTTTCAACTTTTATTGCAGCTTCCACTAACTTGGTAAAGTCTGTGATTCCCAAGGCAGTAATCATGATCTTTATGTTGTCATTTAATCCCTCTTCAAATCTCTTACACCTTTCGGCCTCATTAGGGACTATCTCCCTTCCGTAGCGGCTTAATCTGACAAATTTCTTTTCATACTCGGCCACTGTCAGCTGTCTCTGCCTCAGGTTAATGAACTCTCTTCTTCTTTTTTCCAGGTATACACTACCCACATATTTCTTCTTGAATTCTGAGAGGAAGAAGTCCCAAGTTATTACTTCTGGTTGCACTTCACTAGACACCGTATCCCACCATTCATATGCATCGTCTTGTAACAGAGATATGGCAGCTTCTAGGTTTTGCTCTGGAGTGCAGTGGAGTTGTTTTAAAACTCTGCCTATTCTGTTCAACCAATTTTCGGTTGCAATAGAATCATCTTCTCTCTTGCCAAAGAAGTCCATTGCTCCAAATTTTTTCAATCTTTTCAGGTGTGATTTCAATTGTGGAGGTGGTGGCGGCGGTGGCATTACCCCAGCCATTTGCTGGAACACGACTTGTGGAGATTGAGCAGGCTCTGATGGAGCTGGTGGAGCAGGTTCTCCCCTACCCCCAGTCTCAGCTACTGCAGGTGGAGCATGACTCTCCACTTCCTCCTCAACTGCCCTCTGAGATGAAGGGTCCATATCCTATTTAATAAAGACAACAGATCTGCATTAGTGTCACCTCGACTCTTACAAATGCAATGCATGGTATGGACTCAATCTAGGCCCAGAAACGCCTAAACCGCGCTCTGATACCACTAAATGTGACACCCCTTACCCGTCTATAGTGTAGCCGAGCAAGTTATGTCACTCAGTGTGTCGGAACACCAATCCATGTTTCAATTTCAATTAATCCCTTTTTATTCATTTATTTATAATTTTTGATAAATCTAAATTTTTCCGCAAATTTTATAGAAAATCCGGCAGAGTGCCGGCTATAAATTGAAAAACAGTTCTTCTGAACCTGTTTAAAAACACTTCCAATATAATTATAATCTCAATCTCAGTCAACCACCAACATTTTTCAACAATTTCTCAAACCAATTCAGTATCTCAAAATTCACATTCATCTCATATCACACCCAATTCAATGAGAAATACTCATATTTATTTCTGAACACAGCTCATAGGTAATTACAGCAAAAATATGATTACATGAGTTTATAATATACATAACAAAAGTTTACAAATACAAAAGACTTAGGTAGCCCAATGTCCTACCAATGCACTGCAATTTGTGAGGTGACTTTGAACTCTGAGTGCAGATCTGAAAACTCACCCTGTATGAGGTCTGCTGGACTCCCCAGCTATGTCTCCAGTACCTGCGCGTGGCAAAAGCGACGCGCTAAGCAATTCTGCTTAGTAGTGATAATATAAAATAAAATAAAATAAAATAATAACATGTATGCAGAATGTATGTTTACATTTTTGGTAGACTTAATTTCAAATATTTATTGCAATATTATTCGATTAAAGTTTGGTAAGATTTATTAATATTGTTCGAGTAACCTATACTAGTTGACTGGACTGAATAAACGGGTAAACTGGCACTGGGTATCAAGTACCTTGGGCCGTCACACCATCGGTCACATATGTATCTCCCGGTGTGTAACAGAACAGCTAATAAGCTGTAATAATTATCAGGGATTAAATCCGAGTATAACAACTCAATATCATAGCCAAAGGCTATTATATCATAGAATGGCATGGAAAGCCATGAAATACAGAATGGCATGAAGCCATATACAGTACTGCTAACAGAACCCTATTGGCATGCCAACCTATCCAAACCAAGCACATTAGGCCTACTAGGGCATTTAACACTTTTTATTTATGTAATTATTTGAAATTGAATTTTTATGATTACTATTCATTTTATTGGTCAACCAAAATTTTGAATTTTGAATTGGCAATAGGTAAATTATTTTAAATATCATAAACATACCACATTTTGCATTTTAAACTTGTTGGTATTGGTTGCCAATACCATCTCTAAGCTTAATGTGAATTGGACAGAATTTTCAGTTTTCAAGCTTTGGGTTTACTGTTCCATTAGTTACTGTTTCAGTGGAAATTTGGAAAAATGATAAACATGAAAGTTGTTCCTTATTTTGTCTAATTGAATTTCTTTTTTTTGAATCACTCCATTTGGAGTATTGTAGCCCAAGTTATGATCCAAAAACCATAACTGGCCGGATTGAAATTTTTCTGGACTGACCATATCTACAGTGTAGTGAACAGTGACTTCAACTCACTTGTTGGATAGGTTCTGGTCATAATTTGGGTTAGGTTTCTTCATGAACATTGTTGGTCTATATCTCAGCTTGTTGTAAGTAAAATTTCAGGTCAATTGGACCATTCTACATTGAGTTATGGCCAAATGACCAAACACTGTTCATTTGGTCATTCTGCAGAAACAGACTGTAGGTCACCCGGATTGGGGCAAGCTTTTGGTCCACTTGGTTTGGTTTTATGGGCATGGTTTCTTCACCAAAGTTGTGCCATTATGTGTCTAGTTTCATGTACAATTGGCCAAACACCAATTAAACCTCTACAATTCAAGTTATGGCTGCCCAAACCTGCTGGACTCATGTCTAATTCTGCAGGTCACCTAGGGCAGCCACACTAAACCTAAATCCCATCCCTCAACACACTTCATTTTTGGTTTAAACAGAACTAAATGGTCACTAATTGACCATTAATACTCATTTTCATCAGCACATGGTCAAAGTCCCATTTCTCCACTCCAAACCCTAACTCAACATTTCAAGCCATACACTAGGATTGCATTTCATCAATCCACATAAAAGAGACATATTGTGGGCAGCCATACTACCCTTTTTAATTTCATTAAAATCATCACAATATTGTGCAACCAAGGCTGCCAAAACTTAGGGTTTACATGCAAATGGTACTCCATCAATTTCCTTATCATTTGCACTCATTCATAATTGTTAAACATGAATTTAAAGTGAAATTTAAGTTTAAGTCACTAACCTCTATGGAGTGAGATTTTTCCCACTTGCTAAAACTCTTCTTTTCTTCTTCTTTTTGCTCCCAAAAGAATCTTCAAGGTGTAAGAAGATTTTTTTGTGTTGCTAGATTAGGGTTTTGTTGAGTAAAAGTGAGAGAAAGCGAGCTTTAAAAGCTTGATAATGGTGAGAATGGGAGAGGGTTCACGGCAAGGAAGAAGAAAGGGAGAGAGAGATTTGTTTTTTTGTTCATTTCCAGCCCATTTTATCTCTTTAAGATAAGTTATGCCATGTGTCAACATTGGGTTGGGTGAAGGCACACTAATGACATCATGTGATGTCATAAATTCCCATTTAATTCATTTTTTTTCTTTTCTTTTCTACTCATTTTCAATTCAATTTTTAGTAATATTTTATGTCATAATAATTATTTACTTAACTGGACAAGTCGGCCAAAAATCACCTTTGAAGGCGAAATGACCAAAATGCCATCCGTTTGGCTTAACGAGCCAAAATTGTCTGTACCGATTGAAAATTTTTTCTAAGTATTTTCTTGGCATTCTAATGCCATAAGAACCTTAATAACCCTTCTCTGGAGTCCCATAAATTATTTTATAATTTTTTCCCCGGGTCTAGAGCTCCTAGTTGCGAGAACCGCAACTTCTCACTATGTTACCCATCGCTAGGGCACCGGCTCATTTAACTTGGTTGTATTTTATTTCTAAAATTTTTCCTAAATTTTTCTTATTAATATTTGAGTTAATTATAGTTTCTCGCTTTAGTTTAAATATTTTTCCAGACATTCTAGCTATCTGGACCGACACCGATCACCGGAACAGTAGAATGTACGAAATTGCTACAGGGAGGGTGTTACACGTCCTGATGTAGCATTTGCTATTAGTGTCCTTGGTAGATACTTGAGTAATCCTGGATGGAGTCACTGGAAAGCTGCAAAGAAAGTTATGAGATATTTACAGGGTACTAAGAATTATATGTTGACTTACAAAAGATCTGACAATCTGGAAGTCATTGGGTACTCTGATTCTGACTTTGCAGGCTGTGTAGATGATAGAAAATCTACTTCTGGTTACATCTTTATGATGTCTGGAGGAGCTGTTTCTTGAAAGAGTGCCAAATAGACACTTACCGCTACCTCCACTATGGAAGCAAAGTATGTTGCTTGTTATGAGGCCACTTGTCAAGCTATTTGGTTAAAGAAATTGATTTCTGGTATGCTTGTTGTTGAGAGCATCTCAAGGCTCTTGACCATTTATTGCGACAATGCTCCCGCTATTTGCTTCTCTCAAAATCACAGGAATTCTAGTCGAACTAAACATTTTGATGTCAAATTCCTGTTTGTTCGAGAGAAGATTCGTGACTCACAGACTCGGATTGAACATATTATTACCGATTGAATGATTACAGATCCGTTAACCAAAGGTTTACCCATTAGTGTTTTTTAGAAGCATGTTGCGCATATGGGTGTAGTGAAAACTTTTGATGATGCTTTAGTTTAGTGCGAGTCTGTTTTATATTACATTTGAGTTAGCATTTGTATGGAATGCTTAAACCATTGTCAAGCTATTTGCTATGAGGCCACTTGTTATGAGGCCAATTGTCAAGCTATTTGGTTAAAGAAATTGATTTCTGGTATGCTTGTTGTTGAGAGCATCTCAAGTCCCCTGACCATTTATTGCGACAATACTCTCGCTGTTTGCTTCTCTCAAAATCACAGGAATTCTAGTCGAACTAAACATTTTGATGTCAAATTTCTGTTTGTTTGAGAGAAGATTCGTGACTCACAGACTCGGATTGAACATATTATTACGGATTGAATGATTGCAGATCTGTTAACCAAAGCTTTACCCATTAGTGTTTTTCAGAAGCATGTTGCGCATATGGGTGTAGTGAAAACTTTTGATGATACTTTAGTTTAGTGGGAGTCTGTTTTATATTACATTTGAGTTAGCATTTGTATGGAATGCTTAAACCATTGTTTTGGACATATCTTGTCACATATTCCATTTAAATTCAATCTTTGTTTTTTGAGATTTTGTTGGCACATATATATAATATTGTTTTCCCTATCGGATTCAATGTTATTTTGTTTGCTATTACATTAACTGGATTTTATAGATTAAATTGCTTACTTGTTATTGGATATTGTTTTGTATTTTATTAATATGTACTTTTAGTTTAATAAATTGATTACTGCTATTCAAGTGGGAGATTGTTGGATTATTTATTTGTATCTGGATGTGGATTAGCATTAATCAATTGTTAGGCTCATTGACAGATTAAATAATGATATCAAATAATAAGTTTAGTAATTGGTAATATCTAAATGGATTGGGTCATGTGATTGGGCAAACCTGTAATGGATCAGGCTATCCATAAGCCTACTAAGAAAGAGACCCCAACTCTCAGTCCTATATATATATATATTCTGATAACTCCATTTAACATCAGATATAATTCATATAGAATTTGAAGTCTGTTGATATTGAGAGTTGTGAACCTAGTCTTTCACTTCCGTTATTCATTATTCATAGAAAATTATAGATACAAGCATATTTTCAAATAAACATATTCTTTAATAATGTAATATATAACTATTTAATTATTTCTAACACAGAATGTTTTAGTCAATTAGTTAATTAATGTACCTAGTCACTTGCGGCCTCGACTCTTATTTCTATTTACCACGGACCGGCGCCCACCCAAATCTCCTCTTGCATCTAGTCTGCAATCTGCTCTTTCCTTCTTTGACGTCGCCAGTCGCCTCCTATCGCTTTGAAGGATGGGCTGCATCATCTTTCTTGCCTTCCCTTGCCTCATGCTTCTCGCGGTCTCCTCTTCTCCAATAATTCAAATCGCTGCCATGATCAAAGCCTGATGTTATGCCTCCCCTTCCTCTTCCTTGCTTCAAGCTCTCATGATCTTAACCTCTAACTATCAATGTTCCTTCAATTCAATTCCTCTACAACTTTGGGTACTAATTTTTTGAGTTATTGAGTTCATTATTGATGTTTGGGTTTCTCTTTTATAACTTTTTTGTGTATTGAACTATTTATTGAAATTTTTGGCTAAGTTTGCAGGGCTTTTTTTTTTTCTTTTTTTAAATCGATTTGTTACTTGAAATTTCTCAAAAATGGATATTGGTTTTTCTTTGTTTTATGGAAAATTGTTGGGTATTGATTGAAATTTGAAAGTCAGATTAGGTGTCGATGCTTTTAATGAATGAACAAAATGAGGTAGCCCAAAATTAAACTATCAAATTAAACTGAATATTTATCCTTCAATATATTAGGTTTTTCTCTCTCTCTCGTTGAAATTTTAACACTTTTTTTCTTCATATATTTAGGTAGAAAGTAATATGTAAATTTATTAAAATATTAACGATTAAATAGAGGATTATAAAAATATAAAGATTAAGATTTATATTTTATTAAATTTTAGATATTAAATTATAATTTAACTTAATATTTTTAACGGTATTTAAATAATTTTCCTTATTTAGTAACGGTACATACTTCTTATAAGAATGTTAAACTCATGACCTACTTAACAAACTCAAGAACACATATTCAAAATTTTCCATATATTTTAATTTTCATTAGTAAAACTATTTAAATTTCATTTTACTTTAATAATTTATTATTATTTTATTTTTTAAAAACTTAACATGCTAAAACTTTTTATATTTGCAGGATTCTTATATTTGGAGGAAGGTCAATCAACTTACTCTTATCGGCCCTTGACTTTTTCTATGAAAATTACTATATGATAGGTTGTATGTAACTGGGAGAAATTTTTGCTTAGACCCTTCCTCATCTAACTGGGATTCGCATATTTGCGTATCATAGAACAGCTAAATTTTGTATTAATGCCTTGAATTGTGGGTGACGGCCACTGATCAGGGAGTTTACAGGAACGTTTCACTCATCAAGGCGAATTGTTTTCTCCTAAACTTCTATGATGGGAGCTTTCGTTTATCCGGACGTGCCCCTCAACGTTGCCGAATTGTTTTGGCTGCTCGTGAGGTGTTTGTTGTTTTGTTTAAATGAAGCGTTGACGCTGATGCATGTCCGGGTGTGTACAGGTTAAGGCTAACGGTAAGGAATATTCTTGTTTCGCTAATCTTGGAGCCAAATAATGTGTAATTATGAGAAGTTTGAGAACATAGCGTCATTGCTTGCGACTAACAGGTTCTTTATAGTGACACTTTAGTGTTTAGGGACAGAGAAGTCAGGGAATCTTATCAAATGCGCTGCAAAAAGGTTCCATCAATAATCAATTTAGCCATTGTTAATATGCAAGATCCATTCTGTTTCCAGGGAGTGGTAAATGCTTTTGGTTGCTTTTGAGTCCTCCAATTTGTTTATTGTAATTCTGTTCAAACCTTTTGCTCTTTCTCTCTCTCTCTGGGGTTACTTGTAGAGGATTGGATCAACTGTTATATAGCCTCACGCCCTCATGCGCATGCTCATGCTCATGTGTTCACTACTTGGAACTCTTTCTTTGCATCTACAGAGAAAACAAGTAAAAACTCGAAGGCAAAGATGCCAAAATGGGAGACAGATTCACCTGCAATGGTTGGTGGAAATGGCGTTTACAGCTATTACAGGAACTCTTACTATCAGGTATTCTTTCTGCTTATTAACTCAAGTTTTTTTGCTTTTATGTAATCTGCCAACTATTTGATTTCTGAAGAAATTTTTCTGTTCACTTTTGTGCAAAGATGTTCATGGGTACTAAAGTCAAGCTAGTGCATTTAGTTTGGGCCTTAAAAAATTCATTCAACAGTCATGACTGATCTCTGGATGTTTGTATGAAAATTTATACATAATAGTAAAGTCATAATCAATGGATTAGCTTAAAGGAACTTCTGCATTAAGGATCTTGAATTAGCTGCATGAGAATCTTTGAATTTTGTTTGTATGAAAGAATCAAAATGCCAATTAGTCATCTCCTTTTCATGGGAACTCATCAGCCTGGTTCTACAATTTAATCAACCAGAATAAATATGATTCTGAAAAGAAAGGGACTTAATTATGCTGCTAAACCGAGTCAGATCTTTAAGTCATGCGTGGTCATTGACATCATTTTAAATCTAGAAATTTAGTTCACAGTTTTATGTTAAATCCAGAGTATCTGGTTCATGTTTATATGTCCATCTGGTTGAGTACATGTGAATTTCTCTCTTTCACGATTAACATGATGCTTTAATGTTTTCATTTTCAACAATGCATCTATACTCAAAGGACCTTTCTATTTAATGTTCAACACTTCCTAGATCTGATAGCACTCAGCATTAATCAATATCTACATAGAATGACCGTCTACATGTTTCATTGTTTGGATTCTTATCTGTCGCAAGGTGTTTTGCGGTCGCCTGGACAAACACTCACCGAAGTGGGAAAGAGTGATGAGTCGCCACTTTAATTTTGAGGGAAATTAAAGAAAACCATTTGTGAAAATAAATTAAAATGAAACCACTTCAAAAACAGAGATTCTAGGTTCGGGGTCCGTAAACGGGTGGGGAAGGTGTTAGGCACCCCACCTCGTCCCTCAATGAGGGTAAGCAGATTTAACTCCAAGCTCTTTATAAACTAGAATTGGTAGTTAGGAGGTTCGAACGGAGATGTTAATCCTCTTGATAAAAGGGAATATTTGATTTTTCACCAATTCGGGTTACCCAGATATATAAATAAATGAGTCGACCCTTAGTGAGTTGCTGTTGCGTATTAGTTTTATTTTAGGGAATCATTTTACGTATTTGTTAAAATTTAATTTGGGAATCGGATAAGAACTCTCTTCCGTTCTCCTTTAAATATTTATTAAAATTTTGGTGGAGAATCGGATAAGAACTCTCCTCCGATCTCTTTAAAATATTTATTAAAATTTTTAGGCTTGAGAATCGGATAAGAACTCTCCTCCGATCTCTTTAAAATATTTATTAAAATTTTTAGGCTTGAGAATCGGATAGGAACTCTCCTCCGATCTCTTCTAAATATTTATGAAAATTTTGGATGAGAATCGGATAAGAACTCTCCTCCGATCTCTTTAAAATATTTATTAAAATTTTGGGCTTGAGAATCGGATAAGAACTCTCCTCCGATCTCTTTTAAGTATTCATTAAAATTTTCAGGGAGAATCGGATAAGAACTCTCCTCCGATCTCTTTTAAATATTTATTAAAATTTTAGGTTGAGAATCGGATAAGAACTCTCCTCCAATCTCTTTAAAATATTTATTGGGAGTCGGATAAGGACCTTTCCGACCTCTCGAAGTTTGATTACAGTTACACCTCGTAAGAGCCTAAGACTAAGGGTTTTGGCATTCAAAGATGCGGGGATCGGAATAAGGCTTCTTTGAACTCATTGGTACCTTGTGACTAGACAGGGGATACCAAACTGAATTTTCCGACCTTCCTATGTGGTCGCCTTACCAGTACCTTTTGATACCCGATCTATTCCATTTATTTATCTAAGGTTCGGTTTTACTCTGCCTTGTGACGTCTTACCCAATTGTCTTTTGTGTTATTCTAGTGATTCGGCCTTACTATTTTCCTGACTTGTTATTCAGACCTTTTATTATTTTAAAGAAACGCTTAAGATACAGTTACCTACATTTTATCCAACTACTTATACGCTACTCGGGACTAGAACTCTTGCATTTAGAAGCAACAAAGATTAACAAAAGAATGGACTGGTTAACAAAGAAGTAAACTCGAGAATGACCCTCTCCGCATTTTATAACGCGATATAAACTTGGTGAAAATTACAAACATAAAGATAAAGGAAATACGTAAAATAAAACGAGCCCTTGATAAAGCAGAGATATAAGCACTCACCTGTAGGGAGCCGAATCTACTGAACTAACTATAGAATCGTAAAACGTAATGGGACTGCGGGCTGATTAGCCTGAGGGCTGAGGTTCGCCTTGAAATGAAGGATGCTTCGCTAAAATACAGTCAGGTCAAAATAATAACCGAGTTGAATGAAGTTGAGCTTAGACAATGGGAGTGGAAATAAAGATAGCAAAGAACTGAAAGTGAGAGCGTCACAGGATAATGAACGAACTGAAAACGGAGAGTTTCAGTATTCAAAAATCCCTTTGCAAGAAAACACTTCAGAAAACTGGTTTCAAAAGTTTTTCTTATGAAAGCTTAAAATTAGCAGAGTAACGAACTGAATTAAGTTTCAGAGTTCTTCCGCTATAATAACTACCTCTTTCTTTTGTCCTCCCCTTGAACAATTTTCATGCAGGTATTTATAGGAACCGGGTGCTCCCCATGAAGAGTCAGGATTTGTTTTGAGGGAGATGGAGGGTCAGGATTTTAAAGGACACGATCTGAGGCTCGGGAATTAAAGAGAATCAGAACGGACGGCTGAGATCTCTTCCGAAATATTTGTCCTTTCTCTCTTCTAATCTAACGGCCCAAAATTTTCTTGTCAAGAGCGATCCGAGGGCTAGGAGTGAAAGGCGATGGTCTTGTCGTCTTCTTCTTTAATCCAAGGGCTCCGGGCTCGTCCTTACAAGTCGGATCAACGGTGGAGATTAGGATGTACAGCACTGTCATGACATATTCTGGCACATGTCAGTAATGCGGGCGATTCTGGGGCGTGCGGTAGAGATTTCATCTGCAACGCTTTAACTACCTCGGCTCTAATTATGACGACAGCGGTAGGCGTCTTATTCTCTTTGTTTTCCGATCTCCTCTCCTTTCCGGTCTTTCCAACATGATGCTTTTCCGATCTCTTATGCCGGGCTCCTCTTTTCCGATCTCTCCTACTCCAGTCTCTTCCTTCATCCGGTCCGGTTCAGTCAAAGCATTTATTCTCTCGATTTCTGAGGTATTCGCTTCGTTTTCCGCCCGCAATAAATGCTCGGATTTTCCTATATATATACCTTCAACCGGGAAGCCCCCCGCATTTGATTTTCTCCTCTTCCTTCTCACAATTCCTGTTCTAACTGCTCCGGCAGTAGTCCCGGCCATGATAGTGGCTTTTGATCTTTTTCCGATTGTGCTTCTTATTCTCCGACTGAAAATTTACGACCCCGGTGATCGGAGAATTATGATAACCTCATTTGATGATAGTGGGAGAACCGGACTAACTTACCGACCTGGATTGAGGATTTCGATCGTGTCAATCTCGAATCGTTCGGCCTATATAATCGGCGAACTGACTTCGGGCGAGAAGACTGCTAATATTTCCCTTACCATTGGTGACTGCGCCTTGAAGTTCATTTGGCTCCTCACCACATTGAGTGTCCCAACAGCGGCTCGGTTTTGAGCAATAACATTGATGACGACCTCTCTCATCCTCATGAGAGTAATAGTCCCCTCATCTAAGCTGTACATCTGTCCGATGTCGATGGCTGGCCTAACACATCTTTTGACTCAGCCACGAGACTAGACTTTGACATAGGTCTTTATTAGATGGGATGTACTGCCGATCTCTAGAGATCGCCCAAATGATGTAGTCCGACCTTTAATGTAATCCGATCCTTAGAGATCGCCCAAATGATGTAATCCAAGCTTTTCGGAAATAAAATTTTATTTTGACAACTATCATTTTATTATTATTTCATTGGTTATTTTCCGATCTCCGAAGTATTTATCCGATCCGATTCATAATTCAAAACACCTTAATCTACCGCTCTATAGTTTACCGCTCTCTTTATGGAATCTTCGGAATATTCGTGAGACGTGTCAGAAAAGACTGGCGGATCTCGTTAACCGATGCGCTGCTTGGGACATCGTGAGCATTAAATGCTCGGACGGGTATAAATAGGGGAAGGGTTAGCCAGTTGCTCCCTTATGTCATTTTTAGCCTCTCGCGAACAACTTCAAAATTCTCTCGTTTTCTCAAGTTCCTCCAACACCGATCAGACTCCGGTAAGGGTTTTGATCCTTCTTTTAGTTTAAATTCTTTGTTTCCTTTGAAAATGAGCGGCGCCGAGGGTCAGAGAGCGGCAAGCCCCCCTTCCGTTCAGATCTCGTGGTCATCTGATGAAGTGGAGGTGGTCGGACCAAGCGTGCGACCTGAACCTCCTAGGGTCTCTGTTCCAGCTCGGGGGCAAGCAGCACCATCAAGGCATGTACTTTCTTCAGGGAGGGAAAATCTTCCCATGAACGAGCTGCCATCAATTCTTCAAGAAACCGACCTATAATCGTTCAGCCAAGAATACAACATTCATCCTGATTCATTCGAACTCATCCGGTGTCACGGCGATTTCCGAGCCGATCACTTCTTCGAAGAGAATGATACGATTATAGTATATGAAGAGCAACTAAAAGCCGGGCTGCGGTTCCCTCTTGACGACTTCTTCAAGGAAGTCTTAAAATTTCACCAAGTGTGCATAGCCCAAGTCCACCCGAACTCGTAGCGGATCCTAGTAGCCTTCAGAGGCCTCTGCCGAGCTAAGGGATTGCGTCCTATAGCTAAGGTATTCGCCGAACTACATAGATTAACTCGTCGAAAGGACAACGAGTATTGGTTCTTCCAGGCGAAGCCGCATTGCGGGCTTTTCACCGATCTGCCTTCCTCCCTGAAGAATTGGAAGAACTGCTTCTTTACCCTTAGGAGCAAAATTCCAAATGGCTTTGAAGGTTTTTCTCGCAGGTGGCTGCACCAGGGCCCCGTACTTCCGAAGCGCCTCACTCTAAATAGGGAAGAGGGCCTGATGGTGATAGAGCTGAAAGATCAGGCGAGCAGAGAGAAGTTCTCTTGTTTAGATGCGGTGACTGCTGAACTGCATCACTGGACAATGGAGTTGATCACCGGCGAAAATCGGGGGCTTCAGCTCTCTGACCTCGGCATCGGTATTTTCCTATATCTCAGATCTTTGGACCTTAGCGATCTCACTGACCTCTTCTTTGTGCAGGTATGACAAGCGGCGAAGCTTCGAAGGAGAGCCGAAAGCGGAAGAAGGAGGTCTCCCGGAAGGTGCGGGAGATGAAGTGTTCCGAGCTGCTTCAAACGCCCGGTCATGAACCTAGGGAAATACAAGGAGGCTCATCTCAACCCTCGGGACCGCCGGTCATAGAAGTGGTTCGATCTCCTCCTCGCCAAAAGGAGCCGCCTCCACCTCCTCCAATCGCTTCGAGTGCGGAAGGGGGTCCTTCCCAACCTCCTGTAAGGACCCTTTCCCGTGGTGCCCAAATCTTGATTCATTCGCTGGAGTAGAACCGCACGGTTCGAGAGAACCCGGGTTTTGCTAAGGTCTTGGGGTCCTCCATCTGCCTCTGGGAGGATCAGGATAGGCTGTCTCTGGAAAATCTTGATGACATCCTGACCCGATCCATGAGCCTGAACGTGGAGTGTTTGGTGAATCAGCACATCGTTCGGGAGAAGGCTCACCGCCTGGGTAAGGAGGTTGAGAAGATGGGGCATGAAGTGGCTTCCCTCCGATCCCAACTCTCATCCGCTCAGAACTACATATTTGAAATTGAGGGGCGGATGAAGTTCTACGAGGACAAGCTGGCCAAGCAAGCTCATGTTCTGGCCGAGCGAGATCATGTTCTTGAGGAAGTTCAGGCGCTTCGAGCCGGTGAAGTTGCTCACCTCACTGAGGAGCTCAAAGCGAAAGAGGAAGAGGCGGTAACAAGGGAGGCCGGCGCTTATGTAAATGCTCACAGGGACCTCTTGGCCGAGCTCAAGAAGCGTTATCCCGAGGAGGACTTTTCTGGATGGTCGACCTGGCTCCCCAAGACGAAGAGGAAAGCGAGGAGGAGGCTGAGGGTGAGAGAGGAAGTGAGCAAAATGTAGATCAGGCTGGGGGTGATCCTCCAGCCGAATGACTTGTATAAACTTTAATATGAAATGAAATTTCCTTTTTTGTTCAGTGAACGGATGTGATCGGAAAATCTCTAAATTACTTAAGCACTTGATTGTCTGAGCATATTAAAACAACTAAAAGTTATTATTAATCTAAGTGTAAGAGGTCGAAAGACACAATAAGCATGAGATCGGCAGGGAACCAACGCTAAACGGTACTTGATTAAAATTGGAAATTTGGCTTGAACACTTAAGATCGGGATCATCATTAAACCGGATTGGAACCTTAACTTTATTATTCCCAAACTTTTAAATGAAAGATCGGCAATAAGACTGGTGTCACGAAGGCCTAATGTTGGTTCAATTTCGTTTGTCAAGAGAGATCGGGAATGTAATTGACTAGTCAGGAGATTTGACAATTGGTTTGAGAGGTCGGTGAGGCTTTAAATGACATGGGGACTTAGTATTGATTCGATTCCTTTCGAGGAGAGGTCGGAAATGTGGTTGTCCGGCAAAGAGAGATCGGAAATATAATTGGCTGGCAAAGGGAGACCTAGTGCTGGAGATTGGTTTCGAAATTTATTGATTCCGGGGATCGGCCAAAATATGGTGTCGACATTATCTCATCCAGAATGTAGACCTGAGACTTTAGTGGTCAAAACCACCATATTTGAATTTAAGAACTGTTGGAGTTAAGCTAGTCTAGTCAATTGTCATTTCTTGGTGTAAATTGGAGTTATAACATCTGATGAGTTATCTTGACCCATCTTTTACAGAGAAAAATGGTTGGTGTTCTAAAGGAACGAATTAATGAGGTGATTGCTACAAAGGTGGACTTCAGCTATATTCCCCTTGCTTCGAATACATTTCATCTTGCAGATTTGGGATGTTCAGTTGGACCAAACACTTTTTATCATTTCCATGATTTAATAGTGTTAGAAGAAAGAATACAAGTAATGAAGAAAATGATTGTGTATTTGTCTGTGTTTTTGTCTATTACTTATTTACAGAGATATTGCATTTATTTATACATGAGAATATGAGCTAATTTAGATAAGAATAATAATTGCTATAATTATGCTATAAATCTCCTATAATCATATTAATTACTGTAATTATGCTAATTGCTATAATTATGCTAACACCCCCCCTCAAACTCAAGGTGGTAGCGCATGTGCCAACTTGAGTTTGCTTAAGAGATCCTGAAAGCGAGTGGGATGATGCGTTTTGGTGAATATATCAGCGGTTTGGCTGATAGAGGAGACAGGAATCAAACTGAACGGGTAGAACGACGAAGAGTAGTGCTAGGAGCAGATGCAGGCGCAGGTACTGGATCAACAACTGGTGCAGATTCAACAGAGACAGGTAAACTGGACGGGTAGAACTACGAAGAGTAGTGCTAGGAGCAGATGCAGGCGCAGGTACTGGATCAACAACTGGTGCAGATTCAACAGAGACAGGTAAACTGGACGGGTAGAACTACGAAGAGTAGTGCTAGGAGCAGATGCAGGCGCAGTATCGATCAACAATCGTGCAGATTCAACAGAGGCAGTTAAACTGGACTGGTAGAACGACGAAGAGTAGTGCTAGGAGCGGATGCGCAGTGCATCGATCAACACCTGGTGCAGATTCAACAGAGGCAGGTGTAGTTGGACTAATATTGAGCACATCACAATCACCTGGATCAGGATTTGGAAACGGCTCTTTGGTATAATAACAGAAATAAAAGAATGAACCAGAACATGTTGTAGAGAGAGAAGAGAGACCCCAGAAACTATAAATAAAAGCTTTACGGCTCTGATACCATGTTAGAAGAAAGAATACAAGTAATGAAGAAAAGGATTGTGTATTTGTCTGTGTCTTTGTCTATTACTTATTTACAGAGATATTGCATTTATTTATACATGAGAATATGAGCTAATTTAGACAAGAATAATAATTGCTATAATTATGCTATAAATCTCCTATAATCATATTAATTACTGTAATTATGCTAATTGCTATAATTATGCTAATTGCTATAATCATGCTAACAAATAGAAGCTATCAAGCAAAAGTATCAATTGCAGGGCTTTGCATCTCACATGCCAGAATTCCAAGTTTTCTTTAATGATCAAGCAATGAATGACTTCAACACCTTGTTCACCTCTCTTACACAAGAAAGGCAGTACTTTGCAGCTGGGGTGCCGGGTTCTTTCTATGACAGATTATTTCCCAATTCCTCTCTCCATTTTGTGCATTGCTCTATGTCACTCCATTGGCTGTCTAAGGTGCCAGAAGAGTTGTTAGATGAGAATTCTCATGCATGGAACAAAGGAAGGGTTCACTACGCAAATGCTCCAAATGAAGTAGTCAATGCATATTCATCTCAGTTTGCCAAGGCCATGGAAAACTTTCTGAATGCTAGATCTGAAGAACTTTTGACTGGGGGGATGATGATAATAGTCACACTAGGTATCCCCAGTGGAATGCCTTTTTCTGAGCTCCCTAATAGCTTGCTGTTTGAATGTATGACATTGAGCCTTTTGAATATGGTGAAAGAGGTAAGGTGGTGATCAGCTTGTATTTCCAGGATTAGCTTTGCTATAATAGTTTACATTTGTAATCATTTTAATATTATAGACAAAATATTGATGTGGTTTGAGAAGTCTGTCTAGGAAGAAGGTAATAGATTTAAGTCTTTTGCTATTAACAACATTTCAAATTGGTTATAAATAACTGAAGTATCAGGTATTAAGTTTGTTGCTTACAATCACAAACTAAAAACATCAGCAATGGTGTTGCCATTTTACTTTGAAAGAGGCTACCCTGTTATGCTGGATGGGCACCTAATCAGTGACTGTTTGTATGATGCAGCAGGGATAGAAAATCTCAATTGAACTTCCATGTAGTTTGCACTAAACTCTGCTCGACACATGCATATGGGTTCATACTTGCTTTATCATATAAATCTAGATAATTTCTCGCTTGGTAATTATTAACTATTTCTCAGAAGACAACTAAGTGACTATCACCTTGTCATTCATTGGGTAAATCTGAATAACCAATCTTTCCTACAGGGATTAATCAGTGAAGCTCAAGTAGACTCTTTCAACTTGCCATTTTATACTGTTTCTCCAGGGGAGATGACAAAGCTCATAGAAAGAAATGCTTGTTTCAGCATTGAGAGAATGGAGTTGACAGACCCTGCACCTTGGCTTGATGGTCCAGTTAATATGCGAGAATGGGTGGTTCATGTAAGAGCTGCAATGGAAGAATTGTTCAGCAAACACTTTGGAAGAGAAATTGTTGGTGAAATATTTGATCGGTTAATTAAAGAACTAACCGACCATTCTCACCAGCTGGAATCAAAATACAAGGAGAAAACTCTTCTTTTCATTGCTTTGAAGCGTAAAAGGTTCAGTTCGAAATCAACTTGATACTATCTGCTTAGTTTGTTTGTTTGTTTTTTCCTGCATCTCTCTTTGATCTCTCTGTGGCCTTTCCTCTGCTGCCCCACCTGCTTTTCATCCATATTACTCATTTATGATGCAGAACATTTTGGTTTATGACATGTATGCCTAATTAAATGTTCTTGTCTGAGATGTAGCCTCACCTCTCTTATTTGGAAATCCTCTAAAAATTTTTATGGTGAATTTGTTTATGCCTACAGAGGATGATTTTGCTTTGTGCAGGTCAAGTCAAGGGTTTTAGGCGAGAGTTTTCAAGCCTGAACCTCACTAACTATATCTACATATCCATTTAAAGAAAGAAGAATGAGCATTTGGGCCATAATAAGTAGTCCAATATCATTAATTCAATAGTAAATGCGAGACTATCTAAGAGTAAATGTAATGTTGGTCATCATGGAGAAAACATAGGAGAATAATGACGAATGATGCAGATGAAGGTAACGACTAACGAAGATGGCAACAATAGGGGTTCTAACTTCTTAAAGCTTACAGGAAATGAAAATTCCTGAGTTATTTGAAATATATACTACAGATTTACTATTCCCGTTCATCTACGTTTTGTTGATTTCTTCTTTTAATTTGTTATATTGGTTAACAACTCACAGGAAATTCCTACAAAACTAATTTCTGACAAAATATAGACACAAAGGAAAATGAACAATCTAGCTAATTAATACTCCAAGTTTTTGCTGCTTGCAAGATATCTCCAACCAGGTTTCAATTTTGTAAATGCGACTTGTAACAGTATACAAAGATACTACGTAAGTGAATATGGCCGCAGCTTCTTATCACAATGATAGCGTATGCTATCATCTGAGATCTGAATAATTTAGTAGTTTTATTGAATTTAAATTTGTTAGAGATATAATTTTATTTTTAGGACATTTAAGTTCTTAGGTTTAATATTTTCTTAATATAGTATAAAAGTCACTCAAAACAAAAAATTTAGAGCTGGAATTCTAATATATTCATTTATTAATTAAAATTTTCAACATGTTTCCAAATGTTACCATCTTTATTGTAATGTTTCACATCGGTAAAAAAAAAAAAATTGTGGATTTATATAGCCTAAACCTAATAATCAAAAATAATTTGGATTAATCATTTTTAGTCTATTATTGTATAGTAAAATTATTTAGATTAGTTGAGCCTAGGTGTCACAATTGGTATAAGTTATTTTGGGTCAGAAAATCGTGCGGAACCCAAGCCCAATTATAAAAAATAACTTGAGTTAATCATTTTAGGATTAATAGGCCCAACTTGTGTAGGGTTGATGGGCATGTAAGAAAAAGACAACTCATGACTAGAGAGAAGGCGGAGCCAAAGACTAAGATACTTATTTCATATAGGTATTTTATGATAATTTTGTATCTATTTTGTCTTTATTATTGAGTACTTTTTATGTTTTTGATCTTTATTTTAGTTAAATTGTTAATTTTAGTTATTTTACATTTAATTATTAAAATTTTGATATTTTTGATAGGTTTTATGGTGATTTGAAGGTCAATGATATGATACAATAGAAGATGATTTGAGATGGTTTGGAATTTTGAAGAATAAAAAAAATTGAAGAGATTATGTTTTAATATCTAAACTGACTGAAATTTGCTTAAGATATTGCATAAGATATACTGAATCCTACTCATGGCATGTTGCAGTGCTTATGTGACAGTGGGTATATTGCAAGTCAAGCGTAGTGAAAAGGCAGCTTCAAACTGCCAAATTTTGTATAAGGAGGTGCTTAACTAGTGTCGCTAGGTAGTACAACACTTAAAATCTTGCTTAAGACCCAACATTAAGTATGGCAAAATCTAACACTGGGTATGACAAAATCTGACATTGGGTATTGTACATAAGTAAATTTTTATACCTTATCATATGAGCACTCAATTGTCTTTACCCCTTTTTGACCTATTTTAAGGCGGATTTCTGACCATATAAAATATCATATTCTAATCTTTTCCGCAAGAAGTAAAAGAGAGAAACGCAAGAAAAGAAAAGAAAGAGAAGGATGCCATTATTCTGCTAGATTTTGAAAACTGTTAGAAATGTCAGAAGCTGCTGAATTTAGAGATTTCATCTGAGTTTTTCTATTTTTAGCTCATTTTCATGTTTCTTTTATTCTTTTTCATTATTTTCTCTTGTAAATATTACCAAGAGTGAGTAGAAATTTCATATTTTAGAGTTGGGTAATATATTTTGAATTTATTTTTATTCCAGAAGTTTTTATTCTTTTCTTTATGTGCTTTATGACTTACCTAATGTGGATCCCATTGGCTCTAGTTCTTAATCTTTGATAAAACGACCGAAATTTAAAATCATTGATAGGTAATCAAGAATTTGAATTTAAAACACCTACATTTAGAGATAAACTGTAACACCCCAAAAATTTTAAATTTTAGTATTTTATGAATAATATTGATATTTTAATTTTATTTAAATTTTAAGAAATTATTTGAGATTTTTCGGATTTTAAAAATAGGGTTCGATTTTTTGAAAATATAAACTTTGATGATTAAAAAAAAAATAATAATTTAAAGACCACGTGGTAAAACTAAAAATATATTTGGAGTCTACGAATTTTCTGAGTTTTCTAGAATTTTTTAGGAATTTTTGGACCTCGTTTTTGGTCCTAAGACAGAGTAAAAATTCAAAATTTTGTATTCTGAATCGAACCGGCCAAATCGAATCAGACCTGATCGGATCGGATCGATCGAATCGGACCGGATCGGATCGGTCGAATCGGACCGGCCTTCTTCTTCCTTTTTCTTCCTCTCCCACGTGCGTTTCTTCTCCTCTCTTCCTCTTCCGTTTTCTCTCTCCTCCCTCCTCCCCTTGCCGCGCCGCAGCCTCCCCAGCCACCCTAGCTCACCGGCGCGCCACCCCACCCCTTCCCCACGGCCGGCCGCTGCCCCAAACGGCTGGAAAACGCGCGCGAACGCCCCTCCCTTTCGTGCGCAACCGTTCGTCTTCCCGATCAAAATCCGGCCGTTCCGGCCACCAATCAGACTGGGTCTTGTGTCTAAATCCATCTACTCGTCGAGAGCTTTCCATAGACACCAAGAACACCGAAATCCATCTAGCAGTTTGTCCAATTTTTGCCCGGGAAGTTTTAGCCCATTTTGAATTTTGGGCTAGATTTCTCACAAACCGTAAACCTCACGAGAAAACCGAGAGTACCATAGTGCTCCACTCGTCGAGAGCTTCGCGGCGATATAAATTTCAAATTTTTTCGACATCGTTTTTCGGTGGGTCCCACGGAACTTCGCAGTGTTTTTCCAAGCGTTTAATGAGCTTAGAAAATTCAGTAAAATTTATGTACTAACCCCCGTGTTGTGAGCTTCGTGTAGGTATCTTCAATTCACGAATTTGGTTAAATTGTCCGGTTCAGGAATTTCCGCGATAGACCTGGCACTGGAAAAAGTCTCCGAATTGAATCGAGGTTTTGGCTACCCCACCATTGTCACACGTCCCGAGCTCGTCCCCGGAGTCAGAATTGGCAAAGGTAAACCCAAACCTTGCTTTTTCGTAATTTTCTAGTGCTTAAATAGGATTAAAAATCCATAAAATATTCATGGTAGCCCAGAAAATTATGATTCTTTTTGCAATAGCCTAGTAATATTGCTAAAGACCGCAGGGCAAAGTTTTAGAATTTTTAGAGCTTGTTTGGGTAGTTTTGCAAAAATGATCAATTATAAGGACTAAATTGAAATTTTACATATTGTGATGGATGATTGATTTGATGGGCCCAGGAGGGGCTGTGTGATGTGATTGAGTTGTGGATATATGGATTGTGAATATAGAAGTGTGTTTTGAGCCCTTTTGCAGGTTGGGTAGGTCCTAGGTATAGGGGAGATTCTGCCAGATTTTCGGCACGACTTAGGACGTATTTGGTCTTTTCTTGATTTTTATTGAGTCAATTGTATTAAATAATTGTAATGTAATTGTCAGGTGAGCCGGGACAGCCTTCTTCCTCCGCTCAACCGCCACAGTGATTGCTGTCAAGTTTGTAAGTAAAATATTAATTTTAATTGTAATTTCGATATTATTATATGTTTAAGCATGCCCATGAATCACTTATATGCATATATCTATGTAGATAAATCCTAGGCACGATTTATGTTGCATTCATAACTGTGAAAATGCCATGTATGTTGTTGTGATAATTTGGAGCAGTGTGCGTGCATTGGCGTGCGTGTGATGTGGTGTGGACTATGGATAGGACGGGTAGTCACGGCTTGAGTTCTTCGCTGGGACCCGATCCTTCGGGGGTAGTCATGGCTTGAGTTCTTCGCTGGGACCCCGATTTGGTTTATTAAGCGAAAGTCTAGTTAGAGTTCTTCGCTGGCACCAGGTTGGATTTAAGAGAGCTATATAGGGGATCAGCTCCCATATATTATGATTGATATTATTGGGTGTGTGAGTGCTCCAAATTACCTTTTTGCTGTTATGATGTGAATTTATTGCTGATGCTGCATTTCACTCCACAGGGTGCATTAGTTTTAGATAGTTATAGAGATTATGGTTAAAATTGATATTTTACTCTCTGAGTTAAACGCTCACTCCTGTTCAATATTTTTTTCAGGCTACAGGAGGATTTTATTGTGGTTAACCTGCTTTTCTCCTTCGCAGGTTGTCTATCAATATTTGTGTAATTTTATTTACTCCTAGAATTTTCGCATGTGCTAGAATTATTTATTTAAATTGGGTCTGTAATGTGAATTCTTATTTTGGACCTATAAAATTATTATCATATGCATGTTTGATGGACTGGATAAGGGAGCTGAGCTCCCATTTGTTTTTATGATGATATGAGTATGTGGAGGGTGAGCTGAGCTCCCCAATTGATTATTATTGTGTTTACAGGTCGGGTGAGTCAATAACTCCCCGTTGAAAGGTCCATTTTATGGTCGGACTCTGTCCGGTTGTTTTCTTGAAATTGGGCCCAAATGAGCCTTAGAGTTGGGTTAATGAATAGTTAGGCTTACTACGGGCCTCGGGGGCTTTAGGCTGGCCCAGGTCCTAGTGCCGGTCCGGCCCATAGGTTGGGTCGTGACAAATGTGGTATCAGAGCTGAGGCTCTAGATTTTTAGGGAATGTTTGTCTAAAGTATTGGGAAGAGTCTAATAGGAGTCACATGCGGAAAATAAGGTCCACATTCGTCTTGTATTGTTATCTTTGCTTCTAGTTTCTGCTTCATATATTGTGTGTAAACATGAGTCTATAGAGCTGTGTAAGGTGTAATTTTGAATTTTGTGGGCTAATGCTGCTGAATTTTAGGAAAATGCGTAGAAGCAGGAGAGCTGCCACTGCACCAGAACCAGATGTGCCTGACGAGGTGTCAGCACAGAATGAGGCGCCTGCCCCGAGGAGGCGGGGTAGGAGGCCTAGAGCTGCTCAAGTAGAAGAGCAGCTGCCAACAGTTTAGGATCAGTCTTTCATGGCACAGGGTCCCACGGACCCCATGGCAGCTACTCTAGCTGGGTTACAGAGAACCATCGATATGATGGCGCAGTATATGGTCCACCCTCCATAGCAGCAGCAGTCCACCACACCAAGAGGGGAACCTTACAAACAGATCATCAATTTCAAGAAGTTAGTGCCTGCTACTTATGATGTGTTAGATGATGCATATCGATTTTTGGATTCCTGCAGACAGGCAGGAACAGAATTACAGTTGACTGATAAAAGACTTATAGAGTGTATGCAGCATGTAACCCAGCCTATGCCTAGACAGTGGATGAATGACTACATATTACCTTGGATGGAGGGTTTGTCGTGGACTCAGTTTGTGGAACTGTTCATCAATCGGTTTGTGCCAGAAAGCTTCAAGGATCAAAAGCAGTGGGCCTTTGAGGCCTTAAGACAGAATGGCAGGTCTGTAGATGAATATGCTACAGAATTTCTTGAGTTGAGCAGGTATGCCCCTACAGCAGTTGCTACAGAAACTATGAAGGTGAAGAGGTTCCTAAAGGGGCTTGACAGGAGGTATGCAAACCTGGCCATGATGTCTGATCAGTCGTTTGATGTGGTAGTTGATCGAGCCAAACAGATAGAGATTATCTATACTGCGGATGACAGCGGAAAAGCAAAGAAAAACAGAGCAGAAAGTTCTTCAGGTGCTCCCCATATGGGTGCTCCAGATAGTGGTGGCCAGAGTAATTACAGAGGAAGAAGTAGGAACAAGAAGAGTGGTTTTAGACACAAACCTCGAGGGTTCGCACTCGGTACGGATCCAGAAGGGTCACGATTCGGTACAGCTTGAAGTGCAGCTCAGATCCTCTTTGGCACCTTGTGCACAGTGTGGAAGAGGACATTCAGGACCTTGTATGATGGGTTCAGGAGTATGCTTCAGGTGTGGCCAACCAGGTCACTTTGCTAGGGAATGCCCCGTGTTCAGCGAGCCACAAATGGGGTCACAGGGTTCTGTTGCAAATGTTCCTCGTCAGTTGTATCTGAGTGCTTCCAGTATGGCGGTGATCGATTCGATGTGGAGGCCGAGGACAAGGGGGACGTGGATTTGGAGGCAGATCAGGAGGTAGAAGTCAATATCAGGGTTCTGCCACTCAGGGTAGGGGTCAAGCTCGGGTTTTCACCCTGACCCACCAGGATGCTCAGGCTTCCAATGCAGTTGTGGCAGGTATTCTACTAATCTGTTCCTATGAGGCTCGAGTTTTGATAGATCCGGGTGCTACGCACTCATTTATCTCCCCTGTGTTTGCCATGAGATTGGGTAGAAACCCTACAACTTTAGAATGCCCTTTGTCGGTAGCTACCCCACTTATTGACAACATAGATGTAGATATGGTTTTTCCGGATAGCCTAGTAGTAGTGGATGGAAAGATTCTCCCAGCAGACTTGGTTCCTCTACCAGTAATGGATTTTGATGTAATCTTGGGAATGGATTGGTTGGCAACTCATTATGCCACTTTAGACTGCAGGAACAAAAAGGTGTATTTCTACATACCCGGTGTGGAAGAGTTTAGCTTCGAAGGTGACAGGAGCGTGGCTCCATATAACTTGGTGTCAGCAATTAGTGCTAGAAAAATGTTGAGGCGTGGATGTCAAGGGTATTCGGCTTTGGTGAGAGATACCTATGTAGAAGGTGTCAACATGGAAAATGTTCCTGTTGTCAGAGAATTCATGGATGTCTTCCCTGAAGAGCTTCCAGGGTTGCCACCGGAAAGGGAAATAGAGTTCTGCATTGATGTTGTTCAAGGTACAAATCCCATATCCATGCCACCTTACAGGATGGCACCAGCAGAATTGAAAGAGCTAAAGGAGCAACTACAGGAGCTTTTGGACAAGGGTTTTATACGTCCAAGCACTTCACCTTGGGGCGCTCCTGTTCTATTCGTGAGAAAGAAAGATGGGTTATTGAGGTTGTGTATTGACTACAGACAGCTGAACAAGGTGACTGTGAAGAACAAGTATCCACTTCCTCGGATCGATGATTTGTTTGATCAGCTCCAAGGGGCTAGATTCTTTTCCAAGATAGACCTGCGATCAGGCTACCATCAGTTGAGAATCAGGAATGAGGACGTGTCCAAAACAGTATTCAGGACAAGATATGGTCATTATGAGTTCTTGGTGATGTCTTTTGGACTCACTAATGCACCAGTAGCCTTCATGGACTTGATGAATAGGGTGTTCAAGCCGTTTTTGGACTGTTTTGTCATCGTATTCATAGATGACATTTTGGTATACTCTCGGACCGAGGAGGAACACGTGTGGCACTTGAGGATGGTGTTGCAGACTTTGAGGGAGCACCAGCTGTATGCCAAATTTTCAAAATGTGAATTTTAGCTAGAAAGCATCTCATTCTTGGGACACGTGGTTTCTAGTGAAGGTATTCAAGTAGATCCCAAGAAAATTAAAGCTGTAACTGATTGGCTTAGGCCTACAACAGTCACTGAGGTGTGAAGTTTTTTGGGCCTAGCTGGCTACTATAGGCGTTTTGTGCTGGACTTTTCTAGGATAGCAGCTCCCCTAACTAAGTTGACTCGGAAGAATGTTCCATTCATTTGGACAGATGACTGTGAGAAGAGTTTCCAGAAGCTTAAGGAGTGTCTAACCACCGCCCCTATGTTGACACTACCAATGAGTGGTGAAGGATACACCGTGTATTGTGACGCCTCCAAAGTTGGCCTAGGGTGTGTTTTGATGCAGAATGGAAAGGTAGTGGCTTATGCTTCAAGGCAGCTGAAGAGGCATGAGCATAACTACCCCACCCATGATTTGGAAATGGCGGCTGTAGTCTTTGCACTAAAAATCTGGAGACACTACCTATATGGTGAAGTGTGCGAGATATACACTGACCACAAGAGTTTGAAGTACATCTTCCAACAGAGGGACTTAAACTTGAGACAGAGGAGATGGATGGAGCTTCTGAAAGACTATGATTGCACCATCCAGTACCACCCTGGGAAGGCCAATGTAATAGCAGATGCTTTGAGCAGAAAATCTTCTGGCAGTTTGGCGCACATTTCAGCAGAGAAAAACCGTTGATTCAGGAAATACATGAGTTGATGGATCAAGGTTTAATCCTAGATCTTTTAGATGAGGGGGTATTGTTGGCTCATTTTTCAGTGAGGCCAGACTTACGAGACAGAGTTAGAGTTTCCCAGCACAGAGACCAACAATTAATGAAGATCATAGAAAGAGTACAGCAAGGTGAAGGTGGTGAGTTTGGATTTGCCAATGATGGCGTCCTAGTGCAAGGTTCTAGGATATGTGTGCCCGATGTGGACAATCTCAAGAATGAAATCATGCGAGAGGCACACTATACACTGTACAGTATCCACCCAGGCTCCACCAAGATGTACCATGATGTGAAGGATAGCTATTGGTGGAATGGCATGAAGAGAGACATAGCAGACTTTGTGTCTAAGTGCTTGACTTGTCAGAAGGTGAAGTTTGAACATCAGAGACCGTCAGGGAAGTTGCAAGAGCTCCTTATCCCAGAATGGAAGTGGGAAATGATTACTATGGATTTTGTGATTGGGTTGCCTCGTACCACGCGAGGATATGATTTGATGTGGATAATTGTAAACCGTCTAACCAAATCAGCTCACTTCTTGCCTGTGAAGACTACATATTCTGTGGCACAGTACGTCCGACTCTACATTCAAGAAATAGTCAGATTACATGGAGTTTCGGCTTCCATAATATCTAACAGAGGGCCCCAGTTCACTTCTCGGTTTTGGAGAAAGTTACAGGAGGCACTTGGCATACAGTTGAACTTTAGTATGGCTTTCCACCCTCGGACAGACGGACAGTCTGAAAGGACAATCCAAACACTGGAAGACATGCTTCTCATGAGTGTTTTGGATTTTGGAAGTCAATGGAATGATCAACTAGCTTTGGTGGAGTTTGCCTACAACAACAGTTACCATTCCAGCATAGGGATAGCACCCTATGAGGCACTATATGGAAGAAAGTGTAGGTCTCCTCTGTGTTGGACGGAAATGGGAGAAGCGAAGGTGCATGATGTAGACCTAGTGCAGTAAACTTCAGATGTAGTTCCTTTAATCAGGGAACGATTAAAAACAGCTTTCAGTAGGTAAAAGAGTTATGCAGACCCCAGACGAAGGGATGTGGAGTTTGCAGTAGGCGACTACGTATTCCTGAAGGTTTCTCCGATGAAGGGAGTCATGAGATTTGAAAAGAATGGCAAGTTGGCACCTCGGTATATTGGACCTTTTGAGGTTACTGATAGAGTTGGAGCAGTTGCCTACCGGTTGAACCTACCACCAAACCTTTCTCATGTTCATCCCGTATTTCACATCTCCATGCTCAGGAAATACATTCCAGACCCTTCTCATGTACTACAACCGGATGTAATAGAGCTAAAAGAGAACTTGATATTTGAGGAGCAACCTGTAGCCATAGTGGACTACCAAGCGAGACAGCTAAGATCAAAACAGATCACTATGGTTAAGGTTTTGTGGAGGAGCCAGTCAGTGGAAGAGTGCACCTGGGAGTCAGAACGGGACATGCGTAGTAAGTACCCTTATCTGTTCAATGTGTAATCATGTACTTTATTCTGCCTTATGTAAAATTCGAGGACGAATTTTCTGTAAGGGGGAAGAATGTAACACCCCAAAAATTTTAAATTTTAGTATTTTATGAGTAATATTGATATTTTAATTTTATTTAAATTTTAAGAAATTATTTGAGATTTTTCGGATTTTAAAAATCGGGTTCGATTTTCCGAAAATATAAACTTTGATGATTTAAAAAAAAATTAATTTAAAGACCACGTGGCAAAACTAAAAATATATTTGGAGTCTACGAATTTTCTGAGTTTTCTGGAATTTTTTAGAAATTTTTGGACCTCGTTTTCGGTCCCAAGGCAGAGTAAAAATTCAAAATTTTGTATTTTGAATCGAACCGGCCAAATCGAATCGGACTGGTCGAATCGGTCCGGCCTTCTTCTTCCTTTTTCTTCCTCTCTCGCACACGTTTCTTCTCCTCTCTTCCTCTTCCGTTTTCTCTCTCCTCCCTCCTCCCCTTGCCGCGCCGCCGCCTCCCCAGCCACCCCAGCTCACTGGCGCGCCGCCCCACCCCTTCCCCACGGCCGGCCGCCGCCCCAAACGGCCGGAAAACGCTTGCTAACGCCCCTTCCTTGCGCGCGCGACCGTTCATCTTCTGGGCCAAAATCCGGCCGATCCGACCACCAATCGGATCGGGTCTTGTGTCTAAATCCATCTACTCGTCGAGAGCTTTCCATAGACACCAAGAACACCGAAATCCATCGAGCGGTTTGTCCAATTTTTGCCCGGGAAGTTTTAGCCCATTTTGACTTTTGGGCTAGATTTCTCACAAACCGTAAACCTCACGAGAAAACCGAGAGTACCAGAGTGCTCCACTCGTCGAGAGCTTCGCGGCGATATAAATTTCAAATTTTTCCGACACCGTATTTCGGTGGGTCCCACGGAACTTCGCAGTGTTTTTCCGAGAATTTAATGAGCTTAGAAAATTCCGTAAAATTTATGTACTAACCCCCGTGTTGTGGGCTTCGTGTACGTATCTTCAATTCGCGGAAATTCGACAGTTGTCCGGGTCTGTGAATTTCGAGCCAGACAGACCAGCTACCGGAAAAAGTCTCCGAATTGAATCGAGGTTTTGGCTATCCCACCATTGTCAGACGTTTCGAGCGCGTCCCTGGAGTCGGAATAGGAAAAGGTAAACCCGAACCTTGCTTTTTCGTAATTTTCTAGTGCTTAAATAGGATTAAAAATCCATAAAATATTCGTGGTAGCCCAGAAAATTATGATTCTTTTTGCAATAGCCTAGTAATATTGCTAAGGACCGCGGGGCAAAGTTTTAGAATTTTTAGAGCTTGTTTGGGTAGTTTTTGCAAAAATGATCAATTATAAGGACTAAATTGAAATTTTACATATTGTGATGGATGATTGATTTGATGGGCCCAGAAGGGGCTTTGTGATGTGATTGAGTTGTGGATATATGGATTGTGAATATAGAAGTGTATTTTGAGTCCTTTTGCAGGTTGGGTAGGTCCTAGGTATAGGGGAGACTCTGCCGGATTTTCGGCACGACTTAGGACGTATTTGGTCTTTTCTTGATTTGTATTGAGTCAATTGTATTAAATAATTGTAATGTAATTGTCAGGTGAGCCGGGACAGCCTTCTTCCTCCGCCCAGCCGCCACAGTGATTGCTGTCAAGTTTGTGAGTAAAATATTAATTTTAATTGTAATTTCGATATTATTATATGTTTAAGCATGCCCATGGATCACTTATATGCATATATCTATGTAGATAAATCCTAGGCACGATTTATGTTGCATTCATAACTGTGAAAGTGCCATGTATGTTGTTGTGGCAATTTGGAGCAGTGTGCGTGCGTTGGCGTGCGTGTGATGTGGTGTGGACTATGGATAGGACGGGTAGTCACGGCTTGAGTTCTTCGCTGGGACCCGATCCTTCGGGGGTAGTCACGGTTTGAGTTTTTCGCTGGGACCCCGATTTGGTTTATTAAGCGAAAGTCCGGCTTGAGTTCTTCGCTGGCACCAGGTTGGATTTAAGAGAGCTGTATAGGGGATCAGCTCCCATATATTATGATTGATATTATTGGGTGTGTGAGTACTCCAAATTACCTTTTTACTATTATGATGTGAATTTATTGCTGATGCTGCATTTCACTCCACATGGTGCATTAGTTTTAGATAGTTATAGAGATTATGGTTAAAATTAATATTTTACTCTCTGAGTCGAACGCTCATTCCTATTCAATATTTTTTTTAGGCTACAGTAGGATTTTATTGTGGTTAATCTGCTTTTCTCCTTCGCAAGTTGTCTATCAATATTTGTGTAATTTTATTTACTCCTAGAATTTCCGCATGTGCTAGAAATATTTATTTAAATTGGGTCTGTAATGTGAATTCTTATTTTGGACCTGTAAAATTATTATCATATGCATGTTTGATGGACTGGATAAGGGAGCTGAGCTCCCATTTGTTTTTATGATGATATGAGTATGTGGAGGGTGAGCTGAACTTCCCAATTGATTATTATTGTGTTTACAGGTCGGGTGAGTCAATAACTCCCTGTTGAAAGGTCCATTTTATGATCGGACTCTGTCTGGTTGTTTTCTTGAAATTGGGCCCAAATGAGCCTTAGAGTTGGGTTAATGAATAGTTAGGCTTACTACGGGCCTCAGAGGCTTTAGGCTGGCCCAGGTCCTAGTGCCGGTCCGGTCCATAGGTTGGGTCGTGACATAAACTAGATTTTAAGAGTATTATTGATTGATTAAAAGTTTAATGGTTTTGAGTAAATCAAATATCGTACAAGAGTGAGTTTTGATTTTCTTAAAACACCCTTTAGTTTGAAAAAAAAATTAAAGAATTTTAAAATCAATTACCTTCAAACTTTATTTTCTTTTAAAATTGGATGAACCATAACAAATCTCAATTAATTTAAGCATAAACCCTAACTCTGAAATCTCTTTCACCATTAATTATTTTTTATTTAAATTACTATTTTACCTGATTTAAGAGTTGATTTGCTCCATTATTTGTTTATTTTGCTTAGATTTATTGATTTTACTGAGTTTATTCACATTTAAGCTTTATTTGTATTATTATTAGGCTAAATAATCTCATCAATCATAGTTTGATATTCAAACACAAATACTTGTGGGACGATAGTTAAGCCTGATGATTTAAGGTCTTAAAACTATTTGGATTGGTTAGCCAAAAAATATTTTCAAAAACTGATATGTTCTGGGTGGCCCATTCTACCGGAGCTCCAGGTTTTTTTTTATTTTTTTTTTTTTATTTTTTTTTTTTATAGCTGGTGTTTAAGTTGAATTAGTAAGGAGGCATGTAATTAGGATTCGAATTGTAAACATTTAATTTGGTTGCTTGATATTATAATGTGAAACCAATCTAATTCAAAGCTCAAATTTAAAAATAAAGGTGCAAAAATATGCTATAATAATACATCCCAAACACTAAAATGAGTCTATACATATAAGCGCATAAAGCTGACGGGATTCTTCATTCATATATATATATATAATGAAATTTCATTGCTTGCTTCATGCATCACTAGCAAAACTTGCTTCTTTTCTCTGGATGGGTATTTTTATTTGTTGATTTTAAGGAAACAGTTAAACTCTCATTAATCTACTGCAAGGAGTTGAGACTGCATAATTAAATTTGATAATATTTCTTTTTTATTAGACCCATAATAAAAAACGCCTGTCCTTAATTTTGGTTTAACCATACTTTTCATTTGTCAATTAAGCTCTCGTACACTGTTCACGTTCTAGCACATGCAGCACACACACACACACTCTTATCAATATACCTTTGTGTAGGTAAATGACCCCTATATATAGAATAGAACCCTAGCTAGGCCATAGGGTGGGGATACCCAATTGCCACCAATCCATACATGAAAATGTGAATTTTCTTTGAAATGGACAAAAGTCTTCTGCAAAATCAAAGCTAATAAATAAATTAATGGAAATATAGTAAGGGGTTCTTTTGTCGTCGTTTAGTGATGGAAGACTGTCGTTTTGGTATTTCACCGACCACTGCTCTACTAGGTTTTGGTCAGTTTAAGTGGGTGTGTAGTTGAATAGTTCATCTCTCTGGCCAGCACCATCCACGTTAATTTGCACATGCATTGCACCCATTTTATGGGTTTTTTCTTAATCACATGGGCAAGATGATACCTATATATAATTAAGTTGGTTCTTGATGGATATAATTAATGTTGTTTTTGCAAGATAAAAAGGTACATGGTCAAACTGACTTAGAGATTGAGCTGTATAGCTTTCCTTCTGAAAAGCTTTTAGGCTTGCAGGGTTGCAACTTGCAAGAAATTATGGGAAATACTTTAATTTCATGTCCTATTTTAGAAGAAGCATAAACCATATGCAAATACAGGCTATGACAAAGCAAAAATGGATTTTTTTTTTTTAAATAATCAGATTGCCAGTGCTTGGGCCAATGGGGAGGAGATGTTCCAGCGATACGCTTTCATTGCCATGAAATTAAGAAAATCACATAAAAATTATATTGAAAATTAAAGCAGAAGGCCGAAGGTGCCCTATACCATGGATATATAAAACATTAGGCCACTAGCTTCTTCAGATTTTTTTTTTCTTTTTTGTTTTGCTAGAATTTGAATCCTTAATTTTTTGCATTACAAGTTGCAGTTGGAGATTATCAATTTCAAGATTCTCTCATGGGTTGTTACTTTGATTATTTTCCAATGTCTTTGTCTAGCTATAGTTCTAATATAAATATAGAACATAGGCATAGTAGTAGTTGTCGTCAACTTTCTTGAACATTTATTCATGTAGCTGTTTGCCTAATGCGCAGCTAGAAACAGGACAAGTTTCCACATTTCAGAATTCAAACAATAGCTCCAGCCTCTTAGAGACCTGGTGGTCCCGTTATATGCCTAGCTACTACTGCCCATGTGATGACAAATGAAATAAAACTAATCGTATAACAAGAAAGCTACCGTTCCACCGTTAATCACATCGATCTTTAATAATATGCAAGTTGGAAACCTAAACAAATTCGTATTATTTCATAGCTAATGATCAATCTTTCTTTAGGATATCATATTTCTTCTTGTAACAAATTAAGAAGAATGATCATACCAACTTATGTAAGAATTTTTTTTTTTTTGGGGTGATATTGAAAGTTCTTGGAAAAATGCTATCGAGTTTGCTAGATGCTACACTCCAAGGTAAGTACTTGATTATATGTTGAGCTGTTAGTTCAATGTAAGAATTTTCCTTTGGGAAGTTAGGAGTAGCTAGTGTGGTTAGTACTAGTGGCTAGTGTGGTCCTTAAAGTTGAAACTGACATTTTTCTTTCTCACCGCTAAAAAACAGCATGAAGAACAATTATATTATGTGATGATGCTAATTTAAATTTAATTTGGATAATTAAACGAGTGGGAATGTCTTTTTCAATCAAGATTTATATATATTGTGGTCCTTATTTACATGCATGTTCACAAACATAAACAAGTCCTCATATCATCATCAAACATCACGAAAGAAAAAAAAAAACGCAAATATAACAAAAGATTTAAGTTCTTTTCCTCAGAGTTTCCTTCAGGACATTCAGTCATGTTCTCTTCTCTCTCTCTCTCTCTCTCTCTCTCTCTCTCTCTCTCTCTCCCCGTCTCTCTCAAATAGAAAACGAAAAAATATATATATAATTTTTCTAAGCCAACAACACTGTATTGAACAGTTGCACTACTACTTTATAACACCAACCACTCCTTTTGTGTTATATTCTCCCAAATTATTGCTCTAGAATATAATATAGATTGCATCAAAATGACAAGACATATAGAAAATGTAGCGATTGTCACTAGAACTGCCAATAAACAGAGGAATTCTTATATGAATAGCATGGACTAGCCATGAACTATAAAGAGACAATGGAGTGAGATCCATTTGTAGATCCTATATATTTTTGCTTACGTGCATAATCTGCAATAATTCATTTTGATAATGTTGACCCCACAAGCTTAAAGGAGCATAGATTTTGATGATACCAAAACTCAACTAGAATCAAACTAACATTGTTTTAAGTATTGTGCTTCTCAAAGAACAAAGAAAAAGACTCAAGGAATTCATGATGGATTCATGCCTTTAAAGAAAGGATGACATTTTAAAATAACACAGGACGAATCAAATGAGATAAAGGAAGAAAATGTTACTTTTCAAAACTGCATTAAAGATTAAATTTGAAGGTACATGTAGTATAGAATTTAGTTTTAACTTTTAGAATTACTTGTGGAAAGAATTGAGGAGTAGAAACCAATGATACTTATTTTAAATCCCTCAAGTATTTTCTTTTAAAATATCATCAGTGGCCTAAAAGCATTTGATTATGATTTAGTGTAAAGTTTTAAAGTTTTCAAAGTTATGCAGAAAAGTTTTCACGGTATGCTAACTGGTTTGCTACTTGATTTTGGTATGCTAACTGGTTTACTACTTTTTCTGGTATGCTAACTGTCTCAACTCCGCACAACATCGCAGAAAAAGACAAACTAACGGCTATTTTCTTGAAAGTCAAAATTGTAATATTCAAATGAGTTCTCAAATGGTCAAAAATGTTCCAAAGCTATAAATACACCTATCCTTGGTCATTTTACACTAAATGAAAGTCTCTCTATTATTCTTAACCTTTCAAGATCATTAAAGCTTTCATTCAAAGTGCTCAAATTGTATTTATTGCTCATCATTGACTTACCTACTCATCTCTTCTTTATAGATTCTATTGTATTGAGTGAGATTGAGTTTTAAACACTTTATTATCATTTATGAGAGGTCATTCAAGCACCTATTGAAGCTTGATTGTGAAAAGTGTTTGGGATAACACTTGGTAGAAGTGTGAAGCTACTTGTAAAAGCTTTGGTGAGAAGATTTGTAAATGGCTTTTGTCTCTTGTCTTTAAAAGAGAAGATTAGTGAAGTGAAGACTCAAACTGGGATCTTTGAGAGAGTGGATGTAGGCTAGTTGAGCCGCACCATTATAAAAATTTAGTGTTCAATTTTCTCAACCTTTACTCTTTACATTTATGCATTTTAACTTTCTGATTGAAGTGTTTTTTTTTTTTTTTTTTGCTGATGTGAAAATTGATACTGTTTATTGTTAACCTTGCTGCAAACTGAGAAAATTAGTTTATTGTTGAATCTGCTGATATCTGATTTAATTTGCTTATTATTTTATTGGTTGTCAACTAATATATTTGGTGTACTGCTCTATTTGCTGTGTTGTGAACTTGTTCAGATTACTGAAATTTCTACTGAATGCCAATATATTCTGCTAGATCAGTGTACTGATTGCTTATGACCCAACTTTGAATCAACTTATCAATAGAGCTGTATTGTTCATATTTCACATTAGAAAATTAGGTTGAACTAACCTGTAATTTTTTAAAGGTTTTGAGCAAGAACCGAAAAATTATTTTTAGAGTCCAATTCACCCCCCTCTTGGACATATTTTGAGACATCAATTTGGTATCAGAGCCCGTCTCTCTTGCTTAAGGATTAAACACCTTATAGTGATCCATACACATGACTGGTTCATCTAGAAACTCAGCTGGTATACCTGCTCCTTTAGCTGAAGGTTATTCAATCATTAGACCACCACTTTTTAATGGCACAAATTACTCTTTTTGGAAAACTAGAATGAGAAACTTTATACAATCTGTTGATATTGATGTTTGGAGAATAATTAAAGATGGTTCTTATATTCCTTATAAAACCAGTGAAGGAACTGTGCAAATTTCAAAGCTGAAGTTGAATTTGATGATAATGATTGGAAGAAAATTTCTACAAATGCCAAAGCTATTAAAATTCTTCATTGTGCTCTTGATATTAATGAGTATAATCGTATTTCAGGGTGTCAAACTACAAAAGAAATATGGGACAAACTGGAAGTCACATATGAAGGAACTGATGTGGTGAAAGAGTCAAAGGCAAACCTCCTCATCCATGATTATGAGTTATTTGAGATGAAACCTGGTGAAACTATTGCTGAAATGAGTACCAGATTTATAGATCTTGTCAATCTTCTTAAAGCTCTTGGAAAGAGATTTGAGAAATAAGAACTCGTAAAGAAAATTTTGAGATCTCTTTCAAAGACATGGGAAGCAAAGACCACTGTTATTCAAGACACTAAGGATTTCAAAAAGTATAGCTATGATGAGCTAATTGGTTCTCTCATTACACATGAGATGATCTACAAGAAAGATGAGAAAGAAGGTGATCAAAAGAAAAAGAAAGGTATAGCCTTCATATCCGAAAAGGTAGATGAGAAAAAGAAAAGTATTGCTTTCAAAGCTAGTTCAAGTGATGACTCAAGTGCTTCAAGTGATGATGATGAAGATATGGCTATGATAGTCAAGAGATTCAAAAGAGCATTTAAAAAAGGCGAAAGCAAATACAAGAAGTTCATAAAGAAATATGCTCCAAAGACTCCAAATCATTCAAGTGAAATAGTTTGTTATAAGTGTAACAAACTAGGCCACATTAAGCCAAAGTGTCCTACATTGAAGAAGAAAAACAAGTTTAAAAAGGATAAAAGTAAAAAGGCAATGGCGGCAACATGGAGTGATAGTGACTCTTCATCAAATGATGACACAAGTGACAAAGAAGCTGCAAACACTTGTATGATGGCAATTGAAGAAAAAGGTGAAAGCTCACACATTGAAGATAGTGAAAATGAGGTAAATCTTGAACCTTCTAATATTGATGAGTTAGAACTTGCATTTGTAAAGACATATGATAAATATAGATATTTTAAAAAGAAATGCAAAATTTTGATTCATGAAAATTGTGCTTTAAGATCAGAAAATATTTCTTTGAGTATGGCTTCAAAGGAAAATGAATTTTACAAATCTCAAATGAAATTATTTAAGGAAGTTAATAATGAACTTCAAAGATCGAAAGAAGTGTGTGAACAACTTCTTGAGAAAAACAGAATTCTTGAAGCAAAAGTTGAATCTTTGACAAGAGATTTAACTAAATTTACAAAAGGAAAAGAAACACTTGATATACTTCTTGGGAATCAAAGATCTACAAATGAAAAATTTGGAATTGGTTATGATGGATTTATGAAATATGGAAAATACAAACATTATTTTGTTAAAGCTTCATCTTCTTCTCAACCAAATATTACATGTTTTTACTGTAATCATAAAAGTTATATGATTAATGCTTGTCTTATTAGGAAAGGAACATTTAAGGCAAAGAAAGTATGGGTGCCTAAAGGAACCATACCTAATATTACTAACATAAAAGGATTTAAAGTTGCTTGGGTACCTAAAGACAATTAACTGATTTCAGGTCTGCCTAAGGAATATGCTAGAAATAGAACACTGATACATAGATAGTGGCTGCTCTAGGCACATGACAGGAAATAAAGGCAAATTCTCCTCTTTTACTTTGATAGAAGAAGGTTATGTCAAATTTAGCGATAAAAGTAAAGTTAAAATTATTGAATGTGGAACTATTGGTAAAAACCCTTGCATTGAAAATGTTGCATTAGTACAAGGATTAAAATATAATCTTTTAAATGTTAGTCAACTGTGTGATAATGGTTTTAAAGTCATTTTTACTTCTACACACTGTGAGATTCATGTAAATAATGCTATGTTTGCTGGTGCTAGAATAGATAATATTTACCTACTTGATTTAACAAGTCTTGAAGAAAATTGTGAAACATGCTTTATGACTTCAGATGATAGTGCATGGTTATGGCATAAAAAATTAGGACATGCTAGCATGAGTACACTTGCTAAACTCTCTAAAAGAAATCTCGTTAGAGGCCTTCCAAAGTTAAGATTTGAAAAAGAGTTTCAATGCAAAGTATTTGCACTTGGTAAGCATACAAAATCATCTTTTAAATCAAAAAATGTTGTAACTACATCTAGACCATTAGAGTTATTACATCTTGATCTTTTTCGTCCAATCACACCTAGAAGTCTACGAGGCAAGACATATACATTTGTAATTATTTATGATTTTTCAAGATTCACATGGACTTTTTTTCTTGCTCATAAAGATGAAACCTTTGATATATTTGAAGCTTTTTGCAAAAGAATTCAAAATGAAAAAGGCTATTGAATTACATTTTTGAGAAGTGATCATGGGAAGGAATTTGAAAATAGTTTATTTGAAAATTTCTGTTCTCAAAATGGTATTTATCATACTTTTTCAGCTCCTAGAACTCCACAACAAAATGGAGTTATTGAAAGGAAAAATAGATCTTTGTAAGAAATGGCAAGAACAATGCTGAATGAAAATAGTTTGTCAAAATATTTCTAGACAGAAGCTATAAATATAACATGCTACATTCTGAACAGAGTTTCCATTAGAGCTATTTTAAAAAAAACTTCTTATGAACTTTGGAAAGGAAAAAAAACCTAATATTGCATATTTTCATGTCTTTGGTTGCAAATGTTACATTTTGAATAACAAAGACAGCAATCTCAAGAAATTTGATGCTAAATCTTGTGAAGGAATATTTCTAGGTTATTCAACAAATAGCAAAGCATATAGGATTTTCAATAGAAAAACCTTGACCATGGAAGAATCAATGCATATACTTTTTGATGATGCTAACACTTTCTTGCAAAGGAAAGATTCTTGTGATTATGAAATTGAGCAGATTCTAAATTCAAAGAATTCAAATAAAGATGAGTTTGATTCAAAATAACTAGTAGAGGATGATCAAAATGACAAAGAAGAAGAACTTCCTTGCTCCACAAATGTTGAAATTCAAGAAGACTCCCAACCAAATGTGGAAGAATTACAAATTGAGGAACCTCAACATCAAGACATTCCACAAGAATGGAGGTACCATAGAAATCATTCCAAAGATGACATTCTTGATAGTCCATCACAAAGAATGATGACAAGAGCTCAACTTAGAAGATATTTTGATAATGTTGTTTTTGTCTTTCAATTTGAACCCAAAACATATGATGATGCTCAAAATGATGAAAATTGGCTTCTTATTATGCAAGAGGAATTAAATCAATTTGAAAGAAATAAAGTGTGGACACTTGTTCCTAAACCTAAAAAGCATTCTATTATTGGAACTAAATGGGTGTTTAGGAATAAGATGGATGAAAAAGGACATGTAATTAGGAATAAAGCTAAACTAGTAGCTCAAGTATATAACCAAGAGGAAGGTATTGATTTTGATGAAACCTTTGCTCCGGTTGCTAGAATTGAAGCTATTAGAATGTTGTGTACGTTTGCATGTTTTAAGAATTTCATGCTTTATCAAATGGATATTAAAAGTGCATTCTTAAATGGATATATTGATGAAGAAGTTTATGTGGCTCAACCTCCTAGTTTTGAAGACCTTCATTTTCCAAATCATGTTTACAAGCTTACTAAAGCTCTTTATGGTTTAAAGCAAGCTCCTAAAGCATGGTATAAGAGACTTAGTAAATTTTTGCTTCAAAATGATTTTAAAAGAGGAAAAGTAGATACTACTCTTTTCATTAAAAAACTAGGAAAAGACATGCTTATTGTGCAAATCTATGTAGATAATATTATTTTTAGTGCTATTAACCATTCCCTTTGTAAGAAATTTTCCAATATGATGAAAAGTGAATTTGAAATGAGTATGATGGGTGAACTTACTTTCTTCCTTGGATTGCAAATCAAACAAATGAAAGATAGAATTTTTATAAATCAGTCAAAGTACATAAAGGATATGCTAAAGAAGTTCAAAATGGAAAATATTAAAAGCACTAAAACCCCCATGAGCTCAATAGTTAAATTAGAGAAAGATGAAAAAGGTAAGGAGATAGATAATAAACTCTATAGAGGTATGATTGGTTCTTTACTCTACTTGACAGCATCTAGACCAGACATTCATTTCAGTGTATGTTTTTGTGCAAGATTTCAATCATGTCCAAAAGAATCTCATCTTGTAGCAGTTAAAAGAATTTTTAAGTACCTCATTGGCACACACAATATTGGCTTATGGTATCCAAAATGTGAATCATTTGATTTTATTGGTTATAGTGATTCAGATTTTGCTGGTAGTATTGGACAGAAAAAGCACTTCTGGAACTTGTTAATTTCTAGGTCATGCATTAGTTTCATGGCATAGTAAAAAAAAAACTTCAGTTGCACTTTCCACAGCAGAAGCTGAATATATTGCAGCTGGAAGTTGTGTTGCACAAATTTTATGGATGAAACAACAGCATAAAGATTTTAAAATTAAATTTGATTATATTTCCATAAGATGTGACAATACTAGTGCTATAAACTTGTTAAAAAATCCTGTCCAACACTCTAGAAGCAAGCATATTGAAATTGGACATCATTTTATTAGGGATCATATTCAAAATGGTGATATTCAAATTGAATTTTTCCCATCTGATAAACAGCTTGCTGACATTTTTACAAAGCCACTTAATGAGGAAACTTTTTGCAAAATAAGAAGAGAACTTGGTATGACTGATGCTCTTGCTTAACTTTTGATGCATTCTCATGTTCCTATATGAAAATGAAGTGACATATGTTGGTTTGTGGTGTTAAAAATGTGTTCTGATATTTCTGGTGCAATTTGAAAATTTCTGGGTCTGATCTGATGTGAATAGTATTTTGCAGAATTTGATTGCAGTGGCATACTAATCTGTTTGCTAATTTTCTTGTTTGCTAAGTGCTTTACCACTGCTCCTAATTCTTCGTTGGCAAACTGGTAGTCAGGTTTGATTGTACTGAAATTCTAAGATTATTTTTATTTTCTGAGTGCCTATTCTGTATTTTTAAAAGGCACATTACTTAAATACCCCTCTATTTAAAGCATTGCATCATTATGTGTTTTAAGGGCAAAATAGACTTTTTACATATTAACTAGCGTGGGACTCAAAATTTTTTTTTGCAGAACCATCAGTCTTCTCTGCTTCTCCACTGGTACACGGTATCCATTACTCTGCAAAATCTCCATTTATGTCTTTTCAAGTTTAAAATTCAAAATTTCTTCTCTTTTCTGACGCATCGCCTCCCGAAACTCGATCAAATGCATTCTCTCTCCATTGTCAACCCATTTCACTCACAACCCTCTCAACGATCATCTCCCTTCGTCCTCTTTAAAATTTTCAAAACCCATTGGCTCTAAATCAAAGCTATCATTCTGCATTCTTTGAATCAGAAAATCCCTAAATCTTTCACATTCGTTCCCCGTTATCTCTCTCAATCTGCCGAAAGAAATTATTAAAATTGATTCACATTGGGTTTTTTTTTTTTTAATGCATTCTCTCCTGTCGTCATCGATTCGTATTCTCTCTCTACAAGTATCAGGTATTGATTTCGAAACATTGATGGAAATGTGTTTTACATCTTCTTGTTATTTGTTTTGTTTATTTCGCTTTTGTCTCTCACTCTTGAAAATTATTTGATGGATTTTCCTATTTTGAGTATTCACATTACACCAAAGTGCGCTATATGACAAAATCATAAATTTGTTATTGTTGATTCTCAAAAACCCGAATATTTCTTACTGTCAGTCCTAAAATTTTTTTAATAATACATAACATTGTGTTAAAAATGTGTTGATATGCTTCTAATGGTTATACGTTGACTGCTCACATTGTTCATTTTGTGAACCTAGCTTTCTCTATCCCTACTGCCAATTTTCTTCTGGTTTGGTCATGGCACAGTCAAAAGGAAAAGGCAAAGAAAAGGTCACCACACCCTCATCATCTTCAGACTCTACTGATGCTAGTGTCCCTGCATCACCTCCTTCATAGAGAGAAGTTCCTCTGGTAATTGGAAAATCAAAAGAAAAGTCCAGGAAAAGGACCAATGAGCCTGTCCAAGAAAAAGGTTCCAAGAAGAAGAAGACTTCAAAAGCTCCAATTGCGCATATGGAAAGGGCCATTCATGAACCAAGGTACATTCACTGGCCTGCTTTTAATGAAGTCTCTGTTCCTTTATAGTCTCTGTTTGAATATCAAAAATAGGATAGATTATGCTCTAACACTGAAGGAGTATATGTGGACTTAGTTTAAGAATTTTATAGAAATTTAAGAGGTGATGATGCTGAAAGAGATGAATCTTTTAAGGTTAAAATAAAAGGAAAAGTCTATGAGGTGACAGTAGAAAGGTTAGCAAAAGCCCTAGGCATCCCAAACAGTGGGAATAGAATCTGTTCTCATAAAGAAGTATTTGCTATTGACGGGTTCAATAAAAGAGATTTTGAGGCTGAAGTGTTTAACGGAGAAGTGAAAGATAAGACTAGCATTACCCATGCTCACCAACACATCAAAATCCTTCATAGCTTTATCATCTATGTGCTGAATCCTAGTACTAGTAGTCCAAACTATTTAAGCACACTTGATCTCTGCATAATTTGGCACATTGTGAATGAAATTGAGTTTAATCTTGCCTACTTTATGCTGAAGCAAATTATAAAGTGGAAACCACCTTACAAACTTCCCTATGCCCATCTTCTTAATGGCCTATTTAGAGACTTTGGGATACGCTAGAAATTGAGAAACTTAGAACAAATATGATCCCAATTACAAGTCTGCAGAAAGATGATAATGGCAGAAAACTAAGGTTTGAACAAGGTGTTAGTTCTAAGGACAGTGCAAGTGGTGCTTTTAATGTTGAAGAAATTATGGAAGAAGTGAATAATTTAAGGCAATTTGTTGAGATTGAATTTGGAGAAATACAGAAATTTAAATCTTTTCAAACTGTTCTTATGAATGCACTTGATTCTAAGATTGATGGAACTTTGATGTTAATGTATAAAATTGTGAAAGAACTATTCAAAATCAAAGTTCATTTGGGTATTTCAAGTACTGAAGCTGGAGAAACCAGTAAGGCTGCTGCTACTGGTTCTGTTCCACAAACAGAAAAAGAAAAGGAAGAAGAGGAAGAAGAAGAAGAAGAAACTGAAAAAGAAGAAGAAGAAAAGGAAACAGAACAAGAAGAAGAGGAAGAGGAAGAAGAGGAAGAAGAAGAAACTGAAAAAGAGGAAGAAGATTCCGATGATAGAAATAGAAAAGGAGACAGCAAAGAAGGAAATGGAAAGGACATGAGTGACTCTGATTTTGAGCCGGAACCACAGACTCCTGCTCCTACTGCACCTACAAAAGGAAAGGCAAAAACAGCTAAAGAGGAACAAAGAAGCAAGCAGAAAGAGGAAATTGGTAAACCATCTGGTAAAAAGGCTAAAACTGGCAAAAAGCCTACTACAGAATCCAGTACTACTGCTGCATCTGAGTTGTTGCTGGCCCTATTGTTCCCTTAACACCTGGAACTGTAATGGCTGCTGAAATCCTTCAAACTTTGAGTGATAAACCTATTAAGCTAAAAAGGGTGAAGATGGTTACTCCAAGACAAATCAGAAGAAGCTCTAGGCTGAAAGGATAAATCCCCATACTGGATGTTTACTGATTTTAATTTTGTCTGACAGTCTGTCTCTTAGTTTGCTACTCTGTTTGATATTTTTAGTTTTCTGGACTTTAATTAGTTTGCTATATTATCTACTGTTTTAACTATTTTGTTCACTGCACTTAAACTGAATTTTGATTTATAAACATGTGCAGGTTTTCTCCCATATTTTTTTGATGCTGACAAAAAGGAGGAGAAATGAATGGGTGATCTTGTTGATATAGTTTGTTGATATAACTTATGAGAAATGATTGAATGAATGAGTGATCTTGTTGATATAGCTTGTTAATATAACTTATCAGAAATGAATGAGTGATCTTGTTGATATAGCTTGTGATTAATATATTGTTGATATAGCTTATGAAAATATATTGTGCATATCTAGTTAGTTATTTTAGTCACACTTGCCTACAACTCCTTGTAACAGAAAATGCTTGTGAATATTTCATTGAAATTATTAAGGGAAAGTTATTTGTTAATATGTGTTGATATAGGCACATACATAGGGGGAGTTATTCACACATATACATTCATACACATACTCACACTTGATTCTTACATGGTGATTCAATTGAGTTTTGTCATCATTAAAAAGGGGGAGATTGTTGACCCCACAAGCTCAAAGGAGCATAAATTTTGATGATACCAAAACTCAACTAGAATCAAACTAACATTATTTTAAGTATTGTGCTTCTTAAAGAACAAAGAAAAAGACTCAAGGAATTCATGATGGATTCGTGCCTTTAAAGAAAGGATGACATTTTAAGATAACACAGGATGAATTAAATGAGATAAATGAAGAAAAGGTTACCTTCCAAAGCTGCATTGAAGATCAAATTTCAAGGTACATGTAGTATAAAAGTTAGTTTTAACTTTTATGATTACTTGTGAAAAGAATTGAGGAGTAGAAGCCAATAATACTTATTTTTAATCCCTCAAGTATTTTCTTTCAAAATATCATCAATGGCCTAAAAGCATTTGATTATGATTTGGTGTAAAGTTTTAAAGTTTTCAAAGTTATGCAGAAAAGTTTTCCTAGTATGCTAACTGATTTGCTACTTGTTTTGGTATGCTAACTGGTTTGCTACTTTTTCTGGTATGCTAACTTTCTCAACTCTGCATAACATCGCAGAAAAAGATAAAATAATGGTTATTTTCTTGAAATTCGAAATTATAACGTTCAAATGAGTTCTCAAACGGTCAGAAATGTTCCAAAGCTATAAATACACCTATCCTTGACCATTTTGCACTAAATGAAAGTCTCTCTACTGTTCCTAACCTTTCAAGATCACTAAAGCTTTCATTCAAAGTTCTCAAATTGTATTTATTGCTCATCAATGGCTTACCTACTCATCTCTTCTTTATAGATTCTGTTATATTGAGTGAGATTGAGTTTTAAACACTTTATTATCATTTATGAGAGGTCATTCAAGCACCTATTGAAGCTTGATTGTGAAAAGTATTTGGGATAACACTTGGTAGAAGTGTGAAGCTACTTGTAAAAACTTTGGTGAGAAGATTTGTAAAGGGCTTTTGTCTCTTGCCTTTAAAAGAGAAGATTAGTGAAGTGAAGACTCAAAGTGGGATCTTTGAGAGAGTGGATGTAGGCTAGTTGAGCCGAACCACTATAAAAATTCAGTGTTCAATTTTCTCAACCCTTACTCTTTACATTTATGCATTTTAACTTTCTGATTGAAGTGTTTTTTTTTTTTTTTTTTTTTTTTTTTTGATATGAAAATTGATACTATTTATTGTTAACCTTGCTGCAAACTGAGAAAATTGGTTTATTGCTGAATCTGCTGATATCTGATTTAATTTGCTTATTGTTTTATTAGCTGTCAACTAATATATTTGGTGTACTGCTCTGTTTGCTGTGTTGTGAACTTATTTAGATTACTGAAATTTCTACTGAATGCCAATATATTCTGTTAGATCAGTATACTGATTGCTTATGATCCAACTTTGAATCAACTTATCAATAGAGCTGTATTATTCATATTTCACATTAGAAAATTAGATTGAACTAAGCTGTAATTTTCAAAGGTTTTGAGCAAGAACTGAAAAATTATTTTTAGAGTCCAATTCACTCCCCTTTTAAACATATTTTGAGACATCAGATAACTTATAATAATATTATTCAATTATATGTTGTTTCTTTTGGTTTTTCCTGCTCTTCATTTTGCAAAGGGGAATACTACACGTACGTTAAATATTTCCAGCCAAGAAATATGTTAAAGCTACTGTATTAACCCACCCATAATAATGGCACGCAAAGCAATTTTCATCCCAATATATTACAGGACATGGCTCAATCTTGGCTGTTATATATATATATATATATATATATATATATATATATATATATATATATATATATACACACACACACACACTTTTTGGTGAGAACTACTGCATGCATTACCCGCAGACATTAATTTCTACTTTCTGGTTTTAAAGTGCTTAATCTGCGATCATTTTCTTTCTTTCTTTGTGGTTAATTGGGATAAATTCTTGGATTCCAATAATATATAATGTCATGCATTTTCCCACTTGTTTCTCGCAAGAAGATGATGATGATATGAATGAAGTCACTTGCAGCTTATCATGTATATGCATGCTGGCAAATGGCAACAGGTATCCCATTATCCCAACTTTAAGATAAATTTTATTTTGACTTTATGATAATAATATGCACCACCTCTAATGATTAGCTGGTGATCATCTTGCACTGCTTTTGTTCTGACAATTTATATATGCAGTTTGAAAATTTTTCTTGATCTTTTATTTTTTAGGAGGATACGGAGAAAAAAAAATCTGAATCTTTAATTTGATTTCAAGTATATGTTTTATTTTTTATTTTTAATTGGCATTAATTAGACACAACTTAAGTATTGGTATTAATTATAGTGAGATTTGAAAGGCATGTATTTTATTCATAAAATATTACCAGATTTATATGTAGATCCTATGTGAAATTATAACTATATTTTTAAATTTTTCACCTTCTAAAACTATTTTTTCTTTTCCCTTTTACCATATTTTTGTGTGAATTTTTTTTTAATAAAATTTACATTTCACTAATAATTTGATATTCTTGCCACATACCCTCTCATTAGTTTGGCCACAATTCACAGCAGGACAAAATTTACTTAGATTCACGATGAATCTAAAATATAAATATTTATATTTATATATTTAATAAAAGAATCTCAATATATATATTTTAAATTTATAATAAATTGAGTTTAAATAAGAAAAATACTTAATAATAATTCTAAAAGTTATATATTTAAATGTTATTGATTAAAGTATTAGCCATACGTTTGCCCACCTAAAATTTAATTCCATGTGAACTTTCATATATAGAAATAGAATTATGGCATTTATATTTGGGGGGATATATATATATATATATATATATATATATATATATATATATGTGTGTGTGTGTGTGTGTGAGAGAGAGAGAGAGAGAGAGAGAGAGAGAGAGAGAGAGAGAGAGATTCCTACACTTCCCTAAAGGTCATTTCCTGCAATAACCGACCGGCCATTACCCTATTACTTATTTTTAGTATTCTTTTCACAATCAATAAATGATAATGAATCACGTCTCTTTCTTTCCCAATCAGCCCTTGGACCTTTGATTTAAACAAATTAATTAATTAATAATTTAAACACGCACCATACATCAATTATGGTGCAATATATGTATATATATAATCCTTTTCTTCCTGCTCCAATCTACTCATTCAAGAGTGCAAAGATTGAGAGTCTCTCATCGAGAAATCTTGTTGTATATATAGACAAAAGCAAGAGACACACGCTCGAGAATGGCTGCATTGGTGAGAGAATCAGTCTTGAAGAACGATGCCGATGGCCCCATCAAGGTGAAAGGCGGACTAGGAACTAACAGCTACTTCAAAAACTCCGTTTATCAGGTCTATTTCAGAGCAATCTAACTATTTCCTTGTTAATTGTTTTCTGCAGTTGATGACACTTTGCTTCTTCTAAATCGCCTTAATACACACATTATCTCCATAAATACACGTGCTTGTGCGCAAATATAGGTCGGGCGCGCATGCACACAAAAATTAAAAAAAAAATTCTTCTTTTCTTTACAAAATCTTTATTATGGTGGTGTCACAACTTGAAAGTTAATGTTATGGAATGATAGAAATGATGTTCACACCAAAAAAAAAAAAATCAATTAGGGTATCATTAAAATTTAAACAGTAACAGTTTCTTGGGTTTGTCAAAGAGTCATTATTAAAAAAATTTTAGAATACAACCATTGTAAAGCTCAAATGATAGAACCTGATGCAAAATACTACTAAAAAAGACAAAGTTTCTAAATTTATGCTACAAGAAATTAATAGAGTTAATAAATTAAACGGTCGAAGCATGCTGGAAAAGTTGAATAGAATTTATGCAAGTGCCAATAAATATGGTCCATCGTATGTGCCCTATTTAACTAGTTGATCCAATTGGTGGTGTTGATTCTCCTCCATAATTGATTCTCACACAGTTTCTTAGATTCGGAAACAAGTTGACTTTGGATACTCTATGTGGTTGCCATTAATTTGTTTCCTCTTTCGACATTTGATAAAGAGAAATTCTTCTACCACCGTCTACTCTTAAAGTGGAATAAAGCCAAATTAATTTTTAACTCATCGTTCTTTCAATTTTGTCAAGCTATAATCAGATTTTTGAAAAGAAATCCGTCATGAAATGAAGTTCAAGATGCTTTAACATCAAAGCAATTGGGTCTCTAATTTTGTATCCAATTAGACGGGGTGATATGCTCACTCAAAATATTATTTTCTTTAATTGAATCTTTCCACCATTGTGATTTTGCATATTGAAAAATAAATATCCTTGAAAAAAAGGGAAGGACAAGACCCTTTTAGTTCCTATTTGATTAAGAAATTTACATCATTAGAGATGATATAGATAAATAACAGAGCAAGCCATTATGATATATGTTGAGACGAATTATATTATATGATATGATCCTAATATATTGGTTATGTTACTATTGATGATGATTTTTTTTTTTTTGTCTCATTGGCAGAGATTGGCTACGAATGTTGTGAAGGACATAATTGATGACGAAATTACCAAGAAGCTAGACGTAAAATCCTTCTTATCAACTTCAAATAATACAATTGTTCTTGCAGATTTAGGATGTGCTGTTGGTCCAAACACCTTTACTTCTATGCAAGGAATTATAGACATAATAAAAAGGAAGTACCAATCTCAATGCCCTACTTCTGCAATGCCTGAATTTCAAGTTTTCTTTAATGATCAACCCTCAAACGATTTCAATACCCTCTTCACCTCTCTCCCACCGGAAAGGGAATACTTCGCAGCTGGCGTTCCTGGTTCTTTCTACAAGAGATTATTCCCTGAGTCCTCTCTCCATGTTGTACAATGCCATTACTCACTCTACTGGCTCTCTAAGGTGCCAGAGGAGCTGGAAGACAAGAATTCTCCAGCATGGAACAAAGGGAGAATTCACTACACAAGTGCCCCTGATGAAGTTCTTAAAGCGTATGCAAAACAATGGGCTAACGACTTCAACGATTTCTTGAATGCCAGGGCTAAAGAGATGGTGCCTGGAGGAATGCTCATAGTTGTGATGCCAAGTATCCCAGATGGGATGCCTTATTCTGAGCTAGCAAATGGAATATTGTTCAACCTTATGGAATCAATCCTTGTCGACATGGCTAAAAGGGTACGTCCCTTCTATATATATATATATATATATATATATATTTTAAAGTGCAGAAATTTAGAGATTTAAACTTTGATTTTATTATTATAGGGACTAATAAGAGAAGAAGAAATTGATTCCTTCAACTTGTCGTTATACGCTGCCCCTCCAGGGGAGTTTGCTGCAGTGGTAGAAAAGAATGGATATTTCAACATTGAAGCAATTGGACTAACAAATCCAGCACCCTGGTTAACAGATGACGTGCACGTTGACATGATAGAATTTTTGAGGCACATAAGAGCAGCTTGGGAAGGAATGTTCGTCAAACACTTTCCAAGTGACGTGGTCAATGAATTATTCGAGCAGTTAATGCTTAGACTTCCGGAGGTTTTTGAGCAGATGGAAAGAGCATACAAGGAAAAAATTCAATCCCACTGTGTCTTACAACGCAAATGATATTAAAAATAGAAAATTTTCTGGCTTTTTTATATAAAAATAAATAAGTGGACCATGCAATATGGATGGCCAATAATCATGCCATTGTATTTGGGTTGGTACAAATGCGAGGCTATTATATGATGAGGCTATCATAATTTTATTTATAAAATAAAATTTATTAAGAATATTAGATAAAAGAGAATAATTTATGTGTATTGTATTGTGGTTTAGTAATACATGCAACACAATCTGATTTGATCTAATGGTTATAGATATGTTACTTACTTGATAGAGTTAGATTCGAATTTTCATTACCCTAATCCTTTACTAAAAAAAAAAGTAATGCATAGTTTCTTTTATTTAGATAATTACAATCCCTTTTAATTTTACTTTATCAATAACTATATATACTATTGATCATGTATTGATAAAGTCTAATCTAATGGTAAAAAAAATAAAGTATAAATAAATTAAATTAAAAATAAAGTAACTATGTACATATACATTTGCTTGATTTATGATATATAGTATTTCTATAGAGTTAATTATATTAATTCATGTAAATATTTAGTCTTTTAATTAATTTTAATTACATTTTATAGTTTTATTTAACTAAAAGTTAATTTCTTTCATTTTAATTCATATTTATTATTTTTAAAAAATTATAAAGAAGAGTGAATAATTAGAGAAAGTCTAATTTTGAACAGAATATCTCATGGCCAGCCATAAGATTCTCATGGTTGCCTGTGATATTGAAGGAACAAGCATAGCCTCTTGCAGAATGGAAGAAGGGTGCATGGCCAACCATGAGATTGCCTCTTATATGCATGGATGGCCACAAGATGGTCTTTGGGAGGTTATTTTTCACCCAATAGATATTTGACATATCATCAAAAGTGGGAGAAGGATCCAAAAGAGTGGAGTTATTAGAAATTTGAGCTGAAGAAGAGGAGAAGACGTTTTTTGCAGAGTTTCTTCGCACCCAAACACTCCAGAAAATTTCATTGTGGAGAAAGAGCGAGAAATTTGAGAGGGTTTTCTTGGAGCATTTGGAGGCTAGAGTAAGGGTTCTTTATCAAGCACACTTAGTGTTTATTCTTTTTATTCTTTTCCTTTCTTTTCTTTTATTTTAACTCATTTGTTAATTTGATGTTTGGATTTAATTTTATTGATTTTGAGTTGATAATTGAGAAAATGAGTGGCTAAATATTTTAGCTAGGGATTTTGATGTAGCTCAACTTGATTTAACCTCTAGATTTTGATTTAATTTTCTCTACTTTGCTAATAATTATTATTTTTTAGTTTAATGCTTTTGAGCATCTTGGCCAAATACTTGAATGATTTTAGATTTACAATCAATGGTTGGAAAACATGATTATGAGTTTGATTTGATAACAACTATCATAGATTTTAATTAAGAGTGAAAACTAAAGTTGGGTCTACAGGGTTCTGTTGAAATAGTCTTTTTCTTAATGCTCTAATTAATTAAGTAATTCTCTATTGGGAAATAGGGGTTAATTTTTAATTAGAAGGTTTGATGATACCCGGAAGATATTATTAAATGTTTTTTTATTATTTACACTTAGGGCTGAGCAGAATTCGGTTCAAACTGAAAAATCGAATCGAATCGAGTCAATTCGGTTCAATTGGTTCGGTTTTAAAATTCAATCGATTCGGTTTTATATTATAAAAATTTCGATAATTTCAGTTCGGTTTGGTTTTGAAGAGAAAAAAATCGGTTAAACCCAACTTAATTTATATATTTAAATCGAACCAAATCGAACTGAATCAATTTTTGAATTGATTTATTTTTAAGGGAAATTTAAGAATTATATTTAATTTTATATATATATTAATTGTTTAATTTCATTGATTAATGCTTATTAGGTTCAAACTAAAGTCAAAATTAGACCAAATAACTTGAAAATCAAGTCTAAATTAAAAAATCAATCAAAAATCAAAGCCTATCGATTTAAATTGAATCGAACCGAAATAGAGCGGTTCGATTTGATTCGATTTTTCACCCATTTCAATTCGGTTCGGTTTCTAAAATTTAAAATTTGACTTTTATAATTTAATTCAGTTTGGTTTGATTCGGTTCGGTTCGAACTGAATGCTCACCCCTATTTATACTTGCAAGAGTAGTTAAAATTGATTATTAGACAAAATTGATTAAAATTGATTATTGAGTTAAGTGAAATCAATATTCCTAGCCATTTTTATTTGAATTTATACACAAAATTTTCATTGCTTTTATTAGTTAATTTCATCCTTAGTTCAATTTTAATTTCTTAAATTTAATCTATTTCGATCGTCTAGATATTAATAAAATTAACATAAATTTTAGTAATTAACAATATTTTACTCACTATTTATTACTTATACGAATCCATACAATTGCATATAAGTATGAATTTAATTAATTACATTAATTTAATAATATTTTTTTTTATTGTAGACTTGGTTCAAGACACAATAAATATGATATTATTTATCTATTAAATACATAGAACCTATATGTTTATATATTGATTGAGTTTATGATGGACCGAATCTAGACAAGAATTTTCCTTCGATAATCATGCTGAATAATTGAAAGATAAGTTATTAATTGATTTGAATTTAACAACATTAATTAGGAGTTTAATTACTCACATTAAAATTAAAAAAATTATAAATGACAAATAACTCTCCTGTAATGCAACTCTAGAAAGTGAGGTTTGATCAAATATAACAACTAGAATTCTTATATGTATTAAAGAGGGTATATTACTTGCCAATTATTTATCTTTTGAATTATGTATACATATTTTTAATTATATATAAAAAAAAACCCCCTTCTAGACAGGATATGAAGCTATAATCATATGAGCTCGTTTCTTATTAATTAATTTTCAATTTCATTAAGAACAATTTAAAGTTACTTAAAATAATCTTGATAAGATCATTAAAAAAATTGTATTCACGCATATAAATTGATTTGAAAATATCTTGATAATAATTTTTTTTTTTTTAAAAAGGGTAAAGTCAGAATTCTTCATAAATCTAAAATATTAAAACAAAAAAAAAAGTGGTCCAACTATAAATTAAAATAGCTTATCTATTTCAATTATAGATTTTCAATGTTCATCCTTGAAATTAAAAAGTTATATATAATTAATTAATTGTGTACTATAAATATATAATATAGACTGATACATATAACGTTACGTCAGCTGTGACGATTTTCACAAGAAAATAATAATAATAATAATTGAAGGTACCATTTTTCCGTGACATTTGATGATGTAGGTATAGCGATCGAATAGCAAACTTAAAGCACAATAATTAAAGAATGTTGAAAGTAAATTGCATTATTCTATTGCAAGACATAAATTTTGTCCACGTTAAAGCACATGCAGCAGAGAGAGCAACTTGAATATCAATACTATCATGTGAAGGAATAAGACAGGTTACGTATCTATATTTGGAATGCTTCCAGTGAGGAACTAGCGTGGACGTATTGCCCTATATATATGATTATCAATCTAAATAAAGGAGGCCAATCTTGAGTATTAAAACAAACCCAGAAACGTTTAATTAGGTCTGAAGATCAGGCAAAGGTTGCATGTGATTGAGATGCACATACAGCATGTTATTTATTACTGGGCAAGTCCTGTATATTAATTATTATAAAATCTTACTTTGCAACCGCTGCATGCTGTGGCTAGATGATTGCAGAGAAACAGCTGGGTTTTGCAATGTACACAGTGACAGAAGTGTTCAAAGATGGGGAGCAAGATTAGATTTGCAGAAAGTTGTTTTCACGTTGAAGCACATGGAAAACGTAACACACTCCAATTGCCTAGAGAGAGACTGTCTACAGATATTAGGTGAGGTTTAGGCTAACCGATAGGTTTAGGGTGGGTTGGAGCCAGGCTACTGGTGTAGCTCTCCCGTTCTATGACAGAAAATAGTCCCTGCTCCAGGGTGGGAGCAGGTAGGTCGTGCGTCAATGGGCAGGACTTAGGACCACCTTAATTAATTACTTGATTATTAGCTACCTTAAATGAGAGTTTAATTAAGAATTTTTAATGAAAAATCACTGTCCTCTGCATTGGTTGGGATCAAAGAGTCCTAATTTCTACTTTTCATGTTGCTTATCTAAAAATAAAACTACTAATTTTCAATTTCATGTTGTGCCAGTGCCACATGCACATCTCCCCTTAATTACTCGCACTACAAGCTAAGATGTAGATTTTTTTTTAACAAGCGGGGAAAATTTAAAAATAATAATAATAATAAATCCAGTGGCCAGTCCAAGCCCACGGCTCTAGGAAACTTGAGCTCCTCGAGTTCCAACTCTTTTGAGCATTTTTGTGGTAGGTTTGAAAAACGATGCCGCTTCCATAGTAAATATAAATATTGTTCTCATCCAATGTAATAAACATTGTTGTCCTCATTGCATCGGCATTTAGACATAGTTATGGCTAGTAAAAATCAAATAAAATTACTCAGGACTGGTCGAGTGATTTCATATGTAGTTTTTTTTTTTTTTTTTTTTTAATTAAGGGAGCTTTCCCCATCCTATTTCTAAGCAGATTCAAATGTTAATTCTGGATGATTACTGCATATAGACTTCAAAATCAAACTTCTAGTTACTTGCCTTGCAAAGGCAGACAAGAGACAAGTTCTAATCTCAGAAACTAGCTTGCCCTATAATTCCAGACAGTGGTCCCTTTATATTCCTTTAGTCTATATACTGCCAAAAGCAACAAAAAAATCCATTTCATATTATATGCCAAGAAAGCAACCATATGTGTCGACATTTATCTCTTCTTTTTTAATGCAACTTGGAAGAAACTCCTAAGGAACTATTACATATACTTTTGTTTTCTTATCATGGAAAATATTGATCGTAGGACTTGTATAAATTAAATAAAATATCTCTCTCTCTTTTTCTTTTTTTTTTTAAACCAAAAATCACTATTAATTGTGGTCCTTAAAGTTGATATTGACAATTAATTGGTTACTAACACTAATAATAATAACAATAATGCTAAAAGCCTAGTTTAAGACAAGCCCAATTTTCACTTGTATGATACTGCCTTTGGCCCATTAAGATTTGCCTCTCAGTGACGCAGAGGAGCAACAATTACAAAATAATTCAACTAGCTTGCCTTATAACGACACACATATAGTGGTCCATTTTGTATGCCTACAGCCCACGGGCTGAAGACTTAAATAATTCTACTAATTTCAATACAAAATAAATCAATATAATTCAGAACATATTATTAATAAACTTTAACTTAATAATATTAAAATTACTTTTAAAATTTGAGATTTTAATTTCAAGTTAATCTAGAATTATGTACAGGAAATTTCTTAGACGTACCAACACTGAATTAATAAAAAATCACACACACACATATATATATTTTTTGTTATACGGAATTTATTATATTTTAATTAAAATGATATTTGATAATTAGTTGAGTATATACATTTGAGAGTAGATATATTCAGCACATACTTGCAAAAGAGCACAATAATTATGTTTTCTAACATTAATTTATTGGCTTTGTTTTTTACTTGTCTTGTAATGACATTGATCTTTTGTTATCATTTTTTAAATTTATAATAAAATATTTTCAGATAAATTTTCATATAATATTTAATGTTTTTCATTTATTATTTTAAGGTTTTTTTTTTATTTTAAAAGTTTATTACATAACGTATTTGTGAATATTTTTTCTACAGTATTCTATTAACAGAATCAATTGAACTAATATTGATAGGTTAATTGGACAAAAAACACCAAACCTTTTTGTTAATTTGTAAATTTATCCGAATGTTTTAATTTTAGTTTTAATATCCTAATGTTTTATTTTGGATGCAATTATATCCTATCTCTAAAATCAAAAGCTGATGTAGTAAATTTGTACACATGGCATCCATTGTGACATTTCTTTATAATTTTTAAATTTTTTTATTTGCCACATCATACCCAAACCTTAACCATGAATAAAAAAATTTAACCCTAACTCAATTCAACCCAACCCTTAAATAACTTGCTAATTTACTCCAGCATCATATTCATTTTTTTTCTCTCTAATTCTTCCTTCTAATCGTGTTGTGGATGGCGTCAAACCAAAGTTCATCGTCAACTGCAAGTAGTGGTGGTGGAGTATTCTATCCCGTTCACCATTTGCATGCCCACATCCTCACTTCGTACACACGGAAAAATCCTGGAAGAAGGTTTTATTGTTGTTCTTTAAGGAAGGTAATGGATTGAGATTATATAGTGCATACTTTTAATGGGTTTGATTATGGGTAATTTGTATTGAAAAAATTTGTTTGATTTCGGCATTTTCATTATGAGTTTTATAAGTTGTGTTTTGAATTCAATAAAATTGAATTTGATTGTATTTTAATTTTGATTATATGAATTTCTTTGAGTTTTGATTATGGGTTACTTCCATTCCTCATGTGATGCAGGTGAATAACTACAAATTTTTTGTATGTTTGGATGATGAGCTGAGACATGGTTTTAGAGAAAGGGCTGTTTTTGATGTCATTTTTAATAAAATTGAGGCTTTGGAAGCAGCTATGGCATATAAAAATGATAGTGAGCTTTTTATGGAAAACAAATTGAAGATTGCTGAAGATAAGTTGGTCCAAAGGAAGAAAAAAATCAAGGAGTTGAAAAAAGAAAGATTAATGCTACTTGAGAGAATCCACAAATCTGAAAAATGTGATAGGGATGCTTTTGATAGGAAAACTAGGTTTATTTGTGTAACTGTATGTTGTTTATTTCTCTATATAGTGTTTAGTTCATTAAAGGGAAAGAACAACAAGTTGATGTATCTATGCTAATTTTATGAAATGAAAATTAATCTTAGTTTCTATGAATCTTAGTTCTTTTAAATTGATTCTTAGTCCTTATTTTGTATTTATCTGTATAGGGATGTTTTGCAGTTAATTTTTACTGTTACAAAAGTGACAGATTCTGCTATATTGTGACAGATTCTGCAAATGGATCACAAATATAAGGAATACAAAAATTTAAGGAAAGACAACTTCATAACATTTTGATAAACAAACTAACAAAATGCAATGTATCTGAAGCCACAACCAGCATTACAAATCAACATGTTTAGTTTTTATAAATTAACCAAAATATTAATAGCATTCAAAAAGAACCTTATGAACCGAAAATATCCCTAGTAACGAAAAAGAACCAAAAAAGAACATTACACCTAAAATATCTATTTTCATGAAATTTGGTTGTGAACTTCTGCCAGATAGAAATTCTAATCAATGGTTTTGCAGTTGGTTTCTACTGTTTGGATCTCCTAATTGGTAACTTGGCCCTGTTGGTTGCAGCTGTAGCATTGTTAAGGTCTTCTTATGCATTGTTAAGGTCTTGTGATGCAATTGGTGTTAATGGTGCTTGAGAACCTATAGGATGTGATGATTGACATTGTTTCTAGTTTGTACACCTCTAGCAGCTGCTGCAATTGATGATTGACCATGCACAATATTGACAGAAGTTTCTCCTGGCATCTATGAAAATGGAAAAATACATACATCATTTAAAATACATAATATGTTGCATTACTAACTTAATGAGTAAATCATTAAAACAATATTATACCCTTGCATATATACTTACATTTGCTTCAGAAACAAATACTCCAAATCCTTTTCTTGCCTAATATTCAACAAATAAGATATAAGTTAAATGAAGGTCAAATAAAAAATCAAGATTACTGTGAAAAACATGTATATTGTGAATATTAGTGGTGAAATCATACCATTCTAAAATCTGTTGCATTTTGCTTCCTTGTATCCTATTGATTTAGTATTATCTCAATTTCTTGAATACTTGTCTCAATTGGCTCAGCACCTTAATTCTCAACTTTTTTCTTCATTGTTTTGCTTGAAGATGCAGATGCAGGGTATTTCCTTAGTCATCCCTTTTTTCCCTAAAATGATAATTTGAATTAGTAAAAAGAAACATACTTATTACTTGCATTGGACAATATACAAAAAAAATTTTTACCATTGGTGGCTTCTTTGTAGGAGGTTGGTCTAACACTGGACAAGCTCTCTTATTGTGTCCTGGTTGCAAGCAGTGTTGACATTTCATCTCCATTCCATTCCTAGACATTTTGTCATTCTTTGGATCTTCACTAGCATCTTTTTTCCTAGTTTTTTTTTTTTTGTTTACTTGGCATGTTTTTGTGTTAAGGGGGCAACTTGGTTGGACCATCCACCTCTGGCCACATTTCTGACCCATTCAAAGGCTCCAAAGCATTTTAATAAATAGCTAAATATTGTGTCTTGCTATAATATGGATCTACATAATCCACTGGGTCATGCTTCATGAAGTGTATACTGGCAAGTGCATGTGAACATGGGATACCACTTAAATCTCATTCTCTACATGAGCAACATTTGTTGACCAAACTGACAACAAATACATTCTCACCATGAGACACTTGAAATTTGGTTCTTATAGCAGGCTTCACAATGCAAAATCTGGTACCCAATTTTGCTACTTCAATCTTTTTCCTTATTCTTAGGCAGATAGCATCTTCACACTAGAGACCACACTCATATTTGTCGTACATTCTTTCCATTAAGCATGATCTGATCTCCTCTAACTTTGAAATAAATGGCATTGTCCGTGCTTGGCATATGTATGAGCTAAAGGTCTCTGCTAGGTTAGATGTCACTACATCACACTTGGGCCAAGTGTTGATGAAAGCTTTACAAAAAACCCTCAGATCTTACTTCATAAAATCTTCATAAGCCTTTACATCTAGGACCTTGAGTGCAGTAATGTGTTTTTTTAATGCAGCCTCATAGGTAGCATATACTGTCTTCCAAAACAATGATTTAAGCTCTTGTCCTTTATGTAATTTCTTCCAATTGGCATAAATATGCCTAGCACAATTTTGATGCTCTATATGGGAGACCAATTCCTTAATTGCTTTAGCCAATTCCTGAATGTAAAACATAGCACAGTTTGCAACATCATAATACCATATCACAATCTACAATGAAATCTATCAATTGAATAAGGTTAAGGTTTAGGTTTAGGATTACCTTCTGTTGGTCACTTACAACAGTCAATCCCAACCCATCAATTATGTTTAAATCTTCAAATAGCCTTTCGAGGAGCCATTTCTAGCTGTCTTCATTTTCCCCTTCAACTACACACCAAGAGATGGGAAATATTTGATTATTCCCATCTCTACTTACTGCACTCAATAAAGCACCACCCAAACCATTTTTTAAGAAACAACCATCCAAATAAATGCATGGTCTGCAGCCTTTAAGATATGCCTCTCTCAAACATGAAAAGCCAATATAAAATCTTTTGAAGACTGGATTTCCATTAGGACCTATGGCTTCAGTGAGGAGCTCAAATTTCCCTTATATATCTGCTTTCTCCAATTCTGCTTTATATGACCATAATTTTGCATAATGAGAACACAAACTACCTCTTAAAAACTACAAAGCCTTTGTCCTTGTCTTATAACACAACCATTTATTAACTGTTAAGGCATATTTTTCATGCAAATCATTCATCATATTAGCTGCTCCATACTCAGGATTCCTCCTCAACCTTTGCAAAAATTCTTTAGCTAACCAATTTGAAGTAGCTAGCCTATTTGTTAGGCTCCTAAAATAGCTATGATTACCATTATGACTTCTAACATGATATATCCTTTCCCCTCTTGGCTTAGAAATATAAATAGACTATGGACAGTTGCCAGAGCATTTGGCTTCCAATCTTAACTCATCAGGTCTTCTCCATTGAATATCATGTACATTCATTATTCCATATTTGGTTATGCAGTCTCTAAACTGCTGAGGACTCTCAAATATCATTCCTAATTCAAATTTTATTTTTACATGATCACACAGTGAATTATAAACTAAGTTTCTTTTCCATTGTCTTGTAACACCCTCACTGTGGGCAGTTCTGTGCATTCCACTGTTCCGGTGACTAAGGTCTGTTCGGACAGTTAGAATGTATAGAACCACACTTAAATCAGAGTGAGAAATCATAATTAAATCAAATAAAGATCAATTAAGGGTGCAGAAAAATAAAAGAAGTGAAGTAGGAATTGGTTAAATGAGCACAAGTCCCGGTGATGGGTGACCTCACTGGGAAATGACAATGAGTTCGGTGTAACTCTAAATTCCAGAAAAACCCTATAAGACCCTTAATGAAGACATAAATAAGGGGATTTTTATGAGTTAATAGGCCAAGAAAATGAAAAAAAAAATAAGCACAAAGTAAAAGAAAATAAAGAATTATTGGGTATTATGGGAAGTATGAACATAAACCCGGTAAGAGCAAAATTTAGTTAATAAAATTTAAAAGTTCAATATTGATAAAAAATGAGAGTTATTAATTTAATGAAGTTAAATTAGTTTAATTAATTGAATTATGAAAATTAAATATAATTATTGAAAAATCAAATTATAATAATTATAAACTTCAAAATAATTACAAAATTGTCATTTCCACTTATTTACAAATATACCATTGAATATTAAATTAATATATATCAATAATTGATTAAAAAATTCGGCCATCTTCTTTGTCACGACCTAACCTATGGGCCGGACCAGCACTAGGACCTAGGCCAACCTAAAGCCCCCGAGGCCTATAGTAAGCCTAACTATTCCTCAACCCAATTCTAAGGCCCATTTGGGCTCAATTTTAAGAATTTGATTGAACAGAGTCCGGCCATAAAATGGACCATTCAACAGAGAGTTTTTTACTCGCTCGACCTGTAAACACAATATATAATAAATTGAGGAGCTCAGCTCACCCTGTACATACTTATAATATCATAAAATCCAATGGAAGCTCAGCTCCCTTATCCAATCAAGTCATGCATGTAATTAATATTCTTACAAATTCAACACAGTATTATATTACAGATCCAAATTAATTAAAATACTCCTAACACATGCGGAGTCTAAAATTTAACTAAATTGAATAAAATACATTAGATACTACTAATTGAACTGTGAAGAAGAAGAGTAGGTTAGTCACAACAAGTAATCCTCCTGTAGCCTCGAAAAATAGATGAACAGGAGTGAGCGTTCAACTCAGAGAGTAAAATACTAATTTTAACCATAATTCCTATAACTATTTAAAGCTAATGCATCCTAAGGAATGGAATGCAACATCATCATAAATTTCATACAAATCACATCATAACAGTAAAAAGGCAATTTGGAGCACTCACACACCCAACACTGTTCAAACAGTACATATATGGGAGTTGATCCCCTATACAGCTCTCTTAATCCAACCTCTGTCAGCGAGTGTCTCTCAAGCCGGACTTTCGCTTAATAAACCAAATGCGAGGGCCAGCGAGTGTCTCTTAAGCCGTGCCTACTCTGACTTATCCATAAAGGATCAGGTCCCAGCGAGTGTCTCTCAAGCCGTGTCTACCCGTCCTGTCCATATCCAATACCACACACCGCACGCACACCAATGCATGCACACGGCTCCAAATTACCACAAACAACATCCATGGCACTTCATCAATTAAGAATGCAATATAAGACGTGCTTAGTGTTTAACTACATAAATACATATTTATAAGTGATGCATAGCATGCTTGAACATATAATAATATTGAAATTATAATTAAAATCAATATTTTACTTACAGAGTTAATCGATGTCACTGTGGCGGCTGAGCAGAGGAGGAAGGCTGTCCCGGCTCACCTGATAAATTTTAGTGTAATTTTTAATATATTTGACTCAATACAAGTTTAAAAAAGACCAGAGACACCCTAAGTCATGCCGAAAATCTGGCAGAGTCTCCCCTATACCTATGACCTACCCAACCTACAGAAGGGTTCAAAATGCACTTCTATACCCACAAGTCACACATCCACAACTCAATCACATCACATGGCCCCTCCTGGGCCCACCCAAACAGTCAACAATCACAATTTAAAAAATTATAATTTAGTCCCTGCAATTATCCCTTTTGCAAAAACTATCCAAATGAGCTCTAAAATTTCTAAAACTTTGCCCTGCGGTCCGTAGTAATATTATAGAGCTAACACAAAAGGAATTATATTTTTCTAACCTATCACGAATATTTTATAGATTTTTAATCAAAATTAGGCACTAAATAATTAAGAAAAATGAGGGTTCAAGTTTACCTATGCCAATTTTGACCCTAGAGACGCGTCCGGGACGTCTGAAAATAGTGGGGTAGCCTATACTCTTAGGCTGGCTCTGAAGCTTTCCCGTTAGTCTGTCTGTCCGGCCTGAAATTATAAACCTGAGCAACCGTTGAATTTGCGCGAATTGAATGTACCTACGCGAAGCCCATAACACGGGGGTTAGTATATAATTTTTATAAAATTTTCTAAACTCATTTAATGCTCGAAAAAATACTGTGAAGTCTTGCAGAACCCACCGAAAAATGGTGTCAAAAAAATTTAAAATGAGTATTGCCGCGAAGCTCTCGACTAGTGGAGCATTCCGGTACTCTCGGATTTTTTGTGAGGTTTACAGTTTTCGAGAAATCTAGCCTGAAAATCAAAATGAGCTAAAACTTCCTAAGTAAAAATTAGACAAACCGCTCTATAGATTTTTGTGTTCTTGGTGTCTATGAGAAGCTCTGGAGGTGTAGATGTGTTTTGGGATAAGACCCGATCTGATTGGTGGCCGGATCGATCAGATTTTGGCTGGGAAGGTGAAAAGTCGCGTGGCGCGTAGAGGGAGCTTTTGGGCCGTTTTCCGGCGGCCTAAAGCGTCGGCCGGCTATGGGGAGGGGTGCTGGAAGTGCGCTGGCAAATAGGAAGGCTGGAGCGGCGAGAGGAGGAGAGAGGAGAGAGAAAACGAGAGAGAGAGAGAGAGAGAGAGAGCATCAGGGGCGCACGAAAGAGGAAGAAGAAAAGGAAAAAAGGTCGGTCCGATTCGACTGGTCCAACTCAGTCCGGTTCGATTCGACCGATTCGATTCAGCATGCCCAAAATTGAATTTTTACTCTACCTTGAGACCAAAAACGAGGCCCAAAAATTCTGAAAAAATGCCAGAAAACCAAAAAAATTCTTAGAATCTAAATATATTTTTAGTTTTGCTAAGTGGTCTTTAAATAAATTTTTAAAAATAATCAAAGTTTTATATTTTTAAAAAATCGAACTCGATTTTAAAATTTTGAAAAATTTCAAATATTTTTCCAAAATTTTAATAAAATAAAATATTAATATCCACCCATAAAATAATTAATTTAAAAATTAGGAGTGTTACATTCTTCCTTGTTTCCTGTCCACCCATGCTTTCTTCCTTTTCTCTCCAAATTCTCCATTAAAACCCATAAGCCAAGCTTTGAAACCCTAAGTTTCAACCAAAATTTCCTTAGAAAATCCATAGCCAACCCTAAACTAAAGCTTAAATTGAAGAGAGCACCTAAGAAACCATAAAAATTTTGAAGTTAGAGCAAGAAGAAATTTTGACCAAGAGGGTTCCATAAGAGGGAGTGAAGATTTGGTTGGATTGAAGGTTGATTTAGGCAAGGGAGAGCTTGAAGACAAGGTTAGTGCTAACAATCCCTATCAATTTTGAAATTTTATGAATTTTTATTAGGGTTTGTTATAATTAAGAATTTTCTTATTTAGACTCTAAGTGATGCAATTGAATATTTATTATAACTCTTGGATGTGTTAATTATTTGAGTATGTTGAGAAGACATCAAATTGGTTGATGGAAAGTGAAGTTATATAGTGAACTTGATTCTAGATAGCTTGAGTCCAGTATGGTTAATTGGCCTTAAGTTGAGCTACATAGCTCCAATTGGTGTGAAACCAATTGAAGATGAAACCTAAGACATAATGCTACAATTTTCATGAGGAGAGCCTGCTCAGAAAATGACCATAAGTTACCCTAATTAAGCCTTGAATCTGGGTTACCAATTCTGGACTTGGGGAAGATGACTAAATGAACAGTACTTAGTAAATTAAGCAAAACTCACTCTAGAAAAACTCCAATTTAGGTGATTCTTAAACCTATAAAATTCTGAGACATAGGAGAACAATTCATATGAAGAAATTAAAGCCAAATTATGAACCTAACTCAACTAAATTGCTAGACCAAGTTGGTCTAGAAACCTACCTTGAATTCTAGACTGAACCTGGAAAATGTGAGTAATTGGCCATTTGACCAATTTTGGCAAAATTGCCATAACTTAAGCTACAAAATTGAAAATGTAGTAATTTCAAAGCCAAAATACTCATAAGACATAGAACTAAAACTTTTCTCTTTGGACCAGAACCTAGTTCTTAAAGTAACTTAGGGAAATTGTTAGGGCAAGTTGGGAATGCATAAGTTGGAATTCCTGCAATCCAGCAAATTTGCCTTATGACCTCTGAATGGTTATAAGACTATAACTTTCTCTAAAAAACTCTAATTGAAGTGATTCAAAAAGATTTGAAAACCTAAGATAAAGGCCTAAAACTTTGTTCTAGGGACTGAAGCCAATTCTGGGCCTAAGGTACTCGGATAGTAGTTGCAAAATTTGGTGAAATTCTGGAAAATAAGGAAAGTGCAGGGTTCAGTACACTAGAACATTACTTGGTAATTTGACTATAACTAGAGCTAAAAAACTTTAAATTGAATGATTCAAAAAGGGAATTGAAGTTAAAATATAGGGGAACAACTTTCATGAAGAAAGTAAGGCCAAACTGATTCTACATCTTGGCCAAATTGCTAGGGAAATTTAAAGCATCAATTCTGAAATTTATTAAACTTTTACAAAATGACTTAAAATGTGATATGTACTTAACATAAATGGTTTGATGAACACATATATCATATGAATATGTAATTGGGATTTATGTTCCCATCATGAATGGAATAAAAATGCTATGAGCATGAATGACACATGAAATAAAATAATGAGACTTATGAATACATAATGATACTAAATTGCCCATATATGCCTAGACATTAGTGTATGGGTTGGATCAATTGACATGCCAATTAGGGACCACAGATGCAGTACTGCCCCTGGCTTTCGAGCATACTTCATGAATGATCATTGATAAACAATGTATATCTGATATGGTTATTCTTCTGGCTTTATGCCTGCCCACTGGTTTTATGCCTGACATGTTTTACTGGCTTTTATGCCTGCCCGCTAGCTTTATGCCTAACAGATATATACCTGATAGGCACATGGGGTGTTTAACTAGTATACTCCTATGTATCCAGTCTTCATAGTCTGTTATAAGTTACTTGGGCATTGTAATGAATTAAGATGATTGGATGTCCAACAAATGAATGGAAAAGATCCAAATGAACTAAACTGCTTCTAAAGATCAACAAAAATGTGCAATGACTTATAATTAATGAAAATGCATTTCTCTCATGACACTGCACACATGAAACATGTACTTTCATTTATTTAGTTTATTTTCATTTTATTATTGCACCACTAAACAATATGCTTAGCGCGATGGATTTTCCCTCGCGTAAGTGCTAGAGACAAAGTCCAGTAGAGGCATTGGACTGAGAGTAGAGATCTAATCTGCAGAAGTGTTGTATCACCTCATCACTACATTTTGGTAGGGCCCATGAGTTACAAAAATTTTGTCACTGTACATTGTAATTAATCATTAAGTTTGTAATGTGAATTCAGAATTTGTATAATAATTTTGTACATTATGTAAGTCAGTAAATTTTGTAAATTTCATGTATGAAATGAGTTTGCAAATTTGATATGGAATAAGATGGAAATGTTATGGATGAAGATGATACATGATTTGAAATTATTGAAAATTGATGATGAAATTGAGATTGATGTGGAATTATTTAAATAGAATATTGATTTTAACAGGTCAAATATTAATAAAACATGTGAAACTCTAGCAGTTTTTCCATTTAAATATTATGATGTAAATAATAATGAGTTTAAAACTAATAATGAATAAAGCAAGATAAGAGAAGGTACTCCAACACAGAATGTGGCATGCCTTACTCGGCTAAACTGTAGATTGGGTAAGGGGTGTTTCATGTCTGGTGTTTCAAAACCATCATCCTCAGAATCATCATACTCGCTAATATAACCATGCTTCCTACTCTCATTCTGCAAACCACTAACATCATCTAAACCTAATCCATGGCCAATGTCAACATCTTCTTTCTCAAAAGCACTTTTGTTTTGCATTGCATTAATAAACTCATCATCCTCTATCTCATTACCAGAAAACAAACTCTCATCCACATATTTATCTTCCTCATTTTGCTACTGTGGGATATAATCCAGATCCTCACTGTCATCATCACCTTCATACATCAAAGGTGCATCAATAATTGGTACCTTAATTTCATTTTCAATTATTTGTTCATTAGTATCCAACTCACTTGTTGGTACCTTAATTTCACTTTCCTTCTCAACATATCCCCTATCAACATCCTTAATGTTGATATTTATATCTCTTATGCTCCTTGACACATATTGCTTATCAAAGAATGACTCATCTCTCCCAGTAGCATCTATATTATCAGTTTTGAATTCAATGAAGAGCTTTAAAAAACCAAATTTTGCTCCCTTTTTCCACATCTATTTCATCTCAATGTCATTAAATACTAGTGTTTGATGTTTCCAGTCACCTCTAACTTTGAAATACCCCACTTTTTTAACTTCACCATAACCTAATTCCCTACATTTATTGACTATATCACCATATTTCATTAGCTCACATTCCATCCAATGACGTGGTATGACAAAACCCCCAAAATACTTTATCAATTCCCTCTCACTAAATGTACCACCCACATGCACTTCAACAGGGAACTGTCATATATATTAAAAAATAATCAATTTCTTAGTTAGTCAACCCAAATACATACAATTTAAAAAGTGTTATTTTAAAATCCTAAATTACACACATTACAAAAATCACCCATTATTAAACTGCCTAATGCATACAAATAAACCTATTTTCTATCACCATTGCAAAATGAAGCATTAATTTCAATGTAATCTTCAAATAAAAAAGCACAAGTGAAATATATTTTACTTTGTTAGAACTGGGTTAAAAAAAAAACCTATATTTTTAAAGAATCGAAATGCACATCCCTTGTGCTTTATTTCCCCCTAAGCTTTATGTCGCCCTGTCATGATACAACAGACCTTCTTTTAATGACAACAATACTTTCCCTCTTCCTATGCAGGACCACACTTTATCATGGACCACACACACTTTCTCTCTTGTGTATCTGAATCTCTGTTGAAAAGGAAGACTTAAGTGTTTCTTTCATTAGCTTTACTGAGGTGAATAATGATAAAATTAGGGTTACATAATGAAATATAGTGAATTAGCAAGTTATTTAAGGGTTGGGTTAAGTTAGGATTAAATTTTTGACTTATGATTAAGGTTAGGGTACGATGTGGCAAATAAAAAAAATTTAAAAATTATAAAGAAATGCCACATTGGACGCCATGTGTACAAATTTGCTATGTCATGATTTGATTTTGGAGATAGGATATAATTGCACCCAAAATAAAACATTAGAATACCAAAACCAAAATTAAAACCTTAGGATAAATTTGTAAATTGATGAAAAGGTTCGGTGTTTTTTGTCCAATTTGCCATATTGATAAATGATGCCATTAAATTGGTTGATGGTTATGATTGTGACCATAACGAAGAGAATGCAACTGTGTACATTTTGAATTTCTGTATGTAATGTGAGATTTCAAATTTCAATGTCTATGATCCATGTTGAAATGTATGTGCTTGTAGCAACCTACTAGTCAAAGATTTTTTTTTTTTTCAAATAGTGAAAATTCTTAAACGAAAAAAAAAAAAGCATAATTCAAATATATTTGATGCTGCCTGAGGAATTTTTATGGGTATGTTGTAACACCATAGGCAAATCCCACATCGACAAAACACGGGAGAGATGCTGGGTTTATAAGTTGATGGTTTGTAACCCCTATTGACGCGTTTTAAAACCGTGAGGGTTTCGGCCCAGAGCGGACAATATCACTAGTGGGCCGGGCCGTTACATTTGTGGTATCAGAGCCGCTCCGCGTGCAACCTTGAACGATGGTGGGGCAAACCTCAGCGAGGACGCTGAGTCCCATAAGGGGGGTAGATTGTAACACCCTAGGCAAATCCCACATCGACAAAACACGGGAGAGATACTGGGTTCATAAGTTGACAGTTCGTAACCCCTATGGACGCGTTTTAAAACCGTGAGGGCTTCGACCCAGAGCGGACAGCCTCCAACCTTAGCAGGACAGGTCACTGGGGTGGGTGAGCTACCCACAATATTGGGTCATTTAATGAGGGTAATATCAATATTAATTGAAAAAAGAAAAAGAAAACTGTGTTAAGATTTCAGTTTCTTTTTTCTATATATGAGGCCTAAATTTAATAACTGAATTACTAATTTGATAATCAAATATTAATATATAGAATTTGATCGATATGTATTTTTAAATTGTATAATATTAAAAGGGAAATTTATTTTAATTAAAATTTATTTGAAATAAATTCTAAATTTGTAATTCATATAAACCTATTAATAGTATGTTAGTGTTTGCTTGAGCTATAATATATATATATATATATATATATATATATATATATATATATATATATATATATATATATATATATATATATATGCATGCATGTGATTTTAGGATAACATAGACTTGATTACACAACTGGGTAAAATGTGTTCATGAAAAAAAAAAATGAATTCTCTGAGCCCACGGTATGTCGATGAAAATGAAATCAAATTATTTGCCGAACTTGTCCAAGTAAGGATAGATGGACCTAGAGAGCTATAGGGAAAACTGTCAAACTTGTCGAAGTAAGGTATTGACTGGATGATTTATTTAGGTAAATGCTACTTTTCAAATTAAAAATTTTACTTAAATTTAATTTATTATAAATTTAATATATTATTAGGTAAATTTTACTTATTTTATATATAAATTTTATTATATATTTTAAATTTTTATTTATAACAAATTATATGTAAATAAAAAGTTATCATAAATTTCATTCTTTTTATTTATAATTCTCGTTTATATATTATATTTTTAATTTATAATAAATTATATTTAGGTAAAAGTTTCCTATCAAATATAATATAATCGTCGTGATATATATATATATATATAATACAGGTAGCATTAGACTTGTCAACGAAAAACAATCGTTGCGATGCTAATTTTTGGAGTTTGAAAGAAGTTCTTTTTAAAATATATAATTTTTTAAAATTTTAATTTAATTGAGTTTTTTTAGTTAATTTTATATTTGGAATGAAAAATTTTTTTAATTTTAAAAAATTATTTTTTAAAAAAATAAAAATTAAATGTGATTAATTATTTATTTTAAAGTGTCAATTGATAATAAGTTGAGATAATAGAGATTGAGGTAATTTGGTCATGTGAAGCGTAAATATACAGAGACTTTAATTAGATAAATAGAACATATTAAGTTAGAAGATAAAAAGAAAAAAAGAAATAGACATAAACTGACTTGAAAGAAAGTAGTATAATATGACGTTGAAACATTATATATTTTCGAGGATTTAATTCAAAATCGTTTAGAGTAGAGAAAGAGAATACATATAATTAATTCTAAATTTTTGAAATAAAGATTTAGTTAAATTGAATTGAATGATTTATTTAAAAACAAAACGTAATATTCACTTATCTGATTTTAAATAAATTATAATTTTTAAAGAAGATATATGTGTATGACATAATTGATGATCAAAATATTAAGTAGACAGCAAACATGCTAGAATTCGCAAATTTTGAAGTAGGATTTCAATGTCAAATTTTGATCATTAACTATTAGAATAAGATTGGAAAATTCTTGATGCTTCGCTTCCATTTTCTTTCTTTGTTCAAACACTGGCCTTTTATGCAAAACAATTAAGGCTTGACACATGGAGTTTACACACATGGTAAGAATAAGGCTCGAAAAATAATTTATATATAAAAATATTTTTTAAAACATATATTTTTTATAAAAATATTTTTAATTATTTAATTATAATATTAAATTAATAATATTTATTTATTTTATATTTATATGAGTATATTTACATTTTAATAAAATTTTTAAAATTTAAAAATAAAAAATATTTAAAAAAATAAATATCATTTTTTTAAAAATAATTTAATTTTTATTTAATAAAAAAATATTTTTTATTAATCAACTTTTTTAAATACTCTCAAATATTAAAAAATATAAAATATTTTTTATAAAATAATCATAGCTTAAATTTTATAAAATATTATTATTAAGTATTAATTTAATAATATTAAAATATTTTTAAAATGTTGAAATTTTAAGTTACAATTAGAATTAAATTTTATTATTATAAAATTTTAGTTTTTATCCATTGAAGTGATATTGATAAATGATGTCATATCAATTGAAGTGATATTGATAAATAATGTGATTAAATTGGTTGATGGTTTGATTGTGACAGTAGCAAAGAAATACAACTGTGTGCAGATTTTGAATTTCTTTATGCAATACGAGATTTCAAATTTGAACGCCTACCATCATTTTTTTAAATAGAAAATTTTGCAATTTATTTGTGGGTGTGACTGGGATCGAGGAAAATCATCTTTCAGACAATAATTAAACATTTTTTTTAAAATAATTTGTTATACATCATTAGTTTGTAGAAGAAATTAAATCATCAAATTTTAATAGAAAAATAGGTAAGCTTCATTAATAATATTTAAGGTCTTTAATTAAAAAAATTAACAATATACATTATTTTTTAAACAGTTAAAAACTTATTAAATATTTAAAAAATAAAAATAAAACCTGAGAGAGTAAAATTTTAATATTAGAATGAGAATCTCATATCCATTTCAACAGATATAAATTTAAGATTTTTTTTTTTAATTTATGTTGAATTGTACGTTGTTGCGGCTATCCACTGGTCAAGCATTAATTGTTTTCTGTTAATATTGAAAATTCTTAAAAGAAAAGAAAAAAAAATCATAAGCCAAATATATTAATTGAAAAATGGAAAAAGAAAAATGTGTTAAGATTTTAACTTTTTTATTTTTTACTATATATGAGATATGAATTGAATCATTTAAATACTAATTTAATAATAAAAAAAAATAATATATAAAATTTATTTGCATTTCGTATTTTAATTAAATTGTGTTATATTAAACAGTAAAATTTATTTTCAAATAAATTTTAATTAGATAGAATTTATTTAAAATAAATTCTAAATTTGTAATTGATTGAATCAAATATTATGTTAACGTTACATTATAATATTAAATAAATCATGATAGTTTTAAAAATATTGTTTTATATTTTGAAATTTTTGAAGGAAGATGATAAATTACGTATTTGAACCCTTAATCTTCTACCTTACGAGTTAGACACTCATTCATTAGACTACTATTTCAATAATTTAAAAGTAGATTATTTTATTTTCATTAAATAAAGATTATTTAATTTTATTTAAAATTATGATAAATTCCATTTATTTTTTAAAATTAATAATTTATTAGATTGAAGTATGATTTGGGTCATACAGTAAATATAAACAGGGTGCTATTATAGTTCGAACTCATATTAGATTATATTTTTACATCTAGATTTGTATACTTTATATATAGACTTTAATTATTTTTATATATATTTCAATATAAATATTTAATCTAACAGTTGTTAAACTCGTTCTTACATGAGTTTGAATTTATATTAGTTTTTTTGAAAGAGGGAGATTAGAGATGACATAATTGCATGTGTTGCAAGGAATTCATGCAGACTTCAAAAGATGTGTTAGTATCACAAGCAAAATAATTATTACATGCAATAATTTTGATAGAATAAAACATAGGTTGCAAATCATAGGATATTTGTTACCAAGTCACAATTCGAGTTAATGAAAATGTATCTAAAATCAAGTTATTATCACAATACCACATTACTGTTATGTTTGTTTAGATTAGAATTTTCCTGGTAAGTTTTGATCGTAGCAACAGAAAATTAACGATTTTGAAAAGTATCAAGTAAAAGGCTGCTCTTTCTTCACAAGAACAGCTTATAAATAGGAGGACTGCAGGTTTCTCACTGCTCACCACAGGTCCACAACGTTACTTTCACTGTGTGTGCGTGTAAGAGACAGGATGAGCCACAGCACAGACACAATGGTGAAATCATGCCCAATGAATGGTGGGGATTTCGAGTATAGCTACACCAAAAACTCCATGTTTCAGGTAATTAATTAATATATAGTAATTAACTTATGTAAAATGGTTTTATTGGCTTAATATATCATGTAGTAGATTAAATTTACCTGAGAGTTTCCCCTTATAATATAATCTGGCAATGAAGTTACATGAAATCTTTGAACTGTGAGCAGAAAGAAACCATAAGTGCTGCAAAGGAGATTATTGATAAGGAAATTGCTCAGAAGCTTGACGTAAAAGATCTCCTTTTTATTCTGAAACAGAATCTTATGATGTAATTGAACTTAACAACAGGGATTAATAAGCAAAGCTCAGGTGGACTCGTTCAATTTGCCTATGTATCTTGCTACTCCTAACGAGATGACAGAGATCATAGAAAAAAATGGGTGCTTCAAAATTGAGAGGGCTGAGTTTTTTAACCCAGAATCTGCTATTAAAGTCTTTTTCAGTGGGCAGGCATGCGCCTTGCACTTTAGAGCTGGTTTTGAAGGAATGCTCAGCAAGCATTTTGGAAGTGAGATTATAGATGAATTGTTCCATCGACATTCCAAGAAAATTGAAGAATTCTCCTCCCGACTGCAGTCTAGCTCCAATGAAGGAACTCAACTATTTCTTGCTCTCAAGCGGAAATGATTCCTGCATTTCTAAGCTTACATATTTATAAGCTCTTTTGATTGCTGGCTTGCAACCTAGTTTTCCTGTGCCCTACGCTAGTTTTACAAAATAAAATAAGTGGATGCGCAACATTGTAGTCTATTGGCGTGAGATCAATAATTATATTTCTGCTTCAAGAATCAAAATTTAATCTATATTGAACATATTGCATTCCATATATATATATTCAAATAATATTTTTTTAAAAATAATTAGTTTATGTCGATCATCTTTGGTGCCACTACAAGCATCAACAGAGGTTTTTAAGTACCCATTTCCATGAACCACCTCTGTCATCTCATCTGGACAAAGGGACATGCAGCTTGAATGAGCTTCGTTTATGAATCCCCATGTGTTAATTCCATTGCATCCTGTTTGAAATACTTCGTGTGCAAAAATTCACTATTGAATCGATTTTGCAATAAAATTAATGTGTTCAGAATAAATTTAAAAATTTAAAAATAATAGAATTTATTTTGAATTCTATTATTTAAAATAGTTAAACGTTAAAATGAATGTGTTCATAATTATATTTTGTTTTAATAATAAAGAAATAAATATAATTTAAGTGGAATTGTATGCCGCCACTAAAATATATTATGCGAATATTGTATCATTAAAATTGAATTTTCTAGAAGAAAATTGAATTGTCTGAGCTTAGCACGTGGATGAACTAAAATCAAATTATTAACAAAATTGTCCAAGTAAGTATAGATGGACTGGATGTGTACTATAGGTAGAACGCCCAAACTTGTCAAACTTTTATTCATTATGAATTATATTTAAATTTCTTATAAATCTTTTTTTTTTATTTTATAATTCTCATTTCTATATTATATTTTAAATTTATAATAAATTATATTTAAATAAAAAGTTTTCTATCAAATATAATATGAAAATATATGATGAAATACGGGTAACATTAACACTCGACGTGATGACAATTTTTAGAGTTTGAAAGAAATTTTTTTTTAAAATATATAATTTTATAAGAATTTAATTTAATTAAAATTTTTTAATCAATTTTATAATTACAATGAAAGAACTTTATTTTATTTTTAATTTAAAAAATTAAAAAAAGAGTAAAAATTAAGTGTGACTAGTAATTTATTTAAGAATAAAGCATAGTATTCATTTATTCAATTTTAAATAAATTATAATTTTCAAAGACGGTATATGTGTATGACGTAATTGATGATCAAAATATTAAGTTTGACAGCAAACATGCTAGCAGTCGCGAATTTTCAATTTCTAGGATTTCATTGTCAAATTTTGATTATTATCATTTGATCATTTACTAATTAAATTAAGATTGGAAAATTCTTGATGTTTCACTTCCATTTTCTTTCTTTGTTCAGGCCTTGCATATGCAAAACAATTAAGCCTTGACAAATGGACTTTATACACGTTGGAAGATTAAATTGTTGGGATTATAAATCTCACAACATATTATTATTATTATTAAGTATTAGTTTAATAATATTAAAATATTTTTAAAATTTTGAAAATTTTAAGTTACAATTAGAATTAAATTTTATTATTATAAAATTTCAGTTTCTATCAATTGAAGTGATATTTGACCAATGATGTCATTAAATTGGTTGATAGTTATGATTGTGACAATAGCAAAGAAATACATCTGTGTGCAGATTTTGAATTTCGTTATGCAATATGAGATTTCAAACTGCAACGCCCACCATCAATTTTTTTTTATAGAAAATTTTTTATTTTATTTATGGGTATGATAGAGATAGAGGAAAACAATCTTGTAGATAATAATTGATATTTTTTATTTTAAATGGTAAAAAAAAATTTTATAATACTTTTTTTTTAATTTGTTATATTTTAATGATTTGTAGAAAAATTTAAATCATTAAATTTTAATAAAAAAATAGGCAACTTCGTTGATAAGATTTAAAGTATTTAACTAAAAGGAATTAACAATATACATTATATTTTGTATAGTCAAAAGTCCATTAAATATTTAAAAAATAAAAACAAAAATAAAAATAAAACCTTAATAATGAAGGGAGTAAAACTCCAATATTAGATAAAAAAAATCTCAGATCCATCTTAAGAGATATAAATTTAAGAATTTATTTAAAAAAAAAAAAACCATGTTGAAATGTATGTTCTTGCAGCAGCCTACTAGTCAAATATTCATTGTTTTCTGTTAATAGTGAAATTTCTTAAAAGAAAAGGGAAAAAAAAATTCATAAGCCAAATATATTAATTGAAAAATGGAAAAATAAAAGTGTGTTAAGATTTTAACTTTTTATTTTTAACTATATATGAGATATGAATTGAATAATTGAAATACTAATTTAATAATAAAAAAAATAATATATAAAATTCATTTGAATTTCGTATTTTAATTAAATTGTGTTATATTAAATAGTGAAATTTATTTTTAAATAAATTTTAATTAGATAAAATTTACTTAATATAAATTCTAAATTTGTAATTGATTGAATCAAATATTATGTTAATGTTACATTATCATATTAAAAAAAAGTCATGATAGTTTTAAAAAAATATATATTTTTATATATTGAAATTTTTTAAACAATATGATGAACTATGTGTTTGAACTCTTAAAGCCTATTTGACATTGCTATTGGTGAGAAAATCAACTTTTTAGATATACTAGTTAGAAAGTATTAAAAAATAATTTAAAATTAAATTTGATAAATTTTAATCATAAAAACAATAAAATAACAAAACAATTTTTTTCAAACTACTTTTTTCAACGGCATCTAAAATAATATTTTTATTCAGAAAAGCAGTTTTGGCCCTTCAAATATAATGCCAAATAGGCACTTAATCCTCTACCTTACGAGTTAGACACTCATTCATTGGACTACTATTTCAATGATTTAAAAGTAGAATATTTTATTTTCTCTAAATAAAGATTATTTAATTTTATTTAAAATTATGATAAATTCCATTTATTTTTTTTAAATTAATAATTTATTAGATTGAAGTATGAGTTGGGCCATACAGTAAATATAAGTAGAGTGCAGTTATAGTTTCAACTCATATGAAAATACACTTATCAAAATTAGATTAAATTTTTATATTTAAATTTGTATACTTTACTTTGATTATTTATGCATATGTTTTAATATAAATATTTAATCTAACAATTGTTAAACTCATTTTTATATGAGTTCGAATTTATATTAGATGGACTTGTATTAGTAAAAATTTTGAAAGAGAGAGATTAGAGATGACATAATTGCATATGTGTTGCAAAGAATTCATGCAGACTTCGAAAAATATGTCAGTATCACAAGCAAAATAATTATTACATGCAATAATTTTGATAGAATAACCATAGGTCGCAAATATAGGACATTTATTACTGCATCACAATTCGAGTTAATGAAATATATCTGAAAATATATTTAAAATCAAGTTACTATCACAATACCACATTATTGTTATGTTGGTTTAGATTAGAATTTCCTTGGTAAGTTTTGATCGTAGCAAAAGAAAATTTACGATTTTGAAAAGTATCAAGTAAAAGGCTGCTCTTTCTTCACAAGAACAGCTTATAAATAGGACTGCAGGTTTCTTACTTCTCACCACAGGTGCACAACGTTGCTTTCACTGTGTGTGTGTGTAAGAGACAGGATGAGCCACAGCAGAGACACAATGGTGAAATCATGCCCAATGAATGGTGGAGATGACGAGTATAGCTACACCAAAAACTCCATGTTTCAGGTAACTAATTAATATATAGTAATTAACTTGTGTAAAATGATTTTATTGGCTTAATATATCATGTAGTAGACTAAATCTACCTAAGAGTTTCCCTTTATAATATAATCTGGCAATGAAGTTACATGAAATATTTGATCTGTGAGCAGAAAGAAACCATAAGTGCTGCAAAGGAGATTATTGATAAGGAAATTGCTCAGAAGCTTGACGTAAAAAATCACCTTTTTGCTTCAAGTTCAAGCTCATTTCGCATAGCGGATTTGGGATGTTCAGTTGGACCAAATACCTTTATTGCTATGGAAAATGTGATTGAAGCTGTCAAACACAAGTATCAATCCCAAGGTCTCACTTCCCAAATCCCAGAATTTCAAGTGTTCTTTAATGATCAAGACTCGAATGATTTCAACACTCTCTTCAGGTCTCTGCCTCCCAAAAGGCCATACTTTGCTGCTGGGGTGCCAGGGTCTTTCCATTACCAGTTGTTCCCCACGTCCTCTCTCCATTTCATACATGCTTCCCATGCATTACATTGGCTCTCTCAGGTGCCAAATGAGGTGGTAGATGAGAACTCTCCTGCTTGGAACAGGGGCAAAATTTTCTACCTTAGTGCACCAGAAGAAGTGGGCAAAGCTTACGCTGCTCAGTTTGCAAAAGACGTAGGGATGTTTTTAGATGCTAGAGCAACAGAGCTTGTGTCTGGTGGCATGCTGGTGCTAATTATAGGATCCTTCCGAAATGAGATTTCTCCTTCTCACACGCTAGCTTCTGTGTTGTTCGATCTTTTGGAGTCTACCCTGCTGGACATGGCAAAAGAGGCAAGTCTTAACTAAGAACTATATATTAATTAAATGCAATTTTTATTCTGAAACAGAATCTTATGATGTAATTAAACTTAACAACAGGGATTAATAAGCAAAGCTCGGGTGGACTCCTTCAATTTGCCTATGTATCTTGCTACTCCTAACGAGATGACAGAGATCATAGAAAAAAATGGGCGCTTCAAAATTGAGAGGGCTGAGTTTTTTAACCCAGAATCTGCTATTAAAGTCTTTTGCAGTGGGCAGGCATGCACCATGCACTTTAGAGCTGGTTTTGAAGGAATACTCAGCAAGCACTTTGGAAGTGAGATTATAGATGAATTGTTCCATCGACATTCCAAGAAAACTGAAGAATTCTCCTCCCGACTGCAGTCTAGCTCCGATGAAGGAACTCAACTATTTCTTGCTCTCAAGCGGAAATGATTCCTGCACTTCTAAGCTTACATATTTATTAGCTCTTTTGATTGCTGGCTTGCAACCTAGTTTTCCTGTGCCCTACGCTAGTTTTACAAAATAAAATAAGTGGATGCGCAACATTGTAGTCTATTGGCGTGAGATCAATAATTATATTTCTGCTTCAAGAATCAAGATTTAATCTATATTGAACATATTGCATTCCATATATATATTCAAATAATATTTTTTTTAAAAGTAATTAGTTTATGTCTATCATCTTTGGTGCCACTAAAAGCATCAACAGAGGTTCAATAACTAAATTCCCTCAATTTTTAAGCACCCATTTCCATGAACCACCTCTGTCATCTCATCTGGACAAAGCGACATGCAGCTTGAATGAGCTTCGTTTATGAATCCCCATGTGTTAATTCCATTGCATCCTGTTTGAAATACTTCGTGTGCAAAAATTCACTTTTGAATCGATTTTGCAATAAAATTAATGTGTTCAGAATAAATTTAAAAATTTAAAAATAATAGAAATTATTTTGAATTCTATTATTTAAAATAGTTAAAAGTTAAAATGAATATGTTCATAATTATATTTTGTTTTAATTATAAAGAAATAAATATAATTTAAGTGGAATGGTATGCCGCTACTAAAATATATTATGCGAATATTGTATCATTAAAATGGAATTTTCTAGAAGAAAATTGAATTGTCTGAGCTTAGAAATTATTAACAAAATGGTCCAAGTAAGGATAGATGGACTGAAGGTGCACTATAGGTAGAATCGCCCAAATTTGTCAAAGTAAGATAGTTACAGGTTGATATTTTCTGATAACCCTGTTAAAACAAAATCACTTACCCCTGATTTATAAATATATAAATTTTATTTATTTTATATGTGAATTTTATTTTATATATATATATATATATATATATATATATTTAAATTTATAATAAATTAAATTTAAATAAAAATTTTAAATAAATTTTATATTTACGTAATTGATGATGACCTATCGAAATCTTCTACTGACAGCAAACATGCTATCAGTCGCAAATTTGTAATTGATATACACTTATTAATAGTATGTTTAGTGTTGAGCTAATATATATATATATACACACACACATGTGATTTTAGGATTACACAGACTCGATTACTCAACTGGATTACACAGCTGGGTTAAATATGTTCTAGAAAAAAAAAAAGAATTTTCCAAGTAAGGTATCGACTGGATGATTTATTTAGGTAAATGCTATTTTCAAAATTAAAAAAAAAAAAAAAAAAAGCACTCGACGTGATGACAATTTTTAGAGTTTGAAAGAAATTTTTTTTTTAATATATAATTTTGTGAGAATTTAATTTAATTAAAATTTTTAATTAATTTTATAATTAGAATTAATTTTTTTAATTTAAAAAATTAAAAAAATAAAAATTAAGTGTAATTAATAATTTATTTTAAAAAAAAAGCATAGTATTCATTTATCCAGTTTTAAATAAATTATAATTTTCAAAGACGGTATATGTGTATGACGTAATTGATGATCAAAAAATTAAGTTTGACAACAAACATGCTAGCAGTCGCAAATTTTCAATTTCTAGGATTTCATTGTCAAATTTTGATCATTATCATTTGATCATTAACTAATTAAAATAAGACTGGAAAATTCTTGATGATGAACTATCGAAATCTTCTACTGAAGCAAACATGCTATCAGTCGCAATTTTTGAATTTCTAGGATTTCAATTTTCAATGTCAAATTTTGATCATCAATAATTGTTTGGTTTAATTTTATAATAAAATTTATTTGATTTACTAAATAAATTTTTTGCAAATAATTTTTTTATTTAATATAAATAAAATAAAATAAAATAAAATAATATATAAAAAAAATAATTTTATTACTTGAAATATATATGATTTTAAATTAAAAATTTATTTATAAATTTTATTAATTTTAATAAAATTTAGTTTAATTATAATCAATATCATGAAATTGATTATTAAGAATTATAGATAAATTTTCATTTAAGTAAAATATTAAAATTTTAAATTTATAAATAAATTCTACAAAATTTTATGAAATTTATTTATATTAAGCATTATCTAAATAATAAAAAAATGTATTATTTCACATATTGAAAATTGATGAAATTGAAAATTAACTTTAAATTAAGACTAAAATTAATTTTAAGAATTGAGACAATTAAAATTTAAGAGATAAAGTATTGAGTTATATCTGATTTCACTGAATTTAATTATAAATTTTAGGGTTTAGGGTATAAATTTTAGTTATCTTGTTTAATAATTCAGATTTAACTACTAATCAAAATAATAATTTAAACCCACAAATTTATTTTTCATAATAAAGTAAATTTTAATTATTTTTTAAGTTTAATGATTATTTTTAAAATTCTACGAGCCAAACATTCTGCTTTGGCTTTAGTTTTTTAATCCTGTGTTGCTCGCTAAACAGATTTACAGTCTTTTCTCCCAGTACAAATTATAAATCTAATCATTTGAGCATCAAATATGAAACTCAAAGCCACTAATTTCAAAAAACAAGCAAATGCATTAATAGAGAAAATTAAAACAAAATATTGCAATTTAAAATAAAATGAGTTATATGAGATATCCTAATATGAAAATTTAATTAGTTCTTCATAATCCCAAAATCAAGTACAAGTTTAATTGAAATAATATCCAAAATTATCCTTAGAATGAGTTCTAAAAATTAAATTTGAAGTACACAAGAGAAAGAAATAAAAACTCTGAACGAATTGTAGGGCAGGTGATTCCTCTCTTCAAATCTTCCAGATCTTCAAAACCCTCCTTAGCTTGATCTTCCCAATTTCAACGGTGTTCTTTGAGAATTTTCAGCAGCCAAAATTCCTTCAACAGATGAAAATATGAGCTTTTCTGTAATAACCCTAATTTTTAAATTTATTATTTTTGAGTAAATATGGATGTTTTAATTTTATTTAAATTTTAGGAAATTATTTAAAATTTTTCGAATTTTCGAAATCGGATTTGATTTCCCAAAAATATAAAACTTTGATGATTTTTAAAAATTAATTTAAAGAACACGTGGTAAAACTAAAAATATATTTGGAGTCTATAAATTTTTCTGAGTTTTCTAGAATATTTTCGGAATTTTTAGGCCTCGTTTTCGGTCTCAAGGCAGAGTAATAAATTCAAAATTTTATATCCTGAATCAAACCGGCCGACTTGAACCGGACCGGATCGGACCGGCCGAATCGGGCCGGCTCCTTTTTCTTCTTCTTCTCCTCTCCCGCGCGCGTTCTCCTTCCTCTCTCTCTCTCTCCCATTTTCTCTCTCCTCCCACCTTCCCTAGTCGGCCAGCCGCCTCCCCTGCCACCCCAGTCTGCCGGCGCGCCTCCCCAGCCACCTCCCCTCGCAGGCCGCCGCCTGGAACGCAGGAAAAAGGCGTCCGAAGCGACGCGATACGCAAGCGCGCCGCTTCGTCTTCTCGGCCAAAATCCGGCCGATCCGGCCACCAATCGGATGGGGTCTTGTGTCTAAATCCATCTACTCGTCTAGAGCTCTCCATAAACACCAAGAACACCGAAATCCATTGAGCAGTTTGTCCAATTTTTGTCCTGAAAATTTTAGCCCATTTTGACTTTTGGGCTAGATTTCTCGCAAACCGTGAACCCCACGAGAAAACCGAGAGCACCAGAGCGCTCCACTCGTCGAGAGCTTCGCGGCGATATAAATTTCAAAATTTTTCGACACCGTTTTTCAGTGGGTCCCACGAAAATTCGTAGTGTTTTTTCGAGCATTAAATGAGCTTAGAAAATTCTGTAAATTTATGTACTAACCCCCGTGTTGTGGGCTTCGTGTAGGTATTTTCAATTCGCGGAAATTCGACAGTTGTCCGGGTCTGTGAATTTCCGGTCAGACAGACCGATTACCGAAAAAGTCACCGAATTGAATCGAGGTTTTGGCTACCCCACCATTGTCAGACGTCCCGAGCGCGTCCCCGAAGTCGGAATCAGCATAAGTAAACCCGAACTTTACTTTTTCGTAATTTTCTAATGCTTAAATGGGATTAAAAATCCGTAAAATATTCGTGGTAGCTCAGAAAATTATGATTCCTTTTGCAATAGCCTAGTAATATTGCTAAGGACCATGGGGCAAAGTTTTAGAATTTTTAGAGCTTATTTGGGCAGTTTTTGTAAAAATAATCAATTATAAGGACTAAATTGAAATTTTACATATTGTAATGAATGACTGATTTGATGGGCCCAGGAGGGGCTGTGTGATGTGATTGAGTTGTGGATATATGGGTTGTGAATATAGAAGTATGTTTTGAGCCCTTTTGCAAGTTGGGTAGGTCCTAGGTATAGGGGAGACTCTGCCGGATTTTCGGCACGACTTAGGACGTATTTGATCTTTTCTTGATTTGTATTGAGTCAATTGTATTAAATAATTGTAATGAAATTGTCAGGTGAGCCAGGACAGCCTTCTTCCTCCGCCCAGCTGCTACAGTGACCGCTGTCAAGTCTGTGAGTAAAATATTAATTTTAATTGTAATTTCGATATTATTATATGTTCAAGCATGCCCATGCATCACTTATATGTATATGTCTATGTAGTTAAACTTTAGGCACGTTTTATGTTGCATTCACAACTGTTAAAGTGCCATGGATGTTGTTGTGGTAATTTGGAGCCGTGTGCGTGCGTTGGCGTGTGTGTGATGTGGTGTGGACTATGGATAGGACGGGTAGACACGGCTTGAGATCTTCGCTGGGACCCGGTCCTTCGGGGTAGACACGGCTTGAGTTCTTCGCTGGGACCCCGATTTGGTTATTAAGTGGAAGTCCGAGCTGAGTTCTTCGCTGGCACAGGTTGGATTTAAGAGAGCTGTATAGGGGATCAGCTCCCATATATTATGATTGATATTATTGGGTGTGTGAATGCTCTAAATTACATTTTTGCTGTTATGATGTGAAATTTCTGCTGATGTTGCATTTCACTCTACAGGGTGCATTAGTTTTAGATAGTTATAGAGATTATGGTTAAAATTGATATTTTACTCTCTGAGTCGAACCCTCACTCCTGTCAATATTTTTCTAGGCGACAGGAGGATATTTTTGAGGTTAACCTACTTTTCTCCTTCGCAGGTCGTCTATTCATGTTTGTGTAATTCTATAAACTTCGAGAATTTTCGCATGTGTTAGAAGTATTTAATTGATTTGGGTCTGTAATATAAATTGTTATTTTGGACCTGTAAAATTATTATCACATGCATGTTTGATGGACTGGATGAGGGAGCTGAGCTCCCATTTATTTTTATGATGATATGAGTATGTGGAGGGTGAGCTGAGCTCCCTAATTGATTATTTATTGTGTTTACAGGTCGGGTGAGTAAAAAACTCCCTGTTGAAAGATCCATTTTATGGCCAGACTCTGTCCGGTTGATTTCTTGAAATTAGGCCCAAATGGGCCTTAGAGTTGGGTTAATGAATAGTTAGGCTTACTACGGGCCTCAGGGGCTTTAGGCTAGCCCAGGTCCTAGTGCAGGTCCGGCCCATGGGTTGGGTCGTGACAAATGTAGTATCAGAGCTTAGGCTCCAAATTCTTAGGGAATGTTTGTCTAAAATGTTGAGAAGAGTCTAATAGGAGTCACATGCGGAAAATAGAGTCCACATTCATCTTGCATTGTCATCTTTGCTTCTAGTTTCTACTTCATAACATTATGTATAAATATGAGTCTATAGAGCTGTGTAACATGTTGTTTTGAATTTTGTGGGCTAATGCTGCTGAATTTCAGGAAAATGCATAGAAACAGGAGAGCCATCGCACTGTAACTGGATGTGCTGACGAGGTGTCGGACAAGATGAGGCGCCGCCCAGGAGGCGGTAGGAGGCTAGAGGCCTAGTCGCTCAAGTAGAGAAGCGCCAACGATTCAGAATCAGTCTTTTATGGCATAGGGTCCCATGGACCCCATGGCAGCTACTCTAGCTGGGTTGCAGAGAACCATCGACATGATGGCGCAGTATATGGTCCACCCTCCACAGCAGCAGCAGTCCACCGCACCAAGAGGGGAACCTTACAAACAGATCATCAATTTTAAGAAGTTGGTGCCTCGTACTTAAGATGTGTCAGACGATGCATATCGGTTTTTGGATTCCTGTAGACAGGCAGGAACAGAGTTGCAATTGACTGAAAGAAGACTTATAGAGTGTATGCAGCATGTTATGGGGCCTATGCCTAGACAATGGACGAATGACTACATATTACCTCGGATGGAGGGTTTGTCATAGACTCAGTTTGTGGAACTGTTCATCAATCGGTTTGTGCCAGAAAGTTTCAGAGATCAAAAGCAGTAGGCCTTTGAGGCCTTAAGACAGAATGGCAGGTCTGTAGATGAAAATGCTATAGAATTTTTGGAATTGAGCAGGTATGCCCCTACAGCAGTAGCTACAGAAACTATGAAGGTGAAGAGGTTCCTAAAGGGGCTTGACAGGAGGTATGCAAACCTGGCCATGATGTCGGATCAGTCTTTTGATGTGGTGGTTGATCGAGCTAGACAAATTGAGATTAGCTATGCTGTAGATGACAGTGGAAGGGCAAAGAAAAATAGAGCAGAAGGTTCTTCAGGTGTTCCCCATATGGGTACTACGGATAGTGGTGGCCAAACTAATTATAGAAGAAGAAGCAGGAATAAGAGGAGTGGTTTTAGACACAAATCTCGAGGATTCAGACCAGGGTACGGATCCAACAGTGGTCATAGTTCGGCGTACAGCAGTTCTGGGTCTGGTTCAGGATCCTCCTTGGCACCTTGTGCACAGTGTGGAAGAGGACATTCAAGACCTTGTATGATGGGTTCAGGAGTATGCTTCAGGTGTAGCCAATCAGGTCACTTTGCTAGGGAATGCCCCGTGTTCAGCGAGCCACAGATGGGGTCACAAGTTTCTGTTGCAAATGTTCCTCGTCAGTTGTATCCTGGTGCTTCCAGATAGCAGTGCGACGATCGATTCAACAGGCCAAGGACAAGGGGCGTGGATTTGGAGGCGGTCAGAGGTAGAAGTCGATCGTGGTTCTGCCACTCAGGGTAGGGGTCAAGCTCGGGTTTTCACCCTGACCCACCAAGATGCTCAGGCTTCCAATGCAGTTGTGGCAGGTATTCTTCTAGTCTGTTCCTATGAGGCTCGTGTTTTGATAGATCCGGGTGCTACGCACTCATTTGTCTCCCCTGTGTTTGCCATGAGATTGGGTAGGAACCCTACAACTTTAGAATGCCCTTTGTCTATAGCTACCCCGCTTAGTGACAACATAAATGTAGATATTATTTTTCCGGGTAGCCCAGTAGTAGTGGATGGAAAGATCCTCCCAACAGACTTGGTTCCTCTACCAGTGATAGATTTCAATGTAATTCTGGGAATGGATTGGTTGGCAACTCATTATGCCACTTTAGACTGCAGGAACAAAAAGGTGTATTTCCACATACCTGGTGTGGATGGGTTTAGCTTTGATGGTGACAGGAGCGTGGCTCCATATAATTTGGTGTCAGCAATTAGTGCTAGAAAATGTTGAGGCATGGATGTCAAGGGTATTTGGCATTGGTGAGAGATACCTCTGTAGAAGGTGTCAACATGGAAAATATTCCTGTTGTCAGAGAATTCATTGATGTCTTCCCTGAGGAGCTTCCGGGATTGCCACCAGGAAGGGAAATAGAGTTTTGCATTGATGTTGTGCCGGGTATGAACCCCATATCAATGCCGCCTTACAGGATGGCACCAGCAAAATTGCAAAAGTTAAAGGAGCAACTACAGGAGTTTTTGGACAAGGGTTTCATACGTCCGAGCACTTCACCCTGGGGTTTCATGCATCACTTATATGTATATGTCTATGTAGTTAAACTTTAGGCACGTTTTATATTGCATTCACAACTGTTAAAGTGCCATGGATGTTGTTGTGGTAATTTGGAGCCGTGTGCGTGCGTTGGCGTGTGTGTGATGTGGTGTGGACTATGGATAGGACGGGTAGACACGGCTTGAGATCTTCGCTGGGACCTGGTCCTTCGGGGTAGACACGGCTTGAGTTCTTCGCTGGGACCCCGATTTGGTTATTAAGTGGAAGTCCGAGCTGAGTTCTTCACGCACAAAGTTAGATTTAAGAAAGTCAGATAGGGATCACTCCATATATTATGATTGATATTATTGGGTGTGTGAGTGCTCCAAATTACCTTTTTGCTGTTATGATGTGAAATTTCTACTGATGTTGCATTTCACTCTACAGGGTACATTAGTTTTAGATAGTTATAGAGATTATGGTTAAAATTGATATTTTACTCTCTGAGTCGAACGCTCACTCCTGTTCAATATTTTTCCAGGCCACAGGAGGATATTTTTTAGGTTAACTTGCTTTTCTCCTTCGCAGGTCGTCTATTCATGTTTGTGTAATTCTATAAACTTCTAAAATTTCCGCATGTGTTAGAAGTATTTAATTGATTTGGATCTGTAATATAAATTGTTATTTTGGACCTGTAAAATTATTATCACATGCATGTTTGATGGACTGGATGAGGGAGCTGAGCTCCCATTTATTTTTATGATGATATGAGTATGTGAAGGGTGAGCTGAGCTCCCCAATTAATTATTTATTGTGTTTACAGGTCGGGTGAGTCAAAAACTCCCCGTTGAAAGGTCCATTTTATGGCTGAACTCTATCCGATTGATTTCTTGAAATTGGGCCCAAATGGGCCTTAGAGTTGGGTTAATGAATAGTTAGGCTTACTACGGGCCTCGGGGGCTTTAGGCTGGCCCAGGTCCTAGTGCCGGTCCGGCCCATGGGTTGGGTCGTGACATTTTCAAGGGCTAGGGTCAGCTGGTTAGAATTCCAAACCAAAAGTGGGGAAGAGAGAGAAAAAGCCTCCTTTTACCTCACGCACATCCTGGCTGTGCACCTAGCCACTTTCTCACACGGCCTCGCCGCGACATCTTCGCATGGTCCCTTGTTATTTTTCTTTCTTGCCACTGCTCTCCATTAAGTCAGGAATTGGCCCAAGCTTTGAAGGAAAAAGCCTCTACATGTGTTTCTTCCTATGCACTTCCATTTTCTTTCTTTGTTCAAACATCAATTCAAGCATGAAACTTGGCCCAGCATATGCAAAAACAAGGCTAGCTTGACACATGGAGTTTAAACATGTTGGAAGACAAATTGGAAGAAAAATATCTTATTTAATTTTTTGATGGACTTCCTATGAGATTTTCAGATTTCTATTGTACTTGAATTAAAATGAACTATAAGCAATCCCAAGATGTGAAATGGGATGGCAGAGATCCCTTCTTCCTTAGTCAGTGGTTTCGGGTTTAAGCCCTAGGTATGAAGCACTTAAGAGGGAGCGCTTTGCCCCCTTTGTGGGCTTGTCCAGCACGAATTTGAATTAAACGAGCCAGTAGGTTTCGAATACCAAGTGATTTCTAAAAAAATAATAACTATAAGCAATTATTTAGACTATATTCCAACAAATTCGATTGTTCTCAAAATGGAAACTTTTAGGCAACTTCACTTACCAAACACAGGCCAAAGATCCCAAGAATTTAAATGCCTACATGCTATATATATACACATATGTCTAATACAGTAAGTGACAGTAATTAAGAGCATCAATGTAACATGTAGAAGGGCAACTGATATAGCTATCAGAAGTAGGCATAGCTTTATCAGTGGACATGGCAGCTTTCAGTACTAACACCAACAGCTTCTTCCATTTTCAATGTATCTTCAACTTAGCGTAGCTAGCTATATCTATAAATCCACGTTGAGTTTTGTTATGATGGTTAGTTCCATTTCTATTAATTTATATGTGATGAATTCCATATATACTTTCTTCATTTTTCTTTGTAATTCTTTCCTCTTAATTTGTTGTACATTGAGAAAGAGAAATATTTAATTAAATTTTTTTTATTTAAATTCGGTCTACCATGAACTCAAAACACAATATATATAGTGGGACTCACTTATTAAATGTATGAGTTTCACATGTTTATATCTTAAGTTTACAGTAGATCAGATCTAAGTAAGAATTTCTCTCTTTAATTTAGTTTAAGTTGCTAGAGTGTTGTCTTGTGTTAAAAGTTATGGATATATATGTGTATTTTTTTTTTTTTTATAAGTGTCGCTGTAAGCCAGAAAACAGCTTCTCTGTAAAGCAGAATAAGGCTCTTGCAGGGCTGCGTACTCAATCCTGAGTGTGGGATGCTGCTGGTGTTTTTTTTTTTTTTTTTTTTTTGAAAAGTTTTTGATTTGCTGTGCTTAATTATGTTATTGACAATAAAGCTCTCAAGAAGGTGTCATTAATTTCTCTTGGTGCTAATGAGAATAAGTTAGAACTCTTAATTAATTAGCAGCCGATGGAACAAGCATCTAATTAGCTTGCTTCCAAAAATAAGAACAAAACGGCACTGTGAATCCACAGTAATTCCCAACAGGGATCGGTCCAAGCACATCTCTGCCTACTCGCTTGGTATCAAACTTGGCGGTTGCCAGCTGATTGATTACATTTATTACAACGAATTCTCATCCTCCTAATTAATTGTAGTTAACCCACTAATCATATCAGTTCAAGAATTAAATCAAATTAAAAGGGAGAGAAAAAGAAAGGTGTCAAAAAAATATATCCAAGAATAGGGACAGGAAGAATAAGTTTTTGATAATTGTATGTGATAAATCTTTTTTTTTTTTTTAGATAATCGGTTAGTTCAATTGATTTGGTTTAAAAAATTGAATAAACCAAAATTTATAGTAAATCAAATTGAATCAAATTAAATTAGAGAGAAAACGGGATGAAACTTATTCGGTTTGATTCGATTCAATTTTTTAATTTGAACTTCATCTTAAAATTTTTTTTTAAGTTTATTTTATACTTATTTCAAACCTAATTTTAATTATATCTCTTGTTTTTAACTTTAATTTAAGGCTTAATAACAGTTAATTATTTAGTTCAGTTTGATTTTATTGGTTTTTTTTGAAAATTAAATTAAATGAAGTAAATTTTTTAAAATTAAAAATTAAATTAAACTCATTTATTAAAAAATTAAATTAAATTTCTGAATTAAATCGATTTGATAATTATTCGGTTTGAATAAGAGTCTACTCCCTCCAAATCGAATGAATTCTTAAATTCATGTGGTATCAAACTTGGCAACGGCAAGGCATTAGTGCATAATGGTTTCCAATTATTCCAAAATGGCATATTGGATCTTGCGATAAAACCCATCAACAAAAAGATAGAAGACCCGATGTAATCTAGGGCAACCGTCTGATTTAACGTTTTGTTTTATTTTATTTTTTGAAAATGTCTGATTTAACTAACGTTGTTATTTTTAAAGAACGTAAAGATCATGTGAAAGAAAAGAATAGGCATTGAAAACAGAAACAGATGAAAATGCAGGAAAACTTGGCAAATAATACAAAAATGAAAGCATAAATCTCATTATCGATGTTGTCGAATCAAGAAGTGTCTAAATCCATCTTTTGCCCAATGATGACTAAAAGACACACACAAAAGTTAGTTGAACATAAGTCATTCTTTTGGAAAAGAATCTATGTTAGGAGGACGGCCACCCCCACCTGGGCTATAAATTTTTGTTCTGCAACTGATAGAGCTAAGAGATAGGCGAGTGTTACAGACAGAACCAGAGTTGAAGATGTGTGTCAAGGCCACCACCAAGAACGCTGTCAATTGTCGACAGGTATGCATATTTATCTTCACTTGTGCACTGGTTATACAAGATGTCAAACAACCTTTTTCTCTTCCAGAATTACATTGAATATATTGAAAATATTGATGTATGGCAACCTGGAAAACTGAGGGCATTCGATGGACTTTTCTTTTCTTTTTTTTTTTTTTTGGCAGAGACCAGTCATGGTATTTGTTACGGAAGTGATTGATGAAACGATCATGGAGAAGCTTGAAATAGAACCATTTTCATCTACTTACAAAGCATTTTGTGTTGCGGATATGGGATGTTCAGTGGGCCCTAACGCATTCTACAGTACACACAATATTCTTGATGCTGTGGAAAAGAAGTTCATATCAGAAGGCTTCACTCCTGATCAAGTGCCTCAATTTCAAGTCTTCTTTAATGATCTTCCTTTCAACGATTTCAATACTCTTTTCAAGTCTCTCCCTTCCAAAAGAAAATACTTCACAGCCGCTGTACCGGGATCTTTTCACGGCCGTTTGTTCCCTGATTCCTCTCTGCATTTTGTACATTCCTCTTATGCACTACACTGGCTTTCCGAGGTGCCTCAGGAAGTGCAAGACAAGGATTCTCCAGCATGGAACCAAGGGAAGATTCATTACACTAATGCCCCAGAAATAGTAGTCGAAGCTTTTGCAGCCCAATTTTCAAAGGACATGGGGACGTTCTTCGATGCCAGAGCAAAAGAACTCGTGGAGGGAAGTATGATGGTCCTAACCATGCCATCAACTCCAGATGGGATCCCACTTTCCAACGTACCGATAGGTATATTGTTGAATCATTTAGAGTCCTGCCTAGTGGATTTGGCAAAAGAGGTAACCCTGATATCAACTCTGTCACTGGTCTACCTAGAACGTATGTTGTTCAATTCAATTTATCTGAAGCTCTTCCTAGTGCAGGGATTAGTATCTGAAGCTCTTGTGGACTCTTTCAACGTTCCAATGTACTCTGTGACGCCTAAGGAGATGAGACAGATTGTAGAACGAAATGGGTGTTTTAGCATTGAGAGAATGGAGCCTACGGATTGCGTACCTGATCCTGACAACCCAGCTACTGGATATTCAATCACAATGCACTTGAGATCTGGGCTGGAAGGAGTCATCGCCAGACACTTTGGAGCCGAGATTATAAACGAATTGTTTGAACGATTTCTTGAGAGAATGGATGATGTGATGCTGTCCTTATTATCATGCTACGCACAAGGATCTCAATTAACTGTTATTCTAAAACGCAGATGCCACAATTGAAAGCTACCGTAAGAGCAAACCATTAATGCAGCTTTACTTGTACGTCTCAATAAATGTGCAAAATTGTGAATTGCCAGGGAACTGGATAAAATAAACTTGGGACATTCATAGATTTCTAAATAGACCTTTTGCAGTACATGACCTTTTCCAGATCAATTTTTCGATCAATCTGGGTACAGTTGATCAAAGGATGGCATATCCTTCACATAACGGGACATACCTTGAAAATGGCTGATTCACACCTAAGAGCGGATAATGCATCGAGAATCATGCAAATCACACAATCTTTCAACATCTTATATAACATAATATTGCCAAATTAGTCATGCCAGCTCTACCACCCTATGAACATAAACGTTTACATTATTGAATTACTATGTAAACACACATCCCAATCAGCCTTCTAAAGCTCAAAAGCAGTCCACATCTAAACAGACGATATATAGGTGATAAATATAAGAACTTTATGCTTTCATTTGTTCCCCTTGATCTGGATTGGCCTGTTATAGAGACCCCGCTGATAGCTGTGACCCGCTGATAGCTGTGAAAGTGAAATCAATTAATTCCCTGGCAAACTGAATATAGACAAGCTCCTGTCATAGAATTAAAACACACGCCATACATATCTTCAAGTATTTCAAGACTTGTCAACTCAACTGCAGTCCAAGATTAAACTGGCGTTCCAGAGATGACAAATGTAGAGACCTTCTTATACTTGCTTTGTTCCTCTTGATCTCGATCAGCTTGTCATAAACACACCATGGAAAGCTAAGAAAATGATCTCGTCCCATTCCCTCATTGTAGCAACCCCAGTAACTAGGATGATAGGTAACATAATACCAAGCTGAGGCTTTTGCATATACATCATCAGCTTCAGAATCCACTCTACTTCCCTTTTCATTAAACCAGGACCTAGCTTCTTTCCTCAAGGACCTCACAGCCATTCCAATTGCTTCTGCATCCCTTCTCTTGGTGAAAGATTTTGACATTTTCATAATATTTCCACCGAGAATTTCAGCCTCAGTTCTGATGCCATAATAGTCCATATGATTGCCCAACTTAAAGTCATAACTGCTTTTGTAATAAAAGGCATCATCTATGTAATCCTCATAGCCATCAACTTCCATATCAGAGTCATAACACTGCTCCGCCACTTCCTTAGTAAAGGACTTGATAGAACTTGCATGCGGTGCAATGTCTCTCACTTCCCGAAAAAGCTTGCCAATCACATTCTGAGATTCATAGGTGGGCTTGTCAGGCTTTTCCATAAAATCAGGATATTCTTTGACATGTAGATGTGGAGGTATTACAGCTGGTACTCCAGTTTTTGGAAAATCAACTGCAATTGAAAATTTACGTGCAAGTTCTATGCATGGATCACTCATTGCTTTGTAATGTTCCCTATCAGCAAAGACAGTGTGAGCATTAGAGATTATTCCCAAACTGTCATTTACAATGTAGTTGGTGAAATACTCCTCAACTTCCTGTAAAAACAAAATGAAAATCATTAAATGAAGGGGAAATATGGTTTCCTTAAAATAGCATGGGAGAATCTATAGGGAAAACATATGTATATCCCTTTTTTTTCACTGTTCAAACACAATATAGAGACAAATGTGATTGGTAGCATACGTACACTACTCGCAAATGACTCTGATTGACAGTAAAATATTCTTCTGTGATTGAAATATGTACTTAAATATTCTTCCCTTAGAAACTCTCTAGCATTGAGCTACACTTTTTATTTTCTTTTCTTCTTTGTACCAAGAAAGGATATTGATGCAGACTTGGTGTCCAACAGAGTTGAATGGCGAAAAAGATACATATAACCAACTTCAACTAGTTTGGGATTAAGACTTGATTGTTGCTGTTGTTGTTGTTGTACCAAGAAACATGACAGAGTTTTCAGTGTCCCCTTTTAAACCAGAACAACACATTGTGCAAAAGTAAACAAAAGAACAATTTATCATTGCGCCCTAAAATAACCTGAATAGGCTAGGAAAGGATAAAACTACTAGATATCATTGTTAGATAGTAAACATTGAAATCTCCAGGTCAAAAGTGTCTCTTTGAAGTTTTTAATGAGATTCAGAAAATTATCAATTGGCAACTCCCTTTCATCTGCTTCTTATTTCTTGCGTAAATTATGTCAATTGTTGGTTCATCTAAAAAATTTTGTATTTGTTCGCTAACAGAATAGACATATAAGTGTGAACACATCAGGTGAAAAGTCCACATAACTGACTTTGATACATAATAGATGCAGGTGTAGTAGTACAATCATGGTCACGCAGAAATAAGGCACTTCGACTAAACTAAATAGAAAAATTGTTGAGAAATTGGTACAATATTTCTTAGTTATTGTTGGGCAGGAAAAAGCAAAAACTAATAAAACATTCAAGTATGCTAATTCTAGAATTTACCATACAACAGAAAGCATTTGATTCATAAATTTAAGCACTGAATAACTTACCAGGGAGGAAAACATGATCACTACATTTGATAATAGATAATTTGTCAAATGCTAACAATGTAATACCTCAATCGTAACATCATGATCCAGCTGCATAGTTGGCTCTGGCGTATAGTCCATTGGTGCAATTTGCTTATGTGGGATTAAACCCGTATCCCAACAGACAAAGTAGATATCTCCATCCAAATCACTTCCAGAACATTCATTTGGATGAGGTCTAAGATTATAATTCAGATATTGATGTCAATAAACTGTTTTGACACAGAAATTTCTAATAAAGCAGCATCATAGTACAAGTACTCTATTACTCTATTATGCATTAGAATTTCAAAAACAGACATGGCTGATAGATTAATGTATTCAGAATGTGGCCTAGGGATGCACAAAGAAGCAGGAATACATTATTTTGTTCATATGTTGCATTGTGAGAACCCTACTTTTGCTGTCCTTCAAAGAAGCCTAACAAGAATATTGAGTAATTTAATTAAGTTCTTGCATTAGCCTAAGTATATTTGCAAATTTATACCATGCTTTATGATCAAATAGAATTTGGTGGTGACAACTCAAAACCAGAAACTAAATTGACAACATACGCTAAGAATGATCCAGCCTATAAAGCTGAGTGAAGAAACTGCAAAATCTACCTTTGTCCTTTCTGTGGAAAAACAACACAATCCACCATATGGTACAAAGCGGGCACATTCACAGCGCTTAAGACACGAACATCACCAGGGTGCAAGCATGGGTTCTTAGCTACAACCACCTTTCCCTCAATCACAAAATGCTGGTCAGATCCACTACCTCCAAACATGTTGGAAGTATCATATAGCCGCATATGTCTAGTACCAGAAAATTGCACGAATACCTGTCCGTATTCCAAAGTTCTAGTCTCATCTAGACATCCCATCATAGATCTTCCATTTGGAAGAAAAATCCTAGTTTTCATCCGCAAATCAAGCAATTTTGATGCCCGGAATGTTTGGAGCATCATTGAAAGGAATGGTTCTGCATCGGGCTTATAACCACACAAAAGCATTTCCTTCAGAATGTTAGCAATCTCTCCTGGGGACATCAAATCCAGTGCCTCCTGTGCCCTTAATGGATCTGTTAACATAGCATTAAGTTGATCAACAGCCTCTCTTTGTTTTTTCTCAAAAATATAATCTGGAACACCAAGGGTAGACAGAAGAGTAATCAGTTGCCGATTCAGAAAACAAGGCTGATACTTGCTATACGCTAAAACATCCAGTTTTGTATTTTCAGACTCATACTTGCACATGCTCTTTCTCAATGATAATTTTTTTGAAGAAGTTGGATCAACTGCCACGACACCTTTATACCCACCATATCTAATTTGAAATGCAGATGGCGTGAAACCTTTACAGCGACATTTCAAGGCCACCCTCCTAGCAAATTCGGCAGATATTTTCCCAATTCCATCAGAGAACGTATATGTAGTTCTGCCCCTTCCAATCTCTATGTCAGGAATAATTTCAATTTCATCTCGACTAACACTCAGGGTTTCAGTGGATGAGCCGAAGGACTGACCCAGTCTAGCAGCATATTTAGCCACATTTCGTATCTGACGGAAGTTGCCCATCCATTCCCTTATATCTGCAGCAGTCAGACCATATCTTGAAGCAAACATCCAGCATGAATTTTCCCGCAACTGACTAGACGAAAAGGCAAGGAACTCAAACTTTTTCTTGTCAATAACTATTCCATTTTGAAGAGTAGAGAGAATCCTTTTATAAATAGCAGTTCTCCTATCCTCATTTTCAGAAGAGGCTCGCGGAGATAAATTTGTTGAATGAATTTTATCCAACTCTTCGTCAACAAAAGACACGCGAAGAAAGTTATTGAGATCTTTCTGATAGTGGCGTAGCACACGGTTTGAGACATTAACCTCTGGACCACAAAAATACACTTTACAAGGTGTTATTTGAACCCTGCGCACATATACCAAACCAGTATCTAAGGATATAGAAGGCGATTTTGGATGGTTCTTAGACATAAGATACTTTCTATACTGTTCATTGAGCCACCTAGAAGGTTCATAACAACATTCTTTCAAGTGAAAAAGTTTCTCAAGAGCATGCTCTATGCAGACAATATTCATTCTGCTCGGATCAACCAACTTGTAAAAATTAGCATCAAGTGCTGGCCCTGGAAGGCACCCATTCTGAACCAACAAATTAACCTGAAATAAGATTTCATATGGCAAATCGAAACCAGAGGGAGGACCCACAATGGGAACTAGATCCAGATTGCGAGAAAAAGCAGAACCAGTCTGTAAAACAAAATTTCCTTCAGTTTCTTTATAATAAGCAAAGTTCTCCTGAAAATTTGGAACTCGGAGACTGGAAGGAAGTTCCAAACATAATGCAGCTGAATGCCCAATAAGGCATGATGGAGTAAAATCAGTTGTCCTGATCCACTGGTCATCTGGGACATCCTTAAAAAAGTTGAAAAGTGGATTCTCATACACATTCCATGACGGGCGTATATCTTTCTCAAAAATCCGTGGTGCTCCATATAACTAAAAAATAAAGAAAATAGCCTTACAATTTGCATTTGAGATCTTGCATAAGATACGTGATTGCACAAATAGTTCAACCATTATATGCATCACATTCAGACAAATGAAGATTTCAGTCCTAAGCCAATGCTATTAAAAGCGCATAAGGACATGGAAAGAAGAAGGAAACAATTTCACAATAAAATAATAGCATAAAGATTTCAATTCCCAAGTGAGGATATTCTTGGATTCTACTTCCATTATTACACCAAATCTGCGAATCATAAAGTAGGACATTTATGCCAGCACACAAAAGCATTCCAGCCTTATCACTGGTATGAAAAGATCCACAAACAAGTAAACCTTAAACAAGCATCAACACTTTTCAATTCCTTGAAATAGATTTTTTTTTTTTTTTTTTTTTTTACAACTTTGATAAGAATACCAAGTTAAGATCTCTACCATCAAGAGTATCTTACTTTGTTCTTTTTGGGATACATGGTAACCTATGTAACATAAGCAAAGGTAGGTGTAATCCATGTACACAGAATGGATCCAAGTGGCACACTAAGAATGAAAAATTGCAAAGTAAAACACTAAATCTAAAAGAGTGAAATAATGGCATGCTGAAGAAAAGAACCAGCAAAACAAATGCAGTCTAACCAACATCCAAGAATTCGGAAAAGACAATTTACAATTATAGCTCATGTGCTCTGCATCCCACATGCACAACAATCCTTCTTTAACCATATCTTCCACATCAGTACATGTCACATAATGGCACTACTGACTATGCTAATCAGTAATCCAATCACTAATTATTGGCCTGAAATCTACGCTGCACTTCAAAACAATACAAATTTTTATGTTGAAACAATTGGATTGAGATAGCCACCCATAAGTAAAGACACCAAAACCTGGAACAAATGAGAATTCTAAGCTCATGTCTGGCTACCCAAAAAACTTTAACCAACTTACTATATTGAAAAGACTTTCAGTTTATTAGAAAAGCCACAAAGACAAGAATATCAAAATTACGTAGAGACCACCCACACTACCTCTCTTCCGTGCAATAAATAATAAGGCATATAGGTATGTCAAAGGTTCAACAAAAAAAATAAAGGCATTTTAAACAATAATAAACATATCTTCTAGAGTATAAAGAAAAAATAATTCAATCATTCCAAAAATAGAACATTTGGAACCAACCTGAATCACAAGATACTTCACAAATTGACCACGAGGACGATATAGCTCTATCTGCCAAATGTTCTCATAGGAAAGGTCAAGCTTGTACTCCACGTGATGATGAGATAGATAAAAGTGCAATTTTCTCATTCCAGATCCAAAATTCACTAAAACATCTGTACCTTTCCATAGAACATAAAATTTTTCTTTTGACAACTGACTTCCAAAATGCAGTGTTATATGTTCCATACTGTGCAAAAAGGTCCTGGGCTTTGGTACAATATCAAGATCCATCGGCCGAGCCTTAATATATGAAGTACCATACCAAAGTCGTTCATTAGTCAGAGAGAGAATATATTCAGCATCTCTGACGGTCATGAATTGAACAATAGCATATTTTCTTGGACCCCCATTTTTGGTTTCCCTTATCTTGATGGCAAAAATTGTTCCTTCACCTGTATGCATTTCCAGAAAACTCTTAACTGCATTTGCAGTAACACTAGAAGGGAATCCATACACTTGAATTGTCTTACCCATCCAAGTAATTCTGTAGTCAATATAGACAAACAAATCAGCCACTGCAAATATAGAAGATCCAAAAAACTTGCAGAGAAAGATACATTTCACAATGAAAATAATCATAATATCAGCATATCAGTTTTTTGTGGAGATTGTCATACAGTTGATCACTTAGAAATTCTAAACAAAAACTAGGAATTAACCTAAGAAAAATAAAATTCCTAAAATACTCTTAAACTTCCTAACTCTACAATGACTATAATTCCCAAGTTTAATCCTTTTCCAATACCGCATCACATAATCAATTCGGCCCCAAAGTTTAAATTGGGTCAATTGAGCCCCTACGATCCAAACTTCAGCCCAAATCAACCCAAACTCTAACAAAATTACACGCTGTTAATCTCTAGTCAAGTACTTGGCACAATGCTCTCAAAAGAAACTAATCCAATAAAGCACGTATTCATACAATGTATACATTTTGAAACAGAAATCAACAACACCTCTGAGATCAACACTCTTATATAACTAATGCGTACAGAAACCTCATAATTGGAAGAGCGTTGACCCGATTAGAAAGGCAAAGGCAGTAAATGTAGGGACGAGTTTTGGGTCCTTCGGGCAAACTTTGAGTGCATCTTAGCATCATCGGCCACTCCCCCCTAAAATAAAAAAAACCCATCATCCATGGATCCCACCCTCAAAAATCTTACCAAACCCACCTCTACCCACCCAGACACTAAAAGCTCAGATCACATAATTCCTTCTAAACCTTCCTACATTCAAACCCCTTGTCAAAACTCAACCCAAATCGTAAAGTAAACTCAGTACAACCACCCAGAAACCCACCAATAATCCACCCCCTCCTAGTGTAGACATCTTTTTGAAAGCCAAATCCATGGATGATTTTTTTGGGGGCTGCGGGCTTTCAATCATCAAGCCAAAGCACCAATATCCAAAATGAATCAAATCTGTTAAGATTTGGAATAATATAAAAGATATGAGAAAATAAAATGAGAATGAATTAAATGGTACAACTACCAAAAGGCTACGCCTGCAAACTCAAACCTCAAAAGGCCATATTCCATTCACTTGTGTGTGTAATATAGTATATATTTATACAGAATATGGCTGCTATCAATAAATTATAAATCACTTATTTATACAAGCATCAATCAAATCATTAATTTTACTAATCAATTACAGATTTTTTCATAATCATGAAATTCTTAAATATTCTCCCTCAAGTTGTACACTTCATGATCATTCAACGCACTACTTGCAAATGGTAAAGATGAGTAATTGAATGAAGATGGAATGATCATCAGTGCTAATTGGCAGAAATTGAATCGAATCATCAAAGTTTTGATGCTTTAAATGGAAAACAAATCACTTGAAATATGAAACCATGTTAAAATGAAATGAATAAAAAACTAATAATTAGGCCAAATTTGAAGCAAGAAATAAAATATTAACAATAGATTAGAAGTTGATATTTGCACTCTTAAATTGGCTTTTTAAAATACAAATGGTGCCAAAGGAAAGCCATTGAATAATGATTTGCTGGAGTAAATTGAATCAATTCGATTTGATATCATGTCAAAATTTAGAAAAAATATATAAGATAAGAAAATAAAAATAATGATAGAAAAATTTTCGTGGTTCGATTGATGAGAGGCTACCTCCGCAGACACAAAACCTCAAAAGGCTATATTTATGTATAAAATAGTATCTAAGAATTCATACTTATAATAAAAAAAAAATACAAAATATACATGATATGCTATCAATAAATTATAAGCCACTCACTTACACAATCATCAATCAAATTATTAATTTTATTAATCAATCATACGATTTTCTCATAAAAATGGGATTCTTCAGTAGAATCATCAAGGGGCAAAAGAGAGCAGAATCGCTGCAGCAACAAAGGAAGGTTCTAAAGAGAAGGTCAAGAATGTATCATCCAAAGCGCAGGTAGACAAGAAAAAAGAAAGTTCAAGAAATTCTAGCGAATGAAAAGAAGCAGGAAATATACGCCACGGTGAAGGATCTAATTTGAAGGGCTTGATATTAAGAGGATGAAAGTTTCATTAGTGGGTGGCAGAAGAAGATCCTTCTGTGGCTCGCAGAAGAAGATCCAAAACTGCTCATTTAATGGCCGCCTTTCTTCACATTCCAAACGCAAACGTGTTTTACAGTTAACGTAAGCCGAAATTAAGAGATCAAAACTCAAATCATCTAACTTTAAACATTAAAAACCGAATTAACTATTTGTACAATCGCTGGATGGCTATTTTGCCCATGTCCCCCATACAAAGAATCAACATGATATCACAATTCACATCAAGATTTGAGAGGTTCTCACCAGAGATGAAGAAAACCAGAGTATCAGTATCACTCACAGCAAAAGCCAACGCTCCTCAATCCTCTGTCCTCACTCCTCAGTCTTCGATCAGTCTTTACTCTCACCAGTCACCCTTTAGTCTCCTCCTATCAGTCCAAGTCAATTTTTATGTTAATATTGCAAAGGAAGCAAGGCCATGATTCCCTCCATCGCAGCACGCTTCATTTGCTGACGTGTCATGATGACGTCAGCTTACGGTAACGCTGTCGAAATTTGTTTCGTTTCCATTTGGGAAACTAAATTTACAAGAGACATGAGTGCATCTGATTTTATCTATTGCGAGCGTGAATGCGTGATTAGTGCTGAGGTGCATATTCAATAAATGAAATTCTTTTATTCTTTAACCACGTGGCAAATGCTTTGATTTTTATTGGCTAGTTTTACTCCAGCGTCACCCACAACCGGCAAAATTATCATCGTCACAGTAGGACCACCCCTCCTCCTAAATTGGATACTAACTAATCCATCTTTCTAATCACTCGTATAATAAAGCCTTACGGACGCTAAATTCATGGAATTTATTAAAATTTATAATTATTATTATAAATTCCAATTTAATGAATTTATGTTGTAATTTAAAATTTCTAAAGCTATGAGTAATTTTTTAGGTGAGAAAGATTGGGGAGTGGGTTTCCAGGAAGGTGGATGGCAAAGAAGGAACTGTGTTTGGAATATGATTAGGAAATTTCTTAGCCAGGCTAGTCTTACTTTATTACTATATTATATGGCTTCGGACAGATTTCTGTTGAAAATGACCTCCTCCTAATAATTTATGGGTCCCCTTCCAACTTACCTACGAAGTTGCTGCTGGAGTTATCGAGTGTGCACCACCTTAGCTGAAACCATTACCGCGTGGAGGAATCGTGGGCTTTCCGTTCGTGAAACTCAAGTGTCAACTTTCACTGACAGAGGGGATAAAGCGTTATGCTTTTGAAATTATTATTAAGAAAATAAATTTTTTAAAAATTAATTTAGAATTAAATTAAATATATTTTAATTATCAAAATTTTAAAATAATTTAAAAACATTACCTTTTTTTTTTAACAACTTGCAATGATATTAGAGAAAAATACAAAGTTGTTACAAATAAAAGATTTCTCATGGAGCATTTTGGAAGCCAAGGTATAAGCTATAGCATTAATGACTCTGGGAACAAAATGAAATTGAATAAAGGTAAAAATTTTAGAAAAATAAAGTGTAATACTCATAATTTTTAATTTATTATTTTATGAATAAATATTGATATTTTATTTTAATTAAATTTTGAGAAATTATTTGAAATTTTTCGGATTTTAGAAATAGAGTTCCATTTTCTAAAAATATAAAACTTTGATGATTTTTAAAAATTAATTTAAAGACCACGTAGCAAAATTAAAAATATATTTGGAGTCTACTAATTTTTTTGAGTTTTTTAAAATTTTTTCGAAATTTTTGGGTCTTATTTTCAGTCCCAAGGCAGAGTAAAAATTTAAAATTCTGTATCCTGAATCGGACCGGCTGAATCGAACCAGACCGTATCGGACCGATCGAATCGGATCGGCCTTTCTTTTCTTCTTCTTCCCTTCCCCGCGCGTCCCGACCTCTCTTCTCCTCTCTCTCTCGTTTTCTCTCTCCTCCCTCCTCCTCAGGCCGCGCCACCACCACCCAGCCTTCCCCACCTCGCCGGCGCATCGGCCCAGTGCCTCCCCACGGCCAACCGACCCTCCAGGAGGCCGGAAAAACGCGCGCGAAGACTCACCTGTGCGCGCGGGCAGTTTCGGCTTCCCGGTCGAAATTCGACAGATCCGGCCACCGATTGGGCCGGGTCTTGTGTCAAACACCATCTACACCTCGAGAGCTTTCCAAGAACACCAAAATCTATCGAGCGGTTTGCCCAATTTTTGTCCGGGAAGTTTTAGCCCATTTCAATTTTTGGGCTAGATTTCTCACAAACCGTGAATCCCACGAGAAAACCGAGAGTACCAGAGCGCTCCACTTGTCGAGAGCTTCGCGGTAATATAAATTTCGAAATTTTCTGATACCGTTTTTTGGTGCGTCCCACGAAACTTCGTAGTATTTTTCTGAGTATTAAATGAGCTTAGAAAATTTCATAAATATTATATACTAACTCCCGTGTTGTGGGCTTCGTGTAGGTACCTTCAATTTTCGGAAATTCGATAGTTGCCCCGGTCTGTGAATTTCTGGCCAGACAGATAGGCTACCGAAAAAGTCTCGGAATTGGGTCGAGATCTTGGCTACCCCACCGTTGTCAGACGTCCCGAGTGAATTCCGGAGATCGGAATCAGCATAGGTAAACCCAAACCTTACTTTTTCTTAATTTTCTAGTACTTGAATGGGATTAAAAATCCATAAAATATTCGTGATAGCTCATAAAATTATGATTCTTTTTGCATTAGCTTAGTAATATTGCTAAGGACCGCGGGCAAAGTTTTAGAATTTTTAGAGCTTATTTGGGTAGTTTTTGTAAAAATGATTAATTATAAGGACTAAACTGTAATTTTACATATTGTGATTGATAACTGTTTGAATGGGCCCAGGAGGGGCTGTGTGATGTGATTGAATTGTGGATATATGGTTTGTGAATATAGAAGTATGTTTTAAGCCCTTTTTTCAGGTTTGGTAGATCCTAGGTATAAGGGAGACTCTGCCGGATTTTCGAAAAAACTTAGGATATCTTTGATCTTTTTCTTAGTTTGTATTGAGTCAAATTTATTAAATAATTATAATAAAATTATCAGGTGATCCGGGACAGCCTTCCTCCTCCGCCCAGCCGCCACAGTGACTTCGATTGAATCTGTGAGTAAAATATTAATTTTAATTATAATTTCGATATTATTATATGTTTAAGAATGTCCATGCATCACTTATAAATATGTATATATGTAGTTAAACTCTAGACACGTTTTATATTGCATTCACAACTGTTAAAGTGCCATGGATATTGTTGTAGTAATTTGGAGCAGTGTGCGTGAGTTGGCATGCGTGTGGTGTGGTGTTGGCTATGGACAGGACGGATAGACATGGCTTGAGATCTTCGCTGGGACCTAGTCCTTCGGGGTAGACACGGCTTGAGATCTTCGCTGGGACCTAGTCCTTCGGGGTAGACACGGCTTGAGTTCTTCGCTGGGACCCCGATTTGGTTTATTAATCGAAAGTCTGAGCTTGAGTTCTTCGCTGGCACAATTTGGATTAAGAGGGCTGTATAGGGGATCAGCTTCCATATATGTATTGTTTGACATTATCAGGTACGTGAGTGCTCCAAATTACCTTTTTGCTGTTATGATGTGAAAATATTGACGATGTTGCATTTCACTCTACAGGGTGCATTAGCTTTGGATAGCTATAGAGATTATGGTTAAAATTGATATTTTACTCTTTGAGTTGAACGCTCACTCCTGTTCATTATTTTTCTAGGCTATAGGAGGATATTTGTTGTAGTTAACCTGCTTTTCTTCTTCGCAGGTCATTTATTAATATTTGTGTAATTCTATTAACTCCTAGAATTTTTGCATGTGTTAGAAACATTTATTTGATTTGGGTCTGTAATATAATTACCATGTTGGATCTATAAACTTATTATATGCATGTATGTTGGACTGAATGAGGGAGCTGAGCTCCCATTTATTTTTGTGACATTTGAGTACGTGGAGGGTGAGCTGAGCTCCCCAATTGATTATATATTGTGTTTACAGGTCCGGTGAGTCAAAAACTCCCCGTTGAAAGGTCCATTTTATAGCCGGACTCTGTCCAGTTGAATTCTTGAAATTAGGCCCAAATGGGCCTTAGAGTTGGGTTGAGGAATAGTTAGGCTTACCACAAGCCTCGGGGCCCAGGTCCTAGTGCCGATCCGGTCCATAGGTTGGGTCATGACATAAAGTTTTATTTGTTTTATAGAAAATAATTTATATATGTAAAATATTTTTTATTGTTTGGTTGTAATATTAAATTAATGACATATCTTTATTTCATGTATGTACAAGTGTGTTCACATTTTAATAAAATTATCAAATTTTAAAAAATAGAAAATGACTTTCTCTCTTAAAAAATGAAAGTCATTTTCATTAAAAATAACTTAATTTTCTTTTTGACCAGGAAAATATTTTCTATTGATCAATTTTACTGAGTGCCTCAAACACTAGAAAATATGAAAGGAAAATATTTTCTTTAAAACAAACAGAGCCTAAGATATACCATTAATCAAACTATAAAGGTATAAAGAGATATGACCTCCTTGCATAGCTGCAATTACCAATTGAGTATTTTTCTTCTATCAAAACTGATAAAAAGGATCTATTTTTAGTTAGAAGAACAATTTCTCCACAAGCGAAAGTTTCAAGGATAAGAGAGTCCATTATACCATGAATTTGTTTGCAAAACCATTATACGTTGAGAGTTCTTAGCAATAACAGCTACAAAGCCTATGTTTCTAAGAGAATTAACTGATGCATCAAAATTCACTTTGAAAATGGATGGAATGAAAGGTGTCCAATGAGTAAGAGGTGAAGAAGTTGGGAAAGCATCAAGAGAATTAGTTGCTTTCATAATAACCTCTTGAGAAGACCATTCCTTGATGTCAAAGATTCAAGCCTTTCTATTCTTCCAAATATACCACAAAAGGAAGACAAGTAATTTAGTGAAACACTTATGATTCTCATGAGATGCAATACCATCAAGGAGTTCCAACTAAATATCTGGTATGGAAGAATTGAGTAGCAATAGAGTGCGAATTCTAAAAAGAGAGTGTAAGCATATTTCTATCGCTTTAGGACAATGAAAGAAAAGGTGGCCTAAGGATTCCGTCCGACCACAGTTTGCATTCTTTTGATATCATAGGAAAGCGCTGGAGTAAGGCTCCACAAGGCAAACGCTCCTTAAGAAATTTTCAAAGAAAAATAGCCAATTTACTTGGAAGATGCATTTTCCAAATTGAAGTGCAAAGGCGATCATTAGCAACAAAAGTAGAAGGCCTCCGATTTGCAGTAGGAGTTGAAAAAGTAGCATGACTAATATATCTAGCCACATGGTAACCTGATTTAATTAAGTATTGGCCATTTTTGTTAAAATGCCAAATCAATTGATCCTATGTACAAAATAGAGAAACTGGAATGGAGAGGATATTAGCAACTTCTTCAGGGAGAAAATTTTGCTTGATAGCTTGAATATTCCAAATAGCAGCCATAAGATGCAAGAGATCTGAAACTCTATTAACAGAGTGTTATGAGGAAAAGATTGATTGGCCATTCCCAACTCTCCACCTAGTTCCTTTTTAGATAATCTGTCTACTCTGAAAAATACTCGTCCAATCAAAAAGATGAAGTACTACTCGTAGGAGCCTCAATAAAAGAGTGAAAAGAAAAATACTTACCTTCATTTTAGCAAAAAGAGACCGTGGTTGAGATAGGAGATGCCAGCCTTGTTTAGCAAGTAAGGCTTGGTTAAAGAGTTGTAAATCTTTAAATCTCATACAACTTTTTTTTTTTTTTTCGATTCACACATGGAATGCCAAGAAACCTAATACAGCTTGAACATCTTGTTTTTGACCCTACCAAAATTGAGCAACCATTCTGTTGGCGTCATTACATAAAGCCACTAGAAGACAAAAGCAAATCATCGAATAAACTAGTATAGCTTGAGTAACAGTTTCATTAAGGATTTATTTTCCACCTTAAGAAAGTAATTTTCTTTCCACCCAGCTGTTTGGTTTTGGACTCTTTCACGGGTTAAAGCAAAAGGCTACTTTGGTGATTCTATGCTTGTTAATTTAGAGCAGATCGATCAGAAATGATCTAAAGATCCCGTCTAGTCCTCATATCAATGTGACCAAGTTACCGAACTGGCGGGCCCAATGATGACAAACGTGATGAAATGCTACCATCCCATGCTTTCCCTTTCTTGATCTCAATGTGCTTGTCATGTACACATTGTCTTAGACATAACGGACTCTTACAAGTTGTAGGACTATTATAACAAGATTTTATAGAATGGAAGGCATAGGATACAAAACTTAAACCAAATTTGCTCAACCTCAATGCAAAGATAAATATCCGCAGCTCAACAATAAAATTATAAATGATACAAAATCACCTCGTCTCACCAGTGATTAAACATGATACAAAACCCAACACTAAAACTAATTGGACTATAGCAGCAACTCAGCTATCTGAATGGCATTAAAAGCAGCCCCCTTGCGTATTTGATCTCCACAGACAAAGATATCCAACCTGCTTGGAATTCCAGAATTAGTAAGATGATTAAGATTGTTAGAAAGGATATACAATTATTTAGCATAAACGCAGATGGCCCATAAATGAGTTTTACCCATGATTCCCTTCTTGAGACACATCCCTGCGGATTCTACCAACTGCAACATCATCTTTGTTTGATACCTCCAATGGCGTAGGGAAGTGATTTGATGCACGGTCATCAATAACCACCACCCCAGAGGCTTTCTTCAGAATATCTCTTGCTGTGTCCTGCACCCACAATAAATTTACTAAATTAAGAGTTTGCTTAATTTTTAGAGAGGAAGAAAGAGACCAAAAAAAAGCAACTACACACAAAACATAGATTCTCTCTAACGGATTCAACTCAGTTTAGTTTATGGCAGTATCTACATGCAGCCAAAATTTCTGCGCAAAAATAGAGATATAATAAGCTCTTTGGCTACCACAGCATATAGCAGCATTAAATCAAGAGATTATAATCAACTCTTGAACTTCGAAGCCATGAAAACATTAATTTATAACAAAAAATGAAGAAGAAAAAGTAAAAGTTCCCCTATCAAACAAGCTTTTATCAAAATAAACATGTTTATTTTAAATTTTTTTTTTAAGCACAGTATTCCCTCATTTACACAAAATCCTCAGAATATATATGAAAAACACGAAATTGGCATTCACAAATTGTGGAGCATAGGGTTTCCTTCTAACAACAACTTAACTCAGAAAATTTTCTAATACCATTCCATGCAATAGGTGAGGTCAGCCATCAAATAACCCTCAATTACTAATGCAACAACTGTAGAGAATAATTTTAAAGATATAAAGATATACCAATGAACAAAAAGTTCTCCAAGTCTCACAGAAAATTATTAGTAATACAGATAAAAAGATAGGATCTCACTGGGCAAAAAAATATAAAAGCTATCACACAGACAGGCCCATCCCCTCTCTACCTTACTCTGGCTTTTCCATCCTCAACTAGAAATGTATCCCATGCATATTTTAAAAACTACATACATAAAATGAAGACAGGCTTCAATTACTCATTGGCCCTTACAATTCTAATTTATCCCTTTTGACAAATGAAAATCAGAAGCTTAGGAAGAAGAGCATAATTTTAACCATGTAAAGGCAGTGTTCCGTCAAAGAGGTATAAAAGAGGTAACAAGTTTTAACCAGAAACCAATTTAAACTACTTTTCATGGTTAAAATCATTGGCGACCACAGCATGTAAAGTACAACAATTGTTTTCACTTCAGCAGTCCTTTATTAAAATAAAAAGACAGAAAATCAAAATAAGTGAAGGAATCAAATAATTTCATTCAGGCATTCATTTCGGCAAATAAAACAGGAGAAAAAAGCAATGATAATTAGCACCTCTAAGTTCCAAACATGTATCATTACAATTATACGAATTAAGAAGAATTTAGATGAAATAAATGAATGGAAAACCAAAAATTAGTGTCAAGAAATTATTTGCTGAGTGCAGATACATTCAAACTCAGCATCATTAAATTACCTCATCAAGGGGCTTCTCAAATTGAAGATTAACACTTTCAGCATGTGCGCGCATGACAGGAACTCGGATACATGTAGCAGTGACTTGAACATTCATGTCATTCTGAGAAATAAAGCAAAAGGAAATAATATACACAAGAATTAAAAAAAAAATTAACAAAAATTCAATAGAAATTTCAAAACCAATCATGATCTATCTAATGAGATAAGAAATGAGAAGAAAGGCTCCGCCTTTTGAACTTACCCAAATTTTTTGAGTTTCTTTAACTAATTTCATTTCCTCTTCATTGTATCCATTTGATAGGACCGGTGCATTATGTGAAAATAAATTAAAAGCATACTGCATATCACACACACTAAGAAATTAGTTTGGAAACTTGATTGCACACAAGTAATTTCCAACAAAAATATGTAGGGATATTGTACAACAAATAGACAAACCTGTTGCTTAAAGATTTTGCACGTGGGTGGTTTTCCTTCCAAGACCTTATTAACAAAGAAAAAAAAAAGAATAAACTTTCCAAAAGATAAATGACAAATAACATGACCAATATCAGCTACAATAAAAGAAGCAACTAATGATCTAAAATTGGATGGGAAGAACAAACCTCACGAGTCTGCAGCTCCAGCTCCTCCATTGCGGCAGCACCAGCACCACTGGCTGCCTGATAAGTACTAACAACCATGCGTTGCACCTTCAACACCCAATAACCAATTGGAATCAACAACAAAAATCTCATGGTAAACCTAATATGTTGCTAAATATCAGCACAAAATTTAAACTGCTTATGGTTTTTTATTTACATGTTGGTAATTCTGTGAACCAAGAAACGATATTCTTATTAGCATACCAGTATTATATAAAAAAGCACCTACATGCTCTCTACCTGGAAGAAAATTATTAGAAACTTGATTTTCTTTCAGGTCAACCAAGATTCTACGAATGGTTTAAGCTATATATATATATATATATATATATATATATATATATATATATATATAAATTCAATTCAGTAGCTAATAAGAGACAAAGACTATCACAAGTTTAATTATAGTAGCCAATAAGAGACAAATACTATTATTCATTGAATTACTTCATCCCTGTATGCATGTAAGTTTAGCATGTGAAGCATGATACAGCAAGACTGAAACAAAAAACCAAAAAATGGGATTCACTTCGTTTGTTCCCTTTACCTTGGCATGTCTATGCAAAGGTGTGGCAGCCATCAAACAGATAATAGTAGAGCAATTTGGGTTCGCAATCAAAGCCCCCTTTCCCATTCCAACCTTAATCCCTTCCATAGCCTCCGGATTCACCTCAGGAATCACCAGCGGAATCCCCTCATTCATCCTAAAAGCCGAACTATTATCAACCACAACCGCACCCTTCTCCACCGCCACAGGCCCAAACTGCTTACTAATAGACCCTCCAGCACTGAACAGCGCAATGTCAATCCCATCGAAGCTCTCCGCTGTCAGTTCCTCGATCGTGTAGTTCCTGTCCTGGAAAGAGAGCTGTTTCCCAGCAGAGCGTTTGGAGGCAAGCATTTTGATAGAGCGATAAGGGAAGTCACGGTCGGATAGGACGGAAAGGAATTCCTGACCCACTGCGCCTGTGACGCCCACGACGGCGAGGGAGGGGGCGTTTTCTTGGAGGGACATTCGAATTCTGGAAGGTGAAGTAGTAAATTTTGGTTTGGGTTTGAGGTAGATTTTGGAGAATAGATGAGTTTGCTGGTGCGGGTGAGTGAGAGTCGCCATTTGAGACAGAGAAAGCAAGAAGTTTAGGCGGCTGAAAGAGACGATGGGGTTTTAACTTTCTAAGTTTGAAGGCAGAAACAGTATTTAAATTTGGGCCTTGTCTTATTTTTTTTTTTTAAATCTAAAATCAAACTGTTTAATGCTTAATTTAGTGAAAATCATTAAAAAAAATGGTGAAAATTAACATTTTAAATTGTGAGGGATTTTTATAATTATACCCATTAGACAATTTTAAAATTTTAAGTTTGGTATTTTTCTTTTTTTATTTTTTAAATTAATTTATTAAAAAGAAAAAAAAAAGTTGATAAATATATGAATTTTGTTCAGCATAAAAATCATATAATGGGTTTCTTTTCTTTCTTTTTTTTTAATAGTGCTTTCATAAAAATTAAATTTTTTTGCTGAATAATATCGGCAAATTATTTTATTTGTGTGATAATATAGTAACAGGAGAAGACTGCGCTTTCTGTGTGATCAAAGAAAAGGTGACTGAGAAACAAGTTAATACTTCAAAATCTAATGACTAGAGTCTGCTGGGTTTGCAATCCAATGACTACATTTGCTTGATTAAGCATATGGTTTCTTATTATTTTATATTTTTTAGCCACTATATATATACAACAGGCCTAAAATCATGTATAAAATCATCCAACAAGTTTATAATAATAATAATAATAATAATATCACCCAGCAAATTGATAGCTCAATTGGTCGAACACCTACCACTTGAAAACAGAAGTCAAAAGTTCAAATCCTGACATCTCATTCTATACTGCAACCATAGTTCAGCCAAGACAGATTGTCAATGGCAAAATCAGTTTCTGCAATGTCCAGGTATATAAAATGAATCAATTGAGACCATTTTATCATGAAGAAACTTTCCATTAGTGTCAATGACAATGGAACAGAGCAGTAGATTATATAAGTAGTCAACATTGATTAACATGCATGTGAATTGGAATTAGCCAACACCTCTTGCTGACAGTAGCATATAATGCATATAACTTCTAAAATTGTGTCTGCACTAGCAGCCACCTTGTTAATCTATTTCCGAGTTCAAACCTCCAACTGAGGTAGTGTAACATCCTGGAGAGCCACAAGCATTGCTTGACCACCATACTCCTCAGGCAAAGATTCTTCGCCAATTTCCTTTATAAAATTTGTTCTTTCTTCTTCATTGCTCACTATAACAATCTGTATTCATCACCACAATGCAAAGCCATATTTAAACCCAATTAATGCTATATGGCAGATTAATATCACAGAACAATTTTAACAAATTCTTTGCAAATCAAGAAGGGGAGAATCTAAAGTGACCCAAATTACAACATTGCTAACTAGATGAAGTTCAGAAAGAAACCAACAGGACAAAGAGGATTATAGCCAGTCTCAAGTTGTATTTGCATAAATTTACAATCATAATACATCCTACATAAATGACTTTCTACAGAATTAAACAATGTGGATTTCTAAACAATATAAAATACCTTTTCCATTGTTGCTTTCTCAAGGAAGCGAGAGACCATCCTCCAAACACTAACAAAGAATCGTGGCATGTGCAAAATGTAGAGCTTTGCTAATCGCTCAGGATAGTAAGCCTGCATGAATGCGAATTTAGGATGGTATAGGATACACGAGTGACTGAAGACATATAAAAAAGATTTGAGCCCAAACAATTTGCAAGCTGAAAATTAACACTCAAGTGTGATTTGCACCATGGCACAGGTTCCCACAAAAGACTTGCCAAAAATTATATTGATATTTGTTAGTTGTCTGGTATTGTTCAATTGTTCCTCTATTACATATATGAAGATGTCCTAGCCTTTTCCATTATGAACCTTTTGTTTATTTGTTTTATCTATTGCCAGAGGGGATATTGTTGTCGCAAAATCTAATATCTATAATAATAGCAAAGATATTTGTCCATTCCAGAAGCCATTAAATCTAATAAAATATCTAATAAAATTGTTGGTGTGGCATCATAGCAAGACTAATAGGCAATCCCTGCAGAGTGAATATTGCTTGCATTCAGGAAACTAAATGAGTAAGAGAGAAAAGTAAGGAAGTGGGTAATTTAGAGTACAAACTGTGGTTTACCGGAAAGGAGAGTAACAAGAACGGAGTGGGCATAATCATAGACAGGACATTGAAAGACGCAGTAATAGCTGTAAAAAGAGTAAGAGATAGAATTATACTAGTAAAGCTAGTACTAGAAGGAGAAACAATAAATATAGTTAGTGCTTATACCCCATAAATAGGACTAGACAGTGAGAGTAAACAAAGATTTTGGGAAGATATGGATGATTTAATACAAAACATATCGAATGAAGAGAATGTTTTCATTGGTGGAGATTTGAATGGGCATGTAGGAAGTGATAGACAAGGTTATGAGAATGTTCATGGAGATTTTGATTTTGGCAGTCGAAATGAGGAGGGAAAAAACATCCTAAATTTTGCTATGGCATACGACCTAATACTAGCAAATACCTACTTTATAAAAAGAGAGTCACATTTAGTGACTTTCAAAAGTGGGCAACATAGAAGCCAAATCGACTTCCTCTCAACTAGGAAGACAAATAGAGCTCTATGCAAGGATTGCAAGGTCATTCCAGGAGAGGCTTTAACAAGTCAACATCGGTTGGTGGTCTTGGATGTCAAGTTTAGGAACAATTCAAGTAAGGTCAGAAGAAATAGTGTAACTCAAACAAAGTGGTGGGAGTTCAAAGGAGTAAAGCAAATGAAGTTTAAAAATGAGCTTCTTGAGTCCGAAGTATGGAAGCTGGATATGGAGGCCAATGATATGTGGATACAGATGGCATCAAAGATTAGAGAAGTAGCTAGAAAAGTACTTGGAGAGTCTAAAGGACATAGATCACCCTCAAAAGAGAGATGGTGGTGGAATGAGGAAGTACAAAAGGCAGTGAAGAGAAAAAGGGAATGGTATAAGAAATTACCTAAATGTGATAATAATGAGGCATATGAACAGTACAAGATAGCAAAGAAAGAGGCAAAAAAGGCAGTTAGTCAAGCAAGAGCACAGGCCTTTAAAAAGTTATATGAGAAACTTGAAACTAAAGAAGGGGAGAAAGATATTTATAGATTAGCAAGGAGGAGAAAAAGGAAATGTCAAGATCTCAATCAAGTTAGGTGCATCAAGGATAAAGAAGGAAAAGTGTTAGTAAAAGATGAGGACATTAAAGAAAGATGGAGAAATTATTTTAATGATCTCTTTAATAATAGTCAAAATGGTAATAGCGTGAATATAGATTATAGAACAACAGAAAAGAATGTGAATTATACTAGAAGAATTAGATAATTAGAAGTAAAGGAAGCACTTAAGAGAATGAAAGTGGGTAAAGCCTGTGGACCCGATGAAATACCAATTGAAGTGTGGAAGTATTTGGGAGATATGAGAGTGGCATGGTTAACTAAATTATTTAATAAGATTCTAAACTCAAAGAAAATGTCTGATAAATGGAGGAAGAGTATTTTAGTACCTATTTTTAAAAATAAGGGAGACATACAGAGTTGCTCAAACTATAGGGGAATTAAACTCATGAGCCATACTATGAAGTTGTGGGAGAGAGTTGTGTAGCATCGACTACGTCATGATACTTCTATCTCTCTCAATCAATTTGGTTTTCATGCCCGGTCGTTTAACTATGGAAGCGATCTTGTTAGTGAACTATAAGTCTGTAACCAATTGTTACTCGATAATAGAAATGCCACAAGAAAGTGAATGTCTTGCTCATATTCTTACTATGATTATTCCTACCATAGGTTACTAATTAAATATTTTTAAAAATTTGCTGTAAATCCCTAAACAGGAGGGTATAAATGAAAATTATGTTCTCAATTTATAATCGTTAAAACCCACAGAACATGTGGGTGTATGATTAGTTACAAATAGGTGTTACCTGCAAAAATTGAAAACCGGTGATTAAACCACGTGCATCAATGTTCCTATATGTAATTTGCTGCAGATCGAGAATGCCAATCAACTTCTCATTTCCTATTTCTCTTCCTTTGAATGAGCTGAAATGTCAGTTAAATCCCTTAAGAAACCAGTTTTTGTATTTAAGAATGTATCACTATAAAAAGAGTAAGTAGTCATAGGAAGCATGCTATATAAAGACATAAGCCATTAAAAAGGCTTTTGACAAATATAGCTCCTAAGAAGATGTGAATACATAAATGAATTTGAGAAGAAATACATTTCAAGAGCACCCCAAACTGGAATTGCAATGGTAAACCAGCTGCTGGGACGAAGATATAAGCAGAACCAAAACTTACAAAAAATTATCATATTTTCTCCCACTGTTAAACACTATCTATCTGATTAGTTATCAAGTTTAAAAAGAAAATGCTGGATCTCAATGTTTATTCAGTTTTCGCACATGCATGCACATTTTAAAATATTAAGATTCTGAAATTTCAAAATATAAATCCATCATCTGCTCAATTTCTTCTTACTGTTATTTAAATGGGCATATTTACAACCTTTGCACTAAAAACTATTTTGGTAATATCTTATTGAGAAACCATCAGTTGGGCAGAACTCAAACTTTATAAATCTTTATGAACTACTTTAAGAAGATAAAGCTTCTTGCATCCTTGTAGACTAAACCCTTTTCAGGTTCGGCATCTGAAACTCTAATTTCCTAGTTTCAGTCCAGATGTACCCAAGACTTATGCAACTTGCCACAACTCCCCTTTACTCGCACACATGCTACTTAGTTAACACAGATCTCTCTATCTTTATAAATGTTGTTAGTATGTAACACCATAAACAACTAATGGAGAGTGATAGCTTAACCCTATATATTCATAATTTTGCTTAGAACAGTTAAACCATCCAGCACTAAACCATGCTCTGAACAGCCATTGCAATTAAAAATATTCTTCTATAGTGAAGTTATGACAACTTTCAGTATTAATGTGATGCCTGTGATGCCTTCTAATTAATCATACCACCACATCATTTAGACATTCATGCAAATGAACCCAGATAGAAGAATGATCCTCTAAGCAAGTCTCTAATCACATTAAGCACTAAATAAAGTGTTACCTTGCAATCGTTTTGTCTAGTAAATGAACCACGAACTCTGCACCAAGAGGTGAAACTATGAGTTAAATGCTCACTTCCTAGGCATTAACATGAAAATGAATGCAGGAAGTTGAATTTATTCTTAAATTATAAGGATAAGCCAATGCTTTTTATGTACATACAGCAAACGGCATATGAAGCTGAAATATAAACACTGATATCCTAATTGAGGCAGCATTCAGATCCATCAATGCCAATCATATTGTTGGTATACTATAAATTGCATAATTCTGACCCCAAAGCAGCCCAGCATGACCTATAGAACATTTTCACCCATCTATTTTAGGGAAGGAAGGTCATGAAATGCATTTAGGAAGCAGCTTCAAAGGTATTCCCAAATGAGAACATCCCCTTGTTTACTTTGCCTACATGACATAATTATGGACATATAATTAATTATAATCAGATTAGTGATGGACTATCAGCCACACTTTTGAGCATGCAGAAACAAGAATACAGAATATTTATGATAGGGGATTTGCAGAACCAATTGAGTCTCTTGAAGAACTACAATGTACTATAGAACTAATTGTAGGGACAAACAAACTCAAGAAAAACCTGGAGATTAATATTGATTTCCTACAAACAAAAGTGAGCAAATAAACTGCCTATATAAACTGATTATATATGTCCAAATTCCGACAAGTAACCGATTCAAAGAGTTTAGTTTTTATGGTTCCATCATCTAAAAAACATATACAATGAAGTTGCTTGAAACTAAAATCCACTAGGCCCGTGAAACTCATAATATTGTTCTATTTCCCATATTTAGGAGGCTTTCATTCACTGGCCTAATCTCTTCATTTTTATATGGATGGGCACCATCTTTTACAGATTTCAAATACAACCTTTGAAATAAGAGGATCACTTTCCAGAAAAAGCATTCATGCCAATCATGATTAAGAACATACAAATATAATTTCCATTGGGCAGTATGATCCTAAAGCACATAGTAACTAACACAATACCAGACAATAGTTCAATAATGGAAGCCAGCATATGTCACAAAAAGAAACAAGTGATACAGTCCAAGCAGTCCTAATCATCCGCCCACTTTTATGTCAAAACTTTACTTTTTCATGATCTAGATTAAAAGGCATCATTCATCAAACAAACAAAATTTGATGGACTAGAACAAAAATTGAATAGCATGTATGAACTATAAACTAATCAATTGCTACAAAAGGAAAAAGGTGCAATAATAGAGTTGAGATAATTACTCTTGAATTGTAGTTGATCCTTTGCAGGAAAATGCTTGCTTGCTTTGACAATCAACACTGGATATCCCTCTTTCGTTAAACTCTGCAAATATATTTTCCTTGTTTCCAGTTCATCTTGAACTTCAGAGTCTGGTATAAACCCATTGGGAACAAACTCAGCCCTCCATTTCTGCCACTGCACAAACATCTTTGCTGCCTTCTCTGGGTCCATTGACCTCGCAATCAAGAATCTCATAAGTGATGTATCCCCATAACTCTGCAAATCCAAAACCAATATAATCGATTACTAAAATAAACTTTAATCAACAAATACCACACACACAGAATCAATGAAGACCTGAAATAAAGAAGCGAACTTGAACGCAAAATAATTATGTATACGTTACCCACACAAAACTCTAAGACTATGAGCATTACATGAAAAATACCTCAGTTGATGAACCAAGCTTCTCAACTGATTTCCTCATCTGGGAGACCGCAATTTCTCGTGTTTTCTCCATTTGGGGCAGTGGGGACTGAGTGTTCAAATTAGATGAAAAAGAGAGAGGGGTACGGACCCTCTCTCGAAAGGGCCAATTCGGCGAGTGCAAAACCTGCAATTTGGCAGAGAGAGAGAGAGGAGCAAGCGAGGAGAGAGAGAGAGATTACGTTGACAAAAGAGTTCACGTCAGAGTTCAGAAAAGCATTTTTTGAACTACTTACCCTCGACTTCATATTTTCTCCATTGGCGGCTTTGCCTTTCCACGGCGTAAGATGACCGTTTTTTCCTGAAATCCTGGAGATTCTTCTTTTTCTCGTAATTATGAATTTTTCCCTTTTTTTGTAAATATGAATTTTTTCCCTTTACAAAATAGGACACCTACTACCTATTTCTCAAAATTTTAATTTAGTTAATAAACAAGCTTGCTTCCAATTTTATTAATTAAGGATTTTTCAATTCTAAAGCAAGATCACAAGAGAGATTTATTTATTTTGAATTTTTGAAACTTTTAATTATTTGTATTGAATCTTTCTGGGGTTTTTTCAAGAAAACAAAAGATTTAGAGGATTGGAGGGACTATTGTTAAGATAATATTAGCTAAAATTAATACTCACTTCTCTTCTTTGTTTTCTCTCCACCTTCTGCATTTTGAAGTTTCTTCTTTAGGCCACAAAACATGCACTCCTTTGGTTTCTGATGCATCGAAAGCACAAGTCGAGCAAAGCCCAATAGATTGGGCGCAAGGTTGACTTTTATTAAGTATCTATCTTGCATCATGGCTTCAACATCAAACTGTTTTTAAGGAAAAAGCATTATTTTAAATGTTATTAAAAAAAATAATTTTAAAAAAATATTTTATTATTTTAATATTTTAATAATTAAAATTTATTAAATTTAATTTTAAATTAAACATTTTTTTTAAAACAGCTTCAATAATAATGTCAAACAGACTTGCTTGAATAGACAATATAAGAGATAAGAACAATCTTCAACCTTTCATTCATTCATAAATATGATGTATGTAAACTCCAATTACGTAGGTTGGTCATGTTACGAGTGGTGAATTGAAAATTGATGCCTTAAAGGAGTACGGAATTGGACAAATAGCTCAAATATTTTGGAAGGTCTTTAACAATTCTCTTGCATGCGTTTGAGTTAGCTTGAAAAATTATAGTTTCATTTCTAATCAATGGATCTAGTGTTATAGACATGACTTTGTAATAAACATCACAAAGGATCCCAATAAATCTATAATTATTTGTTAAATTCATATTTTTAGATTTTACTGTGAATGTCAAAGCATCAAAAATATTAGAATCAAACAAAGAAATAGAGAAAATTAATGTAACAATTAGATAATCAGGGCCATAGAACATTTAGAATTTGCATTTAGACAAAGAAATTTTGTTTCTTTCATTGAAATCAATAGTATGTTCAAGATTGATAGATTTTGAATCAACAAGGATGAAAATTTATAGTTCAAAGAATTGATGTATGTTTTCCTATAGGTTTAGTGTAGTATTTGGATTGTTCATTATTTGAATTGCTACATCTATATTTATAAATTACAATTGTGAATAAAAATCTTAAAATTAAAACTATTAAAAATAAATAATTTATGATCTCAAGATGAATTCTACTAAAAAAATATAAAATGACGTTCTATTAAATTTTTGTTTATTTGTCCATTTTGCCTCTATTCCCTTAAAAATTTTACAACATCAATTGATGACGGATAAGGCATATAACAATTAAAAAAAATTATGATAATAGTTATAATTTAATTAATATCAACAAAATTAAAAGTAATAGTTATAAATCAAAATTACATTTTATTGTCCACTATAATTATAAAATCACTATAATGTACTTAATTTCTTATAATAAAAAAATTATGACAATAATTATAATTTAATTAATATTGGAAAAACTAAGAAACATAGTTATAAAATATATAAATCAATATCACATATTAAAAATCAAATTTATTTTTTCTTAATACAAATTGAAGATATAATGTTCAATAAGATTTTCTCTTAAATTTACCAAACGATGTTTTAGTAACCAAGGCCTTAGAAAAATATGAAGAACAATTTACATAAATATCAATAAGGTAATTTTCATTTTATAAGAATTTATTTATATACATTTTTTTGGTATCTATTTTTCATTCTTTATATTCATTCTTCGTGTATATATATATATATATATATATATATATATATATATATATATATATATATATATATATAATTTTTTTATAAGTTATTCTTAAAACATTTTAAATAAATTCAGTATAAATGTATAGGAAAAGTTATATAGCCATATTTTTATTCAATTAAATAATATATCAATAATGAATATACCCACGCAACATGCAGGCAAGAGCCTTGTTATAAATACAATCAGAAATAAAATGGCATCTCCTGATTTTATACGACAATAATTTAAAGAATTAAAAAAAAAAATCCACGCAATGCTCAGACAATTGTCTAGTTGAGTATAATTTCAAAGTTAAAATGAGATTGGAATGCAGTGCCTGTTTTACTTTGAAACACACCAGCAACATCTCATCCAAATGTCTTTGAGATACCATCATAATAAACTGAGACCACACAATTGCAAATTCTCTTTCCAAAATTTCTTTGAGAAGGGAACTTTCAAAAGCAGCACAACATTAGCTAGTCACCATTGATGAAAATGTATTTAAATTAGAATTAACCCTGATATTGCCAATAATTATTTCATTCATGCATAGAATGACTATGAACTCTGCCATTCTCATATGGAAAATCCAGTACTGAGTATTTGGGATTGGGAAGTCCACCAAGAGATCTTAAATTCGAGTCCCACTAGATGTGGACAGGGGAGTTACAGTAAGAAGTACTCTGTTATGCAGCTTATTAGGAGGAGTTATGAAAAGGGTGAAGATTACCTCTTATCATAGATCTTATCAGATGGGCAAAAGAATTGCACTCTGTAGCAGCCACCTTTTTAACCTGTGTTAGTATCAATCCTTTTATAGAGGCAACATTTGCAGCCTCCCTTTTGATCTATTTTAGGATCAATCCTCTAATAAGGGCAGTGTGACATCTTGGAGAGCTACAAGATTGGCTCGACCACCATACTCTTCTGGTAAGACTTCGTCACCAATTTCCTTATTAAGAGTTGTTCTTTCTTCTTCTTTGCTAACAATCACAATCTGCGTTCATTACCACAAAGAAATGGCACATGCACATGTTATTGCCACATCCACCAAAAGTCGCATCTCCATATGCTTTACAGTCACAACACATTCTGTTGCATATTGTTCAAGTTTTATAGTTGTAGGCAAAGTAGATGTTTAAACAATAAAACATATACCTTTTCCAGTGTTGCTTTCTCTAGGAATCGAGAAATCATCTTCCAAACACTGATGAAGAATCGTGGCATATTTAAAATGAAGAACTTCGCCAGACGCTCTGGATAGTAAGCCTGCACAAACAGTAACCATGATGATATGAATATCCATATAAATATAGTTAAAGACATTAAGGTGCCTAGTATATGGTATCTACTCCATCACTAGAAGTTGCCACATCTATATCTCATATGCAGAGTCCCTTCCACCTTCCTAATTCCCAAACCCCACAAAATAGAGTCAAAAACACACCTATCGTGTAAGCAAAACCTAATTATTTGACAGATGTGAGATTGATAATCTGCCTCTTCACCTTTTGAGCCCCAAAAAACAGCACCAACACAAGATTTCACATGACCTTATATTACCTCTTTTCTTGTATTTGTTTTCACATGAAATTTTCAGTATGAGCACGCACCTAATAACATTCACTCTGCACCACAATGTGGGTCAATTTAAACACTGCTAGACAGACTCACCAAACATTCTGTACAAAGTTTCCAATTGCAATTCAAGTTTTCTTGTTTTCCCACATTTATCAAATGAACAAAGTTTTCCTTATTTCCTATCCCTTTTCATCATGCAGTCATGTTTCTCTGCCTTCTATTCCCTCCCAGATGACGTATTTTCCTATAGTGAAATTTACTTATGAAAGAGTTACCTGCAAAAATTGAAATCCAGCAGCAAACCCGCGCACATCAATGTTCCTATACGTTATTTGTTGCAGATCAAGAACAACAACCAACTTCTCATTTCCTATTTCTCTTCCTTTGAATGCGCTGAAATGAAGTCAATAAAACCCCTTAAAAAACTTCCTTTTTTTTTTGTTCAAGATCATGACTCTACAAAGAGTAAGCAAATAACAGGAAGCATACTATACCAAAATATGAAGATACCAATACATCTACTCTTGTGGTTTTACTAACACCATAGATAAGCAGTAGCCACTGTCATTTGGTTACATATTCTTTCAATATCCTTTTCATGTTACCAGTATATAGCACAATATCCAATTAACATACATTAATAACTGTAAATAATCATAACTTTGCCCATAAAATTAAATCAATAAGCACCAAACCAGGGTCCAAATATCGCATTTTAAGTATGCTACTTTTTTTACTTTGAGAATGCTTCCACATTAGAGAGCGGAACTCAGGATCAATTTATCCATAAGAACCTTTGACCAAAAAACAAAAAAAAGCTTTCTAAACCATCGTAATTCCAAATCACTTAATTCTTCCAAAGAAACCCAAAACTGAAAAATAACCTATCACATTCAGTATTATTCAATGTTAACAATTACCTTGCAATTGCTTTGTCTAGCAAATGAACCACGAACTCTGCACGAAGAGGCAAAACACAACAACAAAACATTTACTTGTAAGGTAATGTATGAAAATGAAAAATTGTTCTTTATGCCCAAAGTTTATTTTATGATATCAAATAGGACCAAGTTTTTTTTATGATATCAATTAGGCCCATCTTAACCTCAAATAATTGGTTTTGTCATTTATAACCTTAAATAATTGTTTTTTTTAAGCCATTGGATAGGGGGCTTTCTCATCACTAGCCTAATCTTCATTTTTGTAAAATTGAATTGATAGGTTCCATTTTCCCAAACTTTCAAATGGCAACAGCTACAGCTGGAAGATCATCTTTGAGAAAAGGCATTAATTGACAAATATGATTTTAGCCACACATATTTTTTTTTCATCCAATAGCAAGGCCCATGTTGAGTAAATGACACTTGCGAGGACTTTATCAATTTGGTTAAGTGGAAATATAAATAAGAAAAAATAAATAACATAAGAGCACACAGGAAACTAATGTGATTCAGCCATAAAGCCATAAAGACGATAAAAAAAAATTATTAAGAAAATAGGAGATTTATAAAGACAGTTGAATTGCTCTCAATCCAATTGACCCACTACTCCCAAATCTCACTCATACTAACTCACTCTTGGCTCACTTGCTCTTACTTCATGCTCTTGCTCCACACTTTGCTAAATGTATTAAGAATATGGCTACTTATAGCCATGACATGCTTAGAGATCAGGAACATGTGGTCCCATATCATGATAAAAAATACAAGTCATATCTTGAGGAAAATCTGGGCAAGAAAATTGAGAAAATTTTCTTAATCTTCACCAAAGCAACATGATGGATTCTTAGTACTCTATATCTTGAAGCAAATATTGGACGATTGCATTCAAATATTCATGTGACTCTTTCATGATCAGAATATGGAACATCAATTCAAGATACATTCCAATAAATACTCACCTTGACTTACATTGCTCAATTGCTAACCAAAAAATTTTTCAATTATTTCAGCCTTACGTTAAACCAATATCTGCAATATCATTAAAATGATGTAAAATCCATATCATGACCTGCCAATGAAATTTTCCAGGATTGTCCATAAACCTGCTAACAACACTGATAGCTAGAGTGCTATACATTTGACTATGAAAGGACCAAGCACGTAGATGTCAAATTTCACTTCATTTAGAAAATCGTTTCAGTGATAAAAATTTGTATGGCAGATGATCAACCATATATTTAAAACCTATTCCTACAATCAATTCTAAGCAACACTTAGACTTGATTGATGTTTGCAGAAAATTTTCTGGTTGGTGATTAAGCAATTTAAGTCAAGGTGGATATTTGTTAAATGTGTCTTGATTGATGGCCCATAACCCAATCATGAAAGAATCACATGAATTTTTGAATGCAAGTGAGCCAAGAATGGTGAGTGAAATTCACAAGTAAGTAAATCAGATACTTGAGCTTGGAAGGACTAGTGTGAGTGAGATTTATATATGGTGGATCAATTGAGCTGAAAGCCATCAATTCAAGACACATTTCAACATTCCTGTAACACCCCAAGATTTTAAATTTTATTATTTATGAGTATTTTTGATACTTTAATTTTATTTAAATTTTAGGAATTTTTTTGAGATTTTTCGGATTTTAAAAATCGGGTTCGATTTTCCGAAAATATAAACTTTGATGATTTTTAAAAATTAATTTAAAGACCACGTGGCAAAACTAAAAATATATTTGGAGTCTAAGTATTTTTCTGAGTTTTCTGGAATTTTTTCGGAATTTTTGGACCTCGTTTTCGGTCCCGAGGCAGAGTAAAAAATTCAAAATTTTGTATTCTGAATCGAACCGGCCGAATCGAACCGGACCGGATCGGACCAATCGAATCAGACCGGCCCTTTTCCTTCTTCCCTTTTTCTTCCCCGCGCGCGTCGTCCATCTCCCTTTTCTCTCTCGTTTCTCTCTCCTCTCCACCCCAGCCAGCGCGCCGCTCGGCCAGGCGGCGCCGCCTAAACGGCGGAAAGCGCGGCAACGCCTGCGCTTCAGCTTCCACAGCCATCCGCCGATCCGGCCACCGATTGGACCGGTCTTGTGTCCAAAATCATCTACTCGTGAGCTTTCCATAGACACCAAGAACGCCGAAATCCATCGAGCGGATTGTCCGATTTTTGCTCGGGAAGATTTTAGCCCATTTCGACTTTTGGGCTAGATTTCTCGAAAACCGTGAATCCCACGAGAAAACCGAGGCCACCAGCACGCTCCATTCGTTGAGAGCTTCGCAACGACATAAATTTCGAATTTTTCCGACACCGTTTTTCGATGGGTCCCACGGAACTTCGCAGTGTTTTTCCGAGCATTTAATGAGCTTAGAAAATTCTGAAAAATTTATGTACTAACCCCCGTGTTATGGGCTTCGTGTAGGTATCCTCGATTAGCGGAAATTCGACAGTCGACCGGATCTGCGAAATTTCGGCCAGACGGACCGTTACCGGAAAAGTCTCCGAATTGGACCGAGGTTTTGGCTAGCCCCCCATTGTCAGACGTCCCGAGCGCGTTCTCGAAGTCGGAATCGGCAAAGGTAAATCCAAACCTTGCTTTTTCGTAATTTTCTAGTGCTTAAATAGGATTAAAAATCCATAAAATATTCGTGGTAGCTTAGAAAATTACGATTCTTTTTGCAATAGCTTAGTAATATTGCTAAGGACCGCGGGGCAAAGTTTTATAATTTTTAGAGCTTTTTTGGGCAGTTTTTTCAAAAATGATCAATAATAAGGACTAAATTGAAATTTTGCGTATTGTGATGGATGACTGATTTGATGGGCCCAGGAGGGGCTGTGTGATATGATTGAACTGTGGATATATGGATTGTGAGTATAGAAGTCTGTTTTGAACCCTTTTGCAGGTTGGGTAGGTCCTAGATATAGGGGAGACTCTGCCGGATTTTCGGCACGACTCAGGACGTATTGGTCTTTTTCTTTGTTTGTATTGAGTCAGATTGTATTAAATAATTGTAATATAATTGTCAGGTGAGCCGACGACCTTCTTCCTCCGCCCACCTCGGTGACCATCGTCAAGTCTGTGAGTAAAATATTAATTTTAATTGTAATTTCGATATTATTATATGTTCAGCATGCCCATGCATCACTTATATGCATATATTTATGTAGTTAAACTCTAGGCACGATTTATGTTGCATTCATAACTGTTGATGTGCCATGGATGTTGTTGTGGTAATTTGGAGCAGTGTGCGTGCGTTGGCGTGCGTGTGATGTGGTGTGGACTATGGATAGGGCCAGGCGATCCACGGCTTGAGTAATTGGGACCCGATCCTTGAGGTAGTCACGGCTTGAGTAATTTGCTGGGACCCTCGATTTGGTTATTAAGTGGAAGTCCGAGCTTGAGTAATTCGCTGGCACCAGGTTGGATTTAAGAGAGCTATATAGGGGATCAGCTCCCATATGTTATGATTGATACTACAGGGTGTGTGAGTGCTCCAAATTACCTTTTTGATGTTATGATGTGAAAATGATGTGGATGTTGCATTTCACTCTACAGGGTGCATTAGATTTAGATAGTTATAGAGATTATGGTTAAAATTGATATTTTACTCTCTGAGTCGAACGCTCACTCCTGTTCAATATTTTTTTCAGGCTACAGGAGGATTTTATTTTGGTTAACCTGCTTTTCTCCCTCGCAGGTCAATTATTACTGTTTGTATAAACTTGTTAAATCTTAGAATTTCCGCATGTGTTAGAAATGTTATTTGATTTGGGTCTGTAAACTAAATTATTATTTTGGGACCTGTAAACTTAATATGCTTTGCATGTTTGATGGATTGGATGAGGGAGCTAAGCTCCCATTTATTATTATGTTGATAAGTATGTGGAGGGTGAGCTGAGCTCCCCAATTGACTATATATTGTGTTTACAAGTCGGGTGAGTCGAAAACTCCCCGTTGGTAAGTCTATTTTATGGCCGGACTCTGTCCGTTTGTTTTCTTGAAATTGGGCCCAAATGGGCCTTAGAGTTGGGTTAATGAACAGTTAGGCTTACTACGGGCCTCGGGGTTTTAGGTGGCCTGTGTCCTAGTCTTGGTCCGGCCCATAGGTTGGGTCGTGACAAATGTGGTATCAGAGCCTAGGCTCCAGATTCTTAGGGAATGTTGTCTAAAGTGTTGGGAAAAGTCTAATAGGAGTCACATGCGGAAAAATAGGGTCCATATTCGTCTTGCATTGTCGTCTTTGCTTCTAGTTTCTGCTTCATATATTGTGTGTAAATATGAGTCTATAGAGTCATGCAATGAGCGATTTTGAATTTTGTGGGCTAATCTTGCTGAATTTCGTGAAAATGCGTAGAAGCGGGAGAGCGCATCGCACTGAACCGGATGTGCTGGCGAGGTGTCGGCCAGATGAGGCGCCGCCAGGAGGCGGGGTAGGAGGCCTAGAGTCTCAAGTAGAAGAGTAGCTACCTGATTCGAAACGATCTTTCATGGCACAGGGTCCCATGGACCCCATGGCAGCTACTCTAGCTGGGTTGCAGAGGACCATTGATATGATGGCGCAGTATATGGTCCACCCTCCACAGCAGCGATCCACCGCACCAAGAGGGGAACCTTACAAGCAGATCATAAATTTTAAGAAGTGGTGCACAGTACTTATGATGTGTCGACGATACATACGGTTTTGGATTCTGCAGACAGCGAGAGCAGTCTGATTGGTGATAGGAGGCGATAAAGTGTATCACGACATGTCATGGGGCCTATGCCTAGACAATGGATGAATGACTACGTGTTACCCCGGATGGAGGGTTTGACATGGGCTCAGTTTGTAGAACTTTTCATCAATCGGTTTGTGCCAGAAAGCTTCAGAGATCAGAAACAGTGGGCCTTTGAGGCCCTAAGACAAAATGGCAGTGTAGATGAATATGCTGCAATTTCGAATTGAGCAGATATGCCCTACGTAGCTACGTAAACTATGAAGGTGAAGAGGTTCCTAAAGGGGCTTGACAGGAGGTATGCGAACCTGGCCATGATGTCGGATCAGTCTTTTGATGTGGTGGTTGATCGAGCCAGACAGATTGAGATTAGCTATGCTGTGGATGACAGCGGAAGAGCAAAGAAAAACAGAGCAGAGGGTTCTTCAGGTGTCCCTTCCATGGGTACTCCGGACAGTGGTGGCCAGGGTAATTACAGAGGAAAGGGTAGGAGCAAGAGAAGTGGTTTTAGACACAGACCATGAGGATTCGCACTGTGGCACGGATCCAAAGAAGGGTCACGATGGGTACAGCAGCCTGGTGCAGTTCAGATCCTCTTTGGCACCGTGTGCACAGTGTGGAAGAGGACATTCAGGACCTTGTTTGATGGGGTCAGGAGTATGCTTCAGGTGTGGCCAACCAGGTCACTTTGCTAGGGAATGCCCCATGTTCAGCGAGCCACAGATGGGGTCACAGGATTCTATTGCAAATGTTCCTCGCCAGTTGTATCCGGGTACTTCCAACATGGCAGGCAGTCAGTTCAGTGGCCAACAGGGCCGAGGACAAGGGGGACGTGGATTTGGAGGCAGATCAGGAGGTAGAAGTCGATCGTGGTTACGCCACTCGGGTAGGGGTCAAGCTCGTTTTCACCCCGACCCACCAGATGCTCAGGCTTCCAATGCAGTTGTGGCAGGTATTCTTCTGGTCTATTCTTATGAGGCTCGTGTTTTGATAGATCCGGGTGCTACGCACTCATTTGTCTCCCCTGTGTTTGCCATGAGGTTGGGTAGAAACCCTACAACTTTAGAGTGCCCTTTGTCAGTAGCTACCCCACTTAGTGACAACATAGATGTAGATATGGTTTTTCCGGGTAGCCCAGTGGTAGTGGATGGAAAGATCCTCCCAGCAGACTTGGTTCCTCTACCAGTAATGGACTTTGATGTAATTTTGGGGATGGATTGGTTGGCAACTCACTATGCCACTTTAGACTGCAGGAACAAAAAGGTGTATTTCCACATACCTGGTGTGGAAGAGTTTAGCTTTGATGGTGACAGGAGCGTAGCTCCATATAACTTGGTGTCAGCAATTAGTGCCAGAAAAATGTTGAGGCGTGGATGCCAAGGGTATTTGGCATTGGTGAGAGATACATCTGTAGAAGGTGTCAGCATGGAAAATGTTCCTGTTGTCAGAGAATTTATGGATGTCTTCCCAGAGGAGCTTCCAGGGTTGCCACCAGGAAGGGAAATAGAGTTTTGCATTGATGTTGTGCCGGGTACAAACCCCATATCGATGCCACCTTACAGGATGGCACCAGCAGAATTGAAAGAGCTGAAGGAGCAACTACAGGAGCTTTTGGACAAGGGTTTTATACGTCCGAGCACTTCACCTTGGGGCGCTCCTGTTTTATTTGTGAGAAAGAAGGATGGGTCATTGAGGTTGTGTATCGACTACAGACAGCTGAACAAGGTCACCATGAAGAACAAGTATCCACTTCCTCGGATCAATGATCTGTTTGATCAGCTCCAAGGAGCTAGATTCTTTTCCAAGATAGACCTGCGATCAGGCTACCACCAGTTGAGAATCAGGAATGAGGACGTGTCCAAAACGGCTTTCAGGACAAGATATGGTCATTATGAGTTCTTGGTGATGTCTTTTGGACTCACTAATGCACCAGCAGCTTTCATGGACTTGATGAACAGGGTGTTCAAGCCATTTTTGGACCATTTTGTCATCGTATTCATAGATGACATTTTGGTGTACTCTCGGACCGAGGAAGAACACGTGTGGCACTTGAGGATGGTGTTGCAGACGTTAAGGGAGCACCAGCTATATGCCAAATTTTCAAAATGTGAATTTTGGCTAGAAAGCATCTCATTCTTGGGACACGTGGTTTCTAGTGACGGCATTCAAGTGGATCCCAAGAAAATTGAAGTCAGAATCGATTGGCTTAGGCCTACAAATACCATCGAGGTACGAAGTTTTCTGGGTTTAGCTGGCTACTATAGGCGTTTTGTACAAGATTTCTCCAGGATAGCGGCTCCCCTAACTAAGTTGACTAGGAAGAATGTTCCATTCATTTGGACAGATGACTGTGAGGTGAGTTTCCAGAAGCTTAAGGAGTGTCTAACCACTGCCCCTGTGTTGACACTACCTGTGAGTGGTGAAGGATACACCGTGTATTGTGACGCCTCCAGAGTTGGCCTAGGGTGTGTTTTGATGCAGAATGGGAAGGTAGTGGCTTATGCTTCAAGGCAGCTGAAGAGGCATGAGCAGAACTACCCCACCCATGATTTGGAAATGGCGGCTGTAGTCTTTGCACTAAAAATCTGGAGACACTACCTGTATGGTGAAGTGTGCGAGATATACACCGACCATAAGAGTTTGAAGTACATCTTCCAGCAGAGGGACTTGAACTTGAGACAGAGGAGATGGATGGAGCTTCTGAAAGATTATGATTGCACCATCCAGTACCACCCGGGAAAAGCCAATGTTGTGGCAGATGCCTTGAGCAGAAAATCTTCCGCGCTTTGGCACATTTCAAAGAGAGAAGAGACCATTGATTCAGAGGTACATGAGTTGATGGATCAAGGTTTAATCCTAGATCTTTCAGATGAGGGGTATTGTTGGCTCACTTTTCGGTGAGGCCGACTTGAGGATAGAGTTAGAGTTTCCCAAAGACAGACCAACAACCGATGAAGATCATAGAGAGAGTACAAAGAAGGTGAAGGTGGTGAGTTTGGATTTGCCAATGATGGCGCCCTAGTACAAGGTTCTAGGATATGTGTGCCCGATGTGGACAACCTCAGGAATGAAATCATGCGAGAGGCACACTACACACTGTACAGTGTCCACCCAGGTTCCACCAAGATGTACCATGATGTGAAAGATAGCTATTGGTGGAATGGCATGAAGAGAGACATAGCAGACTTTGTGTCCAAGTGCTTGACTTTTCTGAAGGTGAAGTTTGAACACTGTGAGACCGTCGTGAAGTCGCAAGAGCTCCCTATCCTGAATGGAAGTGAGAAATGATCACTATGGATTTTGTGGATCGGGTTGCCTCGTACCACGCGAGGATATGATTCGATATGGGTAATTGTAGACCGTCTAACCAAATCACTCACTTCTTACCTCAGAAGACTACATACTGCGGGCACAAGATGCCCGGCTCTACATTCGAGAAATAATCGATTGCATGGAGTTCCCGCCCATAATATCCGACAGAGGGCCCCGATTCACTTCTCGCTTTGGAGGAAGTTGCAGAGGCACTTGGCACACAGTTGAACTTCGATCTGACCTTCCACCCTCGAGACAGACGGACAACCAAAGGACAATACAAATCTTGGAAGACATGCTTCGCATGAGTGTCTTGGATTTTGGAGGTCAATGGGATGAGCAAACTAGCTTTGGTGGAGTTTGCCTACAACAACAAGCATTACTCCAAAGATAGGGATGGCACCCTATGAGGCACTATATGGAAGAAAGTGTAGGTCTCCTCGTGCCGGACAGAAATGGGGAAGCGAAGGTGCATGATGTAGACCTAGTGCAAGACACTTGAGGTAGTTCCTTTAATCGTGGAACGATCGAGGCGGCTTTCAAGAGAGTAAGAGTTATGCAGACCTGCACGGAAGGATGTGGAGTTTGCAGTGGGCGACTATGTATTCCTGAAGGTTTCTCCAATGAAGGGAGTCATGAGATTTGGAAAGAAGGGCAAGTTGGCACCTAGGTATATTGGACCTTTTGAGGTTACTGATAGAGTTGGAGCAGTTGCCTACCGGTTGGAGCTACCACCCAACATCTCTCACGTTCATCCCGTGTTTCACATCTCCATGCTCAGGAAATACATTTCCGATCCTTCTCATGTACTGCAGCCGGATGTGATAGAGCTAAAAGAGAACTTGACATTTGAGGAGCAACCTGCAGCCATGGTGGACTGCCAAGTGAGACAGCTAAGATCCAAACAGATCCCTATGGTTAAGGTTTTGTGGAGGAGTCAGTCGGTGGAAGAGTGCACCTGGGAGTCAGAACGGGACATGCGTAGCAAGTACCCTTATCTGTTCAATGTATAATCATGTGCTTTATTCTGCCTTGTGTAAAAAATTCGAGGACGAATTTTCTGTAAGGGGGGAAGAATGTAACACCCCAAGATTTTAAATTTTATTATTTATGAGTATTTTTGATACTTTAATTTTATTTAAATTTTAGGAATTTTTTTGAGATTTTTCGTATTTTAAAAATCGGGTTCAATTTTCCGAAAATATAAACTTTGATGATTTTTAAAAATTAATTTAAAGACCACGTGGCAAAACTAAAAATATATTTGGAGTCTACGTATTTTTCTGAGTTTTCTGAAATTTTTCTAATTTTGGACCTCGCTTTCCCCGAGGCAGAGTAAAAATTCAAAAATTTGTATTCGAATCGAACCGGCCGACCGAATCGGACCGGATCGGACCACGAATCGGACCGCCCTTTTCCTTCTTCCCTTTTTCTTCCTCGCGCGTCGTCCCTCTCTCCTTTTCTCTCGCTTTCTCCTTCCACTCACCACGGCCACACGCCACCAGCCAAGACGGCCGCCACCCAGTGGCCACGCCTAAACGGGCCGAAAACGCGCAAAACGCTTCTCACGCTGCTGCCAGCTTTCCCGGCCAAATCCGGCCGATCCGGCCACCGATTGGACCGGGTCTTGTGTCCAAAATCATCTACTCGAGAGCTTTCCATAGACACCAAGAACGCCGAAATCCATCGAGCGGATTGTCCGATTTTTGCTCGGGAAGATTTTAGCCCATTTCGACTTTTGGGCTAGATTTCTAAACCGTGAATCCCACGAGAAAACCGAGGCCACCAAAGACGCTCCATTCGCCGAGAGCTTCGCAACGACATAAATTTCGAATTTTTCTCGACACCGCTTTTGGTGGGTCCCACGAACTTCGCAGGTGTTTTTCCGAGCATTTAATGAGCTTAGAAAATTCTGAAAAATTTATGTACTAAACCCCTAGTTAGGGGCTTCGTGGAGGTCTCCTCGATTCGCGGAAATTCGGCAGCTGACCTGGTTCGCAAATTTCGCCGCATGCACTGCACGAAAAGTCTCCGAATTGGACCGAGGTTTTGGCTAGCCCTCCATTGTCAGACGTCCCGAGCGCGTTCCCGAAGTCGGAATCGGCAAAGGTAAATCCGAACCTTGCTTTTTCGTAATTTTCTAGTGCTTAAATAGGATTAAAAATCCATAAAATATTCGTGGTAGCTTAGAAAATTATGATTCTTTTTGCAATAGCTTAGTAATATTTCTAAGGACCATGAGGCAAAGTTTTATAATTTTTAGAGCTTTTTGGGCGCTTTTTCAAAAATGATCAATAATAAGGACTAAATTGAAATTTTGCGTATTGTGATGGATGACTGATTTGATGGGCCCAGGAGGGGCTGTGTGATATGATTGAACTGTGGATATATGGATTGTGAGTATAGAAGTCTGTTTTGAACCCTTTTGCAGGTTGGGTAGGTCCTAGATATAGGAGAGACTCTGCCGGATTTTCGGCACGACTTAGGACGTATTGGTCTTTTTCTTTGTTTGTATTGAGTCAGATTGTATTAAATAATTGTAATATAATTGTCAGGTGAGCCGATGCCTTCTTCCTCCGCCACCGCCTCAGTGACCATCGTCAAGTCTGTGAGTAAAATATTAATTTTAATTGTAATTTCGATATTATTATATGTTCAGCATGCCCATGCATCACTTATATGCATATATTTATGTAGTTAAACTCTAGGCACGATTTATGTTGCATTCATAATTGTTGATGTGCCATGGATGTTGTTGTGGTAATTTGGAGCGGTGTGCGTGCGTTGGCGTGCGTGTGATGTGGTGTGGACTATGGATAGGACCAGGCGATCACGCTTGAGTAATTGGGACCCGATCCTTCGAGGGGTAGTCACGCTTGAGTAATTCATCGACCCTCGATTTGGTTATTAAGTGGAAGTCCGAGCTTGAGTAATTCACGCACTGTGTTAGATTTAAGAGAGTCAGATAGGGATCAGCTCCCATATGTTATGATTGATACTACAGGGTGTATGAGTGCTCCAAATTACCTTTTTGATGTTATGATGTGAAAATGATGTGGATGTTGCATTTCACTCTACAGGGTGCATTAGATTTAGATAGTTATAGAGATTATGGTTAAAATTGATATTTTACTCTCTGAGTCGAACGCTCACTCCTGTTCAATATTTTTTTCAGGCTACAGGAGGATTTTATTTTGGTTAACCTGCTTTTCTCCCTTGCAGGTCAATTATTACTGTTTGTATAAACTTGTTAAATCTTAGAATTTCCGCATGTGTTAGAAATGTTATTTGATTTGGGTCTATAAACTAAATTATTATTTTGGGACCTGTAAACTTAATATGCTTTGCATGTTTGATGGATTGGATGAGGGAGCTGAGCTCCCATTTATTATTATGTTGATAAGTATGTGGAGGGTGAGCTGAGCTCCCCAATTGACTATATATTGTGTTTACAGGTCGAGTGAGTCGAAAACTCCCCGTTGGTAAGTTCATTTTATGGCCGGACTCTGTCCGTTTGTTTTCTTGAAATTGGGCCCAAATGGGCCTTAGAGTTGGGTTAATGAACAGTTAGGCTTACTATGGGCCTCGGGGGCTTTAGGCTGGCCCAGGTCCTAGTGCCGGTCCGGCCCATAGGTTGGGTCGTGACAATTCCAAATAAAGAATAAAACAATAGTAGATGGAATTATTCAATAATGGAAGGCAACATATATAAAATGGGGAAAAAGAATCATTTCCAGGACAAAAAACAAGTGAATTGACACGATCCAAGCAGTCCCATTCAGTATTCATTACCCAATTTTTATGCCAAAACTTTACTTGTTCTGGTATATAAATGGCCCATATATACGACGATCTCGATCAAAACGCATCATTGCACCAATCAAAGCAGTCTAATTTACAAAAATTTAATAACATGCATAAGCCGTAAGCAAATCTTGTTTATTAGAACTAAAATTTAATAAGATGCATGACTCAATAGGTTAATAAACTGTAACAAATTGGGTGGAGTTAGAGTTAAGCTATACTGACTCTTGAATTGGAGATGATCCTTTGATGGAAAGTGCTTGTTTGCTTTCGCAATCAACACTGGATTTCTCTCTTTCGATAAACCTTGCAAATATATCTTTCTTGTTTCTAATTCATTTTGAACTTCAGAATCTGGGATAAACCCATTTGGAACAAAAGCAGCCCTCCATTTTTGCCACTGTACAAACATCTTAGCAGCCTTTTCTGGGTCCATTGATCTTGCAATCAAGAATCTGATTAATGTTGGGTCCCCATACCTCTGCAAATCCAAACCCATAAAATCAATAACTAAATTGAGCTCAATTACACAACTCTGTATACATCTCTACATTTAAACGTTCAACATTATGTGAAAGGTACCTGGGTGCAAGAGCCAAGCTTCTCCACTGATTTCCTCATCTGGGTCAGTGCAATTTCCTGGGTTCTCTCCATATGGAACAATGAGGGTAACGATAGGAATTGTCTGGGTTCAAATTTAGACCAAAAGAGAGAGCTGCTGACCCTCTCTCAAAAAGGTGACCTGTATGAGTTCAGAACTTAGAATTTGACACAGAGACAGAAAGAAGAGATATAGCGAGGGAAAGAGTATGAGTTGACATAATGAACGAATGCTTAGAAAATTGAAGTATGGGTGTTTTACTCGTGGAAAATGGTTGAATGCAGAGAGAAATTGAACGATGGCGGCAAGATTGGTCTAAGATTTGCTGCGGAAGCACCGAAGCAAGACCACGTTAACAAAAGAAAATTGTCCCCATGGTGACGCATCTTGCCAAGATTTTCAATTTAATAGCCACATGGTGGGTCACCTTGAAACGCGATGAGGAAAAAAAAAAAAAAACAAAGAAAAGCAAAAGAAAAAAGGAGAAAGAAGTCGTTAAACCTACCAAGAAGTTAACACCTATCCCGCCATAGCTGGATAAATTCAAATAATACAAGGTGTAAATATGTATTTTGCTTTTTTTTTTTTTTTTTTTTAATGCTCCACGTGAATGGTTCTCAACTTTCCACATGCATGGGATACCAACGCGATTTTCTCTTATTATTTGGTGATGATGTCACCGCTGTTTCACTTGTATGTACATGTACTTTAGACTATACCTATACTCGTATATCTGTATATGATTTAAAAAAAATTATTCATTATTTGTCGTATATAATTAATTATAGTTGTTGCCATTCTTTTGACCGCACTAACTCAATGATGACGCAATCACATATAATAATTATGAAATAGAATTTAAATTATAATATAATATAATTATCATTATATTTTTATATTTAATTATAAATAAAAATATAAATAATATAATATAAAATAATTTTTATTTTAATATTTAATTTATTTATAGTGTTAATGATAATTATAGTGATTAGTGATCGAATGACAACTATAATTAAGTAGTAGTGATCAGTGATAATAACAGTGACGATAATGATTATCAAGTGATTGTGACAGGTGGCGATAATAATAACAGGTTAAAAGTGATAATGGTGATTGCAGATGAGAGTAGTGACAGCGATAATGATTAAGTGGTTGTGATAACGGTAATGACTAAGTGATAATGACGATTATCAAGCAATAATGATAACAAGAATGTTGATCAAGTAATGATAATGGTGATAGATAGTAATAGATAATGATAGTAATAATAGTGATAGTATAAAAAAATAAATTAAAAAAATAAAAATAAATATTTATAATTATATCTATTTTTATGTATTATAATCATTATATTACTTTTAAGTACAATCGAATATATTATGTAATGATTATTTTAAAATAATAATTTTTATTATTAAATAATATAATTAAATATATAATTTAATTATAATTATATTATAATTATTATAATACATTACATCGTATAAAATGTCAACTAAGGACAAGTTAGTGACAAGGAGTTCATAAACAATCTACGAAATCAAAATAATACAATACGCTGGTCAAAAAAAAGAGGCCAGATGAAGCTATTAATCTAAATGGAGTTATTCGAACCTTCCAGAAGATAATAATAATAATAATAATAATAATAATAATAATAATAATAAGTATTAGTTGGATAATAAATAAATAAAGTATTGAAAAGACTACTTGAAGAATTGCCAACTAATTGGAAACGGCTTAAAGCTAAATTTCACTTATACTTGTTAGGAAGTAGGGTGTGCCTAGGATAGAGCCTGTGAGCTCTCATATCAATTATGAATGTGTGTATATAAATTTATAGGTATGTATTAAAAATTTTTTTAATCAGTAATTATTTGAGTATGAATATTTATTTAATTTATTTTTAATTTTTTATCTAAATTTTTTTAAAACAATTTAATTTAATTTAAAAATTAAAATTCTTAATTTTTAAATTTAAATTAAGAAAATCAACTCAAAAATTAAAATTATTAATTTTTTATTTAAATTAAAAATAAAAAATTTACTTAAAAATTAAAAAATTGAATTTTTTATATTTTTATTTAAATAAAAATAAAAAGTTTTACTCATAAATTTTAATTTTTAAATTAAATTTAATTTAAATTTAAATTTTAACAAAAGTTTAAAACGACCTACATTAAATTTCCTCCCGAAATCGAACATTTTGAGAAAGGCAAACAACAGGACCTCACCTTGAGTGGGCCTTCAACCCTTGGTGACAATTTCGAATCCCAATAAAGGCAGACAACAGAACCTCATCTTCAGTGGGTCTTCAACTCTTGATTACAATTTCGAATCCTCGGCCAAGATCCACCCAACAAATTCTCATTTGCAGCCCAATAGGGCAAACCTCTATCTTGGGCATTCATACATCTCAGCCTCACGTCGGCAAGTTACATGAATTATTTGATACAATCATTATAATGAATATAGCTTGATTATTAATAAAGATAAAACTCATCATAACAACGATTAAAATACAATTCTTGTACATATAATAATTACACAATAATTTTCCATTTATGATTCTCTCAATAGTTTGGCATAGAACTGATAGCTTGCGACATGAGCAGTAAAAGAAGTTTCAAAATCCTAAAGATGCGAGGTGAAATTATTATAATCTAACGAGTAAAAAGAACCGCACTTCCTGAACGAATTGCATAATATAAACGAATTAGCATTTCCATCATCGTACCCAAATAACTACACAACTAAGATAGCAAGATGCCATCACGTGGGACTTCATTTCAAGCTGTTGGAATCTAACACAACTTATTTTTCCTACGGACTTAACGAAAAGGAAATACTACTTGATGCATGTAGAGCTTCGCCCCAGCACTTTCAATGGAAATTACACAAAAGGCACAATTTTTCTTTTCAATGCTGTAAATACTGAGGAGGCTCCATAGTTCGCCTGAGAACAGTGCAGGCACCGTAAATAAAGCCGATAATAAATGATGGACTTCGACATGAATCCCTTCTGATACCAAATAATCTGTGCTTCCATGAAAATTAACAAATTGCCCCAACCACACAAATAAGGCCTGTTGTCAAACCAAAAAAAAAAAACTAGATTAGACAATCAACCTATGATCAGACCACCCAGGAAAAAAAAAAGTGTGGATAGCAAAGTGTACAAAACAACACCCAAAGAAAAGTCCAAGAACAATGCCATTTCAAACAATGCAGATAAAAATAATCTTGTGTCTAGAAACAACATTAAATAACATGGTTGCATTCCAATGCATCAAGTGGTTCTTTTGGTTCTTACTTTTCACTACATGAATTTAGTAGCAGAAACAAAAGTTCTAAAACAGCAAGGAAAAACCATCAGGTTTGGCTCATAATGGCTGTGGAAGAAAATGCAGGTCACATAAATAGGAAAGCCATAAAGGAAAGGATGCAAATCCGTCATCCCCACATACATGCAGGCAACTGGCTGCCAGTGCCTTCCAAGGGTGGGCACACCATCTAGGCTTTTCTCCATTTAGGTAGTTACTGCCGTATCACATCAAATTATGGCCAAGCAGCAGTCATGGAATTGCAAACTTTTCCAGAAAACAACTAGTTTTATTAATAATTTTTTAAGTCACAGAAGATAGCACAAAATTTCCTTCCAACAAAACCCCTATTTCTAGTATTGCATGCATTGCATATGTAACAAAATGATGGGTATTCCAGTTGTTGTAATAGAAACATGAGTGCGCGTGTGTGTGAACTTTCACTGTTTTCAGGTCACAGTAACATAAAAGTTTGACAGTTGGCTGTTACCATTCCTTAAAAATATGAACCACCACCAAGATATTGTTAACCATTAAAATCACCATCATCTTAAAAGCAAACTGATAGGCAGCAATTGGAGGGCGGTCAAAATAAGCTCAAAATGAGGCCCAAGCCCAGAGACCCTTCGAGGTTTATTGTAGAAGATTTAAGGAAAAAAAATAACAGGAGAGAGGAGGGAACACGTGAGGTGTGAGCTAGAGTTTGTTATACTAGAGAACAATATATGTATGGAGGGAGTTATGGAAATAAGGGACATGCTTTTTGAGTCCATTTTTCTGGTTAAAGGCAAAGTGTTCTGCTTGGGGATATTTCCTGGGGCCATTGTTGGTCATTTTGTTATCTTTTTCTTTCTTTTTATGATTAGCCAAGTAAGAACGATATACCAGATATTAGTTGTAATTTCAGAAGTTGTCAATATACAATTCAGTGTTTTTTCTCTCATTTCTACCCTGCAATTCTAAACTCTTATCATAATTGTTCTTTTCTCTACCACAAACTAACCACCCCTACGATTCCTAACACCCTGTTTGCATTGAGTACAACGTAGTTTATTAATATATCGTATCGTATTGTATGGTACAGTTTTTATTATTAACACATTTGGAAAAATTGTATGGTATAAGATGGTTTAATAACTTTTTTTTGTTTGGTTAGGTAGTACGGTATGATAAAATAAATATGAAAATTACTAAAACACCTTATTATTGTTTTAAATATATAAATGGCTATTGTATAAAATAGGAATATAAAAATTCAAAACCATCTCAAACCACCGTTTTTGTCGTTTGAAAACCTGTGGCAAAATGATGGTTATGAAACCATCATTTTATAATCTAGGACCACCATTTTTCAAGAACAATCTAAACAAATAAGGAGTATAACCATACCATACAATATTACATCATGATAAACCATCATCCAGACAAGGAGTAACTAGTATTGCACTTGCATATGAATACAGAGTAATAAAAATGCCAATGGATAACAATATTTGCACCATATGTTAAAAAATTAGTACCTAGCATGGCCAATCCTACATAGGGCTGTGTAGTTTTCGGTGTGAACTGAAAAACCGAACCAAACCGAGCCATTTCGGTTCAATCGATTCGGTTTTTTAGTTTTATCGGTTCAGTTCGGTTTGAAAATTTGAACATATTCAGTTTTAGGTTCGGTTCGATTTTTTATCAGTTAAAACCAATAAAACCGAATAGTAAAATGACCCAAATAATTTTTCAGCCCAAGATGCATAAGCCTCAAGGCCCAAGATGCATAACCCTACCCAAGATGCATAACCCTACCCAAGATGCATAACACAGCCCAAAAAAATAAAAATTCTTATATTTTCGTTTTAATGCAACGGAACCGAACCGAACCGATATTTTTCGGTTTGGTTCTGTTCGGTTCTCCTTAGGTGATTGGTTCGGTTCTCCTTAGGTGATCGGTTCGGTTAAAAATTCTAATATTTTCGGTTTAATGCAACGGAATCGAACCGAACCGATATTTTTCTATTTGATTCGGTTCGGTTCTCCTTATGTGATCGGTTCGGTTCGGTTTATATTTTTAAGCGATTCAATTTTTTGATTTTTGGTATTCGGTTCGGTTCGAAACCGAACCGACCGAATGCTCTCCCCTAATCCTACATGTTCTTTTTCAGGTACAAATCAGGTCTAACAACAATTCATGATTGACCATAAAAGTGAATGCAATAACTAAAATAAAAATTAAATTCAAACTCGTACATTTTCAAAATGTCAATTTCCCACAAATCAAAGCGACTTTTTTAAAGCTCATGTCATATGTAACCTGAAGTCGATGCTCTTGAAGATCAAGAGAAGCTTCTTTTCATTCAGTATTTCGAGTTGACACACACACACACACACATTGTGGCAACTTAACTAGTAGTTATCAACAGAAAGGGCAAGAAAAATACTATCCAACTATTGCAACATACCAAATTAAGAATTCAACCTATTTTCAAGTGCTATCCCAACTCTTAATCAAAAAGAAAAAGACCATTTGTTTCCTAATTACAAGTGGAAAAACTGATAAAGAAAAACCAACCAAATTTTAGAAGCAAATTAAACAAAAGTTCATGAGGAAAAAGATTATTTTTCTTGCAATCAACAAAACTTTAGAACTCCTTACACATACATGCAAGGCAAGGACAAATTTTAGCCAGACCCAAGTGACTTACCTATTCTGTGAAAACACTCATGAGATCATTTGGAGGAAATTGCCGCAATACTGAGACCCCCACTCTTGCATCATCTGTGAATTCCATATTTGGCTCCTGCTTCACTTTACTGCCATTGTTCTCTACATAAGTTTTTCCTTGGCTCAAGTTGCTAATTGGTGCTGTAAATTCATCCACTGAAAACTGGCTAGGAAGGAAAGTCCCTTTACCAACAAATCCAAGGTACCTAAGTGGTCCTTGATCAAGAACTTCACCTGACTTAGCACCATAAGAACCCTGGACGTCACAAATATTAGAAGCAAGCCCTGGTAAATGTCTAGCAGCTCCAAAGGTAATAGTCGAATTTTGAAATTGACGATTGATGCCACTGTCAGCATTGACAGAAGATGATGATGCAGAAGGAGATATGGTACCAGGGACTGAGTACCCACTAACAACAACTGTAGTTTTTAAATTCCCATCTGGAACGTGCCCAATATTCAATGATGAATTATTTGACTGGGATGATAGAAGGCTGTAATCAATGACAGCATTCCTGTTAAAGTTGCAACTCTGATTGACTGAAGCAGGACTATTTCCTGCCTGAAAACTGGCTGATGACTGAGAAGGGACCACAAGGCAAGATGGCTGCACATTAATTGAAAGGCCGGGCTCTGATAGAGAAGACTGCTGTGGTTGTTGATGATGTTGCTGCTGCTGCTGCTGCTGATGTAATATATCCATCAACATGTTACCATTTTGAGAACCCATACCTCCAAGATTGGTATTAGGCCCCACAATGCCAAGGCTATTAGAAGGCCAGGCTCCAAACTTTGAAGCAACTTCTTCAACAGATACCATATTTTGTGGGAAAGGTTTCGAAATATTGGATTGGCATTTTACCAATGGCTGACCAAATGCCACACCATGTTCAACAGGAATACACTTGGGACCCTGTATGGATGCTTGTAAAAGAGCTGGTTGGTCCACTGTTGTAACTAGGCTACCTGCTGGTCGACCAAGAAGCTCTGCATGCAGTGCTGCCAATGTTTGTGGAGGAATCTGACCTGAGGCAGCCAAAGCCTGAATGTCAAATCTTCCAAGTGCATTAAGTTTTACATTTGAGTCCAAGGGGCCACAGAATGCATTAGAAATCCCGCCTTGTTGAGAGACCCCACTTAATCTCTTCAGATATAGCCTAAACTTCTGCACATTGACATCACAATAATTCTAATTAAAGAATGTAAATGCAATAAATAACAATGTTCACAATGTCATCCCCCATCCACAAAACAACAATTCAACATAGCTGTTCCTATGATTAACTACTAATTAAAAAAGAATTCAATGGTTATTTAAGCATCTTAGGGAAAAATGAAAGAAATTCACAAGCATCATTGATACAATTTCAGTCACACTCCTACTGAATTTCCAATTAAAACTAGTTGCAATTTTAAAATGTCACACAGATACTTTCCCTAGACATTATATTAGCATAACACTACTGGATGGAACTTAAGGCAGGGATCATGGTAGGAGTGTAGGACAAGGTTTTTGATTTTTTTCTTTTCTTTTAAGCATATCTATCCCTTATTTTTTGCTGCAAGGCATACACCCATACAATAAAATTTTATCAAACAGCTTTGTTAAAGAATTATTTTGTTTTCCTTTTAGCTTTTTTTTTTTTTAATTTTTGTTAGTTGTTATTGATAAGTAAGGTCATTTATCACCCAGTGCTCATCCATGCAGCAGCCAATAGCTAATATCAAATAATGGAAAAACTGTTGACGTGGGTTAGAGCCAAACCTGCAAATGACTTGCAACATTTTCCCTGGTTAAACCAGGTACATTCATCAATTCTAGAATTCTCTTAGGTACAGCCTCTGAAATGAAAATCAAATATTTACAATCAGCAAAAAGATACAATAGCCATTCACAACTTTGCTTCTCAAACAACTTAAAAAAGAGAAAAAAAAAATGGCAAAGCATCGAAGATCATACTGTCAATTCCAAGCTGGTTTACAGCACTGACAAATTGTTGATGAAGCTCCACAGACCATACAACACGTGGTTTCTTTGATGTAGAGGGATCGTCATTTTCTGGTTCACCATCATCTTCATCTTTGGAATTGCTCCTCTTTTTGTGACCTTTCAGAACTCCTTCTGTTCCCTCATTGACAGAAGAAGTATATTCAGCATCATCATTTCCCCGTTTATTCCGATCACTATCTTCCAAGCTTCCAGAATGTTCAAGTTCTTTATTTTCATTCCACTTTTTCCTAACAACATGCTGCCATATATTCTTAAGCTCTTCTTCACGTATCGGTTTAATCAAATAATCACAAGCTCCATGTCTAATCCCCCTCATTACAGCACTTGTTCTTCCGTCAGCAGACATCACTGCAATATACAAATCATCATATTAAACTATTAACGGATAGGTATAAATATGAAAATCCTTATAGAGAAAGAATAAAACACTCACTAATAACAGGAAGGTCCATTTCTAAGCCAACATGCTCAAGAAGTTTAAATCCATCCATATCAGGCATATGAACGTCACTTAGTACCACATCAAAACAGCCTTTCCTTTCCCTAAGAAGATTCAAAGCTACTTTGGCCTGGGAACAAGTCGTAACTGCAACCATTAAAAGAAGATGGTAAATCTTTCATGTCATACAGCAGATATAAAACCAAGCTATTGTCTTTTGCAGAAAAATTTGAATCAGACTTGAAGGCAAGCAATTCAGGAAGTCAACTCAACTAAAATTAAGTGCCATGAGAATAAGAAAAGAAACATGATAGTCTCAAACAGGATATACAGTCGTGTCACTCATGTTTTATGGAGGAAATATTGCAAGGAGACTATTAATGAGGACAAAATGCTATCAAACTCAAATAATGAACTAAATGATGCTCAAATTTAGCATACTTAATACTTTAAACCAAGCTTTAGAAAAGGGAACATCGTGTTTCAACAAAAGAGCATCAAAATATGGCCTGCGTTAGCAATGCCACCATATTGGTTCTGGACACATCACTTTGTGCCATTATGGAATCTTAGAAAGTAAACTCCATCAAATAAACTGATTTTCATGTGTAATTGCTGGTGAACCAACGTTTCACCCTACACACCATTAATTTTCATTCTTGCTCAAATTGACCCCCAACCAAGAAGGCAATGCAGCACTCAATTAAAATAGACTTAAAAGAAGGTCCTTTAGAGCTAACACTCAATTTACGTGCATATCACTTGTGTCTGTTAAGTTGGAAGGGACTTAACAATGAGATACCCAAAGAGCAAAATGATAACGCAAGACTTAGAGGAGAGAATGAGGGATAATCATAATAGTTCATACACTAGCCAACAGCTGTGATCAAATTCACACCATTCAATTATCAACTTCTGCTATTAACCTTATGCCTATTTCATTCTTAAGTAGTACTTCCGTATATAAAATTTTTCTTAAAAGAATGACCAATTTTCAGAAACAGTATAAAATTGAAATATACACATTCTCACATTACGCTCCAATTTTCTTCAAACAGTATAAAATTGAAATATAGACATTCATACATGTAAAAACACATTCAGAAAAAACCCAACAGGACATAATAAGACGACAAATTACCAAAACAGAAAACCAACTATTAAGTCAGAGTTGGAGACTAAACTAACCAAGATAAAGGCAACGGCGAAGCATCTGCTCAAGAATCCTCAAGCAAGTAATGTCATCATCCACTACCAAAACACGCAAGCCTGCCGGAAACTGATCAGACACCACCGCATCGGCAGCAGCACCTTTACAAGAACCATAATTACTGGCAGTCGCGCTCACGCTAGACGCCACTCGCTGCAAAGCAGCCATTACCAGTCAAAAACACAAACAGAGAAGTTACAGTGTAGTCTCTGACACTCCCTGCCAACGTGAGCAAACCCTAAACAAACTCTCTAACAGTAAATTGCACACATAGAGAGCTAAAAATGAGCATAGTAGGCAGTGGAGGAGTGGAATTGGAGTAAAATAGAGCTAGATCTATGGGGATAAACCCTAGAAAAGGACCAAAATGGGAGAAAACAAGCGACGAAGGATGGATTTAAGGGAGATAGTTGTAAAGAGATCCGTTAGAAAGTGGGAGAAAAATGGAAAAATTGCGGGATTCTGTTGACGGAGAAGTGTTGAATTTGGGAGGGAGGAGAGAAAGAACTGAAGAAAAAGGGAAGGAAGAGAGAGAGAGAGCGAGAATGATAATGAAGAATAATAAAGAAATTAATAAAAGGATAATTTGGAAAGGAATTTTAAGGAAAAGATAAAATAATTGAAGGAGAAGAGAGGGAATGAGAAGAGTGTGGTCCCCACCAGGTGCCGAGAGCAAAGGCAGTGGTTGGTTGGTTCGCGTGCGTTTTTCTGGTTCCGTACACCAGTTCTTGCTTTTGCCTTATCGGTCATAATCTCCTGCCACTGTCTCTCCATCATCTCCTTCTTCTTTCCTTCATTTTCCAATAATTCAATAACAATCTTATTTTCGCTCATCTTGTTTACTCTTCAATATATGACTTTGCAATTTAACTTTTTTATTAAATATTTTTTTATCAAATCATTTTGATGTAATATATATTTTATAATTACGTTTATTGTTTAGTTTAGATGATGTAATATATTGGTATTAGTTTTTCAATACTAAACAAACTGATTACAAAACTTGGGATAATTCATAATTTAATCTTTTATGTTTCTATTAATAAAATAATTTTTCTATTAAAATTTATCATTAGTAAATTAAAAATTTCAATAATTTAATATATTATATCTCACTTGTTATAATAATTTAATTCTTATAGTTTTATTATTTATAATAATTTAATTTCTTATATTTAGATTGATTACTTTAATTATAATTAACTAACAGTAAATTTTAACAGAATAAAAAATTATTTTATTAAAAAAAACTTAGAGATTAAAAATAAATTAATTAAATTATAATTTTATTATATATCAAAAATTAAATTATAAAATATCCTTAAAATTATGATAATTTCATCAGATGTTAAAAGAGTTGTTTTGGTATTTTTATAATTAATATTTATTAAATTTAATTTTAAATTAATTTTTAATATTTTAGCATTAATATATTTAGAAAAATACCTTTTTATCCCTTTCAGTTACCCTCTTTTTACTTTGAAAGATTAGATATAAAGTTTTAATATTTTTTAAATGTATTTGAATTATTAAAAATTTTCATTTTAGTAGTTATTTTTATTAAATTATCTCTAAAAATTTTCTTTGAAATAAATTAATTTCACTACCTCCTACACCAATTTTTTTTCCAATTAACCTTTTTAAAATTAGATATAAAACTTTAATATTTTTAAATACATTTAAATAATTGAAATTTTTTATTCTAGTGGCCAATTTTATTAATTTGCCTTTAAAAATTTTCCTTTAATTCTAGGAATGATTGTCTTATCAAATTTAAAATGTATAGTTAATTTCACTCTACCCCCCACCCCAACTTTTTTCTTCAATTACCATCTTTTTATTTTAAAAGATTATATAAGTCACGACCCAACCTATGGGCCGGACCGGCACTAGGACCTGGGCCAGCCTAAAGCCCCCGAGGCCCGTAGTAAGTTTAACTATTCCTTAACCCAACTCTAAGGCCCATTTGGGCCCAAATTCAAGAAACCAACTGGACAGAGTCCGGCCGTAAAGTGGACCTTTCAACGGGGAGTTTTTGACTCACCCGACCTGTAAACAATATATATCATCAATTGGGGAGCTCAGCTCACCCTCCACATACTCATATCAGCATCAAAAATACATGGGAGCTCAGCTCCCTCATCCAGTCCATCAAACATGTATATAATAATTTTTACAGGTCCACATGATAATTTATATTACAGACCTGAATCATTTAAATATTTCTAACACATGCGGAAATTCTAGGAGTAAATAAAATTACACAATATTGATAAAACAACCTGCGAAGGAGAAAAACAGGTTAACCACAATAAAATCATCCTGTAGCTTGAAAAAATATTGAACAGGAGTGAGCGTTCGACTCAGAGAGTAAAATATCAATTTTAACCATAATCTCTATAACTATCTAAAACTAATGCACCCTGTAGAGTGAAATGCAACATCAATAACATTTTCACATCATAACATCAAAAAGGTAATTTGGAGCACTCACTCACCCTGTAACATCAATCATAATATATGGGAGCTGATCCCCTATACAGCCCTCTTAAATCCAACCTGGTGCCAGCGAATAACTCAAGCCGGACTTTCGCTTAATAAACCAAATCGGGATCCCAGCGAAGAACTCAAGCCGTGACTACCCCCGAAGGATCGGGTCCCAGCGAAGAACTCAAGCCATAACTACCCGTCCTGTCCATAGTCCACACCACATCACACGTACGCCAACGCACGCACACTACTCCAAATTACCACAACAACATCCATGGCACTTTAACAGTTATGAATGCAACATAAATCGTGCCTAGAGTTTAACTACATAAATATATGCATATAAGTGATGCATGGGCATGCTTGAACATATAATAATATCGAAATTACAATTAAAATTAATATTTTACTCACAGACTTGACGGTGGTCACTGAGGCGGCTGGGTGGAGGAAGAATGCTGTCCCGACTCACCTGGAAATTTTATTACAATCATTTAATAAATTTGACTCAATACAAACAAAGAAAAAGACCAAATACGTCATAAGTCGTGTCGAAAATCCGGCAGAGTCTCCCCTATACCTAGGACCTACCCAACCTGCAAAAGGGCTCAAAACACACTTCTATATCCATAATCCATATATCCACAACTCAATCACATCACACAGCCCCTCCTGGGCCCATCAAATCAGTCATCCATCACAATATGTAAAATTTTAATTTAGTCCTTATAATTGATCATTTTTGCAAAAACTGCCCAAATAAGCTCTAAAAATTCTAAAACCTTGCCCCGCGGTCCTTAGCAATATTACTAGGCTATTGCAAAAAGAATCATAATTTTCTAAGCTACCACAAATATTTTATGGATTTTTAATCCTATTTAAGCACTAGAAAATTACGAAAAAGTAAGGTTCGGGTTTACCTTTGCAGATTCCGACTTCGGGAATGCACTCGATCCAATTGGAGGGATAGCCAAAACCTCGATCCAATTCGGAGACTTTTCCGGTAATGGGTCTGTCTGGCCGGAAATTCACAGACCCGGACAACTGTCTAATTTCCGAGAATTGAGGATACCTACACGAAGCCCATAACACGGGGGTTAGCACATAAATTTTTCAGAATTTTCTAAGCTCATTTAATGCTCGGGAAAATACTGCGAAGTTCCGTGGGACCCACCGAAAAACGGTGTCGGAAAAATTTGAAATTTATGTCGCCGCGAAGCTCTCGACGAGTGAAGCGCTCAGGTACTCTCGGTTTTCTCGTGGGGTTTACGGTTTGTGAGAAATCTAGCCCAAAAGTCAAAATAGGCTAAAACTTCCCGGGCAAAAATTGGACAAATCGCTCGATGGATTTCGGTGTTCTTGGTGTCAATGGAAAGCTCTCGACGAGTAGATGAGTTTAGACACAAGACCCGGTCCGATTGGTGGCCGGATCGGCCGGATTTTGGCCGGGAAGGTGAACGGTCACAGCGCTTGCTGCAGGCCGTTTCCGCGTTCAGCGGCCGGCCGTGGGGGAGGGCTGAGGTGGGGCGCCGGCGAGGTGGGGATGCAGGGGAGGTGGCAGCGCGGCAAGGGGAGGAGGGAGGAGAGAGAAAAAGAGAGAGAAAGGGAAGAGGAGAAACGCACGCGGGAGAGGAAGAAAAAGGAAGAAAAAGGCCGGTCCGATTCGACCGGTCCGATCCGGTCCGGTTCGATTCAGTCGGTTCGATTCAGAATACAAAATTTTGAATTTTTACTCTGCCTCGGGACCGAAAACGAGGTCCAAAAATTCTGAAAAAATTTCAGAAAACTCAGAAAAATTCGTAGACTCCAAATATATTTTTAGTTTTGCCACGTGGTCTTTAAATTAATTTTTAAAAATCATCAAAGTTTATGTTTTCCGAAAATCGAACCCGATTTCTAAAATCCGAAAAATTTCAAATAATTTTCTTAAAATTTAAATAAAACTAAAATATCAATAATACTCATCAAATAATAAAATTTAAAATTTTTGGGGTGTTACATTCTTCCCCCCTTACAGAAAATTCGTCCTCGAATTTTACACAAGGCAGAATAAAACACATGATTATACATTGAACAGATAAGGGTACTTGCTACGCATGTCCCGTTCTGACTCCCAGGTGCACTCTTCCACTGACTGGCTCCTCCACAAAACCTTAACCATAGGGATCTGTTTTGATCTCAGCTGTCTCACTTGGTAGTCCACTATGGCTACAAGTTGCTCCTCAAACGTCAAGTTCTCTTTTAGCTCTATTACATCCAGCTGTAGTACATGAGAAGGATCTGGAATGTATTTCCTGAGCATGGAGATGTGAAACACAGGATGAATGTGAGAAAAGTTGGGTGGTAGTTCCAACCGGTAGGCAACTGCTCCAACTCTATCAGTAACCTCAAAAGGTCCAATATACCGAGGTGCCAACTTGCCCTTCTTTCCAAATCTCATGACTCCCTTCATTGGAGAAACCTTCAGGAATACATAGTCGCCTACTGCAAACTCCACATCCCTCCGTCTAAGGTCTGCATAACTCTTCTGTCTACTAAAAGCTGTTTTCAATCGTTCCCTGATTAAAGGAACTATCTCTGAAGTGTACTGCACTAAGTCTACGTCATGCACCTTCGCTTCTCCCATTTCTGTCCAACACAGAGTAGACCTACACTTTCTTCCATATAGTGCCTCATAGGGTGCCATCCCTATGCTGGAATGGTAACTGTTGTTGTAAGCAAACTCCACCAAAGCTAGCTGCTCATCCCATTGACCTCCAAAATCCAAAACACTCATGCGAAGCATGTCTTCCAGTGTTTGGATTGTCCTTTCGGATTGTCCGTCTGTCTGAGGGTGGAAAGCCGTACTGAAGTTCAACTGTGTACCAAGTGCTTCCTGCAACTTCCTCCAAAATCGAGAAGTGAACTGGGGCCCTCTATCAGATATTATGGAAGCAGGAATTCCATGCAATCTGACTATTTCTCAAATGTAGAGTCGAGCGTACTGTGCAACAGAGTATGTAGTCTTCACAGGCAAGAAGTGAGCTGATTTAGTCAGGCGATCTACAATTACCCATATCGAATCATATCCTCGCGTGGTACGAGGCAACCCAGTCACAAAATTCATAGTGATCATTTCCCACTTCCATTCTGGGATAGGGAGCTCTTGCAGCTTCCCTGACGGTCTCTGGTGTTCAAACTTCACCTTCTGACAAGTCAAGCACTTGGACACAAAGTCTGCTATGTCTCTCTTCATGCCATTCCACCAATAGTTATCTTTCACATCATGGTACATCTTGGTGGAACCTGGGTGGACATTGTATAGTGTATAGTGTGCCTCTCACATGATTTCATCTCTGAGATTGTCCACATCGGGCACACATATCCTAGAACCTTGCACTAGGGCGCCATCATTGGCAAATCCAAACTCACCACCTTTACCTTGCTGTACTCTTTCTATGATCTTCATCAATTGTTGGTCCCTGTGCTGGGAAACTCTAACTCTGTCCCTCAAGTCTGGCCTCACTGAAAAATGAGCCAACAATACCCCTTCATCTGAAAGATCTAGAATTAAATCTTGATCCATCAATTCATGTACTTCTTGAATTAACGGTCTCTTCTCTACTGAAATGTGCGCCAAACTGCCAGAAGATTTTCTGCTCAAAGCATCTGCTACAACATTGGCCTTCCCAGGGTGGTACTGGATGGTGCAATCATAGTCTTTCAGAAGCTCCATCCATCTCCTCTGTCTCAAGTTTAAATCCCTCTGTTGGAAGATGTACTTCAAACTCTTGTGGTCGGTGTATATCTCGCACACTTCACCATACAGGTAATGTCTCAAGATTTTTAGTGCAAAGATTACAGCCGTCATTTCCAAGTCATGGGTGGGGTAGTTCTGCTCATGCCTTTTCAGCTGCCTTGAAGCATAAGCCACTGCTTTTCCATTCTGCATCAAAACACACCCTAGGCCAACTCTGGAAGGGTCACAATACACGGTGTATCCTTCACCACTCATAGGTAGTGTCAACACAGGGGCAGTGGTTAGACACTCCTTAAGCTTCTGGAAACTCTCCTCACAGTCATCTGTCCAAATGAATGAAACATTCTTCCTGGTCAACTTAGTTAGGGGAGCCGTTATCCTGGAGAAATCTTGCACAAAACGCCTATAGTAGCCAGCTAGACCCAGAAAATTTCGCACTTCAATGACTGTTGTAGGCCTAAGCCAATCAGTTACAGCTTCAATTTTCTTGGGATCCACTTGAATGCCGTCACTAGAAACCACGTGTCCCAAGAATAAGATGCTTTCTAGCCAAAATTCACATTTCGAAAATTTGGCATATAGCTGGTGCTCCCTCAAAGTCTGCAACACCATCCTCAAGTGCCACACGTGCTCTTCCTCAGTCCGAGAGTATACCAAAATGTCATCTATGAATACGATGACAAAACGGTCTAAAAATGGCTTGAACACTCTGTTCATCAAGTCCATGAAGGCTGCTGGTGCATTAGTGAGTCCAAAAGACATCACCAATAACTCATAATGACCATATCTTGTCCTGAATGCCGTTTTGGACACGTCCTCAGTCCTGATTCTCAACTGATGGTAGCCTGATCGCAGGTCTATCTTGGAAAAGAATCTAGCCCCTTGGAGCTGATCAAACAGATCATCGATCCGAGGAAGTGGATACTTGTTCTTCACAGTCACCTTGTTCAGCTGCCTGTAGTCAATACACAACCTCAATGACCCATCCTTCTTTCTCACAAATAGAACAGGAGCACCCCAGGGTGAAGTGCTCAGACGTATGAAACCCTTGTCCAAAAGCTCCTGTAATTGCTCCTTTAACTCCTTCAATTCTGCTGGTGCCATCCTGTAAGGCGGCATTGAAATGGGGCTTGTAACCGAAACAATATCAATGCAAAACTCTATTTCCCTTTCTAGAAGCTCTTCAGGGAAGACATCCATGAATTCTCTGACAACAGGAACATTTTCCATGTTGACACCTTCTATAGAGGTATCTCTCACCAATGCCAAATACCCTTGACATCCACACCTCAACATTTTTCTAGCACTAATTGCTAACACCAAATTATATGGAGCCATGCTCCTGTCACCATCAAAGCTAAACTCTTCCACACCAGGTATGTGGAAATACACATTTTTGTTCTTGCAGTCTAAAGTGGCATAATGAGTTGCCAACCAATCCATCCCCAAGATTACATCGAAATCTATCACTGGTAAAGGAACCAAGTATGCTGGGAGGATCTTTCCATCCACTACTACTGGGCTACCCGAAAAAATCATATCTACATCTATGTTGTCACTAAGCGGGGTAGCTACCGATAAAGGACATTCTAAGGTTGTAGGGTTTCTACCCAATCTCATGGCAAACACAGGGGAGACAAATGAGTGCGTAGCACCCGGATCTATTAAAACACGAGCCTCATGGGAACAAACCAGAAGAATACCTGCCACAACTGCATTGGAAGCTTGAGCATCCTAGTGGGTCAGGGTGAAAACCCGAGCTTGACCCCTACCCTGAGTGGCAGAACCCTGATACTGACTTCTACCTCCTGATCTGCCTCCAAATCCACGTCCCCCTTGTCCTCGGCCCTGTTGGCCATCGAATCGACCGCCATCTTTGGAAGCACTAGGATACAACTGTCGAGGAACATTTGCAACAGAACCTTGTGACCCCATCTGTGGCTCGCTGAACACAGGGCATTCCCTAGCAAAGTGACCTGGTTGGCCACACCTGAAACATACTCCTGAACCCATCAAACAAGGTCCTGAATGTCCTCTTCCACACTGTGCACAAGGTGCCAAGGAGGATCCTGAACCAGACCCAGAACTGCTGTACCCCGAACTATGACCACTGCTGGATCCGTACCCTGGTCTGAACCCTCGAGGTTTGTGTCTAAAACCACTCTTCTTGTTCCTACTCTTTCCTCTGTAATTACTCTGGCCACCACTATCCGGAGTACCCATTTGGGGAACACGGGTAGAACCCTCTGCTCTGTTTTTCTTTGCTCTTCCGCTGTCATCCACAGCATAGCTGATCTCTATCTGTCTGGCTCGATCAACTACCACGTCAAAAGACTGATCAGACATTATGGCCAGGTTTGCATACCTCCTGTCAAGCCCCTTTAGGAATCTCTTCACCTTCATAGTTTCTGTAGCCACTGCTGTAGGGGCATATCTGCTCAATTCCAAAAATTCTGTAGCATATTCATCTACAGACCTGCCATTCTGTCTTAAGACCTCAAAAGCCCACTGCTTCTGATCTCTGAAGCTTTCTGGCACAAACCGATAGATGAACAGTTCCACAAACTGAGTCCACGACAAACCCTCCATCCGAGGTAACATGTAGTCATTCATCCATTGTCTAGGCATAGGCCCCATGACATGCTGTATACACTCTATTAGTCTTCTATCACCAATCGCACTGCATTCTCGCCGTCATGCGAGGAATCAAAAACCGATATGCATCGTCGACACATCATAAGTACTGTGCACCAACTTCTTGAAATTTATGATCTGCTTGTAAGGTTCTCCTCTTGGTGCGGTGGATCTGGCTCTTTGTGGAGGGTGGACCATATACTGCGCCATCATATCGATGGTCCTCTGCAACCCAGCTAGAGTAGCTGCCATGGGGTCCATGGGACCCTGTGCCATAAAAGACTGATCCTGTACTGGTGGCAGCTGCTCTTCTACTTGAGCAGCTCTAGGCTTCCTACCCCGCCTCCTCGGGGCAGGCGCCTCATCCTGTGCCGACACCTCGTCAGGCACATTTGGTTCTAGTACAGTGGCAGCTCTCCTGCTTCTACGCATTTTCCTGAAATTCAACAGCATTAGCCCACAAAATTCAAAACTGCACATTACACAGCTTTATAGACTCATTTTTATACACAATATATGGAGTAGAAACTAGAAGCAAAGATGACAATGCAAGACGAATGTGAACCCTATTTTCCGCATGTGACTCCTAGTAGACTCTTCCCAACACTTTAGATAAACATTTCCTAAGAATCTGGAGCCTAAGCTCTGATACCACATTTGTCACGACCCAACCTATGGGCCAGACCGGCACTAGGACCTGGGCCAGCCTAAAGCCCCTGAGGCCCGTAGTAAGCCTAACTATTCCTTAACCCAACTCTAAGGCCCATTTGGGCCCAAATTCAAGAAACCAACTGGACAGAGTCCGGCCGTAAAGTGGACCTTTCAACGGGGAGTTTTTGACTCACCCGACCTGTAAACAATATATATCATCAATTGGGGAGCTCAGCTCACCCTCCACATACTCATATCAGCATCAAAAATATATGGGAGCTCAGCTCCCTCATCCAGTCTATCAAACATGCATATAATAATTTTTACAGGTCCACATGACAATTTATATTACAGACCTGAATCATTTAAATATTTCTAACACATGCGGAAATTCTAGGAGTAAATAAAATTACATAATATTGATAAAACAACCTGCGAAGGAGAAAAGCAGGTTAACCACAATAAAATCCTCCTGTAGCCTGAAAAAATATTGAACAGGAGTGAGCGTTCGACTCAGAGAGTAAAATATCAATTTTAACCATAATCTCTATAACTATCTAAAACTAATACACCCTGTAGAGTGAAATGCAACATCAATAACATTTTCACATCATAACATCAAAAAGGTAATTTGGAGTACTCACGCACCCTGTAACATCAATCATAATATATGGGAGCTGATCCCCTATACAGCCCTCTTAAATCCAACCTGGTGCCAGCGAAGAACTCAAGCCGGACTTTCGCTTAATAAACCAAATCGGGGTCCCAGCGAAGAACTCAAGCCGTGACTACCCCCGAAGGATCGGGTCCCAGTGAAGAACTCAAGCCGTGACTACCCGTCCTGTCCATAGTCCACACCACATCACACGCACGCTAACGCACGCACACTGCTCCAAATTACCACAACAACATCCATGGCACTTTAACAGTTATGAATGCAACATAAATCGTGCCTAGAGTTTAACTACATAAATATATACATATAAGTGATGCATGGGCATGCTTGAACATATAATAATATCGAAATTACAATTAAAATTAATATTTTACTCACAGACTTGACGGTGGTCACTGAGGTGACTGGGTGGAGGAAGAAGGCTGTCCCGACTCACCTGACAATTTTATTACAATCATTTAATAAATTTGACTCAATACAAACAAAGAAAAAGACCAAATACGTCCTAAGTCGTGCCGAAAATCCGGCAGAGTCTCCCCTATACCTAGGACCTACCCAACCTGCAAAAGGGCTCAAAACACACTTCTATATCCACAATCCATATATCCACAACTCAATCACATCACACAGCCCCTCCTGGGCCCATCAAATCAGTCATCCATCACAATATGTAAAATTTCAATTTAGTCATTATAATTGATTATTTTTGCAAAAACTACCCAAATAAGCTCTAAAAATTCTAAAACCTTGCCCCGCGGTCCTTAGCAATATTACTAGGCTATTGCAAAAAGAATCATAATTTTCTAAGCTATCACGAATATTTTATGGATTTTTAATCCTATTTAAGCACTAGAAAATTACGAAAAAGTAAGGTTCGGGTTTACCTTTGCAGATTCCGACTTCGGGAATACGCTCGGGTTGTCTGACAATTGAGGGGATAGCCAAAACCTCGATCTAATTCGGAGACTTTTCCGGTAACGGGTCTCGCCGAAATTCACTGCATCTTATTAACCGCCGAATTTTCGCGAATTGAGGATACCTACACGAAGCCCATAACACGGGGGTTAGCACATAAATTTTTCAGAATTTTCTAAGCTCATTTAATGCTCGGAAAAACACTGCGAAGTTCCGTGGGACCCACCGAAAAACGGTGTCGAAAAAATTCGAAATTTATGTCGCCACGAAGCTCTCGACGAGTGGAGCGCTCGGGTACTCTCGGTTTTCTCGTGGGGTTTACGGTTTGTGAGAAATCTAGCCCAAAAGTCAAAATGGGCTAAAACTTCCCGGGCAAAAATTGGACAGACCACTCGATGGATTTCGGTGTTCTTAGTGTATATGGAAAGCTCTCGACGAGTAGATGAGTTTAGACACAAGACTCGATCCGATTGGTGGCCGGATCGGCCGGATTTTGGCCGGGAAGGTAAACGGTCGTGCGCGCGCTGCGCGTTGCTTCTGGAGCCGTTTTCCGGCGTTCTAGGCCGCGGCCGGCCGTGGGGGAGGGCTGAGGTGGGGCGCCGGCGAGGTGGGGAGGCAGGGGAGGTGGCAGCGCAGCAAGGGGAGGAGGGAGGAGAGAGAAAAAGAGAGAGAAAGGGAAGAGGAGAAACACGCGCGGGAGAGGAAGAAAAAGGAAGAAGAAGGCCGGTCCAATTCGACCGGTCCGATTCGGTCCGGTTCGATTCGGCCAGTTCGATTCAGAATATAAAATTTTGAATTTTTACTTTGCCTCGGGACCGAAAACGAGGTCCAAAAATTCCGAGAAAATTTCAGAAAACTCAGAAAAATTCGTAGACTCCAAATATATTTTTAGTTTTGCCACGTGGTCTTTAAATTAATTTTTAAAAATCATCAAAGTTTATGTTTTCCGAAAATCGAACCCGATTTCTAAAATCCGAAAAATTTCAAATAATTTTCTTAAAATTTAAATAAAACTAAAATATCAATAATACTCATCAAATAATAAAATTTAAAATTTTTGGGGTGTTACAATATATAAAACTTTAATATTTTTAAATGTATTTAAATTATTAACATTTTTATATTAGTGACTAATTTTATTAATTTGTCTCCAAAAATTTTCCTTTAATTCTAGGAACAATAATTTTATCAAATTTAAAATTTAGAATTAATTTCACTGCTAATTATGAATTATTGAAGCTAAATTTTTTTTTTATAAAAATTTGTCTCCACTTATCTTTTACATATAGACCTGAAATTCTTAGTTATAATTTATTATAATAATTTGAAATTATTTTAAAACATTAATTAATTTAAAAATAGCTCTACACACTTAATTAATAAAAAAAAATGAAGGATATTAACAAACTGAGTGTAGAATATAAAGGATATATACTTCTATTTTTACTACAAAATAAAAAAAAAATTTTCTCTCGATGGAATGGTTTTAAAAAAATTGTATCTTTCTTGACGTTGGACTAGAGATTGAGTACACGGAAAAGAAAGCACAATTGAAGTGCAGCCAAATTAAGCTTTACAACAATTATCCAACTCACGCTGAACCAACATCCCACAATGATTGATGTTATAAACATAATCACCATTTTGTCCAAATCATAGTTCACAAAATTTTTCTTTCTCTTTTGCTTTCTTTTTTTTTTTATTGAGAATAATAAATTAAATTGTTCACAAAATTTTAAAATTATTATTTTTGAATTTATAAGAAAGATGTATTTTTTTAATACTTTCTATAATTATTAAAATGTGGACTAAACCGGCCATATTTAATGATATATGTTATATTTATTGTTTTATATATGTTATTTTTTAAAAAATATATATTGATATTTATTTTTCCATATATTAAGGTCCAGTATTTTTAAAGATTTGGACTAATATTAACATAAGGCGCAGTGTGTATAAGCCCAATGAAGGCTCCCCGAAGCCCAGCCCAGGAATTATAAATCCCTGACCAAAAGAAAACCTTTCCCCAACCAGAACCTGGTTCTCTCCTTTTCTTCACAAACATTGTCATCGTCTTCTCCATTTTCCATTCTAAGATTGCGTTGTAGAGTTCGAGTCAGTTATCGACGATGCCGTCTCCGCCTCTTCTTCTTTCCTTGTGTTGTGCGATCTGCTTCTTCCTTCATGCCGTGCAATTTTCTTCTTCATTTCTTCTCTCGTGCGATTCTCTGCCTCAAGCCCTCAGTTTTCTTCTTCTTCTTCTTCTTCTTCTTCTTCTTCTCTAGTGCGATTCTCTGCCTCAAGCCCTCAGTTTTCTTCTTCTTCTTCTTCTTCTTCTTCTCTGGTGCGATTCTCTGCCTCAAGCCCTCAGTTTTCTTCTTCTTCTTCTTCTTCTTCTCTGGTGCGATTCTCTGCCTCAAGCCCTCAGTTTTCTTCTTCTTCTTCTTCCCTCGCACGAATTTTGGCCTAACTGCATACTTTGACTTTTCTTGAATTGAATTCAATTACAATTTTACATTTCAAATAAAGGTAAAAATGGAAGAAGATCAATTAAGTCATTCTTGTTAAATTGCTTTTAAATCGTTTTAAATATTAAAGTATAATTCAATTAAATTTTATATTTTGAGAGTTATTTTCAAACTAAAAAATTTTATCATAAATCAATTGAATCGAAATTCATTAATAAAATTAAACTTATATCATAATCCAATGCAATGTATTAATATTTCATTAAACAAATTGAAATTACGAGGCAAATACTGGATTATCATACTAAAAACTACCTGAATGTTTTGACAAGAGAACCACTTGTGAGGATAACTATTAATATATTTGCCCATTTGCCCATTATTTTCGTGGGCGCCGGTATACAGACTGCTCAATGTTGTCAACTTTGGATAGTGTACTTCTTTATTTTGGTCGGTCAATGTTTAATGGATATATATACATGTGTTTATACACCATGCCTATGAATTGATAATCTGCCGATAAAGTAAATAAGCTTTGATTAAGTGGTTGTTAATTCGTCTTTATTTATTACAAGGAGATCATTTCTAAATTTTAATTTATAATATAAAATTATTTTATATATATTAATTAATAAAAGAAAAATTAAAGTCCACCTTATTCGATACAGTTGATTTTTTTACATTAAAATAATTTTTTTTCACTTTTATAATGTTTCGCATACTTGAAAAATTAGTTAGTAAAAATTATTTTTTTTATAAAAAAGAAAATTAAGTAAGAGAAAAATTATTAAGTCATTTTTTAAATTTTAATAATTTTATTAAAATATAAAAATAATTATATATGCATAATATAAATATATATCATTAATTTAATATTTTAATAAAATAATAAAAAATATTTTATGAAAATAATTTTTATAAAAAATATTTTCTATTATGCAGCAAATACAAACAAAACCTTAAATTACATAAACCTTTCTTCATCATCCAATAAAAATTTCTGACAAATTAGTTAATCCAATAAAAAAAAATTTCGGGTTACGAAACTGCTAGGCGCATTTCGGTTAGTCGACAGCTCTAATTTGTGGAAGTTGATATGTTGAGATTTAATGTTATCCTACAATGTCAACAACAAAATCAGAGGGAAATAGAAACAATGTCTGAATTAGCCCATGGATTAGAAGCTAACAAGAGGATTTGACATTGTTAAAAAATCTAGCACTTGAGGATCTGTTGGATGCCAAAAAAGCCACATTGGAGAGAGAGAGAGAGAGAGAGAGAGAGAGAGAGAGAGAGAGAGGAGCTTTTGGACATATTCAAGAATCAAGGTCAGGGACCATGGAATTATGCGGGCGCCATTCCTAAATATCTTCTTTACAAGATCGATGACGTGGACGCATTATATTGTGGCATGTTAGGTCTAGATATTTTCCCTCTTGATATTATTTTCGACACTTGTTTGTCACTTAACCTACGTAGATGTACACTCTTTTACTTGTGCCCCCATTGTTTCTTCAAACGACCAAATTGCCATTCTTCTGTTTATGCTTCCCATTCCCTGATATTTAGCATAGGAGAATTAAACTGATTTTAGTAAAATTATTATTTAATTTTTACATTTTAATTAATTTAATTAATTTTTTGATTTTAAAAATATATATTATTTAATTTTATCGAACGACCAAATTGCCATTCCTCTGTTTATGCTTCTCATTCCTTAATATTTTAGCATAGGAGAATTAAGCTAGTTTTATTAATTTTTTACATTTTAATTAATTTAATTAAATTTTTTATTTTAAAAAATATATTATTTAATTTTATAATTTATTTTTATTAAATTATTTAATTCATTCATTAAATTTTTATTAGTCAAAAAATTTTAATATTGGTAAAAAATTTTTAATATCAATTAAAATTTTACCACTTAAATAAAATTAATTAGTTAATTTATGCATTTTAAAAAACACATTAATCTCCATAATTTAATTTTATTAACTTTTTAATCTCTTATATTATTTTTTATATCTAAACTATTATGATCATTTCCTTTTTATTTTTTTTTCTTAATTTCTTTTATTTCTTTTTTTTTTTATATTTTTTTTCCCTCCCTTCATTCACACTTTCTCTTCCCCATTCTCATCTTTTGATAAAACTTAATATAAACAGTATGTAAAAAAAATTAACCAATTCCCTTACATCTCCAATACATCTCCAAGCAATCAAGAAAATAATATAAAAAAATTATTTTTCGACAAAAAAATTATATTCAAAGGATTGAATGAAAAATATTTAAACAATTTAAAAAAAGTGAAAACTTATATTTAGTAGAAAATTTTCAATTTTAGCTATATTATTTTTAAATATATAGATTAATTAATTAATTTTATTAAAATATAAAAATTAATTAATTATTTACATTAAAATAGATAAACTAAATAATAGTTTAATAGATATTGATTAACATAAAATTTAACGAAAAGGCTATATAATTTAATAGAAGTAAAATATAAAAACTAGATAATGATTTTCCTAAATTTCATTTCATCCAAAGTAATTTATGTTATATGGATTATTAATTTTTTATTTTGAAATTTTAATTTATAAATCTCAAGAATTAGATCATTTGAAAAAATAAATATACTTTTCATCTTATTAATTTAGTTGTATTTTTGAAATTAAACTAAAAAAATTAATTTTCTTTTACAAAATTTTAATACCAATTTAAACAATTGCTTTTAACTAAAAAAAAACTTAATATGAAAAAATAAAACAGAATGAAATTTTAAAGGGAGTGAAATTAGTGTGAAATTTTTATTATATTATATTTTATATACAAATGCCCACAAAAGAATTATTTTATCATAGAACAAATAAAATAATAAAAAAATTATCATAAACCTTTCGTGAATTTAAATTTGATTTATTTTTTTAAATGTGATTGATTTACATAAATATATAATGAATTTGATCCACATAATAATGAAATTATTTTATTTAAAAATATTAAAATATAATTACTTATCAAGAATATTTTTGAGAAATTTATTATCAAAATTATTATTTATCAATTTTTAAAATTCTATTTAACAAATGGACGGAGGGGCATTTTTGCAATTAAAGCAAAAAAACCAGAGCATTCTCCAAGTTCGTTTTCAACACAAAATATCTTCAGAGGCAGAGCACAAAGACGCCACACTGAGTCCGCATGCCCGTTTGCCTTCTCTCTCTCTCTCTCTCTCTCTCTCTCTCTCTCACGCACAACGCGCGCACTCAGAGACTCGCTAGAGGGAGAAACTTTTGGCCGAGTTGAGAGAGAAACACAGACATGTCGAACCATGAACAAGAAGAGGATGAGGAGGAGCTTCAAAGCTCTGGCAAAAGGCTAAAATGCACCAAAGCAGAAGAAGAAGAAGAAGATTATGATGATGATGATGATGGAGAAGAGGAATTGGAAGAAGAAGGGCAAAGCAAGCTTCCATTGGATGCAGGACTCTTCTTCTATCCAACTACGCCAACGTCTATCGTCGTTTCCGATGCTCTCGAGCCCGATTTTCCCATCATTTATGTCAACAAAGTCTTCGAGATTTTCACTGGCTACCGCGCTGATGAGGCCCTCGGTCGAAACTGGTATTTTTTTCAATTTTTTCTTTTTCTTAGTGATTAGTTTCTCTCTCTCTCTCTCTCTCTCTCTCTTTTGCCCTCCCCTATTTCGTTTTCTGAGAACTTGGAGGAAAATGATGGTGATGTGAGTGGAATCGTGTGTTGGATAGTTAGGTTGAAGCTGGCTGAAACCGGTAATTGTTTCGATTTGGTAAGGAAAATGAAGAACTCTATATGCTTTTATCTTTGTTCTGTTTGAAGCCGAGAAAATGGAGGAAAATTGAACGGGGAATTTTGTGGTAGATTAAGCTTGAAGATGGGTAAAATGGTTTAGATTTTTTTTTTTATTATTGTAATTCTGAATTTCGAGGGTAATTTCTGGAATTGGGTTTATGATATTGTCGATTGTGATCAGGCAACTTGGTCGTGTTGTATTGTCTTTCATAAAGGAAAACAACTGATGGGCATTTTCGCAATAATGAGCGATTGGTCTAGAACGACAAGTCGTGTTATAACACGTTATCGTTAATTCGTTTTTCGGTAGGTTTTCCATAAAAAAAACGAGTAGTTGGTGGCAGACGGCATGTTGTTCTCGACTACACGAGTACAAGGCCTGTAATTCCTGCCTTTTGTGTTATTTGGAAATTGCATGTATTAAACGAAGACGTATTAAACGACTTGTCTTTAATGTGATATCTGACATGACGCATACTACATGTAGAAATTAGTAACTTTTATTTTCTAGTTTATAAAAGACTTGAGTGAAAGGAAAAATTACTTGGAAGAAAGCAGATTGTTTTGATTTGGTGGTGTAAGATTGGTTACAACAGCAATGGTAGCAGTTGGGGATGGTAGTGATGGAATGGAAACTGCAAAAGCTTTATTCTATGCTTTTCCTTCCTAGGAGGTGTAGGCGACAATAATAACATCTTGGAAATTATACTTGTTTTGAGAATTCAAATCAATATATATAAAATTGCAACAACTTCAGCCTCTCTCTCTGTCTCTCTCTCTCTCTCTCTCTCTCTCTCTCTCTCTCTCACACACACACACACACACACACACACACACACACACACATACACACATGTAGCTTCTTACAGCTATATGATTTCATTCTATACTTTTTGTAATTCATCATGCTTAGTATTCCTGTCGAATTATTTATTTTGAGAATTCTATGTTGTAGAGGACATATTAACCATTTTGTGGAAAATTTTTTTCCAGTCGGTTCTTACAATATAGGGATCCTCGTGCTCAAAGACGGCATCCATTAGTTGATCCTGGTGTTGTTTCTGAAATTAGAAGATGTCTTGAGGAAGGTTTTGAATTCCAAGGTGAGCTTCTCAATTTTCGAAAGGATGGTACTCCATTGGTAAACAGGTTAAGACTTGCACCTATACATGATGATGATGGGACTGTCACACACATAATTGGTATTCAAGAGTTTTCAGAAGCAAAAATAGATCTGAATCGTGTATCTTATCCAGTTTTCAAAGGGACTTGCCATCAGCAGTGTGATCAATCAGCTAAACTTTCTCACTTGAGTGGACAATCACCATTTAATCATCATCAAGAAATATGTGGGTTACTTCAATTATCTGATGAAGTATTGGCTCACAACATTTTATCACGCTTGACACCAAGGGATGTTGCATCTATCGGGTCTGTATGCAGAAGGATTCGCCAATTGACAAAAAATGAGCATGTGAGGAAGATGGTATGCCAAAATGCATGGGGAAGAGAAGTCACTGGTGCACTGGAGCTGATGACTAAGAAGTTAGGTTGGGGACGTCTGGCTAGGGAATTGACCACTCTTGAGGCTGTGTGCTGGAGGAAATTGACAGTTGGAGGAGCAGTTGAGCCTTCTCGTTGTAATTTCAGTGCGTGTGCAGCAGGGAATAGACTAGTTTTGTTTGGAGGGGAGGGAGTTGATATGCAGCCAATGGATGATACATTTGTTCTTAATCTTGATGCTGCAAATCCAGAGTGGCAGCGGGTGAGTGTAAAATCATCTCCACCTGGGCGCTGGGGCCACACTCTCTCCTGCCTCAATGGTTCGTGGTTGGTGGTATTTGGAGGATGTGGAAGGGAAGGGTTGCTCAATGATGTTTTTGTTCTGGACTTGGACGCCAAACAGCCAACATGGAAGGAAGTTTCTGGTGGAGCTCCACCCCTTCCTCGATCTTGGCATAGCTCTTGCACAATAGAAGGTTCCAAACTGGTTGTCTCAGGTGGATGTACAGATGCTGGGGTACTTCTGAGTGACACTTACCTGTTGGATCTCACTACAGAGAAGCCAATGTGGAGAGAGATTCCAACTTCTTGGGCTCCTCCATCTCGATTAGGACATTCACTCTCGGTTTATGGTCGTACAAAAATTCTAATGTTTGGTGGCCTTGCCAAGAGTGGACACTTGCGATTGAGATCAGGTGAGGCCTACACCATTGATTTAGAGGATGAAGAGCCTCAGTGGAGGCAACTAGATTGTAATTCATTCACTGGCATCGGCAGCCAAAGTTCAGTGGTTCCTCCTCCAAGACTTGATCATGTTGCTGTCACCATGCCTTGTGGGAGGATTATAATCTTTGGTGGTTCAATTGCTGGCCTGCATTCTCCTTCTCAGCCTTTCCTGTTGGATCCTTCTGAGGAGAAACCATCATGGGGGATTCTCAATGTTCCTGGCCAGCCACCTAAATATGCCTGGGGCCACAGCACATGTGTGGTTGGAGGAACAAGGGTCCTGGTATTGGGTGGGCACACTGGGGAGGAATGGATACTAAATGAATTGTATGAATTGTGCTTAGCTAGCAGGCAGGACTGAGAGCCATAGTTTAACACGAAGCTGGTCACATGATGAGCATACACAGTTTTAGCGCCAACTGCTTCAGCAAGCTTTGCTTTATGGGCTGTGCCATTTGAGGTTTTTCTTTATTTTTTTTTTCTCCCTAATTGATCACTTCTTCCTGTAGTGCGACATGCTTCTCATGTGATATATATTTTGTTCATAGTACTATGCCTATGAGGATTAGGTTTCTCTGTTTATGTAAACTTTGCACAATAAAGTATGAATTTGTATGTTCTGCTTGCTATTGCACACATATTATTTAAGCTAAAAGATGAGGATTTCAATGTCGTTAACTTCTCACACTCTTAGTGTTTTACTATTAACTTCCATAATCTTTCCCTACAACATTAGGAAACTTCGGGTTTATTATATAGTTTTATTGCCTAATTACCATCTTTATTTGGAAGTTTGTTGGGTATCTAATTTAGCAATTGAGCATTGGTTGAACTACATACAAAACTTTATTTGTCCTATATTTTGTGCAGAACAAAATCTTTTCTTGGTCGCTGATGATTCAATTAATAAGTATTTTTAGAACTATGCTTAAGACCCTTGCTTTGTAGATTTAATTGGATATCAGCTTCATTATTAAAATTCAGAGGTGATCACCTAAATAAGCTTCATTGTTATCTTTCGTCCTTTGGCAATGAAAAATGTTTCTATAAGTATTTATCGGTTTGCCATGCGTTGACAAAATTTTGAATCTCTCTTTTTCCTCTGTTCTGCTGATTGAAAGGATTTAAATGGTTCTCTCTCTCTATCTTGATTTTAACTAGGGGTTGCGGCAGAATTCCTAACCATGGACCTTTTCACCTGCATGTCTGACTGGAACTTTGCCTCTGGCATTCAGCTCCTCTCTTTAACCCAAATTCAACGAATAACAAATTTAGAACTTGTGATATGGGCATTTCTGTATCTTCTTTCTTCAGTAGCCAAAAGAGAAAGAAGAAAAGAAAACCACTAAAAACCGAGTGTCACTGAATCACACATTTGGCTCAACGAGTTTTCATAATGGCTTAAATACATCAATGTTTAAGTTTGCCCAGGGTTCTCATGCATGAACAATGAGTATGCATTCCCTTCAAATTTTGTTTATAGGAGAAATTCCATGCGGTTGATTTGCCTTTACACTAACAGCTTATTGTAGAATCTGTCAATTGAAAAGGTGCTCCATGAGACCTTTAATTACAAAATGCTACAACCTCCGAATAAATCCAGCTGCGAAATCCATTCCCAAGCCAATGTTGAACCAAAACATTTCAAGGCCATCTTTCCACGGATGCTCAACTTTCTCATGACCTTTAGGCAATGCATCTTCTGGGCAACTTTCCAACTGAGGTCTGCAGAGTCCACTATTGCCGATGTAGATGGATTTGTCATCCAGAGTTTGGAGTGCGTTTCCAGAAGGAATTAGGACACAAGTTCAAGTGACTTAAAAAAGTTTAAATCAGCAATGCTGGTTGAAATAGACCAAAACAAATTATTTACGGTGTCTTTGGATGGAGAGAGGGAAAGTTTTATAAAGTAAAGTAAGGTGGGGAAGGTTTTATAAAGTAGAGTAAGGTAAGATAAGGGAAGGTAAGGAAGGTTTTACAAAGTAGAGTAAGGTAAGATAAGGAAAGTTAAGGTGACAAAATCTTCTCAACCATCTAATTTAGTGGGTTGAAAAAGTGAGAATTTTGAAGGATTAGAAACCTTCAAAAATCTTATCTTCTTTAAAATACTTTCCTCTCAAAACTCATCATTAAAACTCATCTTTCACTTCCAAAAACTTCCTCCTAAACAAGTTGTTAAGAGATTTTAATTTGTCAATATTCCAAGGGATATGCTCATCTAATTTGTTTCTATATAAATTCAAGTTCTCTAGACTTGAAAGATCCGTAATTTCCTTAGGAATCTCTCTATAAAAATTATTTCCTGAAAGGTCAATAAAATAGAGAAATCGAAGTGTACTGATATTTAAGCTGTATTCCATTGACATAAACCACAGTGTTCTTCTTTTAACTTATATGAAGATGTTCAAAAGCACTTACAGGGCGAGGATAACTGTAATAGTCCCGAAGTCCTGTGTCTTTACAGCCATTGCTGTAAAATTGCCGAAACAAGTAGGAAGGGTTCCGTTCACCATGTTGTTTGCCAAGTTCAATGTGCGAAGAGAAGCCAGGTAGCAAAGCTGCAGAGGAATCTCACCTTCAATCCTATTGGAGTGAACATCGAGTATTATCAATGACATTGGCGTAGTTTTTCCTTGCATATCATTACTTTGTAAATGTAGTGACGCAAGACTGCTCAATGAACCCAAAGACTTTGGAATATGGCCACTCTGAATATTATTTGATAGATCAATCGTCCATTAAATCGCTCAAATAGCACAAACATCGGGGAAGACTTCCTGACAGCTGATTTTTGGATAGATGAAGAATTTCTAATGAGTAAATCCTGGATAAAGAAGCTGGAATGGTACAATTCAAATAGTTGTTGGAAAGAATAATAACTTAAATCTTGGCATAATTTTGCTGATCGTCTGGGGAATCTGTCCCCGGAGCAAGCTGCTGGGGATATCCGATATACTTGCATCACAAATGAAAATGGGTAATTGGGCTCTCAAACTTTTTGGATTTGCCTAAGCTCGATTTGGATGATGTCCAAACCCACACCGAGTTTGATCAGGTCTAGTAAAAAGCATGTAAAATAGAAATATGCCTCAACGATTTCACATGACTTTTCTTTGGTTGGGTTGAAAAAGGACTAGCCAAAACCAACAGAACATAGCAAAAGCCAAGTTAAGTATTCTACAACTTCTAATGTATTTTTTTGTCCTCTAAATATTTTCATATTTTTATTTTGAACCCTATACTTTTATATAGATTTTAACATATATCAACATAACTTCCTAAAATTAAGGAAGACTCAGTAGATCAGAAATCTGCTGTAAACTTTTGATAATGTATTTAGTGTCTCAAGCATAACTTACATTAACAGAATAGGTACAAGCTAGCAAATTAATATATACATTTAGCCACATATTGCAGAGATAGATAAAGAGAATATTCATCTAAATTCAGAAATTTTCATCTGAAATCATAGCATAACCTTCCTTCCTATGAATTTGAGTTGAGCTTCATTTGGGCTTTTGTTCAATTTTTGCCATCTTTTTTACAACGTCCTACAATAAACAATTGCCACCATGAAGTATTAACAAAAAACATAAATTACGATTATGTTTATGTTTTGTATTTCAAGGAGTGGAGAGAGAGAGAGAGAGAGAGAGAGAGAGAGAGAGAGAGAACGAACCTTCTCATGCTTGCACTCCAAATTTGTCTCTATGGAACTTTCTCTGTAACTATTCCCTCAAGCTTTTTGTAGATTCTGTCGATTGATTGGAAGTAGGCATTTCTCCAAGAAACTTTGAAATACAAAATGCTACAAACTCCCCAAAATCCAACTGCGGAACCCATTCCTAAGCCTTGGTAAAACCAAAGCATGTCAATCTCAGATTCTATTCTCTCAGCATGGTCATGTCCTTGAGGCAGTTGATTTTTTGGGCAACTTTTCAGTGGATGTCCGCAGAGTCCATTGTTGCCAATGTAGATGGATTTATCATCCAAAGTTTGGAGTTGATTCCCCAAAGGAATGCGGCCAGATAAATTATTGAATGACAAGTTCAAGTGACTTAAGAAGTTTAAATCAGAAATGCTGGTTGGAATAGAGCCACAAAGTTCATTTCTGGACAAATCAAGAGATTCTAGCAATTTCAAGTTACCAATGTTCAATGGTATATGCCCTGTCAAATTATTTCCAGACAAATTCAAGTTTTGTAGCTTTAAAAGACTCATTATCCCCTTTGGAATCTCTCCCACAAGATTATTTCCTGAAAGATCAATGGAAAAGAGATACTGAAGCGAACTGGTATATTCAAGTTCCATTCCTTTTATATAAGCCAAAAGATTCTCATCGTAAGCTACAGATTGAGATCCAGGAATGTAGGAACTATATGCAAGGAAATGATAGTTCCGATAATCTCCTATCTCATCCACAATCATCCCAGTAAAATTGTCAAAACAATTAGGAATATTTCCAATCATGTTGTTGTTTGCCAGGTTTAGAATGCGAAGAGAAGCAAGGCTGCAGAGTTGTGGAGGAATCTCACCATCAAACTTATTGGAATGAACATCGAGTACTCTCAACGAAGATAGGTTTTCACCAAGCCATTGAGGAATAAAACCAGCAAAAGCGTTCAAACTGAGATCAACAGTCCTCAAACATTTGAGCTTACTTAATGACCTAGGAAATTTTCCTTGGAAACTATTGTTTTGAAGATGCAAGGACAAGAGCTGCTGCATAAAGCCGAAAGAAAATGGAATATGGCCACTGAGATTGTTATTTGCCAAATCTACCACTTTCAAATCCTGCAACTTTTTCCAACATCTAGGAAGTCTTCCTGATAGATGATTTGCTGAGAGATCCAGAATAGCTAAATTCTTTAACTCACAAACAGAAACCGGAATGGTCCCTCTCAAATGGTTGGTGGAGATAACAAAAGATTCCAAATGTGGCATCATTGTTCCAATTTTTTTGGGGACTTGGCCACAAAGCAAGTTGTCGGAGATATCTAAATCAGCTGTATCAGAAGGAAAAGGTGTTAAAGGACCATCAAATTTGTTGGAATCCAAATATATGGACCTATGACGATAAAGATCACCGAAACGTAATTTTCTCAACTTGGGCAATTTTTTGGTAATCTGATTGTGAGATAGATCCAAACGGATGATACTTGAAGAAATATTTTCAAACCAAGCAGGGATCCTATCTGAGATGCTTGCATTTGACATCATTAAGAACTCAATATTCATCTGCGTTTTGAGCCATTGTGGAAAGTTGGGTCCCAGTTTGCAGGATGACAATCCAATCCATACAAGTTGGAATGGAGGTGCCCATGTGGGGTCAACATCAAAAACTAAGGAATTCCCTTCCATATGCAATTCAGTTAAGGAGGTGAGATTTGAGAAGTGAAGTTCGGAGACGATCCCTTTCAGTGAATTGCCAGCAACATCTAGCATTTCAAGGTTGGAAAGCTGTCCAAGACTTTGAGGAATACTGCCGTTCAGGTAATTACCCTTGAGAAACAATTTTCTTAAACTAGAAAGTCTTCCGATTGATGCTGTGATTGGACCGTTGAGGTAGTTATTAGAAATATCTAGGCTTTCTAAATGCTGAAATTGTCCCAATTGATCTGGAAGGCTACCTCTAAATTTGTTAAATGCAACATTCAAGCTCTTTAAGCTACTTTTAATGCATCTAGATGGACTGGCAATTAAAGGTCCAAAAACCTCACCACTGAAATGGTTGTTTGCCAAGTTGAGATCCTGCAAATTGCATAGATTACTCAACTTTTCTGGAACTTCACCCTCTAGATGATTATAAGATAAATCAAGGACTACAACCAGACTATAATTGCCCATCTCACGTGGAATGGGACCTTGGAACGCATTTGAACTTAGATCAAGACGCTGAATTTTGCTAATATTGAACAGCCACTGTGGGATGGGGGAGCTGAAGTAGTTAAAGCTAAGATCGAGAACGTCAAGAGAAGTGAAATTGACATGCAGGAAGTGAGAAATTTTGAGAATGTGACAACTGGACAAATGTAATTCTACTAGAGCTGGAAGCATGTTTATTGAGTGTAACCAATTTTCTGGGTTAGAAAGGATCACTCCAGACAACTCTAAGTATTTCAAAGATGAAAGAGATTGCACAAAGTCGAGATTCTCAACTGTCAAATCTTGATTCCAAGTACTGAGATCAAGAGATTGCAAGTTGGAAAGGTTTCCAAGATGATGGGGAACCTTTCCCATGAAGCCTGAATAAGAAAGGTTCAGATAATTCAAGTTTTCTAGGGAACCTAGAAATCTTGGAATTTCAATGCCAAAGAAATTGTTCAGGCTTAGATCCAAATAACTGAGGTACGTCAAATTAAGTAAAGAAGGATTGATCTCACCTCCCAAGTAGCCATATTCGAATCGAAGGTCAAGCTTGAAGACATGGCCAGTTTTATTGCTGCAAGCAACACCCTTCCACGCACAGCAGTCTTGAGACATTTCTGCATCCCAGGAGGACAATAAGTTCAAAGGGTCAGTGAGGCCTCGCTTGAACTCAAGAAGTGCATCTCTCTCACTTTCAATACATAATGGACTTGAATAAGCTCCACTGCAACTGCAAGTGTATAAAACAGTTTCAACTAAAATAAGCAAGAGAAGAAGCATTTCAAGAATTGTAGTGAATGTTTTCATGGGTTTTCCTTTTTCCAATTCATGCAATCAATTATTATGGATTTTATTCCACTTTAACGATAACATAGCTGCATGTCAGTCACTCTGTCCCCACTCGGCTTCAATTTTTCTTCTTCTTTGTTTTCTTTTTTCTTTTTTCTACTGCGTAACTTTTGGTTTTATGGATTAAAAATATATATCATAAAGGCTCCTAGACAGGATCAAGGCTGCTCTCAACTAATAATTTGAATAAATTTCTACTGTGTAGTTGTAATTAACTTAAATTTGTGAAAAATAATTTATATATAAAAATATTTTTTATTTTATTATAATATTATTAATATAATATGTGTCTCTCTCTATATATATATATATAAAGTGTTTTTACACTTTGATAAGAGTATTAAGTTCAAAAATTATTTTTTTTTAAAAAGAAAATATTTTTTAAAAATAATTTATTTTTTTATAAAAAATATTTTTTATTAATTTATTTTTTAAGTGCCGTCAATATTAAAAAATTCCACGGAAACAAATGAGCCAAACATCGTAAAACAAGTCACAATATCTACGCTGCGTTTCCTGCAAGTTGCCAGCTCTTCATCTTTTTGACGAATTCTTTTAGTGATTCGCTTTCTTTCAGATTATGACATTGTTTTCTGCTAATCAATAGCCCGCGATTTGCGCGGAACTTTTTAGGTGTTAGAAATTTTTAAAAAATATAAATAAAAATTATAATCTTTCAAATCACTTAAAATTTTAAATAAATTATAAAAAAATTACTTAAAATATATACTCTATCATCACTTAAAAATAAATTTATTTTTCACATAAATTAAAAAATATAATTAATATTATTAAATAATATATTTTTTTAATTTTTCATAATTAATAAAATTTACTAGTAAATTAATAGAAAGCTAACAAATAACTTTCTCATTCAAAAAGAAAATGTCCCATAATTTGAGACAAATAAAAAAAATAATGTCTAGACTTAACCACTAAATGGATTTCGATCTCGATTCTAATTTTGATTAGATTGAGTTCAAATCTAATAGTTTAGATTTTTTTTTTCAGATTTTTTAATTTTTTAAACAAAGGAAGGTTGTTTCCCTGTAAAAGTTCAGCTTGATTTCAATTTAATTTCGGTCCAATCCCATTTTAATTTGAATCCAAGACATATTCGATTGGTTCTGATTTTGAATCGACTTTTGATTGAGTCTAAGTAAGTTCATCTCCACGAAATGAAACAGTAAATTTTAATAAAAAAAAATTAGTGTTGCAAAAAATTTAGTAAGTAAATATAATGTTACTTAAAAAAATTGGTAATTTTATATCTTTAATGAACTTTATATATAGTTTTCTCAAGTTCTTTAATTACACCTACTTTCTTGTAGGGGTGAGCAATCGGTTCAAACCGAATCGAACCGAATCAAATTAAATTATAAAAATCGAACCGTCAATTTTAGAAATCGAACCGAACAGAAATTGGTGAAAAATCGAACGTTTTATTTCGGTTCGGTTCGGTTTAAACCTATCGGTTTGATTTTTGATTAATTTTTAATTTAGGCTTGATTTTCAAGTTATTTGGTCTAATTTTAACTTTGATTTGAACCTAATAACCATTAATCAATGAAATTAAACAATTAATATATATAAAATTAAATATAATTCATAAATTTTCTATAAAAATAAATTAATTCAAAAATCAATTCGGTTCGATTTGACTATATAAATCACTATTCAGTTCGGTTCGGTTTAACGTATTTTTTCTCTTTAAAACCGAACCGAACCGAAATAACTGAATTTTTTATAAATTAAAACTGAATCGAACCGATTTAATTTTAAAATCGAACCGATTAAACCGAATTGACTCGATTCGATTCGATTTTTCAGTTTAAACCGAATTCTGCTCAGCCCTACTGAAAGAAATAATAATTGTTAAATCTAAATAACGAAGAAGCATACATAAAAGAAGTTGTGGCTAAATAATTTAAATGATTCAGAAATAGCACTATTTTTAATATACATGAAATAATTAAATTATAACTACAATAAAAAAATAATATTATATTTCTTTTCTTTTGATTATAAATTTAAATTTTATTATTTTTTTAAAGAGAATAATATTTAAACGATGAGAAAAACTACAATTGAGGATCTGTAAATTGAAGAATTAGGAAAATAATAAAGCTTTGAAACATAATTGTGATGCAACTGTTTTAATTCTATAATATTATTTAATATATTAATAAATTTTTTATTTGATTATCTATTGAAATTATTTTTTTTATTTTATATTTATACACATTTACCAAAGAATTTATTTAAAACATTTAATTAAAATATTCATTAATTAGATTATAAATTAATATTTAATTAATATAAAATCAATTCAATCAAAATTATCAAATCTACTATATAAAATCAATAACCTTCCTTAATAGCTACTAAATCATGGCATCTTTTAAGAAAAGGATAGCCTACTAATTAATGGACCTTTGATAAACATCAAATTAATTATTTTATTAAATAGTAGGTATTTAATTATTTTATTTCCTTTTAACTAGTTTACTCAACATTATTAAAAGAAATTAATTTCATAATTACTTTCAGCTTATTTATTAGTGCCACAAAGTATTTGATAATTGTATTTTTCTTATATCATATTACATGTATTTTAATTTATTTTTTAATATCAAATAATAATCGTGTAAAATAATTATTTTAGCTTTAGAATTATATATATTTATATATATAGGAAAATAGTGTATTATGAGATTGAGATGGTAATCGGCTGACTGTTTCTTCTCAAGACTTTTTGGTCATGGAGTGCACCGGCCATTGCAAGCAATTTGATACTTTACGCTGCTGCGTTTCTTGCAAGTTGGCAGGTCTTTCTTCATCTTTTTGACTTCTTAATGTTCTGTTGCTCCCCGTATTATTTGGTTAGCAATATCTCTTATCACTTTTTAAAAGTTGTTTTGTTTAAAATTATTTATTATTTTATAAAAATTAAAATATATTAATTAATTTTTTCACTCCATAAAAAAATTTTTATTTAAGCATTTCATAAATAAAAAAAAATTAAAAGAGTATTTGATTTAACTCGTAAATCAATCAAATCTACTTATAAGTAAAAAGTCGTAAATAGTTTAACGTTTAATTTGACTTATAAATTAAAAAAAAATATTTAAAATAAATCAAAAATTATAAATAAAAATATTTTACTTATGACTTATCTATTTATTTTAAAATTATTTTTTAATCAAATAAAAAATTATATTATCTTGATAATTTTTAAAAATATTATCATTATTTTCATTTTAATAACTATAATACTTAATTATATATTTTTTATAATTTTAATAAATTAAATTATTTTTAACTACTTTTTAATCAAATATTTAAATTATTTAAAAATTATTTTTAAATAAATTTATTAAATAATTAGTTATTTATTTTTATTTTCATTCATAAGTTAAAAAATGTAATTTAAGTGAAAAGTAAAAGCGAGCAAATCAAAATGAAGCAAGAAGGTGGACAAATCTTTATTATTAGGCCATCACTTTGACTATTGACTATTTGTTTGTACTTATGCAATTGCATTAATTTCTGCTTGTTTGATTCTATTCCTTTTCCTTTATTTCATTTTACGAAAATTTTTAATTCATGGGAATGCAACAAGATGATTTTAGTTCTATATAATACATCAATTAAGCACTAACCATGATGAATGTGAAGCTTTAATTATTTTATCTACTTAAAAATTGATCAATTATATATTATAAAAATGAATTTTCTCCTGTTCACTTTTTTTTTGCAACCCTTTACAAAAATAATGAAAATTAATCGTTGTCTTTTAACATTTTTGTATTTACAAGAATAGAGATTTCTTCTTCCTTTTACTTTTAGCAATATTAAAGCATCCATGGATCCAAATATCTTATCCAACTCATTTGATATAGAGACTTAATTATTGTTGTATTATCATACAAGTGTGACTACTGAAAATTTGAGTTCATATGAAAATGTACTTGATAATTATTTAATTAAATATTTATATATAAATTAATATATTTTTTATGCACACTTTAATTGATTTTGTGTATATTTTGAGATAAATATTTAATCTGATAATTATTAAGTTAATTCTTATATAAATTCAAATTGATATTAGATATACTCTTATCGTATTCGCTCTTTAGTCTTAATACACAAATTCCTATGTCTCATAATGAGGACTCTCTAATTCTTTCAATCACAACAGCTCTCTTTTACAGTGAAAGAAAACCTTTTGCTAATCAACAACTACACACTTGACAACTAACATGACGGCCAAATTTTCTATAATTATTGCTAAAATACCTGGAGAGCCACTGTCACTAAAGATCCACTCCTTTAAAATCGTTTCCAGTGTAACTTCCTCCGCAATTGATTTGCCTTTATCGCAATAATGACCCAAAGCTTATTGCAGATTTTGTCAGCAAAGCCAAAGTATGCAAGCCTCCAAGAGTCCTTGAAATACAAAATGCTACACACTCCCACAAATCCCGAAGTGAATCCCATTCCCAATCCACAAAAGAACCAAAGCTTTTCAGTCTCATCTTTGGTAGTCTTCTCAACTTTTTCAAAACCCTTATGTGGTTCTTCTTCTGTGCACTTCTTTAGTGGGAATCCACAAAGTCCATCATTTCCAATGTAAATGGATTTGTCATCCAGAGTCTGGATTTGGTTCCCTGATGGAATATGGCCAGATAAATTATTGAATGACAAATTCAAGTGACTCAAAAAGTTCAAATCAGTGATGCTGGAAGGAATAGACCCAGAAAGCACATTTCTAGACAAATCAAGAGATTCTAACAACTTCATGTTGCCAATATTAGAAGGGATATGCCCCTCTAAATAGTTTCCAGACAAATTCAGGTTCTGCAGCTTTGACAGACTCATCAATTCTTCTGGAATCGTTCCGGTAAAATTATTCCCTGAAAGATCAATGGAGAAGAGAAACTGAAGTGTCTTAGTATACTCGAGTTCTGTTCCCTTTATAAAGGCTAAAGTGTGATCATCATACGCCAAATGGGGATAGTTCAGGTAAGGGTACGGATACCGGGACCAAGTCTTTTCTGATCTAGTTCCATTGAAAATCATGGCTGTGAAATTGCCAAAACAATGAGGAATGGCTCCAGTCATCGTGTTTCTTCCCAGGTCCAAAAGGCGAAGAGAAACAAGATTGCAAAGCTGCTGTGGAATCTCTCCATGGATCATATTGGAATGAAGATTGAACATCTTAAGCGAAGACAGGTTTTCACCAATCCAAGCAGGAATAGTACTTGAGAAGGAATTCCCACTAAGATCAAGAGCCCGCAAATTTGCTAGATTCTTGAGTGACACAGGGATCTCTCCTTGCAAATTGTTGTTCTCCAAGTGCAGAGATACGAGTCGCTGTAGAGAACCCATAGAAACTGGGATAGGACCACTCAAATTGTTATTTGCTAGGTCCATGACAAGTAGACCTTGCCGTTTCTGCCAGCATTCAGGAACTCCTCCTGACAGTTGATTGTTTGCAAGACCAAGAAAATTTAAGTCCTGCATCTTGCACAGATAAACAGGAATACCACCACTGAATTGATTGTTTGAGAGAAACAATAATCTCATATGTGGCATCCCGTTGTCAGTTAGTGTTTGGGGAATGTGTCCGGAAAGAAAGTTGTTGGATACATCTAGAATAGCTACATCTGAAGGAAAAGGATCTAGAGGACCCTCAAACTTGTTGGAATCCAAATATATTTCCCTGTAAAGATGGGCAGATAATTTTCTGAACTTTGGCAAGTTTTTCGTTATGTGATTATATGATAGATCCAAATCTTCGATGCTCAAAGAAATATTGTCAAACCAATCAGGAATGCTATCGGAGATGCTCGCATTGGACATGTCTATTTTGAAAAGGTTGGTCTGGGTTTTAAGCCACTGTGGAAAGTTTGGACCTATTTTGCAAGATGTAATAGAGATCCATCCAAGTTGAAAAGGAGGCACCCATATGGGGCTAATATTAAAAACTAACTGGTTCTGCGCCAGAAACAAGTGTGTCAAGCTTGTGAGATTCGAAAGGTGACGTTCAGAAACCATACCATCCAAGAAATTATCATGGAGATCCAACATTTCCAGGTTGGAAAGTTGTCCAATGCTTTCTGGAATATTACCCCTCAGGTTGCTGTGGGTGATGTATAATTCTGTCAAATTTGAAAGTTTTCCAATTGACGCAGGAAGTGCACCCTCTAGCTCATTCTCTGACAGGTCAAGCATTGTAAGCAAATTGGAATTGCCTATCTCCGCAGGAATAGAACCTTGAAAAGCACTGGAACTAAGATCAAAATACCGTATGCTGCTGATATTAAACAGCCAACGAGGAATGGTAGAACTGAAGTTGTTATCGCTAAGAACAAGAAATGTAAGAGATGTGAAATTCACGTCCAAAATAAGAGGAATATGAGAAAGGCCACAATTGGACAAACGCAACACTACTAGAGAAGGAATCATATTTATTGAGTGAAACCAGTCGCTTGCATTTGAAGCGTCTAGTCCAGACAGGTCCAAGTGTTTCAAGCGAGAAAGAGAGGGTACAAATCCGGGGTTGTCAATTGTCAAATGATTCCAACGGATATCAAGATGCTGCAAGTTTGAAAGGTTTGATAGTTGATGAGGAACCTTTCCAGCGAATTCCGCAAAACCAAGGTCTAGATATTTCAAGTTTTTCAGGGAACCAAGAAAGCTTGGAATTTCAGCATATGAGAAATTGTTCATGCTAGCATCAAAATATTCAAGATGTGTAAGATTTACTAAAGAAGGGTTGATGTCACCTCCCAAGCATGAAGAGTCGCAGAATTCCCTCTGGGGAGTATAATACATCGCCCATGACGATGGATTATGAAGGTCGAGCTTTATAACGTGGCCAGTTGTATTACTGCAGCCAACTCCCTCCCACGAGCAGCAGTCTTCTCCTTCCCATGACAACAATCTGTTTGAAAAGTCTGTGAGGCCTTGCTTGAACTTGAGAAGGGCATCTCTCTCTCTCTTGATACAGCTTGCATTTAAATCTGCTCCATTGCAACGGAGTACGAGACTCCCAATCAAAAAAAGCACGAGAAACATCTCAAGAGTAGTAGCAGAAAATCCCAAGGAAACTAAATATTAAATTGAACCTTGAAGGAGAATCAGCCATCTATGCTTTATAATGTACTCTTTTTAAGTGCTTTTAATGCTATATCAGTCAAATATCATTCAAGAATCGAAGTCACCGTGTCCCCAATTTTCTTCCCTGCTGATGAAAGCTGTTGAAAGTTGAGACTCCCTTTGTTTTTTTCCTTTTTTTCTACTGATTGATAATAATTAATCGACGTTTTTTGTTAAATTATGCCGCCAAGTTTCTTTGGCTTCATTATTAGTCAGTCACAGTGTCCTCAGTTGAGATTCCACGCCAGGACCGTTATCATCTCGTCTCATTTTTCAATTGACATTATCTTTCATGTCTAACTATAAATACTGACTTTACTAGACTCCTGGCCAACTTCCTTCTGTGATGATTGGCATCTTACCTATCTTTTCAACCATGAGAATCATGAAAACTCTAAAATTATAAAATTATTTTTTTAATAATATTTAAAATAATATTTTTTAAAAAATATTTATTTGACAAAAATTTCAATGCAAAACAGACCTTAATCACCCTTACTTAACAAGCTGGCACCTAGAAATTTCAAATTTCTTCTTTCTCATAGAATTGCTGAATAGAACACAAGCATACTTTTCCGCGCAAGTTATTATTATTATTATTATTATTATTATTATTATTATTATAAAATTTAGTTAATTAATAATAAAATAAAATAATTAATAAATAAAAATATTTATCGCTCATTTTATAAAAATGTATAGGCCTTTTTTTCATTCATATCAAATTATAATTTCCATCATTTTAAAAAATAATTAATTTACTAGCTATTTAATATGTCCATATTTAGTGTATATTTTTATTAATAAGTATACCATCAATCAATTATAATTAAAGTAATTAATATGAGTTACTTAATATTAGTAAAACGTATATTAAAAAAAATACACAAAATTGGTTACTTTTATATATTAAAGTCTCATTTATCATTCAGATTGGAGCTCTCGCTTTTTTTTAGAAAAAAATATTTTAAATATCGTTGAAAAATACATTTTAAAAATTTTATTTAATTATTTTAGCTCTTAATTTAAAAAAATAATAAAAGAATTAAAAAAGTCAAAATTGAAAGGAAAAAAATGCCAAAGGATTAGGAAAAAAAAAAAAAAACTAACCCTAAACTACAAAATTTTTTTAAAAGTGAAAAAAAAAACCCAAAAAAAAAAACAAACTAACATATCACTTATCAGTCAATAGTTCTTATTATGGTTTAATCTCTCCAATTGGTAGGCTGAGACTCTTATGTAAAAAAGTAAATAAATAAATAATTTTTTAAAAGTGAAAAAATGATGAAACAATGTCAATCCTATAAAATTGAAGAGTTTGGACTTTGAATTATACACAAAGTATTTATATGCTTTTGACTATTTAAAAAAAACTAATATTTAACTTATCAATTGATGAATTTTATTATAGTTTAATTTTTAAATCAGATCAGTTGATGAACAGATTAATAATTTTATGTAAAAAAGAATAAACAATTAAAAAAATAATTAATAAAAAAATTATCAATCCTAAAATTGAAGTATTTAGAGATCAAATACAAAATATCTATGTGATTTAATCCATTAAACAAAAAAAAAGTCAAAAAAATATATCACTTATCAATTAATAAATTTTATTATATTTTAATATCTTAAATAGAATCTATTGATGGGTGAATACTCTTATAAAAAAAAGTAAATAATTTATAAAAAATAAAGCTTATAAGAAAAAAAAGAAAAAATAAGAAAAGTGTCCAAATCTCTATTCCCATGAACACTGATTTGGAATTACATTTTAGTATATATAATGTCAGTTTTTCGAGCTTCATATTAAATTATTTTTTTAATATGGCTCAAAAGTGAAAATTCACATTAAAATTTAAGTTAAATTTAATCATTATCTCTCAACTTAAGTGATTATATTAATTACACATTTTAATTTTAATTTTTTATCATAAAAATTTTTGAACTCCAATTTGAGTAATCTCTGTGGTCTGCTACCCCAATTTAAAAGTTAATTTATAACTAAATTTCATCTATTATCCTTCAATTTAGATAGATGCATCACAATCATTTCTACAAATGGCAATTGGGCAAGTTAAAAGTGGGGATTGCTTGTCTCCGCCTCATAGGTACTTCCCACCGTGTTTCCCTACTAGAACTTTTTTTTTTTTTATATATAATATAAATTTAATTATTAAAAAATAAATTATAAATTAAAATTTTAAACATAATTTTAATAATATTAATTTTTTTACAACATTCTTTGCATGTTATTATTTTTGTTATACATACTTTTGATATAATTTTTTATATATAATATAATATTATCATAGTATTATAAATATTATATTTAATTATTTAAACTAAAACATTAATGTTAATGTAATTTTAATTAATTATATAGATAAATATTTATTAATTTTAAATTATTATATTTTTTATTGGATCATACATTTATAAAAGTTATGTATTATATATAATAATAATAATGTAATTATAAAATTAAAAATAAATAAAAATGATATAATAATAAATTTTAAAAATATAAATGAGTGAAAATGTTTAAAAATTAAAATTAATTAATAAAATTACAATTTAGCTCATTAATTGAATTTTTTTAAACTTTATTATTTTACTTCTTTAAAAAAAATTTAATTTTCTTATATTATATTTTCTTATAATTTAAAATAATACTAGTTTGCATAATGAGGTTGGATAGTTAGGTTAATGTTACAGAAAATAATTTATAAAATTAAAAAAAAACGATAATTTTTAAAATGTATTTGTAGTTTAGTGTATTATTATTTTAAATTTTCATTTTTATTATATTAATACCTAATATTTTATGTTATCATATTATTTAATATAAATAATTTTAAAACATATTTAATATACTATTTAATATATTTAATTATTTATTTATTTAATTATAGATGAAAATATAAAGGTAAATATAAATTTAATTATATATTTTTAATTAATTCATATTCATTATATAATTAGTACTCTCAAGTAGTCAAATTATTTTATCTTTTCCTTTTATATCTTTTTCTCATTTTTATTACTTTAAAAAATAAAATATAAGAACTTAAAATTAAAAATAGAGCAGCATAACTTTTCACGTAAATATATATAAAATTATAATTTGATATTCTTATCACCAAATGGTCAAAATCAACACCAAACTGAGATTGACTAATAAATTAAAAATAAAAATTATGTTCATGCACAAGAATATTAGCAAATTGTAATTAACATACATTTAAGTTAAATAGACTTTAAAAAATTAAAATATCATGCAATCACATAAAAAATATATTTTTTATATAAAAATAATAGTAATTATCTCAAATATTATAGGATGCATCAGTATTAAACATAAAAAAATAGTAAAATCAATCAATCTTAACATATACAAATACCATTGAATTTGCATTAATATTGATTTCATTTGATATTGACAATAATACAAAAATTTTAATGATCACATTCACCTGTAACTACCTCCATAAGAATAATACTTGTGGCATATAAAAGCTCAAAAAATTTAAAAACTTATAAATAGATTTTGCCCATCGGAAAAAAAATACACCTAAAAATATAACGAATAAGGAAAAATAAGTTAATTAAGGTTGAGTCTTATTGCATGAAAATAGAGTGTATAAATATAAAAGCTATCCATTATTAATATTTAAAAAAAATAGCTATAAAATTATAACAAATAAAATATTTGTGATTAGAATTTTATATATGTTGATATAAATACAAATTTTTATTTAATTAAATAGTAATTTTCAATAATAATTTTATAATTATATTAATTAAATAGTTATTTTTAATGATAATTTTATGATTTAATATTATAAGTTTGTAAATACTAGAATAGTTAAAAAGAATAAATTAATTTATGATTTAATATTATAAGTTTGTAAATACTTAGAATAGTTAAAAAGAATAAATTAATATAAGTGAGATTTAGTATTTAATGTTGTTTGTTAACTTTATTATAATAAATTAAATAATTTTTAATAAATTAATAATACTTATTAAATTAAAAATATAGAATTATAATAGAATTTTTAGTATAAATACAATTACAATTAAAATTTAAATTTATATTAATAATTATAATAATATTAAAAATTAAAGTTATTTATAAATTTAGCGATGGATAAATCGTCGTTAAAAATTATTAATAACAAATTTGTATTCAATGACTTCTTATTACTAAAAATATTAGCAATCGGTAGCTTGTCGCTAAAAATTATTAACGACGAATTTGTATAGAATAATTTTTTATCTCTAAAATTATTAGTGATAGATAAATTGTCACTAAATAATTAGTGATGACTTTGTATAAAATAATTTCTAATTGCTAAAAGTATTAGCGACAGATAAATTGTTAATAAAAGTAATTAGCAAGTAATTTTCATTAGAAGTTTATTTTATTATCAATAAATATATTCAATTGTGGCCATAGATATGTTTTTATTGGTATTTTTATAAATAATAAAAGTCATAAAAGGCATTATTTGCAAGATCAATGTTCAGTCCTGCATACATATATATTATAAATACCTATATTTTTTATTAAAATTATAATATTTAAAATCATTAATACATATAAAATAAATTATTTAATAAAAAAATAATAATATATTATTTTGCATAACAGGTTAAAGGATTTCTCCTTATTTCTGCCTTGCACAACATTGAAGTTGAAAAAATTGATTGGGAGTGGGACTAGATGAATCAGATTTAGGAATAATTGTCATCTCTAATCATCTCTCAACTTTAATTTACACTAACAAAATTCTAAATGTCAATTCAATAAATTTTTCCTTGATTTTTTTTAAATATTCATAATAAATCATAAATTATGATCATGTAATTTCTTTAAGTTTAAAATTTAAGATTTTCATTTATTTATTTTCCATTTATTTAAAATAAAAATTATATTTTTAGAAATAGTCATATATATATATATATATATATGTAACACCCCTGATTTTTATATATTATTATTGGGCTTCGTGTAGGTATCCTCAATTCGCGGAAATTCGACAGTTGTCCGGATCTGTGAATTTCCGGCCAGACAAACCAGCTACCGGAAAAGTCTCCGAATTGGATCGAAGTTTTGGCTACCCCACCATTGTCAGGCATCCCGAGCGCGTTCCCGAAGTCGGAATCGGCAAAGATAAACCCGAACCTTACTTTTTCGTAATTTTCTAGTGCTTAAATAGGATTAAAAATCCATAAAATATTCGTGGTAGCTTAGAAAATTACGATTCTTTTTGCAATAGCTTAGTAATATTTCTAAGGACCGCGGGGCAGAGTTTTATAATTTTTAGAGCTTATTTGAGCAGTTTTTGCAAAAATGATCAATTATAAGGACTAAATTGAAATTTTACATATTGTGATGAATGATTGATTTGATGGGCCCACGAGGGGCTGTGTGATGTGATTGAGTTGTGGATATATGGATTGTGGATATAGAAGTGTGTTTTGAGCCCTTTTGCAGGTTGGGTAGGTCCTAGGTATAGGGAAGATTCTGCCGGATTTTCGGCACGACTTAGGACGTATTGGTCTTTTTCTTTGTTTGTATTGAGTCAGATTTATTAAATGATTGTAATAAAATTGTCAGGTGAGCCGGGACAGCCTTCTTCCTCCGCCCAGCTGCCACAGTGATTGTCATCAAGTCTGTGAGTAGAATATTAATTTTAATTGTAATTTCGATATTATTATATGTTCAAGCATGCCCATGCATCACTTATATGCATATATTTATGTAGTTAAACTCTAGGCACGATTTATGTTGCATTCATAACTGTTGATGTGCCATGGATGTTGTTGTGGTAATTTGGAGCAGTGTGCGTGCGTTGGCGTGCGTGTGATGTGGTGTGGACTATGGATAGGGCCAGGTAGTCGGGGCTTGAGTAATTGGGACCCGATCCTTCGAGGGGTAGTCACGGCTTGAGTAATTCGCTGGGACCCTCGATTTGGTTATTAAGTGGAAGTCCGAGCTTGAGTAATTCGCTGGCACCAGGTTGGATTTAAGAGAGCTGTATAGGGATCGGCTCCATATGTTATGATTGATACTACAGGTGTGTGAGTGCTCCAAATTACCTTTCGATGCTATGATGTGAATTTATTGCGATGTTGCACTTCATTCCACAGGTTGCATTAGTTTTAGATAGTTATAGAGATTATGGTTAAAATTGATATTTTACTCTCTCGAGTCGAACGCTCACTCTGTTCAATATTTTTTCTCAGCTACGGAGGATTTTATTGTGGTTAACTGCTTTTCTCCTTCGCAGGTTGTTTATCAATAGTTTTGTAATTTTATTTACTCCTAGAATTTCCGCATGTGTTAGAAATATTTAAATGATTCGGGTCTGTAATATAAATTGTCATGTGGACCTGTAAAATTATATGAATGTTTGATGGATTGTATGAGGAGTGAGCTTCCATTTATTTTTATGCCGATATGAGTATGTGGAGGGTGAGTGAGCTCCCAATTGATGATATATTTTGTTTACAGGTCGGGTGAGTCAAAAACTCCCCGTTGAAAGGTCCACTTTATGGCCGGATTCTGTCCGGTTGGTTTCTTGAAATTGGGCCCAAATGGGCCTTAGAGTTGGGTTAATGAACAGTTAGGCTTACTACGGATCTCGGGGGCTTTATGCCGGCCCAGGTCCTAGTGCCGGTCCGGCCCATAGGTTGGGTCGTGACAAATGTGGTATCAGAGCTTAGGCTCCAGATTCATAGGGAAAAATTATCTAAGTGTTGGGAAGAGTCTACTAGGAGTCACATGCGGAGTATAGGATTTTGTTTCGTCTTTTCCTATAATTCTTTGTTTCTAGATTCTACGTTATATCTCGGGAAATATAAGATTACCTCAGTTAGTGTCTTGATTTTCGTGGAGTACACAGAAATGTGAAATAGAGTTAGTAGACATGTGAGGTCTATCATGAGGATACGTACTCCAAGAAATGTTATATTTTTGTCAGTATGGGTTTAAATGGTGTGCCCATTTCGTGTAAGGCACGAGTACATAAAAGTGAGTCTTAAAAGTACAGTTGCCCTGGATAAGGATGAGGATACCACTCTTGGCGGTCATCGTAGATGACCCAGTCATAATAAGTTTGTGATAATAGAAGATTCGGAGAGATAAGAAATTAGGAGACCTAGTGCATCGGGGCGTATCGTAGTAACTATACAATGTTCTCGATGTCCGCTCTGTAGTGCAGATTATAGTACCGGCATGAGATTATTGTGTAGAGCTGCGTACTTCCTTGTAGTGCTTATGATGAGGATGGTTGCTGGCAGTCCTTGTTTTGGTACAGTTATGCAAGAACTGAGTTCTATATTTTCAGAGTAGTTGTAAACTCCTTGTTAAGAGTATAGAGTTAGAATATTGAAATGTCACAGTTGGGTGATAACTAGAGTCAGTGACTCAGTTACCCCAGCATGAGCTAGAGTTACATCAAGAGTTGCCATCAGACTAGAGGTTTCGGACTAGTTGCAAAGTAAAGGTGACACTTATAGAGTGAGAATAGTATCCCTTGTGTGTATCAGTATGGAATAAAGTACAACTCTACTACCTAGAGAAGGTCGAAACTATGAATTGATGATTCACAGAGCTATAATATGATAGGAGAGTCATTAATTTGACATGGTTTTGGGCAAGGTGGTAAATGTAGTATCTTTGTTGCAGCAAGTTAGGGTATAGTCCTATCTTTTTAGAAGGGATCGAAAGTTATTACTAATAATGGTGACCAACAAAATAGTGCCCAAGATAGGACTGTAGAGTGTGATAGAGAATAGTTGGCTCGGGTATCCTGCAGAGGATGCAAGTTCTATTATAGGAATCATATATAATCAGATCACGATGGATGTAAATCCTTTGAATTGGATGACGGGTTTGGGTGCCCGGAACCTTAAGTTTTGGCTAATTGAGTAAACATGGATAATAATAATAATGACAAATAAATAAAATTACTACAGAATCAGTTCTCGAGGTGGTAAGGGTATTATGTAAGCTAAATGATAAGAATAGAGATCATACAATAAAAGTATGACTGTAATTTGCTGAGTTCCTTTCTAATTTCAAATTATTCAAAACAATAGTATAATCTAATTATAATAGTGTTAAGAGTAATAAATTAGTGAAGATAAATCACAGAAGGCCAATGGATAAAGAAAGTGCAGAATGAAAGTTTGGACAATTGATTGCAGATGCAATATAATCTAAATTCTAGTGGAAGTACTAGCTAGAGTGGTCAAAGGACCAAATCTGAGTAGCACAGACATATGATAACGCGATAGAAACTCTGAAAGATATAGTTAGCAAATGCTGACTATTATGTTAGGAAGAAGAATGGAACCAGGGATAGAATAGTCAAGTTCTATTTTGGGTAAGACAAAGGAAATAAATGAAAGGACAACCTAAAGAGCGTATAATAAAAGGAACAAAGTTAAGATATAGGATAGGCTAAGTGTTATTCTTGGCAAGGAGAATGACAAGGATGGAAAACCCAAAATGGGACCACATTAGTGAGAAAAGTGATGGAGGTATGGAATACAATAATAATGAGTAAATGTTAGAAGGTGTGCGATGGTATTGCGGACTACCTAAATAGGTAGAGAAAGAGAAGTTAGTAAGCGATAAGTTGAATAAAAGCCGTCTAAGGGATCAAATAGGTATGATGAGAGGAAAAGAATGATAGATAATGACACATAGGTTTTAGGTTAGACTTTTGAGATAGTGAGAAGGTAGTTAGAGGTTCGTTATGAATGTCAGGCAAACATTTTTAGTGTGATCAACAGAATCACTTTGTAGTGAAGCAATAACGACGGGACAATAGTAGGGTAGAGCGAAAAGTGACAAGTCCGGATGGTTATAAATCACTAGAAAGTTCAAGGATCAAATTAATGACCCTAGATAAGGGTGGAATTAGTGTTGGAAGAATTTATTAGTGAGAGAAATCTTTCAGAATCAACAAAAGTTAAGGGCACAATAAAACGATGATAGATATGAATCATAGGTCGAGTATAAGTAAAGTTAATAAATTATAAAATATTATGTCAAGAAGGAAAATGGTACGGTAAAGGGTTCATGCAGATGATACCTTATAGGTAGAGCATAATTGTGCTAGGAGATGATGAAATTTGGAGAGAAAGACCAAGAAACTTAGGTGAAACGTTATAATATGACAATCGGGTGTAGTTGAATATAAGAGGATATTTTCTTTCTTTTCAAGTTTAGCTTGTGCTTTTGGTTCTAGAAGGTTATATAAGGAACAGAAACTGAGTCAAGGAGACCTAGTTATTGAGAGTTTGGTAGGCACAAATTCATACATAATTTCCTGATATGAGAATGACAGTAAGTGCATACCTAGTATTAAGTATGAAAGGACGAACAGAGTAATGACAGGAGTCAAAAGGAGTTAGCTACCAAGGCTTGCCACCGTTTTAAACTATGAGCTAGAGGAAGTACTATTTATGGATGAGTTTCAATAGATGAAATTGTTGCTGGTGGATAATTTGAGGTTGAAGTTTAGAAAGCTATATGTAGTATATGTGATTATATTAAGGAGAATGAACACGTGAAGTATCTTGTTTGGAATTAAGGCATGACACATATTTCCTACAGCCGTGTTAGTTCAGATGGAACTTATAGTTTATGGGGCTCATATTCATCCAGGATAATCAATTTCCTACTAAGGCTGGTAGGGAATGATAATGTTCTGATAGTTAAGTTGGAAAAAAGGAGGTACAAAAAAAAAATTCTCTATGAGTAATTATAAGTGTTACATAAGGTGAAGAATGTGCTGGTAAGAGTAAATCATAGGGTTAGAATTCTCGAAGTAATGAAACTAGTAATCAAGATAAGACTAAGAAATAAAAAGAAAGTTAAAGTTGATGATGGGATAGACATCTTTGAAGGAAAAGGTGTAAGGATGAGATAGGACTAAAATTAAGGAATAAGTACAGCAGGTTGAAAAGATACCAACAATACCAAAAATAGGAAAAGGGAAGTGGATAAGATCCAAAGGACAGGAAGAGAGCTCGATAGAGTCAGTTATAATGATGAGGATAAGGAGTGTCTAACCACTGTCCCCTGTGTTAACACTACCTATGAGCGGTGAAGGATAGACCTTGCACTGTGACTACTTCAGAGTTGGCCTAGGGTGTGTTTTGATGCGGAATGGAAAAGTAGTGGCTTATGCTTCAAGGCAGCTGAAGAGGCATGAGCAGAACTATCCCACCCATGATTTGGAAATAGCGGCTGTAGTCTTTGCACTAAAAATCTGGAGACACTACCTGTATGGTGAAGTGTGCGGGATATACACCGACTATAAGAGTTTGAAGTACATCTTCCAACAGAGGGATTTAAACTTGAGACAGAGGAGATGGATGGAGCTCGAAGACTATGATTGCACCATCGGTACCACCAGGAAGGCCAATGTAGTAGCAGATGCTTTAAGCAGAAAATCTTCTGGCAGTTTGGCGCACATTTCAGCAGAGAAGAGACAGTTGATTCAGAAAGTACATGAGTTGATGGATCAAGGTTTAATCCTAGATCTTTCAGATGAGGGGGTCTTGTTGGCTCATTTTTCAGTGAGGCCAGACTTGCGAGATAGAGTTAGAGTTTCCCAACACAGAGACCAACAATTAATGAAGATCATAGAAAGAGTACAGCAGGGTGAAGGTGGTGAGTTTGGATTTGCCAATGATGGCGCCCTAGTGCAAGGTTCTAGGATATGTGTGCCCAATGTGGACAATCTCAGGAATGAAATCATGCGAGAGGCACACTATACACTGTACAGTGTCCACCCAGGTTCCACTAAGATGTACCATGATGTGAGAGATAGCTATTGGTGGAATGGCATGAAGAGAGGCATAGCAGACTTTGTGTCCAAGTGCTTGACTTGTCAGAAGGTGAAGTTTGAACACCAGAGACCGTCAGGGAAGTTGCAAGAGCTCCCTATCCCAGAATGGAAGTGGGAAATGATTTCTATGGATTTTGTGACTGGGTTGCCTCGTACCACGCGAGGATATGATTCGATATGGGTAATTATAGACCGCCTAACCAAATCAGCTCACTTCTTGCCTGTGAAGACTACATATTCTGTGGCACAGTACGCCCGGCTCTACATTCGAGAAATAGTCAGATTGCATAGAGTTCCGGCTTCCATAATATCTGACAGAGGGCCCCAGTTCACTTCTCGGTTTTGGAGAAAATTGCAGGAGGCACTTGGCACACAGTTGAACTTCAGTACGGCTTTCCACCCTCAGACAGACGGACAGTCCGAAAGGACAATCCAAACACTGGAAGACATGCTTCGCATGAGTGTTTTGGATTTTGGAGGTCAATGGGATGAGCAGCTAGCTTTGGTGTAGTTTGCCTACAACAACAGTTATCACTCCAGTATAGGGATGCCACCCTATGAGGCACTATATGGAAGAAAGTATAGGTCTCCTCTGTGTTGGACGGAAATGGGGGAAGCGAATGTGCATGATGTAGACCTAGTGCAGTACACTTCAGAGATAGTTCCTTTAATCGAGCAGTAACGATTTTGATGGCGAGAAGAGTTATGCAGACCCAGACGGAGGGATGTGGAGTTTGCGATGGCGACTATGTATTCCTGAAGATTTCTCCAATGAAGGGAGTCATGAGATTTGGAAAGAAGGGCAAGTTGGCACCTCGGTATATTGGACCTTTTGAGGTTACTGATAGAGTTGGAGCAGTTGCCTACCGGTTGGAGCTACCACCCAACCTTTCTCACGTTCATCCCGTGTTTCACATCTCTATGCTCAGGAAATACATTCCCGATCCTTCTCATGTACTACAGTCGGATGTAATAGAACTAAAGGAGAACTTGACATTTGAGGAGCAACCTGTAGCCATAGTGGACTATCAAGTGAGACAGCTAAGATCAAAACAGATCCCTATGGTTAAGGTTTTGTGGAGGAGCCAGTCAGTGGAAGAGTGCACCTGGGAGTCAGAACGGGACATGCGTAGCAAGTACCCTTATCTGTTCAATGTGTAATCATGTACTTTATTCTGCCTTGTGTAAAATTCGAGGATGAATTTTCTGTAAGGGGGGAAGAATGTAACACCCCTGATTTTTTATATATTATTATTGGGCTTCGTGTAGGTATCCTCAATTCGCGAAAATTCGACAGTTGTCCGGATCTGTGAATTTCCGGCCAGACAGACCAGCTACTGGAAAAGTCTCCGAATTGGATCGAGGTTTTGGCTACCCCACCATTGTCAGGCATCCCGAGCGCGTTCCCGAAGTCGGAATCGGCAAAGGTAAACCCGAACCTTGCTTTTTCGTAATTTTCTAGTGCTTAAATAGGATTAAAAATCCATAAAATATTCGTGGTAGCTTAGAAAATTACGATTCTTTTTGCAATAGCTTAGTAATATTTCTAAGGACCATGAGCGAGTTTTATAATTTTTAGAGCTTATTTGAGCAGTTTTTGCAAAAATGATCAATTATAAGGACTAAATTGAAATTTTACATATTGTGATGAATGATTGATTTGATGGGCCCACGAGGGGCTGTGTGATGTGATTGAGTTGTGGATATATGGATTGTGGATATAGAAGTGTGTTTTGAGCCCTTTGCGAGTTGGGTAGGTCCTAGGTATAGGAAGATTCTCACGGATTTTCGCACGACTTAGGACGTATTGGTCTTTTCTTTGTTTGTATTGAGTCGATTTATTAAATGATTGTAATAAAATTGTCAGGTGAGCCGGGACAGCCTTCTTCCTCCGCCCAGCCGCCACAGTGATTGTCATCAAGTCTGTGAGTAGAATATTAATTTTAATTGTAATTTCGATATTATTATATGTTCAAGCATGCCCATGCATCACTTATATGCATATATTTATGTAGTTAAACTCTAGCCACGATTTATGTTGCATTCATAATCGTTGATGTGCCATGGATGTTGTTGTGGTAATTTGGAGCGAGCGTGCGTTGGCGTGCGTGTGATGTGGTGTGGACTATGGATAGGACGGGGTAGTCGGGGCTTGAGTAATTCATTGGGACCCGATCCTTCGAGGGGTAGTCACGGCTTGAGTAATTCTGGGACCTCGATTTGGTTATTAAGTGGAAGTCCGAGCTTGAGTAATTCGTTGGCACGGGTTGGATTTAAGAGAGTCAGATAGGGATCACCCCATATGTTATGATTGATACTACAGGTGTGTGAGTGCTCCAAATTACCTTTCGATGCTATGATGTGAATTTATTGCGATGTTGCACTTCATTCCACAAAGTTGCATTAGTTTTAGATAGTTATAGAGATTATGGTTAAAATTGATATTTTACTCTCTCGAGTCGAACGCTCACTCTGTTCAATATTTTTTCTCAAAGCTACAGGAGGATTTTATTGTGGTTAACACGCTTTTCTCCTTCGCAGTTGTTTATCAATAGTTTTGTAATTTTATTTACTCCTAGAATTTCCGCATGTGTTAGAAATATTTAAATGATTCGGTCCAGAATATAAATTGTCATGTGGACCTGTAAAATTATATGCATGTTTGATGGATTGGATGAGGGAGCTGAGCTTCCATTTATTTTTATGCCGATATGAGTATGTGGAGGGTGAGCTGAGCTCCCCAATTGATGATATATTTTGTTTACAGGTCGGGTGAGTCAAAAACTCCCCGTTGAAAGGTCCACTTTATGGCCGGATTCTGTCCGGTTGGTTTCTTGAAATTGGGCCCAAATGGGCCTTAGAGTTGGGTTAATGAACAGTTAGGCTTACTACGGGTCTCGGGGGCTTTATGCCGGCCCAGGTCCTAGTGTCGGTCCGGCCCATAGGTTGGGTCGTGACAATATATATATATATATATTGTTTAATTTATCTTATTAGATAATAATAATATATTTTTACTTATATTACTTTTTAATTAGATTTTAAATTAATATCTAAAAAATATATCTAATTTATTTTAATTTCATTAATTTTATTTTAATGTAATTAAAAAAATTAGTAATATATATTACCTGACTTTATTTAATATATTCAAATTATACTTGAGCATGGATTATATTTTTTTAATATAGGTTGATAATATATATAGTTTTTTTTATTATTTATTATATTAGCAAAATAATGTATCCACTCTTAAATTATTATTAAAAACATTTTGCATTAAAAATTATTAATATATTAAAGTAAATACATAAATTTTTGTGATACCATTTAAAATTAAAAGACATTTGTGATATATAATATAAGTTGAGATATAATAAGCAAACTTTAACTCATAAATTGGTAATAACAAATCATTGACACTTTAATAATATTTAAATTTAAATTTAAATTTAAGGATTTTATAATATGAATTAAAATTGAGTAGTATAATTGATATAATTACCTAAATTGAGGTGTGATGAGTGAAATTAACTCCTAAAAATGAAAAATTTAAGGACACATAATAGAGAGAATACCTACTTATCGATTGGACGAACTATTATGATGAGGATTGGTATCAACGGCTAGTTATTTGCCTATTTTTAAACAACGGTGGATTTTTTTTATTTTTTTTTTATTTATTTTTTTTAAGAATAAACAACGATTGAAATTAGTTGCAAAAGAATTTTATAACTTAGCGATTGAGGTAACGGTCATATTATAAAATTATAAATATAAATTTTTTATTTTTATGAAAATTTGCTTTATTGTACAAATGAATTTTTTCTTTTAAATTATTTTTTTAGTAATAGTGAAATATGCAAGTATAAAATCATTATTTAATATTTATATATTTTAATTAATTATTTTAATAATTTTAATGATTTAATATATATTCATTCATATAAATTCATGCATATATTCAAATTTTAAAAATATAAATATATAAATATTCTGCTTTATTGTTTAATTATTAATAGGAATTTCTAATTATATTAAAGTTTATATTTTAATTTTATTTTTAATTATAAATTGATTGATATAGTTATAATAAATAAGAAAAGCTGGCTTATTTTGGATAAAGTAATTTAAAAGCTAATTTTTAGTCGATGACCATCAGAGAACAAAATCTCAACCAAACAGGCTAGTTAAATAACTGAATATATATATACTTTTAATTTTAATTTTTAACATTATCATTAAATTTATTTAATTATTTTAAAAAAATAAAAGAAAAAATAAAAAAAATACCGTGTGATTTTATACTTTGACATATAAGTTACCATAATTTAATTTTTATCAATTTAATATTCTATTTTCCTACGTTGACAATTGCGGTTTAAACTTTAAATTACTATTAAATAATGTTGACATGGTAATCATGTGAAACTGACATGGGAAATACATGAATGACACGTATTCGCTACATAAAAGTTATGTTTGTCATGTGTCACCACATCAACGCCACATATTTGCTAAGGATGAAAAACACAGATTTCAAATTGAAAAAAATTAAATCACGATTCCTAATATGTTAAAGCGCAAAATCACGTGATATTTTTTTTTTATATATCTTTCCAAAAATAAATTTAGAATAGCATTCCACAATCTAGACATCCAATTGCATTCCCAATCTATTCTATTAATAAAAAGAACCAAACATGCTCTAAACGCATTATGATCACTGTGTTATTTCAAGGAACAATTTGATATCCAATTAATATGGGCAAAAATCAATGAAAGAAATATATTACCATACCGTGCTTGTATACTTTATAGAGCTTAATCAATTATCAAACAAAAAAAAAAAAGGCAATCTGGTTGTCATCTAGCCTAAAAATTGGAAAAAGAAAAAGGAAACTAAAAATATGAATTTACTGAATCTTGTGAGGAAGTAACTCTATCATTTCCATGCCACTGAATCAATCTCATCCCTGGCTGACTTGTATAATTCAAGCCTTTTTGCTATGGCTGCTCTTTTTTCCATGAGTTGCGGATCCTCATCCAACATCGCACCAAGTCGCTCCTTCTGCAAAAAACCATGAAAATATTCGAAATCATTTTTTACGGAAAATAATCTTCCTTTTGCCAATCAACACAAGGAAATCAAGATTTAACCAACACAAACACAAAGCTCCTGTATGTCTTCAACATTGTTATAGTGATTGAAAGATTCAAATATGGAATGTCATCTGCAAATATCCAAGAATAATAAAATTCTTACGACTTTACCTCCCTTCTCCCAACTTGTGCGTAGAACTGATTGAGAAGAGATCTCTTAGCCTCTCGGACTTGACAATAAACTACGGCTTTGGGAATAGAATTCTTTAGTGTATCACAAACCATACCAATATAAGCATTGACATTTGATCCTGAAAGAAATTTTCCAATGCATGTCACAGTACTTATTAATCCAAGTACTACATAATAGCAGAAATTTGGATGTTATACATCTTGCATCTTGTGAAAGAAATCAAAGGATCCTGGAATTATATTCAGTACTATTAATACAAGAACCTAAACTATACGCAACAATGACACTCATTAGTGAGGAAGAACATAAATGAATTAAATTAATGAAATGATTATGGAGATGGTTACTAAGCAATACCACTAAGCTAAACAGATTGTTTATATAGATATATTTAAACATACGGAAAACAATTCGCCGGATTAAAGAATGTGAAGACAAGGGTGGATAGCATACCAATCTTCCTGAAATGATAATCAGCAAAACGGTCTGCATTTGGGCCTGATGCATTTGAATTTGAGTTTGAGTTTGTGTTTGTGTTCTTCTCCCCTTCAAGGTGAATCTTCCGGAAAAATTCCACTGTAAGATAGCTAGACTCCATGTCCACAAGCCTCAAAACTGTTCTTCTGCTTTCATCACGGAATCTTTCCAAAGCTTCATTTGCTGCAGCAGCAATGTCAGATTGAAGAGTTGGAAATCTCTTCAGCTCCTGGAATCACAATGAAGTACAATTGATACAAATTAAAGTAAGGTCATTATGTTTGGCATTATGAAATTTCTGGATGAAATTCGAGATGAAGAGAAAAACATGCATACAGCATACTCTCTGAACTAGTACCAGAATGATAAAAGTAATTTTGAACTCTTTTCAGAAGAAAACCTATTTCTGTTGATCTAACAAAGAATGAAACTTTGCAGTATGAAGGTATGTGATTCTTTGCAGAGAAAGAACTAGTAATATCTAAATGGAAAAGGCTATCTTCAATGAAAGATTGCTTACCTCTGTTTCAGCTATTGACTTCCTTACAAGTTCCTTCAGAATGAAGTGCACCTAAGGAAGGCAACATAAAACACTTATCTGTGAGAAAAATATATATAATAACGAATAATCATACATAATAATGCATGCAGAACGTCACTACAAGAGATCTCTGTTTTCTTATAAAACCATTTCCTCTACAATGAAAACAATAATGATAATAATATTGCAATACCATCCTTCTTTCCCATTCCTGAATAAATAAATAAAAATGTTCTTTCATATGTGCCCTTACAACATCCATGGATTATAACTAAATGTTCTACTTGTTATCACTTCTCGTGAAAAAGAAAAATGTTGAAGGATGAGTCCTTTCAATTATTGTCCAAACACAAAAGGTCTACAAGGGAAAGTACCCACAAAATCTCAAAGTAAATACTCATGAATAAGCAATAAAAAATGAGGATTCTTTAGCAGAAGCATTATTCATCACCAATGCTGTCAAAGCTGTTGAATCTGTCCCTGTTTAGGCATTCCATAAATGCAACGGAATGTAGAAGTATTCATCTAGACAATGGAATGTAATATCAAGAACATAAATAACAAGCTGGAAAAGAAAAAAATGCTGCACAGAACCAAGTACATTGAACACATATCAGCATAAAATACATTCACCCCAAACTTCAAAATCAGCAGGTACAGCTCAAGCAAGAAGAACATTACCGCATCCACAGAGGCTTCAGCTGGGCCTTTGAAGTAGCTTATAGATCCATCAATTAGCCTTCTATACCCTTGTTCTGGAGCAATTAAATGTGGCTGATAACCATCAGCTTCTGAAACAACTTTTTGCACATTTTTCAAAGAGAGATGACGATCAAAGGGAAGCTTTTTTAAAGCAGCCGGTAGTTGATGATCAAAGACCCCATATATTCGATCCCCACCAGGACGCCTGAAATTTATTTTTATTTTGATAAGAAAAGAATTTTTCCTGAGAAAATGAATGAGAGTACCAGCTGTGGAAGACAGGATCCTCCTAAAAAAAAAAAACTCTACAAGCAATTACAGACAAGAACATGAAAAACAAGCTAAAAAAGTAATAACCTCCAATCAAGGTTGATAACACTCAAAGAAAACCCCTAAAATAGAAACTTATCTCTCATCTACATAACAATTTCAAGGTCCAGAATAATGGTTTGTGCATGCAATCATGTGGGATTACAAAGGTAAAGGCTTTCCAGCAAGTATCTTTTATTCCTTGTTCATCTGTGGAAGAATTCTTGAGTTACAAAAGTAAAATTAGCTTCTTTCACGCTTTTATGAGTTCTAATCAATTTTTTGTTGCCTAAATTATCAAATTCCAAAGAAAAAAAAATTTAGTTTCCAACATCCAAATTCTAATGTTTTCTCCACTCGACCATATATGTAGGTCTGCTCCAAAATCATTGATTTTTCCAATATGGTATGGACACTAACACAGGGAAATTGATTCAGAAAGCGCAAAATATATATATATATATATATATATATAGTGAATGTTCATAATATGAATAAATTTCTGGTTTTTATTGAATTATTACTACAGTAAAAAAAAGAAAAAAAGACCAATTTAGAATTTTCAATGTAGTATACTTTCAACTGATTCTGGAGAAGAAAATGTATATTGTAAATTACCCTCCATCCAGGTGTTCCTTAAATACACGGTCAAAAGCACGACACAATTCTAGGATTGTGTAAAGTTGTGCCTGTGAAAAAAAGTAACATGCTTCCAGTAAGTCAAATAGGATCATTTTTGCAACTAAAGAAATAGAGTCCTCAAAATTCTCAATTTTTACCCCTGAGTCTACTGCAATAGGTCTGCCAATGCGGTCCAACTCAGCATTAAGCTCATCAATGGTCTTATTTATCAAAGCAATGATACTTGGTATCCGCTGTCTGATAACCGTCTCCAAATGCTGATTCGGGGAAAATACATGAAGCATAAGAACATCAGTATATGACAGGTGTCAAAATTCAGAGCTTCAGTGAAAATAACAACTTAGTATAAAGTAGTAGGGGCCTCTACATAAATTTGATGTGGATGAAAAGACCTTGGATAAAAGTTTGGCAAGATACTCTGCTCCCATTTTACTTGCCAAATGTCCATACTCAGGGCTTGTTTCAAAATATTCACGCTCCTTTCGACGGGCAGCAATCATGTCAACATTCTTGTTGATATCGGCTTGTGAACGATTAACAATACCAACCCAGGGATGTTGCAGCCTATATGCCCTTCCTTCAAGAACCTTAATCATTCATATAGAAAAATATCACATTTACAAATCATGCAAATAAACTGTAAGCTTTAGCAATTAATTCATCAGCAATAAAACACAGTCTGTACATCCAGAGCATTGGTTCCCTTGTCCATGAGATCAAGCTTCGTCAACACACCAAATGTCCTTTCACCTATGAACACCAAGTACAACAGAAATTTGCATCTCTGTCTATCAGCAATTAACCCAATACAACACTTGGGAAGGGAAATACTTTTAGCCATGGACAATCACAGATTTTTCTCACCTGAAGGATCAACTTCTCTGGCAAGTTTTATGGCATCCGAAGTGGCAATATCTTGATTGGCAGGAGAAATGGCCAATATAATGCAGTTGGGCTACCAAATGGGAAATATATAAGATGAAGTATATAAAAAAAAATATAAACAACTGCAAAACTAGTGTATCACATAAATCGTGATTTGACCTATAAAACCGAAATCGTTAATGAAATGAGACAAATAACCAAGAAGGCAATATGCACGTTGAAGGGTTAATACGAGTTAATACTCTAAGGAACCTTTTGAGTGAACAGAAACAAGGGATATACATTTGATAGTGGAGTATGTTGGATTAGCAGAAATTTTGTAGTGCTTGAAAGGAAATATAAAATGTACGATGGAAATTGACAAGGAAATCTCATATGCCCAAAATTACTCTTAACTAGTTAATCATTGACATAGACTAAAATTCAATTACTCTAGTATGGGCATAAAATTCTTCTAGCATGGACTTGGTAACTAAAATAGAAAATGAACCAATATGCTTCAGTGGTCAATCTCAACAAGTAGTTTATTCTTTCTTTTATCAACCCTGAATTCCCTGCTTCAATTATTGTCATTTTTTTGTTACTTGGTAGAAAGCTGTGAAGGAGTCTCTTGTACTAATTCATTTCAAGTTAATTAAGTATTGAAATGTTATTTGTTCCGCAAACACCTCATGTATATGAAAGGCATCTTCTTTCTTTGAACAGATTCAGTATCATTCATCAGTAATGCTATATATATATATATTCTCACCTTCTCAACGTAAGTACGGACCATATTTTCAATATCTTCAACTATACTCTCTGGCTGGCCCTCTGCAAAACCCAAATTAACATCATTGCACAAATAGACACGAGATTAAATCCATGTACAAAATAAATAAATGGAATTAGAATGGGAATAAAAAAAAGTTAAATACAATTTGCACTAGAAGATAAGGATTGCCATAATAGTTACCTACAGCAACCTTTGTCAACCCAGGAAGATCTATGAGGGTCAAGTTGACAACTGATAAACAAAAACCATTCAGTTAAGAGCCACAGAATCTGAATAAATATAAAGCTTTAAGAAATCAACAAATAATTAATTTTATAGTAAGTGAATGTATGGAACAGAATTAATAGTGTGAAACTAAGAAGGCAACAACATATAAAAGTACCATATAGAAAACTCATTAAAAGCTCTTCGTTTTTTAGGTTCTAAACATGATAATTAAAGTGAAATTCAAAATTAGCACATGCATCAGAAAAAAATTTTGAAACTTAAAATATATTACTGTAACTAGTCAGCTACATAACTTCATTGAGCATGCAACTGGGAAAGAAGTCTGGATACAAACCATTTGGAGAATATATACTCAGGTGAATTGGAATATTAGAGATTTGTTTTGACTTCCCAGTAATACGATCAGTTTCATCCGCAATCTCCTTACGCACAGCAGCTACATAAAAGAAAGAAAGCTCATTTTTTATTGGGAAATGTTGTAAAATGATTAAATAATGATTTTCAGTACATGAAAACATGACAAAGTACCTAATTGATGAATCAAACTTTCTCTGAGATTAACAGGTTAGAAAAGACAAGTCAAGGGAAAATGTCCAACAATTCAAAATTGAAAACGAGATGAACACAACTTCTAGGGAGGCTAGCCCCACTCTTGTTTTATGATCATTGCATATGACATGGTGCATTGAATTAGCAATACTTAATGATATAAAAAGGAAAAATTTCTACAATCATTTCCATATTTATATTTTAGTAACTGATACAAATTACTTCTCCAAATTGACAACAGTTATATTGCTCAAAAAGGACATTAAGATATCCTAACTCTAATACCATTTTATCAATATTTATTCACATTTTCTCAATGTAATTATCATAGATCACTGAATCATGGATAAAAAAAAAAGTCTCTTCAGACATAACATACTGCTTTTGGATAATTTTTTTGTATAAGTTTAAGGTTTTGAACCACAAACATAACCTAATCAAGTAATAAGTAGATGAACTATTGAACATTCCCAATGCCCAAAGCGGCAATTCAATTTTTGTTTGGTTTAGTTGAGAACAAGCAGACTTCTCATCATAATAAACCATATCTGGTACCACGTCATGATCTGAGGAAACAGTTTTCTGAGCCTACCAAAATCTGTAAACCTCTTCTTTGGTGCATGAAGAAATTCTGCATATTCAGATTTCCCATCCTCTATCTTATGAAGTTGCAACACCAATGGCCTCCGTGTAACAATACCTACAAGTGCAAAAGATTAAACTGATAATGAAGTAATGAAAAAGAAAAGGAAATTATTTGTTTGTCAACTGAAATACGGCATTGACTAGGTAATGGTGTTATGACATTGACTGGATAGTGGTGATCACTTAATTTTGAAAGGAATATATCATGACTCATGAGTTGCCTTAGCTCCATTTAACTGCTTAAATATTATAACACAAGTGGAAAAATTAAATTGTGTTCTTCAAATTTTATTTAGAACCAACAAGAACGAAAAACGTTACTCTATTGAGCTGCATTCATATACACGCAGCTTAATTCAGATAGCTTTTCATTTCCTTGTTAACCAAAGCACAACGACCGACATTTGATTATCTTTTATTTTCTTCCATTGGGACAAACATCAAATGAAAATGAAAACCAGCATTGTAATGCACAATCAAATAATTCACATTAAGACTGAGAATTACCAGATCCACGAGGCAAGAAATCTCTCCCCACCACGCTTTCCAACACTGAAGATTTCCCAGAACTCTGGATTTTCACGATAGAACAACAAATTTCAGCACATTAATCACAAAACCCGCAAATCCAAAAACAACGAGAAAATCAGCAAAATATCATTCCTAACGCAAACCCAGAAATCCAATCGAAAAATTGATCTATAAGAAAATAAGATTGAGATAGATATAAAATCCCCAGAAATTAAAAATATCAAGAATGCGTAATAAATGGAGAGAGAGAGAGAGAGAGAGAGAGAGAGAGAAACCTGGCCACCAACAACAGCAACAGAAGGAAGAGCTTCCCAGAGGGACATGCCTTCACCTCCATGATCGCCTAAGACAGTGCAAGCTCTTTGGATTCTGTTGACTAACCCGATCAAGCTCTCCATTGTGGCCATTTTTCAAACGGGATCTAATAAAAATGAAGAAAATGTTTATGTTGAGAGTACAAAAGCAAATGTGAGATGAGACGAAAGCCGATTTAGATCAAAGAAGGGAATGCAAGGATCAAGAAATTAATGGGTGCTTGGATCAGAAGAGAGAGGGAGATTGGTTTGGATGTGGACGTAGAATCTGAAACACAGAGAGAGTAAACGGCAAAAACGGTTTGGAGGAGAGTTGGCATTGATGCAATAGCAACAGGAGACAGGGAGGTTTTGATTTGAATATTTGTTAAAGTTTTGGCGTTAAAACGTGATATTTCCAATATTTTAGAGGGCAAATAAATTAATAAAGGATGCAAATCTGAAAAGGGAAAACTTGTGGAAAATAATGGAATTATTATTATTATTATTATTGTTATTATTTATCATTAGGCCTGTTTAGGACAAATAATAGAATAGAATCTACCGTGATGAAGCTTCTATTGATTTTTGTACTGATGTACCTACCTTCCAATGTCCATTGTAAAAGTGTCATTTTTTTTGAAATTTGTGTATGTTCAATCAAATGGCAAGGAAAAGACTCCTTGCAGATTCTGATGAGGGTTTTGTTTCCATCAGTGAAGTACCATGGAGAAAATATATAGATCTATGGCTGATTATATGTTTCAACATCTTAGATTTTTTTTTTAAATAATAATAATTTCATCCATTTAAAAAGAAATTAAGATGAATAAAAATAAAGATAGTTATTAGACATTGACTCGTTAACTCAGGCACAGATATCATATGGCTGTGCAAATGATCTTGCATATGCCCGTTAAAAAATTTGAATGGAGAAAAAGAGAAGAAATATATATAAATTGTTAGGAGGGCAGGCTACGGGCTAAAGCTTTTACTTTCGGTGAGATATTATTACATTGCCGGAGATAAACACAATCAATCATACGTGTATGTTCCAGCAATAGGATTATGGACGACTCTAAAGACCTGCCATTCTAAATTGGCTTAAAGTTGATAATTTAATTTAATTTATTTTTAACTTTTTTTTTATCTAAATTAATTTAAAAACTTTAATTTAAATTCAATTTAATTAAAATAATTAATTTTATTAATTTTTTTTTAACTTTAATAAAGAATTTACTAAATTATATTTTAATTTAATTCATAAATTTTAATTTTTAATTTTTAAATTAAATTAAACTTAAATTAAAATTTATCAATTAATTTAAATAAAAAGTTTAAAATATGTTAAACTAAACTTTCCAACAACTACAATGTTTCGAAATTGAACCTTTTACCATTCCAAATTTAATAAAGAAAATTCTTATCCATTTTAGATACCACATGTACAATAGATCTCACATACGTTCATTACTCTAATGTAAATATTCAAAGTATCCGTTCAATTTTCAGACGATAATTTTCTTGTCAGCAATCACCCACAAAATCACAAGAAAACAGATAGAACAAGTCAATCAGTCGGAGAAAGATTTATCACCAACAATAAAGTATAGATGAATAACACAACCACAAGATACTGTATTTTATCTGATTACAAAAATATTAACAAACCTGAACCTATAACAATCACACTAGCTGCAGAATACAAATATGAACTGCAAAATGGTAGACAACAGAAAACCCGATAAGCTACCTATACAGCCACACCACCACTGCCCACTCAAAAGAAAACCTGACAAAAGGTTAGCCCAAAGTCAATTTCTTCTCTTTCTCATCCGTTTTTTTTTTTTTTTCTTTTCTTTTGCTGATCTCTAAGCAGAGGAGTAACAATCCTATGTCAGAAGAATGCCAATTTCCATCCTTGAAAATGTTCTCTTCCTGAGTATAATTTTCTTTGCCAATTACAACGTGACGCACGGTCATTAGGCATGCAAGTTACCATCTTATAATCAATAACAGGAGAAAGGGAAAAATAAAAAAATATAAAAAGAACTAAAGAACAAGGCCGATGCTGATTTATGCCTCACTGATTATACAAGAGGAATTTACCGTCATTGTGTGTTGCGTGTTAACCCACCACGTGCCACATGTCTGCACAAATAGGAGTATCTGTCAGCTTTTGAAAGACTAATTCAGAAGGCAACTTATTTGGTGATGATAAAGAATATGAGCCTATGAAATGTACCAGAACAGAAAAGTTAAGCAGAAAAATTCCCAATGTTTTCATGCTCTTAAAGCATGTGCATGATCTAACAGAGCTAGGACCTAAAATCTCCACCTTCATCTTACTAGCTAGCATAACGTTACAGGACTGGTATCTCATAAAGTATAGTTTTGCCCCTTAAACATTTCCACCAATTTCCTTTTTCAACTAGTGGAACTTTTTGTGCTATTTTTATACGTGGACATTAATTACAAACTTGAATTTAAGGTAAATAAAAATTCAGATAAAAGCTTATGGCTACCGGTATACTGTAGCAATGGAACATAAATTCCTAATATTCATATTATCAACCAGAAACACAAGAACACAAACCAGAATGCAGTTGGCTGGTTGCCTTGTAGACAACTTATTTTATTTTCTCTCATCACAAATACTCTCAGCTGAATTGCTGATCTTCAGTGATAAAGAAGAAGATAACCTAAATGAATCAATCAGATCTTAATTCATTTTCTAGTTTCAAGACAACCTCAACCTCAAGGGGAGAGGTTGGGTAAACGGAAGCAGAGATCATAAACTAAAGCCCAGTTTCCTAAGTTTTCTAGCCATGGCATTGTTACAGGCAAGCAAAGAGAAACTAAACTCTTAAACACATTCAGCTCATTAGCTGGAAGTTTTGTCACTGCAGAAAGCTAAAGCAGCACCAAGCCTGTTCTACAGAAAAAGGCAAACAATGTGCTATCAGAATGATGAACCAGACACGGAAAGGATCAATTGTATTTATCATCTCCTTGATCCTTGTGAAGCAACTGCAACATCATGGGCTTTGCTTTTCTTTTGTGTTGGGATCAATTTTGTTCTTCCAGGTTCCATGAAGGATTTTCCTCAAGGACACCATAGCAAAGCCATTTCAAAGGTGAAGATAAAGCCTTGGGGGATGGTCTAGCAATTGTGAATTATATGGAGAAAACAATAAATGGATTGTGTTGGAGGAAGGAATTCTATCCACAAATTGATGGATAGGGTTGAAGATTTTTCAGTGTCGGATAGACATAATATAAAGTACAAAATTGTAAAATATAAAGTACAAAATTGTATTATACCAAGTATTAGCATATACTTACTATTATACACTAAGTAAGCATATAATACTATTAATGTAATAACTGCTAGTAAAAATTTGATAGCTTTGCTATTTTTGTACCATCTCCGCACAAAAGATTGTGCCCCTATTTTGGCACTACATGAATTATGCGTATTTGCTGATAGTTGTAAGTTATCATGCAGCTGATAATAAAACACAAGCCAATAGACATCATTCACATCATGTAACAAGTAGTTTAGTCCCCACTCTGAAGTATATATTTATAAAGAGAAGCAAGCAAAGTTCTAAAGCAAATACCTTCCAGCAAGCAACTGAGCAGTACTGACAGGCCCTTTTGAATTACCAAACCGCTTCGCCCTATTCTCATGTTCTTTCTCTACACGCATGGCAGCCACTTCCTTCTCCATAGCAGCTACTTCCCTTCTCATCTTCTTAGCCTCAACTTCCATTGCTTTAGTTAATGTTTCTACCTTCTTCGCTAACATCTGAGAAATCAATGATCAGACAAAATGATCAACCACATATACAAATAATTTAATTGTAATACAGATAGGAGAAGACTATCAACCTCAATTGCATCATCCTTATCTTTGAGGCTTTGATCTTTTTCATGACCAGCTTTCCTCAAAGCTATGACCTCTTTTTGCAGCAAATCATACAATACCACTGGAACACTATCCTCTGTCTCTGCTGCTGGGAACTCATTGGGCTTCTCATCAGGATTTCCTTTCCAAGAATTAGGTGCCTCAGCATCTTTGGTTCCATCACAAGGTTGGTTGAATGAACGATTGGTGCTGGTGCCATTTAGGAGCACCCGACTACCCCTATCCAGTGATCTTGTGCCTCCATCAAATGACTTTGATGTTCCTTTAGCATTCTTAAGCACTGAACTGGTACTAGAAGACAGGGAAGATCTCAGCTGAGATGTTGGCATTCTCTTGGACAAAAAGCCATTGGAGGTCAATCTTGAGATGTTATCAGCCCCACCAAGGGACTGACGTCGAGTAGGCCCATTGCTTACACTTCTTCCCTCTGGTGTACTCCTATTACTACTTGAACCTCTCAAGCTTCCTTCTAGCACTTTGAGCCTCAACTGATATTTCTCCTGAAAATTCCAAGATCATATTTTACTTTCATGAAAAGGAGAAACAACGCAGCAAATGGCAAATGTCCAGCTTACAAAATCACATAATTACTTTCAACTGTGCTTCAGACTTTGCAGCTCGCTCAGTAATAGCAAGCTTGTCACGAAGTTGCTGCATTTCTCCCTGTAAAAACAGTAGCATTTGAGTGTTACTTTTGAAAAAGATCAAGGACAAGAGACAATAGCCAACAATTTTAATCAAAGAAAGTAACTGCCAGAAAGAACTCAAGTTAAAGCTCAAAATTAACCTGCAAAAATCGGCGTTCTTCAAGCCATTGTTTGACAGGCATAACTTTGTCATTTGCATCTTTCCACTCATTTGCCACCACTGTGGCCACTCTGTTTGCGGTTACTTTTGCACGGGCCAGCTCCCTGTCAAGAGTTTTTCTTTCCTCCTGCAAAATAAGATAATACACAAACCATATTTAGGGCTTGCCCAGAGAGCATAGCAAGTCCATGAAATCCAGCAAGCCTGAGTGTTTCAATCTTTATTGCACATTACATTCATCTCCTGAACTTTCCGTTGGTAATCCCTCACAGCATTCGCTGCTGCACCACCAGCAAGAACTGCCTCTTCCAGTTCTCTTACAGTCTGGGTAAGCTTTTCAACCTCCGCAACCTTTTGTCTATGCATTTTGTCTAAAATTTTATTTTCTTCCTGGTACAAACAAGCAGTAAATATATTACTTATCCTAGTTGTATATACTAGGGACATAAAATATCCAAGTTCTGACAAACTTGAAAAGAGGAACATCGTCAAAGCTAGAATCTTAAAATACCTGACAAATTTCTATCTGTTTCATTAGCTCCTGGTTCTTATTTTGGAGATCATCCACCATAGAAGCCTTAGCCAATGCAACTTGAACAGTCCTCTCAGCTTCAAGTAAAGCTGCTTCTTTTGATTTTGTTAGACGATCCAATGCTTTGTTGTCATCTTGAAGCTTTGTGATCTGGAAGCAAAAAAAAGAATTTATTAATGAAACAGAATCATCAATCACCTAATATACAACATTTTTTATATAAAACCATCATAGTTAGCTCAACACACATAACATACCTCTTGACGAGCAAGCTTAAGCTCAGCCTCCAAAGGTGCAAGAATGGCTTCAATGGGAGGCATATCATCATCCTTCTGAGCAGCATGAACTCTACGAAGAGTTGCTTCAGCTGCAAACTGTGCTGCCATGGAAGCCTTCTTCTCATCATTGATTTTCTTGATTTCAAGATTCTGCAGTAAGAGTTTTAATTAATAAATATAGCAGTATAGCATCAATAGGCAAAATCAATTTAGTTATTGAAGAGGATCCAAACAATACTTTGCTTTCTAGAAGAGATTCTGCTAACTTGAGCTTTTCCTCCACCTTCGAGAGTTCTTCAGTGAGCTTCAGCAGGAAGGGAGAAAAGCAAACTCAGCAATATTCTAAACCACATAGTTGTCAAAATGAACGAAATGAATCAAAAGCGTATGATATTAAATAAAATACTGCATGCCAAAATTTAGACATTCCAAAAGACCCTCATGTTAAAATTGCCCGCGCGGGCGCGCACACATAAATAACCCTGTGAAACTTCTGTTCTGTGAGAATCAAAAGCCACAATAATATATCGAAATTACATCACAAAAAAAAACAACAAATTAGGAACTAATAATTATTAAGACTGAAAACCTTTCTTCTGTTCTTGCAAATAATCGAAATAGAATATGGGCCAATAGACAGGGGTATAAAAAAGGAGAAGAATAAACCAGGAGATAGTTCCTGGGAAATATCAATGCTGTTAGTTGTGATGGCTCATCACTAATACTGTAAGATTAACAAGCAATGATGATGAAGAAATAAAGAAAAAGGATCAGACAGCTGATTTGGGCAGTGTAGTTGTAGGGAATACCATCCCAACAATAACCAAAAAACAAGTCCCTATTCGTTTTCACCAACTTGGAGGAGCATTCATTTGTAATCGGTGCTGTTAACATTACATCGTAGACCGGTGCTAGGATCTACGTTTCCAACTAAGAGAAGAAAATTCATAGACAAGATCCTATAAGTCAAAAATGCCAAACTCAATCGACTTCAAAGCTTAACATTTAATCAAGAAGCATTAGCAATGATCAACCATAAGTTGATATCTAAGGGATAATCAAATTCACTTGCAAAGGGGGAAAGATTAACTCACGACTGCCAATGAAAGTGAAAATCATCGATCAATAACATAAAAAGGAGCCCGATTTGTAAATGGAAAACTCTCTAAAATGGGAAACCCTGGAAAAAACAGAGTAGAAGTAGAGAGAGAGAGAGATGACCTCTTCAACTGCCTTCTCTCTCAGTCGCTCAGAAAACCTCAATGCCTTGATCTCAGCTTGTGCTTCTCCTAACTCTCTGTCCTTATCTGCACCCAAATATCAGAAAAGGGAAAAATAAATAAATAAAAAATATCACGACGACGAAAATAAATCCAGCTCAAAACCCGGCGAAATAGAGCTAAAAACCATTAGATCGAACCACATTCAGACCTCTAACTTCATTCTCAAGCCGATTAAGCTCAACCTTAACCGGATCCGAGCCGTGCAGCAAAGTAATAATCTCATTATCAGCATCAAAGCTACGCCTAACCGATGTCCTCCGACGAGACGAACTCTTAGACCCTTCCTTAAACGATCCAGAAACAGCAAGCTGCTGAGCAGACGTTAAAGTAGCCACCGCAGCCCCATTAACATCGGCAGCCACCGTCCCGTCGCCGGAAAACTCCGCCATCTCCGATCTGATCCCTTCCTGGCCCACCTTATCCCTCACATCCAAATGCACCAAGATCAAATGCCAAACGCTTAAAATCAACACTCTACAAACCTACAAAACTACTAATCCAGGGATAGCAAAACAGAAACAGAAACAGAAACCGCTTCTTTTCTCTCTCTATTTCAGGCTGAAGAATCTGAAGATTGAAATGTAGATAGGAATATATAAAACCAAATCTGGTAATTGAAACAGTGGCTGTAACTAAGCAGCTACTACTTAACCACAGGGTGTAAAATGTGTAGATTACAGTTACAGAGAGAGAGAGAGAGAGAGAGAGAGAGCAAGTGAACTTTTGTTTGAGTGTTTTTGTTTTGTTTTTCTCTCTCTATCTAAATTCTAAAGATTGGGTTTTAAATCTGGCCTTTCTCTTACAGAGAAGAGAGGGAGAGAGAGAGAGAGAGAGATAGGAAAAAATAAGAGGGATTTGATTTTGGATTATTTAAAGCGAGAAAAATACGTGTTGTAGGAAGAGACGAGGCGCTTTGCTGTTAAGCAGTGACACTACTACTTAACTAGCCACTATATTATTGAGATAATTTTATTTAATTTATTTTTAAAATTTAATTATTGTTTTTCTTTTTAAATTTGCTTGGGTGGGGTGCGTATTGCGCCACATCACACTAACTTGTGATTTGCCTGAAAAAGGCCACAGAGATTGGGACATGCGTACAGCGCACGGCGGCGCGTTTTAGTAGTTTTCGTGTTGGATATGGCTTATAATGTGGAGGAAGGAAATATTTTTAGTTTTGAGTTCATTTATTGGTAAGTATTATTTGGAAAGTATGTTTTACGTACAAAATACTATAAATACTTATTATTATTAAAATGAGATCCTCGTTTAATATATTTTTATTAGCCAAAAGTAAAGGCAATTGTTCACTTTACAGAATGTATTAACTCAATATATGAATGTATAAAAAATCGTTCAATTAAAAAAATTACTTAATTTAAAAATTTAAATTTATAAATGAAAATTTTAAGAATAGATTTATATTTCTATTATAATTGTTTATTTGTTATATATACATATATGATATTTATATTTAAACACTTATTTCTATTATTAGCAAATTAAACTAAACATCCATGATAAATAAAAGTGTTTAAGTTACTTTAACAAATAAATTAAAGATAAAATTGCTTCATTTATATAAATGGTAACTTGTTTCTTTAAGTGAGTACAGAACTATGTACAACTATAGAATAACTCTCCAAAGACCCTCACTTTTTTTGTTGTTTTAGAATGATTTGGTGAAACTTCCCTTTTACAACAAAAATACTATCACTATTCATGAAAAAGAAAAAGCAGAAACACCCAATACAAAAGTAAGCAATGCTCAACTTCCATTCCAAAAACAACCCAAATAAGCCATGCTAATGATAAATATAAAGAATGAATATAAGATTTATGTAATTTAACCTTAAAATTTATGTTAATAAATAAAATAAGAAAAAAATTTTCAATTATAATAGAAAGAGCAAGATATAATTGTGCAAAATTTTCAATTTTTAATGTTAATATATTTTTTTCGAAATTCTCACAATATTATCATAATAGTTAGAAAAATATAATTTTTATATTAGTTTATATTGCAGGACATTAGAATACGAAATTTTTTAGATCGTATTACAGTTTGAATATATGAAAAATGTATCATCAAGACGTATATAAAATAATTTTTTTAATTAAAATTTTAATTCTCAAATAAGATGTTAATTATTAGTATCTAAACAAATGAAGTATTAATTATATATGTGAACAAGTAATATCTTAAAAATATATGATTTTTTTAAAATACTTGTATTAATCTACTAAAATATTATATTATATTATGATTTTTTTTTTTTGGGGGGTAAACAGAAAGACTTTAATTGAAAATTGAGAAGTGATTGTCCCACTATCTATCTAGAATTGTGGTGATCAAGGTTTCAGTTCATATTGCTGCATCTGAAAGTGAAAGGGAGTTATGGGGCGTATTATGCTATTTTCATGTGGGCTTGCATGTCCTTGTAGGGGATAGAAACTTACATAACTGTGCTAACCAATGCTAATTAATTAAATTTAATGATATAATTAAATTTATGAACTCACAATTAATCTCATATTAATAAAACTTTTCAACTACTTTTAAATATTTTATATTGTACAACTACAACATTAAAAAATATACATATATAAAGCACCAATCAAAGTTTTAATTATTTTATTTAATCTCAAATAATTAATAATGTAAAAATAAATTATTTCGAAATATAAAGTCTCACATTTCTCAAATTCACAACTAATCACACATGAATATAAATAATTTGAATTTAAAAAATTAAACAACCACAAAATAAAAAAAGTAATATAATAAACTTATTAAAAGACTATTCATATATTATCAGGTATTTGATATAAATGATTTAATACTCTTATTTTTTAAGTGAGTTTTAATGTTCGATTCTCATGAATAACAAAAATACTCATAGAAAAAAAAAAATCAATTGAATTAAATTCTTTACAAGTAAAAATTTTTTTCATATTAAAAAAAAAAAAAAAAGGCTATTGGGAAACTTGGGTTATATTTAAAGAGTCAGTTCAAACATCAAGTACAAAAATTGACTTCAATAATATTCAATTATTTCAAATTACAAATGAAAAGACAATTCAATAGCAAATCATGGAAGCCATCAATTTGCATATGTGTGTAGTCTTGCAAATGGCCAAACACAAGATGTCCATTTTCTCAATAGAGTAGTGCGATATGGTGAAAGAATATTGAACCCTAAACCTAGTAATGAAGTACAAAAGAGTAGGGATGTTGCCACAGTATTAGTTCATTATTCCTTTTATTTTTGCATGGAACCAATTGTTACTTCTAAATTCATACAAATTTAATGTACAAAAAAAAGAAAAAGCAAAGAATTCCAATTTCCAAAGGACCGCAAGGCAACTTCAACATCACATGTTCTCATAGTTCAATATTATTCTATGAAATTACAGAAGGAAAATTTTATGAAGTTCGAAAAATATATATTGAGCATGTTGATAAACAACGGATCATGTGGCAAATTTCACTATCAATATTGATTTGATGAATTCAATTCAACCACTTATATATACACTCCCATATGTAAAATTTTGCTTGTTTATTATGTAATTTATGAGATGATAATGATGGATAATAAATAAATTAATTGATGAATGCGTAAAGTTTATTCATATATATTGTAATTATGGTAATTTATCATAAACAAAAGGCTGAATGCAACAATAGCATTAACTCTGCGATATTCATCAATCCACATGTCATATGTGAACAATGAAAATTGTATATCATTCTATAGATATCATTCCATGGCTTTATATAGATAAAGGGATATGAAATGCATATGACGAGCTATGTTTTTACAAAAAAGAGATTTTAATAATACAATTAGAGTGTTGATGGAGACAAAACTCAAAGGATAAAGAATATCAATTTGCTCATATATATATATATATATATATACTCATCTATAAAGCTTGGGGATTGAGGATATATGTGGGAGATACAATCTAAAGAGACCATTTACAAAAATTTGGGAAATGCAAATATAATTTTTTTTATTAAATATATATTATAAATGAGTGAGAATCGCATTGATCTCTGGTTAGATTAGATTAAAGTTTGTGTATCATCTAAAAACTGGTAGCATCATATAACTTCACCTTAACATTCATGATTGGTTGAAAATTAACTAGTCTATCAACTAGGCCAAGGCAAAAAAATATTAAAAAAAAAAAAAAACTTGATAGATATAATTACTCGAACACCATCTTGTCTATCAAGTAGACTGAGGTAAAAATCTTCAAGAAATATTCTTTTCAGCTGAGAAATCCCATTGAATATAAACAAAAACCAAAAAAGGCCTTAATCTCTATTAAAAAGAGAAAAATAAATAAATTTATAAAAATATTCATGAATTTGAAATAATTACCCTTATTAACAAAGCAAAACAACTAAACAAACAGGAAAAATAAGAGAAAGGGCCACTACCAATCAAAGAAGGGTCCGCAGTAGCCCTTGAGAGCCAAAAGAGATGGGAGATTTTTTTTTTCCCTACCTATTTGAGAGTCGCTATTAACTTCTAACATTGTTAGATTAAAAGATAATTGAGCATATCATAAATCTCAATAGACTTTATGGGCCTAATCTAGAAATAAATCTTTATCATGAAGGATAAATTTTGCTTATTATTTTTAATTTTGACCCTTCAACTTTAATGTCAAACGGGCTCATAGTTTGCAACTTCTTTCAAATTGTTTTTTTTTTAATAATATTTTAAAATTATGTATTTTTCTGAAAAGAAATCTTAACCTTCTAACCTTAATGTCAATAAGGTTCATAATATGAAACTTTCCATCTTTATTTAGCAAGGAACAAAATGAAGGAAATGAGCAAGTCACTATAGCTTAGATCACAATTACCCCTTGAAAGGCTTGATAGACAGCCACACTATCAAGCTCAATCATTATCCAAAAAATAATTCAATTGAAACACTTGTACACTTTAAATTTCCATTAATTCAATTGAAACATAAATATAATTAAATTTGCAGATGGACTCGCATACTCTCTCAAATTGTGCATCTCTCCATATAGAAAGTGAGAGGACAAAATAAAGGGGAAAGCAAAAGCTGCAACCCTTGGCCTTTTGTTGATATCCCTTTAAGAATAGGCATCAATGGAGAACCAAAATCCATAATTAATCTGCTCTAGTTATTAATCAGTATGGGATTGTTAATCTTAATTATTGGTCTTAAAAAGGGATTTGAAATTGAATGTAGTGTGGTAGGGTTTCTTTCTGTTCCCACAACAACCTCTGCTCTTACTATTTATTTTTTTGCTTTCAAATCTAGAGCAAACAAGGCCTTCCATAATACACACAAGCAGATAGACACTTGTTGCTTGGTATTCTAACGACAGCGTGAATATGACGCTTCACCTACTGCCGTGTACGCCCTCTTTGAATGAACCTTCCCTCCCTCTTTCTCTCCCTTTCCTCCGGCTCTCATCATTCATCAATCAGTCAGCAACTTTGTTTATGGGAAGAAGGTTTCTTGAATCTTCAACAATACAATACATTACATTACATGTCCCTTATTAATATGTTTATTGCAAGTTATTACAATTGGGGTTGTATTGCTCATAAAAATCAATATTGTTAATAATTTATGTGCATTCAATATCTTAATTCAATATTGTTAATAAAATTTATGATTTTTAATTTGATATATATATTTAATAATTATAAAATTAAATTAATTGATTATATTATTAATATATATTTCTTTTATTTATTGTCATGGTATCTTCATGTCAATTAATACACATTGGAATTAATATCACATAATATTTTTTTTTATTGATTTAACTATTGAATTCTAATTAATAAAAATGGAACTTTTCATTCTTATCAATTAAATTAACCTTGTTGGATTATAAACGTAATTATACTAATTAATCATTAGATGGGGCTGTTCGGTCTCCGATCAGTCAAAGTGCAAGGATTGTTAAAGAAAGATTAGGAGGCCCGCATTTTCCATGACTACAGAGTCAAATTTTGGTGCGGACTGATTGGCTAATGAAGCTCTCTCCCTTCCAGTTGGTTTCCAGTAGCTCGTTTCTCCTCCCCTGGGTCTGTTGCAATGGCTTGCTCATGATGCGGCCGGGATGGGCTATACCCGGATTTGCATAGTGTAGTTTTTGTTGGTTTTTCTCCGTTTTTAACTAAAAAAATTAATAATTTTTGCTAATTTTTATCAATTATTCATTAATTTTAGAATTTATTACACTTTCATTTTTCATCTTTATTTTATTACTATAAAATTTCTTAATTTAAAAAATATTATATAGAAGTTAAAAAACGTTATGTAAAAATCCCTCATGCTAAAATCTCATCATATCTCTGATATGTGACAGTATCACATTCTAAAATGAAAAGATTTATCTGTTTGACGTTGCTATTAGAACTACTATTAAGAATAAAACTTTCTTAAATATATTAATTGTAGAGTATTAAAAGCTGATTTGAAAATAAATTTAATATGTTTCAGTATAAGAACAGTAAAATAACCGAATAGTTTTTTCTAAATTATATATTTTTTTCAATAGCATCTAAAATTATGTTTTTTTTTTAAAGACTTTTTTAGAGTGCAAAAAATATAAGATATGTTAGATGGATTTTCTGACTTTAAAACTATATTTTTTTTTGGTGAAGCGATTTGTTATACTAAATATAAATGAGCATGAAATTGTATGAGTTTCAATTGTGATGGGTATTTTGAGTGATAAAATAACACAATCCCTAATCAACTTGGAAATATTATTTTTAGACTTTTGAGTAGGATTAACAGACGTGAGGTGAATGCTAATTTCATATATAACACTTGATTTTCTTTAATTTTAAAATGTGGGACTGTCATGTATTAAATTAGTTAGAGATATGATAAAATTCTGGTACAAGAAATTTTTATGTAAAATTTTTCTAAATTAAGAGAACTTTTATGTAATATTTTTTAAGTTGAGGGATTTTATGATAAAAAAATGAAGATGTGAATGAAAGTGTAACATTCTCAAAAGTTGAGGTACACTGGGGAAAAGTTTACCAATAATCTTTAGAGAAGTTGTGGAAAGAAAAAGTGAAAATAAATTGAAAGAAAGAAATCTAAGACAAATCTTGTTCAATGTTAGGTGAAAAGAGAGCAAGGGCTACAACCTCAAAGGAAATAAAAGTGATAAAGTATTTCATTGCACATTGACACAATGTCAATATTTAATTTTTGAAAGCAGCATTTGATTTTGTGGGTTGTTACAATAATGATAACTTTTATGCAGACTCCGAAAGCATGGGCTTTTTTATTGAAGGGGAGTATAAGTTTTGTTAATTAAATATGTACATTTTGGGTGGTGCTAAACCTTCACTAGCTTTGTACTTCAAGATTTCTTTTGAGATGAATCTTGCAATTGTGCCTCGCTAACAACCTTTTTACTATCTCTTTTTGAAACATCATGCAACATGAGGATACTTGGTACATCTTCCGAGTGGGAACCTAACAGTTGAATCATTTGCTGGATCATTAATCATTCATACTGCCCTGCTCTTGGTCTTGGAAGCGTGATAAAGATAAAATGAAGAAGTGTTTTCTCATGAAGCAAATGATCAGTTGATCATCCTTGTATTGTTTGATTTGTACGTCTTGAATGTGACATTTGTATGGAGGTTCAGGTACACAAATATATGTAAATAATTGGCATTGGTTGGCCACCCAGTACATGTTTGATATTTCTATTCTTCTGTTTAGGGTATCTGCTGTCATTTTATGGTAGCTGAAAATGTTGTACTCTCAGTTCTGTAAAAACCGTAGTGAAATAGTACAGTGAAATATCTTTTCGGACTTACTGTAGCTTCCCTTTTCTTTTCTGGATATTGTGTGGCAGGAACCATAGGACATTGATGTAGGGTAAACCCACTAACATTAATTTGGACAAGGACACCCAAATTGATGTCCAATGCCAGTTGCATATTCATCTTCTGACTCTTATATTATTAATACTCTGTTATCATTATAATTATGATGATTGCTATATTTTGATTCAAATTCTTTGTGATAGACAATTTGTTTGTGATTAAGACTTAATTGTTGTAAGTTTATGATACTAAGTACTTGGTGAGAAGTCTAAATGGCTTCTCTTAAAGAAAGAATCTAATCTGAATTGGAATTCAATGTTATGTCCCCGCAGATTGTGATACTATTTGCATCCCTTCCTCTGTCTTTGTGAAAGCAAATGTTTTTCCGTGGTTGCTGGAGCCCTATGAAAGAGGTGCTGAGGGGATCCTGGCTATGGAAAAAAGCAAAAGGCAAGGGTTGTACACCAAGATGAGCTGCTGCTCATCTTGGGAGAAAACAGTATGAGGTTCAGTTTGCTTACTGTTGTCCTGTACATGTTTGACAACAAATATGAGGCTACTTGGTCTCTTTAATAAATGCAATTGGCTTCAGCAATTATTCACAGAACTAACAACTGATTATCCTGGACTTTTTTGTCTGATAATGTTGTGTAGATGGTGAGGTTTTTGAGATTCATATTTTGCGCGCAGGGATGGAATATTAGTTTTGTATTATTGATATCAGTTGCTAGTAGCAGCCTCAACAGCCGTGTTAAAAAGTTTACAGCAATGCAGCATATCACCAATTCTCTAAGTTCATCAGGATTGAAATTCAAACGGCATTCATGGCCATCATGTTTTAGTTAAGAGAAAGACTTACTCAGTCAAATGGTCTCAAAGAAAAGCTCCAGCCCACAGAAGATCTACCGGAATAAGTTATCAGATGGGATATTTGCCTTCTGTTGCTTTTGTTGTTTTCATTTCTCTGTTCTACAATGCCCATTTTTCACCTTGCCTCCTTTGCTTTCTATAGGTTGTAAGTAACAATGTCATTTCTGGATAGCTTAATTTGGCCTTTGAAGTCTAATAATTAGGACTTCATGACAGTCCTGAAATCTCCTTTGAAAAGAGTTTCTTCTCGCTCACACTTTGCAAACAAAGTATGAATCATTGGATCACGCATGCCCTTATTGAATGTTTTCCATGCTGTGGATGTTGCAGCTAGTTATTTAATTCCAACGACGAGAGCATGTTTTGGCTGTTAGTCAAGGAGGCAAAAGCGAAAATAAAAAGGAGTACAACGTATTAGGTGATGATTCATCTCCTCCTCTAACATACTGACAACCTACGATCTTTCGTCTGTGCCTTACCACTCTCAATTTACCATTTGCCATTCTTACTTACCCATTATTTTTTCTTAATTAAAAATTAATGAATTTTATATATATTATATGTCTCCATTTCTTTTTAGTGATAGATATACGCTACTCAACAACGAAATAGATATTTATTAAAATTATTATAATTTTAATAAATTTTTTATTTTTATATAAATTATATATGTAAGCTGTCCATAAATTAATGTAAAATCTTGCAAGACTAGCTTCTATGCATGCTCAATCCACACGCTCGACACACACATACTACATTGAAACATGTTTCTAATTCGATTAATATTTATTAAAAATAATATTATATTAAAGTATTTACTATTTTTTGAAAAAAAATTATAAAAATACCACTGAGAATGCAGTGAGTAGGTGAAATTTCGCGCGCAAAAACCTCAACTATGAGTCAAACAACAGAAACGCGTCCACCCAAATCCAAACCCAACTGTGTGTTTGGGATCTACCATTCAAACCCTCATAGCATTGAATTTTAGGGAAAAAAAAAAAACTTTTAAAAATAATTATATTATATTAAAATTAATTTTCAATATTATTTAAATAGTTAATAATCTCTCTTTTTTTTTTTCTGTAAAAGAGAGATCTCTATTTTTGGTTTCTTCCAAAAGCCCTTCAGTTCAATCTTCACCTCCCAAATGAGCTACTCAAGCCCCTAATCCAATAATTATAATCTTCTTCCCCAATCTAGATTTGCGTCTCCGCCAATGTCAACGCAAACCACCGCCTCTACAACCGCCTCCTCGGCGGAGAGTGAATCCCACGCTCCGCTCCTCCTCCCCAGCCAAGAAGCCCCCTCCTCCCCTCCCGTCCGCCCAACTTCCCTCGCGCTTCTTCTCGGCCGGGCCACTGGCCGCCGCGGACCTTCCATGTTAGTCAGAGAGAGAGCGGCTCGTGAGCTGGAAGAGCGACGCGCCGATTGGGGGTATTCGAAGCCTGTGGTGGCCCTGGACTTGTTGTGGAACACGGCGTTTGTTGTGGTTTCGATAGTGATGTTGATTCTGACGGTGAACGAGAGGCCGAACACCCCGGTTAGGCTTTGGATCTGTGGGTACACGCTGCAGTGCTTGGTGCATATGGTTTTGGTGTGCTTGGAGTATAGGAGAAGGAATACGAGGAGAGTGAGAGTTGAAGAGAATCAGCCAGAAAACGAAGGAGGGAATGTTGATAGTGAAGATGAGGATACGAGTGATAGGGGTTCCCAGAGTTCTAGCCGATCAAGGTGAGTTTGTTTGATGTTGAATTTGACTTATTGGCTTAATTGGATACTTGAAATTGTGCTGTTCAATTTAAATTTTTTCTTTTTTAATTTCTGGCGTGTGTTTGATAGTTTACTTTAATTATAGAAGTATAGTCATTGTTTAATTTTGGCTCGCTCAACAGTGAGCATATAGTGCTGTAAATCTTTTCTGGTCTGGGTAACTAGTGTAGAGATGAAGTGCTGTTTAGCTTAGTAATTATGAAATGATTGTGCCCATGAAGTGAATTTCGCTTGGTTGACTAAATTTGTGATTCTAGAACCTGGGGATCAAAACAATGTAACAGATATAGATAATCACTAAGAACCTTGGTTAGAGGAAGCAGAAGTCAGAGTGGAAAGACAAAATTTGAATATTATATGCAGAATACACAAAGAAGATGTGAAGTAGGAAAATTTTGGAATCAATGGGAACTTATAATGAAAGTTCCATTTTAAATAATTATTACGTTGGTCATATGGATTCGTTGCCTGGGAAGCAGTATGATTTGAACTTGTATGATAATTTATGAATTGCTTGTAAGAAAAAAAAAAAAGGCTCCAATCTCATGAGTAAGTGATTTTGAGAAATCCTTACCATGTAAGTTAGTTTTACTTAGCTTGCATTTTTTCAGAAGTTCTCGTCTATTGTCCCAAATGTCCAACTAACTTTCAAAAGGCTTGCGATTAGATTCTTGGGAACTTTATCCTTGTTCCAGTAATGGACTTTAGGCAGTGGATGGATTTTATGTTATGAAATAACTTGTTTCCAGCAAAATGATAAATTATGCGTTAATTTTATTTTATTCTTAATCAAACACAAAGACAAGAAGCCAATTTGCAACATTCTGTCGTTACTCTCTTTCCCACCTAGTGCCATACTAAATGTGTCAAATGGGGCATTGAGAGTGGCTTTCTCATGGAAAAGTGTTGAAAGTTTGGTCATACTCATACGATCTCTCACAGTTTTTTGGTCATGCTTGTACTATTGGTATTATCTGTTTCTATTCTATTATGTGAGTAGCAGAGAATTGGCTGGAACTAATGGGTGTTGAACTCATGTAAAGAATGAGGAGCTGGTGGATTATTATTTTTTATCAGTCATTGTAATGCAAAAGATCAGAAAAGGAAGAAGAAAATTTTCTTTCTTTGGGTTTCAGTGTTATTTCAAGTACAGGGCGAGCTGCTTTTGTGGATTTATTCATAAAATATTGTCTTACCTTTTGATAAGCACCACCTGTCTTTCAAGTTTAAACGCCAGAATTTTTTTAGGTAAGTTCAAGGACTATATATTGAATGAGAGTTGTTGTCAAGCCAAGGAGAATTATTTATTTCTTCCTAGCAAATTATTTTATACTTCCAGTTCCTTGATCAGATCACTAACCAAAAAGCATGTCTTAACTACATCTAATTGCATATTTATGGTTTTGCAATAATTATTGTCGTACTTGTACACCCAGTCTGTCATCCATTGTGGTATTGATTGATGCAAAATATGAATCAGTGTCGGCTTCCCTTGGTACTCAATATTTTCACTGCTTTTGGTCTTGTGTTATAGTAGGCACATTAAAAGATTTTTAAGTATTGATCTCTTATTGAATTTGTTATGGTGGCTTAGTGTGGCTAAACGATGTGAATCAGTGAACACAATGGCTTCATTTATATGGTGGATAGTTGGCTTTTATTGGGTAGTTTCTGGTGGCGACGTCCTTTCGCAAGATGCTCCACGCTTGTACTGGTATGTGTTCTGCACATGTTCTTCACTTTCTTTATGTTATACTCTTTTTTTTTGTGTGTGTGTGCGCGCGCACGCTCACGCTCACCATCCTGGGAATAAACAAGGAAGGGGACTTCTGTTAGCCTTTTATGTTAAATTGCAAATTTTACTAGAATGTGTGGTCTGGGATATTATGTTGTGTTAATATAATTTGAATATAATCTTTGATGCTGTATGTCTAACTACTTCTTTTGTACTTATAATTCTCTGCAAAATTACAAAGTTGTTGCTCTTGGACTTTGGGGATGAGGATGGTGGGCTGTAGGTTTCATTCTTTAATAAAAATAAATTTTCAATAAAGAAAGAAAAGTTGGGGTCCCACGAAGCAATCAAAATGATATTTCTCATCTTATGCTAATTTCCCAAGAAGTCATCTTAATTAACATTTATTCTTCAGATGCATTGTACAATCTCTAATTTGGAATCTATGCAGGCTGGCTGTGGTTTTTCTGGCATTTGATGTGTTCTTTGCGATCTTTTGTGTTGTTTTGGCATGTTTGATTGGGATTGCTCTCTGTTGCTGCCTACCATGCATCATAGCAATTCTTTATGCTGTTGCGGGGCAGGTATGAAAAAAGCAATATTTATTTAGTTTGATAATAGAACCATAAACAAATTGGAGTTTTACGCTTCTTGCTGCTGTTGTTGCTTTTGTGATTGATTTAGCTTATTGCTGCTGTCATTTTATTTTTATGAAATAGGAAGGTGCATCTGAAGCCGATCTTAGTATCCTCCCAAAATACAGATTTCAGGTGATAGGCAATGAGGAAAAGCCCAATGTTGGGGCAGGGAAAATGGTTCCTGTTGAAACAAGCAGTGGATACTTAGCAAATGAACGCATACTCTATCCTGAGGATGCTGTAAGTTGCTGTCTGTATTACAGAATGTTCTTTTAATTGAAGTATTATTATGGAATTAGAGATTATGGGGTGAGTGGAAAGTACGTTCTCTCTCTCTCTCTCTCTAGTTCTATTCCACTTGGAGTTGAAGTTAGCAATTATGCCAACAAGTTTTGCTAACTAGCTTCCAACTCAAATCATTTAATGGTGATTCGTGATGGAACCCTAGTTGCAAAAATTAATAAAATTGGCTGCTATTGAAGAACGTTTTAAATTATAAAACTTTAGTCATTAGCTCGATATTATTATGGTTAGGAATTAGGGGAATGGAAAGTGAGGATTACTTTCAAGTGGCTGTGTTTCAGATTACTTGTTATTTTGTTTGTTACAATATAAGATTTAACTGGCCCTTTGGAGATTGGTTTAGCATTTTCTTTAATTTTTTTTTTATTTTTCTTCCTTTTATTTGTTAGGAATGCTGTATATGTCTCTGCCCATATGATGATGGAGCGGAGCTCCATACACTCCCTTGCAACCATCATTTTCATTCAACATGTATTGTTAAATGGCTCAAGATGAATGCTACTTGTCCTCTCTGCAAGTACAACATTGTCAAAGGAAATGAACAAGTATGATGAAAGGGATAGGGAAACCCACAAACAGCTGGGTTCATCCACCTGCTCTCTGTTTATCTTTCCGTGCAGAATAGATCAGGGCAAAAGGAAAGAAACTTCTCCAAATTCTTGGCAAAATTACAGTATATGGAGCTGAATTTGTCAATAGAGCTGCCTTTGTCTTTTCCGGCCTTTTGGAGTTGTCTCAATTTGTATTCAGTTGTTTCAGAATTTGCTGAAAAGAAAAAATCACATTTTGCAGGCTTTCTGCTTTTGCTTGCTGAACTGTTTTGTAGTTATACATTTGTTCCTATATCGCCTGCCTGCAAAGCATATACCCCCCAGCTAATTGGCGGTTTTTTTTTTTTTTTTTTTTTTTTTTTTACCTCTCTCCTTCTAAATCTGATTTCCAAGCTTAATGACAAAGTATTATGCATCTGTATTGCTGCTTTCCTTTCCAGGCAAAGGAAAAGGAAGAATCTGAAATTGCATTAATTGAAAATTGAAGTGGCTTAATATTCTTTTTGTTTTATTTATTTTTCCTCATGTTGAAACCAATATGGATGGAAGGGGTATAATCCTTGTTTCTTTTCCATTTTGATAATTTGAAAATAACTTGAAAAGCATAATCATTCTCATATGTTATCACTAGATAGATTATGACACATGAAGGCATCTTTAACACCAAGTTGGATGAATCATTTGCCATTATCGTAAAAGCCAGAGGTGGAAAGGTAGGATGGATCTTTCTGGCTTCAATGTTAATTCTAAAAGCCATAAGCTCCCACACGCTATGAAAATTAGAAAGGTGTCAAGGTGACGAGTTTTGTTTTTGCAAGTCACATCGCACTTTCATTTTCATCCATTGTTGTGGCTCTCAATTGGAAGAGGGTCACTCTAATTGCACTACCAACTAAAGTAAATGGAAAGCGTTACAATAAGAGTAGAGTTTAGTGCGTATACTATACTATTAGGATTAAATTCATTTAGTATAATATGTGTTTTGTTTTTATAAGATGGTTTCATCCATGAATAATGGCCTGTGATTAAGGGTGGAAATTGTTAGCTTAGGCGGCCAACGTGCAACCTACAGGGCAAATGATTAGGCTTGGATTTAGCTGATTCCAATTAGTTTAAGACTTTTGTTGGTGTTGCTGTTATTTTACAAATAAGAAAAATGGAAGAATCTGGGTCAGGCAGAGGCTCAGCCAGAACTAATTAAGCTTTAACCCTTGAGCCCCAATTTGCCAACCAAGCCCTTAAAATTTTTTCAACATTAAATAAATAATACTAGTAAGTTTCAATTAATAATCAGCTGGAGTAGCTCAGTCGGTTAGAGCGTGTGGCTGTTAACCACAAGGTCGAAGGTTCAACCCCTTCCTCTAGCGGTTACCGTTTAGTTGCATTTTCTTCTTTTTTTTTCGTTTCTTCACTTTATTTATTTTTTAAATATTAAATATCCCCCTTGTTTTCATATTTTATATAACAACCCAGAAAATTAAAAAATATATATATATATATTTTGAAAAATGGGATTGGCGTGTGACAGTGGGTTTCCCACTGTCACAGCAGCTTTTTTAAAAAAAAAAAAAAATAAAAATAAAAAACGGGAGGAGGAAGCCCCCCCCCCCCCATTTTCTCTTCTCTCCCTTTCCTTCCCTCTCTTCTTCTTCTTCCTTTCTCCGATGGCCGTGGCGGACGTCCCAAGCGGCTCCCACCGTGGCGACCCTCGCGACCACCGGGACCACAAAAAGCAGCGGCAGAGAGGGAGAGGAGAGAGAAAACGCGCCTGATGGGCGCGGCTTTCAGTAGCGATTCCGGCTTCATCCTACGTCCGATCGAGGCGATTCCGGTGGCGTTGGAAAGCTTGTTCCGAGAGCTTTCTTTTAATACCAATTTTGAAGCAAATGGAGGTCGGATGAGTGAGATATGGAGGAGAAAAGTTTCGGGTTTTTCAAGCTTTTTCGTCAGATCTATATGCACTGAGGAAGAGGAGAGGAACATGGTGGTATGATCAGACCCGGCAAATGTCGCGTGGCCGTGGCCACCGTCTTGTGATGCGGTGGTGCCGTGATGGCTCCGTGAGCTATGGAGATGGTTCAACTTCCAGAGGCTTCCTCATAAATTTTTGGAATTTTTGAGACACAGATAAACTTCTGGTAAGACAATTTTCATTATTTCTCTGTCTGTGGAGCATAAATATAGTGTTTCTTAAACAGGAAAAATTGGAGAAAAATTCTAAGAAAAATATATGATGAAAGTAAAATTATTTGGAGATATTCTATGGTGTTTGTTGAATTTTTGAGTGATTGTAGAATATTTTTGAAAAATATAGATAGATTTTAGTTAGATTTTTAGCATATGGGCATATAAGATTATTTGAAATTAAGATAATTAAATTTTATATAATTGGTTGAAGCTTGAGGATGGAAGTTTAAATATGTAAATATTTAATTGGGTTGGATTAAGAATACGTTAGATGTTGGAAACTTATAGAATCGAGTAAAATTCTTGAATAAAATATTCATGGGTGATTAGAAAATTACAATTCATTTTGCAATAGCCTTATAATATTATTAAGGACCGCGGGGCAAAATTTTAGAATTTTTAGAGCTTGTTTGAATGGATTTTTGAAAAATGTCAATTATAGGGACTAAAACGTAATTTTTAAGATTTTGAGTATTGTCTGATTTGGAGGGCCCAGGAGGGGCCATGTGATATTGATGAGATGTGATTGTGGAAATTGAGAATTTAGAAGTGTTATTTGAGCCTTTTGCAGGTTGGGTAGGTTCTAGGTATAGGGGAAACTCTGCCGGATTTTCGGCACGACTTAGGACGTAATTGGTCTTTTCTTGAATTGTATTGAGTTATTTGTATTAAATAATTGTAATATAATTGTCAGGTGAGCCGGGACAGCCTTCTTCCTCCGCCCAGCCGCCACAGTGATTGTCGTCAAGTCTGTGAGTAAAATATTAATTTTAATTGTAATTTCGATATTATTATATGTTTAAGCATGCCCATGCATCACTTATATGCATATATCTATGTAGATAAATCCTAGGCACGATTTATGTTGCATTCATAACTGTGAAAGTGCCATGTATGTTGTTGTGGTAATTTGGAGCAGTGTGCGTGCGTTGGCGTGCGTGTGATGTGGTGTGGACTATGGATAGGACGGGGTAGTCACGGCTTGAGTAATTCGCTGGGACCCGATCCTTCGAGGGGTAGTCACGGCTTGAGTAATTCGCTGGGACCCTCGATTTGGTTATTAAGTGGAAGTCCGAGCTGAGTAATTCGCTGGCACCAGGTTGGATTTAAGAGAGCTGTATAGGGGATCAGCTCCCATATGTTATGATTGATACTACAGGGTGTGTGAGTGCTCCAAATTACCTTTTTGATGTTATGATGTGAAAATGATATTGATGTTGCATTTCACTCTACAGGGTGCATTAGTTTTAGATAGTTATAGAGATTATGGTTAAAATTGATATTTTACTCTCTGAGTCGAACGCTCACTCCTGTTCACCATATTTTTCCAGGCTACAGGAGGAGACATTTTTCAGAATAACCTGTCCCTTTCCTCTCAGGTTATGAAAAGATTACTTAATTGTATTATTATTCTCTAAATTTGTAATTTAGGACTCCGCATGTGCTAGTAGTAGCATTAAGCCTATCAGAGACTGTATGAATTCAAGTTTTCATATTAATAAATGAAAAGAAAAAATTTTATGAGTTTTAAATGGTTATAAATGAGGTAATAGGGTTGAGCTGGGCTCCCCTAATTTTTGTTTCTGATAATTTCTGGGCTAAGATGGCTCGAAATAAAATTATAACAGTTTAATTTAAAATTATTTTATATGCATATTGGGCCTAAATTGTGGGCTTGATTATGGATTTGAGAACAGTAAGGCTTACTACGGGCCTCGGGGCTTTATGCCGCCTGTGTCCTAGTCTTGGTCCTACCATAGGTTGGGTCGTGACAAAGTTGGTATCAGAGCTTAGGCTCTAGATTCATGGGAAATAAAATACTTGGGAGTGTAAAAGGAGTCTTGTTAGGATGTTACATGCGGAGTATAGGATTCTGTTTTGTCTTTTTTGTAATTCTTTGTTTCTAGATTCTGCGTTATACCTCGAGAAATATAAAAGTGCCTCAATTAGTGTCTTGATTTTCGTGGAGTACATAGAAATGTGAAATAGAGTTAGTAGACATGTGACGTCTATCATGAGGATACGTACTCCAAGAAATGCTATGTTTCTGTCTGTATGGGTTTAAATGGTGTGCCCATTTCGTGCAAGGCACGAGTACATAAAGGTGAGTCTTGAAAGTACAGTTGCCCTAGATAAGGATGAGGATACCACTACAGGCAGTCATCAGTGGATGACCCCGTCAGAATAAGTTTATGATAATAGAAGATGCAAGAGAGATAAGAGATTAAGAGGCCTAGTCTTCCAGGACGTATCGTAGTAACTATACAATGTTCTCGATGTCTGCTCTGTAAGCTGCAGATTATAGTACCAACATGAGATTATTGTATAGAGCTGCGTGCATCCCCGTGGTGCTCCATAATGAGGGTGTTTGCGGATGGCTTCTATTTTGGTACAATTATGCCAGAACAGAGTTCTATATCTGCAGAGGAGTTGGGAACTCCTGGTTAAGAGTCTAGAGCTAGAATATCGAAAGGTCACAGTTGGGTGGTAACTAGAGTCAGTGACTCAGTTACCCTAGCATGAGCTAGAGTTACAGTAAGAGTTGCCATCAGACCAGAGGTTTCGGACTAGTTGCAAAGTAAAGGTGACACTTATAGAGTGAGATCATCTAGTTTTCGGTATGGAATTTTGGATGATTTTTGCAGTATGACAAACATTTTGCTTAGAGCTTAGTGAGAATAGTATACCTTGCGTGTATCAGTATGAAATAAAGTACAACCCTACTACTTAGAGAAGGTCGAAACTATGAATTGATGATTTACAGAGCTATGATATGATAAAGGAGGCATTAATTTGACATGGTTTTGGGCAAGGTAGTAAATGTAGTACCTTTGTTACAGCAAGTTAGGGTATAGTACTATCTTTTCAGAAGGGATCGAAAGTTATTACTAATAATGGTGACCAACAAAAATAGTGTCCCAGATGGGAACGTAAAGTGTGGTAGAGAATAGTTGGCTCGGGTATCCTGCAGATGATACAAGTTCCATTATAGGAATCATATATAATCAGATCATGATGGATGTAAATCCTTTGAATTGGATGACGGGTTTGGGTACCCGGAATCTTAAATTTTGGCTAGTTGAGTAAACATGGAAAATAATAATAATAATAATAATAATAATAATAATAATAATAATAATAATAATAATAATAATAATAATAACAAATAAATAAAATTACTGCATAATCAGTTCTCGAGGTAGTAAGGGTATTATGCAAGCTAAGAATATAAATCATACAAAAAAAGTATGACTGTAATTTCCTGAGTTCCTTTCTAACTTCATATCGTTCAAAACAATAGTATAATCTAATTATAATAGTGTTAAGAGTAATAAATTAGCGAAGATAAATTATAGAAGGCCAATGGATAGAGAAAGTGCAGAATGAAAGTTTGGACAATTGATTGCAGATGCAATATAATCTAAATGCTAGTGGAAGTACTAGCTAGGGTGGTCAAAGGACCAAATCTGAGTAGCATAGACATGTGATAACGTGGTAGAGACTCTAAAAGATATAGTTTGCAGGTACAGCTGTCATGTTAGGAAGAAGAATGGAACCAGGGATAGAATAGTCAAGTTCTATTTTGGGTAAGACAAAGGAGATAAACGGAAGGACAACCTGAGGAGCGCATAATAAAAGGAACAAAGTTAAGATATAGGGTAGGCTAAGTGTTATTCTTGGCAAGGTGAATGACAAGGATGGAAAACCCAAAATGGGACCACATTAGTGAGAATAGTGATGGAGGTATGGGATAACATAATAATGAGTAAATGCTAGAAGGTGTGCGATGGTATTGCGGACTACCTAATTAGGTAGAGAAAACGAAGTTAGTAAGTAGTAAGTTGAATAAAGGTCAATCTAAGGGATCAAATAGGTATGATGATAGGAAAAGAATTATAGATAATGACACATAGGTTTTAGGTTAGACTTTGGAGATAGTGAGAAGGTAATTAGAGGTTCGTTATGAATGTCAGGCAAACATTTTTAGTGTGATCAACAGAATCATTTTGCAGTGAAGCAATAACGACAGAACAACAGTAAGGGTAGAATGAAAAGTGACAAGTATGGGTGGTAATAAATCACTAGAAAGTTCAAGGATCAAATTAATGACCATAGATAAGGGTGGAATTAGTGTTGAAAGAATTTATTAGTGAGAGAAATCTTTCAGGAATCAACAAAAGTTAAGGGCACAATATAAACTATAATAGATATGAATCATAGGTCGAGTATAAGTAAAATTAATAAATTATAAAATATTATGTCAGGAAGGACAATGGTACGATAAAGGGTTCATACAGATGATATCTTATAGGTAAAGCACAATTGTGCTAAGAGATGATGAAATTTGAAGAGAAAGACCAAGAAACATAGATTAAACATTATTATATGGACAATTGGCGTAGTTGAATATAAGAGGATATTTTTCTTTCTTTTCAAGTTTAGCTTGTGCTTTTGGTTTTAGAAGGTTATATAAGGAACAGAGACTGAGTCAAGGAGACCTAGTTATTTGAGAGTTTGGTAGGCACCAATTCATATACAATTTCCTGATATGAGAATGACAGTAAGTGCATACCTAGTGTTAAGTATGAAAGGATGATCAGAGTAATGACAAGAGTTAAATTGAGTTAGCTACTAAGGCTTGCGACTGTTTTAGACCATGAGCTAGATGAAGTACTATTTATGGATGAGTTTCAATAGATGAAATTGTTGCTGATGGATAATTTGAGGTTGAAGTTTAGAAAGCTATGGGCAGTATACGTGATTATATTAAGGAGAATGAACATGTGAAGTATCTTGTTTAGAATTAAGGCATGGCACATATTTTCCATAGCCGTGTTAGTTCAGATGGAACTTATAGTTTCTGGGGCTCATATCCATCCAGGATAAGTAATTTCCTACTAAGGCTGGTAGGGAATGATAATGTTCTGATAGTTAAGTTGGAAAAGGAGATACAAAAAGAAATTTTCATAGGTAATTATAAGTGTTACATAAGGTGAAGACTGTGCTGGTTGGAGTAAATCGTAAGGTTAGAATTCCCGAAGTAATAGAATTAGTAATCAAGATAAGACTAAGTAATAAAATGAAAGTTAAAGTTGATGATGGAACGGACATCCTTGAAGGAAAAAGTATAAGAACGAGAGAAAACCAAGGTTAAAGAATAAGTACAGTAGGTTGGAAAGATATCAACAATAGTAGAAATAGGAAAAGGAAGTGGATAAGATCCAAAGAATAGGAAGAAAACTTGTAAAGCTAGTTATAATAATGAGGATAAGGAGGAATAGGTATGCTAGGAACATACTAAGAGATGTTTAAAACAAGTTATTATGAGATGATAGATTAAAGGGGTAGTAGAGCCTCGATCTGAGTGCCAATGTGTCAGAAGTAGGCCATATACTAAGAAGCTATAGGAAGAAGTCTAGATATTTATATTCCAGAGAAGGAGTGAGAATTGATAAGTCGCATGGGTTGAGTTGTCAGAGAATATAAACACTTTTGTTACCTAGAAGGAGAGACCCGGTTTACTTTCCAATATTGATAAATGATACACTTGGCCCTTGGAGGAGACTCTACCTGACTAGTTACATAAGATCGATAGAGGTTGGTCTAAGTACCTTAGTAATGACACAAAAGAGATTAAAAATTTGAAGTATCATGGGAGGAGAAGAGAAGATTTATAGGTATTGACCACTGAGGTCATAAGTAGAGTGAAGATCTCGAACAAGATGCCTAGATTAGGAGCTACAGGAAAGCTACTCATAGGATACCATGGAATAAGGAACATAAGTTATGTCATTGGGGAAACAGAGATTATTAAAACAAAGGAATGATGACTGAAGTCACCAAGAGACATGTTGGGGCGTAATAAAAGTGAGGTAAGCACCAAAGTTGATTGAAGTTATGAGACATCAAGTCAAGAACAGTGAGGTATAGCGAATACTTGAAATGTCAGAAAAATGGTCAATGAATAGTTACAAGATAAAAGCCCTCTAGAAAGAGATGATGACAAATAGGACACTATAGTAGAATCAGAGAACAGTAGAATGTCATATATAATATACGAAGAGTTCGAAGAATAAATATTTTACCAATATCTGCATAGCTGGAGGAGTAATGATTGCACTTATTTCGATAATCTTCTTTTCCATATCTCTTGTTTATTCGTAAATTCGAGGACGAATTTTTCTTAAGGGGGGAAGAATGTAACAACCCAGAAAATTAAAAAAAAAAAAAAATTTTGAAAAATGGGATTGGCGTGTGACAGTGGGTTTCCCACTGTCACAGCAGCTTTTTAAAAAAAAAAAAAAAAAATCAAAACCGGGAGGAGGAAGCCCCCCCCCCCCCCATTTTCTCTTCTCTCCCTTTCCTTCTCTCTCTTCTTCTTCTTCCTTTCTCCGGTGACCGGCCAGCGACGTCCCAAGGAGCTCCCCACCGGCCGGCGACCCTCCGGCGACCACCAGGACCACCAGAAATGGCGGCAAGAGAGGGAGAGGAGAGAGAAAACGCGCGCACAGTGGGCAGCGGCTTTCCGGCGCGATTCCGGTGGCGTTGGAAAGCTTGTTCCGAGAGCTTTCTTTTGATACCAATTTTGAAGCAAATGGAGGTCGGATGAGTGAGATATGGAGGAGAGAAGTTTCGGGTTTTTCAAGCTTTTTCGTCAGATCTACGACGATCCAACCGTTGGATCGACGATCCGAGACCACATATGCACTGAGGAAGAGGAGAGGAACATGGTGGTATGATCAGACCCGGCAAATGTCACCGGCGGCCGTGGCCACCGTCTTGTGATGGTGCCGTGGTGGCTCCGGTGAGCTATGGAGATGGTTCAACTTCCAGAGGTCTCCTCATAAATTTTTGGAATTTTTGAGACACAGATAAACTTCGGGTAAGACAATTTTCATTATTTCTCTGTCTGTGGAGCATAAATACAGTGTTTCTTAAACAGGAAAAATTGGAGAAAAATTCTAAGAAAAATATATGATGAAAGTAAAATTATTTGGAGATATTCTATGGTGTTTGTTGAATTTTTGAGTGATTGTAGAATATTTTTGAAAAATATAGATAGATTTTAGTTAGATTTTTAGCATATGGGCATATAAGATTATTTGAAATTAAGATAATTAAATTTTATATAATTGGTTGAAGCTTGAGGATGGAAGTTTAAATATGTAAATATTTAATTGGGTTGGATTAAGAATACGTTAGATGTTGGAAACTTATGGAATCGAGTAAAATTCTTGAATAAAATATTCATGGGTGATTAGAAAATTACAATTCATTTTGCAATAGCCTTATAATATTATTAAGGACCGCGGGGCAAAATTTTAGAATTTTTAGAGCTTGTTTGAATGGATTTTTGAAAAATGTCAATTATAGGGACTAAAACGTAATTTTTAAGATTTTGAGTATTGTCTGATTTGGAGGGCCCAGGAGGGGCCATGTGATATTGATGAGATGTGATTGTGGAAATTGAGAATTTAGAAGTGTTATTTGAGCCTTTTGCAGGTTGGGTAGGTCCTAGGTATAGGGGAAACTCTGCCGGATTTTCGGCACGACTTAGGACGTAATTGGTCTTTTCTTGAATTGTATTGAGTTATTTGTATTAAATAATTGTAATATAATTGTCAGATGAGCCGGGACAGCCTTCTTCCTCCGCCCAGCCGCCACAGTGATTGTCGTCAAGTCTGTGAGTAAAATATTAATTTTAATTGTAATTTCGATATTATTATATGTTTAAGCATGCCCATGCATCACTTATATGCATATATCTATGTAGATAAATCCTAGGCACGATTTATGTTGCATTCATAACTGTGAAAGTGCCATGTATGTTGTTGTGGTAATTTGGAGCAGTGTGCGTGCGTTGGCGTGCGTGTGATGTGGTGTGGACTATGGATAGGACGGGGTAGTCACGGCTTGAGTAATTCGCTGGGACCCGATCCTTCGAGGGGTAGTCACGGCTTGAGTAATTCGCTGGGACCCTCGATTTGGTTATTAAGTGGAAGTCCGAAGTGAGTAATTCGGGCACGGGTTGGATTTAAGAGAGGCGTATAGGGATCAGCTCCCATATGTTATGATTGATACTACAGGGTGTGTGAGTGCTCCAAATTACCTTTTTTATGTTATGATGTGAAAATGATGTTGATGTTGCATTTCACTCTACAGGGTGCATTAGTTTTAGATAGTTATAGAGATTATGGTTAAAATTGATATTTTACTCTCTGAGTCGAACGCTCACTCCTGTTCACCATATTTTTCCAGGCTACAGGAGGAGACATTTTTCAGAATAACCTGTCCCTTTCCTCTCAGGTTATGAAAAGATTATTTAATTGTATTATTATTCTCTAAATTTGTAATTTAGGACTCCGCATGTGCTAGTAGTAGCATTAAGCCTATCAGAGACTGTATGAATTCAAGTTTTCATATTAATAAATGAAAAGAAAAAAATTTTATGAGTTTTAAATGGTTATAAATGAGGTAATAGGGTTGAGCTGGGCTCCTCTAATTTTTGTTTCTGATAATTTCTGGGCTAAGATGGCTCGAAATAAAATTATAACAGTTTAATTTAAAATTATTTTATATGCATATTGGGCCTAAATTGTGGGCTTGGTTATGGATTTGAGAACAGTAAGGCTTACTACGGGCCTCGGGGGCTTTATGCCAGCCCAGGTCCTAGTGCCGGTCCGGCCCATAGGTTGGGTCGTGACATTTTATTTTTTATATGCTAATCAAAGTTTAGAAATCAAATCATCAGATTGAAACCGATTCAGTTTTGAAAATTAATATATATTGAATACTTATTTATATAAATAATTAATTGAATTTAAATTATATTTTTAAAATAGTATTTATAAATTTTTATATATTATATTTAAATAAATAAATTTAAGTATTTTATAAAAATTTAAATTATATATTATTAATAAAATATTTTATACAAATTATTAACTAAAATATATAAACTTAAACAAGTATTAAATAATACAAGTTATAATTACATGAAGTATGATGGAACTTCGATTGTAGAATGAAATATTAATAGAGCATCTGATTATCAGATTAAAAATGTCCTTCAATATATGACCATGTATGCTATAGCCTCTAGTGCTAAAGGAAATAATGACTTAGCAATAGCTAAAGCTACTATTGCTAGTTTTACTGGCTAACTAAAAGGTTTGTGAGATTTTACCTTATCTGAGGAAGGAAAAGCTCAAATTTTAAATGCGGTTAAAACATAAATCAGAGCTGAAGCCCAAGTTGTGGTCCCAGACTGTATCAATACCTTATTATATACTATAGGTATACATTTTATAGGATCAGCCAGTATGTATATAGATAGATATCAGAAATAGCTTATGAATCTTAGGTGTCCTGATTGATCTCACTTTAAATGGTATAAGGATATCTTTTTTGCCATTATTTTTACCAGGGAAGTTAATCAATTTGATTTTTTGAAATAAAAATTTCTTTATGGGTTACCTTCTTTATTTGCTAAAAGAGTCAAAAAATAAATTAGAAGCAAAAACGAAGGTACAATTCCTTATCATCACTACACTGATGGAAAATTTGCATCCGAAGTGGTGTCTGCAGGAATAGCATTGTGCAATGAATTAAAAATACATAAACAAATACAAAAGGAGAAATTAACAGGAAAAAAGAATTTTGGGCAATTTTTGTGAACATATAGATTTTCAACCAATAACTTTCCCTTATAAAAGGAAAGTTAGGGGCGAAAAGAAAAGAAAGAAAAAATATTATAAGTCTAAAAGGACTTACAAGAGGAAAGAAGAACTGAGTCTTCTGGTAGCTCTAGGAGTTCTAGCGCAAGGTTTGAGGACAAAGAAAAGAAAAAATAAAAAAATAAAGAAATATTATTAGTGTTTAATATAGATAGTAGTCTAAGTAATTGGAAGTTGCCTCCTATTTCTGCAAATCTTATTTATAAGTCTAATACAAATTTTCTTTTAAAATCTGATTATGTGGTTAAAATTGTAGAATAAAGAACTCCTATCCATGAAGGATTATATTTTAGGAGTTTGTTTTCTGAGGATCTCTTAAAAAAACATCAAAAAACTTACTCCTTTTTGCACATAGGAATTGTTCAAGTTGCACTAAAACCTACAACTAGGCTAGGTTTTCAAAAATTTGAATCTGATTTATTGAATCAGAAATTCTTTATAAGGATTGATCGCAAGAGTGCTAAAGAGATACTCTTGAAAGATGTTAAAAACATCGTTCCTAAACAAATATTTGCTCACTGGCAAGCAATTTTGTCAGTATTTGATTTTGACATTGAATTTATAAAGGGAGAAAATAATTCTTTGTCTGGTTTTCTAACTCGTGAATTTCTTATAGGACATGAGTTCAAAGGTACCAATGACTCCCTCAAAGTGAACCCATGAGATATCGCCACCTCCACCTAAAAGTGTGGATAAACTAAGAGATGATGTTTATGAACACAAAGACCATTTAGGGTACATAGAGATTTGTAATAATCACAGTTTCCATCACAGTTTATTTCTATGTCAGATTCACTAGTATATTTTTTTTTCTTCAGAAGTGTAGTCTAGTATATTAACTTCTACATCTTCTTCATCTGAACTGTTCAAGAATATCTTTATTAAAGACTCTTTCAAGCCTTCATCTACTAAGGCAACGAAAATTCAGCTGGTTTATTCAATTTCGGCTTGAAAAGGAATCATGGGAATTTCCTACATAGTTCTATGAATGGTTTTTTAATTATGGACTTTTCTTAATTTCTCTACCTAATAAGATAAAAGAAGTCTATGAAAATTTTGTAGATTCTAATAAATCCTTAAAGGATGAAAGATTATTATTTACTATCCTATACAAAATGCCATAAATAGTACATTGGGATTATATTATCTCGGCCAAAAAATATAAAAAATTCTCTGAGTTCTCAATAGAACATATTCAATGGCTAATCGTTTAGTTGCATTTTTTTTGTCATTTCTTCACTTTATTTATTTTTTAAATATTAAATATCCCCCTTGTTTTCATATTTTATTTTTTATATTAAAATATTTATATGCCAATCAAAGTTTAGAAATCAAATCATCAAATCCAAACTGATTCAAATTTGAAAATTAATATATATTGAATACTTATTTATAAAAATAATTAATTAAATTTAAATTATATTTTTAAAATAATATTTATAAATTTTTATATATTATATTTAAATAAATAAATTTAAGTTTTTTATAAAATTTTAAATTATATATTATTAATAAAATATTTTATGCAAATTATTAACTAAAATATATAAACTTAAACAAGTATTAAATATTATTTAGATAACAATAATCAAATTTTAGATGAACTTAAATAATTTAGGATAAATTTTCATCAAATCTAAAATGAATTCAAATATTGAGCATAATAATTGAGCTTAAAAGTAAATATTTTTTACGAACACGTAACCTATTTAATTCTGACCCAAATTGTCCTCAAACCAATAGCCTTTTAGTTATTCAGTTGAAAGGGTGGTTAATCTTGGATGGAGCCACAGCCAACCCATTACCCCAAATTCTCGCCATTAATTGAAATATACCACATGAACTCTGAATAGAATCTCCACCTGTTGAAAGCAAACTGGTAAAAAGCCATCCATTTTCCTCTGTGAGTGCATGAGATTGAGAATCCCTTAGTTCTAAATTCATTTGATGGATGCCAATATCAAAACTACCACCAACGAAAATCTAATTACGGATAATATCAAAAACATTTGGTTCTAGAGGTCAACATACCATGCCATGAAGATTAAAAGAACACCATAATTAACAGTAAGCCCATGGCATCAAGGCACCCCAATCCTACATCACCGTGAGGGGAATCTAGAGGTTGGAAACATCAAAAGATTCGTAGGGTGTCCCTCTTTTTTCCGATCACTGAACCACACAAGACCCTTACCATAAGCTGCATGACTGGCTGCGTCTCTATAATTCTCGTCAGAACTCGTATGTTCTCCATGTGAATTAAATCATCAGAACAAAGTTGATGTGTTCTCAATCAGTCAAAATTCTATATATAAGAGATGCCCACACCTTTTCGATTTTTGTGGACAGCAAAGTTACTTCTTCAATAGGTCATTAAGGCGACACACAAAATCAGCATGCAGTGCATGGCCACCCTGTATTACATTATATTTAGTTAGAAACTTAGACAAAGTCTTGGCAATTGTCACATAATCATTAGCCAACAACATTAGTAAAGATAATGAATGCAGAGCTTTCACATGATACAGCCACAATATTGGGAAACGCATAAATCAATTGCATTCAATAATCACACGACAGAAAATGACACCACTTTATCAGGCAAGGGAAATTCAAACTGCCAGAATGACAAGTTTTTGACGGGACACACCAACAGCAACAGTACTCCACAAGCTTTTGTTGAAATTCAAGTGTAAATAAGCTGAAGTGTAAGGAATTGCTTCTATAAAATTTCCAGAAATACTTAGAACATCTAGATCACTGCTTAGGGAATGATAGCTAGAATCAATAAACAAGTGATGTGCTGTCAACAATAAAAAGTGTGAATATTTTGTTTTTTTATTACCAAGATGAAAATGTCAATTTCAACTTCAAGCACAGTTGCACATAAATTTATTTGTCCATTTTATTAAATCAGGAACATCAGAAAGGAACAAGTCAATGGATTTAGTAAATAAGCATAGTTGATGGTTTTGCAAAATTTGGTAACTATAGAATATCCAAGGTAACCTATCATTATTCATATATTACCCACAAAGACAGGCGAAACGGAACTTTCCTACTGTTTGGTTAAAACTATAAAACCTGAACTCCTGCATTATCACTGCAATATCCTCCTAGACAAGAATACATAAATTAAAAAACAAATGTAAAAGAAGCCTGAAGATTAGAAAATTTTTCATGATTGCTAAAATAATCCATAAACATTTAATGGACATGGACTATAGCTGTCAAAACATGCAAGAAACGAAAAAAGGTCTAGAGAAAACCTTGTAAGCAATTATGTGTGCCACTGGAAGCCCTTGATTACCAAGCCGTGCAAACAGGGAAAGGTCACCAATAAGATCCAAGATCTTATGACGACAAGGTTCATCAGGGAAACGAAGTGGTGGGTTCAACCAGCCTTTACTGGCACTACAGACAAAGACAATGGATTACATAATGAACAGAGTGAAGAGCTAACTAATTGATAGGTTTCAATCTTACACTCATTTTCCATGTGTATAAATTAAATTGAATCCAGGTTTCATGTCATTCCATCCATTTTCCAGCAAAAGCAAATGGTCTACTTTAGTTTAACAAGAGAACCAGTTAATATATTTTGCTTTAAAAAGAAGGGAATTGCTTGCTATGTAAAAGAATTTAACAAAAGTGCTCCAGTGAATTGCAAGCAACTCCTAATATTTTAGAGATATTTTTGACTTTCATCATTTTCCTTTGGCATGGGAGTCATGACAGCTAAAGCAGCACAATAAGCCTATGCTATCTAGCATCTTGGAACCTTCTTCTTCAAAAATGAATAAAGCATCTCGCTAATCACCTGCAAACAATAGCATTCTGTAATGTTCCCCCTTTAATGAGTCCTATATTTCGCATTTGCTCCACCTGCAACAATTTTCCAAATGGAACTCTAGCATTAGAAAGCAGACTAGATTTAAATGTGCACACCTCCTCCCCCCACAAGCCCACACAAACCACACCCCCCCCCCCCCCCCCCCTCCTCTTCCTCCCTTTTTTCCTTTTAGTTTTGTCATCACCAGAGCTAAAACATCATAGTCACCCACTAAATGACTGCCAGGTATAGAAACCATGGAAAAAGGAATGCCTAATAGCAAAGCTGATCTGCAAAAAAATTTTGGTTCTGTGCATAGCTGTAACATATGATGACATGTCAAGAGGCTAGATATACTTGACAGATTTTTATCTAATGGAGCAATGCCTAAGCCAATGAAAATTATGATCAACCTTTTCCTAATTCACTGGAACCATCGACAGCCAGTTGCTCCAGAAATATTTTTCCATCCTCCGTTGACATAGGCATTATACTAATAGACCACCTGAAGCACTTGAAGAAATTTTGTTAACTCACTGTGAACCAATTAAATAGGGTGATCTTACAGTGGTGTATGCACAATTACTTTTTATATCCCTGAAGTGTAAACAGGTGTTTCCTTAGAGAATCTTGCATATACAAGTAACCCACAATATATCACTAATCAGCTACAAAAATAGCTTTTATAATCAATTTTGATAAAGAGAAAAATGATAGAAACAATAAACTGTACGTCACAAATTTTGTAAGGGAGCATACATGTCACTTTTTTAAAAACTTAATACAAGGTTACATCGGGAAAAGAGCTCAGGCTATTGGCAGAATGTCTAGAGGAGAACCATGAAAAGAGCTCTGGCTATAGGCAGACTGTCTAGAGGAGAACTATGTTCTAGATGAATTTATAAAAGAATCCCACTTGTAGAGGAAAAGAGCTCAGGCTATAGGCAGACTGTCTAGAGAAGAAGTGAAGAACTAAGTTCTAGATGAATTTATAAATGTATCCAGGTTTAACTATGTGCTGATTCTTTTCTTCACTTCCCCCCTATAGCTTCAAGCAGTTAAAGTCAAAGAAATTCCTAGAGGTACAGTTACTACCTTTTAGAGAAGTTAAAAGGTTGATTTAGGGTCTAATACTTAAGATAAGAACTTAAACCACACTTAGAGACAAGAGAGGTGTCTGCTTGTCATTTATGTGCAATTCAAAAATCCAGTAAGAAACATATCTTTCAATTATCATATGCCTGAACAGTGATAATATAAGATGAGAAGAAAAACCAGTAGTACCCTTTTTTTTTCATCACTTAAAAGGTTGATAGTCCTTTATTCAACAATATCAAGCTATGATATTGAACAGAAAATAAAAATTACCTACTACAAGAGAGAAGTTAAACAAACCTCCTCGTATATGCAAAAAGTTCTTGATGAAGCTATTTGTTTGACATAGAAAGAATCATCCAAAGGAGCTAAAGAAAACCACTGGCAGCCAATGGCACAAACCTGGGAATAAAAAGAAGAAATGGAAGAGTCGTTAGTACAAATCCAATCTCGTCTTTCTATTTCTGGGTCAGACAAGAGTCGTGCTTCCTCAACCAGTATAAAAGAAAATTAGAAAAATGCCACTCTAGCTATCCTGTAAAAACAAAAACAAATAAAAGCATAATCACCTTAGAAAAATCAATCCCATAAGTCAAGCGAACATTAGGCGATGGGATTGCAGCCACAAAAGAATCATTCTTGCACACATACACAGGTTCATTCAAATAAGGCGCCATTCTTTCACAGCTATTGCCACTCTCATCTACCGCCACAACCAAACCAGCCTTTTCTATAGCTTCAACCCATTGTTTCGCCGACCCATCCAATATAGGAATCTGACTCATTTAGTAAGTCCCATATTAACCTTTCACATATCGAGCATAACAAATCCCAAAAAACATAGACAAAGCCATCAAACCTCAAAATCGCAATCATCTTCTTCGGAGTCGACATTATTGTTGAAAATCTGAATCTTGCAATTATCAATGCCGGTGGCCTCGAGAGCAGAAAGCAAGTGCTCAACGGTTCGAACTTTGAATCGATCAGCAGACAGCGTAGTACAAAGAGGCGAATTTTGCTGGGCGAAATCAATGGATGCAGGAATGGAATATTTAGAGTGGAAATCAAAGTACCTCCCTTTCTGAGCATACTCCGGCGATAACCTCACGGTTGATTCATTGCCTGAGTGGAGACCCTTCCCACTGACCTCCACGCATCTCCGTATGGTTTGTTGAAGCCTCCCGCTCTAGTATCGACAAAACACAGAATTTAAATATAATTTTTTAATCTTTACATATGAGAGAGAGAGAGAGAGAGAGAGAGTACGGATTTCCAGGAGATGATGGCGGAGGACATGAGGGCACCGGAAAGAGTCATTCGGTAAGATGGACACTGAAACGGTGTCGCTTCTTCAGGGAAACGATATTGACGGCGAGGACAGGACGACAGGAATTTTGGCGCGATAGATGGGTTTTGTAGTTTTCAGTACACTTCCTTCAACCGGATATACAGGTTCAATGCACCGGCGTCGTCAAACCGGGCCAACCTTGTCCAAGGGCCGCGTGGTTGGATTTCATTTTTTTGGGTCTTAGACGTCAATCTTGGAGCCAAATTCATTAAATTATTTAAAAATAAGATATAAATTTTTAAAATAATAAGTATATAGGTATTTTTTTATCAAAAATAAATTATTTTATTATTAATAAATTTTAATTATGTGATATTAAAGTCTTTTTAAAATTATAAGGTCTCAGATTGGAGTAACAATTAAAATTATTTATAAAAATAAAGAATTTCACATACATTGCATACGAGAGTCCCAAGATTTTGGAAAATGCATCACGCTTTGCATTAAAAGCCATGAGAACCATCTTCATACAACAGAGCTAGCAATTCAGAAGGTATTGCTGTTAGCCAATTACACGAAAGTTTTCCTTTTATATATAACTTTACTAAACAGTCTGTTACCCTATTTGCCATTCATTTCACCTTTAACAAATATACATGGCCAATAGAAAATAGCTAAGTTTCGGATTAAAAGGATCAGCGCTTGGTTGTTCTAGTCAACTTCAAGGATTGGATTTTGAAGAGCTTAAATTAAAATTGAAGAATCCAATTCCATGGTTGCTGAAGTAACTTCCATATCAATAGCTATTCTGTACGCTTCCTACATAACTCTTGCTTCACCTGCTAAGGCTGAAGAGCAATAGGCTTTTTGAACAATCCCATCAACAATGTGTCCTGTGAAATTTCGCACTACAACTGTAATCACTGCATCATGGGATCCTTGTTTCCTGGCTACATCTGAATTAAATTTTATAGTTCCTCTTGTTGGAGGTGACCACCTTTCCGAGGGCTCTAGCCTAAAGTCTTAAATTATATCTTAAAGCTATTTAGCATTAGAAATAAAATCCCAAGGCCCACACAACAAAGAAACTCATAGCAAACAAGCATAGGATCTTATAGAAGATCATTACCTAACGCCACTTGGAGTGGAACGATGCCCTATCTGTCGCACCAAAGACCATCAGCTGCCAAAAGGCTAGCCAAGCAAAAGACTGCGATAAATTGAAAGAGAAGATAGGGCCATGTATATGCTGGAGAAAACCGAGATAGAAATGATAGAATCCAAACTCTCAATCTCCTCTAATCCATAAAAAGATTGGTGGCTAAAAAGAATTTTATCTTTTTAAGGTAAATAAAATTTTTAAGTCTCTAATAAATTATTGTTAATTTAGTTGATTCATCTAAGCACTTAATAATAATTATTAGAGTCAAATAAGTACTTATTAATTAAATTGATAATTATTTATTTAATTTTAATAATAATTATCACGTTTAAAAGGATTTTTTTTTCAATAACTACTGTTGGACATACTGAAAAAGAGAAGAACAAATACAACTTAGCAAGTAACCATCCTAAAAAAAGTTACCTTAAGAAACATCGCCTTGCAGCAAGGGCAATAGCTCTCGAGGTGAGCTGAAAAACCGAAAGAAACCAAGAGGCATTCCATGATCAAATTTAGCCAACCAATCAGCACAATTGTTAGCTTCTCTACGTATAAGAGATCCGTGGTAATTGAGGGCCATAGGTTGACCCAAAATAGATCGACTCGAAATAGCATTGCATGCCGCAATACTATGGACTTGCACAATAATTTGCTTATAACCCAAGTCCCAAGCTAGATTAAGACCCCAAGAGCACCCAGAGCTCTGCACTAAAGTTATCACATTGGCCAATGCAACAAGCAAAACCAGCAATCAAATTCCCATAAGAACCACGCAACGGACCACCAGCATCCCCAAATCTATTAATCATGCTTCCATCAATAAGCACAGCCACCTAATCCTCCGGCGAGGGAAGCCATTGAACCAATACTCCATGTTGCACTTTAGAGATCGAATGTAGGGAGTCTGAAACTCAAGCATTAGTAGTTTCCTTAACTTGGAGAGGATGAGGAGAGCAAGATCTTTAGGTGGGTCAGCTTCTCAAAAAATTTATGGCATTCCTCTATTTCCAAATCATCCATAAAGCGAACCCAAACACCGTTGTCCATTTAAAAGTATGTGGAACCAAATTTAATCAAATTGAAATTCGACGACTTTGCCATGCAGCCTGACGCGTTTATTTGTTCAGTAAATCACATTATCACAATGAAAGCTGGTTTATATAGCTAAACAAAACCATAGAGCTATCGTTTGCTTAACTAAGCCCAACGATCTGAACCGGAGTGCTCTTCAAAGTCTAAACCATTTCGTCCCCTCCCGCCTTTCAAAAATGGCTTTATTTGCCCGCCGCCACTCTAAAACCTCCCTCAGAAGCCCTATGGTATCTCTCGACTCCTTTACCTCACAAGTGCTCGAAGAACACCTTTCTGTCTCTTCATTTCCTGCGCGCTCTCCAATGTTCCATTTCAAGTCTCGAAATTCCAAGCCTAAACTTATTATAGTGCTTCAATTTCAAAAACTGCTCCTAACCCTTGGGTTTTTTTCTAGGGTTTTGTTTTTCTTTCTTCTTTTGTTTTTTCATAACAAAATGTCGTGGGAAGGGGAGATTGTGCTTCGAGACGAGACAAATGCTGGTCTCGTCGTTAGCGACCGCATTGGGCGGGAGGTTGCGGCTCAGCTTGACCTCGAAGAGGCCCTTGAAGCTTCCAGATATGCTAGCCATCCTTATTCTACTCACCCTAGAGAGGTATTTTTGAAATCTTTTTTTTTTTTTTTTTTTTTTTATTTTCTTTGGAAGAAATGGGTAACTATACAGAGGAAGTTCTACATGGAGAGCCTGTCTCTCTGTTGTTGAATATGCCTTTGCCAGCAAATAATTCATGATGTGTGATTCAATTGCAGTGGCCTCCTTTCATTGAGGTGGTGGACACCTGGGAGTTGCCCCCCCTGTACTAATTGAAAGATACAGTGCAGCCGGTGGAGAAGGGACGGCTTTATGTGGAATATTTCCTGAGATACGTAGGGCATAGGCATCGGTTGATGATTCCCTGTTTCTATGGAGATTTGATAAGTGGTGAGACATTCTTTACTTGTCTAGTGGGCTGTTTAATGATTCGGCAGCCCAGAAGCCTAATTACCTGAGGTGATACTAACTTTGGCCAACAATAATGAGCATTCTGTTTGCCATGGAAACTCTTTATTCTGACTAAGTTTGGTTGTGGCTGTCTGTTAGTGCTTGAGTTGCTACCGTAGATTGGATTATTCACGCATGCTGCCATTATATCTTTTTGTCAATTTATAACTGAATACTGATTAATGGCAGGAACCAATCTTGTATATTAGCTTCCTAATAGGCAATGACAACTTTAAATTACTAACCGGCACATTCTACCTGCATAATGAGACATGGAGTTAATTTTCAGGATGAAAATTTTTTAACTTAAAGGCCCATCAATGGTTAAAGTTGGTGTGTCAGTTATGTTTAATGTGTATGGTGTTGGTTCTTGATCAGACCTAACAAAAATTTGGATCACGCGTTCACATTTTCTTGAGATCATTTTTTCCTTGCTCAACTCAACTCAACTCAACCGAGCCTTTATCCCAAAACTTTATAATAATTCTGTTTTTATCATTGCCAATTTCCCATAAACTTAGGTTATTCATTTTTTTAATGTCATGTGATAGTGATAAATTGATAATACAGTTTTCAGTTAATATTTCAAAATAGTTGCCTTACATAAAGTCATCAACAAAACTAGGATTCATTCTCTTAATGTAATGTCATAGACTAATAGTTATGGTTCAGTTTTCAGGTTATATTTCAAAATAGTTGCCTACATAATGTCATAAGCAGAACTAGGATTACTGTCCTTTTCCTGTGAATGTATAATGATTTCCACACTCAGAAAAGAACTTCATGAATTCTGATCTTGTGAATAATGGACTGTTGTCTGTAGGCAATCTAGATTGGTAATGGACTTGTCGGAGTCGTCATTTATTGTAATACACATTGTAAAGTTCCTAAAGTACAACTACAAAATAGTACTTACCTTACTTGCATTGTTCTCTATTTGTATTACCCTCCAGCACCTATTCCTCTCGTTTCCATTTTGTGTTTTCATTTCTTCAAACTGTTTGATCTTGCCCTCTTTGTGCAAGTCTCTTTTATTCTTTCTCTTTCTCTCACTTCCTGAGCATGCCATCACTGTCATTGTTCTTGACTTGATGTCATAATAAAAATACTAATTTCATTATTTGTTTTCTTTGTGTCTAAACATTCTATTTACGATGAGGTATGGACAATGTTCTGAATACAGTGGAGAGGGACAAGCCATTTGTGTTGTAGGCCTTGCCAAATCTAAACCTGGTGTTTTTGTCAAAGCTATTCAGTATCTTTTAGTTTTAGCCACTCCTGTTGAGGTAGTAACTCAAAATTTCTTCCAATTATGTCTTGAAGCGAGAGCACATGCTTGCAGCTCATGTATTGCTAAAACTGGCTGAGAGATGCTCAACTGGTGCAAGAGATGTTCCTAGTCTTGAACAGAGGTCAGCAGTCTCTTTAAAATTGTCTGATTCCATCTTTATTATCTGTCTGTCTTTCTGATAACATGAAGTCTTGCTATTACCTGGGTCAGGGCAGGTTGTTATCACAATCCAATTTAAAATAATCCATTGTTTTGAAACTATTGGACATTATGATACCTAAATCACATGAAGTATTTGTAAATACACACACAAGCACATCCACATGTACAAAAGGTCGAGGGGCCATATAAGGGCTGATACTGAGCAGGACACTTCCTGGCATAGCGAAATCTAATTTCTTTCATCATTTCAATATGGATCGAATTAGTCGATGAAAAGGGCCAATCGAGCTCAAATTTTGTCTGCCTTCATTTCCTCAAATTCAAAATTCTCTCTTTTACATTAACAGTTAGAGTAACAAGTCATTTCATTTTGTCAATGTCAGGCATCAATACCTAAGCAATGCTGTTCTACAGGCAAAGAATGCAAGTGATAGTGGTGGTCTGGTAGGCTCCACAAGGGGTGCCAGTGCCTAGACAGTGGGTTGTTAGATTTGCTTGAGGGGAAGCTTGTAGTTCTTCAGTTTCAAATAAAAATAAAAGAGGAACTGGAGGCTATAGCTTCCAGGTTAGAATCTTTATCTAGCATGTCTGAGTCTGTCCAAAATGTCAGTCCCTAATAATAATGCCCATGCAGAGTATGCAAAAGTGGCACAAGAAAAAGCCAAAGAACTATCATTGGATTTAAAGAGTATAACTACTATATAATGAATATGCAGTTCCTTCTGAACTCTGGGAGGTATATCTATCTCTTGCGTTCTCATTCTTACTTTGATCAGACCATTGTGGCGATTCAGAATTGTTAAGGTTAATTGTTTTATGCCATGATTTTCATTTCTTTTTTCCTTTCAGGTATGTCTGGAGATGCTTTACTTTGCAAATTATTCGGGTGATGCTCATAGTAGCATTGTCAGAGAAACTTGGGCCAGACTAATTGATCAAGCTCTTTCAAGCGGTGGCTTTGCTGAAGCTTGTTCAGTATTGAAGAGGGTTGGTTCCCACGTATACCCTGGAGATGGAGCTGTTTTACCATTAGACCCTTTATGTCTTCACCTCGAGAAGGCCGCTCTGGTAAACTTTAACTCCATAGATATTTATATGCTTTGCTGTCTAACTTAATCTTTTGACTTATTGTCCCATTTATACTGTTTGACCAGAATCATCTATTGTATGGTTAACTATACTTCTTTGTATGTTTCAGCTTTATTTTTTTCTTTTTGAATTTTTGCAGGAGAGAATGGAACCAGGGGTTGAATCTGTTGGCGATGAAGATGTAGCAAGAGCTCTTCTTACTGCTTGCAAGGGTGCAACTGAACCTGTACTAAATGCTTATGATCAGTTGTTGTCAAATGGGGCTATTTTGCCATCTCCCAACCTTAGGTTATGCCTTCTCTGATCAGTTCTAGTGGTACTCCAAGAATGGACAATGTCAGTATTTGCTCAGGGGTTCCCTAATATTAGGCGGAACATTCTCACATGAGCAAACAACAGTCATTAACAAAGGGATTCGTGATAAGATCACAAGTGCAGCGAACAGGTGAATTTGTCCTTTCAGCTATTTGTTACTTTTTGCTTCTTTAATTGTCATGCATGCTAGACAAGAGTTTCTTGGCAGGTAAAGAGATTGCGGTTACAATCTGATAGCTTTCGTGTTTCATAAGTTTGCTGAACATAAATAGTTTGAAAAGAAACAAAAAAAATGTGAGATCCTAGATCTTATTCTTATATTGGACTTCATGAAAACTGAATATTAATAAGAGGAATGCTAGCAACACTTTCTTTTGGACCCTTTCATTAGAAATTTCCTCTACAATTGGACACATACAGAAAAAAATTGAATTTTAAATCAATAATTTCATGTGAGAGAATATAGACCAATTATTAAGAGAGTCTCTAAGAAAGTGTTCAAGAGAGAGTTTTGCTGGCATTCTCAATACTACTAAAAGAGATATAAGTTTAAGATTATTGGGACTGGAGTAGTTCTGAAATTATGTGGTTGACTTTTGTGATGTTCAAAGAATCAACTCAACTCAACTAAGCCTTTATCCCAAAAATTTGGGGTCGGCTATATGGATTCGCTTTTTCCACTCTGAACGATTTTGGGTTAAATCCTCAGAAATGTGTAATACTTCTAAGTCATGTTGTACTACTCTCCTCCAAGTCAATTTAGGTCTACCTTTTTTTTTTTTTCTATCCTCTAACCTAATGTGCTCTACTTGTCTAACTGGAGCCTCCGTATGTCTACGCTTCACATGACCAAACAACCTTAATCTCCCTTCTCTCAATTTATCGTCAATTGGCACCACTCCTACCCTTTCTTTAATACTTTCATCACGGACTTTATCTAGTCTAGTATGGCCACTCATCCACCTTAACATTCTCATCTCTGCAACTCTTAACTTAGATGCACACGACTCTTTCAGTGCCCAACACTCACTACCATATAACATAGCCGGTCGTATGGCTGTACGGTAAAATTTTCCTTTTAATTTATTGGGAATCTTACGATCACATAAAACTCCCATGGCACGTCTCCACTTCAACCATCCGGCTTTAATCCTATGACTAACATCCTCCTCACATCCCCCATCTACTTGAAGGACTGAGCCTAGATATTTAAAGTGATTACTTTGGAACAGTACCACTCCATTCAAACTAATTCCTTCCCTATCACCAGTTTGGCCTTCACTGAACTTGCAATGCATGTATTCTGTCTTCGTTTTACTTAACTTAAAACCCTTTGACTCTAGAGTACTTCTCCAAAGTTCTAGCTTCCTATTGACTCCTTCTCGTGTCTCATCTATCAGAACAATATCATCCGCAAACATCATGCATCAAGGAATACTCTCTTGTATATGTTTCGTCAGTTCATCTAAAACTAATGTAAAAAGGTAAGGGCTTATGGCTGATCCTTGGTGTAATCCAATTGAGATCGGAAAATCTCTTGTGTCCCCTCCCACTGTGCGCACAATAGTAGTTGCTCCTTCATACATATCTTTCAATACTTGTATGTACCTAATAGATACCCTCTTTTGTTCTAACACATTCCATAAGACCTCTCTTGGAACACTATTATAAGCCTTCTCCAAATCAATAAAAACCATGTGTAGATCTTTCTTCACATCTCTATATTTCTCCATCAAGCTTCTAATGAGAAAGATCGCTTCCATAGTTGAACGACCGGGCATGAAACCAAATTGATTGAGAGAGATAGAAGTATCATGACGTAGTCACTGCTCCACAACTCTCTCCCACAACTTCATAGTATGGCTCATGAGTTTAATTCCCCTATAGTTTGAGCAACTCTGTATGTCTCCCTTATTTTTAAAAATAGGTACTAAAATACTCTTCCTCCATTCATCAGGCATTTTCTTTGAGTTTAGAATCTTATTAAATAATTTAGTTAACCATGCCACTCCCATATCTCCTAAATACTTCCACACTTCAATTGGTATTTCATCTGCCCACAGCTTTACCCACTTTCATTCTCTTAAGTACTTCCTTTACTTCTAAAGATCTAATCCTTCTAGTATAATTTACATTCTTTTCTATTGTTCTAAAATCTATATTCACGCTATTTCCATTTTGACTATTATTAAAATAATTTCTCCATCTTTCTTTAATGTCCTCATCTTTCACCAACACTTTTCCTTCTTTATCCTTAATGCACATAACTTGATTGAGATCTTGACATTTCCTTTCTCTACTCCTTGCTATTCTATAAATATCTTTCTCCCCTTCTTTAGTTTCAAGTTTCTCATATAACTTTTCAAAGGCCTGTGCTCTTGCTTAACTAACTGTCTTTTTTGCCTCTTTCTTTGCTATCTTGTACTGTTCATATGCCTCATTATTATCACATTTAGGTAATTTCTTATACCATTCCCTTTTTCTTTTCACTGCCTTTTGTACTTTCTCATTCCACCACATCTCTCTTTTGAGGGTGGTCCATGTCCTTTAGACTCTCCAAGTACTTTTCTAGCTACTTCTCTAATCTTTGATGCTATCTGTATCCACATATCATTGGCCTCCATATCTAGCTTCCATACTTCGGACTCGAGAAGCTCATTTTTGAACTTCACTTGCTTTACTCCTTTGAACTCCCACCACTTTGTTCGAGCTACACTATTTCTTCTGACCTTACTTGAATTGTTCCTAAACTTGACATCCAAGACCACCAACCTATGTTGACTTGTTAAAGCCTCTCCTGGAATGACCTTGCAATCCTTGCATAGAGCTCTATTTGTCTTCCTGGTTAAGAGGAAGTCGATTTGGCTTCTATGTTGCCCACTTTTGAAAGTCACTAAATGTGACTCTCTTTTTATAAAGTAGGTATTTGCTAGTATTAGGTCGTATGCCATAGCAAAATCCAGGATGTTTTTTCCCTCCTCATTTCGACTGCCAAAACCAAAACCTCCATGAACATTCTCATAACCTTGCCTATCACTTCCTACATGTCCATTCAAATCTCCACCAATGAAAACATTCTCTTCATTCGGTATGCTTTGCATTAAATCATCCATATCTTCCCAAAACCTTTGTTTACTCTCACTGTCTAGTCCTATTTGTGGGGCATAAGCACTAACTATATTTATTGTTTCTCCTTCTAGTACTAGCTTTACTAGTATAATTCTATCTCCTACTCTTTTCACAGCTACTACTGCGTCTTTCAATGTTCTGTCTATGATTATACCCACTCCGTTCTTGTTTCTCTCCTTTCCGGTAAACCACAGTTTGTACCCTGAATTACCCACTTCCTTACTTTTCTCTCCTACCCATTTAGTCTCCTGAATGCAAGCAATATTCACCCTTCTCCTTTCTAAGGTATCCACAAGCTCCATTAATTTTCCTGTAAGTGATCCAACATTCCAAGTATCAACCCTAATTCTCCTTCTATCCTGCTCCTTCCTAATTGGTCTCCTTCTATGATATCTTCTATTGTTTTCTATGTCTATCTTGTGTTCTGTTCCACTATTTGTTCTACTATCTGTCCTATGGACTAACTTCTTTACCCACATCCGTCCATGATGTGGGAACCCTTGCTCACTTAACACCACTCCCGAGCGCCGGCATGGCGTGTCGCTTTCGGTGAACGCACTACACCCTTGCATATTTATCACTACACCCGGGCTCCGATGTAGCGCGTCGTTAGTAGAGGACGCTCCAACGTTTATATCTTTTGAATCCATATCATAGGGTGTGACGAAATTTTTACGCTGGTTGTCACCTACCGCAACCCTCCTCCTTTATCCGAGCTTGGGACCGGTTAAGTGCAAACTACTTAGGCGGAGTTATGTTCAAAGAATCAATTAAAATAAAATGGAATCAATTGAATGGAGCAAAGTAAGTGACCTGGTTGGCATTGATAGCCAAGAATGACAAGATGCCATAGGCTTACAGGTCTTGTTTTGCCTTGAATTTTGGCATTAAAATTAGCGAGTATAGGTGCTTGCTGTCTCTTAACAATGTGACTTTAGGAGTAATCCTATGTGGTGGACTAAATATTTTATTGAAAGCTTCATATCCAAAGAGCTTTCAAGCATTAGTTTTTTGGGGTGCTTTCGGCATGGTATTTTTGTTTATTAGGTGATATTCATACGTAATTGGTCATAATTATTTCCTTAGATTCTTCTTTTTATTTTAATTGATTCCATTTGCTTCCATGAAAGGAGGATATTTTATCCTTCGTTTTGTAGTTCTCATGACCAAATCTTCTTTTAGTAGGAAAAAATTGTTGAGGACTTCAGCTTCTCATTCCAAATATTCTGTTATTGATGGATTTTTGGATAACAGGTACATGACAGAGGTGAGGGGGTTGCCCCTTCCCCTGAGCAAGACTGAGGCTGTTTACTGAGGATTTCGAGAACTTGAGGAGTCTCTGGCAAGTTTTCTTTTGATCGATTATAATTGTTTTATGTTCAATGGTGTTGTATGGAATATTTTTTTTCAGAAATAAAAAGTTAATAGATTCAGTATCTGTTATGTAACACTATGCTTTGAATTTTTTTACCATTCTTGTAAAATTAACCCTTGATTCATAGAGAAGCATGAATTCTGATGCCAAGGTGCTCATAAAATCACTTGGCTGACATTTGATTCCTCCCTTCCCCTTCATGTAATTGGGTCACGTATTGATATGTGCTGTATGATTTATGTTAATATTCTTTTAGACGTTTTTTTTGAAGATTGACAAAATTTAAATACGTCATATTTGTAAACAATGCTATTTGATCTATGCATTTATCGGCTGCTACGTTGCTGGTTGGGGGAAGAATATGCGTATAGGAGCTGTCCAATCTTCACCGTCCTATCCTTTTGAATCAATAACAACTTAACAAAGACAAATTTTTGTCAATGTCTTCTAAAGGTGGTATTGGGTCCCATGGGCCATACTTGTCATCTTTCTCCCCAATATCTACACGCCTATCTGAAGATTCTTCTCACGCAATTCCTAATGTTGGGTGACTACCATGCCCATTTGGAAACTGATTAAAATTTTTCTCACAGCTAGAAGCCAATAAAACACCACGAGGGAAAGATAATTAATTTTATAAAAAACAAAAATAACAACAAATCAAAAGGCAGGTTTATGTCTTAATCAATCTCATCATATGTTTACACCGTCGCAGAACCAACGAAAGAGATTTCTACCGTTACAGCCCCTTATTTTTGTTTGCATTATCCACTATTCTAGAGATAAGATTATTATTATTATTATTATTATTATTATTATTATTATTATTATGCTGATATTGATGGGAATGGATTTGGATGTAAAATTATTATATACAAAGAATAATAAGAGGAAAATCAAAGTCATTGTTAGTCCTTATTACTTTAAGCAATAAGCATTTTTTTATTAAAAAAAATATATTATAAAGTTTTCATGTAATGTCCAAATACTGCTGCGCATGTAGTGTATGGATAATGGAGTCATTGTTTGTTCTTATACTTTTATTTTAGTCCTATTCTTGTTTTCTTCAGGACTCTAGCCATTGAATTCTCAACTTGGATTGGCAAATCTGCCAACTGGATTGTTCTTTTTTTTTTTTTTTCATTATTATTATATAATATATTTTTTTTGAAAGCAATATGAGCAATTAGTATATATTAATAATGAAATAGAGACACTCTTTAACCTTCATAAAGTTACACTTTTAAGTTGAAAGCAAAAGGGATAATATATATATATATATATATATATATATATATATATATATATATATATATATATATATAACTGCATTATTTTTATTAGTTATACACTTATATTTTGCTCAATTTAAAAAAAAAAGATTTTTTTTTTGAATTTCATGTGTATTGAAGCAACCAGAACATTTCAAGATAGTAAAGCAAATGCTAAGATTTTAGGTAATACTGCATAATGATAAATTATTTGGTATACAAAAACCACTTTTGTGTATGTCTATAATTTTTTTGATAATGATGAATTGGCCATAGGATTGACATATAATTAAGCATATTTTTCACTTTCTATAAGTTTCATGTGAATTAGAAATTTTGAAGTGTGAAAATTCATCATCTCACAAATAGGGATTTTGTTGTACAAAAGAGATTTCAGTAATAATAATAATAATAATCTTCTAGAGCGGAAGTAATTATCCAAATAAAAGGGAGGGTATTTAGTAATTTCGTAAACCCAGACTTATGAGTTGAAATTAGGCATTTTTAGCATGGAAACGGCATCTCCGTGAACACAAAGACAGTGTTCTGTGTGACCTTTGAAAATTTCACAAAAACCAAACGATAAAAAAGAAAAAAGAAAAAAAAAGAAAATTACTTTCCTGTCAAAAAAAAAAAAAAAACGGAACAAACGAACGAATCCTCCCTCTTAAAATTAGGTCATATTTTCATCACTGGAGATTTCTCTCCCTCTTTTTTTTCAGATCTGATTTCCCTCCTTCATTTCTTCTTTTCTTCTTCTGATCTCTCCGAGCTGTGCACCTAAGAGAAGAGGAAGTGAACCAAAATGTTTAGATTCGAACAGGAGAAGATCAGGAAACGAATTTGATTTCCGTTTCCTTCCAGGAATTCACATCTAAGTGACGTTGATTCTCAGGGTTTTGTTGTTTCTCCGGACATGGCTGACGCGCTTTCCGTGGTTCCGTTCTCCGTTCTTCGTAATCTCTCCGACAAGCTTTATGAGAAGCGCAAGAATGCTGCTCTCGAGGTATATCGGTCTTTCCACTTCGTATAATTTGATATCTAGGGGTTTTAAATGGTTTAATTTTATTAATATGTTAGGTTCTTTTGTGTGTGTGTGTGTGTAGGTTGAAGGTATAGTGAAGCAGCTGGCGGCTGCTGGGGATCATGACAAGATATCTGCAGTGATCAATTTGTTGACGACGGATTTCACCTACTCGCCTCAAGCCAACCACCGCAAGGTTTGTAAATGCCTTAGAAATGAGTATTTCAGTCGGTTCAATTAATCGCTAATTAGAATTCTGGATATGAATTTGAAGCTACGCTGTCTGGTTCATAACTTTTGTTCTGTAATTTGATTTGTTTTTTCACTGTGTGTGAATTTAATCTTGTAGGGTGGATTGATAGGACTAGCTGCTGCAACTGTAGGGTTGACTACAGAAGCAGCCCAACATCTTGAGGTAATTGATCTAGCACAAGTCTTCAAATGCTTTTAATTTGAAACTTGTTTTCCTCCTTCCTTTTCTTTAATCTAGTCCAGATGCTTTTATTCTAGTTAATAGATATGGCATTACATCGTCACACTAAATTCCGTAGAAGCATTTCAATTATCAGCTTCCCAAATTTACATATTTTTCTGTTTTATTTTAGAGATACATATGGATGCAAGGTCTCATGAAGTTGGTGCTATTTTTAAATGGGAATTGTTGACTATCTTAAATTGTGGAAAATATTCATTGAGGTTTTGGTATAAATTCATAACTCTCTTTGGAAATGCCTTCTTCTGAAATAATATGAGATACTATTTTCCTAATGGAATACTGTGATTAGAAGTTTAAGAACGAGATTTGTATGAAACAGAGTGACTGAAAGACATGCCATCCTTTTATGTTTTGTTATATTTTTATTCAAAATTTGTAAGCATTGCTGAACTTTTTCCATCTACTTATCTTTTGCTCTGAATGCATCTCAACAGCAAATCGTGCCGCCTGTGCTTAATTCTTTTTCTGACCAAGATAGCAGAGTTCGTTATTATGCTTGTGAAGCCTTATATAATATCGCAAAGGTAGAATGGAATTTGTTGATTTGTATTTCATGTTTTTTTTTTCCTCTGGATGTAAGAGGCCTCAATATGCCCTTTTTTTTTATTAACTGCAGGTGGTGAGAGGAGATTTTATTGTATTCTTTAACCAAATTTTTGATGCCTTGTGTAAACTCTCGGCAGACTCAGATGCCAATGTACAAAGTGCTGCTCATCTTTTGGATCGGCTTGTAAAGGTGAATAATTGCACCCACCCACAAGTATTTTCTGGTTACCTATATTTGTTAATAGGAGTCTCTTTAAACTTGAAATCAGTTCTCATATTGTGCTATAATGAAACAGGACATTGTTACTGAAAGTGATCAATTCAGGTATGTTTGTATTGGATATGTAGATCAAGATTAGCAAGAGAATTTTGTCAACTGCCCTGGTAATGTATTTTTAATGTTTTTATGATGTTCTCTCTGCCAGCATTGAAGAATTTATACCGTTGTTGAGAGAACGTATGAATGTCCTTAACCCCTATGTCCGCCAATTTTTGGTTGGATGGATCACTGTGTTGGACAGTGTTCCAGATATAGATATGCTGGGTTTTCTTCCTGATTTTCTTGATGGTAAATATCATTCTTTATCTGAAATCTGATATGCCTTTTTAAAACGTATTTTATTATTGCTTTCTAATGCATGTGAACTCACAAAACATGTGAACTCACAAACTCTTTTATGAACCTTAGGTCTATTTAATATGTTGAGTGATTCTAGCCATGAAATCAGACAACAAGCTGATTCTGCCCTTTCAGAGTTTCTCCAAGAGATCAAGAATTCCCCAGTAAGACTTCTTCTCATGCTAAATCCCCAATTTTGCTCTTGTACTTTCTGTTTCCTGGTGATTTGCCCTAGAAAATTGTGTGTGCGTTTGTGTTTTCTCAAGAATTTATATAATTTGATATCTAGCATTTTGACATAAAAACCAATTCTTTTGTTCATTTGTAATTTTCTGACTCAAGCAGTGCTACTGTTGAAGTCTGTAGATTATGGTCGTATGGCTGAGATATTGGTGCAAAGGGCAGCTTCTCCAGATGAATTTACTCGGTTAACAGCTATCACATGGGTAAGTAGATTCGTAGTAAATACGTACATCAATGGATATATGCATTTGTGTTTCATGCCCATTTTTTGTTAATATCATTTTTATTCTCTTTATTTGTAATAAAATGCAGTGTTGGGATTAGTTGCAATTTATTATTTCATTTGGATCATTTCAGCTTTTTATACCATTCTGTGCAGATAAATGAATTTGTAAAACTTGGTGGAGACCAACTAATTCCTTACTATGCTGATATACTGGGAGCCATTCTGCCCTGTATATCAGACAAAGAAGAGAAAATTAGAGTGGTAAGCTGGTTTATGGTTTAAACTTTCTGGAACAAATAAATATGAGATTTCCAAATCATCCTAATTCCTAAGCCTTCTTTTTTGGTCTTAAAGGTTGCTCGCGAAACCAATGAGGAGCTTCGTGCAATCAAGGCTGATCCTGCTGAAGGATTTGATGTTGGAGCAATACTCTCCATTGCAAGAAGGTGTAGTTTTTGTAACCTGGGATTAAAAGGAAAGGGTGGAATTAGGTTTAAAATGTTGTTAGCAACTTGCCTTTTGAGTTCCTACGTAGCCCTTATGCATCATGATTTGAAAGTGCCGACTATGGTTCCTTGTTTAAGCTAGTCATAATGTTGTTTTTGCTCAATTGTTTAATGTTTAAAATAATCTGATATTGGTTGTTGATCTTTTCAACGTTTCAGTCAATTATCTAGTGAGTGGGAGGCCACTCGGATTGAAGCGTTGCACTGGATATCAACACTTTTAAACAGGCATCGATCTGAGGTGATCAAGGATTGTCTATAAATCCTATAATCTTGTCCTTTTTTTTTTGAATATCTGATATTGTAGACTCCAATAAGATCTTCTTTTTTTTTTTAATTTTTAAAAGGTCCCTGTAGTTGAAATAATTCCATTCCTGTTACCAAGGTTTCCAAAAGCACATTTAGCTAATATTCTGGAATTCTCTGTACACTGGGTAAAACTGTGTTAGTGGAACTTACATTCAGTGTAAAAGGACCATGATATTTTATTAGGGGGCATGAGGGGGCTATGCTAACAGGGAAGGAGATTCATACTCTCCACTCTCGAGGCGGCACTACTTTGGTCTTATATCATGTTCACTGAATATGTTTAGTGCCTTACTTCTAATTTTCAATATGAAACAGGTATTACAGTTTCTGAATGATGTATTTGATACCCTTCTCAAAGCACTTTCAGATCCTTCAGATGAGGTAATCATGTACTATTGATCCTGCTTTCATCTTTCATTGGTTAGTGTGAACACCAGAACAATAGTAAATGGAACTAGAAACAAATTTCCTTGCATAGTGTGAAATTTGAAAATCCAATGATTTGGTCATCTATTTCTGAGTTTCATTTTCTACTTGTTTTGAATTTCATATCTTCTTTAAATCACCTGGGAGCAAAGTATTTGAAATGAATCACGGAATAGCAAAGATGAAATACACCAAACTATGGGGTGGTAAACGTGCATTGAACTTTTTGTTCATCTAAAATTCAATAGATTAATTCTCATAAATCATTAGATTATTAGTCTATAATATTACTATGGATCATATCGGTCATTAATATTTCTTGATTATTAGGCTTTGTCAAAACTCTGTAAAAGAAAGTTGTGTACTTGTTTTTTTATGGTAAAAGTGTAAGTTAAGAAGTCATTAATATGAAAAGAAAAGGAAATTTGGGTCATAGCATTCTGTAGTTCAACCTTTTTTTCCTCGTTTCTTTTCTGCTGTAAAGGAAAGCTGCTTCTAATTGCTTTTTCCTACTTTGTAACAGCTCTTTCCTTTCCCAATGATGAATTCAAGAAATCTTATATCTTACTGAGTTCATATTCTCACTATCAGTGCTTTATATACAAATTTACATTTTTGTATTGTTGACCCAAAAAGTAACTTGTAGTTGTCTCTCATTTATTTAATATGGTGCAACTCTGAACATCTTTCCAGGTGGTCCTCCTTGTTCTTGAGGTTCATGCATGCATAGCAAAAGATCCACAACATTTCCGTCAACTTGTTGTTTTCTTGGTGCATAATTTTCGTGTTGACAATTCTCTTCTGGAGAAGTGAGTGTCTTATCTCTTATTCTTTCCCTTGTAGTTTCTTTTATTAAATTCATGATTTAGCCGTCTCTTCTCAGGCGTGGTGCTTTGATAATCCGAAGACTCTGTGTACTTTTAGATGCTGAAAGGGTCTATCGGGAACTCTCCACAATACTGGAGGGTGAAGCTGATCTGGATTTTGCATCAATTATGGTTCAGGTTTGGTCATTCTTCTGAAAACTAAAATGCAGCATCATCACATAAAGCAGCATTTGAATGATATAATTGAAACATTTGTAACATACCAAACTTTTATTTAATATTTTTCAATTCTCACTCTTTTATCTCCAATTGTTTATTTTTTCAGGCTTTGAATTTGATCTTACTAACTTCCTCTGAACTAGCTGAGCTTCGGGGTCTTTTAAAACAATCACTAGTAAATCTGGCTGGAAAAGATTTATTTGTTTCTTTATACGCTTCGTGGTGCCATTCACCTATGGCAATTATAAGCCTTTGCCTATTAGCACAGGTAAGAGTTATTTTTCATGTTCAAACCCTTGCTTTCTCTGTCATGAATTTTTCACTCTGATTTTGTTGCACGTGATCATTTGTTGTTCAGACATACCAGCATGCAAGTGTGGTGATTCAGTCACTGGTAGAGGAAGATATCAATGTCAAATTCTTGGTCCAACTGGATAAATTGATTCGCTTGCTAGAAACTCCAATCTTTGCTTACCTTAGATTGCAGGTGCATAATTGAAACTATCAGAATTTACCTTTCTACCTGGTAGAAGTATTGTGCTTCAATTTGATATACTTTAAAAGGGTGTAGAAATTTTTGACATTACTTAATTTAGTTTTCATATTTTGATAATTATTTATTGCCTGGGCATCTTCTGACCAGCGACCTGAATTGAAAATTTAAGTCTGCTGGTTGGACTCTTTTGTTTGACATCATATTTCTCCATGTTTCTCTCTGGCTATTCCTCATAAGCTTGTGTTGCAAAGCTATATAAATAGTTTCGCAATTATGGAGGATTAAGACGCTCACTTTTGATGGGATGTTGATAGCCAAGCAAGGCCACTGTGGTGGAGGTTTTGTAAATAAATGACCATCTGCTGCGTTGTTTATTTTGAAATGTAGCCCTTGTACATGTGAAACAGTGATAGATCAATATTTAAGTGATGTATGATCATTATTGTCAAGACTGTTTTGTGTTTTTCCTGGACTGAGTTGTAGTTGGCTGCTTGTCATACCATTACATATATATATATATATATATATATATATATATATATATATATATATTGTGATTAATGCTATTAAACTTAGATTGTGATGATTAGCTAGTTTAGTATTCCTGCATTTGCCTGCCTTATTCAGTGGAGATATTTTGTTTGATATCATAGCCATTTTGGGGTTTTGCAGCTTCTTGAACCAGGAAGATACATGTGGTTGTTAAAAGCTTTGAATGGTCTCTTGATGTTACTACCCCAGGTATATCTGACATTGCAAATTACTTGTGTTCAAATTTCATTCTGTCGCTGTAATGAGCAGAGGTATATTAAAATGTGGATGTGCTAATGCCTCATTTGTGTTACGTTTATGCATAGATGTATGTGGCTGAGAGGATGAGGATTTGCTAACGAGCTTTTTGTTGAATTTTGTTTCTGGTTATGCATTTTAAACATAGGAGAGAGATTCTCTTTCTTATCAATGATTTACTATCTGAAGGGATGGAAATACAGTTGGAAAGAAATAGAAGTATAAAACAAAAATGAAGAATTTATACAAGATGCAAATGCTTTCAAAATTAAAGAAATTAAAAGGAGTGAATTTTGGACTTCTTATTTTTTATTTCAGCTTGTACTGCATTGGTACTTGCTAATTAGTAGTTCCTTCTATTAGCATGTGGGTTTTTATATGCGATTTTATTTGATTCTTTGATACAGCAAAGTGCTGCTTTTAAGATATTACGGACTCGTTTAAAAACTGTCCCTTCATATTCCTTCAATGGTGAGCAAATTAAGCGAACATCTTCAGGCAACCCCTACTCCCAAATTCTACATCACATTCCTAGTGGATCACAAATATCTGAGGATGGTGATGTAAACCAGGAGGTTGGGAATTCTTGTTTGCATAATGGAATTAATTTTGGTTCAAGGCTTCAACAGTTTGAGCAAATGCAGTCTCAGCATCGCATGCATGCCAAGTCGCAGGCACAGTCACGTAACAATTCTACTTCGCTGAAGGTTTACAGAATTTCGTTTAAGATTGTTAGTTAAGGCTTGCTTGTGCTTTATCTTTAAATAATATCGTGCCCTCATATGAGTGCAGGAAGCACAAAGACCAGAAGACCCCCTACAGCAGACTCCTGCAGCAGAGATGGATAGGCCTCCTTCAAGATCATCTAGGAGAGGCCCAGGGCAGCTACAACTTTGAACATGGTGTTTCCTGCCTTTGTTTTGGAGCCAATTGTACACTCATCTGAGCATGAAGGGAAATTCTCAAGATCTGGTATAACTTGTAAAATTGTATATCGTAGTTTGTCCTATTATTACATTTGTAGAGTTTGTGAATGGTAAAAAAAAAAAAAAGAGGGTTTTGAACTAAGATAAGCTTGGGCTTTCCTAAGCTATTATTTTTCTTTGTAAACAGAGTATGCCCATGTGGTTCTGTTATTTTTTTATTGAAAACCATATGGGCTAAGAGCAAAAATATTTTAGAGAATATGCAGTTTGTTTTGTCTAGTCCGCAGATGTTACGGGACGGTGACCTGATAAAATAAGGAATCAACTAATTCATTTACACCAATTTTCGCCACCTTCATTTTCATATGCATATGTTGATTTATGTAAAATTCTTTGTATTTCCCTTTTATATGCGATTCCTTTCAGAAAAACAGCTTTATTCGTTCTCTCCTTCCACTGGAGGAACGTTACTGCCGTTAGTTTATTATTTCCCGTAATGAATTCTTGGTTAATGTATTATATAGGCAGAACAAGAAATGTTGAATTATATTCATGAGATATTCTTTTGCTAATGTCTTGCACCGTAACGCCTTTGGGCTTGTAAAGGAGGTGATTGTAGCCAACACCAAAGATCAAGTTGCTGTTGGGAAAACTTTTAACCATTTTTTTTTTTTAAACTGGAAAATGAAAATGAAAAATCTGAAATTGGTAATTAAATGATTAAATTATTGAGTTTGTCAATCTGGGGATTAGGTGCTAAAACTTAGGGTACTACAAGGAAAATCTACACTTGTGTTAAGTTTATATAATTAATTAAAAACATGTAACATATCATTTAAGTGTATTTTAATTTTTTAAAATTTTTAATTTAAAATGCCTTCTTAGCTGTATATTTTCTATGATCTAAAACATAAGCTACAGGATTGGATCCACAAAATTACATTGTAGGTTTAAAATAGAGTTTCTTGAATGAAATAATTTTCAAATCAAAATAAAAGATTTGAGCCTAGATAAAAAAAAATTGATATTTATTATAATAAGTTAATTTTTTATATAAAAATAAAAATAATAAAGAGATTGTCACATAGCAATTTTTTAAGTAATCTTATTAGTTTAAGTGACACTCTTTTAAATCAATTTTAAAGCTTCAGCTTTAATATATATACTAATATGTTTATGCATTGCACAATTTTTTTTTATAATTTTAAAATATTTAATTAATTAATATTCTTACTGAATAAACTTTTATTGATAAATTTAAGAAGCTTTAAACATAGTTATCTTTTCCATTTTTTTTGTTTATTTAATATTCTAAGCAAATCATTTTGAAGACATTCATCTAATTTTCTTTTTATCAGTAATTTAAAAAAATTCAAATAATTAATGGATAAAATCGCCATTTTATACGTATATAGTAAAAATGACTCCAAACGGTTATGAAAAATTTAAGACGATATTGAATAGTAGCATAACAAAGTCAATTAACATAATTAAATTTGTATTAATAGATTGAAAATTAATAATTCAATGAAAATTAATTTATTAAATAAAAAAGAAAATTCGGGTGAACAAAATATTCATAACACACATGTTATTTATATTTTATTACAATAAAAAAAATTAAACATGATAATTAATAAGTAATTTAATTAGTGCTTAAATTCTTTTAACAAGAAAGAGCATGACTACTTCCATATAATTTGTATAACATAGTGTTAAATTTTTACTAATTTTAAGATATAATTATTAAATTTTTATAAAGAAATAAAATAGTTAAAAAATTTAAAAACTTTTAAAAAATTTTAAGAAATTTTTTATTATAATAAAAAATTAAGCATGATAATTAATAAATAATTTAATTAATGCATGAAACTTTTTTTTATCAAGAAAGAGAATAAATACTTGCTATAAAAAAAAATACTTAGCATAAGTTAATTTACTATTATAAATAGTAAATGCTGCATAGTAGCAACAAGGATAAGTGTCATATGATAATTTCAAAGAATTTTTTCCTTAATTTTATATAAATAGATAACTAGATTTATTAATTCCATATTGTAGTTAGTTCAATTATTTATTCAAAAAAAAAAAGCCTTGGAGTTTGTTCGGTACCATTAGGTATTCTAATAGCCATCAATTATTTTAATTATTATTAACTATTAATAGTTAGCTATTTATATAATGATTTAAAACAGAGGTGTTTAGTAAAATTAACTATTAAATTAGCTATTACGTATAAATAGTAGCATTATCTTTTTAATCTAGTAAAAAAATATCAGACACTACTTTAAAAGTAAGAAGAGATAAAATTTCATAATTTACTTTTATAATCTCTAAATATTGGGTAATTTTTATAATCTATCTCTAAATTTTACATTATATATTAGATAATATTAAAAAATGAACTATAAAAAATATTTCTAAATATTAAATAATATAAATAAGAGATATAGTATTAAACAACACTATCAGGGCCTTTGACAGTAAAGCCTGATATCACATAAACTTCTTGTTTATTATTTTCTTATTAGCTAATGTTAATTCATATGCAAATTTGGAGATAACCAATTGCTTGAAAACCTGATACAGAAATCACAAGATGAAGAAAATATTAATTAAAAATATTGAAAAATCTAAAAATAGAAAAAAAAAATGAGAATCAAACGATCCAGCTAAACTGTAGAAGGGAAATTAAAAATGGATCAGATAGGTTCTATATCACCCAATTCTTGAGGTAATTTCGGTTGGTTTAATTATATCATATTATCGCATAATAGTACTTTTAAAAAAATAAAAGAGAAAATAAGTATCAAAAAATTAAAAAAAGGAATACGTTATAAAACCCCTTGAGGATTAGTGAAATTAACACTTGCGTTCATCTTTTTTTAATTAGTTGAATTAATTCTTGAAGATGGAAGATAGAAATTAATGTCACCAACAACATTTTCCTTAAAAACTTATATAATATATTTGTTAATGAAATTAAATATCAAGAAATATTTAATTATTTTGGGAAAATGATGTGGGTGTGTTATTTACATTAAACATAATTATGGGGTTTTGTGTAATTTATCCGCACAGAAGCTCTCTTCAGCCCAAAGGAGTTCTTCATTGATAGGATACCATGCATGTATACAATTCATAATTGCCATGTAGCTACATGTTCGTAAAGCTACCAGAACACGTTTTTGAAGGAACGGAAGCGTGAAAAATACAAGTTTATACCATTGAATTCAAAAATTTTCACCTAGGGTCACATGCATCATGCAAGATTTATTTTTATCTATTTGATTTTAATGATAAACAACATATTAAAACTCTTTTAATATGTTTTTGGATCTGTATTTGCCATTTAAGATTTTAAAATTAATCAGATTAATTTTAGAACCCTAGATTAAATCAAGAACGATTACACTAACCTCTTGATGCACTGCAGCGTGTCTGCGCCTTTGAGATTTGTCTTCAGGACACCAAATGTTGTCCCTCTAGCTTGTCCACACCAAGAACACCTATGGCAGCCCTTGAATAGCTTCTAAAGCTTTTTCTATTAATTATAAAATCAAGTTATGCCTTTTAAGAGATTAAAGATGTAGACAGGACACTAGAAACAATTTCTAGTGTTCTTAATTCAAGAGATTGATGGCTAATCTCTTTGAATTGATGAGAGATGAAGAAGAAGAGAAGAAAACCCTCAAAGTGGCGTGACAAAGGAGTGTGGCTGCTGGTTGTCTTTTATTTTCTCATAAAAACACTTAAATAGCTAGGTTAACACATTAAACCCTTGCCACATGTCACCCTTTGATTAGCTCTAGGTTTAAGTGACCCAATCACATTGTGCCAAGTGTCAAACCTATATTTAATCTTGATTTTAATCATCTTACATGATTAAAAAACATTTGGCAAGCTTATGTGTAATCCCATGTGTCACCATCTCATGGTGCCACGTGTCACACTGCAAAATGACCAAAATGCCCCTGTGTCTTAATTTTGAGTTCTCAACCCAAAATAATTATTTTTCTTCTTCTAATTAATTTATATCAAATATAAATTAATTAATTAATCTCTATTAATTAATTTCTCATTAATTAAATTCATATTTAAACACTTTAAATATAAATTTAATTTATACTACACATCCAATAATCTAGATTTGGTTTCAAGTCATGCTAGGGACTTTGCAATTTAATTGCAAACTAAACCTATTTAATTAATCAATTAAACTCTTTAATTAATTAATTAAATCATATTTAAATAGGTGATAACTTGTGTATGTGTGTGACTTAATAGGCTCATCACTAATTGGCAATGAGACATGATATCAACTCTTAATATCATCAGAACTCTTTCTTACCATAAAGGTGGCCATGGCATGCTATGCTAGGTGTTAACCATGGTCTATGAGGTTCATAAAATGATTTCTCTAAATCATTTTATGAACCTCATAGACCATGGTTAACACCTAGCATAGCATGCCATGGCCACCCAATTAGTAATAAGGTTTACCTTAAATGAACCTATAATCATATGTTACCATGCACTAGAATCTCTCTGTTACAAAATCCCAACTCAAGCTGGAATCATGGTTTACGTCAAACTCCATTTGCTATGAATATTATGTTCTCTTTTAATTCCAGTTCTTGATTAAAAAGATTTTCTCATCAGAAACTCTTTTCTGAATAAATCTATCTGTCTGGCAGAACTTGAAACATCAAGAACAATTAAATGAACATAGGATTTTATCTCTATTTACTTAGAGGAACAGATTCCATCTTGATCAACACCTACCTCCATATATAACTAGTAGGAGCCAACACATGCCCATATACCCATACATAGTACAAGTATGAAAGCAGCATTAAACTCAAACTACCTATATCCAAGATAACTGTGCTATCTCCTGTCTAAAGATTATATGCACTAATATGATTTATGACAAAACATTGACAAGAGTAAACTCCATGTGCTTGTCATAAGCGTCACTGGTTCGGCCTACTTATCATTTATAAGTGCCTATCATGTTTGTTATATGGCATGAGACTCACCATTCCATCTTATTTATATCTCATATAAATAACTTGGGAACAAACATGAATACAATCTTTCTGGATAAGTCATGTCCTTATTATGAAGTATCCTCAATTGTGAACCTATTTATGATACTTCGTGCTAGAAATATTGTCACTCATATTCTTAACAACTTAAGAATAATATTTCTAACAAAATATCAATGGACCTTTTCTATTACACATAAATATATTATGTAAACGGAAAAGTGAAAATGCCTTTATTAATAAAAATATGTACAAGATACATACTAAATGATATGCTCTAGGGCATACTACTAACAATCTCCCACTAGCACTAGAGCCATTCATTACAATATCTCAGACCTATCTTCTCAAGATGTCGGTCTAACTGAGTCTGTGACATAGGCTTAGTGAATGGATCAGCTGGATTTTCAGTTGATGTTATTTTCTGAATGGCTACATCACCTCGCCCAACTATATATCTGATAATGTGGTAGTGCCTTTCTATGTGTTTGGATTTTGGGTGAGACCTTAGTTCCTTAGCTCAGATGATCGCTCCATTGTTGTCACGATGTAGTGGAACCGCTGACTCAATGGAAGGAACTACTGTAAGTTCATCACGAACTTCTTTATTCAAAGCGACTTCCTTTGCAGATCTCGATGCAAAGAATATACTCACCTCTGTAGTGGAATCTGCAATCGTGCTCTGTTTGGAACTCTTCCAACCATCGCACCTCCATTACAAATGAACACATATCTAGAGGTAGACTTTCTATCATCAATATCTGATTGGAAATCAGAATCAGTATAACCATCCAATTGCAAGTCTCCACCTCCATAAATCAAGAATAAATCCTTAGTTCTTCTCAAGTACTTAAGGATATTCTTGACAGCTATCCAGTGTTCCAAACCTGGATTGGATTGATACCTACTAGTCAAACTAACAACATATGCGATATCCAGCCTAGTACACAACATTGCATACATTAAACTTCCAATAGCCAAAGCATATGGAATCCTGGCCATCTTATCTCTTTCTTCAGGTGTCTTTGGAGACATCTCTTTAGAAAGATGGATACCATGTCTCACTGGTAACAATCCTCTCTTGGAATCAAGCATGTTAAACCTCTTTAACACTGTTTCCAAGTATAGACTTTGGGATAAACCAATTATTCGTTTCGCTCTATCTCTATAGATGCGAATCCCAAGAATATAGGTTGCCTCCCCTAAGTCTTTCATGGAGAATGTATTTGACAAGCATACCTTTATAGTTGTCAACATACCTGTGTCATTACCCATCAATAGTATGTCATTCACATATAAGACAAGGAAAGTGATAGCACTGTCACTAACCTTCTTATATACACATGGCTCATCCTCATTTTTGATAAAACCAAAGGATTTAATGGCTTCATCAAAACGGATGTTCCAACTCCTCGAAGCTTATTTCAACCCATAAATGGATCGCTTTAGCTTGCATATCTTGGAACCATCTTGAGATTCAAATCCCCTAGGTTGTTCCATGAAAATGTTTTCTTCAATGTATCCATTGAGAAAAGCTGTTTTGACATCCATCTGCCAAATCTCATAATCATAGTATGCAGCTATTGCTAATAAAATCCTAATTGATTTAAGCATGGCAACAAAGCAGAAAGTCTCCTCATAGTCGATTCCGTGCCTTTGGCGAAACCCTTTCGCTACTAGCCTTGCCTTATAGGTCTCTACCTTTCCATCAGAACCAATTTTCTTCTTGAAAACCCATTTGTTCCCTATAGGTACAATACCTTCAGGTGGGTCAACAAGATCCCAAACTTGATTCTTATACATGGAATTAATCTCGGATTTCATAGTATCAATCCATTTTGAAGAGTCTATATCTGATATAGCTTCTTCATAGGTAAGTGGATCATCTCCATGATCTACTTCTTCATGAGTAGACAACTATTGTTCTTCTTCATGAAGAAAACCATATCTCACTGGTGGGTGAGATACCCTGGTTGTTCTACGAGGAACAGCTGTAGATGTTTCATCAACGGGTATAGGTTGACTAGATGGATCTATATCCATCTGATCTGTTGGTTGGTCAGAATTCTCTAATTCTAACTCTATTTGCCTTCCTTTGCCTCCTTCTTGAACAAACTGTTGTTCAAGAAATGTGGCATCTCTACTTATCACAACTTTTATGAAGTAGGCAAATAAAAAAATAATATCCAAAACTATCTTTTGGATATCCAACAAATCGACCTTTTTCTGATTTGGTCTCCAATTTATCAGTGTTCAGCTTTTTGATATAAGCTGGACAACCCCAAATCTTAACATGCTTAAGACTTGGTTTTCTTCCATGCCATATCTCATAAGGTGTGGAAGAAACTGATTTTGATGGAATCCTATTCAGAATATACAAAGCTGATTCTAATGCAAATCCCTAAAAGAAGATTGGCATATCAGTATAGCTCATCATACTACGTACCATATCCAATAGGGTACGATTTCTCCTTTCAGATACACCATTCAGCTGTGGCGTTCCTGGAGGAGTCAGCTGAGAAACAATGCCATGCTCTCTCAAGTATTCATCAAATTCAGTACTCAAATATTCACCTCCATGATCTGATCGAAGAACTTTAATATTCTTTCCTGTTTGATTTTTTACTTCAGATTTAAATTCTTTGAACTTTTCAAAAGATTCATGTTTGTATTTCATCAAATACAAATACCCAAACCTTGATTTATCATCAGTAAAGGTAATAAAATAATGAAAACCCCTCTAGCCATTTCTTTAAATGGACCACATACATCACTATGTATTAGCTCCAAAATATTTTCAGCTCTTAGCCCTTGTCCAACAAAGGGTGATCTAGTCATTTTGCCCTGAAGGCAAGATTCACAAGTTGGAGTAGGCTCAGAGCCCAATGAGGATAGAATCCCCATTTTCTCCAATTTTGCAATCCTATCTTCTGCAACATGACATAACCTTAAGTGCCAAATATATTTTGAACTTGAGTTGTTTTCACCATGGCATTGTATTCATTTAGATTGCTATACTCTGGCCAGTGGAAACACTTTCTTACTGGTAATGGAAACACTTTATTATTGGCAATGGAAACACTTTCCTGTTGGCAGTGGAAACACTTTCCTTTGCCTTCATCAGCTTTAGTCTTCCTTTTCTGTTTAGCTATTTTCTTAGAAGGACCAGGAATCTGAGGTTTCTTTTTCTTATTGCCCTTCTTCTTGTTGGACTTTCCAGCAGAAGAAGATGCAAGCAAAGCTACCTCTTTTCCTTTATTGCCTGGCATATTCTTTTGGGCAATAACCAGCATGTTGAGTAATTCAGCTAAGGTGCATTCCTGTTTAGTCATATGGAAATTTGTCTCAAAATTCCCAAAAGAATCATGAAGGGACATTAGGATCAAATCCGTTTGTAGTTGGAAATACATTTTGAAGTCAAGATGTTCCAACTGCTCAATCAGCCGAATCATCTTGTTGACATGATCCCCAACATTCTCGTCCCTCGGACATCCTCATACGGAATAGCTGTCTAGATATCTCATACCTAGCATTCTCTTTGTGCTCACCATACAACTCTTGTAGGTGAAGGAGGATCTCACTAGCACTCTGCATGTTCTCATGTTGCTTCTGCAACTCATTACTCATGGAAGCAAGCATGTAACACTTAGCTCTCATATCATGCTCCTTCCACTTGTCCAAAGTTTCATGTTCCTCTTGTGTGGCCTCTGGAGGTAAGGGACCAGGAACATTTGAATCTAGAATATATCCTATATGTTCAAGGTTCAGGACAAGTTTCAAATTTCTAAGCCAATCAGATGATTTGGTCCTGTCAACCTATTGTGATCAAGTATGCTTGCAAGGATATTGGATGGTGGTGGTTGTTTTGTGCTCATTTTTATCGTAAAATTAATCGCATAAAATAACCAGATTAATTAGTAAATGTATCATGTAATTAACCAAAATGATTATGGTCTTTTAATCAAATTGGTCCTCCCACTAACTTAGCGAATCCTACACTTCCAAAGTAGAAAACGAAAATCCTAGTTGGATGGATTTCTAATGGGTGATTGAATTCTTATAATTCTATTGATCATCCTCAGGTACATCCATTATTGGAATTACAATAAACTATAAGTGAGCAACTCTTTGCCCATCACATCTCATGTGAGGTTCAATCCTTTACCTAGCCCTTAATGCTCAAAATCTCGTGTACATCCATTATTGACTTATCTTGCATTAGTTAAGTTGATCCCATTGAGCCAGTAATTATGCAAATAATTTTAATGTCCTCAGGTACATCCAATATTGGCCACTAAACCATTTACATATTTACAACATCTCATGCTTAACAATTATTCTTAAGAAAATCTCTTAAATAAATTGCATCTTATGCAACTATTTAAAATTTCTTAAAATAATTACCCCAATGGAGGGCCTATGTTATAATTACTTTAATTATAGCATTTCCAACTTAATCATTTGTTTGGAAGATTTTATAGCCATCCTAATTACTATTAAGGTCTCACTTTGCACATTATCCATTTAGCATGCATATATCATATAATTGCATACATTCCCATACATCTCATGCATTCATGGATAAGCAGTAAATATGGTATGATCATGGACTTTCTAAGGGATTCAATTCTGAGCCACCAAGAATTGAATCAGGGCATTCCTAGGTGCATTTCATTCATTCATTCATTTTACAAGAGTTGCTGAAGGAGTACATAATCAACACTTGATCTTGAATTCCTCCTACTGGTCCCACCAATGCTCTTGACCTCCTTGAACTTCTTGCAATCCAATATTACATAGTAATCCTTGGCATACCAAGGCGAATTTACAAGAACTTAAATAAATGAAATTACAACCCAATATTACATAGTAATCATCCTCACCCTTTGATTAGCTCTAGGTTTAAGTGACCCAATCACATTGTGCCAAGTGTCAAACCTATATTTAATCTTGATTTTAATCATCTTACATGATTAAAAAATATTTGGCAAGCTTATGTGTAATCCCATGTGTCACCATCTCATGGTGCCACGTGTCACACTGCAAAATGACCAAAATGCCCCTGTGTCTTAATTTTGAGTTCTCAACCCAAAATAATTATTTTTCTTCTTCTAATTAATTTATATCAAATATAAATTAATTAATTAATCTTTATTAATTAATTTCTCATTAATTAAATTCATATTTAAACACTTTAAATATAAATTTAATTTATACTACACATCCAATAATCTAGATTTGGTTTCAAGTCATGCTAGGGACTTTGCAATTTAATTGCAAACCAAACCTATTTAATTAATCAATTAAACTCTTTAATTAATTAATTAAATCATATTTAAATAGGTGATAACTTGTGTATGTGTGTGACTTACTAGGCTCATCACTAATTGGCAATGAGACATGATATCAACTCTTAATATCATCAGAACTCTTTCTTACCATAAATGATTTCTCTAAATCATTTTATGAATCTCATAGACCATGGTTAACACCTAGCATAGCATGCTATGGCCACCCAATTAGTAATAAGGTTTACCTTAAATGAACCTATAATCATATGTTACCATGCACTAGAATCTCTCTGTTACAAAATCCCAACTCAAGATGGAGTCATGGTTTATGTCAAACTCCATTTGCTATGAATATTATATTCTCTTTTAATTCCAGTTCTTGATTAAAAAGATTTTCTCATCAGAAACTCTTTTCTGAATAAATCTATCTGTCTGCCAGAACTTGAAACATCAAGAACAATTAAATGAACATAGGATTTTATCTCTATTTACTTAGAGGAACAGATTCCATTTTGATCAACACCTACCTCCATATGTAACTAGTAGGAGCCAACACATGCCCATATACCCATACATAATACAAGTATGAAAGCAGTATCAAACTCAAACTACCTATATACAAGATAACTGTGCTATCTCAGGTTTAAAGATTATATGCACTGATATGATTTATGACAAAACATTGACAAGAGTAAACTACATGTGCTTGTCATAAGCGTCACTGGTTCGGCCTACTTATCATTTATAAGTGCCTATCATGTTTGTTATATGGCATAAGACTCACCATTCCATCTTATTTATATCTCATATAAATAACTTGAGAACAAACATGAATACAATTTTTCTGGATAAGTCATGTCCTTATTATGAAGTATCCTCGATTGTGAACCTATTTATGATACTTCGTGCTAGAAATATTGTCACTCATATTCTTAACAACTTAAGAATAATATTTCTAACAAAATATCAATAGACTTTTTCTATTACACATAAATATATTATGTAAATGGAAAAGTGAAAATGCCTTTATTAATAAAAATATGTACAGATACATACTAAATGATATGCTCTAGGGCATACTACTAACAGTTCTTTCTCCTATGCAAATTATTGCTATGAACAACGAGAACCACTTCATGCATAGGAGATCAAGTTACAAGAACTACCATATACAAAATTATACATTCCTCAATAATCTTCTGTAAACAACTACAATACAGAAGAAAATTAGCCAACTCTCGCACGCCAAGCCCTAAAATCCAGAAATGCAACCAACCATCAACAGTTTTTTTTTTTTTTTTCCCTTCTTCTTTGGCTGGGAAAAAGCATAGTTGATTGCGAATATCAACAGCAAAGAGATCATAATAGGAGAGTCTAATGCAGTGTTCACAAAGCATATATCTTCTCCATATCAGAGTTGTAGTCTTCAATATCTGATATGTTTGCCGAGTACAGAGACCATGAGAAAGACTTACTTCCACTGGCCCTTTTTATGCGTCTCTGGGAATCTTTAAAAACTCCAAAATGTTGTCGGAAAACAAAGTAGCCCATACTTGCAAGTGTCCCAACAAGAATTGGTGCCCCCATTAAGGTTATTGTTATAGCCATCCACGAACTGCCTTTTCCCACTATCACAAAAGCCACAGAAAGAAAAGACCCACACGTGCAAGCACAGGCAGCCCACATCAGTTTGTTAACAACTGATACAACCTGTTTCTGAGCTGTAGTGTCCCACGCCACCAAGGTGATCTGGACCACGACAACGGCTAGAGATATGAATAGAGATGTTGCATTTAGAAGGCAAAAAACTTGGAAACCAACATTATCAGCTATCTTAGCCTTCCCTGCTTCACTTCCATCTGTTATATATTGCCCAGGCAAGTTGAATATAGCCAAGAAGGCAATAGAAGCAAAAAGAACAGCAACAACAGTTACAGAGTTGGTGGTATTTTGGACAGCCTCTCTGTGAAGTTTCCTTAGTTCTTTTGCAATACCAGAAACTCTTCTGTTAGTTTTTTCATTTTGTATGAGTTGTGAGTGCACCTCATGCTTTATATCACTCACAGTCCTCTTAAGCTCCATTGCTTCATCCACTTGTCCAACATACCTAGCATGCTTGGCACCAGCCTCTGTGAGAGCTTCCTTGATTTCCAATGCTGGTTCTCCATATTGGAGTTTATCAGCCAAATCCATTGCAGTTTCACGCTGATTATTGATGGCATTGACATCAACATATACGTAGCTTAGCAGAAGGCTTACAATCTGAAAATTGAGAAAAGAATATAAGTACAGTATATGGCTGGAGGAACAAAAATTACATTCACGCTGCTAGACCAAGTGATAAAGAGGCCATTTTATTAATATTGTGAATTAATGTTAGGTTTAGAGTTGCAGGTTTGAAAGGTAGAATATCCTTTTGCATAATAGAAAACTCAGTTTTAGCTAGGGTTTTCTGAGTAACATGAAGATTGTCAATTTAAATTGGGCTGAGTGAATGTTGATGATTGTTTATAAATGTTCTTTATTGTTACATCTTGTTTAGCTAATCAAGGTCTTAATTTGTCTGATCTGCATATGTGAGCCTAGAATCATATTCATATACACAATAATGAAATAGAATTAGTCTTAAATTCAGGTAACAGCTGAAGAAGGAAATACAGCAGCAGCAATAAGCTATCCTGTGATATGCAATTAAAAGTTTTACTTTGACAAGTAGCAGTCGACTGTTGCTACTAGCACATGATCCACCTCATTAATAAAATACTTTTGTAACTGTATTCTGCATGTGAGGGTGATAACTAATGAAGAGAAGTTAAATAGTTAATGACAAAACCAGTATGACATAATTCGAAATTCAAATAAACAACTTACCAGTGGACGAGATTTCCTTGTGGCTATATGCACTGCCCTGTTACCCTTCTTGTCACGCTCATTCAGTATTGAGGAATCAGCCGATAATATGGCCTCCACTACAGCAGTGCTCTGACCCTTTACAGCCATGTGGAGCGCAGTTTGGCCTTTCTTATCTTTGATGCATACAATATCTGGATCACGGTCTATTAATAATTTTACAATTCGAACAAGGCCATACCTAGCAGTTGTGTGCAATGCCGTTTTCCCATTTTTCCTCACTATCCTGACTGAGCTGACATCAGCATCCAAGATAGCATTCACCACATCCAAATGATCTTGAACAGCTGCTGAGTAAAGGGGGCTAGTATTTGAGGAGTCACAGAACTTGCAAAGCTCAGGCCAAATGCTCAAAAGCTTTTTAACAATACCTGAAAGCAACAGCCAATAATATACCAAATTAAATGGCTTGTTGAACAATAAACATTGTTAGAAGATAAATACTCTAAAATGTGCAAGTGTTTCAATAGGAATGAAACTCAACTCTGATGACTAAAATCACATAAACCCTCTAGGATTATTATGCAAATAAATGCAGTATTTGCCTGCAGAGAACAGAGTTTCTCTTGAAAGCCCTGAAACTTGAAAAAAAGTCAATTTCTACCAGCATGATCTTTAACTTCCAATACGCATAATAAGTCAAAACTTCCACTTTAAATGAGTTAACCAGATGACTTGCTATTTTCTAGCCTCTCCCTCACACATGCTTAATAAAACCAAGAAACAAATCAAGTCATAAACACCTCTCTATTACAGGGAAACAATTGTCCCTATAATAACAAGAGAGTATGCAGTTTGGATTGATGGCTCAAGCCCCAGCTTCCCTCGTCATCAGAGTACTAGCAAGTGTAATCACACCCAAAAAAATGAAGAATTAAATTAATTCCAAACTCAGATCATAAAAAGAAAAAATAGAAAAAGAACCAATAAACAAGCAAAATCAAATTAAATGCCGAAGCCGATAAGCAGCCAAAGAATCAGAATCATACCCAAATGACCCTTCTTAGCTGCAACATGGAAGGCATCCAAGCCAGACTTGGCCCTGATCTTGACAGCTTCCACATCATAAAAGTTGATCAAATAGCTAAAAACCTCATCCAAATTATTATCTGCAGCTATATACAACGCAGTCTCCCCTGCATCAGTTTGCGTAGCCATTAGATCAGACACCGGAGAGGACCCATCAGATGGCTCATCTTTTGTCAGCTTCTCCACAATCTCTTGCAGAGAGTTAAGGTCTCCTGATCGCACGGCCAAGAAAAAAGATTGGTAGGTTATGAAGCACAGTGATTTTGGCTCCATCATAAGGTCACTCAGATCTCTGTTTCTAGAAAAAAGAAAAAGGAGAAGAAGAAAGGAAGGGACATAGGTTAATTTCTCCTTCAATGAAGAAAAGGACCAGCTGTAAAAGACTCAACCTTTATAATCCTCTCTATAAAAAAAAAAAAAGTTTTTCGTCCTTAAAGATTCTCACTTTCTGCTAAAAGACAGTTTCTTCTTCTTCCTGAATACGGATAAAGAGAGGGCCAGATGTGAAAACGAGTCCCTTGAAGTGGAGAAGAGAGTGGTGGTGGCTTTGGGAAGATGTTGAAGGTGTTTTGAATGATGGGTGGACGTGGAGATAATGGTGCCAATGGGGTCGCCCATTTGAGACTCGGAGAGCAATCAATCATGTGGAGGCCTACTGTTGAGTCCTGTGAGAATCCCATTGAAAGTCAACACAATTGTCCAATAGTTATTTGTCAGCATTAAACCATTTCTTCTTTATTACATTATCATTATTAATCTCAACTCAACACTCAACAGCCATAATAGCCGGCCAGTCAGCCAGCAAAACACGGTTTAGGCCTTTCTTGGGATCCTTGCAAAAAGAAAAAAAAAGTTTCTGCCATTTATCAAATCTGAAACGAGACTGCTAGCTCTGCAAGCTCAAGTGTATAAGTTTGATCATATTCTTGTGTTGAAAGAAGATTGTACTAAAACATATCTTAGATCAACATGGGAAACTGGAGACTTATTATCAAAATGGTTTGATGGTTTATTTCATCGCTTCTTCTTCTTCTTGTTCTTCATCTTCTTTTTGAACTGATTTCATCACTCTTCTTTCTTCCTTGCAAATATCTGGATATTATATTAATTATTGAATATTGAAAAGTCAGTGTAAAAAGGTTAAAAATAGTACTATTCCATAAATAGTCAAAGAGATGGAAATCTGTCCCCGTTACTTTGACCTTCTAGCCTTATGACTTCATGGAAAATATACAATCTGGTTTTGCAAATATATATATATATATATATATATATATATATATTTAAAAAACTTACTTTCGCCTATAAAAATTAGAATTTTTTTGGTTATTAAGATAAAATTAATATTTCTTATCAATATAAAAATCATATATTATTTTGGTAGTGGTTATTAATGCTGCTCTCTTGCTGAATATGTGAATACTGAATAAGGCCCTAAGAAAAGAAGTGGGACACTGCTTAAACCAAGCCCAAGCAGTAGATGCATTACCATGCCAACCAAATCAAAGTCCATTTGGTTTACAAAACATGCTTGCCTTGCTTGCGCCTAAATTTTCCCTTTCTCGGTTAGGCCCATCTAGGGCCTCATCAGAGGATTGTGGTCCATGGGCTACATAAGCCGGTTAATATGAGGTTTTTTTTTCCCCCAAATTTCTCCTCCCTTTCCTCTATTTTGGCCTTTGTCATACGTAGTGAAAGGAGATCAAAACTCATTGTATTTAATTATGAATAAGTCCAACAGTATTTTTGCTATATTTTCACATGCTCTATTCACATTATTCTATGGGCCCATCATTGTAATCTGTCATTATTAATTTTATTTAACATACAAAGACTTCAAATGAAAACATGAAAAGGGAATTTGATATGGGATGAAATTGTAGAGTTAAAAGACTTCTAAATTCTTAGAATTTGGAAAGGATGTATTATTAATTTCATAGTAGAGAAGTAACGTGGAAGCACTATAATTCCAACACCTTCCAAATGGGAATGAAGAATTCAACAAGAACACGTTGGAACCAGCCCAAACCCAATAGATTTTTCACCCTTCGAATATATTTGTGGTGCAATCATACCTAAACTTTCTCAATCTGCAACCTCCAAATTTAGTATCCAGAACAGCAATTTCCATCAAAGAACAGATAAATTTTCCATTCCCTTCTCAACGCACGGATATTCCCATTTTCCAGGGAAACTGTACTTTATTTTTTGGAAACCCACCTCTAGTTATGGGCTTTAAAGCGCTTTTCCACCGCAAGAAATCCAAGAAATCAGCTGATTCTTCCGGCGATCCACCTATCGGTGTCGCACCATTGACCAGATCGAGATCTCAGTCCCTCAAATTCAAACCCCAGCTTGAAGAACTCCGACAAGTTTTCAAGAAATTCGATGTAAATGGAGATGGGAAGATCTCTTCCTCTGAGCTTGGCTCCATTATGTCTAGCCTTGGCCACCAGGCCAACGAGGAGGAACTGCAGAAGATGATTACGGAATTCGACGCAGATGGAGATGGGTTCATCGATTTTCAGGAGTTCGTGGAGATGAACACACAAGGGATGGATACCGATGATGTTCTGGAGAATTTGAAGGACGCTTTCTCTGTTTATGACATTGATGGAAATGGGTCGATTTCTGCTGAGGAGCTGCATAAAGTGATGGGAAGCCTCGGCGAGCCCTGCTCTATTGCAGAGTGCAAGAAGATGATTAGTGGGGTTGATAGTGACGGCGATGGGATGATCGATTTTGAGGAGTTCAAGGTCATGATGACGGTGGGTATTAGATGGGACTCCATTAACGGTCACGGATGAATCAAGGTGCTGATAGTTGCAGCGGCATCAGATGTGGTTCTGGGTTGTGTCTGTCTCGTTTCAGAGATCTCATAGGTTCCTTTTTCCCATTTGTCTTGTTATTTTTGTTTCTTGGCTTGATTTTGATTGGAAACTCTGTGAATATTAATTTGATACAATACAATTGCTTAATATTAATTTTGTATTATGAACTTTTAATTTCTTTATCTTCTTCTTCCCGTCAAATTTCATGAAGAAATGCTTGTGAATTGTGATCTGATTTGTTGAAGAACATCCACTTCAATTGCAGGTTGGGCTAATGAATGCTTAACCATTAATTATATTAATTTTCTTTTTTTGAGGTTATATTTCAAACTGTATTTTAGTTACCTGTTGTTTTTTTTTCCATTTATAGTATTTCCCATAAGCCCCCATGATTAAATTCTCACAAGGTTCCTGGTATAAATTGTAGAGTTTTGGTTGGAACATCTTATTATCAGGATAAGAAAGGAGGAGTTGATAGAAATAAAAATAGAAATTCAGAATTAAAGAACAATTTTTTTTTTTTTGGTTTGTTTGTTATATGGAAAACTTGAGAAATGGGTTAAAACTTCCAATAACACGGTGCACACACTCAACACGGTTGACTAATTACGTGTTCTTCGTGGTGATGAAGAAGGTCTTTGCTCCATTTCTTTTAATAATTAAGGAATTCATTTAATATGGTACCAAAGTCTTAATAGATATAGTTAAGGAATTATTTTTTTAACTAACCAATCTGTATTTCTTTCCCCCTTGGGTAGTGCCAATCTTGATCGTATCTATGATGTAGATCCGATTTTCAGGTGCTTACCTTTTTAGTTTATTTTATTTTATTTGTGGTTATGTGATAGTATTAAAAAAAGAAAAGAAATGATTATTTTTAAATTTTAAATTAAAGATAAATAATTTTAAAAATTATTTTATTGACTTTAAGATGTAACAGGATAGCACATTTTTTTTATATTATTTATTAATTTTAAAATATATTATATTTATGGTAAGAAATAGAAATGAATAATTTTCACTATCTAGTATATAATTATTATTTTAATTTATTAAATTTTTATTAAATTTAAAAATTAAAAATCTTATTTAAAAAAATCAAAATTTTGACATTAATATATGTTAAAGTTGAAGAATACACATAAACTTATAAATGAATGTTATTATTTTAAGTAATTAATTTAAAAATATACCATTTATCAGCTAATTGTCATTATCTTCTACTGATTGGTATAAGCTAATAGATAAAAAATGTCACTTGATAAAAAATATTGATTAATATGTTATGTGATAAAAGATATTAATTAATTAATATGTAAATAAAAATATAAAGATAATGATTATTTAAAATTCTTTTGAAATAGTTTATCCTTCTAATTTTTAAATATTCATATTAAAAAAAGATATTGAATATTGATTTTATTTTTTATCCAATAATATATATATATGAACTAATTTAAAAATACAAATAATTTATTATTTATTAAATTTTAAATTTTAATAAAATTTATTAATTTTAAAAAATAAATTTATTTCTCAATGCTATTGGATATTGAATATAGTTCTTATTGAAAAATCTTTCTTTTTACTCACTGATTTTAGTAATTTAATTATTTTTATATAATTATATTTTTAATTTTTTTTTTCAAAATTTTGATATTTATGTTTGATATATATATATTTTGTGCTTAAAAAATAAATTTTCAATAAAAGATTTAGAGTTTGAAATTATTTAATGTCTAAAAAATATAAAAATCTGAAAAATAAAATATTAATTAAATTATTTATTTATTCACACTTAAAATAAAATTATAATTAATTAAAAATTTTATTATTAATAAAATTTTATTATTAATAAAATTTTATAATATAATTATAAAAATATAAAATATAAAAAATATTAAATTTATATTATTAAAATAATAAATAATATATAGAATATACAGATAAAATAACTAGTTTTGTATTAATTTTATCTCTTCTAAACTCCATTCAAAATACAAACTTTATAGTAAATTTATTTTTATGGTGATATTAATTTGAAATATAATAATTTATTAATTAAAAATTAGAGAGCTAGAGTTAATTATATGTTAAAAGACTAATTTTTATATAAATTTATTGGCTCATTTTACTCATTAATTTCCACGGTAATGTTATCAATTGTTTCGATATTTTTCATTAAATAATTAAATATTTTAAATTTAACTTAATTTTTTTTTATGTTTGATCTTAATTTGATAATATTTTAAAAATAAGGCAAACCTATCTATTAATCTTTAATTAAAGTTACAATTAACTCAAATAAGCTTGAGTTAAAAAATTTACATACTTGATTTGTTTCATAAGATATTTAAATAGAATATCATTATATTTAATTTTAATTTGACTTTCCTCTTATGTTTAAATATTATTTAATAAAAATTAAATTCAATTAAAATATTTTAAAAATCATATACTTGTAACTCGAGTATAGGAGAAGAGAAATTTTGCGTTGAAGTATAGTTTAACATGAAAATGACTGCTAATCGCTATCCCCATTCTGCTTAATTATGATTTTGAAATGGGATTTGCCTTTAAGATTTGTTATTAAGAAATTTCAAAATAATCAATCATTTTTAATTTAATATTATTAAAATTATTTTTAAGATTATAAAATTTTAAAGTCAAGTCTGATCCAAGTCAATAATAATAAAAAAAAAAAAAAATTAGCATGCCTTATCCATCTGATTGAGATTTGAGTTGATCTAATAAAAAATACTATAATTTTTAAAAATTAAGATATAAATTTTTATAAATCATTTTCTCTAATCATTAATATAAATATTATACCATCAAATAGAATCAAATAATATAAATAAAACAAATAATATTTACCAAATAATACTGAATAATATAAATAAAAAAAATATTTTAACTAAAAATTACCTTAAAAAGGTTGCCGAAGAGACCTTAATCTTAAAACCTTAATGCAGCACTTAAAAAAAAAAAAAAAATCAACCGCTGCTGAAATCATTGTGGGCTTTTCTACAGTAACAGGTTGTGCCCATTGCTGGCCCGACTAAGAAAAAGCTCGAATCTAGCAAAATTCACAAATTTCTGGGCACAAGCCAGCGCCTGCACTAGCGTTCAACCATGGCTGCCTCTAAGATGGTAATGGCTTCTCTAAACCACTGCCGTCCGCTTACATGCGCCGCTATGGTTACTACTTCTTATCCTACGCGCCTGGTTCCTCACCCACCAGACCTCATTAAATGGGTCAGGCGTGAAGGTGGGTTCGTGCACCAGGCGGTGAAGATATTTCAAGACGGGAACAACGGTTTCGGTTTAATTGCCACTCAAGCAATTCCAAAGGGGTCTGAGCTTATTGTTCTACCTGATCACATACCCTTGAAATTTGGGCCTCTTGAGTACGAGAATGCAGATGGGGCTACTTCTGTGTTGATTAATTTGGCTCAAAAAGTTCCTGGTATGTATTTTAGTTTGTTTTGCGATGTTGTTTCTGTTTTAATTGTCTTTTTTTGATTCCACGTAAATCGTTCGTGTGGAGTTGCTTTTGAGTTGTTATTGAAACAACTTTGCCTAGTTATAATTTCGATAAGTGATTATCAATTTATTTCACGGTGCACCTTTTTCTTTAATTCTGCAGTGAAGATTGAATCTTTGATTGGCATATTTGTTTAATAAAAATATAAATTCACAAATTCTTGTCCTCAGGTATCACAACGTGCAAATGTGGGTTCTATGTCATTCAATTATCTCTTGCTTCATAACTCTGTTCAAGTTCGTTATGTTTTCCAATAGCATAGCAATGCTTAAGTTGCTTCTATGATGGTAAACGTGTAGGTTATATAATAAGCTGCTCCATTACTGTATTCTTTAAGAATAAGCTCCTGTTGATTGACTAAGGGCGTTTTCCCTGTGGCCATAGCACTAGAATCTTAAGTGGCACAGAACCGTGGGTTCTATGTCCATATTCTGAGCTCAATAAACAATTATAATGGATAGTCATTGTCTCCTTGAGGCTTAGTATGCATAGCAATAACCTTCTCAAAGTGATAAGATCTTATAAAGATAAAATACTGATTTCCAAGAAATCTGACCTCGCATTTTTTGGCTTTCTGATTTATTTTACAGTTTCATGAGTTTGTATACTTATATCTCAAGTTCATAATAGCATCTTCAAGTTTCATAATGGTTAAATGAGTAGATGAGCTGTGAATGGTCTTTTGTGTATTTTTTTTTCATCTGAACTTGTTTTAACATGCTAAAATAATTGCTAAATAGTTATCATTTTTTCTTATGGAAAGTATTATATGAGTCTTTGGAATTGTGATGCTTTGAAATCCGACTTCCATATGCTACAAAAATCTTGTAGGTTTTATTTGCTCAATGTAGGTTGGTAACTTCATGTGTTGTAAAATAGGCTGTTTACACTTTTGAATATGAGTAAATTGGACATGTGGGAGCATTTGGCAGAGGAACTTTGGGCAATGAAATTGGGTGTGAAGCTTCTGCAAGAGAGAGCAAAGGTTGGATCCTTTTGGTGGCCATATATCAGTAATCTCCCTGAAACGTACAGCGTACCTATCTTTTTCCCCGGAGAGGATATAAAGAACTTGCAGTATGCTCCTCTTCTTCACCAGGTATTTGGATTTTTTCTTTTCTTTTTCTTTTTTTTCGAAAAAAAAAAAAGAAAGGAAATTTTATTAAAGTAGAAAAAAAGAGAATTAGAAAGTAGAGGATAAGAATCCTCCTATCATGACCAAAAGCAAATCAACAAGAAATACACACAGACAAGATTAAAAAAGTAGTTATACTGCATGACACCAAGGTCTCAACTCTCAAGACCCTGTATCATAGACCTAAGGATTTGCAAGATACAATCTTTTATTCCTATCCCTACCACCTCTTAATTTCTGGAATTTTCATAGGTGCTGACTTCTGGTGCTCTCTCAACCTTCTTTTTTCTCCTACTATAGGTGATCTGGATTGTCTCTCCTGATATATCTTTAGGTCCTATTGGTGTAGGAAATCCTAGATATTTTAGGACAGCCTATTTTGTGAAAAATTATAGAAAATGGTTTATTTATTTGATTTTATTTCAGCATTTTATCTTATTTAGTATTCCTAATTGGGGTTGAATTAGAGTTCTAAAATCTTAATGTAATTGGGATTTCTAGCTCTATAAATGGGGCTTGGTTTCTATGTTTTATTTACAGAACTATTATGCAATTGATAATTGATTTGAGCAATAAAAATTGAGAATTTGTTTCTCCCAAATCTGGGAATTAGTTTCCTTCAGCTTATAGAATTTGTTTCTCTTCTTCAAAATCCCCTCAATACCTATTGGTTCTACATTACCAATGATATTAATTATCTCAATAGCAACTGATATCTCCATACTGATAGAGATATTATAGGCAGTTACTTCTTCCATGTGGATGGGAAGTAAACCTCTTCTGAAATCTATGCATCCTTCCCGTCAAGCACTTCAACTTGTATTGACTAAATGTCTATCTGTAGACTCCACATTGAACAATAATCCTTACCAGAGGAATTGCTCTCAAAAACCCTCTCTTGAGCTGCATCTGCTTTCTTCTCCTGGAACAAAGAACAGTTCCCTAAGCATGCTTCCTCCTCTTGACGTTTATCAAGATAGGTATGCAATCCATCAATCAGCAATATTTCAGTTGACCAGCTGGAAAGCCAATATTTGCTTCGAGCTAAATTGTCAAGGGCTATGTAGTAAACTAGAAAATCCTGCCAGGTACAAATTTACATGGATCACATTATTTGTTAATGTAGTCTGACAACAAGAAATGATGCATCATTACTAATTCAAAAAAGAACAAATATAGGCTTTTCTGTTGTGAAATAAGGTCAAATGCCCCACGTTGTGTTCCTGCATATGAATTCTCTTGTCTCAGCTAGTTGGAGTGTGTACATAGCCACCCTCATTTGGCTTTCTAAATTTATCAATTTAGCTTTGAGTGCAAACAAGGAGGTCCTTTTCTGTACCAGGTAAATAAAAGATGTAGGTTTCTTCTTGATTTTGAGCAACAAGTCAAACACAGTATTGAAAATTTGAAACCAAATGATGACCCTTATGGAGGCCAAGATGTAGATGCATCCTCACTCGGATGGGCAATGTCAGCTGTTTCATCTAGGGCATTTCGTTTATATGGGAAAAAGCTCCCCAATGGAACCTATAATGATGTCCCCATGATGCTTCCTCTCATTGATATGTGCAATCATAGCTTCAATCCAAATGCACAAATTTTGCAAGAACAAGATCCAAGGAACGCAAGAATGCTTATAAAGGTATTTTTTTTCCTTCTTCTATTTTTGAACATATCATATTTTCTTTTGAATTAAAGAGTAGTCACTATGAAATTTTCTGTTGAAATTCTCATGAACTCTCTATCATGCCAGGTTGTGGCAGAGACACCAGTTAAACAAGAAAATCCTATACTACTTAATTATGGATGTTTAAACAATGATCTTTTCCTATTGGATTATGGATTTGTGATACCTTCAAACCCTTATGATTGCATTGAGCTCAGATATGATGGAGCTCTTCTTGATGCCGCAAGTATTGCTGCTGGGGTATCTTCACCTAACTTCTCTTCGCCAACTTCATGGCAACAACAAATTCTATCCCAGCTAAATTTGGATGGAGAAGCTCCTGTTCTCAAGGTTTGTGCACCTTTTAATAGGACCATTTATTTCCTTTTCAACCATTCACTTTACAAATATATGGGGACTCTAATCCTCCTCCCTGTTTATGTAGCAATAAATTGGATCAAGGTTTCATTTATTATTTTTTGGCTCGAAGTGTTTATTTCTTTCTATTTGCCTTCAAAGCATCTTAATAGTATTATCAGCAATCTTCATTCCGCTATTAGTAATTGTTAGGAATTGGGTCAAAGTCTGAAGTTATATGCCTTTCAATTTCCTTTCAAACTCAAAGCATCTTAATAGCATTATCAGCAATCTTCAAGCTGCTATCAGTAATTGTTAGGAATTTGGTCAAAGTCTGAAGTTATATATCATCCAGTTATGCGTGTGGGGTAGGATGCATTTGGCTTGTTGACTGGATATTTTTCTTGTCATTGTTTCTTCATCTTATAAATCTCTGGGAAGAGTATTTGATAGGAAGTAAACCTTCGCTGGCTTGTAACCCTGCATGAAGATGATGGAATGAGTCTCCTTTGCTTCTTTAGATTTACAAAATAGAAATAAATGATATTACCTAGAACTAGAATTCAAGTGAAAGAAGCCCCTTGAGCTCTAAGCTGGTACCAGTTGTCCATCTGTCATAATCACGCTGAATACTGTAGCAGATCTTTTTAAGCAATTTGAATGTTCATATTTTTGTCTTGTTATCTTTTTGTAACAGGTAACCTTGGGAGGTCAGGAACTAATAGAGGGACGCCTGTTGGCCGCCCTCAGAGTACTGCTTACAAGTGACATGGAAACAGTTCAAAAACATGATTTGGACACTCTCAAATCATTATCAGCTAATGCTCCTCTTGGAATTGCTAATGAAGTGGCTGCTTTTCGTACAGTTATTGCACTATGTGTGATTGCACTGGGACACTTCCCCACCAAAATAATGGATGATGAATCCCTGTTGAAACAGGGTGTTTCAACCTCAACTGAATTGGCTATCCAATTCAGAATCCAGAAGAAATCTGTAATTATAGACGTTATGAGAGATCTCACTAAAAGGGTAAAGTCATTGCTGGCAAAGGATATGACCACTGCTCAAATCTAATAGAAGTGGACTATTTTTTAGTATGACTTGTTCAATATTCTTGGTCCTACAGTCACGATCTCACCATTTATGTTGCATCCCTCCGTAATTTCTCTACTGCTTACAAATTTTTGGCATATTGTCGATGCCTCTTCTGTCAGTGTTTGTTCTATTTGAGATTATAATCAAGTTTTATTGCATGGATTCTTATCTCTATTCCACTTCTCTCCAGTATGCTAAAAACTTTTATCTAAATTCTCTTCTTATGCTTGCATCTTAAAACCTGGAAGGTGTACTAAGAGTCGACTACTAAGTGGGATTATAGTCTGTCCGACGCAAATGAAAGGGAAGTTGGGCTGGATTGCTAGAAATTGCATGGGGATTAATGGGCGTTTTCTGGTTGTCGTGCTAAATGTGCCATGTAGTTGATATTAGTAGAAATTTCAAAGCAAATGCAGAGGACATATGTGGCTTAATTCTATCCGTGCTCACAAGGGCATTTTGGTAGACATCACTAGGGACTATTTTTTAATGGCATGAATTCGTGTTTCTGCACCATGTGTAGCAGTTCTGCTGATGTATATGCATATATTTATCGTTGGCGTTGTTAAATCCGTTAAGTTTTCATATGTCATCTATTTCCAGTGTCCAACACCCGTATCCAAGTCCTAGCAACGCAAGTCTTGATGATGAAACACAAAGAAAGTAGAATTCTGCTCAAAAAGATTGGCGTTTTCTTCTTATTAGGAGAAATTTGGTGAGATCCTCTGTGTTGAAGCCCAGGTTTCAAGTACAGTGCTCCTTTTTCCAAATCATTTGCTGACTCATTTATGGCATATTCTTTACAAAATATCTTTTCCAGTCCCTTCTTTATATAGTTGGACATGGAGGAAAGAAAAAACCCCTCTTATATATATACATATATATAAGAGGGGTTTGTAAAGATGGACAATTATATATATATAGGGATGTTGTTGTTACAAAGAAGAAGAAGAAGAGAGATGTATACAAGTTCAGTAAATCCCAAAAACAGAGCAACTGGAGGCAGGGAATAAACTAAAAGCCAAAACAAAAAGGGTAAAGTGGTAAATATATCCCTAGAAATAACAGCAAAGAAAAAGATCTCTAAACTTAATAAGCATCTGCTGCTATGCAGAAATGATATTCATATATTATCCTGGGCAAACCTTCCTTTAGTTGCCCACAGAGATGGGTCTCTCGGCTAAACCCAGAGGCGAACGCGAGCGATCCCTGGTGATCTTGCATATAACTCGTCTCATCTCTGTCTGCTTCAGCGACGGATGCTTGATCTTATCGAATTCTTGCTTGATCTTTATGACTTGGCTGTGAATTGGAACACCACCGACATCGGCATCTCCATCTCCACGATGTGTGTTGCTGTTCTTGACGTGCTCCTCCTCCATTTGGTATCGAAAATTAATCCTCAAACGAAACTCACACCCTTGTTCTTTAAGGGCAGGTTGTTGGGGTCAGAAAGAGATCACACTTTAGGCTCAGCACAACTGCCTGTAAGAAGTCCTAAACGAATTGGTAAGTATGTATGTGTATATATATATATATATATATATATATATATATATACATATATATAATATATATATATATGGGGGAGCAAAGTGAGATAAAAGGCACGTTGTGGGCACCAATAAGTTGCTCAAAAAGCCAGGCTGATTCTTCAAGATAGATTTATGTAACAAATTCATATAAATGAATTTTTCCGAATTTTTCACGTGGCTCCATCTATGTCCATTTTAAGAGGAAATATGTTGAATCGTATAAGCAATCAGCCACCAAAATTGCCCTTTTGTTTGTTTTATTAAATCTGCTTATTTGTATTTTTGACCTTTTTTTTTCTTTTGATTTTCTTTTCTCCATTCGAGGTCAAAGAAATAATAAAAAATAAATAAAGTCAAGTGATTAATAAATAAATTAGTAATTAACTTTGATATGCTATATGTGAAGGTGAGATGCATGTTAAGCATGTGCAAAAGCAAAACCACACTGTAGAATTAGAATTAGAAATCAATGAAAACGTGTTGAACCAACCAGGCTACAGCATAATTAATTAACAACTGTGAGCTTCTTGACGTGAAAACATGCTTCATTCCAAGACCTAACGCTTCTATCATTAATCATTCTCTAATTAATTCATTATTCACATATAATTTTTGGGCTTATCCATCAATTATTATTTCGTAAAGTGGAAAAATATTTCTCAAAGTCTACCACGTAATATTATTTTTTTATAATATTATTACGTGATTAATATATGACAGAGTTTAATTCGTGATATTCTCTTATTATATATAAATTATAAATTATTTAATAATTATTTTATTAATATTATAATAAATAACTATTATTATATGATAACTTTTAATATATATATATATATATATCTATATATTAATTTTGTTATAAAATTTTTATTAAAAAATTTAAGAGATAAAAGTAATAAAATAAAATTTAAAATAATTAATAAAAGAGTCTAACATATGAAATTCTTTTTTTATAGTATTGTCACGTGGCTAATACATGATATTTTTTTTCATAATATTGCTACATAGTATTTTCTATTATATATAAGTTATAAATTATTTAATAATTATCTTATTAATATTATAATAAATAGTCATTATTATAAAATAATTTATAATATATTAATATATATTAATTTTATATATTTATTTATATATATATATTAATTATTTTTATCATGAATTATTTCTATCATGAAATTTTTATTGAGTTATTTAAGAAATAAAAATAATAAAAATAAAATTTAAAATAATTAATAAAAAATTAAAATATTATATTATTTTTATATATTAAAATTAAAATTAAATATATATATATATATAAAATTTAATAATCACATAAATTAAAATAAATAACTCCCTTGTTTTCATATATAGCTTGATTAAAAACCAGATTACTTGTTTTCATATATAGCTTAATATATATATATATATATAATTAAAATTATTAATAATCACATAAATTAGAATAAATAACTCCCTTGTTTTCATATTTTTTGTCTCTCTATATATGTATATTTGACGAGGGGTCTATTGGATTATCCCAAGGCAAGCGAAGGGCTTCAACTTCCAATATTGGCTTAAGGACATGCGCAAATGGTCATTAGGACAATGACTGTGAGGATAACCATCACGTTTTTGTGCGTCTTCTTTTGCCACGTGGTATTATTTTATTGGAGAAACTTTGAGGTGCTTGTTGACGTGTTCGTTATGGCGTAGTTGGTAGGTTAAACGATTGATTGATGCTGGCTGCTACTCGGATGGGCGGCTATTTGAGATTATGGTTCATTCTATTTTTTTTTAATTATAATTAAAATATATTAAATTAATTTTAGATTCATATTTTTAAAATAATTTATTTAACACCTCATTATGCTGAACTGTTAGGGCAATCATGCCACGTGGCACTTTTTTTTTTTTTTTTTTTTTATCTTGAACCACTTGTTGTGAATGTAAAGGTCAATTTAATATCGACATAATCATAATACTTAGAAAATTAATTAAGTCACACTTGTTGTGTAGATAATTGTTGCTCCCATTTTACTTCTAACCCGTCACATTTGTCAATTTAATATCGACATAATCATAATACTTAGTATCCTCCGCACCAACTCATTCTCGATGCTCCTTTCTCTGGCAGGACAATGTGACAGGTTACCACACTTATAGCTTGGCTATTAGATTGGTGAACACAATTTGTCTTTAGTTAATTTGTCTGCAAATTTTTAAACATAAAGACGCTCCATTTTGTCAAAGGGATAAATGTTAAAAAGAGCCCATAACATGCCAAGGCTTAATAGCACATAATATATGAAATGGGCCAAACTTGACGAGTTGGGTAATCCTCTAGCAGTCCTAAGCTCAATTCATTTTTTTTTTATTTTTATACTAATTAGTGATAAAATACTAATTAGTGATAATGAATTCCATAAAATATAATTATGTACACATGTTAAAAATAATTCTTTTTAATTTAATTGTCATTTTTTTGATTTGGTTGTAATTCCATGTAATATGTTTACATCACTATAAAATTACTCGTCACTAGAGCACTATGAATCCACAATATGCAATAAGTGCATAGTTTTATTTTTCTTCAACTCCTATTTTTTTTTTCTTCTTCTTGCCATTATATATCCAAGGTTATAAGTTCTTTCAACTTTCATAAATAAATTATATTTTTTTTTTGCCAATTTCATAAATAGGTTATAATCTTTTTAACATTACCTAATATATATATATATATATATATATATATATATATATATATACATCTCGGCATGGAAAAACATTTTGTTTATACATTAATGGTGTTAATTATCATCGGCAAACTTATAATAATGCTAGAATACACATAACATGTGATGAGCTTTTAAGAGAATATACTCAATAGATGTGTCATGGGGAGGATTCAGGATAATATTCACATTAATAATAAATCTAATATTTTTCTTATACATAAAACACAAAATATATTATAAATTCACCTATTTCATATATTTATTTCTTGACTTTATAATAAATTAAGTATAAATAAAAATTTTTCCAAATTAAGATGACGTTTCAGAATTATTACTTGACGTATCATTATGTAATTAATTTAGCCGACGTATCCTTTATACCTTAAAAAAACAAAATGGAATTCTTTACAGAGGCAATGAAGAAGAGTAATTGTGCCCACTGGAAATTTTGTGATAACTTGTGCTAGATAGATGAGGGAAATTTTCAGATCTTTTGACTTCATAAATATATAGCACAGGTATCGGCTGCAAACAGTGGTGATATTTTCTAATTTAATTTCCACGCACTGATACAAAAATGAGTCATCATGACATATACATTTGGTGGTTCAGATTTTCCCTTTCACATGGTCACGTTACGGCTTGTTAAACCGAATATCTATATATTACAATGGGCTTCGGCTCACCTTTTTTTCAAATTTAACTTTTTTATTTTTAATTTTTATTTTAAATATATTAATTTAAAAATAAATAATTCATTGAATGATAAAACCATTTAAAAATAATTTTTGTATTAGTAATTTAAATGTTTAATTAAAAGTGTTTAAAATAATTTAATTTATTAAAATAATAAAAAATATGTATAATTAAATATCGTGATTGATTAAATATAAATTTAATTATTGATAATATAATATTTTATTTAATCAAAGAGCAGTTTTAAAGTTAGTAAATATCTTATTTATGAATCTTGATTTATTATATATAATTTTTTTTAATTATAAATAAATTTAATTGATTTATAAATTAATATCCATAAAAAATATTTATGATTGATGATATGTAATAAATCATTAATTGGGAAATTCTAGAAGAGGATAGGGCTTTTACATTGGCTTCAGGGGGTGACTTTCATTGAGTTGATTGCATCTTCATCACCCTCAAGTCTATCACAGACAAAATATTGTGTGTGTTTTTTCTAATGAAGTTTAGGCACGCAACTATATGCTTGAAACTCACTTTTCAATTCATGCCCTAATAAGGCTTTGATATTATGTATAATTTCATTATCATATCTTGCTTGGATTTCTTAAAGGATGGAATCTGGAAAACTTTGCTCCCTGTAGAAAATCTATATCACAATTTTTGACTATGAAAACGTAGTTTGCAAATTAAAAGCATCTTTGGAAATGCATCAGAAATTTCGCTTATTAAGACATCAATCATTTTTGTAGGAAACGTGTCTATATCGTCTAATTTTCTCATAAGAGGAAAAAATTATATATAAATATAGGTAATTAAAATTTTTTGTTTAAAAATATTTAGATAGAGCAAAATAATTTTTAAGGTACAACAACGAGTTCTTTTTTCATTTTGGATGATCATATAAATCTTTTATAATATAAATATCAATGGAACAGAACAGAATGCATTATTATTTTATCAGATTTTATTGATAGAAGAATATTATTTGTACTAGAAGATTTAAAATCTCCTAATGCTTCCTTTAAAATAAATTATTTATAAAAAAAAAATAATAATTAAATTCTCATACAGTCATATTTGATTTTTATTATACTATATATATATATATATATATATTTGTTTTTTTAAAAAAATTCAGTGAGTCAATTGACTACACTTACTTACAACTAAATTCATCTTTGCCTGTGAGATAAATGAGATGTCTTTAATCATCAAATCAAACGAAACTAAATTGAAGCTGAGTTTTAATCTACAGAAAGTTGTTTAGATACATATATACAATGATTAATAGTTGTGATTATAGTATAGTTTAAAATTAAAATGATTCGATTTGTTTTAAAACATAATTAAAAAAAAACTAACGGTTAAATTGACTTGAATAAAAAATTAAATTAAAATTAGAATTAAACTTAAAACTTAAACAACCCTATGATTTTAATCACAATCTCCTTAAATCTTAAAATAAAACAATTAATTTTGATTTAGACTCTATTCGTATATACCTAATGGCCACCCTTACTAATTTTGAAATGTATAATCCTCAATTGTGTTCCCAATAATCCTTTAAAATCTGAAATAATATTATATAAATTTTTACGGATATATATATTTTTTTACCTACACTAAGGTACTCATACATTCAACCAACAGAAAATCATATATATTATCGTGTAGGACTTACAATAATTTTAATTAAAATAATAATTAATGATTAATTAAATATATATACCTAAATAAAGGTAAAAATTACTCAAATTTTATGTGTACACACGCAATAGAAGGTAAGGCCAATGTCGATAAAAAAATGTTGAAAATCTAAATTGAGAATGAATACAAATTAAAAGGTAAATATAAATGTTAGATTGCAATATTAACTTAACTAATTATTTTAATATATAAAATAAATTAATAACTTATATAAATATAAATTACAATAAATTGAAACATAATTTAACTACCATTTCCTTTTGAAAATTGTTGTCTTTATCCACCCTTCCAATATTTGGCCTAACAAAACAAGTTAAATAACATCAATGTTCCGATTAGCATAGTAACAATTACTTTTTCATAAAATTATTCAATTTAAAGTTCAAAATTCAAAATTTATTTTTAATATTTTTAAAACGTTTCCTCGTGCAAAGGTATCTAAGAAAAGTTGAAGATCTGTTCAAGCGAATGAGATTCTATAAATTTATAATTAATATTTTAATTAAAAAAATGACAAAAGAGAATAAATTCTCATGAAGTGGGCGGAGACATGCACGTTTTTTCCACTCCATGTGAGTCTGATCGTCCGACCGATTCAAACCCTACGACTTACTAGTCTTCCTTTGAAGGCGACACTTTAATTTTTAATTTTAATTAATGTTTTCTTTGGAAATTTTTTCTTTCTATGTGAATGAATTATTGGATTCATTGAGGGAACAAACAATGAGATTGATTGAGGATTGAATTTTAAAAATAAAATGTGTCACATGATTTTTTTATTTAAACTTGTTCTATATTGACTTGTATTAATTATTTATATTTTAAATATCATTATAATATTGTCTACCAAAAAAGAAAAAAAATTGCATGTTGTATTTCAACTAATATATATATATATATATATGTAGAACTGTTGAAATGTCTTAATTAAAAATAATGGACGAAGGGAAAACAAACCTCAAAATTAAGGGTAATAAATAAAATTATCCAAAATTTACATCTTATAATGATTGATCTTAAAAAATTGTTGTGTAAACTTAATTTTTATCATAAATTTTAATTAAATGTCGTTGACATAAATTAATTATTACCAAGACATGATGATGGAAATGGAGAGCGACCTTAAGAAATGTAATATGTAATATAGATTTTATTCTTTTGAAACGTACATTAATATTTAAATAGGCCAGTAAAAGTATATAATACATAGAGGAAAAAGATCATCTTAAGAAATGTTAACATTATAAGTGTCTGTTTCACATTGAAAAAAACAATTTATAAAAAATTATTTTATTATTTTAATATTTTTATAATTAAAATTTATTAAATTTAATTTTATATTATTTTTTTAATATTTTTAACTAATTTATTTAAAAATATTTTTTTAACAACAGTTCTAACAATAATATTAAACAGGTCTTAAGTTATTAAATTTATTATTATTATTATTATTATTTATCTATTCGTGTGAAACAATAATAAAAATTTATATGTCTACACATTCAGTCTTAAATATTGTAATATTCCTAATTTTTAAATTACTTATTTTATGGGTAAATATTAATATTTTATTTTATTAAAATTTTGAAAAATTATTTAAAATTTTTCGAATTTTATAAATTGGTTTTGATTTTTCAAAATCAATAAATTTTGTTAAATTTTACAAATTAGTTTAAAAATCAAGTGGTAAAATTAAAAATATATTTAGACTCTACAAATTTTTCTGAGTTTTCTGGAATTTTTTTGAAATTTTTGGACCTCATTTTTTATCTCAGGCTAGAGTAAAAATTTAATTTTGGATATTCGAAATCGGACCAATTGAATCGAATCGGGCCAGATTGGACCTATCCAATCGGATCGGCCTTCTTCTTTTTGTTCTTCCCTCTCCCTAGCACGCCCGACCTCCTCCCTTCCCTCTCCTTTTTCTCTCTCCTCCCTCCTCCCCTCACCGGCCAGCCACCATCCCAGCCTTCCTCGGTCGTCGGCGCACCTCCAGGATGCCTCGCCGTAGCTGGCCGACGCCACAGCTAGCCGGAAAATCTGGCCAAAGCTCCTCCTATGAGAGCGCGCCGTTTCAACTTTCAAGGCCGATTCTGGCTGATCCAGCCACCAATTGAAATGGGACTTGTCCCAAAACCTATCTACACTTCAAGAGCTTTTCATAGACATCAAGAATACAAAAATCCATCAAGTGGTTTGCCTCATTTTTGCCCGAGAATTTTTAGCCCATTTTGATTTTTGGGTTAGATTTCTCGCAAACAATGAACCCCACGAAAAATTTGAGAGTGCCGGAGTGCTACCCTCGATGAGAGCTTCGCAGCAATACCCATTTCAAAATTTTCTGATATCGTTTTTCAATGGGTCCCATAAAATTTTACAGTATCTTTTTCGGGTATTAAATGAGCTTAATAAATTTCGTAAAAATTATGTACTAACCCCCGTGATATTGGGCTTCACGTAGGTACATTCGATTAGCTGCAATTCGACTATCGATCGAGTCTGCATTTTCGAGCCGAACAAACAGGCGGTCGAAGCTACTTCAGAACCGGATCAAGATTATAGGCTACCCTACTATTTTCAGATGTCCCGGATACGTTTTCAGTATCAAAATTGGCATAGGTAAGCTCGAACTCTAAGTTTCCTTAATTATTTAGTTTCGGGTTTTGATTAAAAATCTATAAAATATTCGTGGGTAGTTAGAAAATTATAATTCCTTTTGTATTGGGTTAGTTATATTTCTAAGGATCGCGGGGCAAAATTTTAGATTTTTTAGAGCTCATTTGGGTAGCTTTTGCAAAAAGTGTTAGTTGTAGGGATTAAATTATAATTTTTCAAAATTGTGGTTTGACTATTGGATGGGCCCATGAGGAGCCATGTGATGTGATTGAGATATGGTTGTGTGACTTGTAGATATAGAAGTGTATTTTTAAACCCTTTTATAGGTGGGGTAGGTTTTAGGTATTGAGAAAACTCTGTAGGATTTTCGGTACAACTTAGGGTGTTTTTGGTTCTTTTTAAGCTTGTATTGAGTCAATTATATTAAATAATTATAATGTAATTGTCAGGTGAACCGAGACAGCCTTCCTTCTCCGTTCAGCCACCATAGTGATCTTGGTTTACATCTGTGAGTAAAATATTGATTTTAATTATAATTTTAATATTATTATATGTTCAGGCATGCCCATGCATCACTTATAAATATATTTACGTAGTTAAATACTAGGCACGTTTTATATTGCATCTTTAATTGATGAAATGCTATGGATGTTGTTTTATGGTAATTTGGAGCAGTGTGCGTGTGCTGGCTTGCGTGTAGTGTGTGATATTGAATATGGATAGGATGGGTAGACGAGGCTGGAGCTTGACTCACTAGGGCCCGATCCTTCTATGGATAAGTTGAGGTAGGCATGGCTCGAGATGATCTCGCTGGCCCCCACATTTGAACTATTAAGAGAAAGTCCGGCTTGAAATATACTCGCTGGCAGAGGTTGGATTAAAAGAGCTGTATAGGGGATCAGCTCCCATATATATATTGTTTGAAAAGTATATGGGCGTGTGAGTGCTCCAAATTACTTTTTTATTGTTTATGATATGATTTGTATGAAAACTATGAAGGCGTTACATTCCACTCTTTAGGACACATTAGCTTTGGATAGTTATATATAGAAATTGTACTTAAAATAAGAATTTACTCTCTGAGACGAACGCTCACTCTTATTCACCTATTTTTTTAGGATACAGGAGGCCCTTTATTGAGTTTAACCTGCTCTCTTCTTTGCAGGTCTATTATCGGTATGTAATCGTATTTTGTCCTTTTATTCTGTTCTAGAACTCCATATGTATTATTATTATTAGTGATGCATTCATTTGGATCTCTTATGTATGTATTAACTGGAATTGTAAGCATGATATATGTCACACCTTACCCCTCCGTAAGGCATAACATGATCCCGTAGAATACTTAATGAACTACCGAACTTCACCTACCGATAACTCATTAAGTACCCTACAAGGGATTTTAAAACAATTTTCTTACATTTTGGAAGTGGTGAGCATTTTGGTAGGAATTAAAAACCATTTATTCAAAGCTTAAGGACTAGTAAAAATTTTTGTGCATTTAAATTTTGCATAAATTTTATAAAAATTTTGACAGAGTTCCCTCTGTATTTTGAGAAACCAGTTCTTCAAATACCTGTAAAAAGCACTTCCAAACATATTTCACAACTCCCAACCACCAATAATTCTCAAATCAACTCAATCAAGGCACTTCAAATAATTTCACAATACAAATCAAGATTTCTCATCTCAAAGTATTTAATATCTTCATTTACAAAACATAAAGTAGAAAATTCATGTTTACAAATATTAAATTTACAGAAACAAACCCAAAATAATATTATTACAATTTATTTACAACTGCTCAATTTACATTGATACTTATGACATTACAATATTTACATCAAAATAACCATAAGGGTATAAAACAATACCCGTACAAAAGCTTGATGTGATCTGCAACTCGATGACTCACTCTGCGCTTTTTCCTTGCTCTTATCTGCACGATGAAATTAATCTATCGTGAGTATAAACATACTCAGTGGTGCACAATAAAACTTTAAAATGCGATACATAAATCATTTATTGATGAAACATAATTTGAATACTTCACAATCACATTTCACAAATATCAAAGCTCATAACAACTCATTTTGTCAAATAATATATTAAACAACAGTTTAGTCAAACAATTGCGTAAACACAGTGTTGCCAAAGTCGTACACAACTTAAGCCATGACACAAAATTTCCGATCAATGCCGTGTTGTACACCACGACAAAGCAATCTCAACCCCATTAATCGAAACCAAAGAGGGAGGTGGCTAGCTAGCTAATGAGTACTCATCCGATCTACAACCTCAACTGGCAAGCCAGAGAGGGAGGAAAATAAATGATCTCAACCCCATAAATGGAGGAGGAAATGTGATACTGTCATGCTAAGTGTGAACATAAAATCCATTTCAAACATTTCATTCAAATATTGCATACAAAAATCAAATCAATTTCCAAAGTTATAATTTGATCACAAGGTGGCAACACAAAAGTTCATATGTTCATAATGCATGCTAAATCAATTTTTCAAGAGTAAAATGCTTAAATAGGGTTTATTGTGCACAAACCTCAAGCGAGTCGTCCCTTAGCCTCGACTCGTTTCCTCGGGTTCCTTCCCGATATTCTTTTCAACTGAAACACAAAATTTTACAATGTTTCAGTACTAGAACTTAACATAAATCCCAAAATAAATTTTAACTTCGCATTTACTTAGCTCTAACGTGTTAAATTCGACGTTCTCGAAATTTTGTGTTTCGGGTTACTATTCACTGCACTATTCAAGTCAAATAATTGACTTTCTAAGGATTAATAGGTATGGGAACTTCAACTTCACCCACATACCACATTTTGTTCATTAAACTTGTTGGTTTTGGTCACTTTTTCAAAGCATAGGTCATTTTGGCAAAATTGCCAATTTTCGGTTTTGTGCTCCGAAGTTGCACTATTCCATTGGTCGATCTACTATTGGAATTTGACAAAACTTCCTTCATAGAAAATGTTCCTTATTGTCTAAAGTGTATTCTCATTTTTGGATCACCTCAATCGGAGTTTTGTAGATCAAGTTATGGCCAAAATAAGTTTACTTGCTCACGTGCAATCGCTCATACTGCAATTTAGGTGCTGGCAGATTTTTGGTCCAATTTTGGTCAGTAATTTGATCAAGTTAAGTTCATAATTTGGTCTAACTTTCTTCAGATGAAATGTTCTACTATGTCTTAGGTTTCCATCGATTCAAGAATCGCCTAAATCCGAGTTTTCTAGAGAGAGTTATAGCCATTCAAACATTGCTGCTCCACTGAAAATTCTGCAGAGTTTCAGTACAGTAATTTTAACTTTGCTCAATGATTTGAATGAGTTAATGGCCTAATTTGGGTTGGTGTTCTTCATGAAAGTTTTAGGTCTATATCATATCTAATTTATGGTAGAATTTCAGGTCAATTTGACCTACCTAGCTCGAGTTATGACCAAATGAACAGTTACTGTTCATTTGGTCAGTTTGGTGCAGGGCAGCCTGCTATCAACTCACTTTGGTCAATTGTTTCACCAAGTTTTAGTCAGTTTTTGGTCATGGTTCCTTAATGAAAGTTGTACTCTTTTATGTCTATTTTCATCTCCAATTGGTGTCATATCCATTAGGCTTGTAAAATTTGAGTTTTGGTCCTTCAAAGTGGGTTTGGTCATGCTGCCAGCAGCATGACCATTGACCTACGAATTTAACTAAATTTTCCACCATTCCCATACAATTTATTTGGTCCTAATTGATCATTATTTCATTTCACAATAGGTCAAATATGCCATTTATGCATTTCTCCAATTTTTGATTCATAAACCCTTGCATTGAAACCCTAAACTCACTAACTCTTGCATTTAACCATAACTAGTGCACTTAACCTTAACCATTCAACTAATCAAAGCTTTTAAACTCATTCTAATGCATCAATTTCATGTAAATCATACTCCTATCAAGCTGCCCAAATTTCAGTTTGGTCCCTCTCCCATATTTGTTTCATTTAAATCAAGTTCTAAGCTCACTTAATTACCTAAACATGCATTTAAATGGAAAAATAAAGGGTTTGATATGCTAACCTCACTTAAAGCTTCAAAACCCTAACCTTTGCTCTTCTTTCTTCTTGAAATCTCCTTCTTAAGTAGTAATAACAAGCTTTAAAGAAGTCCTTATGAGAGTTATTATGGTTGGTAAATAAAATTTCTAGGTTGGGATTTAGAGGATTTATGGAAAGGAACCGAGAATTCCAAGCTTTTCTTGCTTAAAAATGGTGGAACAACATAAGAAGAGAGGGAGAGGAGAGAGCTACGGGAAAAGCAAAAGAAGAAGCAAAAAAAAAATGTGTTTGAATTTTTATTTTTATCCATTTTTGAAGACCAAAATTCCCAAATTAATAAAATAACTTAATTAATCTTTTATGACATCATCTTTGACTTTTCTAACTTCTTTCTTTTCTTTTTTTTTTTCTATTTATTTTTTTCTATTAGTTCTTTAATTTAATTCTCGATTCCGAAATTTTCTTTTCTCCGATTTTATTTGTGATTAGGTCGAGTCACTCTCGGGTCAATTGACCAAATCGCCACTCGCGGTTCATCGGTTTGCAAATAATTCCATATTTCTTCCGGCTCACGACCTAATTATTTGACTGGCTTAAGCTTCTTTTCATGATTTTCTCTTTTCCATTGTTTCATAAGGGTCCTAAGGACCGCAGTCACTTTACTGTTCGAAATTTGAGTTTAAAACGACTTCGCAGTCGTTCCCGAGGAGGTCACTCATCGCTGTGACTCTCGGCACGTTTAACCTCTTATGTTCTGTTTTTCTTATTTATAGTTAACTAATTAAACATTACTAATTATTTGTGTTTATGGCTTCTCAAATTGTCTTAAGTGTGGCCCTAATCCCATTAATTGTCCGGACCGACACCGGTCACCGGAACAGTGAAATCTACCAGGCTATGCAACGGGGGTGTTACAATTCTCCCCCCCTTAAATAAATTTCGTCTCGAAATTTTACCTGGTATCAATCTCTGAACAGCTGTGGGTGTTGTCTCCTCATGTCCTCCTCTCGTTCCCAAGTAGCTTCTTGGCTCGAATGATGGTTCCACAGCACTTTTACCAACGGTATCTGCTTATTCCGTAGCTGCTTCACCTCATAAGCCAGAATCTTTATGGGTTCTTCTTCATATGTGAGGTCTGGATTCACTTCTATTTCTTCTACTGGTAGTACATGAGATGGGTCTGATCGGTATCTCCTCAACATGGACACATGGAAGACATTATGTATCTTCTCCAACTCTGGAGGTAGTGCCAACCGATATGCCAAAGGACCCACTCTTTCCAGAACCTCATATGGCCCGATAAAACGAGGACTTAGTTTTCCCTTTCTGCCGAATCTCATAATCCTCTTCCAAGGAGAAACCTTGAGGAAAACTTTCTCACCCACTGCATACTCAATGTCCCTTCTTTTCAAATCAACATAGGACTTTTGACGGTCTGATGCAGCTTTAAGTCGATCTCTGATCACCCTGATTTTCTCTTCAGTCTGTTGAACAATTTCGGGTCCGATCATCTTTCTTTCACCCACATCATCCCAACACAACTGGGTTCTACATTTTCTGCCAGACAAAGCTTCATATGGAGGCATCCCAATGCTTGATTGGTAGCTGTTGTTGTAAGCAAACTCAATCAAAGGCAAGTGTGTATCCCAACTGCCCTCAAACTCAATCACACAAGCCCGTAGCATATCCTCCAAGATCTGAATTACCCTCTCAGACTGGCCATCTGTCTGTGGATGGAATGCGATCGAAGTTCAATCTAGTTCCTAGGGCTCTCAAGACTACCCTGAATCTAGAAGTGAACCTAGGATCTGTCGATACGATAGATACCGGCACTCCATGCAATCTCACAATCTCATCGATGTACAACCCGCCAATCTGTCCAAACTGTAGTCCATTCGGACTGGCAGAAAATGAGCAGACTTGGTTAGTCTGTCAACAATGACCCAAACTGCATCATGACTCTTCTGTGTCCTCGGAAGTCCCATCACAAAATCCATTGTTATTCTTTCCCATTTCCATTCCAGATCGTAGCGGATGTAACAACCTGGGGTACTTGATGCTCGCTTTACTTGTCGACAAGTTAGGCATTTGGACACCAACTCTGCCACATCTCTCTTCATACCCATCCACCAGTAATGCTCCTTTAGCCCTCTATACATTTTTGTACCACCAGGGTGCATGGCAAAAGGAGACTCATGTGCTTCCTTCAAAATGATCTGCCTCAAATCAACATCATTAGGAACACACATTCTGCCTTGGTGTAGCAGTAAACCATCATCTCTGATTGAGAACTCTGGTTTCTTGCCCTGCCGGACTTCTTCCAACAGCTTCTGATACCTTGCATCATTCTGAGCAGCCATTCTGATCTGATCAATTAACACTGGCTGTACATGCCATGCAACTGCTGCCTGCCCATCATCATTAATCTCTAAACTGGCATGTAATAACCTCAACTCATGTACCAAAGACAAAGGAGTAACCCGTAGACTTGCCATAGTCTTGCGACTTAGGGCGTCAGCCACAACATTAGCTTTCCCTGGCTGATAGTCTATCAGACAATCATAGTCTTTTATCAATTCTAACCATCTCCTCTGTCTCAAATTCAACTCTTTCTGGGTGCCCAAATACTTCAAACTCTTATGATCTGTGTAAATGTAACACTTCTCCCCATACAAATAATGTCTCCAGATCTTAAGAGCAAACACAATAGCTGCAAGCTCCAAGTCATGTGTTGGATAATTCCTCTCATGCGGTTTTAGCTGGCGTGATGCATAGGCAATAACATTTCGATCTTGCATCAACACACAACCTAACCCATTGTGAGAAGCATCGCTATAAACTGTGTACTCTTTACCCGGAGTAGGTAAAGTCAGGACTGGAGCCTCTGTCAAACATCTCTTCAATTCATTAAAGCTTTGCTGGCATTTGTCCGTCCACTGAAATTTCACATCTTTTCTAAGCAGCTTGGTCAATGGAGATGCCAACATGGAAAATCCCTTCACAAATCGACGGTAGTATCCAGCTAACCCCAGAAAACTGCGAATCTCTGTGACATTTCTGGGTGGCTTCCAATTAAGGACAGCTTCAATCTTGCTAGGATCTACCTTAATGCCCTCTTCTGACACTACATGCCCCAAAAAGGATATCTCCTTCAGCCAAAATTCACACTTCGACAATTTGGCATATAGCTGTTTCTCCCTCAAAGTTTGCAGTACAATCCGCAGATGTCTATCATGCTCTTCTGCATTCCTCGAATAGACTAATATATCATCGATAAATACCACCACAAATTGGTCGAGGTATGGTCTGAAAATAGTGTTCATCAGATCCATAAAAGCAGCCGGAGCATTGGTTAACCCGAATGGCATGACTAGGAATTCATAATGGCCATAGCGGGTTCTAAAGGCAGTTTTAGAAATACTCTGCTCTTGTACTTTCAGCTGATAATAACCTGATCTCAGGTCAATTTTGGAGAATACACCGCACCTCAACTGATCAAATAAATCATCAATACGGGGCAATGGATATCTGTTCTTTATTGTCACCTTATTCAACTGCCGATAGTCAATGCATAACCGGAGAGTGCCATCCTTCTTCTTTACAAATAATACTGGCGCTCCCCAAGGTGACACACTAGGGCGAATGAAGCCCTTATCAAGCAACTCTTGCAACTGCACTTTCAATTCTTTTAGTTCTGCTGGTGCCATTCTGTATGGCGTTATGGAGATTGGGTCCACACCAGGCACAACATCAATTTCAAACTGCAAATCTCTTTCTGGAGGTAATCCTGGCAATTCTTCAGGAAATACATCCGGAAAGTCACATACAGTAGGAATGTCCTCCAATGCTGGACTCCCCACTTGGGTGTCTATCACATGTGCCAAGTACGCCTCACACCGTTTTTTAATCATTTTTCTGGCCAGTGCAGCTGAAATGATATTTGAAGGCAATAATTGTCTCTCCCCATGTATTACTACATCACCATACTGAGAGAGACCAAAAGTGACTGTTTTCAGTCTACAGTCAATCATGGCGTGATGCCTGGCTAACCAATCCATGCCCAAGATAATGTCATAATCTCTGAAGGGCATTTCAATTAAATCAGACAAAAAAGTGTGTCCTTGGATCACCAAAGGACAGTCTCTATACAGCCTATTTACCCTGACCTCCTGGCCTAATGGACTAGTTACTAACACATCATAGTCCATTGGTACACACGGAATAGCAGTAGAACACATCACACTAGCACTAACATACGAATGTGTGGAGCCAGGATCAAATAACACATGCACATCTTTGTCAAGGATGGAGAAATTACCAGCTACAACATCTGATGTTTCAGCCTCTTCCCTTTGACGCATGGTATATACTCTAACTGGTGCGCCACTGGATGCTGGCTGGTTAACAGTGCTCTGACTTCTAGGGGTGTTACCAGGACCCCTACCTCTGCCTCTGTTTCTAGCAGCTGACTGTGACCCTCTGGGTGCAGAGACTTGAGCTGATCCTTCAGATGTAGTAAAAGATCCAGACCGGCGCGGACTAGTGCAATCCTTAGCGAAATGTCCGCTTCCTCCACAGTTAAAACATGCACCAAGAGCCTTGAAACAAACCCCACCATGTGTTCTACCACACGTTTCACACCGCCGACCGATAGAGATCCTCGGTGCTCACTGGTCTCCGACTGCATCGGGTGGTCTTTGGCCGTAAAATCGCCTCTGCCTCTACGGGAGCTAGATCCCCAAACTGCTTCCTCTTCCTGCAACCACTTCCGGATGTTTGTTCAAGAATCTTTTCAGCTTTTCTTTCTCTTGTGAACCCTTCTTCACCGCCTTCAGATTCTATCCTTTCTAATTCCAAGGCTTGTGAGATCAATTCAGAAAATTCGATGTCCAAAACCCACAACTTGCATTCTCAAATTCGCCTTAGCCCGGACTCAAACCTCTTGCATCTGTCTGCGGGTGGAGACTAAGCTTCCAAAGATAGTGGCTTAGTCTTGAAAAATCTTTCTCATATTCTACTCTGATTCGGTTCCCTTGTTTTAAACTCGTAAATTCTTGCAACTTCATGTCCACATATGCATCGGAACCCATTTCGTTGGAACTCCTCAAGAAGTCGACTGTGTCAAGACAGGTGGCTCAACCAGGCTGTGGGGGATGGTCTTCCACCATTCAAACGCATCCCCTTGCAATAAGGAAACAGAATACTCAAACTTCAATTCCTCTGTACACTGTAGCTTCCTGAAAACTCGTTCCATTCTTTCCAACCACTGTTCTGCCTCCAGTGGATCCACAGTGCCTTTAAACTCAGTGGCCCCAAATTTCATCAATTTTTCATACTGCCGAGCTGAGGGCTGTGGTTGGGCTACAGGTATTGGCATCTGAGCTTGGGGCGGCACATTACCCGCCATTTGCTGAAAGAAGGCAGCCATCTGCTGCATAAATTGAGCAGGAAACTGCGGTGCTGGAGCAGGAGCCGGAGTGGCTGACCCACTCACATTCTGGAGTGCTGGGGCTTCCCCTTGAACCTCAGCCTCAACAGATTGTTCTTCGGAATGATCTCCTCCTTCCATTCCGTTTTTCACAATTTTCTACTTCCTGAAATCAAACACAAGGAGGTTGACCTCCGTTAGTGCATATTTGTAAATATGTCATATGTATGATGTAAATATGTCATATGTATCAATTAAAGACACTTGAGCAGTTGTACTTATCAGAGAAATATTCACATGCATAGTCAAAATTTATTGCAAAATCATGCTCTGATACCACTAAAACATGTCACACCTTACCCCTCCGTAAGGCATAACATGATCCCGTAGAATACTTAATGAACTACCGAACTTCACCTACCGATAACTCATTAAGTACCCTACAAGGGATTTTAAAACAATTTTCTTACATTTTGGAAGTGGTGAGCATTTTGGTAGGAATTAAAAACCATTTATTCAAAGCTTAAGGACTAGTAAAAATTTTTGTGCATTTAAATTTTGCCGCAAATTTTATAAAAATTTTGACAGAGTTCCCTCTGTATTTTGAGAAACCAGTTCTTCAAATACCTGTAAAAAGCACTTCCAAACATATTTCACAACTCCCAACCACCAATAATTCTCAAATCAACTCAATCAAGGCACTTCAAATAATTTCACAATACAAATCAAGATTTCTCATCTCAAAGTATTTAATATCTTCATTTACAAAACATAAAGTAGAAAATTCATGTTTACAAATATTAAATTTACAGAAACAAACCCAAAATAATATTATTACAATTTATTTACAAAATCTCAATTTACATTTATACTTAATACAAAACAGAATTTACATCAAAATAACCATAAGGGTATAAAACAATACCCGTACAAAAGCTTGATGTGATCTTCAACTCAGTAGCAGCTCACTCTGCTGCTTTTTCCTTGCTCTTATCTGCGACAGTAAATTAAACTATCGCTGAGTATAAACATACTCAGTGGTGCACAATAAAACTTTAAAATGCGATACATAAATCATTTATTGATGAAACATAATTTGAATACTTCACAATCACATTTCACAAATATCAAAGCTCATAACAACTCATTTTGTCAAATAATATATTAAACAACAGTTTAGTCAAACAATTGCGTAAACACAGTGTTGCCAAAGTCGTACACAACTTAAGCCATGACACAAAATTTCCGATCAATGCCGTGTTGTACACCACGACAAAGCAATCTCAACCCCATTAATCGAAACCAATGAGGGAGGTGGCTAGCTAGCTAATGAGTACTCATCCGATCTACAACCTCAACTGGCAAGCCAGAGAGGGAGAAAAATAAACGATCTCAACCTCATAAATGGAGGAGGAAATGTGATACTGTCATGCTAAGTGTGAACATAAAATCCATTTCAAACATTTCATTCAAATATTGCATACAAAAATCAAATCAATTTCCAAAGTTATAATTTGATCACAAGGTGGCAACACAAAAGTTCATATGTTCATAATGCATGCTAAATCAATTTTTCAAGAGTAAAATGCTTAAATAGGGTTTATTGTGCACAAACCTCAAGCGAGTCGTCCCTTAGCCTCGACTCGTTTCCTCGGGTTCCTTCCCGATATTCTTTTCAACTGAAACACAAAATTTTACAATGTTTCAGTACTAGAACTTAACATAAATCCCAAAATAAATTTTAACTTCGCATTTACTTAGCTCTAACGTGTTAAATTCGACGTTCTCGAAATTTTGTGTTTCGGATTACTATTCACTGCACTATTCAAGTCAAATGATTGACTTTCTAAGGATTAATAGGTATGGGAACTTCAACTTCACCCACATACCACATTTTGTTCATTAAACTTGTTGGTTTTTGTCACTTTTTCAAAGCATAGGTCATTTTGGCAAAATTGCCAATTTTCGGTTTTGTACTCCGAAGTTGCACTATTCCATTGGTCGATCTACTATTGGAATTTGATAAAACTTCCTTCATAGAAAATGTTCCTTATTGTCTAAAGTGTATTCTCATTTTTGGATCACCTCAATCGGAGTTTTGTAGCTCAAGTTATGGCCAAAATAAGTTTATCGCTCACGCAATCGCTCATACTGCAATTTAGGTGCTTGCAGATTTTTGGTCCAACTTTGGTCAGTAATTTGATCAAGTTAAGTTCATAATTTGGTCTAACTTTCTTCAGATGAAATGTTCTACTATGTCTTAGGTTTCCATCGATTCAAGAATCGCCTAAATCCGAGTTTTCTAGAGAGAGTTATAGCCATCCAAACATTGCTGCTCCACTGAAAATTCTGCAGAGTTTCAGTACAGTAATTTTAACTTTGCTCAATGATTTGAATGAGTTAATGGCCTAATTTGGGTTGGTGTTCTTCATGAAAGTTTTAGGTCTATATCATATCTAATTTCTGGTAGAATTTCAGGTCAATTTGACCTACCTAGCTCGAGTTATGACCAAATGAACAGTTACTGTTCATTTGGTCAGTTTGGTGCAGGGCAGCCTGCTATCAACTCAATTTGGTCAATTGTTTCACCAAGTTTTAGTCAGTTTTTGGTCATGGTTCCTTAATGAAAGTTGTACTCTTTTATATCTATTTTCATCTCCAATTGGTGGCATATCCATTAGGCTTGTAAAATTTGAGTTTTGGTCCTTCAAAGTGGGTTTGGTCATGCTGCCAATAGCATGACCATTGACCTACGAATTTAACTAAAATTTCCACCATTCCCATACAATTTATTTGGTCCTAATTGATCATTATTTCATTTCACAATAGGTCAAATATGCCATTTATGCATTTCTCCAATTTTTGATTCATAAACCCTTGCATTGAAACCCTAAACTCACTAACTCTTGCATTTAACCATAACTAGTGCACTTAACCTTAACCATTCAACTAATCAAAGCTTTTAAACTCATTCTAATGCATCAATTTCATGTAAATCATACTCCTATCAAGCTGCCCAAATTTTAGTTTGGTCCCTCTTCCATATTTGTTTCATTTAAATCAAGTTCTAAGCTCACTTAATTACCTAAACATGCATTTAAATGGAAAAATAAAGGGTTTGATATGCTAACCTCACTTAAAGCTTCAAAACCCTAACCTTTGCTCTTCTTTCTTCTTGAAATCTCCTTCTTAAGTAGTAATAACAAGCTTTAAAGAAGTCCTTATGAGAGTTATTATGGTTGGTAAATAAAATTTCTAGGTTGGGATTTAAAGGATTTATGGAAAGGAACCGAGAATTCCAAGCTTTTCTTGCTTAAAAATAGTGGAACAACATAAGAAGAGAGGGAGAGGAGAGAGCTACGGGAAAAGCAAAAGAAGAAGCAAAAAAAAAATATTTTTGAATTTTTATTTTTATCCATTTTTGAAGACCAAAATTTCCAAATTAATAAAATAACTTAATTAATCTTTTATGACATCATCTTTGACTTTTCTAACTTCTTTCTTTTCTTTTTCTTTTTTTTTCCTATTTATTTTTTTCTATTAGTTCTTTAATTTAATTCTCGATTCCGAAATTTTCTTTTCTCCGATTTTATTTGTGATTAGGTCGAGTCGACTCTGGTCAATTGACCAAATCGCCCCTCGCCGGTTCATCCCGGTTTGCAAATAATTCCATATTTCTTCTGGCTCCCTGACCTAATTATTTGACTGGCTTAACAGTTCTTTTTCATGATTTTCTCTTTTCCACTGTTTCATAAGGGTCCTAAGGACCGCAGCGTCACTTTTTACGGTTCGAAATTTGAGTTTAAAACGACTTTGCAGTCGTTCCCGAGGAGGTCACTCATCGCTGTGACTCTCGGCACGTTTAACCTCTTATGTTCTGTTTTTCTTATTTATAGTTAACTAATTAAACATTACTAATTATTTGTGTTTATGGCTTCTCAAATTGTCTTAAGTGTGACCCTAATCCCATTAATTGTCCGGACCGACACCGGTCACCGGAACAGTGAAATCTACCAGGCTATGCAACGGGGGTGTTACAATATATGAGTATGCATGAATGATTATTGGATTGAGTAAGGGAGCTGAGCTCCTATTTGAATTAGTATTGTTATGAGTACGTAGAGGGTGAGCTGAGCTTTCCATATTGTTATATATATTGTGCTTACAGGTCGAGTGAGTCAAAAACTCCCTAGTGGATGGTCCATGTTATGGCCGGACTCTATCCGGTTGATTTCTTGAAATTGAGCTCAATATGGGCCTTAGGATTATGTTAACGAATAGTTATGTTTACTATGGATCTAGGAGGCTTTAGGTTGGCCCAGGTCCTAGTGTCGGTTCGGCCCATAGGTTGGGTCGTGACAAATATTGAATTTATCATTTTAATATGTTTCAAGCGCTAAAATTTTTTCAAAATTATAAATAAAAAATAAAAATGAATTATTTTATTGAGTTAATTTTTTTTTTTTGTTTTTATGAGATAACAAAAACCTTGGAATAATATTTAAATTCATAAGAAAACGATAATATTGGATAGCTAGACTTCCTACTTTTAATCATTAAATTGTAAGCGAAAACAATAATTAATATTAATTAAGAAATGATTAATATTATAAATGATGAAACTAACCATGCAGTGCCAAATAGGGGAGGAGCCAGAAAATTATTTTTGAGGGGTCAATATTGTATATAAAATTGATTTAGTATATTATTTATTTACACTTAGTCTCCATATGTTTCTTTTTTTCTATATATTTTAACGGCTGAATATTATATATTCAAAATTAACATAATAAAGTATAATTAAATTAGAATTTTTTTTAAAGAGTGCTAATACTTCAAAAAATATTTGAATTTATATTGACAAATAAATAATTTTAATATTTTTCATTATTTATATCTTAATAAAATAACATAATTTTTTTTTGAGAGGTAGCTAAGATAAAATACTTTTTCCTCGAAATACATATTTGCATACAAGGAAAATTTAAAAGGGTTGAGGCGCCAAGACTTCCCCTAGGCCCCTCCCTCCACCCCTGATGCCACAATCATATGTTGAAAGTACATACAAATTAATGTTAATTCCTAAAAAAAAAATATTAGAAGCATATTGTATAGTCAATTAAGCCTATATAATTAAGAGAGAGTATTATTTAATTTTAGTTTTTTAATTTGACAAAAGCCCAATCGGAGGGAGCTAGCAAAGAGAAATTATTAGATTTGACCAATGGAGACATAATTAATAAAAGAAAAATAATTAAATCTAACAATGATTAAGTTAGGTATTAATTAGTTACCTTTTGATGCAATTAAATAATTTTTGCTTTTATTTTTTAAAGTTGCCTTAGTGAATTCATAATTTATTGATATGTTTATGATATAATTTCCCTTTGCAATGTCTCATATCTTTAATATTAATTAGTGAGAAAAAAATATTAAACAAAAAGAGAAAAATGACACTTGTTATTCCATGAGAGACTTGGATAAAGATCAGATCGCTTCATTCATAATGACAAATTTAAAATAGAATAACATGTAAAAATTAACATGTGGAATAAGAATAATTAAGTATACATGGATTAAATAATGTATGAACTTAATCTAGATTTATCAAACACCTATTATTGGCAATAATACATGAACGTAGGGCAAATTTTTTCCACTTGAGCTAGCTAATCCATTTTCTGTGCGTATCACTACATCACCACCTCCAATGATATTTTAAAGTCGGTGGATGTAATTGTTTTGGTAAGTAAAATGTATTATAAATAGCATATATTCATTGCACCCAAAGCCAACGCGTTTAATGCTAGACTAAAATATTAAGCGGTGTAAAAGAAATATACATATATATAAATTCTCCTAAAAGAAGCATAGTCGCAAGTAGCATGCTATAAAACTTTGTAACCAACGCAAAGGCAAAGACCGTATTCTCACACGTGAGCATGTTCTTCAAAAGTCAACTTCCATTATAATTTTCGTGTAGACCCGTGTGGACTTCTACCTCATTTACCACCATAAACAGAAGAAGAAACAGCTAGCTACAAAGAATTAAATCCTTTGCCTTATTAGTTAGGAAACGACATAGAAACTGGCCTGTGGACGCGTCCATTTGACAATACTTTCTTTTATTTGTTATTATAATATAATAATAATAAATCTTTATAGATGGATCAGGGATGGATACACCCTGAAAGCATCCACGGTGTTAGTTAAAGTTTCTTTCTTCTTCTTCTCTATATAAACCTTTTGTTTCATCGGTGTGCCCACCCTTTCTAGCTTCGTCTCTTTCGTGTTTCTTCTGCCTATTCCTTCATTCTCTTTCACCTGATATTTCTACGCTTTGCCCTTATTATTATTTCATTCAACTGTGTAAGAACCAATCTTACTTTCGTAACTGATTTCACCCAAGATTGTAGTTTTGCAATCCAAGAAAATAAAACTACAACAAGATTTAAAGCTATTCCTCGTGTTCCTTCTTCTCTTTCAGTTCAACAACTTAATTTGATTCATTTCTCGTGTAAATCGATCCTATTCGAGTTCAGTTTCCTTTACATATACAGTACTTTGAAAGATGGCTTGTTTGGTCTCTCGCTCAGGAAGGGAGTTGCAGAGATATGATAACCAGGGCCGCCGCCAAGTTGTCGGGTGGGTCTTCCTTTTATTTTTCTTCTATTTAAATTTCTTGATTTGTTTGGTCTTTAGTGAGATTAATTCAAGAATGCAGCCTTTTTTGTGGATACAATTGTTTTTTTTTGAACGTGGAAGAATTTTATGGGTGGCCCCCTTTTGTAGTCTTTTGGATTGAGGGCCCAGTTTCTGTGTCTCTTTCTCTTTCAGATTTCTACTACTGAATTTTGTTGTTTTCTTCTTGAATTGGAATAAAATAAATTTATTTTAATTAATTGACAAACTGAGAATTCATTATTTCTTACTCCTGGACTCCTGAACTTGAACTTGATTGCAGATGCATTCCATATAGATTCAAGAATTGCATTGATGGCTCCATTGGAGATGCATTGGAGGTTCTTGTCATCACTTCACAAAAGGGTCAAGGAATGATGTTCCCCAAGGTATATATGCATATGGAATAATATTTTCTTTTAAATTGAACTAATTTTTTGATATTTTCTTTCCATACATATTATTGATTATGCATTCTCATTTTACTGCCTGAACGTATCAGGGCGGTTGGGAGCTTGATGAATCTGTGGAAGAAGCAGCTTCTAGGGAGTCTCTTGAAGAGGCTGGGGTTCTTGGCCATGTTGAGGTTAGTTTCCATTTGTTGTATTATAATTTCTAGTGATTGTAGCAAGCTATGGCTTTTTGGACAAAGTTTTATTAATGAGGTTATAATATGATGAATATGGCAGGATGAACTAGGCAAATGGAACTTCTTAAGCAAGAGGCATGGTACATTTTATGAAGGGTATATGTTCCCTTTGCTAGTCACCGAGCAACTTGATCTCTGGCCGGAAAAACACGTCCGTCAAAGAATTTGGGTAAGTAGCTCATCTCTGATTATTCTTTTATTATTACTGTTATTATTTTTGGATTGATTGAGCTTGACTGAATTCAATACCACCAAGTATAAGCTCATTCACAAATATTTCATTTTATTAAGGAAGTGCCTGACCAAAATGATATTTTATTGAAATTTATATGGTAAATTATAAAAGTGCGTCCTAATTTAGATGTGGAACTGTTTGATACAGATGTCAGTGGAGGAAGCCAAAGATGCTTGTAGGCATTGGTGGATGAAGGAAGCCTTAGACATACTAGTCGTGCGTCTAACGTCACTGCAACAACAAAAGGAAGAAAATGATGTACCCTCATGCTCTCTAAGCTAAGGGATGATTAAATTAAATTTTGTACATGATAACCTAATACTGCTGATTGAACAAATGAGCTAGTTAGGGCAAAATATATGGATCCAAGGCTGATGATTGTAGAAAATAGAGATCGAATGTTTCCTTTTCTCTCTGATTTATGGAAATTTTGGCATTATTTTTGTTGCACTTACTTTTTTTTCATTTACTTTTGATCATCAAATTAGCATAAAAAGGAAAGCCAAAAATCATAACTTGTTAATTAAGATGCAATGTTCACATGTATCCTACTAATTTTCCATGAAATGAGCAAATAATTATATACAATTAGCTCCTATTTAATTTCCTATCGTCTATTCATATTACTAAATGGGAAATTCTTGCACTAACTCCATAAAAATTTATTGCTTCTCATGCACCCCAATCGACTATTTGCAGCCTTCAACTTGTTATCAAGAATCAGAGAGCATTTCTTTGGTGTCAAGAACCAAAGATATATATCAAGACAGGAATATGTGCTAGTTTCTTGGAAAAAATTACTTAGACTCAGTTTATCATAGATCAAAAAAATAAACATATGGTTCCCGCCTATTTTTTATGTGAATCCTATCACTTATGTTGTATTTTAAGTGTTTGAGAATTTGCAGTTTAAATTCTGTGGATTTAATGGCTATGGAGCTTGTCTCATGCTTCGAAGCACAGCACATTAGGTATATGTCAATCATGATATCCTTTTGCTAGCTTGGTTGCACCACAGTACAGTTTTATCCATATCTAACGACCAGCCACCAAATAATTAATAGGTAGTTGTAGCATCAAATGCTTTTAATTATGAACATCATTTCTATTTGGAATTTTTCCCCGCTTCATATAGCCAACTGAATTAGATAAATTTTCACATATCAACAGTATGTAATGATCTAGAAGAATAGGGAAAAAAAATCATAATCATTTCATAAAATTATCTTAATTATCTTACTTTTCTTAGGGAATAAAAATTATCTTATTAAGTGGGAATCGACATTACTTTAAATATGAGAGATTATCCAAATGCAATCAAAGAAAACAGGGTTCACGCAATTTCGATATAATTCATTATTGTTATAAGCACATTGGAAAAGAAAATTTAGGGGCAATTGTCCCGGCAAGCTTGATTACTACCCTTGCTTGAATTTTAAACAATAATCTTCGGAAAATTAAGGCTCCGTTCCGTACCCATATTTGATGCCTCGTTATCCACTCATCCTCCACCGGAGAAAAGTAGATTTACACACACTAGAAAGGCGCAATTTGGAGTCCTGCGATTGATATGAGTAAGATATTTTTGTCTTTGACTTATAACATAATTAAATCAGTTTAATTATAAAGTTTTAAAAATAAATTTATTTATGATATTTTTAAACTTATAAGCTAAAAAAAATAAATTGGTGACTAATTTTTTAGAATTAGTTTGATCAAGTATTTTATTATGTTGTTCTCATTTAATTTTTAAAATTTTGTCATAAATTTTATTTAATATTATTTTTAATCATTTTAATAATAAAGATACTTATAAATTATTTTTTTTGTCAATATATTAACTGCTTATCAGTTATTTATAATAATTTAAATCAAATACGTAACTACTTATAATTTTAAATATTAGTTGGAATTAGTCTAAGCTAAATTGCATAAACTAGCCAGACTAAAACACCTTCTAAGAAATTTTGCATAGGAATACTGGGATTTGTTTAGCATAGTCTTAGCCACTTAATAAAAAAAATTATTATAATTATAAATATATATTAAATGTTACTTTGGCCTCTTCTAAAAATATATCCTAATTCCATCGTTGACCTTAACTTTTTATTTTTTTTTTTGATTTTGAGTGAAATTCAAATTCAAAATTTTATAGCGTTCTCGTTATCAATCTTATGTGGCACCAATTCAAATTGGACCCGTTGGTATGCTACCTGTAGTTATTCGCCCTTTCACTTAACAAGCTAGCTTCAGCTTTAATCAAACTGTCAAGATTTGTGTGGTCCTCTATGAATCTTTACCAGATTAAATTGCTTGTGGGGCATGTGTACACAGCCTTCATTTTCCGGGAAAAAATTAAATGGAGAGTTTGATTTTCCACGAAAGAAAATCAATATATAAACTTGGCTCAGGTGTGCTTAGGATATAGGAGTGAGTCCTAGAAATCCAAATGGCTTGCTAGCTAGCTCATTACTTATCCTTTAAAATTAAAAGCGTATATATTGGAAATGTACATGTTCATCCTTTTAATTTTCTACCATCAAATGGAACAATTCTTATGAAACTGCGTACTGTTCTTATTATATGAAGGTGGCCTAGCCTTTGCGTGGAAAAATTACTATTGCAACTAGCTATGTATGAGGATGTTCAGAAATTCTAAATGGAAGCAAATCAACCTTCAAAGACGTGGATTATATATTCACTCTCAAAAAGAAAAAAGATTGTGATTATATACACAAAGTAAAATAGTTCCGTCCCTTGCTAGAGTTGTTGTTTGCAGTATAATAACAGTTCAATTTCAGTTAGTGTGCGTCATAAAGCTAGAGTTAGTAGTTAAGATTGAATACTTTACCTCATGAAGACAAGAATTCGACCATTAATTCTTATCTATGTGTGGTTGGTTGTTTGTACACTTTGGTGTAGGTAAAAAATTTCTTTAAATTATTAGTCTACTGGCTCTGATGACTTCAATTTGCTGATGAGATAAGGTGACTTTTGTTGACCAGCTTGATCAATGATTATCCGCTTAGGGTTATGAATATTGAAGAAGCTAGAAGGGCAATGATGCCGCTGGAGAAAAATATTATGGCAACTGCATGTCTTTGCATTGTCTTTAGCAGCAGAGAGCGGATAACAAAGAGAAAGAAATGAGACCACCCATCGATTTGGACTTCAACTTGATTCCCACATAATAACATTAGATATAATATAATTAAATATTCCATGGCATTCCTTTTAATTTCAATAAATGTAATTCAAACTTGTAAAACTATTCAGGCAAACTGAAGGAGAACAAATCAATTCTATAAAGGCGATAAATCTTATAATGGTAAATGTAGAGATTCAAACTCTAAATCATTTTTAAAAGTAGAGGAAAAGCATTCAAACGATGCATGATGGGCAATTTTTTTTTTATTTACATGTCAACTATATTATATTATTATAAATGATTTGAATGAAGAGTCATTGAAATAATATTAGTACATATAATTAAGTAAAATCATACAATTTTTGAAGAGGCAGCAGATTTTTTTAATTATTGAACCAAAATTATAATATATATTGTCATTCATTCAATCAATTGAAAATAAAACATTTTTTTAACACTAGTTCTGAGGGAAGTTTGATTATTAGAATTTCTTGCATTTGCATGTTCTGTTAATTTTCTTACATTTTAAATAAAGGGAATAAGCTAAATCTGCTAGTTAAAAGATAAAAGAGTTTTAGAAAAATATGTACTTGCAATTTTATTGAAGTGACTGATCTTTAAATACAGAAGGAGTCCTAACTAAATCTCCAATAAAATAGATAACTTATTCAAAAATTCAAAAACCAAAAGAAACTAACAGAAGAGATAAAATAGCAACTAAAATAGTGGAGAGTGGAGAATGGTGTTGTAGGATTAGTTCAGATATTTTGGCTGCTTCAATCTCTTTTACTCCCCCTCAAGTTAGAGGTTGTGTCAACAACGGCTAACTTGGAAAAATGTTGGTGAAAACTGGATTTAGGAAGAGGCTTAGTAGTGTCTGCAACCTGGTTAGCTACATGAATTTGTTGGACATCAACTAGCTTTTTTGAACTTGTTCCTGAACAAAGTGGAAGTCAATGGTGATGTGTTTCATCCTCCTGTGGAAAATTGGATTTTGACAAAGATATGTTGCTCCCACATTATCACAATAAATAATTGTGTGCTTGGAAGGGAAACACAAAGCTCATGGAGAAGATTCATCACCCAATTAGTTTCAGCTAAAGCACTGGCCACTGCACGATACTTAACCTCGGTTGAGGATCTAGCAACTGCACGCTGCTTTTTAGAAGACTAATTGATAGGAGTGTTTCCATAGTATAAGATATAGCTAGCAGTGGAGGTTCGACCAGAGGGATTACCAGCCCAATCAGAATCTGAGTAGACATATAGAGTTAATGCATTGTGGAGTTCTATCTTTAGCCCATATGTTTTTGTTTGCTTGAGATACCGCAAGCGTCTTTTTTGTCACATCTTACCCCTTTGTAAGGCATAACATGATCCCGTAGAATACCTAGTGAACTACCGAACTTCACCTACCGATAACTCATTAAGTATCCTACAAGGGATTTTAAAACAATTTTCTTATTTTTGATAAGTGGTGAGCATTTTATAATATGTATTTAAAACATTTAATTAAAATTAAAACTATTTAATATTTTTGGTCCATTTTATTTTTTCGCAAATTTTATAAAAATTTTGACAGAGTTCTGTCTGTATTTTGAGAAAACAGTTCTTCAAATACCTGAAATAAAAGCACTTCCAATAATTTTCCAACCACTGTTTCAAATTCATACTCAATCTCAACCAATTTCTCAACACATTTATCATCTTTCAAATCCACTATCCAATAATCATCAAAATACTAGCAATCCATTTCATTCAAATTAAATAAAATAGTTCCATTCATAATTCATTAAGGATAAAACAATTTATATATACATCATACTAAAATCTACATTGGGAAAATCCAAACTAAATTTTATTACAACTTTATACAAACTTTGTAAAAACTGCTCAAGACAGAATTTACATGTCCATACATTTATGTGCATTACATACATCAAAAGAAATATTTACAGTTAGGGTATAAATTATACCCGATAACTTCAAGCTGATAGATCCTCAAGCTGATAGATCCTCAATCTTCAGCAGCTCAGTCTGCTGCTCCTCTAGTCTCTAAATCTGTGACAACAATAACAGCTATCGCTAAGTACTGGGACTCAGTGGTGCATAACATACTAAAATAATCTTTATGCAGAATTTAAATCACATTTATTCAAAAATTGGACTGAATATGACAATTAAGTTCAAAACATGCATTATGAGATTTTAATCCCAAACAATTTCATTTTTTTTTTGAAGTATCAAATCACATTTCATAAAACCCATAGTTATATCATGCCATTCGAAACAAATATAATCTCAATAGCCAGAGGCTAAGAAGAATCACATCACAAGGCTAGCTAGCTCAAATATATGAATATCCATTCAAATCCTCTTTTACTGGCACACCTCAACACTCTCCAGAAAAGGAATCAAAATTCGAAACTAATTACCCCCACTAGTCATGCTAGTGAGGTGTTCAAATATATGGTCATGACACTGTGGTTTCAAAACTTATCTTAACAATTTGCTAAACATTGCTATTTCAAATATACACAATAACTTTCACAATTTAAATCAAAACATCATAAATAAACTTTCAACAATTCAAAGCAAAAGTAAAATATATATTTTATTCACTTTATCAATGAATTTTAAAACATAGTGATGTTGTGCACAAACCTCAAGCGAGTCGCCTCTTGGCTTTGACTCGGTTCCTCGGGTTCTTTCATGGTATTCTTTTCAACTGAAACACACAATTTTATAGTGTTTCAGTACCATAACTTAGCATAAATCCAAAAATAAATTTAACTTCACTTTTACCTAGCTCTAACGTGCTAAACTCGATGTTCTTGAAATTTTGTGTTTTGGTGTTACTATTCACTATACTATTCAAGTCAAAATGTTGACTTTCTAAGGCTTAATAGGTATGGGAATTCCAACTTCACCCACATACCACATTTTGGTCACCAAACTTGTTGGTTTTGGTTGTTTATTCAAATTCTAAGTCTTTTAAGCAAATTTGAAAAGTTTCAGTTTTGGTGTCTAAGGTTGCACTGTTCCATTGGTCATCTTACTGTTGGAATTTGGCAAAACTTCATTCATAGAAAATGTTTCCTAATCTCTTAAGTTTATTCTCCTCTTCGAATCACCCTAATTGGAGTTTTGTAGCTCAAGTTATAGCCATTTAAACCATGGCTGCCGGATTGGACTCAACCTAGATTTTCTGGGCAATTTTGGTTCTGGCAGTTTTAGGTCACCAACTTGGGGTGGCCAAATGACTTGGTTAATGGCAGAATTTGGGTTTGTGTTCTTCATGAAAGTTTTAGGTCTATATCTCAACTAACCACCGGTAAAATTTCAGGTCATTTAGACCTTCCTAGCTCAAGTTATGACCAAATGAACAAACACTGTTCATTTGGTCAGTTTGTACAGGGCAGACTGTGATTTTTCAAGTTTGGTCAATTTGTTCACTAGGTTTTGGTCACTTTTTAGGCATGCTTCCTAAATGAAAATTGTGTCATTTAATGTCTATTTTCATCCCCAATTGGTCTCATACCAATTGGACTTGTAAAATTTCAGTTTTGGTCCCTCAAAGGTAACTTGGTCATGCTGCCAGCAGTATGACCACACTCAATCCGAATTTGGCCTTAACTCCAACCATTCCAACGCACTTCATTTGGTTACAAATGACCATTTCTCACTTCAAATTAGGTCAAAGACATCATTTACCACTTCCTTACATTTTTTGTCTCTAAACCCTAAGTCCAAACCCTAACCACACTAAATTGTTGCATTTAGCTAATTTCAAAGCTTTTAACTATAATCATTCAACTAATGGAGGTCCATAAACTCATTCAAATCCATCAAACCATACAAATATACTCCCATACACCTGCTGGCTGAAATTTAGTTTGGTTCTCCACACATATTTTTATTTCATTTTAAGTTTATTTCTAAGTAACTCAAGCTATAAACACAACTACTAAATCTCAAACTTTCAAATTGGTGTGCTTACCTCACTTGAATTTGAATTCTCTAATTTCTCTCTTCTTTTCTTCTTTCTTTGAAGATCAATCTTCTTCTCAAGTGACTAATACAAGTTTTTATGAAGCAATTATGGGAGAAGTTGAGGTTTAGTAAGGATTTTAAAGCTTGAGTGCAAGCTTTAATGGAGGAAAATTCATGGAGATGAGAGGGAGAGTGAGGGCGGCAAGGGAGAAAGGAAGAAGACCAAATAATTTTTTTTTCTTTTCTTTTCTTTTTATGTATTTTGTCTTATGGAAGACCAAAATATCTAAATAATTAAATATATTAATTATATTCTTTACGGCATCATGCATGTCATGCATGATGTCATCTCCCTACACCTTTTTTATTTTTTCTTCTTTTTCTTTTTATTTTTCTATTAGTTCTTTAATTTAATTCTCGATTCCAAAATTTTCTTTTCTCCGATTTTATTTGACAGTTAGGTCAGGAGTCAGCTCTTGGGGTCAATTGACCAAATTGCCCCTCGCCGGTTCAACTTGGTTTGCAAATAATTCAATATTTCTTCCGGCTCTCTGACTTAATTATTTGACTGGCTTAACAGTTCTTTTTCGTGATTTTCTCTTTTCCACTATGTTTATAATGGTCCTAAGGACTGCAGCATCACATTTTACGGTTTGAAATTTGAGTTTAAAATGACTTCGCAGTCCTTCCCAAGAAAGTCACCCATCGTTGTGACTCTCAGCTCGTTTAACTTCTTATGTTCTGTTTTTCTTATTTATACTTAACTAATTGACAATTACTAATTATTTGTGTTTATGACTTATCTAGTTGTCTTAAGTGTGGTTCTAATCCCCTTAATTGTCCGTACCGACTCCGGTCACTGGAACAGTGAAATATACCAGGCTATACAAATAGGGGTGTTACATTTTTATAGCTTGCCAATGTGTCTTTTTATGAGAGTGCATAAACTATGATAATTTGTTAACAACAAATGATATATTGGGCCTGGTAAAAGAGAGATACTGTAGCTTGCCAATTATTCACCGATGCTCAGTGGAGTCAATAGGGGGTGAATCTTCATCAATGGAAAAGGAAACATTAGAACTCATTGGAGTGGACACTCCTTTGTTATCTTGCATATTTGTATCATTAAAAATGTCCAATACATATTTTGTTTGTGAGAGAATCAAACCATCATCTTTTTCAAGTATGTCTACTCCCAAAAATAGTTGAAAACACTAGGATCTTTAATCGAAAACCTTTGGGATATAGAATGAATTACCTAGTTAACAGTGGTTGAGTCACAGCCAGTGACAATGATGTCATCTACATAAACTAGGATATACACAGTAATACCAACATGTTGCATAATAAATAAAGAAGTGTCAGATTTTGACTTGAAAAATCCCATGTGTACTAAAAAATCCTTAAGTTCATTGTACCATGCCCGTGGTGCCTGTTTAAGTCCATAAATGGCCTTTTTGAGTTTGCAAATATGATTGGGTAGATCAAGATGTTCAAACCACGAAGGTTGGTGCATAAAGTCTTCTTCAAAATGACCTTGAAGGAAAGCATTGTTGACATCTAGTTGATGGATAGGCCATTATTTTTGGACTGCAAGAGTGAGAACTAGTCGAATTGTTGTTGGCTTGATAACTGGGCTAAACATAGAGTGGTAGTCCAGTCCCGACCTCTGTGTGAACCTCTTTGCAACCAATCTTGCTTTGTATCAGTCAATGGTGCCATCTGGTTTGCATTTAATTTTGAATAACCATTTGCAATCAACAACATTTTGGTTGGGTCCATGGGTACCAATTCCCACGTTTGGTTCTTCAAGAGGGCATCAAATTCAAATTTTATGGATTTATGCCAGTGAATGTGTTTTTGTGCTTGCTTGAAAGTGGTGGGAGTGATGGGGTTGGAGATGGTTTGCTAGGTAGTTAAATATTTGCTTGGCCTTATGTAATTTCAACTATTTTTGAAAGATCCAAATTTTTGTCAAATAGTAAAAAAAAAAAAAAAAGAGTAAGATAAATGTTGAATAAGAGCAATGGTCGATCCATTGCCATTCATGTTTTTGAATTACTTTAATGTGTACCTGTGTGTTTCTATGAATTGATCTCTCTTAAATTTAAGTGTTGAACCTTTATATTGGTGAAAATATAATTTTTTTTATAATAAGAAATTAATTTACTCCTATTTTTATTAAAAGAATTTAATATTTATATTTATTTAAATTGACTTTCAATATAAAGTGAATTGGTGAGAAAAAAATTTAAAGTATTAGTGTAAAGTCCTGAACTTTTGAGCTCTGAACAGTACTATTTCAGTCCATGAATAGTACTATTCAAAGCCAGTTTGAGGACTAAAAAAAATGAAATGAAAATGAATTGAAATAAATAGTATAAAAATTAAAGTGACCATCGGGTTATAGATTTAAATGTCATTATTGAAAAAGATAGACTATAACCCAATGAGGGATATTTTGGTTATTTGACACTCAGAGTTGATTTTTGACCTAAATGTCTATTAAAATGTGTGATATTAAAATATTAAAAATAACTTAAAAATAAGAAGAGTGTATGGAAATTAATAAAAGGGACACAAAGGAAATTATGGAAATTGTTAAAAACAGAATTAAAAGTAATTAAAATTTAAAATTTAAAATTTAAATTATGGATAATTATAAAAGGAAGAGACAAAATTAATAAATGAAGAAAAAGCTCATCTTCTTCCTTTTAGCTCCCTTGACCAAATTCAAGCTCTCTTTCTCCTCCATTTTTGTTCATATTCCAAGCTTGATTTTCTTGATAATTTTCCATAAATCACCTAGCTCCTAAAGTAAAAGTTTGTAATTTGGTCTTGATAAGAAGATTGGTTGCAAGAGGAAGTGGGGAAATTGAAGATTTGGAAAGTTAGGAATTGGCTCAAGTGAGGTTAGTGCCTAATCTAGTCTCCTTACTCCTTTAATTCTTGAAAACAAGTTGTATTGTAATGAAATTTCATGAGAAATGAAGAAATGATGCATGAATTGTATGTTAAAGAGCATGTGATTGCATGAAATGGAGTTGATGTGAATTAGGGTTTTTAACAAATTGGGGGATTTTTAGCTATGGTATGAAATTGATGTTGTTAAGGTCAAATATTGACCAATTAATGTGAATTGATGGTGAAATGAAGTTGGTAGTTATGATGAATTAATGAATTGGAAGTGTGGTACATGTGTAGGAATTTTAGACCCTGAAGTCTAGTAGGTTTGAATGAGTATAACTTGAGCTATGTAGCTCCAATTGGTATGAGGCCAATTGGAGATGAAACTTAAGACAAAATACTAGAAATGTCATGAAGAAAGCTTGCCTAGAAAATGACCACAAGTTGCCCTAAATTAGGCTTGAATCCGGAATGAATATTTTGGACCTGTAGAAATAACTATATGAATAGTGTTTAATAATTTAAACATAACTCACTCTAGGAAACTCCAATTGACTTGATTCTTAAATCGTTGGAATGGTGAGACATAGGAGAACAGTTCATATGAAGGACTTAGAGTCAAATTATGACCCTAACTCAACCAAATCGCTAGCCAAAATAAGACTATCAAACCTGCCCTGGACTAAACCTGAACCTGGAAATCCTGAACTTTAGGGTATCCAACCAGTTGTGGTAAAAATGCAATAACTTAAGCTACAAAACTGCAAATACAGTGATTCCAAAACCAAAATGCTCATAACACATACAAGTACAATTTTTGTGTTTTGACCAGAAGCCAGATCATAAGGCATCTTAGGGAAATTGTTAGCAGAAATAAGGAATTTCCAACCTGGATTTCCTGCACTAGAACCATTTTTACCATTTGACCCCAGGACAGTAATTAGACCATAACTTCCACTAGAAAATTTCAATTGGGATGAATTAAAATGATACGAAAACCTAAGAAATAGGGCTACAACTTTGGTTAGAAACCTTACTAAAATTTTGAGTGTAAGACCCTTCAATATTAATTGCAAGACAGACCTGAAACCTGAAATCCTGGAGTTATAAGATCCAAGAGTCTGAGTTGGTTAATTAGCCATAACTTACCCTACACAACTTCAAATTTAGTGATTCTTGCACCTATGTAACCATAAGACATAGGGAAACAACTCATATGAAGAATACCAAGCCAAATTATGACGGTAACTTGCCCAAATAGCTAAACAAAATTGAGTTCTAGAATCTGACCTATTCTGGAACAGTATTGGTCACTGGACCAGTACTTGGTAAATTGACCATAATTGGAGCTACAAAACTTCAAATTAATTGATTCAAAAAGCAAATTAAATTTAAGACATTAAGGAATAATTTTCATGAAGAAAATATGGTCAAATTACTATTGTAGCTTGGCCTAATATAAGAGTAAAATCAAGATACCAATTTTGGAATTTTTGAATTACCCCTAAAATGACTTGAAATATGATTAGTAATTAATACCAATGACTTAATAAACATGAATGTGACGTGAATATGTATTTGAGACTCATGTTCCCAACATGATTAGAACAAAGTTGCTATAAAGCATGAATAAAACATGTGATGAAATTTTGTGAATTATGAATATGTAAGAATATTAATTGCCCATGTATGTCTAAACATGTGTGTATGGGGTGGATAGATTGGCATGCCAAGAAGGGTTATGTTTTGCAGTATTGCCTATAGCTTTATACCATTATGTGATTATGGCTTTTGCCATTCTGTTGATCATGGCTTCCAGCCATTCTATTACATTCTATTGTATATTGTTTTATGCTTGATTGCTATTATGGCTTTCTAGCCATTCTGTTGCATACCTAGTTGACATTATGTGTCCCATGGTATGACTGTAACGTCCCAAACTTCTGTGCTCTGAATAGTGTCATATTTAGTCAGTAAATAGTACTATTCAAAGTCAGTTTGAGGACCAAAAATAAGATGAAAAATAAAATAAAATAAGCAGTATAAAAATCAAAGTGACCATCGGGTTATGGACTTAATCGGTATTACTGAAAAAGATTGATTATAACCCAATAAGGGGTATTTTGGTCATTTGATACCCAGAGTTGACTTTTGACCTAAATGTCTACTAAAATGAGCGACATTAAAATTTTGAAAATGCATTAAAAATATGAAGAACATATGGTAACATAGAAGGGGATATAGATGGAAATAATGAAATTGTCATAAATATAATAATTATAATTAATTCTTTAATTAGAAAAAAAAGAAAAAAATAATATGACACATAATTATATAAAGAGACAAATGAATTTAATTGAAGAACATAATCTTCGGTTCCCTCTGGACGACTTCTTCAAGGAGGTCCTAAAATTCCACCGAGTGTGCATCGCCCAAATTCACCCTAACTCGTGGCGGATCTTGGTAGCCTTCCGAGGCCTGTGTCGAGCTAAGGGAATCAGACCTACGGCTAAGGTGTTCGCCGAATCAGACAGCTAACTCAGAAAAGACGCATTTAACATTGGTTCTTTCAGCGAAGCCTCATTGCGGGCTCTTCACCGACCGCCTCCTCCCTTAAGACTTGGAAGAACCGCTTCTTCATTCTGAGGAGCAAAAATCCGTCCTGCTTCGAGGACTTTCCCCGTAGCTGGTGGCACCAGGGGCCCTTGATTCCGAAGCGCATTACCCTGAACAAAGAGGAAAGCCTAATAGTGCTGGAGCTGAAGAATCAAGCTGCCACTCAAAAGTACTCCTGTTTAGATGCGGTGACTGCCGAGCTGCATCATTGGACGATGGAGTTGATCACGGGCGAAAAGCGCGGGCTTCAGCTCTCTGATCTTGGCATCGGTATTTTTTATTTCTCAGATCTTTGGACCTTATCGATCTCACTGACCTCTTTTTTGTGTAGGTATGGCGGGCGGTGAAGGTTCCAGGAAGCGGAAGAAGGAGAGAGAGATTTCCCGGAAAATAAAGGAGATGAAGCGTTCGGCCCTACTTCAAACTCCCGGCCATGAACCAGGGGAGACGCAAGGAGGCCCGTCCCGACCTTCGGGGCCGCCGATCACTGAAGCTGTCCGATCTCCTCCTCAACAGGAAGAGCTGCCTCCACCTCCTTCAGCTGTTCCAAGCACAGAAGGGGGTCGTTCTCGACCTCCTACGAGGCCCTCTTCTCGTGGCGCCCAAGTACTGATTGCCTCCCTAGAGAACAACCGGACCGTTCGGGAGAACCCCGATTTTGCCAAAGTTTTGGGGTCTTCCATCTGCCTTCGGGAGGATCGGGACAGACTGTCTCCGGACAATCTCGACGACATCCTAACCCGATCCATGAGTCTGAATGTAGAGTGTCTGGTGAACCAGCACATAGCTCGGGAAAAGGCTCATCGCCTGGGTAAGGAGATCGAGAAGAAGAATTAGGAAGTGGCTTCTCTCCGATCCCAACTCCTATCCACTCAGGATTACATATCTCAAGTTGAGGGGCGGGCGAAGTTCTATGAAGACAAGCTGGCCGAACAGTCTCATGTTCCGGCTGAAAAGGATCGTGCTCTCGGGGAAGTCCAGCGCCGCCAACGAAGCTTCTCGTGTCGCTCAACTTATCGAGGAGCTTAAGGCGAAAGACGAAGAAACGGTGACAGAATAGCAGTGCTTATGTGAATGCTCACCAGACCTCTTAGCCGAACTCCGAGCGTTACCTGCAGGAGGACTTCTCTTGGATGGTCGACTGCTCCGAGGGTGAGGATAGTGAGGAGGAGGGAGAGGGTGAGCGAATAGATCAGTGGGGTGATCCCCACCAATAACTTATACAAATTCTGAAATGAAATGAAATGAAATGACTCTTTTGTTCAATGAATGGTTGTGATCGGAAAATTTCTAAACACTTGATTGTCTGAGTATATTGAAATAACTGAAAAAGATTATTAACCTAAGTGCGAGAGATCGGAAAACATAATGAGCATGAGATCGATAGGGAATCAACATTAATCGGGACTTGATTAAAATTGGAAATTTGACTTGAACACTTAAGATCGAAATCCTCATTAAACCGGACCAAAACCTTAACTCTTAAACTTTTGAAAGGGAGATCGGCAATAAAACTGGTAAGAAAAGATCTAGTTCACTTCGTTTATACTACAACGGATCGGAGAGATCGGTGAGCGATTTAATAGACTAGTAAGGATTTGACTGATGTGAGGACTTAAAATTGATTCAATTTTTTGAGGAGGGATCGGAAATGTGACTGTCTATCAAAGAGAGATCGGAAATGTGACTGTCTATCAAAGAGAGATCGGAAATATGGCAAAGAGAGGTCGAAAATGTAGTTGGCTGGCAAAGGAAAATTTAGTGCTGGGGATCGGTTTCAAAGTTTGTTGATTCTGGGGATCGGCCAAAATATGGTGTCGACAGCTGCCCCTCTTTACATACTTTCTATTAAGGGAAAAATTTCCCGTGTAGGAATTATGTAAAGATTTAGACCTGTATTTTGGACGATTAGGTGTCCGAAACTAAAGCATACCTAAGTCAGTGACCTAGGGGTCAGTATCAGAAGTTAAATTAAAATCAACTTGGATCAAGGGACCAGAGGTTGATAACAGGAAATTTAAATTGCAGGAAATTAAAATCAACTTAGATCAAGGAATCAGAGGTTGATAACAGGAAATTTAAATTGCAGGAAATTAAAATCAACTTAGATCAAGGAACCAGAGGTTGATAACAGGAAATTTAAATTGCAGGAAATTAAAATCAACTTAGATCAATGAACCAGAGGTTGATAACAGGAAATTTAAATTGCGGGAAATTAAAATCAACTTAGATCAAGGAACCAGAGGTTGATAACAAGAAATTTAAATTGCAGGAAATTAAAATCAACTTAGATCAAGGAACCAGAGGTTGATAACAGGAAATTTAAATTGCGGGAAATTAAAATCAACTTAGATCAAGGAACCAGAGGTTGATAACAGGAAATTTAAATTGCGGGAAATTAAAATCAACTTAGATCAAGGAACCAGAGGTTGATAACAGGAAATTTAAATTGCGGGAAATTAAAATCAACTTAGATCAAGGAACCAAAGGTTGATAACATGAAATTTTAAATTGCAGGAAATTAAAATCAACTTAGATCAAGGAACCAGAGGTTGATAACAGGAAATTTAAATTGCGGAAAATTAAAATCAACTTAGATCAAGGAAACCGAGGTTGATAACAGGAAATTTAAATTGCACTTACAAAGCAAGCCTAATCTCGACACAAGAAGTCCTTCCCCAATGAAGTGTACTTAACAGAATCCCGAAGGCCGATGATGAATGGAGGACAAGTCGCAATACTTGACCTATGGCCTCATTTCTTCAAATGCCCGATTCCTGTTTTTTTGACTTTCTCCCGAAAAGCACCCTTGCGGGTTTTCACTTCCCCTTCGTCTATATGACTAGAAGCGCCCTTCCAGGTTTTCACCTCTAGTTTTTTTTTTTTTTTTTTTTTTTTTTTTTTTTTTTTTGGCAATTCCCTGCAAATCTCATAGTAAAGTACGTGAGGTTATCAATTGTCAAATCTTAATCTTATGGCAAAAATTTTAACTGATTTAAATAGCGCATTAAATAACGAGATTGCAGAAAGATAAATATAAGGGAAAGATAGAAACATGGGGAATGAAGTGTGATTTTATTACGGTTTAATATAAACAAAGAAGAAGTTTCAAAGAAGAAGGGTACAAGGATAGATCTCACATATTCCCTGTGGCTGATTTTGAAATCCCTTAAATGCCATTATTTCAAGTTCTCTGAAGCCTCGTGCCGTGACAGTTTCCTCTTCATCCTGGTTTCATGCCCCCCATTCCTTATTTCTCCCTTTTTGTTCTCGGGATGCCCTTTCGGGTTTTCACCCCTAGATTTTTTATTTTATTTTATTTTTTTTTTGGAACTCTCACTTTTTCAGGATGCCCCTTCGGGTTTTCGTCCTTCACTCGTTTTACAGAAAGCGCCCCTTCGGGGTTTTCGCCTTCTTTCACACATTTTGCTAGGAGCGCCCTTTCGGGTTTTCACTCCTACTCCCTTTTTTTTTTCTTTTTTTTTTCTTTTTTTTTTCTTTTTTTTTTAGGCATAGTATCTCTTGACGGTGTCAGCATTCACAGGTCTCGGAAACTCTTCACCGTCCATGTGGGTCAAAATCAAGGCTCCTCCAGAAAATGCCTTTTTAACCACATAAGGTCCCTCGTAGGTTGGTGACCATTTGCCCCGGGGATCATTTTGATTCGGTAGCACTTTTTTCAGAACTAGGTCCCCGGGTTGGAATTTGCGTGGGCGAACGCTTTTGTCAAATGCTCTAGCCATTCTCATCTGGTATAACTGCCCATGACATGCTGCTGCTAACCTTTTCTCATCCAGCAAGTCTAACTGATCCAACCTTGACTGGATCCATTCCGACTCATCAATCCTTGATTCCTTCAGAATCCTTAGGGAAGGAATTTCAACTTCAATAGGTGATACCGCTTCCATCCCGTAAACCAGTGAGTATGGAGTTGCCCCGGTTGAGGTCCTTACAGAAGTCCGGTATGTGTGGAGAGCATAAGGAAGCATATCATGCCAATCCCTATACGTGACTGTCATTTTCCGGATTATCCTCTTGAGGTTTTTGTTTGCAGCTTCCACCGCTCCATTCATCTGGGGACGGTATGGGGAGGAATTGAGGTGTCGGATTTTGTATTGATCACACAATTTCTGAATCCTTGGACCATTCAGATTCTTAGCATTATCAGTGACGATTTCATTAGGGAGGCCATGCCAGCAGATGATATTGTTTCTGAGGAATTTGAGAAACGTATTCTGTGTGATGTGCGCATAGGATGTCGCCTCGACCCACTTGGAGAAATAGTCGATGGCTACAAGGATGAATCTGTGCCCATTGGATGCCTTGGGATTGATGGGACCAATCACATCGATGCCCCACATTGCGAAAGGCCATGGCGAGACGAGGTTGAATAACTTATGAGGTGGCACATTTATCGGATCTGCATAGATTTGACACTTATAGCATTTTCGAAAATATTCGATGCAATCCTTTTCCATCATAGTCCAAAAATATCCCCGTCACATGATTTGCTTAGCCATCATGTGCCCATTGGCATGGGTTGCACAGTTTCCCTCATGCGTCTCGAAAAGGATTTTCTTTGCCTCCTTTGCATCCACACATCTCAACAGTTCACCGTTGGACCCTCTCTTGTATAGGGTCTCACCACTGGGGAAGTATCCCAATGCTAATCTCCGAAGCATCCTCTTTTCGTTTCGGTTTGCCCCTGAGGGGAATTCTCTGGTTCTGCAGTAGCTCAGGATGTCATGATACCAAGGTTTACCATCGGGTTCTTCCTCAATCATGAAGCAATATGCTGGCTCACTTCTTGCTTTAATCTTCAATGTATGAATTATCTGACCCTCTTCGATTTGAGCCATAACAGCTAGAGTGGCTAATGCATCAGCAAATTGATTCTTGTCCCTACTAAGGTGAGTGAAAGAGATTTCTTCGAATTTCTTAATCAACTCCAATAAGTACTTCTGATACGGGATTAGCTTCAGATCCTTGGTTTGCCATTCTCCTTTGACTTGATAAATAATCAAGGCTGAGTCTCCATATACTTCCAACTTCCTGATTTTCATTTCGATGGCAGCCTGTAGCCCCATCACACAAGCTTCGTATTCCGCGACGTTGTTGGTGCAGTCAAATCTCAACTTGACAGCTATCGGAAAGTGTTTTCCATCCGGGGATATCAACACAGCTCCAATTCCATTACCAGACAAATTGACAGCTCCGTCGAAATACATTTCCCATACATCGGCTGGTCCCTCTTCTTCGCAGTCTACTTCATTAATATGCTCATCTGGGAACTCAAAATCCAGAGCTTCATAATCCTGGATAGGATTTTCTGCTAGGAGGTCAGCGATCACGCTACCTTTCACTGCTTTCCGGGTCATATAGACTATGTCATATTGGGAGAGTATGACCTGCCATTTAGCTATCCTTCCTGGCACGAATGGGCTTTCGAATACATATTTGATAGGATCCATCCTGGAGATGAGCCATGTCTTGTGATTCAGCATGTAGTGCTTGAGGCGATTTGCTGTCCAAGCTAATGCGCAGCAAGTCTTTTCTAAGAAAGAGTACCTCGACTCACAATCATTGAACTTCTTGCTCAAGTAATAAATAGCCCTCTCCTTTCGGCCGGTATTATCGTGTTGTCCCAAAACGCACCCCATCGAGTTCTGTTGGACCGCCATATACAGGATAAGAGGTCTTCCCGCCACTGGCGGAACCAACACTGGTGGGTTTGACAAGTACTGCTTGATTTTCTCAAAAGCCTCTTGACAAACTGAATCCCATTGGGTGGTGTTGTTCTTCCGGAGTAGTCTGAAAATAGGCTCGGCCTTGGCAGTGAGATTAGAAATAAATCTCGATATGTAGTTCAACTTTCCCAGAAAACTGCGTACCTCCCTTTCTGTTCTTGGGGATGGCATCTCTTGAATAGCTCGAACCTTGTCCGGATCTACCTCTATTCCCTTTTCGCTCACTATGAACCCCAACAATTTTCCTGACCTAGCTCCGAATATGCATTTGGCAGGGTTGATTTCAAGCGATATTTTACGAGTCTCTCAAATACTTTCCTCAGTACCTGCACATGACTTTCTTCTCCCCGGGATTTGATGATCATATCATCCACATACACTTCCACCTCTTTATGCATCATATCGTGGAATAATGTGACCATTGCGCGCTGGTAGGTAGCACCAGCATTCTTCAACCCGAAAGGCATGACCCGATAGCAAAACACTCCCCATTGAGTGATGAAAGCAGTCTTATCCTTGTCTTCCTCGTCCATCGGGATCTGATTGTACCCTGATGCCCCATCAATACATGAACACCTGCCTAATCCCGCAGCATTGTCAACTAACACATCAATGTGGGGGAGAGGAAAATCGTCTTTCAAGCTTGCTTTATTAAGATCCCTGTAGTCAACGCACACTCTAACTCTCCCGTCCTTCTTCATTACCGGGACGACGTTAGCTACCCATTGAGGATATTTGACCACTTCCAGGAATCCAACGTCATACTGTTTCTTGACTTCATCCCGAACTTTAAGCAGTGTGTCGGGATTCATTCTCCTTAACTTCTGCTTTACCGGGACTGTCCCCGGAATTAGGGAAATTTTGTGTGTCACTATCTGAGGGTCCAAACCCACCATATCATCATAGCTCCAGGAAAATATGTCGAGGAATTCTTTAAGCAGACTGATCATATCTCCCAATTCTTCACTCTCCACTACCTTAAGTTCCCTTTTTTACTTCTTCTGTGCCTAAATTTATGGTGTGTGTTTCGTCTTCACAAGGCACTAGGGAGGGTTCATCTTTTTCATTGCTTTCTTCTGTAAGGTCTTCCTCAGAATCACTTGAAATGTGGCGATTATGGGGATTTCAAAATTAACCAGAGGAATTTCTGAGTCTATTGGATTATTAGGTGTTAATTGATGAATGGTCCTGAATGAATGAAAATAGAACATATCATAAGGATGGCATTCAAAAGGAAAGGAAAAGAGAATTGGATTTAAAATGCGCTATTAATTCATTAATATTTATGCCATAAGAAAAAGGTCCATTTACAGTATTACACTTGTCATCATGGACAAAATGATCAAGTGTAGATAACCAAAAGTACTTTACTCGAAATTGAGTACAGGGATGTCCTTCGCTGTCCAATTGTCCAGTTCTTGCCCCTCAGTCACTGGTGAGACCAGAGCTTCGTAGAGGGAATCCAGGTGAATGACATCAATGGATGGGTCATCAGGTGATTCTTCCACATCTGCCGGATTGTCAATAACCGGTTTAGTGAATACATCCGTAATTCTCGGGACTACTTTAATTCTCCCGATTTTCTGGTCGAATCTTTGATCTCGAAGTCTGTTTCTCATCCAGAATCGCCCATCCATGAGAGCATCTTCCTCATAACCCAATCCGTAACGGCCTATCTTCTAGATAGCCGGTATCGGCTCCACGATCCCTTGCAAGGCAGTGCCCAAGCCTTTCCCCTCTTGATACCCATTTCTTGACATTACTTTGGCCACCATAGCCATAGCCCCCTCCTTCCCGGTATCTTGTAACTCAAGGGCCTGGAAAGAACTCTCCAATGACTCCTCGGCCGCTTCCACATAAGGAAGTGATTGCGGCTTGGTGACCAATATGGCTTCTTCACCCCCTTACGATGCGATTTTGCCGTCCTTAATGTATTTTATTTTCTGGTGCAAAGTTGAAGGAACAGCATTCGCAGAATGGATCCACGGCCTCCCCAACAACATAGTGTAGGCCGGCTCAATGTTCACCACCTGAAACGTGACGTTGAAAGTACATGCACCGACTTGGATTGGCAAGTCAATGTCTCCCAGCACCTCTCTCCTGGTACCGTCAAAGGCTCTTACCACCATAGCACTCTGACGTATATACGATTGGTCGGCCGTGCTTTGGCTAAGGTAGCGCTAGGCGATACATTGAGGTCGATCCGTTATCGATGAGGACCTTGGCCACTATACAACCCTTACATTTCACAGTTATATGCAGAGCTTTATTGTGCCCTAAGCCTGCAGGGTCTACCTCCTCTTCAGAAAAGGCTACAAAGCTGGATGCCTGGATTTGTTCTACTATCTTCTCAAACTGCCCCGGTGTGATATCGGGGTTTACAAAGGCTTGATCCAGGATTCTCTGCAAGGCTTGTCGGTGGACTTCCGAACTCAGGATCAGTGATAACAGTGAAATTCGGGCAGGTGTCTTCCTCAACTGCTCCACTACATCATACTCACTCTGTTTCATTATTTGGAGCAGCAGTTCTTCCTCTTCTTTATGCTCAGCAGGCTCTACTTCCCCTGCCTTCTCAACCCCATCTTCTGCATTCTTTGATGACTCTCCCATCTTTACTTTCCCTTTTCTTTTTTCTTTTTCTTCGTTCACGTAATACCTCCCACTTCGAGTTATGAACTCGACTTCTTGCTCATGCGAGGAGGATTTTGTGGTAGCGACAAGTTGAGGATTATTCTGGGGAGTAGCACTAGTGGTAGGTCCGGCATAAGTCATCTGAAAGTGTTCATGAGGAGTGAAACATGGCTTAGGAGGTGCCGGGGGTGAAGCAAGGCTAGGAGCCGGTGTACTGCTTAACGCTCCTTGGGTGAAGACTTGGAAATTGTAATTCCAAGGTGTGGCATGGGTGTTGGTAATAGGGAGCTGAGATGGGGCTCGGATAACCGTTACTGGCGGCGAGGCTACTGGGGGTGAAAAGGTGATTCTGGGTTTGGAGGTAGAAGCATTCTGGCTGTATCTAGTGGTGTTCACTCCCTCCTCCATCTTCGACCTTGTCTGGCATCTCAAAGAGACAACAAGTTCAGGACCTCTTGTTTGAATCCCTCACAATTCCGCAGCTCATGATCGGTTGCCCCTCCATGATAAGGACACTCCGTACATTCTTCTACTCCCATTACCTGAGGGCAAAGGTAGTCTTCCCTCATTGCCACAGCAAAAATTTCTTTAAAGTAAGGAACCAGCTTGTCTACTTTCGGTGTTGATCCTTCTCTATCAGACTCTATCATATTTACACCACTGCCCGCATTATGGTTAGGCAGTGGGTTTGAGGTAACATTGGGGAGGGAACCATTTCCCTCGATTTTCAGCCACCCGTTTTGGATTAAAGCGTGCACTCTCCCCCTGAGTGCACCGCAGTTGTCAGTTGAATGCCCTTGTGCCCCTCCATGGTACTCACAACGGGCAGTGGCATCATACCACCTAGGGTATGGTGGTTGGATCGGGTCTAGGGGAACTGGTACGATTTGGTTTATACCGACGAGGTATCGGTATATTTCACTGAGTGGGAGGGGAAGAGGTGGATCAGGGTTTCTTGGGGGTCTTGGGTTGTTTTGTGGTGGTCTTGGTTGAGCAGGAGGAGGAGGTGGTCTTGGTTGGTAATTTGTAGGTGAAGGGTATTGTGGGCGTGGGTGTGGATAATTAGGGAAAGGAGGTGGGATGTTGGCGACTGTTTGGCCGTGAGGGGGAGGATATGGCCGATAATTGTTTTGAGGGAACGGGGAATAATTGTTTTGACGGGTGACGGAATGCACATCACCATCCTTCTTCTTGCCAAAGCTGGCAGTCTTTTTCGCAGGGTTCTCAGCCAACTCCTGCAACCGTCCCATTCTTAGATTGGCCTCAATTCTTTCGCCAGCCTGTATGATGTCAGAGAAGCTATTGGAAGTGTTCCCAATCATCAAGTTGAAGTAGGGAGCCTTCAAAGTCTCGATAAATAGAGAGCATAGCTCATTATCGGTCACCGGGGGATGTACTTCTGCCGCCTTTTCTCTCCATCTCTGGGCATACTCCTTGAAGCTTTCCCGGTCTTTCTGCACCAGATTTTGAAGATCCCTCCTTGTGGGGGCCACATCGCAGTTAAATTTGTACTGCTTCAAAAAGGCCTCGGCTAAATCCTTCCAGGAGCGCAGTCTGCTCCTGTCTAACTGAACGCACCACCTCAGGGCTGCTCCAGAGAGGCTCTCGTGAAAGAAGTGGATTAACAGTCTGTCATCATCTGTCATAGAGGACATCTTGGCAATATAGGTGGCCAAATGAATTCGAGGGTCCGAATTCCCAGTATACTTGTCAAAATCGGGGACCTTGAATTTGGGCGGCATCACCACATCCGGTACTAATCTTATTGATGCCACGTCAACTGAGCCATACATATTCAGGCCCTCTATAGCTCTCAATCTCTCTTCCAGAGCGGACAGCTTCTCATTTTCTCTCATCTTACTTTCTCCTCCTGTTGTGTGAGGTACTCCCCCAACTGGGAAATGAGGGGCAGAATGAATTGGAGGGTTCGGGACCGAAAGGGATGGTTCGGCATTCGGGATGGCTGGATAATAAGAGAAAGGAGGTTCATTATTTAGTGGAACCGGATTGACAGTGACCGTCGGATCCGAGATTGATGGCTGGAAAGTGAAAGAGGTTGAAGCGTAGCGAGAATCAACCGTTGTAGGAGGTGGGGGAGGTAATGGTAGGTTAAGGTCTGAAGCTGGCTTATTTTGGGACATCTCCCTCATCAGCTTCATAAGTTCTGAAACCTGGTCTTTTAGTTCAGACACTTGCCCCTATAGGTTCTGTACTTGTTCCTGGTCTTCCATTAATTTTCTTGTTCGAGATCTTGTTAAGTACACTCGCTGGGGTTGAATTGCGTGCTTGGTCAGACTTGCCTTGTTCGAAGCAATGTTGTTTTTCTGTAGGGAGGCAAAAAAAGAAATTTTTAGTGAATTTTGATCAAAATTAAATAGGGTCCTGATGTGGACGAAGGATACGGTGGCATTTGAGAGCCAGAAATGAAATCTGTTGAAGGATAACTGCATCACTTTTATCATGGCATCGTTCAATAGTCTGACTGTGAATGACAGGGTTGAATGCGTATTTATGATACCTGTCCATATGGCGCATTCAATTTTTCATATAACCCTAGCGAGGGAGTTCCTACGGGAGTCATATTATTCATTCACAAATTTGCTAAACAGTGGCCCAAAAATCATTTCGTTAACTGAATAATTTGTACATCGTATTCCTTACATTGGCCTAGGTTCAGGGAGGTTCTTTATAATGAGATGACATTTTCTGAGATACTCATATAACCTTTCTTCTTGTTTGACAGGATCGAAAACTTTCAGAGCATATTCGGATTCGGGTAGGAGTTCTTGCTTTCCCTGTGCTATTGTTCTTTCCAGCTGGTCCACATTCTCTTTCAGTCCTTGATAGAGAGCAGCTTGTTTTTCTTTCTCCTTCCTTTCCTTGGCACACTCTTTCAAGATATCGTTGATAAGTAGCGCCTGTTCTTTTAATTCAAGCTTCTTCTTTTTGTTTTCCTGTTTATACTCTTCAACGAGTACCTCTTGGTATTTCATCTTTTCCTGAAGCTCACTATTCTGTGCTTCTACCTCTTTCATTACAGCGTGGAGGGAGTTTTTTTCCTTTTCCCACCGTATCTCTTGCTCTTCAAACCCCATCCTTTCGGCCCTTGCCTCTTTCTTGAGTCTTCTCACTTTTCTTTTAAGTTTCTGCTGTTGGTCCTCCAACTGCTTTATTTGCTCTTGCAGTTGTGAGTTTTCGGTATTTGCCTTTTGTAATGAGTCATCCAGACGGTTATCCGCTTCTTCTAATAGGACATCTCGGCGCGGGTCGCTGTCTTCGAATTCTATAGTTGAGTGTTCTCGGTCCCTGTTAGCCCTCCATTCAAGATAATCGCGTGTGGCACTTGGACCTTTAGGCGACCTTTCCATCAGAGAGATGTTTTCCCAGGATCTGCGAGCCATTTTCAACCCTTCCTCTTCTTTGAGCTCGTGGTAGAAATGACCTTGGTGGTATTCTTTACTGTCGATTCTGGTCTGTGTCGAGCCAAACTGCCTCATTACCAACGCCGGAGTGTAACTTGTGTACCCGGTTACTCCGATTAAGGATACCGATTGATTACCTCCCGTACCGATCAAAACGGGTTGGCCTGACGTCCACAGCTTCCTCCAACAGTATTCATGGCTATTGAAACTCAAAATCCGTTCCCGCCACTGCTGTTCATTCTTCGGACTGATTACTAACCGGGTCATCTTCTCGATGGGAGGCTGGTCAAGGTACCAGGTCAATCCTTTGGTCTCCACAGGACACATGTGGCTGATAATCCAGAGGTATAACAATTGAGAACAACACTTGATGGACCCTTTACCCTGTTGTCTGCAGTAGGTAAGGGTTAATAAGGTCTCCGCAAGAATTGCCGGTATCGGATTGACCTCCTGCCTTTCTACCGCCCAGAATACTTCCACCGTCTTTGCGAGTTATGATTCCTAATGGTCAGGAACAAAATCAAGCCATAGATTCCCAATGCGAGTGCTCACGAAGCTTGATCCCATTTGTTTCTCTTGGAGGAATTGATCTAACCGCTTCTCGAGGTAGGTCAATACCATCCATGCGTGTTCCTTTGTGATTTCTTTTGACTTTGCTTCCTCCGAAGGAATACCTAACAAATGTGTTAATCGTTTCCAGGTCTGCCTATGCTCAAGGTGTAGGTAGATCCGATTCTGTGTTGAGTAAGGAATCCCTAATAATGCCTGATATTTTTCCATGGTGGGAACCGTATCAATATCATTGAAAGAGAATACCCCGTACTTTGGATTCCAAGCGTGACATGGCCTTTAATGCCGGGATTTGGACCTTGACTCGCATTATGGTTGCAATTTTCCCGTATTTCCTTTCAAATCGTGCCTTGACCTGATCGGGAAACGACCTCCATCCATTAGACAGACCCTCGAGGCTGTTCATTCGGACCTCAATTTTATTCAGATCCCATGAGGGTAGTAAGCTAGCATGTGCCTTGGAAACATTATTTTGCGAAGTCTTGGAGAATGAGTTGATTCGGACCAAAGTTTAGCATTCGAACTTCTTCTGATCGACTCGAGGATGCCATGATAAAAATGATGCCTTATCTTTTCACGGACTCTTGGTTTCTTTGATGCTGCGGAAAAACTCATTAGCAAGATAAATTTGGGTAATTTTGAATCATACTGTTGGCAGGGTGACACATACACATTTATCAAAGTAGGAAAATGTGTAGGTGTTTCAGTAGAATTCAAGATTACCCTCACAAAAACGAACAAAAGGAGATTAAAGCAGAACAGGGTAAGAGTAAGTATGCCCCTTTTGTCCTAACATAGGGAGACTCCTGATATCGGATGAGTGCTACCTAATTGGGCATTACGTCTTATAAGGTAGCTTACTACGGCTTTCAGCTATTGTGATAGTTTAGCTCAAGGTCTAACTATCTAAAAGCCACGGGTTCCCAAATTGCCCCTCTCAGAATAAGAGAGCCCGTTCTATAACCATGATATTATCGGGAAAATTCCATGAGTATCACAGTGGATAGAACGAGTTTCAATCTGAGCAGAAGCCTTCACGGATACTAACGGGGTAAAACCCACGGGTACCGCTACATGACCCCCTCCTACTTTCCTAATAGGATAAGAAAGCCCGGGTATAGGACCGAAGTGTGTGAGGACATCGTGTGAGTGTTCAGTGTGTGAAGGGACACCTTTACCTCTTCCCAATTCAGGGGGATTTTATTCTTTCGATTTTTCCTTTTTCCTTTTTTTTCGAAACGAAGAGCACTGTAGGGGATAAAATAAGTAAAACAAGCAAAACAAGCGGAATAGTCAGTAGGAATAAACAAAAATTAACAAGTAAAGTATCGCCAGGTGAGCCCACCTAACTATAATTTGATTGGAAAATTAAATCTACTTTTAGACCTCTAGACCGGGGTTAAAATTTCCCAGTAGTCGCCAGGTATGCATGAGGATTTTGCGGTCGCCTGAACGAACCCTCACCGAAGTGGGAAAGAGTGAGGAGTCGCCACCTTAGTTTTGAGGAAAACTAAGGAAAACCATTTGTGAAAATAGATTGAAATGAAACCACTTCAAGACAAAGATTCTAGGTTCGGGGTCCGTAAACGGGTGGGGAAGGTGTTAGGCACCCCACCTCGTCCCTTAATAAGGGTAAGTAGATTTAATTTTGCATTAGTTAGGAGGGCTTGAATGGACATGTTAATCCTTTTGTCAAAAGGAGATTTTAATTTTTCACTAAATTCGGATCACCCAGATACATAAGTAAATGAGACAACCTTAGTGAATTGACGTCGCATATCATTTTTGGTTTTGGGTTTGTTTTGCATGTAGGTTAAAATTAGGTGTGAGAATCGAATAAGAACTCTCTTCCGATTTCTCTTAAATTCCGAGGGGAGATCGGATAAGAATCCTCCTCCGGTCTCTTTTAGGGTATTTTAAAATTTAGGATTGAGGATCGGATAAGAACTTTCCTCCGATCTCTTTTAAGTATTCATTAAAATTTTAGCTCAGGGATCGGATAAGAACTCTCCTCCGACCTCCTTTTTAGTTTGAGAATCGGATAAGAACTCTCCTCCGATCTCCTTTGAGTATTCATTTTAAATTTTAGATTGAGAACCGGATAAGGATTTTCCTCCAATTTCTATTTAATGTTTATTAAAATTTTGAGTTGAGACCGGATAAGAACTCTCCTTCGATCTCTATTTAATGTTTATTAAAATTTTGAATCGAGACCGGATAAGAACTCTCCTCCGATCTCTATTTAATATTTATAAAAATTTTGAGTTGAGACCGGATAAGAACTCTCCTCCGATCTCTTCGAAATTTGATCACAGCTGTATATCTTAAAAGCCTAAGTTTAAGAGTTCCGGTATTTAAAGGTGCCAAAGGTCGAAATAAGACTTCTTTTAACTCGTTGGCGTTTTGTGACTAAATAAGGGGCGTCATGCGGGATTTTGCTGATCTCCCCTAAGGTCACTTTATCAGTATCCTATCTGTACCCTTTTTCTTACCTGAGTTTTGATTTTCATTCCGCCTTATGGCATTATGCCGGATCGCCTTCTACGTCAGCCTAGTGATTCAATTTTGCTATTTCCTTGACGTGTTATTTAAACCTTCTTTTTTCAAAGACATTTTAAACACAGTTACCTACATTTTGTTGTTTCTACGTAACTCGGGACTAGATGACTTACGTTCAGAAATAATAAAGATTAACGGAAGCGTGGGTTAACCAGCACGGGAGTAAACTTAGAACATATCTTTTCTTTGTTTTTTTTTTTAGCGTGACATAAACTTAAAGAAAACAACAGGCATAAGAAAGAGAACAAAGGAAATACGTGAAACGAGAGCTAGACTTAATAAAATGGCGATATTAACACTGACCTGTAGGGAGTCGAGTCTGTTGAACTAACTACAGAATCGCAGAAAGTGGCAAGATTGCAGGTTGGCAGCCGGAGGACTGTGGTTTGCCTCGAAATGAAGTATTCTTTGTTAAAATATAAACAGGTCAAAATAACCAAGCTTGAGTGGAGTAGAGCTTAGATAATATGAATGGAAATAGAGGATAACAGAGACAGAAAGTGGGAGTGCCACAGGATAATGAATGAACTGAAAATGAAAAGTTTTAGTATTCCAGAATCCCTTTTGCAAGAAAACACTTCAGAAAACTAGTTTCAAAAGTTTTTTTCTACGAAAACTCAAAATAGCAGAGTAACAAACTGAATTAAGTTTCAGAGTTATTCCACTATAGTCACTGCCTCTTGCCTATATTTTCCTTCCCTTGAACAGTTTTTTCATGCAGGTATTTATAGGAATCGGGTGCTCCCCATGAAGGGTCAGGATTTATTTTGAGGGAGATGGAGGGTCTAGATTTTGAAGGACATGATCGGATGCTTGAGAATTAAAGAGAAACAAAATGAGCGGCTGAGATTATTCTTCAGAATATTCGTCCTTTTCTTCTTTCAATCTGACGGTCTCAAATCCTCTTGTCCGGAGTGATCTGAGGGCTAAGAGCGAAAGACGCTGGTCTTGTCGTCTTCTCTCTTGATCCAAGGGTTCCGGGTTCGTCCTTACAAGTGAGATCAACGGTGGAGATTGGGATGTACAGGACTGTCATGACATACCCTGGCACCTGTCAGCATTGCGGGCGATTCTTAGGCGTGCGGTGGAGATCTCGTCTGCCACGCTTTAACTACCTCGGCTCTGATTCTGACGACGGTTATTTGGGATTTGTCTTATTCTTTTTGTCTTCCGATCCCTCCCCCTTTTCGATCTTCTTGACATGTTCCTATTCCGATCTCTCATGCTGATCTCCCATCTTCCGATCTCTATTCTTCAGATCCCTTAATCAGCCCTGGTCCGGTCGAAGCATTAATTCCTCTCGATTCCCCGCCCGCTTGCCGCTTAGCAATAAATGCCCGATTTTCCCTATATATACCTGATGTAGGAACCCCCGCATTCGATTTTTCTTTCTATCTTTTTCGTTCTTTTTTTAATTGTTCCGGCAGTAATTCCGGCTACGACTGTGGCTTTTGATCCTCTTCCGATGGACTTCTTTACCCACCGACTGAAAATTTACGATCTCGGTGATCGAATAATCGTGAAAACCTTAACTGATGATGGTGAGAGAACTGAATCGATTGACCGATCTGGGTTGCGGACTTCGATCGTGCCGATCTCGAGTCTCTCAACTGGAATAATCAGCGAACCGATTTCGGCTGAGCAGATTGCTAATGTTTGGCCGATCCCTGGCGATCGCTCTACCGAGCTTATTCGGCTCCTCACCACATTGGGTGTTCCGACAGTGGTTTCCCTCCACATTGGGTGTTCCGACAGCGGGTTAAGCTCCGGTCGGCGACACCCTGTGGATCAGTCACAATGTTGGCTATTGACATAGGCTTCTTTAGATAGGATGTTCCGCTGATCTTTAGAGGTCGGCCTTTTGATGTAATCAGATGTAATCCGATCTTGAGATCTCCCAAATGATGTAATCTGATTTTTGGAAATGTACTCCGATCTCTTGAGATCGCCCAAATGATGTAATCCGATCTTTTGGAAATAAAGATTTTATTTTGTCAATTATTATCTTATTAATTATTTTTCGAGCTCTAATATGATTATCCGATCTGTAATTCGAAACACCTGGATCTACCGCTTTATAATTAACCGATCTCTTTATGGAATCTTGGGAATATTCGTGAGACGTGTCAGAACAGCTGGCGAGTCCCGCTAACTGATGCACTGCCTGGAACCTCGTGAGCATTAAATGCTCAGACGAGTATAAATAGGGGTGGGGGGTTAGCCATTTGCTCCTGTATGTCATTTTCAATCTCTCGCTCACAACCTCAAAGTTCTCTTGTTTACTCAAGTTCTTCCGACGCCGATCAGACTCCGGTAAGGGCTTTGATCTTCTTTTTAGTTTAAGTTCTTTATTTCCTTTGAAAATGAGCGGTGCCGAGGGTCAGAGAGCGGCGAGCCCTCCTTCCATTCAGTTGAGGTGGTCGGGCCAAGCGCGCAACCAGAACCTCCTAGGGTCTCCGTTCCAGCTCGGGGGCGGATCTCACCATCAAGGCATGTACCTCCTTCGGGGAGGGAGAATCTTCCTATCGACGAGCTGCCGTCGATCTTGCAAGAAACCGATTTGCAGTCGTTTAGCCAGGAGTACAACATAGAGCCTGATTCATATGAACTTATCCGGTGTCACGGCGATCACCGAGCCGATCACTCCTTTGAAGAGAATGACATGGTGATGGTATACGAGGAACAATTAAAGGCCGGTCTTTGGTTCCCTCTGGACGACTTCTTCAAGGAGGTCCTAAAATTCCACCGAGTGTGCATCGCCCAAATTCACCCTAACTCGTGGCGGATCTTGGTAGCCTTCCGAGGCCTGTGTCGAGCTAAGGGAATCAGACCTACGGCTAAGGTGTTCACCGAACTGCACAGGCTAACTCGCCGAAAAGACGACGAACATTGGTTCTTTCAGGCGAAGCCTCATTGCGGGCTCTTCACCGATCTGCCCTCCTCCCTTAAGAATTGGAAGAACCGCTTCTTCATTCTGAGGAGCAAAAATCCGTCCTGCTTCGAGGACTTTCCCCGTAGCTGGTGGCACCAGGGGCCCTTGATTCCGAAGCGCATTACCCTGAACAAAGAGGAAAGCCTAATAGTTCTGGAGCTGAAGAATCAAGCTGCCACTCAAAAGTACTCCTGTTTAGATGTGGTGACTGCCGAGCTGCATCATTGGACGATGGAGTTGATCATGGGCGAAAAGCGCGGGCTTCAGCTCTCTGATCTTGGCATCGGTATTTTCTATTTCTCAGATCTTTGGACCTTATCGATCTCACTGACCTCTTTTTTGTGTAGGTATGGCGGGCGGTGAAGGTTCCAGGAAGCGGAAGAAGGAGAGAGAGATTTCCCGGAAAATAAAGGAGATGAAGCGTTCGGCCCTACTTCAAACTCCCGGCCATGAACCAGGGGAGACGCAAGGAGGCCCGTCTCGACCTTCGGGGCCGCCGATCACTGAAGCTGTCCGATCTCCTCCTCAACAGGAAGAGCCGCCTCCACCTCCTTCAGTTGTTCCAAGCACAGAAGGGGGTCGTTCTCGACCTCCTACGAGGCCCTCTTCTTGTGGCGCCCAAGTACTGATTGCCTCCTAAGGGGGTCGTTCACCGGACCATTCGGGAGAACCCCGATTTTGCCAAAGTTTTGGGGTCTTCCATCTGCCTTCGGGAGGATCAGGACAGACTGTCTCCGGACAATCTCGACGACATCCTAACCTGATCCATGAGTCTGAATGTAGAGTGTCTGGTGAACCAGCACATAGTTCGGGAAAAGGCTCATCGCCTGGGTAAGGAGATCGAGAAGAAGAATCAGGAAGTGGCTTCTCTTCGATCCCAACTCCTATCCACTCAGGATTACATATCTCAAGTTGAGGGGCGGGCGAAGTTCTATGAAGACAAGCTGGCCGAACAGTCTCATGTTCTGGCTGAAAAGGATCGTGCTCTCGGGGAAGTCCAGGCTCTTCGGGCCAACGAAGCTTCTCAGGTCGCTCAACTTATCGAGGAGCTTAAGGCGAAAGACGAAGAAATGGTGACAGGAATAGCAGGTGCTTATGTGAATGCTCACCAGGACCTCTTAGCCGAACTCCAGAAGTGTTACCCAGAGGAGGACTTCTCTTGGATGGCTGACCTGGCTCCCGGGGGCGAGGGTGAGGATAGTGAGGAGGAGGGAGAGGGTGAGCGAAATGTAGATCAGGCTGGGGGTGATCCCCCAGCCGAATAACTTGTACAAATTCTGAAATGAAATGAAATGAAATGACTCTTTTGTTCAATGAATGGTTGTGATCGAAAAATTTCTAAACACTTGATTGTCTGAGTATATTGAAATAACTGAAAAAGATTATTAACCTAAGTGCGAGAGATCAGAAAACATAATGAGCATGAGATCAATAGGGAATCAACATTAATCGGGACTTGATTAAAATTGGAAATTTGACTTGAACACTTAAGATCGAAATCCTCATTAAACCGGACCAATACCTTAACTCTTAAACTTTTGAAAGGGAGATCGGTAATAAAACTGGTAAGAAAAGATCTAGTTCACTTCGTTTATACTACAACAGATCGGAGAGATCGGTGAGCGATTTAATAGACTGATAAGGATTTGACTGATGTGAGGACTTAACATTGATTCAATTCTTTGAGGAGGGATCGGAAATGTGACTGTCTATCAAAGAGAGATCAGAAATGTGACTGTCTATCAAAGAGAGATCGGAAATATGGCAAAGAGAGGTCGGAAATGTAGTTGGCTGGCAAAGGAAAATTTACTGCTGGGGATCGGTTTCAAAGTTTATTGATTCTGGGGATCGGCCAAAATATGGTGTCGACAAGGTCAAAGAATTGGTCCATCAAGGTTAGTGCCTATTCTTGCTTCCTTCCTTCTTTAATCTTTGAAATTGAGTTGAAATGAGTTGATATTGCATGAAAATGAAAGAAAATGATGGGTATATATGGAAGGGAAAATTCGGCAGCCATGGGAGAAGTGAGAGTTTGATGGTTTTGATTGATTTAAATTTGTTTAGTAATGGTAATTGATGAGTATACATTTATTAGAAGTTGTGTCACGATCCAACCTATGGGCCGGACCGGCACTAGGACCTGGGTCAGCCTAAAGCCCCCGAGGCCCGTAGTAGGCCTAACTATTCATCAACCCAACGCTAAGGCCCATTTGGGCTCAATTTCAAGAATTCAACCGGACAGAGTCCGGCCATAAAATGGACCTTTGAACGGGGAGTTTTTGACTCACCTGACCTGTAAACACAATATATAATCAATTGGGGAGCTCAGCTCACCCTCCACATACTCAAATGTCATAAAAATAAAAGGGAGCTCAGCTCCCTCATCCAGTTCAACATACATGCATATAATAAGTTTACAGGTCCAACATGGTAATTATATTACAGACCCAAATCAAATAAATATTTCTAACACATGCGAAAATTCTAGGAGTTAACAGAATTACACAAACATAAATAAACGACCTGCGAAGAAGAAAAGCAGGTTAACCACAACAACAATCCTCCTGTAGCCTGGAAAAATAATGAATAGGGGTGAGCGTTCGATTCAGAGAGTAAAATATCAATTTTAATCATAATCTCTATAACTATCTAAAACTAATGCACCATGTGAAGTGAAATGCAATATCGTCATAAATTTCATACAAATCACATCAAAAAGGCAATTTGGAGCACTCACACACCCGATAATGTCAAACAATATATATATGGGAGTTGATCCCCTATACAGCCCTTTTAATCCAACCTGTGCCAGCGAAGAACTCAAGCCAGACTTTCGCTTAATAAACCAAATTGGGGTCCCAGCGAAGAACTCAAGCCATGTCTACCCCGAAGGACAGGGTCCTAGCAAAGATCTCAAGCCGTGTCTACCCATCCTGTCCATAGCTAACACTATACCACACGTACGCCAACTCACGCACACTGTTCCAAATTACCTCAACAACATCCATGGCACTTTAATAATTATAAATGCAATATAAAACGTGCCTCGTATTTAACTACATAGATACATATTTATAAGTGATGCATGGGCATGCTTGCACATATAATAATATTGAAATTACAATTAAAATTAATATTTTACTCACAAACTTAACGGCAGTCGCTGTGGCAGCTGGGCGGAGGAGGAAGGCTGTCCCGGCTCACCTGACAATTTTTATTACAATCATTTAATAAAATTGATTCAATACAAACCAAGAAAAGACCAAATACATCCTAAGTTGTGTCGAAAATCTGGCAGAGTCTCCCCTATACCTAAGACCTACCCAACGTGCAAAAAGACTTAAAACACACTTCTATATTCACAAGCCATACACCCACAACTCAATCACATCACACAGCCCCTCCTGGGCCCATCCAAACAGTCATCAATCACAACATGTAAAATTACAGTTTAGTCCTCATAATTTAACCCTCTTACAAAAACTACCCAAATGAGTTCTAAAAATTCTAAAACTTTGCCCTACGGTCCTTAGCATCATTACTAAGCTAATGCAAAAGGAATTATAATTTTATGAGCTACCAAGAATATTTTATGAATTTTTAATCCAATTCAAGCACTAAAAAATTGTGAAAAAATAAGGTTCGGGTTTACCAATGCCGATTTCGACTCTGGGGACGCGCTTGAGATGTCTGACAATGGTGGGATAGCCAAAATCTCGATCCAATTCCAATACTTTTTAGGTAGTTGGTCTGTCTGGCCGGTAATTCACAAATCCAGGCAATCGTCGAATTTCTGCGAATTGAAGATACCAACACGAAGCCCACAACACAGGGGTTAGTATATAATTTTTACGAAATTTTCTAAGCTCATTTAATACTCGAAAAAATACTACGAAGTTTCATGGGACCCACTGAAAAACGGTGTTGAAAAATTTTAAAATTCATATTGCCACGAAGGTCTCGACGAGTGAAGTACTCTGGTACTCTCGGTTTTCTCTTGAGGTTCACGGTTTGCGAGAAAATCTTGCCCAAAAATCGAAATGGGCTAAAACTTCCCGGACAAAAATTGAGCAAACCGCTTGATGGATTTTAGTGTTCTTGGTGTCTATGGAAAGCTCTTGAGGTGTAGATGGTGTTTGACACAAGACCCGGTCCAATCGATGGCTGGATCGGCCAAATTTCGGTCAGAAAGCTGAAGCGGCACGCTGCGCATCGGGTGGTCTTTGCACGGGCTTTCCCGGCATTCTAGGCGGCGGCCGACGAGGAGGGAAGGGCAGGGCAGCGCGGCGGTGAGGTGGGGAGGCTGGGGTGGTAGCTGGCCGGCGAGGGGAGGTGAGAGGAGAGAGAAAATGGGAGGGGAAGGAGGGACGTCGGGCAATCGAGGGAGAAAGAAGAAGAAAAAGAAAAGGGCCGGTCTGATTCGATCAGTCCGATCCGGTTCGGTTAGATTCGGCCGGATCGATTCAGGATACAAAATTTTGAATTTTTACTCTGCCTTGGGACAAAAAATGAGGCCCAAGAATTTCCAAAAAAATTCTAAAAAACTCAAAAAAATTCGTAGACTCCAAATATATTTTTAATTTTGCCACGTGATCTTTAAATTAATTTTTTTAAAATCATCAAAGTATATTTTCGAAAAATCGAACCCAATTTCTAAAACCCAAAAAATCTCAAATAATTTGCCAAAATTAAATTAAAATAAAATATCAATATTTACCCATAAAATAATAAATTTGAAAATTAGGGGTGTTACATTCTTCCTCCCCTTATAGAAAATTCGTCCTCTAATTTTTTACACAAGGCAGAATAAAGTACAGAATTATACATTGAATAGATAAGGGAACTCGCTACGCATGTTCTGCTCTGACTCCCAAGTGCACTCTTCCACTGACTGACTCCTCTACAAAACCTTAACCATAGGGATCTGTTTTGATCTTAGCTGCCTCACTTGGTAGTCCACTATGGTTACAGGTTGCTCCTCAAACGTCAGATTTTCTTTCGACTCTATTACATCCGGCTGTAGCACATGAGAAGGATCAAGTATGTATTTCCTGAGCATGGAGATGTGAAATACAGGATGAATATAAGAAAGGTTGGGTGGTAACTCCAACAGGTAGGCAATTGCTACAACTCTATCAGTAACCTCAAAAGGTCCAATATATCGAGGTACCAACTTGCCATTCTTTTCAAATCTCATGACTCCCTTCATCGGAGAAACCTTCAGGAGTACATAGTCTCCTACTGCAAACTCTACATCCCTCTGTCTGGGGTCTGCATAACTCTTTGGCCTACTGAAAGCTGTTTTCAATCATTCCCTGATTAAAGGAACTATCTCTAAAGTGTACTGCACTAGGTCTACATCATGTACCTTTGCTTCTCCCATCTCCATCCAACACAGAGGAGACCTACACTTTCTACCATATAGTGCCTCATAGGGTGCCATCCCTATGCTGGAATGATAACTGTTGTTGTAGGCAAATTCCACCAAAGGTAGCTGATCATCCCATTGACCTCCAAAATCTAAAGCACTCATGCGAAGCATGTCTTCCAATGTTTGGATTATCCTTTCGGATTGCCCGTCTGTCTAAGGGTGGAAAGCGGTACTAAAGTTCAACTGTGTGCCAAGTGCCTCCTGCAACTTTCTCCAAAACCAAGAAGTGAACTGGGGCCTTCTGTCAGATATTATGAAAGCTGAAACTCCATGTAATCTGATTATTTCTCGAATATAGAGCCGGGCGTACTGTGCAATAGAATATGTAGTCTTCACAGGCAAGAAATGAGCTAATTTAGTCAGACGGTCTACAATCACTCATATCGAATCATATCCCCATGTAGTACGAGGCAACCCAATCACAAAATCCATAGTAATCATTTCCCACTCCCATTCTGGGATAGGGAGCTCTTACAGCTTCCCTGACAACCTCTGATGTTTAAATTTCACCTTCTGAAAAGTCAAGCACTTAGACACAAAGTCTGCTATGTCTCTCTTTATGCCATTCCATCAATAACTATCTTTCACATCATGGTACATCTTGGTAGAGCCTGGGTGGATATTGTACAGTGTATAGTGTGCCTCTCGCATGATTTCATTTCTGAGATTGTTCACGTCGGGCACATATATCCTGAAACCTTGCATAAGAGCGCCATCATTGGCAAATCCAAGCTCACCATCTTCACCCTGTTGTACTCTTTCTATGATCTTCATCAATTGCTGGTCTCTGTGCTGGGAAACTCTAACTCTGTCTCGCAGGTTTGGTCTTACTGAAAAATGAGCCAATAATACCCCTTCATCTGAAAGATCTAAGATCAGACCTTGATCCATCAACTCATGTACTTCCTTAATCAATGGTCTCTTCTCCGCTGATATGTGCGCCAAGCTACCAGAATATTTTCTGCTCAAAGCATCTGCTACTACATTGGCCTTCCCAGGGTGGTACTGGATGGTACAATCATAGTCCTTTAGAAGCTCCATCCATCTCCTCTGTCTCAAGTTTAAATCCCTCTGTTGGAAGATGTACTTCAAACTCTTATGGTCGGTGTATATCTTGTACACTTCACCATACAAGTAATGTCTCCAGATCTTTAGTGCAAAGACTACAGCCGCCATTTCCAAATCATGGGTGGGGTAGTTCTGCTCATGCCTCTTTAGCTGTCTTGAAGCATAAGCCACTACTTTTCCATTTTGCATCAAAACACACCCTAAGCTAACTCTAGAGGTGTCACAGTACACTGTATATCCTTCACCACTCATCGATAGTGTCAACACAGGGGCGGTGGTTAGACACTCCTTAAGCTTCTGAAAACTCTCCTCACAATCATCTGTCCAAATGAATGGAACATTCTTTCGAGTTAACTTAGTTAGGGGAGCTGCTATACTGGAAAAATCCTGCACAAAATGCTTATAGTAGCCAGCTAGGCCCAGAAAACTTCACACCTCAGTAACTGTTGTAGGCCTAAGCCAATCAGTTACAGCCTCAATTTTCTTGGGATCCACTTGAATGCCTTCACTAGAAACCATGTGTCCCAAGAATGAGATGCTTTCTAGCCAAAATTCACTTTTTGAAAATTTGGCACATAGCTGGTGCTCCCTCAAAGTCTGCAACACCATCCTCAAGTGCCACACGTGTTCTTCCTCAGTCCGAGAGTATACCAAAATGTCATCTATGAATACGATGACAAAACGGTCCAGGAATGGCCTGAACACTCTGTTCATCAAGTCCATAAAGGCTACTGGTGCATTAGTGAGTCCAAAAGATATCACCAAGAACTCATAATGACCATATCTTGTCCTGAATGCTGTTTTGGACACATCCTCATTCCTGATTCTCAACTGATGGTAGCCTGATCGTAGGTCTGTCTTGGAAAAGAATCTAGCCCCTTGGAGCTGATCAAACAGATCATCGATCCGAGGAAGTAGATACTTGTTCTTCACAGTCACCTTATTCAGCTATCTATAGTCAATACACAACCTCAATGACCCATCTTTCTTTCTCACAAATAGAACAGGAGCACCCTAGGGTGAAGTGCTCGGATGTATAAAACCTTTGTCTAAAAGCTCCTGTAGTTGCTCCTTTAACTCTTTCAATTATGCCGGTGCCATCCTGTAAGGTGGCATTGATATGGGGTTTGTACCCAGTATAACATCAATGCAGAACTCTATTTCCCTTCCCGGTGGCAACCCTGGAAGCTCCTCAGGGAAAATATCCATGAATTCTCTAACAACAGGAACATTTCCCATGTTGACACCTTCTATAGATGTATCTCTCACCAATGCCAAATACCCATGACATCCACGCCTCAACATTTTTCTAGCACTAATTGCTGACACCAAATTATATGGAGCCATGCTCCTGTCACCATCAAAGCTAAACTCTTCCACACTAGGTATGTGGAAATACACCTTTTTGTTCATGCAGTCTAATGTGGCATAATGAGTTGCCAACCAACCATTCCCAAAATTACATCGAAATCCATTATTGGTAGAGGAACCAAGTCTGCTGGGAGGAGCTTTCCATCCACTATTACTAGGCTACCCAGAAAAACTATATCTACATCTATATTGTCACTAAGCAGGGTAGCTACAGACAAAGGACATTCTAAAGTTGTAGGGTTCCTACCCAATCTCATGGCAAACATTAATAAGTGCGTAGCACCCGGATCTATTAAAACACGAGCCTCATAGGAACAGACTAGAAGAATACCTGTCACAACTGTATTGGAAGCCTGAGCATCCTGGTGGGTCAGGGTGAAAACCCGAGCTTGACCCCTACCCTGGGTTGTAGAACCCTTATACTGACTCCTACCTCCTGATCTGCCTCCAAATCCACGTCCCCCTTGTCCTCGGCCCTGTTGGTCACTGAACTGCTTGCCATGCTGGAAGCACTAGGATAAAACTGACGAGGAACATTTGCAACAGAACCCTGTGACCCCATCTGTGGCTCGCTGAACACGGGGCATTCCCTAGCAAAGTGACCTGGTTGGCCACACCTGAAACATACTCCTGAACCCATCAGACAAGGTCTTGAATGTCCTCTTCCACACTGTGCGCAAGGTGCCAAGGAGGATCCTGAACCAGACTCAGGCTGTGTATCCCGAATCATGACCACCGCTGGATCCATACCTGCAGATCCTCGAGATTTGTGTCTAAAACCACTCCTCTTGTTCCTACTTCTTCCTTTGTAATTACTCTGGCCTCCGCTATCTGGAGCACCCATGTGGGGAACACTTGAAGAACCCTCTACTCTATTTTTCTTTGCTCTTCCACTGTCATCTCCGGTGTAGCTAATCTCAATCTGTCGGGTTCGACAGAAAACGAAGCCCAAAAATTTTGAAAAAAATTCTAGAAAACTCAGAAAAATTTGTAGACTCCAAATATATTTTTAGTTTTACCACGTGGTCTTTAAATAAATTTTTAAAAATTATCAAAGTTTTATATTTTCAGAAAGTCGAACCCGATTTCTAAAACCCGAAAAATCTCAAATAATTTCTCAAAATTTAATTAAAATAAAATATAAAAATTTACCCACAAAATAATAAATTTGAAAATTAGGAGTGTTACAAGTTGTATGGCATGCGTTGTATGAAAGGGAGATGTTGGAAGTTAGGGTTTTACATGAAAATTTAGGGTTGATGATATATCAGTTAAATGAGGTGGTTGAGGTAATTTATTGACCATTTGATATGGTTTGACCATGAATTGAAGTTTGGATGTTAATTAAATTGTGGAATTGGAAGTGTTGTTTTTAGTGCAGGAATTATTGACCCTAAGTCCAGTATGATTAGGTAGTCATAAGTAGAGCTACATTACTCCAATTAGTGTGAGGCCAATTGGAGATAAAACGTAGGACATAATGCCATATTTTTCATGAAGAGACCCTGCCCAGAAACTAAACAGAAAATGACCTAAAATTGGCTTGAATCCGGGTAACTACATGTTGGACTTGGAAAAATGACTATATAAACAGTAAATGTTCAAATGGGCATAACTCACTGTAGGAAGCTCCAATTGAGCTGATTTTTTAACCTATGAAAAGCTTAGACATAGGAGAACATTTCATATGCAGAACTTAGAGCCAAATTCTATCCTTAACCCAACAATTTGCTAGTCCAAGTTGGGTCAGCAAATCTAACCAGAACCAAAACCTAACCTGAAATTCTAGACATTGATCATACTCGACCAGTTTGGCAAAAATATCGTAACTTAGTCCACAAAACTGTAAATGCAGTGAATCCAAAGCCAAAACCTCCATAAGACCTAGAACTATAATTTTGGTGTTTTAACCAAAACCCAGAACGTAATGGAGCTTGGACAATTTGCTAGGACAAGTCAGTACTTCCAATCCTGGATATCCTGAACTTGAACCAAAATGCCATTTGACCTCTGGACAGTAGTTAAATCATAACTCTCACTAGAAAACTCCAATTGGGATGAACTAAACTGTTCTGGAAACATAAGAAACAAGATTCTAACTTTGGTTTAGGAACTTTACTCAAATTTTGAGTGTAAGGACCCTAAAATGGGAATTGTAAACACTGACCTGAACCTGAAATCATGAATATAAAGGGTTCATGAGTCTAGGTAAGTTAATTAGCCATAACTCACCCTACACAAACTAAAACTTAGTGATTCTTAAACCTATGTGACCCTAAGACATAGGGGAACAACTCATATGGAGGACATTAGGCCTAAATATGACTGTAACATGTCCAAATGGTTAGACAAATTTTAGATTCTAGAATCTGCTTGGTTCTGGAACAGTAATGAGTTAATGGACCAGTCTTGGAAAATTGACCATAACTTGAGTTTTAAAATTGGAAATGACATGATTCAAAAAGAAAAATAAAGATAAGACATATAGGAACAACTTCCATGAAGGAAGTGTGGCCAAACAGAGTGTACAACTTGACTAATTTGCTTGGTGAAGTTAAGACACCAATCCTGGATTCATGAAATCTTTTACAAAATAACTTAAGTTGTAAATGCAATTTACCTTACATGGGTTAATGAACACATAAGGGATGCAAATATGTACTTGGGACTTATGTTTCCCATTATAAATAATATGAAAATGCTATGAAACACAAATAGTGCATACACGAAATAATGAAACTATGAGTGCTTAAAATTACTAATTTGCCCAATGTATGCCTAGACTTATGTGTATAGGTTGGATCAATTGGTATACCAATTAAGGACCACAGATTGCAATACTATTTATATGAATGATCATTGATAGACAACATATGTCTAATATGATTATTCTTCTGGCTTTATGCCTGTCCGTTAGCCTTGTGCCTGACATGACATGATGTATACTTGATAGACACACAGGGTGTCTAACTAGTGTACTCCCGTGCATCCAGTCCTAACAATCTGTTATAGGTTACTTGAGCATTGAAATGAATTAAAAAGATTGTATTCAGAAACCCAAGAAAAGTGAAAATACAGTAACAATAACATATGAATATATAAAAATCCTAATGAATTAGAACACTCCTACAGAGCAATAAAAATACGCAGTGATCTATAATTGATAAATATATATATATATATTTTTATATATATAACACTACACACATAAAATAGTTGCTTGTATTTATTTAATTTATTTTTATTTTATTTTGTGCACCACTAAGCATATCGCTTAGCACGTTGGTTTTCCACGCGTAGGTACTGGAGAGACTGACCAGTGGAGTCCAAATTGAGATTTTAAGCAGATATATATTAGAGTGGAAGTCACCTCAGCAGTGTATATTGGTAGGGCCCACGGTTACCAGTTGTATACTCATTTTTGTTCATTGTATATAAGGAAGCTTGTAATCATATTTTGGGCTTGTATAATAAATTATAAACTATGTACATGAATTTTATTAATGAAATGAAATGTATTTTATAAGAAATGTTATATGAGTATTTGATGATATGAAATGGATAATACTTGAGATATTAAAATATTGATATGAGATGTTTTAAAATAGGAAATTGTTTTTAATAAGTGAATAGTGAAATACACCAAATGCTAATAAAACAAGGGAGACTCCGTCCATTTCCCCATTTGAAAAAAAAAAAGAACACAAGATTAATAATGGATAAGACAAAATAAGATGATAAGGTGTTTCGGCACAGAATGTGGCACACCTTGCTCGGCTACACTGTAGACCGTGTAAGGGGTGTTACATTTAGTGGTATCAGAGCAATAGTTTAGGCAGTCCTAGGCCTAGATAGATAGAAAGACATAGTGTGCATAACATGCATGGGCCTTTATTTTGGAGTCGAAGTGACACTAATATAGATATATTCTCTTGTCTATTTTAGAGGATTGATAGAGTCTGATCCTTCAGAGCAAGGGTTTTTTAGACCTAAGGAGGAGGAGGTTGGTAGTCATGTACCTGTCTACAGTCAGGGACGAGACAGGAGAGAGGAGTCATCTCATGGTGCCGTTGGGAGGGCACAACAGGCGTTCTTGGAGCAGATGACTCAGATGCTCCAATAGGTTACCAGAGCCATACCACAGCCACAACCACCACCACCGCCACAGCCATAGCCACAACCACAGCTTGTACAAAGGTCCCTACTAGAGAAGTTGAAAAAGTATGGGGCCGTCAACTTTAAGGGTAAGAAGGGAGACGACTCAGCCACTGCTGAGCATTGGCTAGAGCAAACTGAGAGGGTATTGCAGCAGCTACACTGCACACCAGAGCAATAATTGGAGTACGCTCTATGGTTACTATAAGAGGATGCCTACCAGTGGTGGGTTACGATGTCCAGAGTGGTACTGTCGGCAATGCTTACCTGGGACTTCTTCTTGACTGAGTTTAAGAAGAAGTATATCAATCATGTATACTTGAAGGCCAAAAGGAGAGAGTTCTTAACTTTGAGGCAGAAGCAGCTAACAGTTTCTGAGTATGAGAGGGAGTTTGTGAGACTAAGCAGATATGCCTAGAAGATGATGCCTATAGAGGTAGACTAGTGTTGTAGGTTCGAGGATGGGCTAAATGATAACATCAGACTTCTAGTGACGACACTTCGGCTTACAAACTTCTCACAGTTAGTGGTTGCAGCTCTCAATGTGGAGAGAGTACGAGATGATGAGCATTCCAAAGGGATAGACAACGGAAGAGAGGTTCTGGACCCACGCAGTCTAGTACATCAGTTCCTGATAGTAAGAAGCCCAAGGGTTCCTAGGGCTAGGGCCAGAGACAGAGGTCTCAATCTACTCAGAAGGGAGGTCAGTCTAGAGTAACAGTAGGGAGTTCTCCAGACACAACAGTAGGGGAATTAGCCCCAATACCACTATGTACCTACTGTGGGAGGAGGCACCAAGGAAAGTGTTGACTGTTGACTAGGGGATGCTTCCAATGTGGAGCTACTGATCATTTTCTAGGGGATTGTCCCCATAGGAGTGTTTTCACTGCCCCACCATAGACTGAGAGATCTGCCCCCGCAGCACAAAGGGGTAGATGACTTGTGAGGCCAAAAGATGTGGGTACATCACAGAGACCTGCTTTTAAGACTGTTGAGCGGCCCGAGGCCGGAGTAACACCTCGAGTATATGCTATGAGGGCTCAGAAGGAGCCAGATCCGACAGACGTTATCAGAGGTACATTTTTTCTTTATGATACCTTTTTATATGTATTGATAAACTCTGATTCTACTCATTCCTATATATGCATTATACCCCCTGTTGATAGAGGCATATAGATAGATGGGTTAGAAGAGGACATACTTGTCACTAACCCTTTAGGCCATAGTGTGATGGTGATGAAAGTCTATAAGGGTTGTCCCTTGACAATACAAGTAAAGGAGTTTCCGGCTAACTTGATTGAGCTACTATTTCACGAGTTTGATGTGATATTGGGTATGAGTTGGTTATCACGTCACCAGGGGATGGTAGATTATTAGCTGAAGAGGATCACATTAAAGATAGCAGATGGAGATGAGAAGGAGACTGTATATGAGATGAAAGAAGATGGGTGCAGAACTGGTTAAGGATAAGATTGTAGAGCCAGATTTAGTAAGACAGACTAAGGAGAAAGTGAAGCATCATAACATAGAGAAGGTGACATGGGAGAGCGAGGAGACGATGAGACAGTAGTTTCCTCAGCTTTTCATGTCAGGTAAATTTCGAGGACGAAATTTTTATTTAGAGGGGAAGATTGTAACGCCTCAGACTTTTGTGCTCTGAATAGTGTCATATTCAGTCACTGAATAGTACTATTCAAAGCCAGTTGAGGACCAAAAATAAGATGAAAAATAAAATGAAATAAGTAGTATAAAAATCAAAGTGAACATCGGGTTATGGACTTAATCGGTATTATTAAAAAAGATTGACTATAACCCGATGAGGGGTATTTTGGTCATTTGACATCCAGAGTTGACTTTTGACCTAAATATCTACTAAAATGAGTGACATTAAAATTTTGAAAATGCATTAAAAATATGAAGAACATATGGTAACATAGAAGGGGATATAGATGGAAATAATGAAATTGTCATAAATATAATAATTATAATTAATTCTTTAATTAGAAAAAAAGAAAAAAATAATATGACACATAATTATATAAAGAGACAAATGAATTTAATTCATTCTTATCTAATTGCATCACCTTCTTTTTCCTTGGAGTGTTGGCCGAACCACCATTGAAGCCATCTTCCACCATTTTTCAAGCTTTCAAGCTTTATTTCTCTAGGCAATCTCACCATATTTCCATAACTCTCCAACATTAAACCTTCATCTCTCACCTTGGAGAAGCTAGTGGTAGCAAAAAAAAGAAAAAAAGGAAACTATTGAAGATTTATAAGGTCAAAGAATTGGTCCATCAAGGTTAGTGCCTATTCTTGCTTCCTTCCTTCTTTAATCTTTGAAATTGAGTTGAAATGAGTTGATATTGCATGAAAATGAAAGAAAATGATGGGTATATATGGAAGAGAAAATTCGGCAGCCATGGGAGAAGTGAGAGTTTGATGGTTTTGATTGATTTAAATTTGTTTAGTAATGGTAATTGATGAGTATCCATGTATTAGAAGTTGTATGGCATGTGTTGTTGAAAGGGAGATGTTTGAAGTTAGGGTTTTGCATGAAAATTTAGGGTTGATGATATATTGGTTAAATGAGGTTGTTGAGGTAATTTAATGATCATTTGATGTGGTTTGACCATGAATTGAAGTTTGGATGTTGATTGAATTGTGGAATTGGAAGTGCTATTTTTGGTGTAGGAATTTTGGACCCTAAGTCCAGCATGATTAGGTAGCTATAAGTAGAGTTACATTGCTCTAATTGGTGCGAGGCTAATTGGAGATGAAACTTAGGACATAATGCCATATTTTTCATGAAGAGACCCTACCCAAAAACTGAACACAAAATGACCTAAAATTGGCTTGAATCCGGGTAACCACATGCTGGACCTAGAAAAATGACTGTATAAACAGTAAATGTTCAAATGAGCATAACTCATTGTAGGAAGCTCCAATTGAGCTAATTTTTGAACCTATGAAAAGCTTAGACATAGGAGAACATTTCATATGAAGAACTTAGAGCCAAATTCTATCCCTAACCTAACCAATTTGCTAGTCAAATTTGGGTCATCAAATCTGACCAAAACCAGAACCTGACCTGAAATTCTGGACATTGATCATACGACCAGTTTGGCAAAAATGCCATAACTCAGTCCACAAAACTGCAAATGTAGTGAATCTAAAGCCAAAACCTCCATAAGACCTAGAACTACAATTTTGGTTTTTTCACCAAAACTTAGAACTTAACGGAACTTGGACAATTTGCTAGGACAATTCAGTACTTCCAATCCTAGATTTCCTGAACTTGAACCAAAATGCCATTTGACCTCTGGATAGTAGTTAAATCATAAGTCCCACTAGGAAACTCCAATTGGGATGAGTCAAACTATTCTGGAAACATAAGAAACAAGACTCCAACTTTGGTTTAGGAACTTTACTCAAATTTTGAGTGTAAGGAACCTAAAATGGGAATTGTAAACACTGACCTGAACCTGAAATCCTAAATGTACCGGGTTCATGAGTCCTAGTCAGTTAATTAGCCATAACTCACCCTACACAACCTAAAACTTAGTGATTCTTGAACCTGTGTAACCCTAAGACATAGGGAAACAACTCATATGAAGGACATTAGGCGTAAATATGACTGTAAGATGTCTAAATAGTTAGACAAATTTGGGATTCTAGAATCTGCTTGGTTCTAGAACAGTAATGAGTCAATGGACTAGTCCTGGAAAATTGACTATAACTTGAGTTCTAAAACTAAAAATGACATGATTCAAAAAGAAAAATAAAGATAAGACATAAAGATAAGACATAGAGAAACAACTTCTATGAAGGAAGTGTGGCCAAACAGAGTGTACAACTTGACCAATTTGCTAGGTGAAGTTAAGACACCAATCCTGGATTCATGAAATCTTTTACAAAATAACTTAAGTTGTAAATGCTATTTACCCTACATGGGTTAATGAACACATAAGGGATGCAAATATGTACTTGGAACTTATGTTTCCCATTATAAGTAACATGAAAATGCTATAAAACACAAATAGTGCATAACGTGAAATAATGAAACTATAAGTGCTTAAAATTACTATTTTGCCCAATATATGCCTAGACTTATGTGTATAGGTTGGTTCAACAGGTATACCAATTAAGGACCACAGATTGCGGTACTGCTTATATGAATGATCATTGATAGACAACATATGTCTAATATGATTATTCTTTTGCTTTATGCCTGACATGATATGATTACTGGCTTTTACGCCTCACATGATTTTTGGCTTTATGCCTGCCCGCTAGCCTTATGCTTGACATGACATGATGTATATTTGGTAAACACACAGGGTGTCTAATTAGTGTACTCCCATGTATCCAGTCCTAACAATCTATTATAGATTACTTGGGCATTGAAATGAATTAAAAAGATTGTATTCAGAAACCCAAGAAAAGCGAAAATATAGTAACAGTAACATATGAATAGATAAAAATCCCAATGAATTAGAACACTCCTACAGAGCAACAAAAATACACAGTGACCTATAATTGATAAATATATATATATATATATATATATATATATATATATATATATATATTTATATATATAAAACTACACACATAAAATAGTTGCTTGTATTTATTTAGTTTATTTTTATTTTATTTTGTGCATCACTAAGCATATCGTTTAGTGCGTTAGTTTTCCACGCGTAGGTGCTGGAGAGACTGACCAGTAGAGTCTAGATTGAGATTTTGAGTAGATCTGTACTAGAGTGGGAGTTGCTTCAGCAGTATATATTGGTAGGCCCCATGGTTACCAGCTGTATATTCATTTTTGTTCATTGTATATAAGGAAGCTTGTAATCATATTTTGGGCTTGTATAATAAATTATAAACTATGTACATGAATTTTATTAATGAAATGAAATGTATTTTACAAGAAATGTTATATGAGTGTTTGATGATATGAAATGAATATGTACTTGAGATATTGAAATATTGATATGAGATGTTTTAAAACAGAAAATAATTTTTAACAGGCGAATAGTGAAATACGTCAAATGCTAATAAAACATAAGAGACTCCGTCTGTTTCCCCATTTGAAAAAAAAAAAAGAACACAAGATTAATTATGGATAAGACAAAATAAGATGATAAGATGCTCCGACACAGAATGTGACACACGTTGCTCGGCGCCACTGCAGATCGGGTAAGAGGTATTATAATGACGGCCTAAGGCACAAGTGTGTCCAGTGCTAGTGATATCCGCTTATCCAGTCCAGTCAGTCTGTTATAGGTTACTTGGGCATTGAAAAGTATTAATGAGATTAAATATGTGTTGAAATAAAGTAAGGAAATTGAATATCAAGATAAATAAAAAGAAAGAACCCAGTAAAATAAATGTCACCAAAAATTAGCAAAATGAAGAAAGATATTCAAAATCTTTATATGATTAACCAATAATGTGCTAGAAAGAGTTGATATCTGAAATCTTACTTTTATTTATATATTATATCTTCATTGTATTATTGCACCATTAAGTAGAAATGCTTAGCGCGTTAGTTTTTCCACCCGTAGGTACTGAAGATAAAGCCTAGTAGACATCAGACTGGAATTTTGAAGTCTGGATCTGCACTAGTGTCCAGCGTGTCACCTCACTCTAGCAGTGCATTTTGGTAGGGCCCATGAGCCATATTAGTGTATTTTTGTACATTGTAAATATTTATTAAGTTGTAATGTAAATTATAAATTTGTGTAATTAATTTATACATGATGTAAATTAATGAACTTAATAAATTTCATGTATGAATTTATTATGAAATGGATGTGATTGGAAATGGTTTTATGATTTGAATTAGAGAATGATGATGAGATTTTTAGTTGGAAAGATATGATTATTGAAGAGATATTAAACAAGTGATTAAATTAACAGGTCACAACTTAATAAAACAGAAGAGACTCCATCAATTTTCCAATTTGAATATTTTGATTTAATTAATAATGAGATTGAAATTAATAATGAATAAAGCAAGACAAGATAAGGCGCTCTGGCACAGAATGTAACATTCCTTGATCGGTTACATTGTAGATCGGGTAGTGGGTGTTATAATTAGACTTCATTAGTACAATTAGAAGAATATTTTTTACAATATATACATATTGACTTCAAAATTTTTTTTTTGGACCCGCCGTTGAATAAGAGAGATAAGCGTATAATGCCTTATGAGGGTAAAGCTACGACTTTCATGAATTTTGCCATTTCTATCTCCAAAATATTGTGCAATTGTTTTTAATGCGGAAACTAAACCCAAGTGGTTAACTCCAATAGAGATTTGAAGTATTTTCCTCTGACTTTTTACAGAGAAAATTCTCTTCTTTTCTCTTTTGTTCCTAAGACGTTTGGCCTCCTAATTTGTGATCCAGATAGGGAGGGCTTCCTTACCAATTCAGAGAGTGGTTTCTCCCTTCCCAATTTCTCACATGTCCTAGTTGGGTGTAAATATAGATTTTTATTTTGTAGCTTTTGTGTGCAAATTTGTGGAGAGGCCACTACGAGGGACTTTGTAGGTGATTTGCATTGTGAACGATTGAGAGATGTACTCATTTCATGTTTGTTAAGGAAATCTTATGAAACAGACATGGTCGGTTGGGTAGCCCAACAAAAAGTTGCAATGTCATTTTGAGGAGTTGTACCTACCTTATGGGTACTCTCATCAAATAAAGCTTTAGTTGACTGACCCTACTGCTCAAATCTCTTCACAAATCTCAGAGGCAAGTTCTGGTTCTACGCTGCTCTGAAGGTCTCCTTATTGTTTTGGAAGACAATAGGGATAAGTGTTCAGTTGGTTTGGTTTAAAATCAAACACAAAACTAAAATAACTAAAATCACTAAAAATTAAACCGAACCGAACGAAAAAACTAAATGGAATCAAAATAAACCAATTCAGTTCATTTTGATTCGATTTAGTTGTTGGTTTGGATTTTTGTGCTTTTTCTTAGGAGCATCTTGTGGTCATCTTTATCCTTTGCTTTTAAGATTTTCCAGCCATTAAAAAGGTAAAATATAGGTAATAAATTTTCAGCACAATTGCAATTGAAATAATTCAAGACACAAAGCTTTAAAGCAAACGTACACTGTGATCAACTTACAAATATATGACCTGATCATTGAGACATTTAAAGCAAACATTTATAGCAACCAAAAATTTAAAATCAAAGTAGGTGAGGAGATGACAATGGGTGAAATAGGTGCGCAAGTGTGTCATGTAGCTGAAGAGAATCGAGTCACCAATAGGGATGGGCATTGCTCCTGAGCCCGATCTGACCCGTTTTGCACCAGATTAATTTTCCCCAACTCCAATATTGTGGGCTGGGGGTAGGGTGAAGGTCCCCCCACTCCAAATCCCCCGACTCTGGCATAATAATATATTATTATTAGTTTTTATAAAAAAAATGTATTTTTACATATTTATATATTTAAATATTATAATTTAACAATATATATAGATATATTATTAAAATTATGTTTAAAACTTATATTTCTACCTTATAATTTACTTTTTAATAAATAAATTTTTAATATATAATAATATATTTAAAAAAATCTCCACCGGGAAACTCGCCCCGACTCTGAACTCCTGTGGGGCAGGGATAAGGGAAGCAATCCCAACCCATGACCTACCCCATTGCCAACTTTAGTAATTGACATCCAGTAGCAGCAAAAGACAATTAAAAGAAAACATAACTATTGAGGGTTATGGAAGTAGAGTTGTAAGGATTAAGGGGGCACATGCAACTATGGCTGTGCAAAATTCTTGGAGGTCTCGAAGCAAACCAAAAAATTGTACCAAACCAAAGTTTTTTTTTTTTTAATACTTTTATTCGGTTCTAATTCTTCACTAAGAATTCAATTCAAATCGAACTAGAACTATACCGAACTGGAACCATATCGGACTAGTTTTAGATGTATTGTATACTTTCAATATATATATATACATATATATATGTTAATTCTTATTTATATTTATATCTTATAGTTAAATATTATATAATTAAGAAATAGTTAAGATGTATATAATATAATATATTATGTATTAATAATCAAATTCAAAACTTAAATGCTAATTTAAGTATGACTTTTTAAGAAAATAATTATATAAAATTATTTTAAGAATTATGAATCGAACTGAAACTGTACCGAACCAAACCAAAACCAAAGAACCGAGAACTACACCATACGGAACCGAAATAATGAAGAACCAAACTGGAATTGCACTAAAATTTTGGTTCAGTTTTGATTTTAAGCAGGCCTTGAACTGAATTAGAACCACACACCCCTATATGCAATGTCGACTGCATAAGAGAGAGAGCTAGAGCTTGAAGAAAACAAAGGAAGAAGCGTGATAAAGGGATGGGAAGAATCAAGAGGGGGTCAAACGGAGAGAGTAGCAAGTATCCATGGCTGTAGTACTAGAATAGACTGGTTCAAACTAGCGATTTCGAATTGAAACTAGCTCGATTTAAGTTTTTTTTTTTAATTATTTTGTTGACATTTTTCCTATGTTTTATATATATATATATATATATATATATATATATTTTTTTTTTTTTTTTTTTTTTTTGAGTATTTTTATTTTTTGAACCATTCTCAAATAAGGTACAAAATAATTTCTATGAAAATTTTGAAATTTATTAACATATTTTTTATTTTTAGGTTCAACAATTTTTTCCATTATATTTTTTTAACATTTTCCTAATATTATGTGAATGAGTTTAAGAATTTTTTTAGACTATTCGCAAATAAGGTATATAATAATTTATATAAATTTATTTTTTTTCAAAAATATTGATTTAAAAATCAGAACTGAAATTAAACCAGAATCATATAAAAACTCAATGGAAACTACAATGGCTTTAAAACCAGATTGAAACCATGAATGAACCGAAATTGGCTCCGAATTAAGCCCACCAAGAGTCACCGACCCTTGGCAAAGTCTAGTGGCAAGTAGTGGCCAGCGACGTTGAGGACTTGAGGGATAATAAAGGTTTGATTATTTGAGACGAAAGTAACGAACCATGATAGGGTTTGTATAAATTATATATCTATGAAAGTTGGATGGCTGAGATTAATTCATTTGAAGGGATGGACGACTAGGATTTAGTTTTTAATCAAGGTTGTTAAAAAACAAAAAAAGAAAAACTTGAGATTCAAACCCAAGGCCTGTGTCCTCAAATAGATAGGTTACCATTACAAGTTCATATGCTAAAAATACATTCATATTTAATATATTATGTTTAGTTTAGTTTGATTCAATTCTTTTAAAAATTTTCCTCTTAAAATCAAATCAAATAAGTTGATTAAAATTGAATTGAATATTCAAATTAAATCAGTTTTTTGGTTTTGAATCAAATTCTGTTCATCCTAAAAGACGTTGTGTAATGTGTATTGTGATGGCTTTCTTGTGCTGTATTTAGACTTGGTAGAACGAGAAGCCGATGTTTCCTCTTCTAAACAAGAAGTGGAGTAGGATGGTAAATTATAGGATACATATGGTACACTAAGAAACAGTACATCTATCATCTACAAAAAAAAAAATCAATTGTTTCTTGAATTTAAAAATATAAAACTAGTATTTCTGTGAGCAATGGTGCAAGTACTCTAGAAATATTTATATGGTTTGCCGAGCAGGCGGTGCTATTGACTAGCCGCCTCCCCACGACTCAGCTGTTAGATTAGATTTTTCTTGTTTCTGGGCCTGGGCCTTATATGTTTTTTAAGGTAGCCCTTTTTTTATTTTAAGCTGTTCCTCTGCCTGATTGGGCTGGTGTATGATGTGGGCTTGTAGTCCCTTTTTTAATGGAACTTATCATTCAGGAGGAAGAAATAATGAAAAAAAAAAAGAAAATGCTTCTTGTAGATTCAGAAGAATGGATATGCCCGTAATTTTATTCTTTAATTCCTGTAATTGATCCTTGAAGAAAGAATGAGTTTTGATGCCTCTCTTAATTCTTCTTATAAGCCCTTCTCCACCGGCCTGCTAAATTAGGAGTTTCATGGAGGAAGACGTAATAAACGACAGAATTGCGGGAACTGAGGTTGTGACAAGAATTATATACAATGAGAGGATTAGAGAAGTGGAAGACAAAGCCGCCTACATGGTTCTTAGATTTTTATTTTTCTCCTTTAATCGTCATTAGAAACGATAAGAAAACTTCCCTATTGTTCATGAACCACCGGATAACTTATTTGGTATGGCAGAATGGCGACGGATCCTGTAACGCAATAAGTTGTTAGGATTCTCTCTCATCGCCGGCGATTTCCATAGTATGCCGGTCCAACCAACTGTAACATAAGAAGTGTGTTTTCGTTAATTATGTTTCATTGCTTATTACCGAACTGTATTGCTTGAGAATTGGAGATATGGGAGAAAGCGAAAGAGACTAAATCCTACTTCTTCCTTTGAAATTAGCGAGGTTAATTTTCATTGTAATTATTTTCACTCACTTTCTTGAGAAAACTTTCTTCAGTCGGGAAGAGAGAGAGGTATAAGGACATCCAGATTCTTCGTCACTTTCTCCTGTTGTTGCTGTAGTTTTACTCTTCTCTAGTTAACATCTGTAGCTTAGATCTCTCTCTGTTTTTTGCATTTTGCGAACTATTTTTGCCTCCCACAATTGGGAAATCTAAACAGCTAGAATCTTTGTTCCGTAAATTTGAGCAATTATCTTCTTGTTCTTCCTCCACAAATCTCTACCTATATGCACCTCTTCTTGATTCATCAGAAAGAATGAAAGAAGAATTGGAAGGGTCAAAGATAAACCAGCGAGGTAATTCCCAATTTTGGTCATGTAATAAATTTTAATAGCAAATGACATGCAGCCTCTTAGAGATAATTGCATATCACCCACCAATAACTGCTTATTGCAGAAAATTGTGTTGCATCTTGTTAGGTGCAGCTGCCAAAATTGGCCTTTGGTGAATCATGAACTAAAGAAATGCCTTGCTAAGAAACTTTGCAAGGCTATGCTTTGTTTAACAGCACTCTTTTGTCGGCTTAACTGATTCACACTCGAAGTCAAACTCAAGAATTCACCGTCTTGAAAACATCTACGGTACCACTAAGCATTTCATTAATGAAAGACATGTCTACGAAGTTTGTTTGTCATCATCTCCCTGTGTTGGTATCATGACATTAATTTAAATAGCCAAATTTGATGGGATCAAATGAACCCACATGGTAAAGAGTGTTTGATTGTTTCAGTTTGTGTTTTCAATCAAATGGGAATTCTTGAATTGGCAGCCTTTGGAAATCTGTGCTGTGGAAACCTGAGAAGGAAGTGCATATTGCCTGCTCTGCCCTGGATTAATCTGTTCCCTTTTGGACTCTTATCAGAGCTCTAGAAAGGCTGAACAAGCATGAATACAGGATTATGATATCACCGAGAAACAAAACAAGATTCTGAAACCTTCTGCACGTATCAATCTTTCAGCAGCACAACCAGTCGATTTTTACGGTAACCTTGCTCCAAAATAGCCAAGGAAATTCCAAGGTGCAGTGCAGATGCTTTTGATATTTTTGAGATATAAACTGAGATATAATATATGAAGTTTGTGATAATTTAAGATAGAATTGCAATTCTAGTTGGAAGTCAGGTCCGTAGTATGCACCATACTTGCACACCCAAGTAATCTTTATGATGTTATTTGTTCAATGTTGCAAAGTATTGCTGTACTTTATCTGTGCCGCCTCTGTTTACAAAACATAAAAGCAATTGTATTATTTTTCTGTTATTGCTGTACTTTATTTATGCAGTCTCTGTTTACAAAACATAAAAGCAAGTGTAATATTTTTCTGTCCTGTTTTCTTTTAACTTAAATCCTATAGTAATCTGTCAAAGTCTTGTCTGCCAAATCTTTAGTGAAGAACCTTCTGATATCATTGAGCATAAACTGCCGGTAAAGAGCTGGTTTTTCCGGTGACACTAGCTCTGGAAAGGGTCCATACAAGCAGACTGTGTTACCAGCGTTGAAGAAAATTGCGGTGGAAACTCGTGGATCGGGTGAAGGATTAGCCAACATTCTATGATCTACGCTTTTGTATTCATCATTGGAAAGGATCTGAGGAACACAGACAATATTTCAACAAAGATTTCAGACTGTAAAATAGAATTTCAAATCAGGCATTCACTTGGATATAATTCTACCCGAAGTATATCTCCAATGTTAATAACAAGAGCTCCAGGGAGAGGTTTGACTTCAACCCAACCCTCACCGTCCTTAACCTCCAAGCCTCCAATATGGTCCTGAAGCAGTACTGTCAAAAGCACAGGATCAGTATGCGATGTAATTCCAAAGGTGAGATCAGGTTGAGGGCAGTGTGGATAGTATTGACCCACAAGTGTCTTGGCTTCCAAAAAAGTCATCTCCTTTAATCTTCTTGCGTTCAATCCCAGCCCTTCGCACAGTAACTCCATCAACATCTCTGCAACTCGTGTAGCCTGTTGGTTCCACTCAAGTAACTCGTTCCTACAAATTTCAGGGATGTCCTCAACCTCTGCTGGGACAGGACCCAATCTCACCTGAAGTGTATCCCTGCAAATTCGAAAGATGAATTTCAATTCTTGAAATCTGAAAACCAATTTGCAAATATATCAAACACTTTTGTTGCCAGACCTCCAGCTCGCAGCTTTAGCGTTATACAAGTCAACGTTGGAAAGGAAAGTTACTCCAGTACCCATCTCCCTCCGGTACCACTGCTTCTTGAACTCCGTCGGCAGCTCATGAAACGCCTTGACCGCCTCAATCGTCCGGTTCATAACTTCCAGCGGCACCCCATGATTCAAAATCTGAAAAAATCCAAGTTTCCGACAGGCATGTGAAACCTGCTCCACAATCGCCGGCCTCCTGTCTGAATCAACGCCTGAAAGGTCAATGGTGGGGATGACTTGGGATTCGGATCTCGGAACGGATTTAAGATCGGATAGCGCTCCGGTTGGGTGGATAAACATGCGGGGAATGGAGGTGAGGCCAGAGTCAACCAGGCCTTTAACTCCGATTTTAGAATCATCGAGTCGTTTCACCTCTTCCAAATGATTATACTCCTGATGGGTTGCCTCAACCGCCATGATTCTTGCTTTGGTTGGTGATTTGGTGTAGGTTCTGCGACTTGTAATCTAAAGATGAAGAAGACGGAGTCTGGGTTTAATAGGGTTTAATATTGGTACAACGCGACAATGGATGGATCATGCGGTCATCTCCAATCGTTTACTGATGAAATTTTGTTTATTAAAAAATAAAAAAGAAATTAAAATTTATTTAATTTCTTAATTTATTATTATTGCGCCTCAAATTAGGATGGTCAGGTTTCCATCTAAATTAAAAAATTAAATTAAATAAAATTTATTTGATTCAATGATTTAATTTTAAAATTCAATCGATTTGATTTAATTTATAAATTTTAATAATTTTAATTAATCAATTTGATTTGATTATTTTCATAAAAAATAAAAAAATTAAACCGAACTAAAATTATATATATATATATATATCAAGAAAATCATAAGATTTTTTAGTTCTAATTTTTTAGTTTTTTATTTAATATTTTTGTTATTGAGATTTAATGTTAAAAATATGAAATCCTATAAAATATAGTTTAATCGGTTTAAAATCGAACCGAACCTATATTTATTGGTTTAGTTCTGTTTGATTTCCTCTTAGTGATCGGTTTGATTCGATTTTTAAAATTCTTAATTTTTGATTTTCGATTTTATCAGTTTGAAACCTAATCGACTGTTTGCACACTCTTGCCTCAAATTAGGGTTCAATTATTTAGAATTCGGCTTATTTTAGTTTTTTTAAAATAATTTAAATTAAATTATTTCAAGTTATAAGCATTATATAAAATGAATTATAAATATAATTTAAAAATTATTAATTTTAGATAAAATTTAAATTGATCAAATTAATTTAACATTACATTGATTCTCAATTGTAAAATCTATATTCAGATTTAAATTAAGCCATATTTAAATAAATAAATAAATAATATTGTCTTACTATTTTATGAGAATTAATTTTAAAGAAAAATAAAAGATTGATCTGACAATCGAAGTACAATAACAAAAGCTGGAAGGAAAATGGAGCTCGCATCAGATCAATAAGTGTGGTTTATATTTGTTATCAGTTCTAAGTCCTATCGTCATGGCTTGATACACCAAAAAATCAGTCCACATCTATTTGGACAGCTTTTATCTGATTGCTGACTTTAATTTACACTTAGTTTATAAGCAACTACCCTTGATTTCTCAAGGGTAAAGCCACTTTTGGCTTTGTGTTAAAATAATAATAATGATAAATTACAATTACCGAAGTATGGCGGTATATACATGTGAAAGGAAGGTAGTAAAAATTGAGTCTGGACTCACATCTTCTTTCCTTATCTGATAAGCTTTTGTCCAGCAAATAAATTGCTGTAAAATGGTTGCTTAATCATGTTGAAAATAGAGTGATATATTAGTTGTATAAGTCGGTTATTTTAGCCACCGTAACCGACCCATATATATATAGAAATCTTGTATTTGTGTAAAAGATATATGAGAGGTGTGAAGTGTGTGAGTAGAGAGAAAATCTTAGAGAAAAATAGTGTCTTCTTATATTGTAATCTCTTTCACATATAGTGAAAATTTTCTTCTATTGTGTGTCTATTTCTATCTTTTCTTCAATCTGTTATTGTTGTCAGATATATTTCCTGTACCCAAATAACAAGATCAGTTTATATATATCTTCAGTCCTTAACAGTGGTATCAGAGCCAAAGGTTGTCGATATTGTAAACTGATTTCAGTTGGGGAGCAGGTCTGTGTCAATACCATGGCAGCCAAGTATGAGATTGAGAAATTCAACGAGAGTAATTTCTCCCTATGGAAATTGAAGATAAGGGCAATTTTGAGGAAGGACAATTGTTTAGTGGCAATTGAGGATAGACCCACAGGGATAACTGATGACAGATGGAAAGAGATGGATGACAATGCAATTGCTAAACTACATCTAGCAATGGCAGATACAGTTTTATCAAGTGTTGCAGAAAAGAAGACAGCAAAAGAAATTTGGGACACGCTCACCAGATTGTACGAGGCAAAGTCACTTCACAACAAGATCTTCTTAAAGAGGAGACTTTATACTCTTCCAATGAGTGAATCCACATCAGTAACGGATCACATCAACAATCTTAATACGTTATTTTCTCAACTTACAGCGTTGGAATATCAGATAGCAGAAAATGAACGTGCAGAGCTTCTACTTCAAAGTCTACCCGATTCATATGATCAACTCATCATCAATTTGACAAATAATATTCTGATGGACTATCTAGTCTTCAATGATGTTGCAGCTGCTGTTTTGGAAGAGGAGTCCAGGCGCAAAAATAAAGAAGATAAATTGTTCACTTCGCAACAAACAGAGGCATTATTGATGATGAGAGGGAGATCAATGGAACGTGGTTCTAGTGGGAGTCAAAACCATAGCAGATCGAAGTCACGAAGCAAGAAAAATTTTAAATGCTACCATTGTGGCAAAAGAGGGCATGTGAAAAAGGATTGTTGGCATTATAAGAAGACTGTAGAAAAAGCTCCTGAAGCAAAAACTTCTCAAGGATGTGTTGCAAGTACCTTAGATGATGGAGAAATCCTGTACAGCGAAGCAGCAATAAGTTCTAAAGGTGGAAAACAGCTCATTGATATTTGGATAATGGATACGGGAGCAACTTGGCACATGACTCCACGACGAAACTGCTTTTGCACTTATGAATCTATCTCAGAAGGATCTGTGTTCATGGGAAATGACAATACCTTAGAAATCGCTGGAGTTGGTACTATCAAATTAAATATGTATGATGGTACTATTCGAACAGTTGAAGGAGTACAACATGTGAAGGGCTTGAAGAAAAATCTATTGTCTCTTGGGCAATTAGATAACCTTGGATATAAGACTCATATTGTAGATGGGATCTTGAACTTTGTAAAAGATGCTCTGGTGGTGATGAAGGCAGAAAAGATCACAGCTAATCTATTTGTGCTTTTAGGAGATACATTGCAGAAAGTAGATGCATCAGTTGCAGCAGTTATCCAAGAATAAGAAACAACGATGATGTGGCATTACAAACTAGGCCATATGAAGATTCTTGCTGAATGTAATTTGCTTCCTGGACTTAAATCGGTAAGCTTACCTTAAGTGAGAAATGTGTTTTAAGCGAGTAGAAAAGATTAAAGTTTAATATATCTACTGCTAGAAGCAAGCACATTCTAGACTTGATTCATTATGATGTATGGGAATCACCAGAAATATCCTTAGGAGGTGCAAAGTATTTTGTGTCATTCATTGATGATTACTCCAGGAGACTATGCGTGTACCCAATCAAGAAGAAGTCAAATGTGTTTCCAATATTCAAAGACTTCAAGGCACAAGTAGAACTTGAAATTGGGAAAAGGATCAAATGCTTAAGGACAGATAATGGTGGAGAATACACGGATGGTAATTTTTTGGCATTTTGCAAGCAAGAGGGTATTCAAAGGCAATTTACAGCTGCATATACACCTCAGCAAAATGGAATAGCAGAGCAGATGAACAAAACTCTCCTGGAAAGAACAAGAGCTATGTTGAGAACAGCAGGTCTAGCCAAGTCTTTCTGGCAGAAGCAGTCAAAACTGCCTGTTATGTGATAAATTGGTCACCATCAACTGCAATTGGATTAAAGACGCCAATGGAGATATGGAGCAGTAAGCCAGTAAATTATTCTTCACTAAAAGTATTTGGGTGTCCTGCATATGTAATGTATAATTCTCAAGAAAGAACAAAACTGGATCCGAAATCCAGAAAATGCATATTCTTGGGGTATGCTGACGGTATTAAGGGTTATCGCCTGTGGGATCCCACTGCTCGCAAGGTTATAGTCAGCAGAGATGTAATATTTGCAGAAAATGAACTGCAAAGTGATCAAGAAAATGACAGCACTTCTAAAGAGACTACTACAGTTCAAATAGAAGAAAAATCTGAAAATTCTTCTGAAGCAGAATCAGAGCACGAAGAACAAGAACCAAATGAGGCCAATGATGTTCCATGATCAACACGTCAAACAAGGAAACCAACATGGCACTCAGACTATGTTATGGCAAGCCATGATGCATATTGTCTTCTAACAGAAGATGGAGAGCCATCAACCTTTCAGGAGGCTATAAAGAGCCCATATGCCTCTCTGTGGATGATAGCAATGCAAGAAGAAATGGAAGCTTTACATAGAAATAAGACTTGGGAACTTGTTCCACTCCCACAAGGAAGGAAAGCCATTGGTAATAAGTGGGTCTACAAGATCAAGCAAGATGCTAATGATCAGGTAGAATGATATCGTGCAAGATTGGTGGTTAAAGGATATGCTCAGAAAGAAGGTATTGACTTCACTGAGATCTTCTCTCTAGTTGTTAGACTTACTACTATCAGAGTAGTCCTTGCTATGTGTGCTGCATTGGATCTGCATCTAGAATAATTGGATGTAAAGACAGTGTTTCTTCATGGTGAACTTGAAGAAGAGATATACATGCTCCAACCAGAAGGTTTCGAGGAACAAGGAAAAGAAAACTTGGTTTGCAGGTGAACCAAATCTCTATACGGTTTAAAGCAGGCACCAAGGTATTGCTATAAGAGATTTGATTCCTTCGTTATTAGCCTTGGATACAACATATTGAATTCAGACCATTGTACGTATTACAAAAGGTTTGGTGATAATGATTTTATCATTCTACTGTTGTATGTGGATGACATGTTAGTAGTAGGCCCCAACAAAAATCAAGTCCAAGAATTGAAGGCACAATTGGCTAGGGAATTCGATATGAAGGATTTGGGACCAGCAAACAAGATTTTAGGGATGCAAATTAACCGAGACAGAAAAAATAGAAAGATTTGGCTTTCTCAGAAGAATTATCTGAGGAAAGTCTTACGGCGCTTCAACATGCAAGATTGTAAGCCAATTTCTACCCCACTTTCTGTTAATTATAAATTATCCTCAAGTATGTGTTCTAGCAATGAAACAGAGAGGATGGAAATGTCTCGAGTGCCATATGCATCAGCGGTGGGAAGCCTTATGTATGCAATGATCTGCACAAGGCCAGATATTGCTCAAGCAATTGGCATGGTTAGTCGTTTTATGGCAGATCCTGGTAAAGAGCATTGGAATACTGTTAAGAGGATCCTAAGATATATTAAAGGAACCTCAGATGCTATGTTATGTTTTGGAGGATCAGAATTAATTGTCAGAGTCTATGTTGATTCAGATTTTGCAAGTGATCTTGATAAAAGAAAATCCATTACAGGCTATGTGTTCACACTTGCTGGAGGAGCTGTAAGCTGGCTATCTAAGTTACAGACTGTTGTAGCTTTGTCTATTACAGAAGCTGAATACATGGCAACTACAGAAGCATGCAAGGAAGCAATTTGGATTCAAAGGTTAATGGAAGAACTCGGGCACACTCAACAGAAAATTTCAGTATATTGTGAAAATCAGAGTGCCTTGCACATTGCAAGGAATCCAGCCTTTCATTCAAGGACAAAACAATATCATTTTGTTTGAGAAGTAGTGGAAGAAGGAATTGTGGATATGCAGAAGATTCACACTAAAGACAACCTAGCAGATGTAATGACAAAGCAAATCAACGATAATAAGTTTAAATGGTGTAGATCCTTCTATGGCCTATTGGAAACATAAGCAGCATGGATTTGGCAAGAGGAGAAAGTTTTTGAAAGCTCACCAAAAGTGACTTTAAGTGGGAGATTGTCAAGGGTAAAGCCACTTTTGGCTCTGTGTTAAAATAATAATAATGATAAATTACAATTACCGAAGTATGGAGGTATATGCATGTGAAATGAAGGTAGTGGAAATTGAGTCTGGACTCACATCTTCTTTCCTTATCTGATAAGCTTTTGTCCAGCAAATAAATTGCTGTAAAATGGTTTCTTAACCATGTTGAAAACAGAGTGATATATTAGTTGTATAAGTCGGTTATTTTAGCCACC